>NC_059160.1:54015689-55339189 GCF_019923935.1 Bubalus bubalis
ACATCAGAATATCACAGAAGTAGAAACTCTGAATACACCACTAATCATTGGAGAAACTGAAATTAAAGAACTGTATTCTTCAAACTCTTTGAGTTTACTAGAAAGTTAAGTAATGTGACCATGTTTGAGAGAATTCTTTTTGTGCTTATATGCATGCTAAGTTGCTTCAGTCATGTCCTACTGTGTGTGATCCTATGGACTGTAGCCCACTAGGCTCCTCTCTCCATGGGATTCTCCAGGCAAGAATACTGGAGTGGGTTGCCATGCCCTCCTCTGTGAGATCTTCCTGACCCAGGGATCGAACCTGTGTGTCCTGCATCTCCTGCACTGCAGGAAGATTTTTTACTGCTGAGCTACCAAGGTGGTTTTTGTGTGCATTGCCAAATGCCCTTCTAAAATTTTTTACCAGAGACTATCAAACATCACTAATTTCCTATGCATATTTTCTACTGCACCTCTCCGCTCTACTAAGATGCCTCACAAACACCTTAGATTCAACACAGCCAAGGCTAAACTCATCATCTTTCCCTTCAACAAATTATTTCATACATGGTTTCTTATCTTTATCAGTTTTTAATATATATTTCTACAAAACCTAACCTCTCTGGCTTAAGCCAAAAGACAAAACACTACTATCATAAATCAAAAAGTCCTAAATAAAAGATGGCTTCAGAAATGACTGGTTTCAGTACTTTAAGGACACCTTCAGGATTTTGCTTCTGTTTCTGAGCTTTGCCTTCATTGGACTGGCTCCGTTCTCAGACAGACATTCCTGTAATGGGTTCAAGATAACTACATTAGCTCTGCCAATTTCCATGTCCATGACGTGTTTAATAGGTCCAACAAAAGCTCAGAGATTCATGCTGACTGTACCAGTTGAGATGCTCTAACCTATCCTGATATGTGTCTAGAAAGAATGGAATGCACTGATTGGCTCTGCCTGGATTGTGTGCTTCACTCCTGGAAATGGAGGTCGAGTCCATTCCTTTTAGGAACAAATGGATTGAAATGGAGGAGGGAGCTACATCTGGCAGGAAATTGGGACATAATTACAGAGAACATATGCTGAGTGGCAACAGCCACCATTGTGCATCCACCGCACTGTTGCCTGTCTCAGCTAACATGCCATTCACACGCTAAAGCACGAAACCTGGGAATCCACCTTTAGGCCTTTCTCCTGCTCACGCCACATCCAGCACCACACTATTACTACACCCTTTTGATTCTCTCCCTGTAAACATCTCTCCATCTCTCAAATTCTCTTTATTTTCACTGTTACACTCTAGTTCCAAACCTCCAACATCTCTCCCCTGGATGCTATACTGGCATTTTAACTGACCTCCCCGTATCCACTTTTAACTCACTGTAATACATGATCTTTGGAATTAGAGGAATCTTTAAAAAACGAAAATCTGAACATGACACACTCCCCTGCTGTGTCTTCAGTGACTCCTCATTCCTCTCAAATAAAGTGGCCTTGTGTACCACCCCCATCCCCCTACCCTGAACAGTATGGTACATTTGACCAAGCCTCCTGAAGTCCTTAAATGTGCCATGCTCTCTCTCCTCTATGGAAACTTCTCATAATAGGTCCTCTGGCTACTCCATCTGCTTGAAACTCTATTCCTCCACCCTGTCCATGAGCACATTGCAAAAGCAAACACATCCTTCAGATCCTGGCTTAGATACACTTAATCCAGAAAAATCTTCCTCATCTCCTTAGCCTGGATAAAGTGTCCCCCATTAGGTAATGGTGGCAACCTACACTACCCCATCAGAGTAGTTTTTATTGTATTATAACACCCTATGTATTTGTCTGAAGTGAAGTGAAGTCGCTCAGTCGTGCCCAACTCTTTGCGACCCCATGGATAGTAGCCTGCACCAAGCTCCTCCGTCCATGGGATTTTTCAAGGCAAGAGTACTGGAGTAGGTTGCCATTTTCTTCTCCAGGGAATCTTCCCAACCCAGGGATCGAACTCAGGTCTCTCACATTGTAGATAGATGCTTTACCGTCTGAGCCACCAGTATTTGTCTGAATCTTGCACTAAACTGTAAATTCTATAAGAAGAGTAACTATGACTATCTTACTCACTGTGGCACCCCCAGAACTTCTAGCACAGCATCAGTGTATTAGGTGCTTGATACATACTTGTCAAAAATAACAGCTAACATTTACTAAGAATTTGCTATGTGCCAGCCGCTATTCTAAGTGACTTACATGTGCTAATTCTTTCAACCCATAAACATTTAATGCAACTCCCAGTTTATAGATGAGAAAACGAAGCACAACAGGTTTGAATGAATTGCAAAGGTTATAGAGCTAAAGGTTACAGAACAAGATTTGAACCTAGGCAGTCTGGCTACAGAATCCAAGTTTTTTAACCACTACACTATATTCTTATGTGTATGCAAGCACCCAAAAATGCTGTCCCAGATATTTTGGAGAACACAAAAATGACAAGGGGAGTGGAATAAGAAAGTACAGAGATACATGAAACACCCGACAGAGTATTATGTAATACGAGGCTTTTTCGCTTTTAAAACACACAAACAGTAACAAAATCTTTCTGTTTGGTAAGATGGGATTTGTCCACAGAGAAGTATTTCAGTATAAAAATTCCTGAATTCAAATGTGTTTGTGACTCAGTTACCCAGTGGCAGTTGATATTTATGTTAAAAATGAAAAATAAAACCAAGAAGTTATTCTGGGCACTAAACCATGTTTGAAACTGCTGCATTTATGTTTTTGAAATATTTTTCTATAACTACTAACCTTTCCAACAGGACTAGCTCTTTGACATTTCTTAAGAATTTCCATGCAAGGCCTATGTTTTTCTGCTTTAAAAGAAACAAAGAGATATTATGACTGTCTGGTACTTCAGTCTATAAATAATTAAAATAAAGGAGACTTCACTCAGCATGCCCCCAAATTAAGTTATATCTTAAGAGAAATATTTTATAAGTGTGTCTAATAACAAAAGTTATTATTTAAACCTCAAATGAGTTACTTCTCTTCAAAAAAATTTAATAATTTTAACTCATTTCATTATAACACTGTACAAAGTAGTTGAATCAAACATATAGAGAATAAAAACACACTTAGCATATTTAACTGAAAGAAATGTTGCTGGTGGTATAATCTGTGGGTCTCTGAATTCAATTTAATGAGCTGCAGTTAAAACAACAGACTTTTCAATGACTAAGAACATCTTCCAAAAGGAACAATGGCCACTTGCTGATGATAATCCAAAATGCTCTTGGTTCTTTGAACTTTTCTAAGAAGTGTAAAATAATAATACTATCTGCTTACATTGGTGGAAAATGATAAGCTCATAGCCTATAGCATATCCATGATAAATGTAATGTGAGCAAGCTTGATTTCCTCTCTGAAAACTGGAGAGGTGAATGGATTTAATGAGACTTAAATAATATTCTTAAAATAGCAAATGTTAGGATAGTCTGCACAGAAATAGGTATTTAATCTCATTCTCTTTGGAGAAGGAAATGGCAACCCCCTCCAGTGCTCTTGCCTGGAGAATCCCAGGGACGGGGGAGCCTGATGGGCTGCCATCTCTGGGGTCGCACAGGGTTGGACACGACTGAAGTGACTTAGCAGCAGCAAGAAGTATTTAACTGGTCCAACCACTTGTGAGTAAAAGAAGGCTTACCTTAAAGACTGAATTGAATGACCATCTTTGAAGCTGGAATGAACATAGCAAATGATTAAAAACTTATTTAATTGGAGTTAACTTCCAATTTGGGCCAATTTAGGAAAAGATCGATTTGAAACAGATAAAAGGCTGGACTTTAGAGTAATTTGAAATAATGTGTTAGTATTTTGAAGAATTTTTTAGTAATTTGAAAGAATATATTTAACAAAATTTTGGTGAGTAGAGATTCTTAGAATCAAGATTTAATTTTAAAAGAAAATGTAGCCAGGACACACAATTCACTTTTCCATAGGAAAAGAGTTTATTCCCAGGTTTAAAATGCCCTCTATGCTTTTGTTTTAATAAATATTTCCTTTGTTCACAGGTAGCCCAAAATTAAACTTGCATTCTATCTTATACAAATGGTTATAAATTTTTAATGAAAAGAATTTCTATGCATTACAAAATTACAATGTAGCCATTTCAACATATAAGAATATAATATCTGCAAAATAAATAGCTACTGTGACTGGTTCCAAATGGTTCAAGAGTATGACTCTGTAAAACAAAAATGCAGATTTTCAATAAAAATTACATTTTTCCTAAGGAAAATGTAATGGCTGAAAAAGAAAACAGAATGTAACAACAACAAAAATTTATATGTTACAGTCTATGAATGCTAAACTTGGATAATTTATTCATTAACTTTGTTAGCTGAAGAGAAAGTAATTTTGAGTAGTTACTGTAAAAGGTCAGATGGAAAACAAATTTCCTCTGTGTCAATAGGTTAACAAAATGTTATGCTTGCTGACTCTGTATAAAAAGGGCAACTCAGAGAACACTTGACCTGATTAGCTCATCATCAGCCCATTAGGAGGTTTTTCTTGGAAAAGAAATGGGGAACCCATTTGCACCATTTTTATTACCTTCTAGATTTTTGTATACTATTGTGTAGCAGAAGTGTAGCTACTAGTAGGTACTTGATGTGAAATTATTGGAATATCTGAGTTCTGCTTTAAGATTTCAGGAATCCTGGTGATTTCTAGGTTCTACCAGAAACTAACAGGGCAAAATATTTCACACAAATGTTGTCTTTGTGACTAGCTTCCTTGTATAGATATAGATGATTCATTTTCCTCTGTATATCCCAAGATATAAGATATATACAGATAAATGGTATAAGTATTTATTAATGTTTGTGTTTATTAGCCTCCAATGAGACTCTGAGCTTCTCAAGAATAAAATCTTTGTACCCCAAGTTCTAACACAGTGTCTGCCACATTGTAAGTTCAATAAATGTTTTCTGAATGTATTCTTTTATGGACTGGATATTCACAAGTACTTTCAAAAGGAATTTATTCTTCTTAAAGTGGTATCAACAGGTACACCCACTTGTTGTCTCTATCTTGCTTTAATCTTGCTCACTTATCCCCATTTCTCCGCTTCTCTTAATGAATAAGAATTAATCAAACAAGCAGAAAGCATCTAAACATCCACATTCCTAAGGCTTGCCATAGGAATTTTCACTTCTGACTTCTTTTTTGATCCAAATAACTTCGCACATTTATATATACATTAAAAATGTTGTACACAAGTAAAAAGCTAAGGCTTAAGTACCTTCTTCCTGATGTTTAGGTTAAAAAAATTTGCATGTTTGCATGCTTCATTTCAACTGCTTTACCTTTTATTGTGGAGCAGATGTGTACATTTCATTTCCTTAGCTAGTTCTTTTCAATGGAATTCACCATTTAAATGTTTATTTTTATCTTAGTTTTTTAAATGACTATCGAAATTTTGGAAAATAAATAAAATCACAATGGACCAATACAAAGATTCTGAAAACAAGGAAATATATAAGTATAGTGATTAATAACAGAAAAGAAATCATTTTCATAAAGGATTTATACCAGGAAGTAATATCCAATAAAATCACAAAAATCATAGATTCTGTAAGTACATAAAGAAACGTTACTTGAAAACAACTAACTAGTGAGGCAAAAGAGAAGTGGAAATATAAAGAAAAGCTATAATGCAGTAAATAATGGCACATAAATATCTTTACACTCCTAGAAGTAGTAATTAAAATAACAACAATGCTACAGGGAAAAAAATCACTTATGAGATAGATAAGCCTTAGAACCCTCCTGAAATATGAAGCAAAAGAATCCAAAAGAAGAAAATGATAAATATAAAGAACTCAGTTTCTGAAGAAGTGATTGGAAGAAAGGGAAGAGAAGTGAAAAATAAAGAAATAATAAAATGAAAATTTTATTGAGCATGGAAAAAAATGTATTATGCAGGGGGAAAAAAATCCTGAAATCAAAAGATTAAAAATACTTGCTGTGCACCAGAAGTTTTTATTTTAAAAATTTATCACCTCAAAATATCTTGGTGATATTTTTATAGTTCAAGGAAAAGAAAGACTCAGATAAATTTTAAAAGATTTTCTAAAACTTCCAATTCTAGAAATGACAGGCTAGGATACCAACCCTGATTGTTAAAATAATTTTCTTAAGAGTATCAAAGAACTCAAGAGATAATGAGGATGAGATACCAAGAAAAACTAGAAAGTAAACATTTATCAAAATAAACAGCCACTAAGTTCCTTTTTTACTGAGGACATCTGCTAATCTAGGTAAGATGGAGGTGCAATTTAAATGACATCAAGGGGCATGGAGTATATAAGTCAAAGTCCAGACTCCACCTGACCTGAGAAACTAAAGGGAAAATAAGTACATTAAACTGAAACTCTGCAGTAAATGCACCTTCCTAACCATAACCCACCAGCAAGAAACTTGAGGAAGGTGGGTTTCATGTTGAGCAGAGTAGAGAGAGAAAACCAGAGAAAGAAAACCTATTTCTTAAAAATGGTAACCACAAATGAGTTCTTGCACACATTTTTAGCCTTAACTCCTATCAAAAGGTAGTCTAGAAAAACCTCAAGCTAGTTAGTTTAAAATGGTTCTGGACTGTTTATGCCTCTGGAGATCTGACAGAAATAAATGCAAATCCTGATAGAGGGGACAACTTCACCCTAAGTCCTAAAAAATAAGCCAAAGACGGAGAGGCTCTATACAATCCACAAAAACAGGACCTGGAGCTGACTGTGGTTCAGATCTGCTGCTGCTGCTGCTGCTAAGTCACTTCAGTCGTGTCCGACTCTGTGCGACCCCGTAGATGGCAGCCCACCAGGTCCCTCGTCCCTGGGATTCTCCAGGCAAGAATACTGGGGTGGGTTGCCATTTCCCTCTCCAATACATAAAAGTGAAAAGTGAAAAAGAAATCGCTCAGTCGTGTCCGACTCATAGTGGCCTCATGGACTTCAGCCTACCCAGCTCCTCCGTCCATGGCATTTTCCAGGCAAGAGTACTGAAGTGGGTTGCCATTGCCTTCTCCAGTGGCTCAGATCATCAGCTCCTTATTGCAAAATCCAGGCTTAAATTAAAGAGAGTAGGGAAAACCACTAGGCCATTCAGATATGACCTAAATCAAATCCCTTATGATTATACAGTGGAGGTGATGAATAGATTCAAGAAATTAGATCTGGTAGACAAAGTACCTGAAGAGCTATGGACAGAGGTCCATAACTTTATACAGGAGACAGTGACCAAAACCATCCCAAAGAAAAAGAAATGCAAGAAGGCAAAGTGGTTGTCTGAGGAGGCCTTACAAATAGCTGAGAAATGAAGAGAAGCAAAAGGCAAAGGAGAAAGGGAGAGATATACTCATCTGAATACAGAGTTAAAGAGAATATCAAGGAGAGACAAGAAAGCCTTCTTAAGTGAACAATGCAAAGAAACAGAGGAAAACAATAGAATGGGAAAGACTAGAGATCTCTTCAAGAAAATTGGAGATACCAAGGGAACTTTTCATGCAAAGATGAGCTCAATAAAGGACAGAAATGGCAAGGACCTAACAGAAGCAGAATACATTAAGAGGTGGTAAGAACACACAGAAGAACTATACAAAAAGGTCTCAATGACCCAGATAACCACGATGGTGTGATCACTCACCTAGAGCCAGACATCCTGGAATGTGAAGTCAAGTGGGCTTTAAGAAGTATCACTACGAACAAAGCTAGTGGAGGTGATGGAATTCCAGTGGAGCTATTTCAAATCCTAAAAGATGATGCTGTGAAAGGGCTGTACTCAATATGCCAGCAAATTTGGAAAACTCAGCAGTGGCCACAGGATGGGAAAAGGTCAGTTTTCATTCCAATCCCAAAGAAAGGCAATGCCAAAGAATGCTCAAATTACCACACAATTGCACTCATCTCACGCGCTAGTAAAGTCATGCTCAAAATTCTCCAAGCCAGGTTTAGCAATACATGAACCGTGAACTTCCAGATGTTCAAGCTGGTTTTAGAAAAGGCAGAGGAACAAGAGATCAAATTGCTAACATTCACTGGATCATAGAAAAAGCAAGAACGTTCCAGAAAAACATCTATTTCTGCTTTATTGACTATGTCAAAGCCTTTGACTGTGTGGATCACAATAAACTGTGGGAAATTCCTGCCTCTTGAGAAACGTGTATGCAGGTCAGGAAGCAACAGTTAGAACTGGGCATGGAACAACAGACTGGTTCCAAATAGGAAAAGGAGAACGTCCAGGCTGTATATCATTACCCTGCTAATTTAACTTATATGCAGAGTACATCATGAGAAACGCTGGGCTGGAGGAAGCACAAGCTGGAATCAAGATTGCTGGGAGAAATATCAATAACCTCAGATGTGCAGATGACACCACCCTTATGACAGAAAGTGAAGAACTAAAGAGCCTCTTGAAGAAAGTGAAAGAGGAGAGTGAAAAAGTTGGCTTAAAGCTCAACATTCAGAAAACAAAGATCATGGCATCTGGTCCCATCAGTTCATGGCAAATAGATGGAGAAACAGTGGAAACAGTGGAAACAGTGGCTGACTTTATATTTTTGGGCTCCAAAATCACTGCAGATGGTGATTGCAGCCATGAAATTAAAAGACGCTTGCTCCTTGGAAGGAATGTTATGACCAACCTAGACAGCATATTAAAAAACAGAGACATTACTTTGTCCACAAAGGTCCATCTAATCAAGGCTATGGTTTTTTTCAGTAGTCATGTTGGATGTGAGAGTTGGACTATAAAGAAAGCTGAGCCCAAAAGAATTGATGCTTTTGAGCTGTGGTGTTGGAGAAGACTCTTGAGAGTCCCTTGGACTGCAAGGAGATCCAACCAGTTCATCCTAAAGGAAATCAGTCCTGGGTGTTCATTGGAAGGACTGATGTTGAAGCTGAAACTCCAATATTTTGGCCACCTGATGCAAATAGCTGACTCACTTGAAAAGACCTTGATGCTGGGAAAGATCGAAGGCAGGAGGATGAGATGGTTGGATGGCATCACCGACTCAATAGACATGAGTTTGGGTAAACTCTGGGAGCTCGTGATGAACACAGAGGCCTGGCATGCTGGGTTCATGGGGTCGCAAAAAGTTGGACAAGACTGAGTGACTGAACTGACTGACTCACTGAAATAGATGAAGGAGTAGAGGTAAAGAGATTTTAATTTTGCCTTTTGCATTTACTATTCCCCAAAGCAAATATATTCATATTTTGTTATATAATTAAAAATTAAATTTTTAAAAAGTTTAAGAAAGATTGAAAATTAGTAAGCATGACAACAGGAAGAATTCTTGCAAGAATTTTCATCAATGTTAAATTTAAATTCAAAGTGCCATCTTTTGCAATGCCATATTGTATTAATATTATTATTTGTTATCAGTTAAAGTACATTATTTTATGTCCAAGGTCTTTGGTTCAGCCTTGATTACAATAATAGTTGTATGGTAGCAATGTGTTTCAATGTTATTTAATGAGAAACTTTGAGCTGTTAGCACAAGTGCTTTTAAAAATGCAAAGCATTGAACTAGCCATTACCGTTTGTTTTTGCTAGGTAATGAAGGAGTTTAGAGAATATTTATATACCAGTTACCATAAAATTTAAATTAAAGCTATACTTATTCTGTATCATGTTATCTTAAAGTGGAATTTCTGCCTAAGTTTACATAAGACAGTTTAAATAAGACAGTTTTCCTATAATATTCAAAAGTTTGTTTTTAATAATTTCAAGGATTGTTGATTTGTAAAATGTTGAGAATATAAATTCTTGTTATAGGAAACACATTTTTTACAATGTTGGCCCTAGAGAATTGTCTTTGTTCACATAAAACTGTAAACCATGTTTGTCATAGTTTGCATTTGCTCACTAAGTTTACAATAGTTAAACACTCCCTGACCTTCTCCCAGCTCCACTCTTGTTACAATTAACTCAACCAGACTGGTTGACTTCTTTTGAAGAATGAAAAAAATATATTTAAGACTTTCCTTCTTGCAGAATTTATTTTTGCAATTAAACAACTGATTCAAATATCATTTTGAAGGTACAAAGCCAAATCTTATTCCATTGCACATGACTCATCAGGAACCTAATTTAATGCAAAAGTTATAAAAGGAATATCACAGGATGGCAATTAACAGCTTGCTTTCCCCTTTACAACAATAAGATTTAAACATAAAAATGAAAACAAAACAAAAAGAAATACTAAGGAAAGCATGAGGTTTAAAAACAAAATATTTTGAGTAGGAAAGGTCTGACTAAAACTATAAAAGAAAAGATTGGTGAATTCAACTATATATGAATGAAAACTCTAAATTGTCTAAAGAAATAATCAACACAAAGTACAAACAATAAACTAAAAGGAAACATTTACAATACAAATTACAAAGGGTTAATTTCATAAAAGGTATAAAGAATACAAAAAGTCAGTAAGAAGAGTGAGCAAAGGTTATAAACACATAACAGAAGAAGGAGTACAAAAGAAAATACAAATTAATTTTTATTTTTTTATATAAATTTATTTTAATTGGAGGCTAATTACTTTACAATATTGTATTGGTTTTGCCATATATCAATGACAAAAAATTAATTTGTATTTTCTTTTGTTAATTTTTAATAGAAAGAAAAACTATAATGAGATACTAATTTTTATTTATCAGATGAGAAAAAAATTTTATGTTTGATAATAAGAGGAAGCAGGCACTCATACATTGAGGTGGGAATTTCACTTGGTATAATCCATATGAAAGCCACTGAGCAATGTCAAAATTTTAAATACACATAGTTGTCATTCTTATATTTTCTTCTAGAATCAGTACTTGGTATATTCACATAATATGCAAAGAAGTATATACAAATAATTCATTATAGCACTACCCGTAATAACACAAATCTTGAAACAACCTAAATTCCCACCAGTAGAGATTGCTTAAACAAACCACAGCGTATTTCTAGAATGGAATGTCAAACACAGCCCTGAAATAATATCCAAGACATCCTGTTATATGGATAAGGCAAGGTACAGAACTATATGTGAAATATTATTGTGGGTCTGTTTTTAAATTATATATGCATATGAGAACATGTACACATGATATCATAGGAAACAAAGAACTGATAGCAGGGGTAGGACTGAGAGGAGGGAGACCTGTTTTTTCATTGTATACTCGCTGATGACTTTTGCATTTTTTTACCAAGTACACATATTGTTGTTTAGTTGCTAAGTCATATCGCTGACTTCGCTGACTTTTGAAATCCCATGGGCTATAGCCCACCAGGCTCCTCTCTCCATGGGATTTCCCAGGCAAGAATACTTGAGTGGGTTGCCATTCCCTTCTCCAGGGGATCTTCCCAATCCAGGAGACCCAAACCCGGAGACGGATTCTTTACCATTTGCACCATCAGGGAAGCTGATGTGCTGTGCTGTGCTGTGTTTATCTGCTCAGTCTTGTATGACCCTTCGCAGTCCCATGTATGGCAGCCTGCCAGGCTCCTCTGTTCATTGGGATTCTCCAGGCAAGAATATTGGAGTGGGTTGCCATGCCCTCCACCAACGGATCTTCCCAGCTCAGGGATTGAACCTAGGTCTCCCGCATTGCAGGCAAATTCTTTACTGTCTGAGCCATCAGGGAAGTCCAAGAATACTGGAGTGAGTACCCTATCCCTTTCTTCAGGGGATCTTCCCAACCCAAGAATTGCCCCAGGGTCTCCTGCATTGCAGATGGATTCTTTACCAGCTGAGCTACTAGAGAAGACCAGGGAAGCTGATATCTACATTCAATTCTGATCTTCCAATTATTGCCTATGTGAAAGGTAGCCACAGACAAGTTACTCAACCTTTCCATGCATCAGGTTCCTCATTAGGAAAATGGAAATAGTAACAGTATATACCTCATAGGATTGTTGCAAGAATCTGACAGGTTCTTCAGCAAGTACCTGCTACACACTATGGGCTCAATAAATGTTAGCTACTCTTGCTATTACTAGCAACAGCAGTGTGTTTTATATAAACATTATTATTACAGTCTACACATAACTACTCAGAAAATACCACTGGTTGTCCATTGCACATACTATAGTATATTATAGCAAATTTTCATCTCCAGATCAACTTAGAAGTACATTGATGGATAACAGGGGTACTAAGGAGTTGAAAATAAAGGCTGATGTCCTGGATGGTTTTAGAAAACAGATACAGAAGACAGAATGTAAAAGACGCTGTCCTACTTACTTTTGGCTTCCTTCATAGCTCAGATGGTAAAGAATCTGCCTGCAGTGAGGGAGACCCAGGTTCGATCCCTGGGTCAGAACAATCCCTGGGAGAAGGAAATGGCAACCCACTCCAGTATTCTTGCCTGGAGAATCCCATGAACAGAGGAGCCTGGAGGGCCCCGGTTCAAAGGGTCGTAAAGAGTTGAACAGGACTGACTGACTAGCACAGATATAGACAGACAGATACAGAAGACAATATAAAAGACACTCTCCTACTTACTTTAACCCCACAGTCAGTGAAAGTTCCCTGTCTCCAAGGTAGATGACACAGTGGGAATGGGTAGAAATATGCTACCATTGACCAGCTCAATCCCACATCCTTCCTCAGACCTCTTTCCACAATCTGATTACTGGAAATTCTTCTTGGTATAGGCTAGATCTTTGGCCATTATGTTTGGGGTTTAGTGCTACTATAACTTCATATTTCCTCTACTATCTTTATTAATATTTTAAAGGGGAGTTTGGAGACTGTTTCTCCCTGCCTCCTTGTTAGGAAGATATATGGGGGAACAATAGTTATAACCTGATGTTTTCCACTAACAAACTAGTGAAAGTGTTAGCTGCTCAGTTTTGTCCAACTCTTTGTGACCCATGGACTGTGGCTTGCCAGGCTCCTCTGTCCATGGGATTTCCCAGACAAGAATACTGGAGTGGGTTGCCATTTCCTTCTCCAGGGGATCTTCCTGACCCAGGGATCAAACTTGGGTCTCCTGCATTGCAGGCAGATTCTTTACCATCTGAGCCACCAAGGAAGCCCCCATTAAACTAGCCTCCTATGAAATAAATTACTACTCAATACTTCTTCCCACATGCTACACTGACTTCTGCCAACACGGAGGTTCAGTGTTCTCAACGTTTGACAACACAGAGCAAACAGATTGAAACAGAAAATTAAGGTCTTGCAAAGTGAAAAAGGAAGGAAAGTCACCTCAAAAAGAATATAAAATATGAAACAAGCCTGTTGGGAAAAGTGGTAAAGCCTTTGAAAATGTTTGCCCAAAAAAAAAAGGACTCTATATGATTGCACTAAGAAAAAAAATTAAAAACATGAAAAGAAATAAGTCATATCCTACCAACATCATTTATCAGAGAATGTATGCCAAAATACCCATACTTGATCCATTCCTAGCTTTAAATCAATGCATAGTTATGAGCTAAATTTTGTCATGTGAAATAATTTTTAATGATTTTATTTCTTTTTCAGGCTTACACCCTAATTAAATCTTTTTTCATTGTCTTAAAATTTTCGTCACTATTTAAAATGGACTCCAATTAAAAGTACGCTTTTTCTGGGACCCATTTTGTTCTGATTGTGGTGACAGAATAACAAAAGTGGAGTCTAAGGACTTTTAAACTTAAACTGTTAAGTCCCTTTTCCTTGTTCTCATTTGAGAATCTCACACGAAATGAAAGTCTTGCCTATTTTTCCAAACCTCAAAAAACATTGCACTTAGAGAATTAGGTACAATGTGTTCAACTTTTGAACAATGTGTTCACTTCTAAATTATAAGGACAGCCTCAAAGCCATAATATTTGGAAGAAACACTAGACCAAACGTTGTAAAGCTACTTTCCACTCAAGTGATTGTTACTATATATAGCTCAATTATACATATCTGAAATGTATATGTTTAGAAAACTCAACATAGATTACAGGATTAGGGTTCACTACAGCTTTCTGACTGGATCTAAGCCTATAACAGAAATAAAGTTTCTTTTTTCCCTACACACTATCTCCATTAACCCAAAAAAAGAAACTAAACAAATCCAGACTAGTTGCTTTGATTAAAACCATAAATTCAGAGTATGCTTTGCAGACTAGCTCTGTTAGACTAACTATACCTCTGGGGGCCAGATATCACACCACCCGTCTCTGATTCAGATCTTTCCTTGTGGTTGACAAAGAAAAAGCTTCAACATGGAAACAAAAATGGGCTCAACCTTTAAGTCCTGAAGAAAAGCAGGGCAAGTTTGTTCTTAAGAGCAAGTCACTTTTTAGATCTGAAAACAACCAGACTCCACAGTTTCTGGCCTAGTTCACTCTTCTCAGATTTCACCGACTAGAATCAAATGTCTTTGCCAAAAACACCTTCTTTAAGATTCAATACCAATTAAACTAAAGCAGTATAGCCGAGAAGGATCTGAGATCAGTCCCAATGTTATTGTCTAAAAACTCTTGATTAATATGGTAGAGGGTCATGAGTGAGACTAGAATAAAGAATCTAAGACAAACATGCTCAACCTGGAGTCCAGGGGTAGAACTGGAGAGGTTTGTGATCATGTGTGGAAGACAAAAATTACATCTTTTCTTTTTCAGTAGACTCTAACTTGACATTTCCCTCAAGTACAAATACAGGCAACACATCACAGTAATATTAGCTGCATCTGTAACTGTGTTACCAATAGAAATCACAAATATTTTTATATCACATAGTTACTACAGAGATCTAAAAATATCACTTACACTGCTTCACTACTTCAAAACTATGCTAGTAGCCAACTTGTGGCTAGAATTGCATGTGATTCTATCTTCCTGCTCACAGATGCTCAGCATAAAACATGGACAACTACTCACCAATTCTGCAGTTCATAGTCATCCGGCCTCCATATTTTCCAGATGTTTTACCATGGACGCCACATGGTCTCACACAGGGGACCCAGATCCGTGTTGCTTTTCAGTGTTTCCTATCTATAATGATTGGCCAATCATTGAAAGAGATGAATCATGTACTACACCAGAGTTTAATGTTCTCATTCAAGCCAAGCAACAAAAGTTTCTATACTATAGTAATACTGTCTTTAATAAATAAAATTAGCTTTAACTTAGCGTTTTAAATGCAGTGTCTTATAATTTCATGTGTTAATAAAGTACATATATGTCTATGCCATGAATTTAATACTTTGATAGCCATATGTAAAATATAACATTCTCCTTGTAATTCAATGTATTTTATTTTATTCATTTAAGTTCTACCAGATGGCCAAAGGGCCCCTTGGCACCAAAAAGGTCAAGAGATGATGACTAACAGATAAGGCCACATCAGCTTTCTCAAGGAAATTTCGTTCAACCAATATAGCCAATTCTTTTTTCATTGAAATTTTATAAATAATCATCCCCTCCTATACCTCAAGTACCAGCTTTTACATCGGGTAGGTAATTGCTAATAAGTTTTCTCTTAGTTATCACTGCAAGCACTATGAACCAAGGTTGGAATCCTAGAGAGTATTTCATTTAAATACCCTTCTCTCAGGTGATGCTAGTGGTAAAGAAGTCACCTGCAAATTCAGGAGATGCAGGAGACATGCGTTTGATCCCTGGGTTTGGAAGATCCCCTGGAGGAGGAAATGTCAACCCACTTCAGTATTCTCACCTGGAAAATCCCATAGACAGGGGAGCCTGGCTGGCTACAGTCCATGAGGTCACAAAGAATCAGACGTGACTAAGTATACACACACACACTCTAACCACTACCCAATATATTATACAGAAGTGCAGACACCAATGGAGAAGGCAATGGCAAGCCACTCCAGTACTCTTGCCTGGAGAATCCCATGGACGGAGGAGCCCAGTAGGCTACACTCCATGGGGTTGCAAAGAGTCAGACATGACTGAGCGACTTCACTTTCACTTTCAAAAGAGATACTAAATGGCAGGAAGAATTTTGAGGCTCAATTTAGAATGGAATGATTCAAAGAAGAATTTATTGGCATTCTGTTTACAGAACTGTTTTTCTATGTAATGTCATTTACTGGCTTTTCCCCACAATGCAATGCACACAGTCCTTTTACTCAGTAAAAGACTTTCCCTTCTTGGCCTCTGATAAATGCTCCTGAACTCTTGTCATGCCTCTTCCTGCCCCACCTGTCAATAACCCTAACCCTAATCCTAACTGTCTTAGAAAGTCTTCAATTTACTGTGATACATTCACAATTTTTTTCTTCACTTCTTTTTTGTGACTCTTCATCTAATCAGTAACCTCCTTAAATCACACTGTATAAGCTGTTTACTCCATTATATATATTAGCTGCATAAAATGTACCTCAAAGGATTTGCAGCCAGGGGAAAAACACAAAACAAAACTTCTTTTGCAAAATGCTGTTAGGGGTGCTATGCTGCTGCTGCTGTTTATTTGCTAACTTATGTCTGACTCTTTGCAACCCCATGGACTGTCACCTGCCAGGCTCCTCTGTCCATGGGATCTCCCAGGCAAGAATACCAGAGTAGGCTGCCATTCCCTTATCCATGGGATTTTCCCTGATCCAGGGACCAAACCAGGTCTCCTGTGTCTCCTGCATTTCAGGCAGATTCTTTACCACTGCACTACCTGGGAAGGCTGATGAGTGCTTTACTGCAGGATTATTTAAAGTCCTCTGGAAATACAGAGAATGTAGAGATTGGCTCTGTTTGGGTAGGTCAGATTTGGTTCACAGGGAAGGCAATCTCAGAAAATGGCTTTAAAAAAACAGAGCATACTCTATAATCAGTGATAGAATAAACATTTCCTGTGCTAAAAAGACATGTCTAAGGTTGAAAGGTCTCTGAAATCAGAAAGAGAGAGAAAGGTAGTTGTACATAAAAAGAAAACTCAAGCTAGACAAATTATAGTTGAACCAAGAAGACAAAATGTAATGTTAATTTTGACTCACTCCTGAAACCTCACTAAAATGGGATTAAAGGAGTTTAAGATTAACAACTCAAGGTATAGAGAATTGCAGAGGACATGAAAGCAATGCAGGTTTGGAAACATGAAAGCTGATGGACAAGTAGAACTGACTAGCAGACCAGAAAAAGCTGAATCCAAACTGAAGCCCAGCACTAAACTGATCTGTGTTGCAGAATCCAAGAGAGTCTCAGAAATTGGACTCCTCAGGTATCCAGAAACTGAATGCTGGAGCTAAATAGGGGTGAACTCATTGAAAAACCTGAACAAGAAGCAGTAGGGTTCCTGGGCCACCAGTTGACTGTACAAGTTGAATGCCTGTTCTTCTGCAGCCTTGGCAGAAGTTTGAAGGCTCTCTTCTGTTACACACTGAAATGGACCCTGGGCTTGGGAACACCAGTCTCATTGAGAATTGAGGTAAGGTGTGTTATTAAAAGAAGAAAATGAGAAAATATTGGAAAGAACATACTAAATGGTGATATGTGGGAGACTCCGTTCTTAACTTCATACCCAGAATACTAATAGCCACAATTTTACAACATTCAGGCAGTGAATTAAAGAACTTTGCTCTGGAGAAATTGACCCACTGGGGAAAAATTATATAAATATATATATATATATATATGTATAATATGTATATGTGAATATATATATATCATAATCATGATATATATACAGTTTTCCCAAAGAAATAGCCCTTTTCTATTACCCAAAAATGAAGCATATCATTTAAAACCTATACACAAACACACAGATACAGAACCTCTTAGCTCTTGAATATGATGGGACTACCAAGTTCAACAAACATCTGAGGAGAGACTATAACACTTAAGGAAAAAACAAAAGCAAACAAAGACGCCAATAGAGAAACTCGGAGGAAAAGGTTCAATACTGGAAACAGAATAAAACGTCAAACATAGATTAATATCTTTCATGAGGTAAGATGTAGGCGATAGGTCTCCATACTCCCTTTGA
The DNA here is from genome assembly GCF_019923935.1 of Bubalus bubalis. Taxonomy (NCBI): domain Eukaryota; kingdom Metazoa; phylum Chordata; class Mammalia; order Artiodactyla; family Bovidae; genus Bubalus; species Bubalus bubalis. Next base: position 54,033,614 of record NC_059160.1, read on the forward strand.
TCCCCTCCCCCCTCATTCTGATTTGAATTCACTCCAGTTAGGTTTTCATCCCCAACACTCCATTGGAACTGCTAGTGTCAAGGTCATTATGACACCAGTGTTTGACAAATCCAATGGCCAATTTGCATTCTTATCTTATTTTAACTAATCAGCAAAAATTGACACAGTCAATCATTTCCTCTTCTTTTAAACATAGCCTTCACTTGGCTTATAGGTCATCACACCTATAAGCTTTTGCTCTTACACACTTTTGCTCTTACCCACTTGATGTTTCTACATGTGTTGATTCTTCCTCATCTCCCTGATACTTTACAGTTGCCCAAAGACTCAGTATTTATATTTCCTCTCAATCTATACCAACTCTTTAGATGATGCCATGCACTTCAAAGCTTTTTATATATTATTTATGTTAATGAATACCAAATTTATGTCTACAGCATGGACCTCATCCTTGAACTCCAATTTCATGTATTCAACAGCCAACCACACTTTGCTATCTGGTTACTGAATAGACATCTCAAATTTGACATGTTTAGACATACAGTTCTTACTATGATGAAATAATTTGTATCATATTTACCTTCCCACAATAAACAATTGAAAATTGAACAAAAATAATTTTGTAACATATACAAATATTGAATCATTATGTTGTACACCCAAAATTAATGTCAATTGTACTTTCATAAAAATTGAACAACAATACATGAAGAAACTACTTTAGGCATTAGACAAAACAATACAAGTATTATTCTCGAGAGAAGAAAAATGCATGAGGTGATCTTCATATGTCTCTTACTTTCTACATTTTACAAATAGCAGCACAAACAATGGATCACAAACAGAAAGGAGAAATGTTAACAAGTAGAAACAGCAAAGTGAAATTTGTGAGTAAAGATACAAAAGAAGAGAGAGCTATATGGAATAGCCCCATATATCTGCACAGAGATCTCCTTTACTCTCTGGATGAATACTAAGTTATGCATGGACAGAGAAAGACTCCAAGAGGTCTTATATGGAGCAACTACTTCAGAGCCATGAGATTAATGCAGATCCCAAAGCTCTCACAATACTGAGAGATGTTCATATTTTCACAAGCCAAATGAAGAGATTTGACTGGATACCCACAGATATCTAGTTGCAACCCCAGAATGGATACACGTTAAAGGAAGGCTTATTCCATCACTAGATTAAGGACTATTCTAGACTCTCCCAAAGAAAGCTTAAAATCAAGTAGGATCAAACTTATTGAGTAAAGTTCCTGCTAGCTAAAACAAACTTCAACATTGTTTAAAGAAAGACATAATGTTAAACACACTCTCATCAGATTTTCAACAACATTGTATCTTAAATGTCTGGCATACAATTAAAAATTACTAAACTGATGAAGAAGCTGGAAAAATGTATTAAAACCCAAAACTAGGAAGAAAAAGTCAATAGAAATTCAGTAGAAAAAGTCAGTAGAAAAGTTAATAGAGACTGCACTAATGTTGGAATTCAATAACAAGGACTTTAAAATAACTGGGGCTTCCCAAGTGGCTCAGACAGTAAAGACTTCCTGCAATGCAAGAGACACAGGTTTGATCCCTGGGTTGGGAAGATCCCCTGGAGAAGGAAATGGCAACCCATTCTTGACTGGAGAATTCCATGGACAGAGGAGCCTGGCAGGCTACAGTCCATGGGGCCACAAAGGGTCAGACATGACTGAGCAACTAACACTCTTGAAATAACTACAGTTTATCCCTGAACAACAGGGATTTGCACTGCATGGGTCAACTTATACACAGGCTTTTTTGATGAATATATATAGTCAGCCCTCCACACCAGTATGTTCTGCGTCCACAGGCTGAACTAACTGTGTATCATGTATACTACATTTACAATCTGCAATGGTTCAATCTGTGGACACAAAATTTGCAGATTCAGAGGGCTGACTATAGAACTTGAACATCTACAGATTTTGGTATCTACAGTGGGTCCTGGAACCAATCAATCCTCTGTGGATACCAAGGGAATACTATATTATAAATATGCTTAAGTGTTGAGTGAATAGATACAGAATCTAAAAAGAGAAATAAAAATCAGTGTGGGGGTGGGAGGGAGGAAAGAATGGACATTCTAGAACTCAAAAAGGAATATCTGAAATACTTAGGCTTAACTATAAACTACACATTGCAGGTGAAAAGATTAGTTTTGGAGACTGGACAAAAGGAACTATATCTAAACCAAAGCTCACAAAAAATAAAATAAGACTGAAAAAAATGAATACAGCTGCAGTGGCCTGTGAAACAATATCAAGTTATCTAACAAATATATAGTTGCAATTCTAGAGGGAGAGGGGAAAGACATTGGAGTCAAAAAATTTTAAAAATTAAAGAAACAATGACCACAAATTCTTCAAGAAGCTCAACTAACTCTAGCCAGATAAACCTAAGAAAAACTAGACCTAGGCACATAATAGTCAAATTGCTGAAAACTAAAAAGTAAGAGAAAATTTGCAAAGGGACCAGAGAAAAAGAGTCCATTGCATAGAGATAAATAAGATGATTGCTCACTTCTCATTAGAAATAGTACAACCAGGTAACAATGACATGGCACATTTAAAGCACTGAAAGGAAAATATCATTGACCTAGAATCCTATATCCAGAAAAAAATATGCTTTAAAATTTGAGGTAAAATATATAGTCAAATAAAATCTGAGAAAATTCATGAATAGTAGACCTGCACATCAAGCCCAAGGAAAATATCAGACAGAAATTTAGATCTGCAAGGAATGAAGAGTGACGAAAATATATATGGGCAAAAATAAATGACTTTTCTCAATTTCTCTAAAGATTTGACTATTTAAAGCAAGGATAATAGTTTCCTGTGGAGTTTATAAGATGTGCAGAACAATTCATCAAGAAGACATGACAGTTTAAAATGTGTATGTGAATAGTAACAAAGTTTCAAAAGAAATGAAGCAAAAACTAGCAGAACCAAATGAAGAAATATAAGTCCATACTCATAGTTTAAGGTATTAACCCTCTTCTCTATTGTCAACAGAGTAAAAAAAACAAACAAACAAAAAAAAAAACCTGGCAATATTAGAAAAAGATTTGAACAATATTGTGACAAGTTTTACTTTCCACAAATGTCCTCAGCAATATTTACAGCCTCATATGCTCTTCTAGAACCTCCTCACACCCCCATCAAGAGATGGAGTCAATGGACTCTCTTCTAGACTGAACAGACAGCATTCTGAGACTGCTGCTACAAACAGAACATGGCAGAAGTAAGCTTTATGACTTCCAAGGCTAAGTCAAAACAGGTAATATATCATCTACTTAGCTTTCTCCCTCTCTCATAACACGCAACTTGAGTGCTTTAAACCAACATCTTCCCTGAGCCACCATGCTACAGAGTGAGACCACATTAAAATAGAGACGCCTAAGAAGCTTAAGATGATTCCAGCTTCCAACCCAGCCCCAACCAGCTAATGCTGAGTGGAACTTGCCTTTGAGATGTCCCAGCTGATGCTGGTTGGGGCACAGTAAACTGTTCCCACTAAACCTTGCTGGAACAACAACATTTGAGCCAAATAAATGTTGCTGTTTTAAGCCACTAAATATGGGGGATATATGTTACACAGTCATTGATAACAGATATCTTTGCCAGCCAACATGATCTAACTGAAAAATATAGGATGCCATACCCAAACAACTAAAGAATCTAAGTACTCACAGTACATTTCATCAATATAGATCATATGTTGGGCATAAACAAATATGAATGAGTTTAGAAGGACTAAGTCATACTAAGTTAGAAATTAATAAAGAGGGAATTCCCTGGTGGTCCAGTGGTCAGGACTCTACGTTTTCACTTCTGCGGACACATGTTCCATCCCTGGTCAGGAAACTGGGATCTTGTGGACCATGTGGAATGGCCAAGAAAAAGAAAAAGAAATTAATGAAGAAACCGAATTAAAAATTAATAACAAATAGATATTTTAAAAATTCCCAAATATATAAAATTTTTTTTAAAAAAAGGCTTCCCTGATAGCTCAATTGGTAAAGAATCCTTCTGCAATGCAGGAGACCCTGGTTCAATTCCTGGATTGGGAATTGAATTCCTGGATCCACTGGAGAAGGTATAGGTTACCCACTCAAGTATTTTCGGGCTTCCCTTGTGGCTCAGCTGGTAAAGAATCCACATGCAATGCAGGAGACCTGGGTTTGATCCCTCGGTTGGGAAGATCCCCTGGAGAAGGGAAAGGCTACCCACTCCAGTATTCTGGGCTGGAGAACGACATGGACTCTATAGTCCATGGGGTCACAAAGAGTAGGACACAATTAAGCGCCTTTCACTTTCACTTCACTTTCACTTTCAACACTAAAAGAAGCCAACATCAAAGAAGAAATCAAAAAGAGAATTTGAAAATACTTTGAAATAAATAAGGAGAACAAATGTATCAAAAACTATGGGAGGCATCTAAAGTAGCATTTAAAAGGAAATTTATAGATGTACTGGATCTTTTCCTTTAAAAGAAAGGTTGAAAATTAACTGTCTAAACTTATACCTTAAAACTCTAGAAAAGAAAGAGTAAATGAAACCCAAAATATGAAAGTGTAGAGAATTAATAAATACAAGAGAAGAAATCAATGAAATTAAAAAGTCAAACAGTATACAAAAATCAATAAAACCAGAAGCTAGTTCTTTGAAAGTTTAATAAACTTGACATTATCTTGCCAAAACTGATCAAAAAAGAAGAGAAAACAGAGTGGGGTGGGAGAGGAAGACAAAGCATCCAGAATGAAAGTCATAACAAGGGTGATACTTCATGACTAAGTGGGGTTTATCCCAGGAAGGCAAGATTCGTTGCAGTGAAAACCAAATCAACACAATTCACCAAGTTAATAGAATAAAATGATTAACTCAATAATTTCCCCAATAGAAGTAGAAAAAACATTTAACAAAATTAACACTTTTTCTTGATAAGAACTCGCAGCAAAATCGTAATAGAAGGAAACACCTTTAACTTTTTTTCTTTATTGACAAGTCTCTCTACTTTAGCCTTTCACTCTTAGAGCCTATTCTCAACAGAGCAACAAAGTTATCTTGTTAAAATACAATTAGATTAATTTAGCTCTTTTGTCCCAAACACTCTGTTACTCCAAATTTTGCTTCTGCATTTTGCTTAAATTGAAAAGATATTAACTTGGTTATGTACATCATAATCTCTAAAAGAAGGACTAAAAATACTAAGAGATATAGCAAGTCAATGAATTAAAATGGGTTACCAAAGAAAGAAGGCAGGAAAAGGAAAAAGGAACAAAAAGCTACAGGAGACAAGCAAAAAAAGCAAGTAATTTATAAAGACTTAAATGCAATAGTCAATAGTTACATTAATGGTAAATGATCCACATACCAATTAAAAGTCAGATTGTTAGATGAGAAAATCAAAATATTCTAATAGACAACTACAAAAAAGCTACTTTAATAGTAAAACAGAAGCATCCCTACAATAATCAAGAACAAGTGAAATATGTCTGCTAGATCTATTATTAGTTAACATTATTCTGGAAAAGTTTGCCAACATAATTGGGAAAGAAAGAAAATTTAAAAGTACAAATATTGGAAAGAGGAAGAAAAAGTAACATTATTTGTAGAGGACATCATTGTGTAAGTATAAAACTGATCAAAATAATCTGAAAAGCAACCAGGGTTTATACAAAAGATTAGTAGAGTAGTAATTAAAAAATAAATAAAGCTCAATATGTGTCTACATTCCAGCAATAAGAAGTTAGAAAGTAAATTGCTAATAGCAAAACATATATCACCTAAGAGTTAAACTCATGAGAAATGTACAGAATCTCTGTGAATAAAAACACAATATTGTTATTGAAGAACATAAAAGAAAACTTGTCTAAACGGAGAACTATATCATGTTACTGGGTCAGAAGATTTAATATTATCAAGATGTCATTGCTTCCCAAATAAATAAATAAACTCAGAGTATTCCCAGTGGGTTTGAGGATTTATTTTTGGAAATGCAAGAAATTATTCTGAAATTCATCTGGAAGAATAATACATGAAACTAAGTGGGATATTCAGGAAATTATAGAAATGAGAGGACTTTATTATGCTAGGAAATAAAATGTACTCATATATAAAATAATAATTACAACATTGTAGTACTTCCATAAAAACAAGCAAGAGTGAGAGAGAATTTAAAGCTTAGAGCAATTTCTTCATAAGCATAAGATTAATTTGTTAATAGTGGAATCTTAAATCAGTGAAAAAGTAAATTAGTCTATAAATAGGAACGGAGAGCTTGACTATCAATTTAGGGGAAAATAAGTTAGATTAATATTCAACATAATTCAAAATAAAGTCCAGGATTATTAGGGATTTAAATAGAAAAACAAGCTCTATGCCACTAAAGAAATACATATATAAATATATAATCTTGGTATGGTAAAGAAAATGACACCCAAGGCATACAGGAAAATATTAAACTTCTTTATATTTATTTCTATAAATAGGTTTTATTTGGCAAAATAATACATTGAATATAAAACCAAAAATGCAAGTGATTAACTGAGAAAAATATACCTTTAAGAAAAAGCTCATATTAATCCATAGAAAGCTGACAAAGAGTCTTTGTCACAAATAAAAATCACTAACAGACAATGATAGAAAACTCTCAAAAGATGTAACTACCTGCCACATAATAATTAAAAGTGCAACTTAACAAGCATACCATGTTAGAATATCAAACAGGCAAAGCTCCATATATGTATTAGTAAGGGTATAGAAAAATATACTAGTGAAAGGGTATGGATTTGTATAATTTTTTTGAAAAATAGATTGGAATTCTTGAAATTTTGTAAATATACCATTTAAGGGAGTTAATCCTAACAAAACAATAACAGATTCCTCTAAATGGATATCCCCAGTACCTGATTATAAAACAGCAAACCAAAAAATGGCTCTATTCACTTTGTTTTTTAAGAAATCAAATCAAAACAACGAGACAGAGAGAGAGAAGGATGATCTTTGGTGAAACTAGGATATACTTGTAGCTTTGAACTATATTTGAGAAAGAGCTACCAAAGCCAGGAAAGTCAAACAGGAATGCAGGGAAATGCCTAAAGAGACATCTGTGGGAGAAGATCTCAAACAAATGAGGCAGAGCCCAGTTAGTTATCAAAGCACGGAGCACAACATGAGAGGCAAAACCACAAGGTTTGTCTGGAACAGTGGGAATAGGATGCCTGGGTCTTTAGAGGAAGTTTCCCAAACCCTGTAGAATAGAAAGACAAAAAAGAAATGAACGAGGAAACACATATTTTTTTGAGAAAAGCAATGTGTTGTTGAGGAAGGGTAAAGGATATAGAGCTTGAATTATGAGCAGTCCAGAAACTGCTGATTTCTTTGCACTGGGGAGAAATGAAGGTTAGAACAATTCACACACACACACACACTGCTGAGCCATAAAGAGCTTTACTGTGAACCAAGGAAAGTTAATGCTTGCCTGGAACACTACTCTAGGGTCTTCCCTGAAGAAATATCTCAAAAATAACTGGAAGAATTCACCTCATTCACAAAAGTAATAAGCAAAAAAGAACCAGACAAGTATGCATGCAAAGTTATTCCAGGAAAAGGAAGAAAAATGTGGGAAAAACACACAGCAGGTGATGAACACACACCAGAAAAATATGGCCACTGCTCAGATAAAAATCATGACCAAATACATGGTCATAAATACAAGGTACCTAATGAATCAAAGAGCTTAAAGCAGAGAACTGGAGGAGATGAAACCCAAGCTGGCAGATTTTAAAAATGAATAGAAAAAAAAATCCATCTAAGAAATCATGGCGACATTAAGCAGTACAAAGAGCCATCATTGAAATCACACTAAAGGATAGAAGAACACGATTAAGGAAATCAAGCAAAGTGATAGATATGAATTAGAAATGAAAACATAAATCAATACAAACAAAAAGAAAAAACAAAGGCATAATTTTGAAAAACCTGAAAACCTTAAATCTATAACTTGGTTAGCAATCCATAACACCCACCACCAAAAAAAAAAAGAAGCCCTCATGCAATATGATCTATACTGAAACTAGTGATAGCATGGGACTTCAAAGATGAAAAACAAAACCCAGAAAACTTCGGGCGTGCAGGCAAAATGATTAAGTAACCTACAAGCCTGAGACACATTCCTATTTGTTACCCCTAAATTTACTCTTATTTCTGGCTGTATAACCACCCAACTAGACACTGCGTTTCCTAACCTTCTTTGCAATTAGTTAGTGTGGCCGTACTCTTGCCTAGAAAATCCCATGGATGGAGGAGCCTGGTGGGCTGCAGTCCATGGGGTCGAGAAGAGTCAGACACGACTGAGCGACTTCACTTTCACTTTTCACTTTCATGTATTGGAGAAGGAAATGGCAACCCACTCCCGTGTTCTTGCCTGGAGAATCCCAGGGACGGGGGAGCCTGGTGGTCTGCCGTCTATGGGGTCGCACAGAGTCGGACACAACTAAAGTGACTTAGCAGCAGTAGCAGAAGCAGCAGGGTGGCCGTATGAGTATGTTCTGGATAACTGGATACACACTAAAATGAAGTGTGCAAAGTAATCGAAAATTTAAAGAAAAGCTACTTTCTTTGAATGTTGCCACTGCATCTCTCTTGCAAACTGGAATATAGATGTGCCAGCAACACACCTTTAATCTTGGGAATGAGAATAATGCCCTAGGGGATGGTGGAGCAATAAGACAGAACAAATTGCTCCCTAGATAACTATGCAGTAGTCGCTCTGATAACAGACCAGACCAGATAGATGAGAGAGAAAATAAAGTTCAGTCTTATTTAAATCACTGTATCTTATACTTTGTTTCAGTATCATATTCTTTCTCATACCTAATATAAAGAGAAAAGCTAGACTGGCCTCATATTTCACAATAATATTCAACGCTGTAGACTTAGGTATGATACTGTCTTAGTTAGGGCTACTCTAACAGAATGGGGATTCACTGGTGGCTCAGATGGTAAAGAGTCTGCCTACAGTGCAGAATACCTGGGGTTTGATCCCTGGGTTGGGATGATCCCCTGGAGAAGGGAAAGGCAACCCACTCCAGTATTCTTGCCTGGAAAATCCCATGGGTGGAGGAGCCTGGCAGGCTACAATCCATGGAGTCGCAAAGAGTTGGACATGACTGAGCGACTTCACTTTCTTTCTCTCTTTTCACTCTAATAGAAGTCTATACAATGGGTGCTTATAAAAAACAGAAATTTATTTCTCACAGTTCTGAAGACTGGTAAGGCTAAGATCAAGGACAAATTTGGTGTCTGGTAAGGGCCTGCTTCCTGACCTGTAGATGGCTGTCCTTCAACTGTATCTCCCTATAGAAGAACCGGTGAGGGAGCTCCCTGGGGTCTCTTTTACCGAAGCAGTAATCCCATTCCTGACAGCTCCACCCTCATGACACCATCAATTCCCCAGATCCCTACCTTCAAATACTATCACTCTAGAGATTAGTTTTCAACAAGTGAATCTTGGAAGGACACAACCAAGACCCAATAAAAAAGCTATTACAAGATGCAAATTATTATATATAAAAAAGATAAACAACAAGGTCCTCCTCTACAGTACAGGGAACTATATTCAGTATCCTGTGATAAACTATAATGGAAAAGAGTACAAAAAAGGATGTATACATATTGTATAATTGAATCACATTGCTGAACACTAGAAAATAACACAACTTTGTAAGTCAATTATATTCCAATAAACTAAATTTTTAGAAAAAGCTATTATAGACATATAGTATATAGATGGTATTATAAGAATAGATAATATATAGATGGTATTATAAGAATAGCATCTTAAATAAGATACTGCTCATCCTTTTCTTTTGGAGAAGGAAATGGCAACCCACTCCAGTATTCTTGCCTAGAGAATCCTGTGGACAGAGGATCCTGGGGACTGCTGTCCATAGGGTCGCACAGAGTCGGACACAACTGAAGCAACTTAGCATGCATTATAGACAGTCAGTTCAGTTCATTCGCTCAGTTGTGTCCAACTCTTTGTGACCCCATGGACTGCAGCACGCCAGGCCTCCCTGTCCATCACCAACTCCCAGAGTCCACCCAAACCCATGTCCATCGAGTCAGTGATGCCATCCAACCATCTCATCCTGTCATCCCCTTCTCCTCCTGCCATCAATCTTTCCCAGCATCACGGTCTTTTCAAATGAGTCAGCTCTTTGCATCAGGTCGCCAAAATATTGGAGTTTCAGCTTCAACATCAGTCCTTCCAATTAACACCTAGGACTTATCTCCTTTAGGATGGACTGGTTGGATCTCCTTGCAGTCCAAGGGACTCTCAAGAGTCTTCTCCAACACCACAGTTCAAAAGCATCAATTCTTTGGAGTTCAGCTTTCTTTATAGACAGTAAGAGAATTTAATAAAATGCCTGTTAGAAATTAATATAAAATTATTCCAGTTACAGCTTTGATAAACATTCTTATATTAAACCAAACCATAGAAAACAAACAAACCATACAAAAGCAAACAAAACCATAGAAAATTTGGATAAAATGAAAAATACATGTTTGAAAGCATGAAGAACTATCAAGTCACTAGAACTTGAGAGGTGAAGTTCTACAAGAGGCAAGAAGAGTGTTGAGATAAACCCCAAATTTTGCTCCATTATTCCTCTGAATGCATTTGCTGATTCACAAGCAGTTTAGAGTTTCACGTCTGAGAATCAAGCAGAAAGGGATGGCTCTGAGGCTGGAAGCTGAACGAAACTTTCTGTGGTCTCATAAGACTGAAGGAAAAAACCTGGAATTCAACAAAACAACCAAGACTTGAAAACACAAGATCATCAAGGGGAATGGAAATGTATTAATATTAAAATGAACTCAATGTTCAGCAATGCAGTTAACCTCTAGGAATTTGCTCATTTGTAAATAATATGGAGATGAGAACATAAGAAGCCAAGCAGAAAGTGGCAACCAGGATCCTGTATCAGTTTGCTTGGGCTCCCAAAAAAAGGACTTCAGACTAGGTGGCTTAAACAACAGAAATTTATCTTCTCACCATTCTGAATTTAGGAAGTCCAAGATCAAGGAGGTTATTAGCAGAGCTGGTTTCTTCTCAGGTCTCTCTTTGTCTGGGTAGATGGCCATTTTCTATCTGTGCTTTCACATGGTCTTCCCTGTGTGCATGGCTCTGTCCTAATCTCATAAGGACAGCAGTAATATTGGACTAGGGTTCAATGTAATGACTTCATTTTTAACATAATTACCTCCTTAAAGGGTTTATCTCCTTTATTTCCCAATAGAGTCTCCTTCTGAGGTACTAGTGGTTAGGATCTCAATATATGATTTTAGGAAGGATACAGTGGAGCCCATAACATGTCCTAAGAAGTACAGAAAAACTTTAGGCAGTTCACTGATGGTAGAGGGACAAAAATTGGGCCTCAAGGCCCATAAAAGGGAAGGAACTCTAATAAACATGCTCGACATTTAGTTAGGTCCCCTGAGAGATTATATCTTAAAGCCAAATTGGAAATGGATTAGTCTTCACAGTGGAATCCATCTTTGAATCAGCTCAGTCCAGGCTGGATTGAAGCAAATTACCTGTCAGAAGCAACTGCAAATCTTCTCTGAAGGAACGGACAGTATTTAGACCCTCAAATTATTTCTAAAATTTTTTCATATGCAAGTCTTATCACTCAATAAAAAATTATAAGATAGTTCAGGAAATAGAGACAAACAGCTGAAAATCAAGAGGAAAAGAAATAGAAGAAATACTGAAGATCCAGAGTTACTATTCTAGATAAACTTTATATTTTATTTTAGTCCCTCAGTCATGTCTGACTCTTTGCAACCCATGGACTGTTTTGCAACCTCCAGCCTCCTCCATCCATGGAATTCTCCAGGAAAGAATACTGGAGTGAGTTGCCATTTCCTTGTCCAGGGGATCTTCCTGACCCAGGAATAGAACCCAGGTTTCCTGCATTGCAGGTAGATTCTTTACTGTCTGAGCCACCAAGGAAGCCCAAGATACATTATACTGGTTTTCAGAAGGGCCTCAAAGATATCAAATATATCTGCAAGTAAATTAACCACCTGTTGAAACACAGCCTAACAATTCCTTAAAGAAGACAAAAAAAGAAAAACACTCAACAATGTAAACCAGACAATAACCTGTGTTTAATACAAAATTAGTGGGCATGCCAAGAACAAAAATTTGACCATAAACAAAAAGTGTTTTAGAAAGACACATGTTCAGAAACGATAAAGATGATGGAACTAGCAAACAAGAGTGTTAAAATAGCTACTGTAAACTACACTGAGGGCTTCTCTGGTGGCTCAGTAGTAAAGAATCCTCCTGCCAATGCAGGAGATTCAGGTTCAGTCCCTGGGTGGGAATGATCCCTTGGAGAAGGAAATAGCAACCCACTCCAGAATTTTTGCCAGGGAAATCACACAGACAGAGGAGCATGGTGGGCTACAGTCCATGGGGTTGCAGCAGAGTCAGACACAACTTAGTAACTAAACAACAACACTACACTGGAGTATTTAAAGCAAAACACACACGTAGTAAGAAAAGAAATTTTATGAAGTCTGGAGACAGTTTCAAAGATAGGAGAAAGCTGATAAGTTGTAGGAAACCAATGATGAAGAAAAAAAATCTTAAAAAAGCAGCTAGAAAAAAATTATGTGATAAACAAAGGAACCAAAACAGAAATAATTGAACTTATTATTATAACTATGTAAACTGGAAGATAATTAAACAACATTTTTAAACTACTAAAAGAAAAAAAAAACCATGTAAATATAGAGTTCTACGATCAGTAAAAAATATCATTCAAAATAAAGATGAAATAAACATAGTATAATTAAAGACATACGTGTTGTTGAAAATATTTATCACCAGGATATCTGTATCAAAAGAAATGTTAAAGCTTTTCAGACAGAAGAAAAATAATACCAGGTAGAAAGTTAGATCTACAGAAAAGAATGAAGAAAAGAATAAATGACAAAGATATGGATAAATATAAAATTTTATCTCATTTAAAAAATTTATTTCAAAGATGTCTATTTAGGGTAAAAGTCATAATAATATATTGTGGAATTTGTAACATGCAGAAGTAAAGTGCATGGCAACAATAAGATAAAAGAGCACAGGCAAATGGAAGTATACTGTTGTTTCTTATATTACATGTGAAATGGTATATTATTTGACAGAAGAGTGTTAGAAGTTACAGATGCATGTTTCATACCTGCAGCACCCATTAAGGCAATGAAGTTAACAATGAAGAGATACTGGAATTTGAAAAATAATCAAATCAAAAGAAGGCAAAAATGAAAAAAAAAAAGGTAAAGATGGAAATTTCCAGATTGAATAAACATGAAAGTAACTCAAATTTCACTCATAAATTTATTAAAAAAATATTTAATTCAGCTGCAATGAGAAGTAGTTTTTAATTTCAGTTTGGCAAAAAAAAAAAAAAAAAAAAAAGTCTGCTAACACTATTGTCACTCAGATGTGGGGAAACAACCACTCCTGCATTGTTAGTAGTCAGGTAAACAGGTACAACCTTATGAAGCTGAATCACCTACATTTCTAAGGATTAGAGATGCACACAGTATTTGACCCAGGAACATTGCTTATAGATGTTTATGCTACAGGTAGCTACATTTCATCCATGAAATGATATATATGCAAAAATATCAACTGCAAAATTATTTCTAATAAAAATTAGATTGGAAGCAATCTAAATGAGCATCAAGAGGAGAATGGCTGGATAGGAGTAAAACTATGAACATACATACAAATAGACTACTATATATAGTAATCTACCCAAGTAATTCCACAGACTGTCTCCCTAGTTAATATGTTCCTAACAAAACAACTCTTGGGTTTTAATAACCAAACCTCAGAGATGTGTGAATCTTCCAATACAATATTTTCTAGCCAGAGTTTATATAGGAACATTTAATATGTACTTCATAAAACACAATATATTTTTTACCAAAATGACAAGCAGGGAAAGCCTCCAGTACTGTGAGATAGTAAATTTCTGTTCTGTTATCCACTTTGTGGTATTTTATTACATCAAACTAACACAGCAAGGTATTACCAGAAAGAGTGGGGCTCAGAAAAGAACTGATCAATGTATAAGCAGGAATAAAAGAGAATATGTTCATAAATTTGAGGATTTACAGGATTAGAGAAAGCAATTGCTTTTTGATACCAAATGGTAAAAATATGCAACTTAGCAATAAATACTGGTTAAAACTCAGCCTTAAGGGAAGGAGCAAACCAAAGGTATGGCCATCATATTCTTTGTTAACTTTGCTGAATACATGAAGATGTCCCAGAGAAAAATTGTGATGGATGCCCACTTAGTCTTTTCAGTGATAGGAAATAACTTACAAAAAAGAGATTCAGGTCACGATCTCACATCTGAAGAGTAGGGAGACAGCTCAAAGAATGCTCTGCTCTTCTCCATCCCACAACCCAGACTTGGAGAACATCAAAACCTTCAACAAAGGGGTTATCTGTTAAATAATAGCAACAAGAAAGAGAAAGGGTGGTATTTTTACATGCAGCATAAACTTCAATGGCAGTATTTTTATCCAAGGAGTTAAAATAAGTTCACCAGGAGGGCTTTGTTTTGTCTGCAATTGCATCCCCAACACCTAACCCAGAACACCTAGACTAGTAGCTGCTCACCAAATATTTGCTGATTCCAAGAATAAGTAATGAAAAGGCAGCCAGAAGAATAAAGGCATTTTCTATGCTTGCTTCTCCTAGTCCCATGATGAGGAGGGAGGGGGAAAATGGGAAGCCCACTTGAGCAGTATTCTCAGAAAGAACTGAATTTAGTGACAGTAAAAAGGTGGTGCGTGTGAGCTAAATCGTGTTTGACTTTGTGACCACATTAACTGTAGCCCACCAAGGCTCCTCTGTCCCTAGGATTCTCCAGGTAAGAATACTGGAGTGGGGTGCTGTGCCCTCCTCCAGGGGATCTTCCTGACCCAAGGATTAAACCTGAGTCTCTTACATCTCCTGAATTTACAGGTTCTTTACCACTAGAACCACCTGGAAAGCCCATAAAAAAGAGGGGGCTTTTATTTGAGAAGTTTGTCTAAGATTATGTAGAGGTTCTTTGACCTTAGCCACTAATAGGCAGCCTTGCCATTAATTTATCATTTTCTCCCTAGTTTACTTCTCCCAGAACTAGTCCAGACCTCTTGTGAAGCTCACAAACTTCTTTAATCCCAACTCTAATTCACTTCATTACTGAGAGGACTGAAATTATTCAATGTAAGTGTTCTCAATGAATCCTGTTATCATTTAAGCCCCTGAATTGGGACTCTCCCATTTCCCTACCACAGATGAGGACATGGCCCCATTTTTTTAAAGCCAGTATAGCTGTATTTATAATTCTCTGCAAAGAGGACATTTTTGCTCTTTTTGCTCTTTACATTCATGTAAAATGTCTGTTCTTTTCTGAATTTAAATTAATGCCTTGGTTCTGTGCCTTGCATCTCCCCATCCTCTGCTCCTTCAGACTAAGAAAGCTTTCTCAAGATCTTAAAGTATTTCCAGATATAGAAAATTCTTCTTCTTGGTTCTGGCTGTTAGATTAAAACTATTAAAAGTCCACATGAACTACCATTACATATTGCATATAGGAAAGGGAACAGAAGCACTAGATCTTAGTTAAAATCATTCTTCAACTGGGGCCAAAGCTGGAAATGCTTCTGAAGGTTCTTTATCTTTCACCCACTCTATTTGCAAACATTCTTGTTCACATTCACTTTCTCAGTATGTACCTTTATTAAAACAGATCTAATCACATCCCAGTTCAGCTCAAGCCACGAGAGTACTCCAAAAAATAATATTTTCTATAATGTCCTCATGCTAACTATCGTATATTCACCCAGATGCCACCTGATCATATCCATCCCATAGGTAGCTAGGTGCAGTGAGTTTAAGCCTGCAATTCTAGTCTGAGTTCTCCCCAAGATTTCTTCAAATCACCAAGAGTTCTTATGGTCTCTTCTGCTCAGTTCTCCATTATGTCAATTTAGAAGTGAAATTCAGTTTCTTCATTAATTCCCATAGAAAAGCCTCCATTCACATAAAATACAGCTTAGCTGAATACAGAAGGACCACAAGGAAGGATCATAGCCTGCACCCAGAGCAAACAGCTTCACATCAACCACTCCTCTTCACCGGGGTCCTTTCTAGTAATCCCACCACCAGGGATTCCCCAGTTGGCTCTTTACATAATCAGCACTTTACTTCATGTCTTTCTGTAAATTCCCCTCTATTCTTACTCTTTTCCCTCTCCAGAAAACTCAGACCCTGGAGGTTTCATTTTTCCCCTCCAAGGTATTTTTTCCAGACAGATACTGCTTCTTCCATAAGAGGAATTCCAATGTAAGCTGTTAAATTTAGATTAGAATCTAAATTAATTTTTGGAGATAATTTAATAATTCTAGTCTTGTTTCTTTTGTTCTTTGAATGAGGAAACAGAGGCCTAGAAATCTTAAGTGCCTTGCTTACTTTAGCTCTTACAACACTATTTACAGAGACCATCTGATTCAGAAACATGTGGGTGGTTTTTATAAAAAATACTAAATTTGAGGCTGCACCTTCCATCTGCTAAACCAGGATCTACTGAACAGCTCCCCAAATAACTTTTAGGCACACAAAGTCACTGCCTTGTAATTTAAGGACTGGGCGGGGGAGGGGGGTACAAAAAAATACTAAAGCTGTTAAAATTTAATTAAATCTGAGCTGTAAGAATGACAGTTTGGTTTCACACAGCACCTGAAAAGACCTTAGACAATTTTGACACAGGACAAAGTAAATACTAGTGTCACTTTAGCGGAAGTAACAGCAGACTAGGAGTCAAAGCTAATGTGTAACCTTGAGCAAGTTACTTAACATCTCTGGACCTCAGGTTCCTAGGGGAAAATACTGCTTTCCCTACTTAACTCCAAGGACTATTTGAAGGGTAAAATGAGATCATGTATGTGAAAACACTTGTAGAAGGAGGAGAAAATAAATAGCTCTCTACAACTGCTAGGTATTATTTCAAAGTCCTACTTGGGCCTGGAAAACATCAATCTTCTGCCTGTTACCAGCGTGCTAGTAATACAGGCTATGGAGTTTCTCAAGAAGCCCGTAGGATCCAAGTTAGGCAGCTCATTGCTCAGGCTGAGTAGCCAGAGAGGGGAATTCTTGATTCAAAGCAGCATCTGTTAGTGATTAAGTTTTCAGAGGCATGTGCCTGAACTGAAGGCAATGCTACAGAATTGGTCATAGCAGCAGTCCCAGTTGTAAAACAGATTCCATCCTTAAAGTGGATATGAAAGGTAAACATGAAAGCACTATTCCACAGTCACATGAAACAAAAATGATGCTTGTTTAACATCCCCCACAGCACACGTGCAAGCACACACAACCGGAAGAAACAGCCAGAGGCTTATGGGAAAGAACGAGGTTCTCCCAAGCGACAGCCACCACCATCAAACTCAGAAGAGCTCACTTGCATTCTAACAACTGCACATAATGTTTGCAAAGTGGATATCTCTGCCATTCACTCTCTGATGCTCTCTTCCTTGAAAACTCAAGTTTGATCAAATTGGCAAAAAAAAAAAAAAAAAAAAAAGAATCCCCATATCCAAAAATCACTATGAATTCTGTCTGTGTCAGAGATCTGACTATAGTTAACATGACCATGTTCACTGTGACTTAGAAGACAGGATGGACTTTGAACAAAGTCCAAAGATCTGGGCCTGGTGTGAAGAGTGATCTTAGGACTTCTAGGTAGGCTGGGTGAGAAATTCTGAGAGTGTTTGGGATGGCCGTAGAATGAGACCCCAAGGTTTTAATTAATGTTATTTTGGGAAAGTGTGCACTATCTATAAAAGTGGATGTAGTGTGTGCTTGAGTTGAACTTAGAAAGCTTAGAGAGAGGGCTGTTAAAAAATTTAAAGAAAAAGTCAAGATGAGCAGTTTAAGGTGAGTCAGAATTTACTGTTCAAGCTATAAATTTCAGTTGAAGGTACATGAATAAGAAACATGATGTCCCACACCAGGGGAGAGTCCTGGTTTTTATGGGGAACACCTTGAACGTACCCAGAAAGTCAGCAACTTGGATGACCTGGCTGGTTTAAGTTCAGCCTTTCTGGAAGCACTTGCGAAAAAGCAGGGAGAGCTGTACCCAAGGCCAAAGCAAGTGACCAATAAGAAAACAGAATAAGAAGCAAAAAACTGGGACTTTCCTGGTGGTCTAGCAGTTAAGACCTCACCTTCCAATGCAAGTGGTGTGGGTTCGATATCTGGTCAGGAAGCTAAGATCCCACAGGCCTCTCACCCCAAAAAGCCAAAACATAAAACAGAAGCAATATTGTAACAAATTTGATAAAGACTTTGAAAAACTTGTCTACATTAGAAAAATCTTAAAGAAAAATAAAGTGAAAGTGAAGTCGATCCCACAGGCCTCTCACCCAAAAAAGCCAAAACATAAAACAGAAGCAATATTGTAACAAATTTGATAAAGACTTTGAAAAACTTGTCTACATTAGAAAAATCTTAAAGAAAAATAAAGTGAAAGTGAAGTCGCTCAGTCATGTCCGACTCTTTTGTGACCCCATGGACTGTAGCCTATTAGGCTCCTCCATCCATGGGATTTTCCAGGCAAGAGTGCTGGAGTAGATTGGCATTTCCTTCTCCAGGGGATCTTCCCGACCCAGGAATTGAACCCAGGTCTCCCGCATTGCAGGCAGATGCTTTACCATCTGAGCCACCAGGGAAGCCCTGGTGAAAAAAGAAAAATAAGAGTATGTTTATTAAAAAAAAAAAAAAAAGCACCAAAAGCTGACTGTATAAGAGATGGATCTAAGGACAATCTTAATATATGAAAACTGCTCCAGGAAGGCAGAGCACGGGGCCTACGGGCCAGTCACTGAGGCCAAAGAAAAAACAGAGGTGAACCATAGCCATCTATTTGGTTAGAAGTTTGTTTGTTGGTTTGTCTATTTGCTTGTTTTCCATCAGAAAATGAATGGTCACCTTGTAAACTAAATTTGCCCATAAACCACTTGAATCTATCTTATAGAAACTGTTTCTTTAGGTCATGAAACAGGCTAAGAAATTAAATTGTGGGATGCAACAGAAAGGTCATTTAACCAGGACTGAAATACCTGGGCTCTAGTCCAAGTTATGCCAATCCCTGGCTGAGGTGATGTCTCAGGTGGGGCATTTAGCCCATGCATCTTCTGGAAGCCTGCCATGGCAGGGCTAGGAGGGCAGCAGGAGGGAGTAAAAAGAGATGGAAAGATGATCTCCAAGGTCCCACCCAGTGAAAACAGTCATGGTTTCAGTTAGCGTATAAAATAATTGAGGAAGTCTGGAAGGCTATATATCAAAACATTACTAGAATCTACCTCAAGAGAATGGGATTAGGGCAGAGGCAGAGAGACAAAAGAAAACAATTAGTGAACCCTTTCAGTGGGGAAAAAATGCAAAGGGAGAGGGGATTATAAGTGAAATATTAAACAGGAAAAGTTCCAGTTAGCATATAAAATAATAGAGTCTGGAAGGCTATATATCAAAACATCACTAGTAGTCAGAGCATAAGCATGAATTAGAAGGAGCAAAGGCACTTAGGGGAGCTGACAGAGTGATTATTTTATTTCCCTGCTTTCTCCCCTGCCCTTCTTGGAAAAGCTCATGGTAGAGCCATTGGAAGCCTGTCAATCCCATCTAACTCCTATTCATCCTCTGGGGCCCAACCCTCCTTGCCCACTAATGAGGGAAGGGGACTTGAGAAGTAATTGCCTGGGAACATGCTCTGATGCCTCGTTTGCAATACACCGTCTGATTTTCTGGCACAACGTGAAGAAAGCTGAGCTTGGATCTTGCCCCACACTGATAGTGCTGCTTACCCTGGAGATTTCAGCATCATCAGTGTGGCTTCTTACATCATCCTGGCTTCCCTCTTTCTCACTATCAACTTCAGGGTCTACAAGTTTGTCATCCAAGCTGTACAAAATTCAAAAGGCCATGCAATCGAGCTATTTTCAGAAGTTTTCCATAATTATGAGAGTAACCCCATCAACATGGTCAACATGGTCCCAAAACTCATCATGTGTGCCTTTCTGGTGAAAGATCTGGTGGTCTTTATGTGGCTAATGACCAACATTGGTTTAGCTCCAATGGGATTGCCCTTCTGATCTTTGCCTAACTGTAAATTTTCAGTATTCCAATGAAAAGTACAAATCCCAGTCTGACTACTATGTTATGACCAAGCCAGATGTTGAAGGGCCCAGGCAATGCTCTCTGGAATTTCAAAGAAAAAAAAAAAGAATAAACACATGGAAATTAAAAATCCAACAGTTACCAAAACACCATTGAAGTTATAACCCTGCTCTTGTGCCATGAAGGAATATGTCCAGTGTTCAACTCCATACTTTTTTCATCTGGTGTTTTCTCACCTTCTTTCACTTACCCAAGTACTGGGTTTTAAACCAATGTCTTATAAGAGTTTTGTGCTTATTTTCAATTTAAGGAATCATGACTACAAAAAAAAATTGCTTTGGGGGTGGGAGTGGATTAATGACTATGGAGTTAAATTTTATATATTCCTCAGACTATTCTTTCCCTCCTCTGACCTCGTAACCCTGTTTCATAATATGAGCAGCTACTCGTGTTATTGTCTGTCTTCTCCCGCCTCACTGGTACAAAACTTTCAATTCTGTTAATAGCTCATAGGTGATACTGATAGTCACTGAATCCTAGAATTGTTGTTATTGTTGTTGTTTAGTCACCAAGTCATGTCTGATTCTTTGTGGCCCCATGGACTGTAGGCAACTAGGCTCCTCTAACCATGGGATTTCCCAGGTAAGAATACTGGAGTGGGTGGCCATTTCCTTCTCCAGGGTATCTTCGTGACCCAGGGATCACACCTGCATCTCCTGCATTGGCAGGCAGATTCTTTACACTGAGCCACCAGGGAAGCCTGAATCCTAAAACATCATCTGATAAATGAGATCAGAAGCAGAAAGTTGGCCCACTGAGCTGACCATCACTCCCTCTCTGCTCCTGCTTATGAAATGAAAAGCCCCACCATTTGGGAAGGTGGTTTCTATTTCATTTCATCTGGACATGAGTTCTGAGCTTGAGTATAAGAAAAGTGCTTCCTACCTTCTTACCTGCCTCAAGCTTAATAGACAAGGCTGTGCTTTATTTGTGAGCTGCTGGCTCAGAGGTTAAAGCATCTGCCTGCAATGTGGGAGACCCGGGTTCGATTCCTGGGTTGGGAAGATCCCTTGGAGAAGGAAATGGCAAACCACTCCAGTACTCTTGCCTGGAGAATCCCATGGAGGGAAGAGCCTGGTAGGCTACAGGTGCTTTATTTGGGAAATTAAATGTATATAATTTCTATAAAAATAATATTAGCAGTTGCCTCTGGGTACATGGACACACACACAGTTCAGTTCAGTTCAGTCGCTCAGTCGTGTCTGACTCTTTGCAGCTGCATGGACTGCAGCATGCCAGGCTTCCCTGTCCATCACTAACTCCCAGAGCTTGCTCAAACTCATAACCATCGAGTCGGTGATGCCATCCAATCATCTCATCCTCTGTTGTCCCCTTCTCCTCCTGCCTTCAATCTTTCCCAGCATCAGGGTCTTTTCCAATGAGTCAGTTCTTCACATCAGGTGGTCAAAGTATTGGAGTTTCACCTTCAGCATCAGTCCTTCCAATGAATATTCAGGATTGGTTTCCTCTAGGATTGACTGGTTTGATCTCCTTGCAGTCCAAGGGCCTCTCAATAGTCTTCTCCAACTCCATAGTTCAAAAGCATCAATTCTTCAGTTCTATTTTCTTTATGGTCCAACTCTCACGCAATTCACTATAAGTTATCTGAGAGGGTATATATGAATAAGTGATTGTAGTCAGGTGATTCATGATTTGGAAAAGAGCTTGAATATGATTAATAGAGCAGAATTTCTAGATGCTCTGTCCCTGATAAAGGAAAAATACCTACAAACTGAGGTTTATGTTCTACCACATTTTAAAACCACTTAAAAATGGTTTAAACACTATCACCATGAATACCATGGAAAGAAGTCTTATATTTGGCCCAATCATTGCCCTCTGGTCATCAAAACTCACTTGCCAGGGTCAGTGGTCTCCATCAGTCTGTATTGTAACTGACTGTTCTCCCCAAACATCAACACAAATATCTGATGTTTTTATGGAATGAAAATGAAATGAAAAGATGCAGAAAAATGGTGGAGTAAAGTTGGTGATGGACAGGGAGGCCTGGCGTGCTGCGATTCATGGGGTTGCAAAGAGTCGGACATGACTGAGCGACTGATCTGATCTGAAAGCTAATAAAATAATTAACTATACTCTCGGTCTCTTTGAGTTGATGATACTCTTAGACCTAGCTTGAAACTTCATCTATCTTTAAAGCCCAATAAAATAAAAATAAAATAAAGTAAAATAAAGCCCAATGGATGAGACTAAATAAAAAAAGACAAGATCAGCATTCTGGTCCACCCCAACACTAATTCTGAGTCCAAGATATCGTATGTGGTTCATTAAGGGAGATGTAATTTAAAGATACGAATCCCTAAGCTTATCAAGTCTAGAACAACAATAATTAAATACATGTTCTGATAACACTAAATGGAAAAAAATCTCATGAAGCCCATGTAGCCAAGCACTGTCCTAATCTAACTTTGTTTTCCTTTCAACAGGGTTACAGAACCCACAGAGGCAGAAACGAATGGGTTTTGTATAACCCTGGCCTTCTCTTAGAGCCTAATTATTTGTTCTCAGAAACTCAAACCACTTCACTATACCCAAACAGGCAAGAAAGTTTGCAGGTAGAGCTGAGCCAAAGAGTCTGGTTTGGTTATATTAGCCAAAACGTGAGTCGACCCATTTGAGATGACTAGACACAAAGGCAAAAGAAAATACAAAAATTTGTATATGTGTGTGTGTTGCTGTGTGTCATGTTTGTGTGAATGCTCACTGGAGTTGACAGGGAGTAATGACAGTATTTTCACTGGATTGTCTTTTCCTTGGCTCATCTTTACTGTTGGAGGTAGAGCAGCAATGCTAGATCCTGACTGATTTTAATTTGCTTACCTCATTTCTTGACAAGCAGGATGGGAAATTACAGTACTCTTTGTTATTACTGCAGCTGATAAAACCCTTTCAGAGGTGTCCCACCCCCACTCAAAGCATCCTTCTTCTCACCCAAATAGGCTTCCAAGAGTCCATGTAGTATTTGCAGCGAGAGAAAGTTATGTTTCATTTATTAAATAAATAATTGAGCTTCAAGTTACATTGAACTATGCTAGGCACTGTGAAAATAAAATAAGCAAATAATAAAAAAGAAAGAATAACATAAAGTTATAAAATCTAAATGTAGGATAAGAAAGTGTTTTTAAAAAATATTTAGTTGCTTTTAAAACTTTTATTTTGTATTGGAGCATAGCTGATTAACAGATGTGGTAGGTTCAGGTGAACAGCGAAGAAACTCGGCTGTTCCTTCATATATGTAGGAACATACACATGTATCCATTCTTCCCCAAACTCCCCTCCTAATGCTTGTTAATAATGTAACATTTCCTTTAAAAAAAGAAAAGCCCAATACAAATTCCTCTTTCAAATAATAGATATAGGTATAAGTACAGATGAGCTTCTCACGTGACCACTAGTGATAAAGAACCCACCTGCCAATGCAGGAGACGTTAAGAGACATGGGTTAGATCTCTGGGTTGGAAAGATCCCCTGGAGGAGGGCATGGGCACCCACTCCAGTATTCTTGCCTAGAGAATCCCATGGACAGAGGAGCCTGGCAGGCTACAGTCCCTAGGACCACACACAGTCAAACACAACTTAAGCGACTTAGCACACTTGCATTGGTATAGATGCAAATGTATAGATACAGAAGAGAGATACAGATAAATAACTCCCTGTTACATAAGGATTTTCTTTCTGCATCCCATTTAGAAGCTTTTGCACACACAGTTCTGGCCCTGGACAAAAAATGAAGTGAAGGACCTTCACCTTTATCACCTTCAGGGTTTCCCAACATTCCTGTAGCTTTCCTGTCCTCTCAGGGTCTGTTTTGCTCATAATTACCCTGGCTTCGAAGGGTCCTCTACTGTACCCCTTCACTCAACAGTCCACTGTGGTCCTTATAAATTCCTTCTCTTCCCATCTCCACTGTCCAAAGAGTGCAGCTTTGTGAGGATAGCTTTTCAGATATACCAATTTTGCTACATTACCAGAAGGCAGAAAGGTGTGGTTGTAAACATCAGTCCTGGATTGAGTTAATTTTAACTGTGTGGAATCCTGGCTCAAATGCTTATCAGTTCTGTGATCTTGAACAGTTTACTTAGCTTCATGCCCCAGTTTTCTTTCAGGTAAGGTTGGATGAAGGGGAGTGGTGGCTAATACCATATTTCATCTAATCCATGATGCCGTTTCTTGTCAGTCTCACCATGATTTGACAAGCCCCAAAGCTTGTAAAAGAAAAGAATGTTCTAAATTATGCTTGTAAAGACACCATTCATTCTAAAATACATCCTAATTTCACTGTGAAAATGCGGGGGAAAAAAGTGAATCTCAAAATGATTAAATACAGTAGTATCAACTTCATAAAGGTATGGTAAGTATTAACTAAAATTTAGGCACTTGAATGTTAGCCAGTATTATTCATATGTTACTCCTGCCAGATAATATAGTTCATTTTTAACATGGGTTCTTTAAACACAATATACAGAGTCACTCAGGCCTGGGTCTGGAGGTTTAGAGCCAATGGAAACATACCTTATGGATGGCTTAGACTTTTTTGTTGCCTTCACTCAGATCACATATCTTGGAAGTCATTTTTAGGATTGCTGCTGCTGCTGTTGCTAAGTCACTTCAGTCGTGTCCGACTCTGTGCAACCCTATAGATGGCAGCCCACCAGGCTTCCCCATCCCTGGGATTCTCTAGGCAAGAATACTGGAGTTGGGTTGCCATTTCCTTCTCCAATGCATGAAAGTGAAAAGTGTTGCTCCCACTCAAAAACTAGTGACACAAATCTGGAATCAGAACTTTTATCACAGTTTAGAGAGATTTATCCCTACATTAAATAATCAAATCATTCAAAGACTTTCATAATGGGCTGAAGTTTATAATTTCCTCCCCCAGATCACTTTCCAGGCTAAATAGCTTTCAAATACTCTTTACATCTGGAAGTTTAGTCAATGCACCTATGACTATTTTTCCTCAATATTCTAATTTCTGTCTTTTGATGTGTTAAATTGAAAAAGAATGTAGATGCACCAAACATGAAAGAATACCTTTTTCACTACCAGAAAATATAGCTATCTTTCAGATGAGTGACATTATAGAACAAGAATATTTTAGCAAGCACTCTGAATGACATAAATGTCACATATTTATTTATAAATCTAACTTTGTCACCTTTATGTTAAATTCAACACAGGAAATCTAAAAATGACACTCATCCAGAAGTTGGATATAATATATGTAACAAATATGGTATTCATAGAATGTTCTGTAAAGCATCATTCTTTTATAGGTCTTCAGTTTAGTCTGCAGCTTGATAACTTGTTTATGTCAGCATGCCTGTCTGCTAAGTAGTATACTGACAATATTGATGTGATTTTCCAATGATCTGAATACTAGTACAACAGTTGACAATATCTTGCCACAATTGTATAACTTCATAAAAGCTTTCATCTGCATCTTGCCAAAAATGTAGTGTCTATTTATAACTAGTCAGTCATTTTCAGTGAGTCAGTCCTTTTGCATATCTCACACAAACAATATGCTGTGATCTAAGTTGATTATTAAGATAGACTAAAAGCTTTCATAGACATTTGCTCAAAATAAATCAATCACCTACTTTAGACCCAAGACTTGAAGGATACTGATTAACAACCACCTGCTCAGGCAATTTAGGAACAGCACATACAAGAAGACAGTTACTCCAGTTTGCAACAGGAGGCTAGCATCTCAGTCACCCTACACTCAGTACGTCCTTCTACTGTACTACCCTTTTCATGTACTCACATGGAGTATTTACTTGCATTCCAGGTTCTCCTATGAACCAGTATGCTTCCTTGAAGACAGAAATTGTACCTTATTCATCTTGGTACGTTTATTTATTCATTAATACCTTTATTCTTCCTTTCCACAATGCTTTATGTCTAGAAGATACTTAAAATTTGCTGAATTGCATGTCTCCAACCTTTTAAACATCCGTTGGATCATAGAAAAAGCAAAAGAGTTACAGGAAAACATCTACTTCTCCCTTATTGACTACATCAAAGCCTTTGGCTGTATACTGCTACTGCTGCTAAGTCGCTTCAGTCGTGTCCGACTCTGTGTGACCCCACAGATGGCAGCCCACCAGGCTCCCCCATCCCTGGGATTCTCTAGGCAAGAACACTGGAATGGGTTGCCATTTCCTTCTCCAATGCATGAAAGTGAAAAGTCAAAGTGAAGTCGCTCAGTCGTGTCTGACTCTTAGCGATCCCATGGACTGCAGCCTACCAGGCTCCTCTGTCCATGGGATTTTCCAGGCAAGAGTACTGGAGTGGGGTGCCAGCTATATGGATCACAAAAAACTGTGTAAAATTCTTAAAGAGATGGGAATACCAGACCACCTGACCTGCCTCCTGAGAAATCTGTATACAGGTCAAGAAGCAACAGTTAGAAAACTGGACATGGAACAATGCACTGGTTCCAAATTGGGAAAGAAGTACGTCAAGGCTATATATTGTCACCCTGCTTATTTAATTTACATGCATCATGTGAAATGTCAAGCTGGATGAAGCACAAGCTGGAATCAAGATTGCCAGGACAAATATGAATAACCTTAGATATGCAGATGACATCATCCTTATGCGGAAAGTGAAGAGGAACTAAAGAGCCTCTTGATGAAAGTGAAAGAGGGGAGTGAAAAAGCTGGCTTAAAACTAAAATCATGGCATCTGGTCCCATCAGTTCAGTTCAGTTGCTCAGTCATGTCTGGCTCTTTGTAACCCCATGGACTTCAGCACGCCAGGCTTCCATGTCCGTCACCAACTCCCAGAGTTTACTCAAACTCATGTCCATTGAGTCAGTGATGCCATCTAGCCATCTTATCCTCTGTTGTCCCCTTCTCCTCCTGCCTTCAACCTTTCCCAGCATCAGGGTCTTTTCCAAGGAGTTAGTCCTTCACATCAGGTGGCCAAAATATTGGAGTTTCAGCTTCAGCATCAGTCCTTCCAATGAATATTCAGGACTGATTTCTTTTAGGATGGACTGGTTGGATTTCCTTGCAGTCCAAGGGACCCTCAAGAGTCTTCTCCAACAACAAAGTTGAAAAGCATCAATTCTTTGCCCCTCAGCTTTCTTTATAGTCCAACTCTCACATCCACTGGAAAAACCATAGCCTTGACTAGATGGACCCTTATTGACAAAGTAATGTCTCTGCTTTTTAATATGTTGTCTAGGTTGGTCATAACTTTCCTTCCAAGGAGTAAGCGTCTTTTAATTTCATGGCTGCAGTCACCATCTGCAGTGATTTTGGAGCCCGAAAAAATTAAGTCTGTCACTGTTTCCACTGTCTCCCCATCTATTTGCCATGAAGTGATGGGACCAGATGCCATAATCTTAGTTTTCCAAATGTTGAGCCTCAAGCTAACTTTTTCATTCTCCTCTTTCACTTTCATCAAGAGGCTCTTTAGTTCTGCTTCGCTTTCTGCCATAAGGGTGGTATTATCTGCATATTTGAGGTTATTGTTATTTCTCCCGGCAATCTTGATTCCAGCTTGTGCTTCATCCAACCCAGCATTTCTCATGATGTAGTCTGCATATAAGTTAAATAAGCAGGTTGACAATATACAGCCTTGATGTACTCCTTTCCCGATTTGGAACCAGTCTGTTGTTCCATGTCCAGTTCTAACTGTTGCTTCTGGACCTGCATACAGGTTTCTCAAGAGGCAGGTCAGGCGGTCTGGTATTCCCATCTCTTTCAGAATTTTCCAGTTTGTTGTGGTCCACACAGTCAAAGGCTTTGGCATAGTCAATAAAGCAGAAGTAGATGTTTTTCTGGAACTCTCTTGCTTTTTCGATGATCCAGCATATGTTGGCAATTTGATCTCTGGTTCCTCTGCCTTTTCTAAATCCAGCTTGAACATCTGGAAGTTCATGGTTCATGTACTGTTGAAGCCTGGCTTGGAGAATTTTGAACATTACTTTACTAGCGTGTGAAATGAGTGCAATTGTGCGGTAGTTTGAGCATTCTCTGGCATTGCTTTTCTTTGGGATTGTAATGAAAACTGACCTTTTCCAGTCCTGTGGCCACTGCTGAGTTTTCCAAATTTGCTAGCATATTGAGTGCAGCACTTTCACTTCACATGTCTTCATGGCAAATAGATGGGGAAACAATGGAAACAGTGACAGACTTTATTTTGGGGGGGCTCCAAAATCACTGCAGATGGTGACTGTAACCATGAAATTAAAAGAAACTTGCTCCTTGGAAGAAAAGCTATGACCAACCGAGACAGCATATTAAAAAGCAGAGACATTACTTTGCCAACAAAGGTCCATCTAGTCAAAGGTATGGTTTTCCCAGTAGTCATGTATGGATGTGAAAGTTGGACTATAAAGAAAGCTGAGCATTGAAGAATTTATGCATTTGAACTATAGAGTTGGAGAAGACTCTTGAGAGTCCCTTGTTCTGCAAGGAGATCCAACTAGCCAATTCTAAAGGAAATCAGTCCTGAATATTCATTGGAAGGACTGATGCTGAAGCTGAAACTCCAATATTTTGGCCACCTGATGTGAAGAACTGACTCCTTGGAAAAGACTCTGATGCTGGGAAAGATTGGAGGCAGGAGGAGAAGGGGACAACAGAGAATGAGATGGCTGGATGGCATCACTGACTCAATGGACATGAGTTTGAGCAAGCTTTGGGAGCTGGTGGTGGACAGGGAGGCCTGGAATGCTGCAGTCCATGGGGTCACAAAGAGTTGGACACGACTGAGCGACTGAACTGAACTCAACCTTCTAAAAATGATTGTTCGTGAACAATGCAGGGGTTAATGTTGCTAACTCCCCATGTAGTTGAAAATCCACATGCAAGTTTTGACTCCTCCAAACCGAACTACTAAAAGCCTATCTTGACCAGAAACCTTATCAACAGCACAGTTGGTTAACATATATTTTATATGTTATATGTATTATATGCTGTTTCTTACAATAAAGTAAGCTAGAGAAAGAAAATGTTAATAAGAAAACCATAAGGAAAATAAAATGCATTTACAGTACTGTACTATGCAGCATTGATACTGTAAGTTTACTTCATCTGTTTATCAGATGAAATCATTTGTCTGTCAGCACCTATATTAATATTGTCTTATATAATATAAAATGCTATAGATATCATACATATCACTAACACTAAACATCAAAAATAAAAACACACATGTATACCTGTGGCGGATTCATTTTGATATTTGGCAAATCTAATACAGTTATGTTAAGTTTAAAAATAAAATTAAATTAAAAAAAAAAAACAAAGTTAATACCAACAAACAAACAAAAAATAAATAAAAATAAAAACATAATATGCAACATAAATTCATATATATTTACAAGTATAACTGAATTCATGAATTGATAATGAGGAAGCAATATGATTACTTTATGGTTTTTATTTTTATGATAGCCCACAATTGATATGACTGTTTTACAGTAATGTATCTTATATGCTTAAAGCTTATATGCTTAAAGCTCAACATTCAGAAAACGAAGATCATGGCATCTGGTCCCACCACTTCATGGGAAATAGATGGGGAAACAGTGGAAACAGTGTCAGACTTTATTTTTCTGGGCTCCAAAATCACTGCAGATGGTGACTGCAGCCATGAAATTAAAAGACGCTTACTCCTTGGAAAGAAAGTTATGACCAACCTAGATGGCATATTCAAAAGCAGAGACATTACTTTGCCAACAAAGGTTCATCTAGTCAAGGCTATGGTTTTTCAGTGGTCATGTATGGATGTGAGAGTTGGACTATGAAGAAGGCTGAGCGCCGAAAAATTGATGCTTTTGAACTGTGGTATTGGAGAAGACTCTTGAGAGTCCCTTGGACTGCAAGGAGATCCAACCAGTCCATTCTGAAGGAGATCAGCCCTGGGATTTCTTTGGAAGGAATGATGCTAAAGCTGAAACTCCAGTACTTTGGCCACCTCATGCGAAGAGTTGACTCATTGGAAAAGACTCTGATGCTGGGAGGGATTGGGGGCAGGAGGAAAAGGGGACGACAGAGGATGAGATGGCTGGATGGCATCACTGACTCGATGGACGTGGGTCTGAGTGAACTCTGAGAGTTGGTGAGGGACAGGGAGGCCTGGCATGCTGCGATTCATGGGGTCGCAAAGAGTCAGACACGACTGAGCGACTGATCTGATCTGATCTTATATGCTAATGGCTGTATCATTATAAATTTTTATGTGATACAGTACTACTGTATGACTATATTGATAATACAGTTTGGAAACTTATTTAAAATAAAAAACAACAGTTACCTGTGCTAATAGGCTAATTAGGCTAATAGGCTTATAAGCTTCTCCAGAGGCATACAATACAGTGATATAATTATTTGAAAGTCATAAAACCATAAGAAAACAAACACATTATTAAGTTTATATTAAATACCATTCACCTTATGTTTATGTAAGGATAGACTAGCATCTACATATATTTTATTCATTTGTGAGATACTTTTTCCTTATTTTTAAAAATATTTCTAGGCTACCTGGCTTACCTGTGAATTTTTCTTTTTTTTTTTTTTTTTTGAGTCTAGTGAAGGCATATCTCATTTTATTGTGCTTCACTGTATTGCACTTTGCAGTTATTGCATATTTTACAAATTGAAGGTTTGTGACAATCCTGCACTGGGCAAGTCTATCAGCACCATTGATCTAATAGCATTTGCTCACTTCATGTCTCTGTGTCACATTTTGGTATGAATTTTTCAAATTGTTGTGAATTCCAAATGTTTTTCAATATACTTATTGAAAAAGATATGTGTGTAAGTGGACTGATACAGTTCAAACTTGTGTTGTTCAAGGATCAACTGTGCTTCAAAAAATATATATACACTCATTAGTCGACACCAAGTTCTTGAAACTAAAATTCTAGAAGGACTCAACACTGAATCTACCTTTAAGTTTCTCCTAGTAGAGAAGCCTTGGGTAGAGAAGAGAACATGTCATGTAGCTGCTGCTGCAGATAAATCAAGTCAGTTGTGTCTGACTCTTTGAAACCGTATGGACCATAGCCCACCAGGCTCCTTTGTCCATGGAATTCTCCAGGCAAGAATACTGGAGTGGGTTGCCATGCCCTCCTCCAGGGGATCTTACCAACCCAGGGATCAAATCCACATCTCTTATGTCTCCTGAATAACTAATTCGTCACAAACAGCTTTCATTAACTCAAAGATTTTTGCTTGATATCCAGCTACTGGAGATTGAAAAAGGCCTCTAAAAGGATTATAAATATAATCCATTTTCCAAGATAATGTGGGTTTAGGAACACTACTAAGAACACCCCCTAGACCATCGGTCCTCCAAAGAGATAGCTATGCCCTCAAGAAATTGTGGAATAGTCTGCTCCCTGCTGGTAAGACTCAAGTCAATCAGCTAAATACCCTAGAAACCGACACTAGAGAAATACCCTAGAAACCGACACTAGGATTAAGGAACTGGAAGGGACCTTAGAGGTCATCTGAGAATTCTAGTCAACACCCTCATTTTACAAATGAGAAAATTTTAGCCCCAAACTAGCTATATGACTTGAACAAGTTCAGAAAACTTATGAGAGGCAGAAACATGGAGAAACATTTATAAAAATATTTTCATTGAGTTGAATTTTTATTTATGTTTTTTAATTTATTTACTTTAATTGGAGGTTAATTACTTTACAAGATTGTATTGGTTTTGCCATACATCAACATGAATCCGCCACAGGTATACACGTGTTCCCCATCCTGAACTCCCCTCCCATCTCCCTCCCTGGACCATCCCTGTCCCAGTACACCAGCCCCAAGCATCCAGTATCATGCATCAAACCTGGACTGGTGATTCATTTCATATATGATATTATACATGTTTCAATGCCATTCTCCCAAATCATCCCACCCTCTCCCTCACCCACAGAGTCCAAAAGACTGTTCTATACATCTGTGTCTCTTTTGCTGTCTTGCATACAGGGTTATCGTTACCATCTTTCTAAATTCCATATATATGCATTAGTATACTGTATTGGTGTTTTTCTTTCTGGCTTACTTCACTCTGTAAAATCGGCTCCAGTTTCATCCACCTCATTAGAACTGATTCAAATGCATTCTTTTTAATGACTGAGTAATACTCCATTGTGCATATGTACCACAGCTTTCTTATCCATTCATCTGTTGATGGACATCTAGGTTGCTTACATGTCCTGGCTATTATACCTATTTGACCAGGACACAAATTGATCAAGTTATCTCCTAGACATGTTATGTATGTTAAGAAGAATACACTCTTCTGAGTTTGACATCGCAGAAGAAAATACTCCAGGGGCAAATAGTAGGCTCTGCACATAAACCTACTCCAAATCACAGTGCTCCGGGAGGCAGTTCCTCAACTTGCACTGCTTGTGCAGATCCTCCTCTAAAATATATCTGCCCAACTTCAACTGTTACTTACATACAGACAAATCAAAATCTTTATTACTAGTCCCAACCTTTGTCTGTCTGTCTCTGTCTCTCACAAAATTGAGCCCTGCATTTCCAACTGCTTACTTAAGAGTATGCCATCACCTCAAAAGCAATGAACCTAAAACAAAACCTATTTTTCTCCTCCAACCCCAACCCAAGCTACTTTTCACATTTCTCATTTATGAACATGAGAAATGTTTTGCAACCATTCTGATACCCAGGTCTCAAATCACACATTAAACCAAGAGATGACATCGTAAATTGTCCCTTACTTCCCACATAATATAATCTCACAGCTGTACTGATTTCTCTTTCTCTTCCTAATGATGTTTTTCCTTTCCATTTTCCTTTCCACTATTGTACACCAGACTTTTATCATTTTTTTAGGCAAGTGAAAGGGTTTTCTAATCAATTGTTCTACCTTCAACCACTTCCTTTTCCATGTATTCAACCTATTACTACCAGCATTATCTTCCTAAAACATTACTTCACTATTTCATTTCCCATTTCAGAAATATGGAATAACTCCTTGTATCTATTGGATAAAACCCAAGAGTCCTTGGCTAGCCTTCCAAAATCTGACTTTACCCTTTCTTTCAAGCTCTAATTCCCACTGTTCTCTTACATTAATTCTCCCCTTCTATACTGTATTTTCAAGTCTCTGATGCCCTGATTCCTCACATCTGAAACATGTGAGGAATGTTTATATACCAAATTTGTATACCCTTCAAAGTCAGTAAAGAATTCACCTGCAGTGCAGGACATCCAGATTCCATCCCTGGGTGGGGAAGATCCCCTGGAGAAGGGAATGGCTACCAACTCCAGTATTCTTGCCTGGAGAATTCCATGGACAGAGGAGCCTGGCGAGCTACAGTCCACTGGGTCACAAAAAGAGTCAGGCACGACCTAGTGACTAAACCACAACCACAAAGGCCAACACAAATCTCGTATTTTCCATGAATCCTCTGACCATCTCCATCTGGAAATGATTATTTCCTTGTTCAGAACTGACTGTCCCTGACACTTAGTAGGCATTTAACACTTATATTTATTTCATTTTCTCAACCATCAGTTCACTCTTTGAGCACAGGGCTCTACATAGAGTATTTATTGATTGCCTATTAATACCTTTGATAAATATTCAGTACCAAAAATTTAAATCCTCAATTATTAAAGAATGTTATGCTCCTATATTTCCACTGTTAAACTGTAAACATTACAGTATCACTATTTGTTCAGAAAATAGTTCTAGGGAATCTCCAAATTTTGAAAAATTAACTAGATAGATGTATTTACATTCTGAGAAGCAGACTTGCTTCCTGTAGTTCTAAAGTTCAAACATGAAGAAGAAAGAGTTAATTATTTATGGCATTACAGAGTGATATTTTAACAGAAACACTAATAGAAAAATTTCAAGTAACAACAAATATCATTAACCACAGCTCATCAGCTTGTGATGCGTATCTGATTTCATGTGAATTAGTTCAAATTTCACAGTAACATGATTCCATGTAATAGCAGAAACAATCACTTCAAAGGATGGTGAATGCCTAATATAATCCAACTAAAATCGCTAACAAAATGCATTCCCAATTAAGAGAACCAGCCAGTTTGATAAGAATATGGATACTTTGGGGAATATTTATGTTATTTGCCAACTGGAACTTTGTCAACTTAGTCATTTAATGGGCCAAGGCAAAGTCTCTACCTAAATAAGAAAAGGCATACTTTATTAAATTCTCGGTATCTCTGAGCACACTGAGGCCCCAAATCATCCTAAAATCCTTTGAGATTGTGTACTTCAGAAATTCAGCGGCCCCTCTTGACTCTTTGCCCCTCCAGGCTGTCTTCTACATCTGCACAGCCTGAGGCTTGACCTCATTTTTGCTTTGCCGTATCTGTTAAGCGAACAGCTATAAACAAGGTGAGCTATTCTATTGGGTATGTTTTGAAATCAACTTAGGTTTTCTAAATTATTGCAGAATGAATCCTTTTTTGTATTTGTTTTTGTTCTAAGAGGTCTTCCTTGCTGATTATGGACTGGTCCATTAGATACTTGAGAATCATATATATATTTTCTCTATGTTATATACCCTTGCCTGAAATACATTCTCCTGTGCTGGATATAATAAAGCCACTCAAGAAACAGTCATTAAATTGAATTCTTATCCCTGGAATAAATAAGTGGTATCCAAGTAGGATAGGGTCTAAATTATTGGGCTCTCTTTAAAGTGGAAAATTTGTTTCAGAAGTCAGCTAGGTAAAGAACTACAGTTGTTCTCCTGGGATGACTTTTGAAATGAAAACTGACCATGACGGGAGATCACTATGACAGGCCTTAACCCTGTTGGATTTAATCACCTATGAAAGATCTTTCCCTGTTGTGCACAGGAGGCTTATAAATTGGATGCAGGCAACTCAATTGCTTTCAAAAGTGAGCTCTCTCTGAAGGAATTGGAAAGAACAGTTTCATAATTCCTATAGTAAGAGGAGCTGCCACAGTGAAATAGCACCAGTTGGGGTTAGGTAGGCCCCTTTTCCCATGCAGATTCCCCAGTAAGTGTTTTTGTTTCTTGGTTTTGTTAAAATAAGATCCAAGTTATGGTTTCATAATTTCCCCGTCACTAGCCCTGAAATGAAGTTACTACAGCCCTTAAACTGGAATGACTCCACTGGCTGCATAGCAAACCTTTGTCCAAGATTCAAACCAAACTGAATGTTTGAGGGTTTGGGTTGTTTTGAGTTTTCTAAACTTCAAGCTTAAATTTTCATGAACCTTATGGCACTTCCTGATCCTTTCTGGGGGAGAGAGTGGAAAAACTGACCTCCTTGGTGCCAGTGTGAGCAGCAGCCCTCCAAGCATGGTGACTAACTGCAGGGAGAGAAGGTAGGCCTCGATAGGAATAGCAAGGCGGTCAACTCTGGAACTAATTTTTTTTTTTTTTTTTAATTTTCTCTGAAGGCTTCTCTTATATTCTATTCTCCTAATATCTACCACATGATTAAAACATCCAGTGGCAAAGCTGGAGTGCAATGTTTCTAAAACCATAGCATAATGAAAAAAGCAAGCCAGTAATTTTAGTTCAGACTTGAAATAAAATAGCTATTACCCATCATAACAATCATAACTAAGAATTAAACAAACATGGTAACATCCTCAATGCCACCTCGGAAAAAGAACTGGATAGAAAAGAGAGGGGTGCCCAGATTTAAGCCTTTGGACTTGGAAAACTCACTGAAATCTACAGACCCCTGGGGACAGAGTAGTATTGTATGAGGGAAAGAAGAACAGAGAGTAAAGGAAGGAGAAATAAGATTTCATGGCAGAACCATTTGCTGTGGTGAAGACAATGTAATCCATGGATCAGACATGCAATCAAGAACTGTGTCATTCTCAATAAGTGTACTCCAGTCTATTCCTGGCTTGGGTGCATGCCAGCTCAGGGATCAGCTCCATCAATGAGAGCTCCAGAGTTCCATACTGACGGTCAAGAGAGAGTTTCAAGGAAGACCGACTCCCCAGAAAATCAAGGATGAAAAGGGCAATTGTAACCACAACATCACTAGCACTGTCTCATTTTTCATCACTATGATGATAAGTTGCTCATACAGAAATCCACAGTGTGGCTAAATACAAAGTCAAATGCATTTGAAGTTGCCATGAACTTTTGTTTAATAAACAAACATCATACTGACCCAGCCAGAGACTCTCTCTTAGGAATTGTAAAGGGAGGCATGGGCAAGCAAGCCAAATTCAGAATGAGATGCTCCACAAGTCCTACTGAACATCTTTATTGTGGAAATACTGGGACCTAGGTCGCCTTATATCGTCTGATAGAAACCCCATAACCAAATAACCTAGATGTTTCTCCAAAGAGCTTAACTAGGGCAAGTCTGGTGCATTAGATTCAGATTCTTAATCTCCCCTTTCCACCAATATTGAAGAGATAAAAACTTCTTTCATTCAAATCTTTGTAAATATTATCATGAGCAGTCATAACTATCTATAACTGCTCTCTGAAGAAGAGAATGTCCAAACAAAACTGACCATAGGGCAATCATCAGATGTGCGGAATTCTAGCATCATGATGAAAGGGTCACTGACAAATCAGGAATGTTGACAGTCTAGGGAGTAGATCAAACTATGCCTCAGAACAGGAGGAGGGCAGTCTCAATCTAGAATTGTGGAATCATTGAAAATCAGTAACAGGATGGCCAGGAATAAAACTATATGAGTTACCAATCTCTACATTAAAGCACATCCCTTATATGAATCCTGATACGATTAAAGGGAATAGAGGAGAGTTGGTTTGTTTACAGTTTATTGTTTTTATGTAAAAGATTTACTATAGAAAATATAAAATACAGATAAGCACAAATGAATATTTTAGTGTATAATATATGAGACACACACACACAAATATATATATGCTTATAGTTTTTAAAAGCTCTTATAATGGTTTTATCATTTTTCCATTAAATAATATACAAAAAACATCTTTCCATGTATACAAATACATACCTACATCATTCTTGGTGACAATATTGTATCATAATTTGCTTAGCCAATTTCCTATTTATAGTCATTTTAAACAGTTTATACATTTTCAAAACACATTTTTTTCAGAGGTGAAAAATAAAAGTGAAGTCACTCAGTCTTGTCTGACTCTTTGCAACCGCATGGAATGTAGCCCACCAGGCTGCTCTGTCAATGGAGTTCTCCAGGCAAGAATATTGGAGTGAGTTGCCATTTCCTTCTCCAGAGGATCTTCCCAACCCAGGGGTCGAACCCAGGTCCCCCACATTGCAGATTCTTTACCATCTGAGCCACCAGGGAAAGTCCATGTTATATGTATACTGTACTACAATTTGATTTCATATTCTTTTCCTTTATGGTTTATTGCAGGGTATTGAATATAGTTTCCTGTGCTACACAACAGGACCTTGCTGTTTTTCCATTCTAGGTATCAT
Organism: Bubalus bubalis; assembly: GCF_019923935.1. Classification (NCBI taxonomy): domain Eukaryota; kingdom Metazoa; phylum Chordata; class Mammalia; order Artiodactyla; family Bovidae; genus Bubalus; species Bubalus bubalis. The sequence goes on from NC_059160.1 coordinate 54,071,406, forward strand.
AGTTTGCACCTGCTAACCCTGAATTTTCAGTCTAACCCACCCCCACTCCCCACCTCCTGCTGGCAAAACCACAATCCGTTTTCTCTGTCTGTGAGTCTGTTTCTGTTTTGTAGATAAGTGCATTGTGTCATATTTTAGATTCCACATATAAATGATATCATATGGAACATGTCTTTTTTTTGGTCTTACTTAGTGTGATAATCCTTAGGTCCATCCTTGTAGCTGCAAATGGCATTGTTTCATTCTTTCTTATGGCTGAGTAATATTCCATTGTGTGTGTGTGTGTGTGTGTGTGTGTGTGTGTGTATGTGTATATATATATACACACACACGTATATATCCCATCTTTATCCATTCATCTCTCGATGGATCTTTAGGTTGTCAAACAGATTTGGTATATATCTCGTGGCATATCTGATGATATCCTTAGAAAGGATTTCTAGATCTGGAATAGTAAAAAATACACATTGGTATTTGATAAAGATTTTCAAATTACTCCCAGAAGTGCTGTATCAGTATGTTTCCACTGGCAGCATATGAAAATTCATATTTACCCACATCTTCACTAATCCTAGCTTTTATCATTATTCTAAATCACTGCCAATCTAGTAGGAAAAATCTAGGAGTTTATTGGAGTTTAACTTGCATTTCTTTATTGGAGGGATGGCTTCTTTTCAGTTTTGTAGGTCTGCCATAGGAATCAGATTTGAATATTTACAAGGTATAAATATTTTCTCTAACAGTATAACTTTGGGATTATATATAGGTCTTTTCCTACCATGAGATCATCTAACCATTTTATGTTTTATTCAAGTTCTTTTACACTTTAGTTTTTCCTAATTTAAATATTTACATCTGGGCTGGATTTTCCTAAATGGACTAATAGGTTTCTAATTTGACTTTTCCCGAAAAGATTAGCCCATTTTCTTAACACCAGTCATCAAATAAAACAACTTTTCCTCATTGACTTGAATGCAATCTTCAGCTTATACTAAATTCTAATAAATATCTGGGTATATTTCTGAGCTTTCAATTTAATTCATGTATATATCTATTCCTGGCTTTCTTGGTACTATACTAATTATAGCTTTTAAAAAAAACAAGTTTTATTATCTAGAGGTAAGGCCTTGCCTAGAACTCTTTCCTTCAAAATGTATAGGCTATTTTCTCAGATGATCAAGTTTTTTAAAAATTATAGTTTTAATTGGGACTGTGTTAAGATTTTTAATACTCTCAGGAGAATTGATATTTTCATAAGTGCTCTCCCCTTATTCAAGTCTTCTCTTAAATTTCTCAGAAAATTTTTTACTTTTTGTTTTATCCTATTTAAAACTTTTTATAGTGTTTTATAAGTGGAATATATATTGTAAAGGGGCTTCCCCAGTGGTTCAGATGGTAAAGCATCTGTCTGCAATGAGGGAGACTGGGGTTTGATCCCTGGGTTGGGAAGATCCCCTGGAGAAGGAAATGACAACCCACTCCGGTACCCTTGCCTGGAAAATCCCATGGACAGATGAGCCTGGTAGGCTATAGTCCATGGGGTGGCAAAGAGTCAGACATGACTGAGAGACTTCACTTCACATCATATATTCTAAGCATTGTTTTATCACTCGGGTAAATGGGATCTTATTTTTTATAAAGGTATTCCCAATATACAGAGATGTGAGGAGTCCCCAAGATCATCCTCAAGCTCAATGGTTCACTAGGACTCCTATATAGGACCCAGAAGTTGTTATAGCCATGGTTATGGTTTATTTCAGTGAAAGAATAGAGAGTAAAAGTAGGAAAAGAAAAGATCATATGGGGCATTTTCAGAGGAAACTGGGCTCAGAGTTTCAGATATCCCCTCCCAATGGAGCCACACTGAACCCACTTAATTTCTCCAGTAACAATGTGTGACAACCATACGTAGTGTTGCCAATCAGGGAAGTTATCCCAAGCAGGCTTGAATGCTTGAGTTTTTACTGGGGTCATTCATGTAGACATATAGCATTGCCTCACAGATTTGTTACCCAAGTTCCAGACCCCATAAAGAAAGCAGGTGTTCATCTTAAATCACATTGTTAGCATCAGTTATTTGAACAAACTGGTATAGCAAGGCTCAAGGCCTTGAGCATGGAAAGATATTAGACAGAACATTCCAAGATCTCAGCTCCCAGGAACCAACTAAAGGCCAGTCCTGAAAATGGGCCTTTCTTGGGAAAGTGCAGGGTTTGAGCAAGCCAGGCTGTTGCGTTACCCCTTTCCTATATAATAGGAGCACTAATGATTTTTATATATTGACATTAGCCAGGTATTATACTGAACATATTTGTTTCTTTTTTGTTGATTTTTGTAGTCTTTCTAGCTAGACATTCATATCTTCAATGAAACACAGCAATTTTGTCTCCTGAATTCTGATAAATACCAGAATATATTGTTTCTTGTTATTAAAGCATTTCCAGAACAATGATGAATAATAGCGATAACAATGGGCATCAAGTCTTGTTCCCATCAATTCTGGAAATGTTCCAAAGTTAATTATCATATTGATGATGGTTTCTGGCTTATGCTCTTTGTCATGTCATTTCTAATTTATTTAAAAAAATTTTGAGGGGAGGAAGTCCATGGCAGTCCAGTAATTAGGATTTGGTGTTTTCATTGCTGGGGACTAAGTCTGATCCCTGGGCAAGAAACTAAGTCTCACAAGGCTTGTGGTGAGGCTCAAAAAAAATTTTTTAATGACCATCTGTGAAGTTTAATCAAATGTTTACAGAGTATCAGTCAAGATAATCATAACTAACATGCTCAAGGAAATAAAATGTGACCTAAGAATTTTATACCCAGTAAAACTGATCTTCAATGATAAGGGGTACAAATGATTAAAAAATGGAGTGAGCATATGGAAAAAATCATACATCTTTAAAACTCTTCTAATTATATTGGTAGTAGAAATATTAGTAATAGATTAATATTTTGAGATTGCTATATATAATTTAAAATAAATAAGTAATTATGAGATAGTCTAATATCCTTTGTATCCTTAAGAACTAGGATTTTCAGCAGGAAGAAAAAAGGAGATACAGATAAATATAGAAGAGGTAAATTAAAAATCCTTATAGCTGAATTTTAACTGGAAGCATCACTATGAATGCATCAGATATTTTATTTACCATACTGTTTTTATTTGTTCTATCCACTAAAGAGTCTTAGAAAAAATGATCAGCCCATTAGCAATGAGCATCTCTGCTACCCAGATTGTGGCACTGAAATTCCAATTCTAATTTCAAGACTTCCTGAAGAAATGACAAATTCCAAGTTGGGGGAAAGACCTGTACAAGATGAACCTGGAATAGAATGTCACATTCTATTCCAAGATAGCAAAAAAGCTGTCAAAGACTCAAGATTCACATAAAAAAAGCTCCCATTGGCAAAAAAAAAATGGGACAATTTGAGTTACAAATTGGATAGTAATCTCAATGGATTGAAACACAGAAAATATGCTTAAATCTATGAATTCATATTGAAACTTAGAGAAAAGAAAGCAAATAATCACCTTTTGAGGGATGAAAGGGAACCAACTCATTGTTTTGAACACTGTAAATAAAGGAGAATAATCAAGCAATATTCTGAATATCAGCAGGGTCAGTATGTAACAATAAAAACTACACACAGATCCACCACTTTAGAGAAGCTGAAATGAAGTTGCAAAAAAAAAGAACCCTCAGAGGTGGAAATTGCATTTCATACTTCCTTTCATATTAAAGAAGAGGTACTAGAACTGAATAGCATAAACAAGCCTTGATAATTTGAAGGGAGAAATGGAACTTAAATAATCAACAATGTTAAAGTGCCAATCTTGATGGCTTATCTTCTAGAACTTTCTTGAATGTCATTGGCAACATCAGCAGCAACATCAAAACATTTATTAGGCATCTGATTAGCTACAAATTATACAGAGTTAAGTACTGCTTGAATGAATTTGACAGCACCATCTCTGCCTCCTAGGGAACATTCATATATGCACACGTCACAACATATGAAGAATTTCAAAGACACAATGATTGCCATTAACAAGAAAAACATACTTTTTGGCAACTTCCAGGGCACATCACTTCTTTCCATCATTGGCAAGACTTTGGCTGAAATTCTTTTGGATCAGTTACTGCTCAGTGATGGCCACTGTGTACTCCCAGAATAACTGTGGCTTTAAACCACAGGGCAACTGACATAATCTTTGCTCTATGTCAGAAATAAGAAAAATACAGAAAACAGCCTGAATATTACTAAACTTATTGACTGCACTGAAAATTTTTATGTTGTCTGTAGACCTCAAATATGAATTACTACATTGCTTTTTTTGACTACAATTTGTCAGGATCTAAGAAGCAAGTAAGACTGGGCACCTTAATTAATCAGCACTCATTTAAACAGCTACTATGCACCCAGCACTATGCAGATTATAGTTATTTATATGATTGTTTAATTATGATCTCTCCCAACCGAATATAAACTTCACATAGAAGGGTCTGAGGCTATCTTGTCCACTACTGAATTCTCAGTGCCTAGCATATATTATTAGATCCATAATAACCACTTGCTGAATGAATAAATATACAAGTGAGTTACAAGACACAACACTTATATTTCCCCACTAGAGAGATCAAACATAAAATAATATCTTATTATCTAGATTAATCTTCAGTTTCCACTGTCTAAGGCAGTAAATCCTTCATGGATCACAGCCTTGGGGTTGCGAAGAGGCTTGTATAATTCAATGAAGCTATGAGCTATGCCATGCAGGGTCACCCAAGAAGGACAGGTCATAGTGGAGAGTTCTGACAAAACATGGTCCACTGGAGGAGGGAATGGCAAATCACTCCAGTATTCTTGTTGCAAGAGCCCCATGAAGATATGACACCAGAAGATGAGCTCTCCAGATCATAAGGTGTCCAGTATGCTACTGGGGAAGAGCAGAGGGCGACTACTAACAGCTCCAGAAAGAAAGAAGAGGCTGTGCCAATGTAGAAATAATGCTCAGCTGTGGATGTGTCTGATGGTGAAAATAAAGAACAATATTAAATAGGAACCTGGAATGTTAGGTCCATGAATGAAGGTAAATTGGATGCAGTTAAGCAGGAGCTGGCAAGAGTGAACATCGACATCTTAGGAATCAGTGAACTAAAATGGATGGGAATGGGAGAATTTAACTCAGATGACCATTGTATCTACCACTGTGGGCAAGAATCCCTTAAAAGAAATGGAGTAGCCCTCATAGTCAACAAAACAGTCTAAAAAGCATGCGGTACTTGGGTGCAATCTCAAAAACCACACAATGATCTTCGTTCATTTCCAAGCAAACCATTCATCATCACAGTAATCCAAGTCTATACCCCAAACAATGATGCCAGAAAAGCTGAAGTTGAACAGTTCTATGACCTTCTTGAACTAACACCAAAAACAATGTCCTTTTCGTCATATTTCATCAAAAATATGTCCTTTTCATCAACACACAAAAAAATATGTCCTTTTGCATTTCACTGGAATGCAAAAGTTAGAAGTCAAGAGATACCTGAAGCAAATGAAGCAACTGACAAACAACTAATCTCAAAAATATACAAGCAACTCCTACAGCTCAATTCCAGAAAAATAAATGACCCAATCAAAAAATGGGCCAAAGAACTAAATAGACATTTCTCCAAAGAAGACATACAGGTGGCTAACAAACACGTGAAAAGATGCTCAACATCACTCATTATCAGAGAAATGCAAATCAAAACCACTATGAGGTACCATTTCACACCAGTCAGAATGGCTGAGATCCAAAAGTCTACAAGCAATAGATGCTGGAGAGGTGTGGAGAAAAGGGAACCCTCTTACACTGTTGGTGGGAATGCAAACTAGAAGTCACTATGGAGAACAGTGTGGAGATTCCTTAAAAAACTGGAAATAGAACCACCTTATGATCCAGCAATCCCACTGCTGGGCATACACACTGAGGAAACCAGAAGGGAAAGAGACACATGTACCCCAATGTTCATCGCAGCACTGTTTATAATAGCCAGGACATGGAAGCAACCTAGATGTCCATCAGCAGATGAATGGATAAGAAAGCTGTGGTACATATACACAATGGAGTATTACTCAGCCATTAAAAAGAATACATTTGAATCAGTTCTAATGAGGTGGATGAAACCGGAACCTATTATCCAGAGTGAAGTAAGCCAGAAAGAAAAACACCAATACAGTATACTAACGCATATATATGGAATTTAGAAAGATGGTAACAATAACCCTGTATACGAGACAGCAAAAGAAACACTGACATATAGAACAGTCTTTTGGACTCTGACGGAGAGGGAAAGGGTGGGATGATTTGGGAGAATGGCATTGAAACATGTATAATATCATATATGAAACGAGTCGCCAGTCCAGGTTTGATGCATGATACTGGATGCTTGGGGCTGGTGCACTGGGACGACCCAGAGGGATGGTATGGGGAGGGAGGAGGGAGGAGAGATCAGGATGGGGAACACGTGTATACCTGTGGCAGATTCATGTTGATATGTGGCAAAGCCAATACAATATTGTAAAGTTAAAAAAAAAAAGTTAAATAAGAAAAAACAAACAAAAAAAAAGAGATACCTGGAGTAACAGGCAAGTTTGGCCTTGGAGTACAAAATGAAGCAGGGAAAAGGCTAACAGAGTTCTGTCAAGGGAACACACTGGTCATGGCAAACACCCTTTTCTAACAACACAAGAGATGACTCTACACATGGACATCACCAAAATGTCAATACTGAAATCAGATTGATTACATTCTTTACAGCTGAAGACAGAGACGCTCTATAGTCAGCAAAAACAAAACCTGGACCTGACTGGCTCAAGTCATAAGCTCCTTATTTCAAAATTGAGGCTTAAATTGAAGAAAGCAACATGGATGGACCTAGAGATCATATTAAGTGAAGTAAGTCAGACAAGTATCATACCACTTATATGTGGAATCTAAAAAAACAAAAAAGATACAAATGAACTTATTTACAAAACAGAAACAGATTCACAGACAAAGAAAAAAGCTTATGGTTACCAAAGGGATAGCAGGGAGGTGGGAGGAGAGATAAATTAGGAGCTGGGGATTCACAACTACACACTATTATATATAAAATAGATAAACAACAAGAACCTAATGTATAGCATAGGAAACTATATTCAGTATCTTGTAATAACCTATAATTGAAAAGAATCTGAAAAAGAATATATATAAGAATATATACATTTTATATATAGTGTTTTATATATGGTAGTATTTTATATATGGGATTCCCTGGTGGCTCAGAGGGTAAAGAGTATGCCCGCAATGTGAGAGACCTGAGTTTGATCCCTAGGTCAGGAAGATCCCCTGGAGAAGAAAATGGTAACCCACTCCAGTACACGTGCCTGGAAAATCCCATGGTCGAAGGAGCCTGATGGGCTACAGTCCATAGGGCCACAAAGAGTTGGACACGACTGAGTGACTTCTCTTTCACTTATATGTATGAATGCATGAATCACTTTGCTGTACACTTGAAACTAAAACATTATAAATTAACTATACTTCAATTTTTAAAATGGTTTTTACAAAAGGCTATACTGATTCATGGTTTCGATTCCAATTCACATCCTCCATAAATCTCTGGTTTTCCTGGAAATATTAATAGCCAAAAGAAATCTCACAGCAATTATTGTAAAATAATAGCAGCACCAGCAGAGAAGCTATGTATGAAGTGGTTAAGAGCACAGACTATGAGCTTGACTCTTACCTCTACCACTTTTGAGATGTGTGCTCTTGAGCAAGTGGCTTAGTCTCTACCTCATAGGGTTGTGAGGATTAAATTAGCTAAGATAAAAAATGTGTTTAACAGAGAGCTTGGCATATTAGAAATACTCAGTAGGTGTTGCTTTACAACTGTAATGATAAGTATCAAATACATATCATGTCCTATCAATTCTCACAACAATCTTCTGAAGAAGCTACCACTGTCATCTGGATTTTGCAGGAGAGGAACTATGCGGAGAGGATAAGTAACCATGGCCACATGCATACAATAAGTGGCAAAACTGAGATTCAAACCCAGACACTCTGGCTCCACAGCACAGGATCTTAAACTATGCTGTTCTGCCTCCCACGTGCTTGAGTTGATCATGTCCATATTTTGTTGTTGTTTTAGTCATTGTGTCTGACTCTTTTAGTGATCCCATGGACTGTAGCCTGCCAGCATCCTCTGTTCTCCTGGCAATACTGGAGTGGGTTGCCATTTCTTTTCCTAGGGGGTTTCCTGACCCAGGGATTGAACCTGCGTCTCCTACATTGACAGATGGATTCTTTTACCACTGAGCCTTCTGGAAAGCCCCATATCTATGCTTACTGTAAGCCAAAAAATGGCCCCCTCACTCATGCAAATGTATTCATATCAAAAACCATCTTTGCAGATGTGACTAATTTAAGGATCTGGAGATGAAGAGATAATCCTAGATTATCCTGGTGGGCTCTAAATGCCATCACATGAATCACTGAGGGGCAGAGGGATATTAGGGACAGACACACAGAGGACAGATACAGGTAGAAGACCATGTCAGAGCCTGTGGAGGGACTGTGGCCCTGACTACAGATTGACTTCAGACTTCTGGCCTGCAGAACTTAGAAAAGTAAATTTCTGTTGTTTCAAGCCATCGCATTTATGGAAATTTGTTTCAGCAGCCCTAGGAAGTTAATATAATACTCTATCACATTCTAGAACCTATATACCTTGTCCCATCTGTCCTCTTAATAAAAATTTATTCATATATTTATCTCATTTACTGAAAGTCTGTTACATGCCAGACTCTATTCTTGATGTGCTGTGCTAAGCTGTTTCAGTCATGTTCAACTTTTTGTGACTTCATGGGCTGTAGCCCGCCAGCATCTCTGTCCATGGGATTCTCCTGGAGTGGGTTGTCATGACCTCCTCCAGGGAATCTTCCCAACCCAGGGATCAAACTCACTTCTCGTACGTTTCCTGCATTACCAGGAATGTTCTTTACTACTAGAGTCACCTGGGAAGCCCCTTATTCTTGATACTAGGGATAAAAAAAATAAATTCCCTACCTCAGGAACACTGGGGAAGATGGACAATAAATATGTAAATAAATAAGTTGAGAAAATAATAAGCACAGTGAAGAAAACACAGTGAAAAGAAATAGGGAATAGCTGGGAAGAAGGCTTCTTTAGGCAGTGGGGTCAAGGGAGCAATCTCAGAAAGTAAGACATTAAAAACCTCTTGATGATGCCCCCACAAATAAGAGAAGGAAGATGCTCCTGACAGAGGCAACAGGGCAAAGATCTGAAGCCAAAAATTATCTTGGCATATAAGAGGAAATAAAAGAAGGCCAATATGGCTGGAGAGTGATGAAAGTAGAGAAGAGTAAGAAATTTAGCAAGGAAGGTGTGGGTCACACTATGTAAGATATTTGTATCAATTATCTACTGCTATAGTAATGCTGTGAACACACACAAAACTTCATCCTTATAGCTTGTGCTTCTGAGGTCAGCTGGGAGTCTGCTAGGCAGCACTTCTGCCCTCAAGCGACTGACTTGCTGTACTGTCTGGTGTTTGAATGGATGACTGCTGACGATGGCCTCAGTGTGACAACTGGTGCTTTGCTCCATGTGGCCCTCTCTTCTGCAGGCTGGCAGGGGAATGACCTCTTGGTGATGGCAGAGGTTCAAGAGGGAATCCTCCAATGTACAACACTGCTTCATTAGTTAAAGCAAGTCATCCACCCAAGGCCAGAGTCAAGAGTGGGCAGGTGATCCTGCCCAAGTTGGTAAAGCAAAATTACATGGCACAGATATAGGAAACACTGAACAATTGAAGCTATCAATGCAAGTTTCTGCAGGTATGTAGGGTCTTGATAAACTTATGAATATAAACAATTATTTTCTGAATGGGATGATATTGCGTTACAAATATAAGACTTAGGAAAAAGAGAAGGGTCTTGAAGAATATTTGAGATTTAGATGCATGAATCAGGGCTTCCCTGATAGCTCAGTTGGTAAAGAACCTGCCTGCAATGCAGAAGACCCCGGTTTGATTCCTGGGTGGGGAAGATCCACTGGAGAAGGAATAGGCTACCCGCTCCAGTACTCTTAGGCTTCCCTTGTGGCTCAGCTGGAAAGGAATCTGCCTGCAAAGCAGGAAACCTGGGTTCGATCCCAGGGTTGGGAAGATCCCTTGGAGAAGGGAAAGGCTACCTACTCCAGTATTCTGGCCTGGAGAATTCCATGGACAGTCCATGGGATCTCAAAGAGTCAGACATGACTGAGCGACTTTCACTTTCAGATGGGTGGAGGGACAAAATGAGGGAATTCTAAGAGTGGAGAATGACATGAACAAATTTATGAAAGCAGAATAGAGTGCTGTACCTAAACAGAAAGAAAAGAATGTCATGTATATCAAGATGCTTCTATCTTGTCTAATCTGTATCACAAACAGAAGAAAATGAAGTAAAACAACTGAATCTCATATTCATCCTACATAGTAGAAACCACTGCTCTTAAAAATGTCATGAGAGTATAGAGTTCCCAATGTGATAACCAGGTATGTCTGAGGCCTAGAGACAGCCATGAAGAGTACAAACATTAGAATTCCTAATACGTATGACAATGAAGATTCAATGCAGTATTCACTGAAATGATGAAGAAGCCTAAAATTATGAATAAACATAATCAATAATTTTTTTGGTAACCCAATGTTAAAAGCTATAATCAGATGGTTATTTTGGAAGGATGCTATCATATGTCTCCAAAATTGCCAACAATCAAAACAATATTCAAGGATCAACTTTGAAAGAAACTGAAACATTTATCCAGAAACATAATCTCAAGTATGTTCATAAAACTCTTGATTTTAGTTGTATCTTGATTTGTGGCATTAAGGTTTTAAGGCAATTATCAAGATACCAGTCTAATCTCTAAAATCTGGTAATGCATAATTCACTAGTTCTGGCTCTTCATTTGGCTCTTTAAACATGCTATTAATTCTGCTTATATGACACTAATAGCAACATCTCATCTCATTATGAGACTCAGAGAAATGCCAGTCTTCATAGACAAAAATGAATTCAAATTTTTATATAATTAACTAAGAGGAAAATGTATGCAAGGCAGGACCATAATTCAAATATATATTTGCAATATAAATATTTAGATCAACTCACATTTAGCAGTTGCAACAGTAGAACAAAGCTTGAGGATACCAATATTCCTACTTACCTGGGCTCATATTCACCGAACTAATTCCAATAGAATATCACCAACTCTCTCCACATCTCCCATCTACCATACCACAAATCTCCTGCATGATGGGAAGAACCCCTACCTATCTCCACTGTTTGAACAAAATTGAAGAGTTTTATGGTCTCCCCAACTCTCAGCTGGGCCCCATGCACATGAAGAGTCTCTAAACACTCCCTGCAAGGCTAGGTTCTGGAAGCCTTCAATCTCTTCTCTGAACCCTCAAATTAAAGACAGATTCAAATTGATTTTTTCTGGAAAGAGAGACAACAAAGTAACCAGATTCAAATTCTTTCAGAAGTGTAACCTCCTAATTCCACTGCAGAATTCTGAGTGGCATAAATGCCCACCCAGAGATACCTTTCTCTGCCAACTACATAAATATCAGAGAAAGAAGAGTGAACCCCCCTTCAAAGGAAATGCCAGGACTAATTCTCTTGCCAACCCAATCTACCACTCCATATACCACTATCCTTTCTCTCCATCTAAATGTGGCCCACTCCAGCCATCCATCTCCCCCATACTCTCATCTCCAAACAGCTCTGTGCTTCCCCTCTCCTCCTTCTCCGGTCTTTGCACTGCCTCCTGGGTAATGAACACCCTATGGCCTCCATTTCACTGATCTTTTTACCACCACACATACTTAGTTGTTGGGAACGGGGATGAATGTCCTTTTTATTTCATACTGTCAGTAGCTTGTAAAACCTTGTTAGTTCAATCCCACAAATTCAGCAATGCCACTTCTTTCTCTTCCTTATCATCATGCTATATCTTCTATCTTTAAATAGAAATCTTCCCTTGGTGTCACACCCCTTTTCTGGATCCACAGCCTAATTTTTCTTCATTCCTCAGTGTAAATTATTGGCATGCTGTCTGTATTCACCATCACCACTTTTTCTCTTCCCATTCTTTCTTAAATCCTCTCCTATTGGTATTTGATCACTACCAGCATTGAGAAACTGCATTAAGGTTACCAATGGCTACAACACGCCCAAATCGAAGATAAATTCTCAGTACTCATCTTATACACTCAGCAGCATTTGGCATAACTGATGCCACTGTGCTTTTCCTCACTTACTAAGACAATCATGTTTTTTCTCCTTTATTCATTTAATGTGCTGAATTTCATTGAATTTTTTAAAAAGTTAAACCATTTTACATTGCTGAAATAAACTTTACGTCATCATGAAATGTGATCTTTTTCATAAAACTATGTGAAGGTGAATGGGTTTTGCACTGTATAAATCTGAGAAGGAATTCTAAGTTTACCTATATTTTTTTGATAATGTAAGTGAGCAATCTTTGCTTTGGGACTTATAAAATTAGCCATTAAGAAATTCAGGGTTCTCAGTAAAACAATGACCAATCTCTAATTTGGGGTGCAATGAATTTATTGGCATCACATGGCAAAGGTATGTTAATTGAAGGAAAGAGAATTTTGACAAAGTGACTTACAAATATATAGTGTTAGTAGTAGTTCTTTAAAAAATTAAGATTTCATTTGATATAAACTTTTTGCCTTTCCAAGGTTTTCTGAACCACCCAAGCCCATCTGGCAATAGTTTTTCTTCTTCAAAGTTCCTCTCTACCACTTGGGGACACTTAATTTTCAGCATCAATGGAAAAGAAATCTACTATGCTCCATTGCACATCAGAGTAACCAATGTTTAAAAAAAATTATCATTTAAAAAAATTGGAAACTATCTCCATAATTAAATGGTTATGGGAAAACCTCATAATGTTCAGAGACTATGACAATTTAAGCAAAATAAAGGAAAACATTAACTAACTTTTCTAAACTGTCAAAATGGTTTGGATTTGGTCCCAATTTTGGGTGAAGATCAGCCAAACCAATTCATCTGGTGGAAATTTAAAACAAAATACATAATTGCTAATATTTATTACACTTCCAGAACAACAGCTAAGAAAAAAAGGTTACCATTAACAAGGACTTTTGTAGGTTAAACAACAACCTCCAAAGCAGGTTCATACCCTGGGAAACAAACCAAGGCACGATTAGCTACATTAAAAAAATAAAGGAGCCCTAAGAGCAAAGAAGTCAGAGGACTTTGAAATCTTTTATTTATAAATACACTCTCAGGAAATATGTGCCTAATTAGATTTAAATAGTCTTCAAGAGAATTAGCAGCTAACTATACCCATCTCTGATCCAATATAAAGAAATCAGAATATTAAACACTACCATTTAAGAACTTGAAATATAGCCCCATAACATGAGTTTAAAAGGAAATAACTTAATATGCAATATATACATACACATTTTGTGCAAATGGATTCAAACTTACTTGTAGAGAGAATTTTCCACTGAAGAATGAACTGAGACATCCATTTCCAGCAATATGGCAGACTACTTGTGTAGAGAACACCTCTCAGTAAAAAACACCTTAAAATGCTAAGTATGGCTAGATTGGTGGTAAAATAAGGAAAGCAACAGAGGACCAGAAAAAAGGAAGTACAATATTTCACAGGAGTTAACAAGGACTAGAGCCTGCATTTTCTCTGAGAGATTCTGTGAATTCCTGGTGCCCTAGCACTTGGTGTTAATAGTCCACATATGCTGGAACAGAGGACAAAACTTAGGAATCATGTAAAATGAGAGACCAGATCAGAAACTCCCTCTTAAAGCTCAGAACCCCACTAAGGAAGTACACTAGAAAGAAAATCAGCTAGTAGAAGGGAATGTGCCTGTGTCAGAAGTGGTTCTGAGAAAAGAGGGATAAAATTATACACACACACACACACACACACACACACACACACATACACACACACCCCTACATCCCAAAGAATTCATAACGACAATATTCACTTAGTTTAGGATTTGCACTGACTCTGGGGCCTAAAAAGCCTCAAGAAGAAATTTTGGTCTGAAGTGGCCCTGCACTGATACTCTTCCAGGTCCCTGGCAGAAGAAAACACAGGAATTTCAAAAATTCCTTGGGATGCAGTTCAATGAATATATGCACAAAATGAAAATTCACTGGATACATGAAGAAGATACCATGAGCTAGGATCAGCAGAAATAACAAACTGTAGAATCAAACAAGCAAAGATAGCAGACACTGGATAACTAGATAAAAATATAAAATGTTTAAAAATAAATATTAATGTTTAACAAATTTAAAGCAATAAAATAGATTGAAAATACGAATAAAAATAGAAAACCTAACTGAACCAGGCAGATCTGAAAAGGAACCAACTAGAACTTTAAAAAAATATAAGAAGTTAAATTAAAAGCTCAATACACAGTTTAAACAGCAGATTAAATACAAGTGAAATTGTACAGGTGAACTGGAATACAATGCTGAAGAAATTATTTAAAGTGTAGCACAAAAAGAGAAAGAAAAATAGGAAACAGAAAGATATGGAGCAGGCAGGTCCAATACAAGAGAAAAAGAGAGAAGCAATATTCAAAGAAATAGTAACTAAAAAATAAGCAAACAAAGAAAAAACAAACATCTCCTCTTTGGGACTTCCATGGCAGTCCAGTGGTTAAGACTCTGCCCTTCTACTAGTGCAGCCATAAAAAAAGAAAGAAAAACAAAGAAATATTAAGTAATACTTTTCTAGAACTCATGAAAAACATCAACCCTCAGATTCAAAAATTTAAGCCAGGATAAATTTAAGGAACTCATGCCCAGACACATCATATGAAACTGCAGAACACTGAAGCCAAAGAGAAGATTTTAAAAGCAGCTAGATAGAATACAGAGATTACCTATAAAGGAATCATGATTAAAACCAATAGCTGAATTTTCTGCAGCAACAATGAAAACCAAAAGAGCTGAAATAAAATAAAGTACTAAGGGAAAATAATCATCAAATGAGTAATTGTATAGTCATGAAAGTATTTTTCAAGAACAACAGCAAAAGACATTTAAACAAAACTTTTTAAAATTTTTTTATTTTATTACTAACAGAACTTCACTAAGCTAGCATCTAACTTAGTATACTTTAAAAACATGTACTTCAAAAAGAAGATAAATGGTTATCCAAAGATCTGCTATAAAAGGAAATGGTGGGAAGTTATAGTAAACCTGTAGGTAAATCTAAATCAATGTTAACTGTATAAAATAATGAGTGAAAGTCACTCAGTCGTGTCCGACTCTTTGCGACCCCACGGACTGTCTGTGGAATTCTCTAGGCCAGAATACTGGAGTGGATAGCCTTTCTCTTCTCCAGGGGATCTTCCAAACCCCGAATCCAGGTCTCCCACATTGCAGGTGGATTCTTTACCAGCTGAGCCACAAGGGAAGCCCAAGAATACTGGAGTGGGTAGCCTGTCCCTTCTCCAGCAGATCTTCCCGACCCAGGAATCAAACCAGAGTTTCCTGCACTGCAGGCGGATTCTTTACCAACTGAGCTATCAGGGGAGCCCATAAAATAATAAAATAATCCCTAATTTGTTTCATTAAAAATCAAGATAGAACTTAAATTTTTGAAAATAATAGCATACAAATTAGGAATAGTGGTGACCAGATTTAAAAATTTTAAGGTTTTTACATTATTTGGGAGGAGGACAAAAATACTGATAACTTTAATAAATGTATATAACTGAAGAAGATACTAAAATGTCTAGTGAAGTGTTAGTGAAAGTGTTATTTGCTAGGGTAGTCCTTAAAAGAATGTATATATATGGGAGTATCATTGATTTACAACATTGTGTTAATTTCAGGTGTACAGCAAAAAGATTCTGTTATACACCCATATATGTATATAACTATATCCTTTTAAAATTTTTTTTCCATTTTAGGTTATTACAAGATATTGAATACAGTTGCTTGTGCTACAGAAAATCCTTCTTTACAAAGTTGGCTTTAAAACAAACCAAAAAAACCCAAGTACAACAATAACAAACATTAGTTAAAATCAATTCTACCTGAAAAGAACAAAAAATATATTAAATTTAAATCAGAAGGCAATAAGGGGAAGGAGAAAATATATTAGAACCAATAAAAATCGCAAAAGAAAGTAGCACATAATATTAGTAATTCAATAAACAAGGTAAATGTAAATGGACTAAACTCTCCAAGTAAAAGACAAAGACAACAAAGACAAAATATTCCAAATTCAGCTATATGATATTTACAACAGACACATATAAAACATACACATGATACAGGAAAAGTGATAGTAAAAGACACATTATTAAAGCTAGAGAGGGTCATGATACATGGTTTAGTTTATGGGAAAGGCAAAACAATTTCTACTTTTAATGTCCTAATAACATATGCTCAAAATAAATGAAGGAAAAATTGCAAACTAGAAATAGAATTAGATAAACCCATTATCATAATGAAAGATTTGCAAATATTTCTCTATAACTGATAATTCATGCAGACAAAAAATCAGTAAGACACAAGATTTGAACAACATATTATCATGTTGGCAATAAAAGAAAGGAAAATTATAAATCAGTCTCACTTGTGATAATAAATGCAAAATGTATAAATCAAATATTACCAAATTGAATTCAATAATATTTTAAAAGGTTTGTTTCATAAATACATGGTTGGTTTAATATGGGGAAAATCTGTTCATTTTCTAAATGAAAGACTGGCAGAGAAAAAATACAATCATCTCAAGAGATGCAGAAAAAGCATTCAATAACATTCAATAATTCATGATAAAAATTATTTGTAAGCTAAAAATAGAAAAGAACATCCTGCAAGTCATAAAGGGAGCCTACAAAAAAATCTAGAGCAAACATCATGTTCAAAGGTGAAAAGTTGAAAGCATTCTCTGTAAAATCAGTAATACTGCAAAGAATTGTTATATCCATATCCAACATTCACAAGTTTGAGTCAGTCTGTTTGCACACATGGACAGACACAGAGATAAACACACACAAACACACACACTTGCAAGAAGGAAATAACATATTATTTATATCAACTGTCTTCATGGGAAATCACAAAGAATTAATATAAACTACTGAATTAAAGTATTGTTACTATTGAGTTCAAGATTTTAACAAGTGTTTTGTATATAAGAACACTAGAGAAAAGCCAACTGCATGTGTTCAAACCAGCAATATGTTAGAAAAGGTAAATTTTTAAAAGAATACCACTTATAATAACTAAAAATAAAGAGCTTAATTAAATTATGTAATTAATTGCCCAGTTGAGTCCGAATCTTTGTGAGGCCATGGACTATAGCCCACCAGGCTCCTCTAACCCTGGGATTGTACAGGCAAGAATACTGGAGTGAGTTGCCATTTCCTCCTCCAGGGGGTCTTCCCGACCCAGGGATCAAACCCAAGTCTCCTGCATTGTCAGATCGGCTCTTTAGCACTAGTACGAGCTGGGAAAATTATAAACAATTATAATTCTTGAAACAAAGATATGTAAGAAAAAGATATGAAGGAAACAATAAAATATCATTAAAAGATTAAGGAAGATATTAATAAATATGGAAAAGTACCATACTCATGAATAAGTAAATTACCTTAAGAGTGTCAATTCACTTCCAAAATTAATCTGTAGAACGGATGTAATTCCCTTCAAAATTCCAAGATTTATGTGGAAAAGAAACGGAAAAATCAGCCAAGAAACTTCTATGGAAGAAAAACTGGTCACTGAGTAGAGGGCTGAGAAACTTGACCTACCAGATATCAGAAGTTATTTCAAAGTTATAACAATTAATACTGTAGATTTGGCAGTAGAATAGAGTTCAGAAAGAGACCTACACATACATAGGAACCTAATGCACTGCAGAGATGGCATTGCAGATTGGCAGGAAGAAGATGAGTTATTCAAGAAATTAAGGACGTCTGGAGAAAGTTGAAATTTAGTTCTTAAACAGAAGATTCTAGATGAATTAAGGATTTAAATCTGAAATTCAAAACATTTAAACTTTTAGAAAATATAGAAATATGTTAATGATCTCAGAAGGACTTCCAAATAACAGCATATTAAAAATATTAACCACAAAACCACAAAAAAATTAAAACATTAAAATTAAGGAGCTTGGTTCACCAAAAGACATCATGAAGGGATTCAAAAGATAAGACATAATGTAATAAAAAATGTCAAAACACAACAAAGAATTAATATCCAACATATATTAAACTTCCATAAATCAACAAGAAAAAAATAAACAACCCAATAATGAAAAATTTTTCTTTAAATGGTATAAGCATATGAAAAGACATCCAGCCTCCTTGGTAATTAGAGAAATAAACATTAAATGACAATAAGATACCCAAGTGTTAACTACAGCCTACAGCAGTAAGAACTCTCATACCTTGCAGGTGGGGGCTTAAACTGGCTACTACTATTCTGTAGCCATTTCAGCATTAAAAAGCCGAAATGCACATAATATATAAGCCAGCAATGCCAAAACTAGAAAAATACCCTAGAAAAACTATGGCACTGTATACCAGAAGAATATATACAAGAATGTATTCTCTTACTTGGCAGGGTCACCATTAGAAATTAACTCTGAAATGTTTAACTAAAAATTATACAACACACTGATTATCTAAAATTAAGGTTTATGGATAATGTAAATATTCTCTTTGTGGACCTGCTAAATTCACTAATAAATATTAGTAATAAAAGCATCACTACGAACAAAGCTAGTGGAGGTGATGGAATTCCAGTTGAGCTATTTCAAATCCTGAAAGATGATGCTGTGAAAGTGTTGTACTCAATATGCCAGCAAATTTGGAAAACTCAGCAGTGGCCACAGGACTGGAAAAGTCCCATTCCAAAAGTTTTCATTCCAATCCCAATGAAAGGCAATGCCAAAGAATGCTCAAACTACCACACAATTGCACTCATCTCACACGCTACTAAAGTAATGCTCAAAATTCTCCAAGCCAGGCTTCAGCAGTACGTGAACCGTGAACTTCCAGATGTTCAAGCTGGTTTTAGAAAAGGCAGAGGAACCAGAGACCAAATTGCCAACATCTGCTGGATCATCGAAAAAGCAAGAGTTCCAGAAAAACATCTATTTCTGCTTTATTGACTATGCCAAAGCCTTTGACTGTGTGGATCACAGTCAAAGTTTATTGTGGATCACAATAAACTGTGGAAAATTCTGAAAGAGATGGGAATACCAGACCACCTGACCTGCCTCTTGAGAAACCTGTATGCAGGTCAGGAAGCAACAGTTAGAACTGGACATGGAACAACAAACTAGTTCCAAATAGGAAAAGGAGTACGTCAAGGCTGTATATTGTCACCCTACTTATTTAACTTATATACAGAGTACATCATGAGAAACGCTGGGCTGGAAGAAGCACAAGCTGGAATCAATATTGCCGGGAGAAATATCAATCACCTCAGATATGCAGATGACACCCACCCTTATGGCAGAAAGTGAAGAGGAACTAAAAAGTCTCTTGATGAAAGTGAAAGTAGAGAGTGAAAAAGTTGGCTTAAAGCTCAACATTCAGAAAACGAAGATCATGGCATCTGGTCCCATCACTTCATGGGAAATAGATGGGGAAACAGTGGAAACAGTGTCAGACTTTATTTTGGGGGGCTCCAAAATCACTGCAGATGGTGACTGCAGCCATGAAATTAAAAGACGCTTTCTCCTTGGAAGCAAAGTTATGACCAACCTAGATAGCATATTGAAAAGCAGAGATATTACTTTGCCAACAAAGGTCTGTCTAGTCGAGGCTATGGTTTTTCCTGTGGTCATGTATGGATGTGAAAGTTGGACCGTGAAGAAAGCTGAGTGCCGAAGAATTGATGCTTTTGAACTGTGGTGCTGGAAAAGACTCTTGAGAGTTCCTTGGACTACAAGGAGATCCAACCAGTCCATTCTGAAGGAGATCAGCCTGGGATTTCTTTGGAAGGAATGATGCTAAAGCTGAAACTCCAGTACTTTGGCCACCTCATGTGAAGAGTTGACTCACTGGAAAAGACTCTGATGCTGGGAGGGATCGAGGGCAGGAGGAAAAGGGGATGACAGAGGATGAGATGGCTGGATGGCATCACTGACTCGATGGACGTGAGTCTGAGTGAACTCCGGGAGTTGGTGATGGACAGGGAGGCCTGGCATGCTGCAATTCATGGGGTCGCAAAGAGTCGGACACGACTGAGCGACTAAACTGAACTGAATCTTCTGTAAATACAAAGATAGAAACACATCTGACAGGCATATGTACTTTAAACACCAAAGACTACTCCAAGCATTTATGGAAAAAAAAATCTTTTTGAAGATTATTTCAATTTAATCAGGATTGAAAGTATTTAAACTTTGACCCTTATAATCCTGAGTGAAGGGCTTTCTAGGTGTCAATAGGGGTAATGAACCCACCTGCCAATGCAAGAGTCACAGGTTCTATTCGTGGGTTGGGATGATCCCTTGGAGTAGGAAATGGCAACCCTCTCCAGTATCCTTGTCTGGAAAATTCCAGGACAGAGAAGGCTGGTGGGCTACAGTCCATGGGGTCGCAAAGAGTTGGGCATGATTGAGCATGAGCACATACCCACACATCCTGAGTAAAAGAAGTAACTTCAGTTTTAATATTGTACTTAATTGAAAATATACAGAAGGAAACAATATAAATAAACAAGAAAAGAATATGGAGAGTCTGATGTCCTGTGGTCTTCCTTAATAAGAACTCACTTTCAAGAGACTATAATCTCCTCAACACAAAGCTTTCTACCAAGGATCTTAATAAGATTCTGAGAAAATTCACACTTAAACAATATGCCACTAAAACCAAAACAAGGTATTACCAGCTCTACAAAAGGTTGGTTTCTATCTGATGAGTCATTTCTAAACTGATGAAAGTTTTTCAAGTGTTTTCTATTCAAGCTGGAAAATATATAAAGGCAAGAATCATTTAGAAAGCAGGATGACTGAGACATTTCACTTCATTTTATACATCCTTGTTTGACTCTATGCAAACATCAAACTAAGGATGGCAAAAATGAGTTTCTCTTCCTACGTATTAATACTAACTTTTTCTTTGCTTTCTCAAGGCATTTCACATTCAGCATCCAAATCGATAAGCAATTTAGAAGATGACATGGTATTTAAAACGTTGAGGCTGGGGAAAGCCTTTCAGAAGGAAGATACTGCAGAAAAATCAATTGTTGTTCCTTCCCTGGAGCAATATAAAAATGATGATAGCAGTTTCATGAATGATGAAGAAAACAAAAATTCAAAGGTAAGTGGTAATGCGACTTGCCCTTTATTTCAATGGAAATTTGAATGATCTTTATGAATCCTTTGAAAGTAAAGTTGATACTTTTATAAGCAGAAGCATGTGAAAAAAAGTTACAGTATGCATTAGAACAATTAAACAAATTTCATACATACCAGGTTGTTCTTCCATTCTGGGAAATATCTCTTATTCAAAAAGTTTTTATTCCCTGAAAATCTTGTATCTAAAGTATTTCTTAAAGGGTAAAAACAGTGCAGGGCATATTTAAATTGATCAATAAGAATATTACACAATTGTATTATAGTTCCATTCCCAATAGAACAGTTAAAACACAAATCAACCTTTTCTTTACAGAATGCAGGTTCCAAACATAATTTCTTAAATCATGGCCTGCCACTGAATCTGGCTATAAAACCTTATCTTGCACTAAAAGGATCTGTAGCTTTTCCAGCTGAGAATGAAGTTCAAAATACTGAATCAACACAAGAAAAAAGAGAAATTGGGGATGAAGAAAACTCAGCTAAATTTCCTATAGGAAGGAGAGATTTTGACAGTGAGTAGTTTTTTTAAAATTGAATTCCTATACCTTAATATCATAAAATAGAACTTTGAATTTAACGGAATTTGGGTCCAATCATAACAAAATCAAACAAGACCATGGTTCAACTTGTACTTGATATTAAGTGACTCTTGCAAAAGATGTGAAATTAAAAAGTATTTAATTAGTTATTACAATTGTAATTTACTCAGATTTAGCTATACTAGATCCATTCTTTTATTTCTAATCAACTTTGTGCGATACTAGTCCTCTAAACAATTTTTTTTTTCCTTCAGTGCTTAGGTGTATGCTGGGAAGAGTCTATCGACCTTGTTGGCAAGTCTGATGCCTGTTGGTCCACATCATCATTTAAAAAGAAAGCAAAATCATTTAATTGCCTCTCGGGAAAAAAACCCTTAATGTTACTATGACTTGTATTATTTTAAATGTCTGTTTTAAAAGAAAGTGGTATTGTTATGCCTAAATGATTGCTTTACTTGTGCATTAAACTTTATGAATTTTCTGCATAATTATGACTTACTGGTACTTTTTTAAAACAATGCTTAACATGCTAACCATACGTACACTGCAGACCAAAATAACAAAGCACTATAACTTACACCTTCATTGCTTAAAAATTAAGTAGAAGAATTTGGTAAATGGTTTTATATATATATACACAAACCTAAAGAACATAAAAGATAATTTCATAATCTAAAAAACTGAGTCAACTTCGTCTGGCCGGTAATCAATTTGTCCTTGGTGGTACATCTATTGTTTTTTGCAACTCTGAGTAGTTTGCCATCCAATTTATTCTGCAAATCTTTTGATGTCTTACGTATCTTAACAATTTTGTGTTGAAGTGGTTCATTTCCATTATCACAGAGAATATTTTCATCATCCAAATCCACCTGTTTCCTTTTTGAGCTTGTATTTCCTGTCAGACTACTTGATTTTCTTGCTACTATTTCTTTTTCACTTCTGCCCAGATGAACATTTCCAGAACTTGTTCCAATTGTTGGTCTTCCAACAGAAGAATTTACACCTTCTGTTATGCAAGATGAAAAGAGGAAAGAAATTACATAATACTTAAAATTATTACACATGAGATTTTATAAACTTTTAAAGTAAAGAATATTTTAAAATTTATGATTTACAATCAAATATAAATTACATTACTAACAGATACAGCAATATTACCATCACATTTCTTTTCATTTTACCGTATCACTTTTCATCCCTACAAACAATAAATTTGCTTTGTCTGAATGCACAACACAATCCTTAAATGCTACTACAAGTTATTTCTTAAATACATTTAACTAAATCAAACTAAGTCCTAATTCTATACACCAATTTGTACTTAGATATGACTTTTAAAATAAACTCAAGTCTTTAAAAATATAAACTTTTACATTACAAAAAAAAAAAATCTAGTTTTACTTAAGTTAAAACCATCAGTACACTAGAATTAAATTGTTATTAAATTGTTCAATTAGGTCAATTACCAGAAAGGTCATTTTCCATGTGAAGAACACACAAAGGCTTTGATGCTGAATTAACATTATTCCATTTATCCTTGCTTATCATGCAGTCATCTTTATAAGTACAGGCAAACTGAGATCTAATTGAGGTTTGCTTCGTCTGGTAACAAGAAAGAAGAAGAAAATATGCAATTTGCCCTTTATTTTTACTTACTTTTTCATATATATAGAAATATACTCTGTAGTAATTGAGGTACCATAAAAATTTCCCTTAAAAATTTCATTATCTATTGGGAACTTTTAATCCTTAATATTCCATAGTTTGCAAACTCATTCACTGCTACAATTAGCTTTTTTTTTTTTTTTTTCAGTAATATCAGTTTTGTGTATGTTTTTGATAATTTTTGTAAAAGCTTACCAAATCAATTATAAACTCTACAAAGGCCTTTGTTACACATTCCTATGTCCGAGTTGCCTTAGAAAGTGGATTTTATTATAAGTTTAATAATGACATACATGATATACATAATCCTAGAAAAATAGAAGCTTTTAATCTTAACAAATTACAGAGTAAACTCTTTTAGGGAAAAAAAAGAAATTAGAGAAACTAAGGAAGGGAGAGACACTAGGATGAAATAGAGAAATAGGAAAAGGTAAAAGAAGCAAAAATAGGCAACTAACAAAGAAACAAGATAAAACAGTGCTGAATGAAAGGCTTTATTTCTTAATTAAAAACTTGAATATTTAGAAAATTAAGAAATAAGATGGGCTTCTCTGGTGGCTCAGTAGTAAAGAATCTGCCTGCAATGCAGGAGACGTGGAATCGATCCCTGGGTTGGGAAGATCCCACGGAGAAGGAAATGGCTGCCCAATCCAGTATTCTTTCCTGGGAAACGCCATGGACAAAGAAACCTGCAGGCTACAGTCCACAGGATTGCAAAAGAGTCAGACAGGACTTAGTGACTAAACAACAACAAACAAAAAGATCTGACCAAGTGATTTAATAGCTGAGTATTCAAAATATACTCCTGTAATTATCTTAAAACATGAGAAATAGGAGAAAATTAGAAGGCTAAATTTAATTCTTAAGCACTGAAAAGGATGTCAAGAAAATACTTTTGGAAATGCATTCTGTAAACATAAAACCAGTGGCTGTTTTAAGAAGAGGAATTAATTTCAAAACAAAGTAATCTACACAGATAATGCAAATTTCAACAATTGCAGCTGCTGTATAATGCCATTTAGTTATTATAATAGTGAGATTTCTCCAAATAATTAGAAATCATCTCAAATCCTTTTCAGAAATAGACAAGTTTAAATTTCAAATACATGATTAAATAAAGAGGACTTCAACAATTCAATAATTAATACTTCAAAGTATAACTACATCATGCTGAACAAAGCTCACAGAGCATATATTGATACATTTCACGAAGTCTAAAACAGCAAGATTTTATATTATATATTCAGTAATTATATATTGTGTTTTATATTCAGAGAGATAACTGCATTAACCCCCTCTGATGTTTGCAGAGATAATGGCAGTGAAACCCACTGACTATAATTTAGAAGAAATTAGAATAGTCCCCAGTCCAGCTGCTTCATAAAAGCAAGTTTTCTCAGGATGACAAATTTTATATCTTTTTGAGTAATGGTATTTATGAGAGCCTCTAGCTCCCAGAACACTAAAAATTATGTTTAATTTGCTTGAAGATTCAGACAATTAGAATTTATCTTCCATTTAAGCACAAAAATACACAAAATTGAAAAAATGTGAAAATGTAAAAGATCAAAACTATTTTTTTAAAAAGTGAAATACAGTAGGCTTTGACAATGGATGGAGCTATAGCGCAAGATCTTCATGAATCCACAAGAATGCAACTACTCTTAGATAGGTTCTACCATGAGATGCCCTAAAATACAATTGAAGGCTTTAACTAGGGATTTAACTTTAATCCCTTTCTGGATTGTATTAATTTCATAAGTAGAGAGTTAAAACAATTAATAAAACTATTAAAATAAATAGTTAATAAAATAAAATTTATATTACATATCATTACTAGAGCAAATTATCCAAAAACTTTTACTTCCATCTACAAAATCAATACTGTTAATATATTTTTATACAATGTTTCTTTCATTTCACCAAGGTAACTGCCTATATAGAAAATTATAAATTTACCGCTTGCAAAGAGTTATAAAGAGTATGGTAAGACCATGAAAGCAAACAGATGCTAAGTGACTGGCAAGGAGCACTCCCATAGTATCCAAATAGTGATGGCACCTACAGGTGGCTTGAGGGACTTCAACCTCCCACCAAAAAACCTTCATCAGTACCACTTATGTGTGCGTGCTTAGTCACTCAGAAGTGTCCGATTCTTTGCGACCCCATGGACTGTAGCCCTCCAGGGTCCTCTGTTTATGAGATTCTCCAGGCAAGAATGCTGGAGTGGGTAGCCATTCCCTTCTCCAGGAGATCTTCCTGACCCAGAGATCAAATCCAGGTATCCTGCAGGCAAACCCATGATCTGTAGGCAGATTCTTTACCATCTGACCAGGGAAGCCCTAGTATCACTCATAAAACACTCTACATAAAAAGACAATAATTATATTATTGAACACAGACAACTGACATTGTCTCAATCTTATACTTCATATGAATAAAAATTTCTTTGGAAAGTTATTTTTACTAATTTTAAACTTACATCTGAGTAAAAACCTCTCTTTGCTATATAAATACAGTTGTAAAATAAGTTCAATAGCCCTCTTGACAACTAGATTTCTTCTCTTCAGGCCTCCAATAGAAATTCTCTAGTCCTTAGCCAGAGTAGGCCAGTTTCAGAAAACTAGAGTTATAAGGCAATGGATTCTTAAAACACTGATAACAAGTTGATATGAGAAAGGAAATTAGTTAGCCACTATATTTACCACGAAAAACATTATTTATAAACATAACAAAATACAAGAGAGAACCATAATGGTGCTATGGTAATATTGCAATATTTATATCCAAAACTGAGAGTAGTTATATTGAGGATATTTTTTTTTTTTTTTTGGTAAGAGATTCTATGTGAGTTTTTTCTCTGCCCTGTACAAATATCTTTTTAAATTAATTATCACTTATTAAGTTCCAACTATGTAACAGGCACACAGAATACTAGACTACTAGGATGGCTTCTATAATCACAAAGACACTCTACTTATAAAATTTGCTGTTGACACACAGCTGGAAGAAATAATAAATTGGATAATAGAATCAAGACTGAAAAGATCTCAGGCTAGAACAATAAGTAGAAAATAACAAAATGAAAATGAATGAGGATAAACAAAGTCCTATATTTAAGTTCAAAATACCAATTACAGATGTACAGGATGAGAATCTGACTTAAAAACATATGAAAAAGACCCACAGATTTTAATTGATCATGAACTTGACTGAAGCCAACACTGTGATATTGAACTAAGAAATGCACATAAAAAGACAAGATGATATGATGCAAAAGGCATCAGATTTGCCGTCAAAAGACCTGGCTTCTTATACTGGCCCTATCACTTACTAACTAGATGATCTTGGGTAAACCTCAAAATCTCTCACTTATCCACACATAAATGGGAATATTTGCCTCACAGAGTTGTTGAGATTAAGTGAAGTGAAAAATATGAAAGAGTTATATATAACTCTAAAGATATATGTAGATACTATATAGTTACTAATGTAGCAACATATAAAGAGAGTATTCCTATAGAATAGGAAATCTGTTGAATTAGGTTTCTCAGGACCCAGTCAACTCTAAAATGATTCTAGGAATGTAGTTCAAAAAATGAATTTACAGTCAGCTTCTTCATTTTAGTTATTAATACAATACAAGCTACACTGACTTGTATTTATAACTTAAAAGAGATTGCTTTTCTTTTGTTCATAAAAGTTGAATTTTTCTGCACCGGATTAGTGGCTACATAGAACTGAGATTACTTCCTGTTGCAAATTTTCCAGATCTCTCTGTGTATTTGATTTGGAATCACAAATAAGCAAAACAATTCCCTTCTGAAAGTGCTTTTGAAGTACTAAACAACTAAGAATAATGTTCAGATTCATACATGGCTGTTAAAATCATTTTATGTTCAAGTCACATGAGAGAAAAGGATTCAAAGTTTTCCTTTGTAGAGTGATTTCCCCTCTTTGGAAAGATTTCTATCCACAGTAAAATTGCAATGAACTTCAAACCTGCCAAGAATTGGAAAAGTCCTTTTGCCACAACTTTTTTTAAAACTGAAATTATTAGTAGGTTCCCAGTTTAAGGAAAATAGTACTTCACAAAGGAAAGCCTGACTCCAGTTAAATTAAGACAAATGAGTCAAAATATTGAAAAGTCATAGAAACTTCCAGTTAGCTGTATTAATAAGAGAATGAAATTTCTAAGCCCCCATTATACAGATATATTTTATTAACAAGTTTGGAAATTACTCAACATACCTATTTGACATATAACTACTCAAAATTTATCTTTTCACTCTTACAATACCACATTTTCAAAAGAAAAGAGATCTGCTATGATTTTTTTTTTATAATTTTCTTTATTTATTTTTGATTGTTCTGGGTCTTTGTTGCTGCAGGCTTGTCTCTAGTTGTGGTGAGTGGGGCTACTCTCTAGTAGCAATGAGAGGGCTTCTCATGGCAGTGGCTTCTCTTGGTGAGGAGGACAGGCTATATAGGGCTCCTGGGCTCTAGTGCACAGGCTTAATAGTTGTAGCACATGGACTTAGTTGCTCCATGGCATGTGGGATTCTCCCAGGTAAGGGATCACACCTGTGTCTCCTGCATTGGCAAGCAGATGCTTTACCACTGAGCTACCAGGAAAGCCTGCGATTTGCTATCCTTAGTGAAATATGAACTTGTGAGTATATCAAATGATCCATTTCTTCATCAATAAAATTCCATTTAACTTTGCTAAATAATGGAAAGATGATATTATGACCTAGGTAATAGCATGATATTTTTATGACTCCTTATTATAATTGCTATGCCTTCATTTACTCTTTAGAAACAGCACAAACTTTGAAGCTGTTATTGTTCAGTCACCAAGTCCTATCCGACTCTTTGCAACCCCATGGACTGCAGCACGCCAGGCTTCCCTGTCCCTCACCATCTCCAGGAGTTTGCCCAAGTTCACGTCTATTGAACTGGTGATGCCATCCAACCATCTCATCCTCTATTGCTCTCTTCTCCTTCTGCCTTCAATCTTTCCCAGCATCAGGGTCTTTTCCAATGAGTCGGCTCTTGGCATCAGGTGGCCAAAGTATTGGAGCTTCAGCGTCAGTCCTTCCAGTGAATATTCAAGGTTGATTTCCTTTAAGATTGACTGGTTTGATTTCCTTGCTGTCCAAAGGACTCTCAAGTCTTTTCCAGCACCACAGTTCAAAAGCATTAATTCTTCAGCACTCTGCCTTCTTTATGGTCCAATTCTCACATCCATACATGACTACTAGAAGTTTTACATCTAAATACAATCCTTACTCTGATACTTACTAGGTATATGGACTGGAAAATAATGCCTTTTAGACTTCAGCAAGGATTAATTGGAATGAGGTATATAAAATGTCTAGTATAACACTTAGAAGGTACGCAATAAATCCCACCCTCATTCCTTCAGTCAAAATGTGTTCAAATTTTAGTTCAAATATAAACATCCCATATCCATTCTAATGAAAAATACTGTTCAGCCACCTTCTTAAAGAGACTTGTACTGATCATTCTATTTATTTATTTATTTTTACATAAACGTTTTATTTTTATTTATTTTTTTTAATTTTATTTTATTTTTAAACTTTACATAATTGTATTAGTTTTGCATCATTCTCTTTAGAACCAAAACACACACAAAGGAACATACTCTCCTTATAACCCTTCCCAGCTTTATTTCCCTCCATAGCACTGATAACCATCTAATACATTGATACAATATAATTATCTTATTTATTTTCTGCCTCTCCCAACTAAAAGGTAAGCTCCATGAACAAAACTTAGTTTGCCAACCGATGGTGTGCTCCGGTCCTCTTATGGTGCTCTTCATCACACAGGGTGAGGAGTTAAGAGACTATGATCTCTCTTTATAGATCCTGTTCCAAGTATCTAAGGGCCCCAGAATTCCTTGCTCAAACTGCCAAGGGGCTGGGCCAGAATTGGCCTCTTCCTCTGGGAAGGGCTTACTGCTTATGACAAGGGTGTTGGGGAATGGGATGTGTATGTTTCTGGGTGGAGGGTCTCTAAGAGCAGGGAACAGAACCAGAATTAAAGGAATTGTAGGGGCAGACCAGAACCCACTCCAGTGCTCTTGCCTGGAGAATCCCAGGGATGGGGGAGCCTGGTGGGCTGCCATCTATGGGGTCACACAGAGTCGGACACGACTGAAGCGACTTAGCAGCAGCAGCAGCAACAGGGGCAGACCAGAGGTTTCCATTTATATTCTTGTACCCCAGTCCCATAAAGAGCAGGGCAGGGAGTGTCTGTTTTGTTTGCGGATGTATTTCCAATTCTTAGGACAGAGCCTGGTACTCAGTAGGCATTTAATACATGTTTGTTGAGTGAATTAAGTAAAATTATAACAGACACTAACAGGTGTATGCATCCGCTGCATCATGGAAAAAAGCAAGAGAGTTCCAGAAAAACATCTATTTCTGCTTTATTGACTAGGCCAAAGCCTTTGACTGTGTGGATCACAATAAACTGTGGAAAATTCTGAAAGAGATGGGAATACCAGTCCACCTGACCTGCCTCTTGAGAAATCTGTATGCAGGTCAGGAAGCAACAGTTAGAACTGGACATGGAACAACAGACTGGTTCCAGATAGGAAAAGGAGTATGTCAAGGATGTATATTGTCACCCTGCTTATTTAACTTATATGCAGAGTACATCATGAGAAACGCTGGACTGGAAGAAACACAAGCTGGAATCAAGATTGCTGGGAGAAATATCAATAACCTCAGATATGCAGATGACACCCACCCTTATGGCAGAAAGTGAAGAGGAACTAAAAAGTCTCTTGATGAAAGTGAAAGTAGAGAGTGAAAAAGTTGGCTTAAAGCTCAACATTCAGAAAACGAAGATCATGGCATCTGGTCCCATCACTTCATGAGAAATAGATGGGGAAACAGTGGAAACAGTGTCAGACTTTATTTCGGGGGGCTCCAAAATCACTGCAGATGGTGACTGCAGCCACGAAATTAAAAGACGCTTACTCCTTGGAAGGAAAGTTATGGCCAACTTAGATAGCATATTCAAAAGCAGAGACATTACTTTGCCAACAAAGGTTCGTCTAGTCAAGGCTATGGTTTTTCCAGTGGTCATGTATGGATGTGAGGGTTGGACTGTGAAGAAGGCTGAGCGCAGAAGAATTGATGCTTTTGAACTGTGGTGTTGGAGAAGACTCTTGAGAGTCCCATGGACTGCAAGGAGATCCAACCAGTCCATTCTAACAGAGATCAGTCCTGGGTGTTCTTTGGAACGAATGATGCTCAAGCTGAAACTCCAGTACTTTGGCCACCTCATGCGAAGAGTTGACTCATTGGAAAAGACTCTGATGCTGGGAGGGATTGGGGGCAGGAGGAGAAGGGGACGACAGAGGATGAGATGGCTGGATGGCATCACTGACTCGATGGACGTGAGTCCGGGTGAACTCTGGGAGTTGGTGATGGACAGGGAGGCCTGGCGTGCTGCGATTCATGGGGTCGCAAAGAGTCGCACACGACTGAGCGACTGAACTGAACTGAACAGGTGTATGTGAGCAGAAGGTATGAGGTAATAGAAACCAAGAGGAAGCAAAAGCTTGGAGGTAGAAAAAAAGATGTACAGAGAGTAAAGAAACCACAGGGTACAGAAATGAGAGAAGTAGACTGGTAAAGAACAGCTAAATTACCCTAAGGACAAAAGCTCTGAAATAGAAAAACAGGTACAGAGTAAACTCTACTCTGTTCAGTATAGTAAGAAAACCATTTGGTACAGAAACAAGAGAGAGATATACATGCACAAAAGAGCTATATCACATTCAAGTGGAGAGAACCATGCAGCTAAAGTCCTTAAGCCCCATTGTATCCACCATTCCTTTCAAGTTCTTAAATATTCCGCCTTTCTTAGGTTCTCATGTACATATCCTTACAATAAGCCCTACAAAAAAAAACTGTTCCTTAAAACCACAAAAGCCACACCTTTCTTAATCTTCCCCACATTATTTATTCACTCTTTTTGTACACTACCGAATACACAACTTCTTTATACTAGTAAAGAAATCTAATAATTTCATTGGGTTGTTTGCTCAGCCTGAAATGCTCTCTTCCATCCTCTCTTCCTATTTAAATCCTATTTATTCTAGTCTCTCGTGGTCAGACACCATTTCTTAGTCTTATAAAGGGTTTCTAGTTATTGCATTTGCGTGTATCTTTAATCTACTAGAACTGCAACTATTTAATACGCTGGAGCTAATTAATTAAAATTCAGTTCAGTCGCTCAGTTGTGCCCGATTCTTTGTGACCCCAAGAATTGCAGCACGCCAGGCCTCCCTACCATCACCAGCTCCAGGAGTTCACTCAAACTCATGTCCATCTACTCGATGATGCCATCCAGCCATCTCATCCTCTGTCGTCCCCTTCTCCTCCTGCCCCCAATCCCTCCCAGCATCAGAGTCTTTTCCAATGAGTCAACTCTTCGTATGAGGTGGCCAAAGTACTGGAGTTTCAGCTTGAGCATCATTCCTTCCAAAGAAATTCCAGGGCTGATCTCCTTCAGAATGGACTGGTTGGATCTCCTTGCAGTCCAAGGGACTCTTCAAGAGTCTTCTCCAACACCACAGTTCAAGAGCATCAATTCTTCAGCGCTCAGCTTTCTTTACAGTCCAACTCTCATATCCATATATGACCACTGGAAAAACCATAGCCTTGACTAGACGGACCTTCGTTGGCAAAGTAATGTCTCTGCTTTGAATATGCTATCTAGGTTGGTCATAACTTTCCTTCCAAGGAGTAAGTGTCTTTTAATTTCATGGCTGCAATCACCATCTGCAGTGACTTTGGAGCCCCAAAAAATAAAGTCTGACATTGTCTCCACTCTTTCCCCATCTATTTCCCATGAAGTGATGGGACCAGATGCCATGATCTTCATTTTCTGAATGTTGAGCTTTAAGCCAACTTTTTCACTCTCCTCTTTCACTTTCATCAAGAGGCTTTTTAGTTCCTCTTCACTTTCTGCCATAAGGGTGGTGCCATCTGCATATCTGAGGTTATTTGATATTTCTCCCGGCAATCTTGATTCCAGCTTGTGTTTCTTCCAGTCCAGCGTTTCTCATGATGTACTCTGCATAGAAGTTAAATAAGCAGGGTGACAATATACATCCTTGACATACTCCTTTTCCTATCTGGAACCAGTCTGTTGTTCCATGTCCAGTTCTAACTGTTGCTTCCTGACCTGCATATAGGTTTCTCAAATGGCAGGTCAGATAGTCTGGTATTCCCATCTCTTTCAGAATTTTCCACAGTTTATTGAGATCCACACAGTCAAAGGCTTTGACATAGTCAATAAAGCAGAAACAGATGTTTTTCTGGAACTCTGTTGCTTTTTTGATGATCCAGAGAATGTTGGCAATTTGATCTCTGGTTCCTCTGTCTTTTCTAAAACCAGCTTGAACATCTGGAAGTTCATGGTTCACATATTGCTGAAGCCTGGCTTGGAGAATTTTGAGAATTACTTTACTAGCATGTGAGATGAGTGTAATTGTGCAGTAGTTTGAGCATTCTTTGGTATTGCCTTTCCAGTCCTGTGGCCACTGCTGAATTTTCCAAATTTGCTGGCATATTGAGTGCAGCACTTTCACATCACCATCTTCTAGGATTTAAAATATCTCAACTGGAATTCCATCACTTCCACTAGCTTTGTTCATAGTGATGCTTTCTAAGGCCCACTTGACTTCACATTCCAGGATGCCTGGCTCTAGGTCAGTGATCACACCATCATGATTATCTTGGTTGTGAAGATCTTTTTTGTACAGCTATTCTGTGTATTCTTGCCACCTCTTCTTAATTATACAATATTAAAAATGGAGTTCCTCAGTAGCAGTAGCACATTTCAAGTGTTCACGAGACACGTGGCTAACACCTACAATACTGGACAGCAAAAACTACAGAACATTCCCACAGAGAGTTCTGTTGAACACTACTATGTAACAAAGCTTTACAATCTATTTCCCATGGTACATACATGAAAGGCAGATGGATTTTCAAAAGACTCAGGGACATTTTTTAGTTTTCTGGGTCCATAATATTGGAACCAAGATGTAGCTTTACATTATTAAAGGATGCATCTGTTCCTCCCGTCTTTAACTACTACCTGATGTGAAAGGGCCAGTTAAGCTTCAGAAAACATTACAATCGTTATATCTTCAAATACTATTTCAATTCTATTTTCTCCTCTCATTCTGGGGATCCAATTAGGCATATGTTAGGCACATTCTGTGTTCTTATCTTCTCTTTTGTTTTTGCATTCCTTATTCTCTCCTTGCTTTAGTTTGTATATTATTCTAATGACCTATCTTCATGTCCACCTGTACTACCTAACGCTATGTCTGGTTTACTATTAAATTTACCTAATTATTAATTTTAGATAATGTTTTTACAGTTCTGGAAATTCTATTTGGTTTTGATTTAAAATGTTTGGTTCTCAGGAGTTCCAGGTGGTCTAGGAATTACGATTTGGCGTTTTAACTGCTATGGCCTGAGTTCAAACCCTGGTCAGGGAACTGAGATCCCACAAGTTGCATGGCATGGTCCAAAAAAAAAAAAAATTCGCTGTTAGAATTTCCCAAATTTTACATCCAATTTGCC
The DNA here is from genome assembly GCF_019923935.1 of Bubalus bubalis. Taxonomy (NCBI): domain Eukaryota; kingdom Metazoa; phylum Chordata; class Mammalia; order Artiodactyla; family Bovidae; genus Bubalus; species Bubalus bubalis. The sequence goes on from NC_059160.1 coordinate 54,105,734, forward strand.
CATATATTCCTTTAATTACTTTTAAGTGTTGAAGGACTCTGTCTTTCAAAGGTTTTTACATTGTGTTCTTTGGTCTCCCAACCCACTTCATTTCCAAATGTGGCAAATATCTTGAGAAGGCAACAACCATGTGTTTGAGGCAGGTCCCACTCCTCAAGTGGAGCCTTGTCTTCTGAGCAACTGCAAGACCGCAGGTGATTTTAGTCTACTGGACTGAGACTCCTTAACTTCCTACTCTCTCTAAAATTCAGCATAGGTATCCTAGGTAAAAATAAGTGTGCATCCAGCGCCCCAGTGTTTCCAAATTGTTGCCAGTCCCTCAAAACACCAATATATTTATTAGTTCCTCTTTGCTTCAATGAAATTCCTTTATATGGGCCAAGAGCAATCCCTGGCTCATACCCAAAATTGGAAAAATCATCCCAGAGAAGAAAACTCTGATAACAGACTGTTCACCTCAGAACTTTACCCTCTCCAGATTTTTCGTTTATTTAAACTGCTTTGCTTACACAGCTTTCCTATGTCTTTTAAATATATTTTCCCCAACTTGTCTGCCTTTTATTTTGTTACTGTAATAGAAACGGTATTTTGCGATGATCTACTACATCCTAGTTAGAAACAGAAGCCTCCAAGTCTGAGTGATTTCTTGATTCTGTTCCCTCCTTGAGAGCATTTTACTTTCTCTTCAATAACATCTTGAAGGCTGCATATTTTCTGTTATCCCCCATTTTTCTGTAGCCTGAAGAATGACAGAGGTAGAAGTAATGCTCAACAGAGGAGACAGATCATCTGAAAAAATGTCTGGGTTAGTTCTGCACTTTCTTCTAAGAATTCATTATGTATCATATGTATTAGAAAAAGTCCCTCTACTTAGAGTCTGTATTTCATTCAAATGGAAGGTGATCATTTGGATAATTGCCACAATTCAGTATGCAGCACTAGAGCCTCCAAAGAGTCAATGTGTGAACTCTAGAGTTCATTTTCCACATTACTATGCAGTTGCCACTTCTATTATTCCTCTAAAAAGGAAAAAAAAAAAAACACACACACCACATACTTAGCTGGCTTCTCAGTTTTGGAAATATTTCAGTAATAATTCTCAGGACTTTGTCAACTCACTAGCACACTATATGGACACTGGAGCTAGACTGAGCTGCTGAATCATGTTGTGCCCCTTTTCCCTCTGAAATCAGTTTCCTTGCTTAGCCATCATTTTTGAAGTTTACAGTATCCAATTACATTATTTTCTGTTGTTTGCTTTTGGTGAATATTTTTACTAGGTTTTGCTATTCTGTACTCATTTTAAGTACTGGGGAGGGAAATTCTATGATTTGAACTCAATCCACCATTTTAATTTGGATATACTCAGTTTGCAAGTATCCTAAAGGTTAAACACAGATGTCTAATTTTCTAATGCCATGAGCATTCTATTGCCTGGCTGCTTATAAAGGTACTAGAGTTAGATCCAGCCTATTTTTTCACACTACCTATGCTAGTTTTTACTGTCCCAACTATGCCAAGCTTTAAGGATCCAGTGTTTTTCTGATCTGCTGACTTAAGCTATTTAGTTAACGCTTGTAAGTATTCTGACATACATATAATATGAAGGAAAATACTAGACTCAGAATAAGAAAAAGAGATGTATAGACAACTTTTGAGTTGCATCTGATAAGCAAAATACTGCTAAATCAAGCTGGAAGGAACAAAACTAATTAATTTACAAGAATCTAAGAAGGTAAATATCTCTCTAAAAAATATTGTAATAAAAAAGTACGAAGGTACTTGTATAAACCACTTGGAAACTGGCAGTAAGAATGGGGATAAAGCATTTTCTAATGGTTCCTACCAAAACCATGAAGGTTCAGGAAGAACCTTCTAATTTCCTTCACAGGGGAATTTATTTGACCATCATAGACAATTTTCCAAATAAGGTACAGTAGGAAATAAAACTTGAGCACTTAAAATGAGTTAATGAACACTTTCCAAAGTGGTTTCATAGGATTTTGTGATCAGGAGTGCCTACTTCTATTTATAAACAAGGAAATGAAAATCCAAGAAAAGTTAATTTGCCCCAAATACTAATGACATGGATATTTCACAATCAAGTATGATCTACATCAAAATTCTAAGTTCTCTAATATTATCTACTGTTGTCTTTCCAAGACAGTATTTCAAGTACAGATCATATCTTCTTTCCATGACTAAAAGAAAAGAACTAAATACCAAAAGAGAAAAAGTAACAGGATAATAAAGTAATAAAAGTTGTTAAACTACTTTTCCATAGTTACTTAGTAGTAAATATTAGCAGCATTTTTTTGTTACTCCAGCAAATATTCAACCTGGTCATGGTTCAGCTATATACCTGGCTAAGCCAATTATTTTCACACTTTGCTTTCATAAAGAGTACTGTACTATAAAATATAACCATAAACACCAATTCCTTCCTTTCTCTATTGCCATTTAGTTTCAGAGCTATGTAGACTAAGCCCACTCCACTATTAAGTAACAAAAGCAATGTAATTACAGTCTTATTAGTACTTATCCATAGCTTCACACAATGGCATAAGATATGTCCTGGTAGTTATATCGTGGATAAGGTGCTTTCTCAAGGATTTTGATTTCCTCATTTATAAATAAGACTGGATCAGATAAGCTGTTTTCTACTTTTCAAACTTTACAAATTGGTTAATAAATTTTATAGCAATTAGTTGACTCATCAATTTCTAAAAAGACCTTCTCTTTCTTCAGATAGATCATCTCATTTTGATTTACTTAGTTGAACAAAATATCCGAATGATTTTTTTTTTTATCAGTTCAGTTTATTTTATTTTATTTTTTTCTTTTTAATTTAATTTTATTTTTAAACTTTACATAACTGTATTAGTTTTGCCAAATATCAAAATGAATCCGCCACAGGTATACATGTGTTCCCCATCCTGAACCCTCCTCCCTCCTCCCTCCCCATTCCATCCCTCTGGGTCGTCCCAGTGCAAATGATCTTTAAATGAAAATATTAAAGTTTGTCATTACCCATAGAAGGGAAAAATTAAAGAATTTGTTACATTTCTGTTTCTAATCAAGCCCAAAGGATAGATTGTTTTTTCAAAAATCTTATGCCTTGGCTATAAGTACTTGGGTTAACAAAGAATTGGAAAGTTTTTCCACAGAAAAATTATGCAAAACTCAATGATGTATTCCATAGATGTTAATTACTAATAGCTACTAATAATCAATAGAAAGATCAGGCTTATTAATCTAAATAAACTAAATAGATTTGCAGTATGTAGATGAAACAGATAACTATAAGTTTTACTAACTGGGACTAACTTGCCAAATGTGAATATAAAGAACAAATTAGAGTTCTCAGGTTTTATTAAGAGATGAATAATTATTTGATAATTTAAGGATAACTGTAAATTTTACATGAAAATTTTGTTAAATGAATGAATTCCCAATCATAAAACAGTGTCTGGCATATAGCAGATACTCAATAAATATATATATATTAAATGAATAAATGAGTTAAAAATAAGCTTCTTTTTGAGAAAAAGATTAAGAAAAATTTAAATGCCTAAAAACATGTTATTAATTACATATAGGCACAATGTTTCATATGTGAACAGGGATGCTAAATGAAAATATAAAGAATAGCTTTAGTGAATGAACAATGTGAAATGTTCTCCTTGTCTCAATCTACAATCAATTACATTCTGCCATTATGTCTTCAGACAGGAACAAAATTGAAACTACACAGACTCTCAAGACTCAGTTTAAGATATCAGAAACGTAAATGAGAAAACCATGTTCTCTTTATTTTCCCCTTCATTCACTGAACAGATATTTATTGACCACTTACCACAGCAGGTGCTTATTCCTTTCCTTCTTTTAGGTCCAGGGTATTGAATACGTCAGATACAGATTAGCCAAGATTGTATTAAAAGGAAAGTTTCTGTATATCAACTGTCATAATTTATTTTCCATTTAATCCCCATAGTTCCATGTATAATGTATATTTATAATATGCAGCTCAGCTTTATATATTTATTTCTTCTAAAAGCAAAACAAATTTTTATCATTTTCATTATAGTACATTAAATTGTACCTTGATTTTTTTCTCTTCCATTGACTTACGGATGCGTTCTCTTAAGGGTTTCATTGGTGAATTATCCACTTGTGTGGGAGATCTACGTCCAAAAAAAGTAAACATTTACAAACCAAAGTAGCTTTTAAATTTGTTTTCACCTCTCCTCAACCCTACAGTTAGAGAATAAAAGTTTATTCTGAACCTAGTGGTTTACAATACTATATAAAAGTGTTCATATTCCTATTCTGAGAGTTCTAAATACTAATAATTTGCTTAATTAATTAGTTCAGTAACTAAACACTTGAGCTTCTACTATATGTAAGGCACTGTATAAGATGTTGTGAAGAACAGAAAGTTCACTCATTCACTGACTCTGAATTCAGGAATCTTGATCTAAGCGAAATAAGATATACACATAACTAAAATTCAAAGTAAAAAAGGACAGATGCCATAGCAGGGAAATTCAAAAGAGAAGAACATAGTTTAGAAATAGGAGGGTCAGGGAAGACACAATAGAGAAGTAGACGCTGGCACTTTGGAGCCAGTCAAACCTGGATTCCTCAATAAATCCATTTTTAGCTTAATAGAGCCAGAGTCATAACCCCTTAGAGTCAAAAGACCATTATATAAGAATAAAGGATAGTCTATTATAAGAAAGACTAGTTTATAACACTACATTGACTTACATTCATATACTCTGTCCTTAATTTTAACATTTCAATGCAGACCATTATTTCCTAGTGGCTCAGACAGCAAAGAATCTGCCTGCAATGCATGAGACCTGGGTTTGTTCCCTGGGTGGGGAAGATCCTCTGGAGAAGGAAATAGCAACCCACTTCAGTATTCTGGCCTGGAGAATTTCATGGACAGAGGAGCCTGGTGGGCTACAGTCCATGCGTAAAGAGTCGGACACACCTGAGCGACTAACACACACACACACCCCCGCCATGGACTGGTACTTGTCTGCACAATGACAACTGAAAATGCTAAGGTAACTATAAACATGTGTTTGGATACATGATTGAGTACAGAAAAGTATCTCTTTAAAATGGATATGGGGATTAATTTTGTTTAGAAAATCCTATAAACACAAAATAACTTTTTCTTAGAAAATTACATAATTCAATCTAAGAGAAAACTTAAACCATTAATATTTCTACCTAAAAGCAAACTTTGTTAAACAGAAATAAATTAACAGGAGGAGAAAAAAAAATAAGGTTCATCTTCTTTATACTGTTCTCTGGGATTCCAACCCATGGTATAAGTAAATCACTGATAAAATAAGCTTTTATTGTAAAGGAATTAGAAGACAACACTGAATGATAGAGAATCATGAAGTTAGTCTTTCAAGAGAAAAGACAGTGAAGCACAGGAGAAAGAGCATAAAACAATCATGGATGGATCTGAACAATTTTGGATGAAAGTCAGATTTCTAAAAGGTAGTTCAAGCAGAAAATAGAAAAGATCAAACAGGTCAATTTTGTAAAAATCCTTTACAATGTACTAAATACAATTTTAAATGGTTGTTCTAAAATTTTAAATGTTTCTATAAATGAATATTCATTAATTAAAATATCACCAACTTACTCAGTGTTTTGACTAAATTGTTAAAACTGGAGAGTATCATAATGTCTTGTACAGAATACCAAAGGTAATTTAGTATTTTCTTCCTAATGTGAGGAAGAACAAGTAACTGTCAATTCCAGTGCAAGTCTGGAGTATAGCAACTCTCCTATTCTCAGGCAAAATAGCACAATCCTTGGAGCAGAGACCTCAGGTTCTGGAGAAGGACACCTCTGCCACTTGCTAACTTGGACAAATTGCTTACTATCTTTCTCAAGTCTAATTCTTTACTTATAAAGTGGGGATACTACTAAAAGAGATTCTTGTGAAGGTTGATACAAGTGAAGCATTCAGCAATGTTTTTGACACAAATATCTTAGCAAACAAATATTTCCAAAACAAAAAACAAGAATGAAGAAACAAAAATTACTGGTCATAATCTCACAAAATAGCATTTTATATATGACTTCCTCACATTCAAATGCTAAATCTCCCTTTAACTAACTTTTGTTTTTTCTCTTCACACTTTTTCTGTAGTTCCCAAGTTTCCTACCATAACATATAATTCTTTTATAACCAATGAGGGGCTTTTTCAAAAATTTCCTTTATAGACCTAACATTCACATACATATAACTTCCACATTACTTACCGAAAAAGTGTAAGAACAGAAGTTCCATTAGGATGAATTGTGTTTTCATCGTCATACAAAAGCTCTGCTTTGTTTTTGGTAGGAGCACTGGCTGCTTCTTCATCCAAAAGAACTAGTAAAGCTTTCACAGTATCTCTGCCACAGTATGCAGTGCCATGGTTTATGGTATGAGATTTTGGCTAGAACAAGAAATAATTTCAAATAAATGTAAGAATCACTCCAGCTGGGTCAATCAACCATTCTTTTCCATTTCATGTGCTATTGTTATCCCTCCTCTTCTATTAAGCTATAAAAAATCAGCCACAAGAAGTGGCTTTAAGGCTTGTGAATATTTCTCCCTTGAGCCATGTTAAAATCTACCTTATGAGCTTCCAGAAGCACCAAAAAATACAGAAAATAATATTATCAAATGAAGACATTAGATTTTGGACAAAATAACACTAAGCTTTACGTCAAGAAGTTTAACTACAATTTATGTGACCGAGAAAGGTAACATCCAAAATCTTTCAAGCTATGCTTCACAATATGTGAACCGAGAACTTTCAGATGCACAAGCTGGATTTCGAAAAGGCAGAGTAACAGAGATCAAATCGCCAACATCTGCTGGATCATAGAAAAAGCAAAAGAATCCCAGAAAAACATCTACTTCTGCTTCACTGACTACGCTAAAGCCTTTGACTGTGTGGATCACAACAAACAGTGGAAAATTCTTAAAGAGGTGAGAATACCAGACCACTTTACCTGCCTCCTGAGGAACCTTATGCAGGTCAAGAACAGGACAGTTAGAACAGGACACGGAACAATGGACTGGTTGAAAAATTGGGAAAGGACTATGTCAAGGCTATATATATTGTCACCCTGCTTATTTAACATATGCAGAGCACACCATTTGAAATGCTGCACTGGATGAATCAAAATCTGGACTCAAGATTGTCAGGAGAAGTATCAATAACCTCAGATATGCAGATGACACCACCCTAATGACAGAAAGTGAAAAGGAACTAAAGAGCCTTTTGATAAAGGTGAAGGGGGAGAGTAAAAAAGCTGGCTTAAAACTCAACATTCAGAAAACTAAGATCACAGCATCTGGTCCCATCACTTCATAGCAAACAGATAGGGAAAAAATGGAAATAGCGACCGATTTTATTTTCTCGGGCTTCAAAGAAAGTCATGGGCATTGACTGCAGCCATGAAATTAAAAGAAGCTTACTCTTTGGAAGAAAAGCTATGATGAACCTAGGCAGCGTATTAAAAAGCAGAGACATCACTTTGCTGACAAAGGTCCATATAGTCAAAGCTATGGTTTTTCCAGTAGTCATGTATGGATATGAGAGCTGGACCAGAAAGAAGGCTGAGCGCTGAAGAATTGACTTTTTCGAATTGTGGTCCTGAAGAAGACTCTTGAGAGGCCCTTGGACAGCATGGAGATCAAAGCAGTCAATCCTAAAGGAAATCAACCCTGAATAGTCGTTGGAAGGACTGATGTAGAAGCTAAAGCTCCAATACTTTGACCACCTGATGTGAACAGTCAACTCACTTGAAAAGACCCTGATGCTGGGAAAGATTGAGGGCAGGAGGAGAAGGGAGCTGCAGAGGATGAGATGGTTGAATGGCATCACTGACTCAATGGACATAAGTTTGAGCAAACTGTGGGAGACAGTAAAAGACAGGGAAGCCTGGGGTGCTGCAGTCCATGGGGTCTCAAAGAGTCCGACACGACTGAGCACAGAACAACAACAACAAATGTGACTTCAGACACATGACTTAATCTCTCTGTTTATTTTTTCTCTCTTATACCAGAAGTGGGATTCTGGTGATCTGAATACCAACACCACAGATGGCTGTAAAGATCTACCCAAATGCAAAAATAAAAAGACTAGTTAACCTTCATTCTTTCAGTAATCAGCCATAAGTACATCCTAAGTCCCAAGAACTATGTTTGAAAGGTAAAAACCAATACCTCAAGGGACCCTTAGTCTCTTTGACAAAATAAACAAGTAACCAATAAAGGCATTACAGAGTGCTAAGTGCTATTTTGAAGACAATGTATACCTTATGCAGTAGGAGCACATCAAAGGAAGCACACCAATTTACCCTGGTATCAGGGATGGTTTCACAAAGGAGACACATAGGGGTAAGGAAGAATATGGTATTTTCAGTGACAAGGTAGCAAAGAAGGGTAACATAGAGGGAGTCATGTGGGATGAGGCTTACAAGTCAGTCTGTTACAAAGTTAAAACCTCTTACTTTATTAAAAAAGGGAAATAAAATGATACTTTTTACGTTTTAGAAAAAAGATGGCAATGTATAAAATATATTCCAGGCTAAGACTGTTATTAAACATGGAGCATACATGTGTGCTCAGTCCCTAAGTTTGTATCCGACCCTTTGAGACCCCGGGGATTGTAGCCTGCCAAGCTCCTCTGTCCATGGGATTTTCCAGGCAAGAATACTGGAGTGGGTTGCCATTTCCTTCTCCAGGAGATCTTCCTGACCCAGCAATCAAACCCACATCTCCTGCTTGGCAGGCAGTTTCTTTACCACTGAGCAACCTGGGACACAGGACCACAAATTAAGAGACTGTAATAGTCCAGCTCAGAAATGAAGAAGGTAGTAACAGTGAACTAAAACAGTAGCAGTGGAGATAAAGAAATAGTAGATTAAAAGGGGAAAGCTGGAAAAACTTAGTAACTAGACAGAAGAATAGGGAAAATATATGATAATACTACACATAGATACACATTAAGAACAAACTTTGATGGTATTTCTGGCTGGGTTCATACCAACTAACTAGCTGTGTGTGCTGTAAACCTCTGGGAAAGTTGCTCAGCCTCACTGTGCTTCAGTTAAATCATAGGTAAAATAGGGATAATGATAGTGCCTAACCAGAGGGTTGCTGGACATTGTGCTATTTAAGAGAAAGAGTTGCCCTTTCGGGGTCATCTGTTATAGATGTACCATTTTCTTCAAGTTTCATCAACATGGTCTTGGCCTCCTTTCTCTACTTGGCTGACTCAGGCTACCAAGAATTGGTAGCCTGACTCTAGCTAGCTACACCAGAATTTTAACAAACTGCCTATCAAAAACTGGTACTTAATATACATTTATCATTGGTACCAAATACGTCCATACTGTTTAATACTAATTTCATTGAGAATTATAGAATTTTATTTTTCAAAGATTTTCAATTTGGATGAAACATGAAATTAAGAACCAAGTTGTCTACATCTTCATTTCTTGTGATAGGAAATGGCAGAGACTGATGTTCTTATATATCTGCACTGTGATAGCTCCTGACATAATAAAACCTGGTGGTCATTTGAGCCAAGTTAGCCATAGGAAGTGTTAACACACACAAAATACATGGGAAAACAACCCAGAATCTCTCCTGCCTTCAAATTAAGCTAAAAGCATGCACTGATACAGAAAACAGCTAAAAATAGTGCATGAGGACTGGAGATAAACAAATGAATTACAAAAATTAAGTGAAAGCCTTCCTTCATACACAGGCTATCACAATTACACCTAAGGAAAAGAGGATTTTGTTACCTGAACAGTTAAATTGCAACAAATGAATTATTGTAACACATACTCCAAAATTCTGTTTTAGAATTAAAAGCACGGTAGTCAATTTCTCCTATAAAACTATACTTACAAAACCTTATAATGTTTGACTATCTATGTTAAAAAAAAAAAAAAAAAGAAAGAGGTAAATTTTCTGGAACATATAATTAAAAGATTACTAAGTATAGGAAAAATTCCTAATATTAGCAGTAAACTGGCAACAGAGGTAGAAAATAAGAGATCATGGAAATAGAAAAATCTATAGAAGAAAAATAAACTGCTGAATAAAAACCATTTCTGTGGTTTTTCTATGGAGTGCCTAGCCCTGGGATCACAACCAGAGAAACCACTCTTCTTTCACATCTGAGCACGAGGAAATAATTGTTCTGTAAAAATAATTATTGAAAAATATGACAAAACACCTTAATATCCCTCAAGAACTATAAATTTCTAGTGCTACAAGAGATGCTGAAGATTATCCAGTGCCTTCCTTTGATAAACAGAGATAATTTGTCCCATAGATGTTATGATTTCCCCAAGTTGAACATAATCCTGCATAATCCTATTGAGAAACTTACATTTTCAACAGTCTTCTGATTTAAGTAGCAATAGTAAATCATTTCTACAGCCACTAGAAAAGATAATGTTTTGTATAGAAGGATAAAATAAAAACCTCATTACCCGTGCAGGACTGATGTCAGTGGTACTAAGAGCTACATCTCCTTGTTGAGAATTGATAATATTTTTAATCCTCAAATCCAAATCTTGAGCCACTTCCTCTACTGCTTTATAAAAAGGATCCCTGCTGTTCTGGCCTTTAATCAGCTGCATCTTTATCACTGAGAGTATCCGACCCCCCGCAATGCTGAAAATAGAAAAAAGATGACTTTTATAATAACATTTTGAGATGACAATATGTTTATAAGCTTGAAAATATAATGCTCAGAGTTAATCAACACTTTTCAGAGAATATGGCTTTGATCTTACAAATCAAACAGTAACACGTTTAAGAAAAGCATAAGAACCATTAGAAACAAAATTTAAAAGTTTTCCTAAAAGCAAGTTACTTCAATAAGGTAAGTTACTTCTTCCTTGATTTGAAAGCTGAAGGAAATAATTTAGTTATATATGATATCTGATCAACTCGAGCCCACCCTACTGAATCACAATCTCCAGAAAAGGGTACTAAAGAGTTGCATTTATTTTGCAGTTACCTCCGGTGATTCTTATGACTAGACAAGCTTGGGAAAATTTTCATGAAAAAATTAGCTCCTTAAGAAAGGAACCATATTTTACTAATCTTCACACTAACTTGGCAAACAGAAGAAATAATTGATATTTCTATTGAATAAATGACCACTATCACATGCAACAGCTTCCCTGGTGGCTCAGATGGTAAAGAATCCACATGGAAGGCAGGAGACCTGGGTTTGATCCCTGGGTTGGGAACATCACCTGGAGGAGGGCATGGCAGCCCACTCCAATATTCTTGCCTGGAGAATCCCCATGGACAGAGAAGCCTGGTGGCCTACAGGTAATGGGGTCGCAAAGAGCTGGACATGACTGAGCAACTAAGCACAGCACAGAATAGCATCACATGCAACAGGGCTTCCTTAGTGGCTCAGTGGTAAACAATCACCTGCAATGCAGAAGATGTGGCAGCAGCTATGGGAAGACCCCTTGGAGAAAGAAATGGCAGCCCACTCCAATATTCTTGCCTGGAAAACCACATGGGCAGAGAAACCTGGCGGGCAGCAGTCCATGGAGTCATAAAGAGTCAGACATGACTGAGCGACTAAACAACAACAATCACAAGCAACAGTCTGAAGTTTTTACTTGTAAGACAAAAGACATATGTTTTACTATTTTTATATTATTATTTGTGGTAGAAAAGTACTTAGTTTCAACTTACACTATGGCAGACTAGTTACTCTAGGGGAACATTCCACTAGGCTTGGTAGGAATCAGGGAAAATGTCCAAGTATAACCCAATTTCATCCCTAAAAAGTGACAAACAAAAGTTGGAGTGGAAAGCTGGAAGCTGTGAGTGGTAAGTAGGATGAATGAGGGTTTTCCTGAGGACAAAAAGCAATGTGATCAGGACCCAAACCCTAAGTGCAAGAAATTTCTAGAGTCTGAACCTTCCAAGCGGGTAGCAACTAGTATGAGTTTTATTTATATTTATTCTACAATATTTTGTATTTTTGAAGTTTAAAAAAAAATTTTTTTCTATTTGGTTATGGCATAGATATAAAATTTTTTATATTGATATGTGTCTAGCAACACTGTTAAACTCTACCGTTAATTTTAATAATTTGCATTTAGATTCCTGGAGTTCTCTACACATACAATCATATTCATATTATCACTAAATAGACTTTAATTTCTTCTCATTTGTTATATCTCCTATTTCTTTTTCTTACCTTAGTACACTGAACTGGACATCCAATGTTATGCTGAAAAGAAATGAGAGTAGGAACTCTTGTCTTGTTCTAAATCTTAAATAATATTCTAAAACATTTTATCATTAAGTAGGTTTTCAAAGAAACCCTATATCAAGTTAAAGTCCTTATTCTTAGTTCATTTTACACTAAAAGGGTAGTAGCCCTATAAGCTGGGTATGTCCCAATAGACATCCCACCTTCAGCAATCCCTGGGCTTGTCCCCCTGCCCCTTTAGACTTTGGTGGCTATAAAAACAGACCCTCCAAATCACCAAATTCAGCAAGTACTTTCAAAATAAAAGCTGGCTTCCCTTCTTGACTTTCCTCTCTGGCTTTCTTCCTTCCCATTGTTTTTGGCCTGTATTTTCATTACATTCACCTCCTAATCAATACATTTAAGAATTAGTTTATAAATATGTTATCCAGCAATATTATTTTCAATGGAAGGGTCAATCAGGGGACCTAGTCTGCTATATATCTGTAATCAGAAGTCTGAACAAACTCTAAGAATTCTTTTATGTAAACAAACATTCATTTTACAACTGGCTTTTCTTCTTAATTTTCAATTAAAACCATAGAAAATAATTGGATGAAATGTAGTCAAAATGAAAACATAGTTAAACACTGTGTGCTTTTTCTGGGAATTAATCTCTAATGGAAGAGTTCTGGCAAAGATTCAAAAGCATAATCAAATATGAAAGAGTATCATAGTGTCAGTTCTAAGAACAAAAGAAAAAGCTTTCAATAATATTAAAGGTAAAAGTCACCTTTGCCTTCTTTTCTCATTCCTTCTATAAGACCAAATATTCTAAATTTTAAAGATGATATAATCCCCTGGATGAACTGTACTTAGGAAAAATTTGTAAGATTTGTATTTCAGATGCTTGCCAAGCTCAGCATTTTGACCCTTAACAAAATCTGCAAACACTGGTGCTATGACTTCTATTGCTATACATTCATGACAAGAGCTAATACTAGCTCTTCAAATATCTGCTCAGCAACACAGTAGCATAATTTAAATTCTTGCTTCTAGTGTCTAAGAAACTCCTGAAGTTTTAACCCAAATGATGCCAGGACATTTGTGCTAAGCACTAGAGATACAAAATGAATATTTCTTTTTAAAAGGTCACAGTTGATCATTTGATACAATAAGATACGGAAGGTACAGCGCTAATTTAAGTGCGGAGGTAAGAAAGAAGGGGTCTTCAGGAAAGCACTCAGAAGAAATTACTACTCTGGAAGAATGTGGGTGAGAAAGAAATAAACTAAAATTCCTGACTAATAAATGCATCGCATTAAAGCCCTGAGGCAGAAACAGAAAAATGAAGCAAGTGAGGAAAAACACAACTAAAACCTTAAAACTGAATCAAAACATAGTGACTGAAAGAGGATAATAAGCAATAATACAAATAATTGGCAATATTTTACTATAGTTATTGACTATCTTTAGTATACAGAATGGAGAAGGAAATGGCAACCTACTCCAGTAGTCTTACCTGGAAAATCCCATGGACGGAGGAACCTGGTAGGCTACAGTCCATGGGGTCGCAAAGAGTTGGACAAAGTGACTTCACTTTCTTTCACTTACTATATAGAATGGCTTGCCTTTTCCCTAACATCTTTAAGAATTTGGTAACTATTTGCCATAGTAAATTATATCTTTAAAAATTAAATGTGATTAAAGGTGCTATATTAAATATATCAAAAATGCTTTTGAACTATTTTGAAATGAGAAATGTAACATTAGGATTCTGGACTGGCTAATTTGAATCAGACTTAACATTCTATAAATGTACAATATTTAGTCCAATAAATATAATGCAGGTGTGCACTGAAAAGTTGTGTAATAAAATGGAAACATAGAATTTTAAACATTTGAACAACAGGGAACTAACTAATTTATGTAACCTGAAACCCCTAATTTAAGATGTTTTTCAGGTGAAACTATAGAGTGCATTTTATGGTGGCACCTACTGGCAAAGTATAGAAATGCAGCCATACTATAGCTCAGAAGGCCTGATCAACAGCTGGCAGTGGGGAGGCAAGCGTGATCTTGATTCCTTCCCTGTCTGTCTATCGTCCACCTTTCCTTGAACTCAAAGATTACTGTGATTCCCTACCACTACCATCCTATTATAAGACAAGCTACAAGGGTTAAACATATTTTTCTCTCTGAGTTTTAAGGTTGAGAGACAGAGGCCAGGGTAAGATACAAGCAGGGGGTGGAGAGCATAGAATGTGTACATCACACTGACACTTTTGAAGTTCAATCCTGTACCTAATATTGAATCATTGAAGGGTTTTAATTAAGTGGGTAACATCTGTTGTTTTAAAAACCCTGGCAGCAGTGAGGATGACAGGATGGAGCAACTCAAGACTGGAGGCAGAATGAACAACTCAGAGATAAGTAAGCAAAAAAATCCAGGCAAAAAAGGATGAAAGACTGAAAATAGACTTTCGATGAAAAAGGGGAATACGATAGGAGCAATAGGAATAGAGATAAAAAAAGAGTATCAAAAATGCTAAGTAAGAAGAACTGATGGATCTTCGCAACTGAAGGGGTAGTAAAGGGGAAAAAAGTAGTTTAAGATTTGTTCCAAATTCTGTTTGGATGGCTAGAGGGAAAGAGGCTTCATCAAGCTGGGTGCTTTAGGAGGATAAGCAGACTCGCCAGGACAAAGATTTAGTTTGGGAGGTGCTAAGTCTGAGGTCCCTTTGAGGTAACAACATACAGGAAGTTAAAAGATGTATTTTTGAAGCTAGGAAAAGAGTTTGAATTTCACTGAAATATGGATTAGAATTTGAATATATAAGTCAGAGAGGCAGATGGAAAACAAGAGAATGACACCTCAGAAGTTAATGGGAAAAGAGTTCTATGAAAGAAAATGATCAAATTTGAGGACTCAAAAGAGACCAGAAACTATGACAGCTAGAAGATCATAAAAGATTTTTGGTAGAATAGCTTCAGTAGAGTGGAAAAGTGAATGAGTGTGAGTCAATTAAACACAGATAAATAAATATTGAGTGCCTACTCTATGCCAGAAACCGTGCTAGGGCTAGGGAATATTGGTGAAGAAAACCAATAAAGCCCTCAGAGTTTACAGCCTCAAGAGAAACATATTTCAAACTATTAGCACTTGGGAGGGAAAATAATTGGGAATTGGAATAAAAGACAGTATTTTTTCAAGAATTTGAGCTATAAAAGAAAGGAACTGACAAAAACAGAGAAGATGACTTGTTTTTTCTTATAATGTTTATAGACTGGGGCTAAAGGACTAGTTGGGGAAGGAAATGGCAACCCACTTCAGTATTCTTGCCTGAGAAATCTCATGGATAGATAGCCTGGCGGACTGCAATCCATGGGGCCACAAGAGTCAGACACGACCAAGTGACTAAACAACAACAGAAGGGCTGGCAGAAGCTGAAATTACGAAAAAAAATGAATAATCAATGAAACTCTGTCCCAACAGGTTACCTACATTAATTATACTCACTATAGGAAATTCCTCTCTTCTCCCCATCTGAACTTCATGTCACCCCCATTCTCCATGTATGTTTAACTCTTTCAAGTTCATCCTTCAAGATTAAGCTCAATTGTAACACCCACTCAGGTAAGCTCTCCTGACAATCTTATCCCTGGCTCCCACAAACTAGGTCAATTGTCCTTTCCTCTGTATATCCTTCTATTATTATATAAACAGAATTTATGTCTTTGGTTTGTAATAACTTTACTATTTAAAATCATGAAATGAATATATACTTAACACATAAAAAAATCACATTATAGAAGAAAATAAGGACTACTCAATAAACTCTTTAGACACCTGCTTCTTCAGTATCTTCTCTAGAATATAGAATATTAATAATTACTCGTTATGACCAAATAATCCTAAAGGAAATCAGTCCTGAATATTCATTGAAAGGACTGATGCTGAAGCTCAAACTCCCAATACTTTGGCTACCTGATACGAAGAACTGACTCCTTGAAAAAGATCCTGATGCTGGGAAAGATTGAAGGCAGGAGGAGAAGGGGACAACAGAGGATGAGATGGTTTGATGGCATCACCAACTCGATGGACATGAGTTTGAGCAAGCTCCAGGAGTTGGTGATGGACAGGGAATCCTGGCATGCTGCAATCCATGGGGTTGCAAAGAGTCAGACACAACTGAGCAACTGAACTGAACTGATGACCAGATAGGATATTCAAAATAATTGGCTGTTAAACTGAAGAACTGAAGGCTATTCTCTTATCCAAGGTGCCTCTAAAACATACTTCTACCCTGGGTACAAAAGTGTATGTACAAATGTACTTTTACCCTGTTAACTTATGCCAACCAGAAATTCCTCCAAAAAAGAATGTAATTACAACAAATGGATTCAATATATGCACTTATATCTGCTCTCTTCTAAAGTACCATTAAAGCAACAAAAAAAGGCAAAGATTTTAAATCCATAAAGAAAAAGAGTGTGAGAGAGGAGACAATAGTCGAGAGCAGAGACATGTTATGAAACTACAGAAAGACGAAGAGCAGATGGAAAAGTATAACTGACTACCCAGAACAGAGAAAGCTACAAGCCAAATAACCGCTCAGAGAGACACCAAGAAGTAGTAATCTCAGAAACTGAAGGCAATACTGAAGGCTATGGTGAAGGTGTCATTGCAAATAAGAAAGCTGATTAACAGTATATACAAGGAACACTTAGATCCCTAAATCTCCTGTCTTATTCTGAGCAGTCAGGACTAGTGAATTTCTCTCACTTCAGAATGGAAAGCAGGATCATGCTGAAGAAACTAAGCCAGGGAGGCTCCAGACCTAGAGGCACCAACAACTGAAAACAGAGAGACTGAGTAAAAGTCTGCATGTTCAACTGGGCGACTCAGAATCAAGTTACCCTACTTCAAATCCCAGAATATTGCTAGCCAGATGGACTATATTTAAAAGGAGACTAAAGGATGCCATTGTGGAAATTTGGGGATAAGTTCCAAAGGAAAGACCTGTAGTTATTTACATTTGGAGAATCCCCAATAAAAAAGCCAACTGGTGTGACTATGCTGTTCTAATCAGGCCTCATTCTTAAATATGAAACAACAGTCTAGAATCATACCACATTTTAGGAGCACCTTTAACTTGAAAGAGGGCAAAAGAAACAAAAACACTCAACTTAGGTAAAACAAAGACTATCCAGGAAGCAGATAAAAATAATCTTAAAGAGATAAATAAAACATAAGACCACATACAATCACATGTGAGAATAATGATATTTATCTCCCATTTACCCTTTCTCAGGAAACTACTTGAGCAAAATAAAAGGTTTAACCAATAAAAAAATAAAGTCATGAAATCCAGGAAACAAGGCAGAGGCAAAGAAAATTCACAAGGTGATAAAGCTTCACGGGTGACACTCTGAAACAGGCCTGGCAAGCAAAAGTACATAGACTGAATGAAGAAGACAGATGACTTTCCAGAAAAAAAAGTCTGCAAGGGCAAAAACCAGAACTGATAGATGACCTAATAAAAAGAAGAAACTGTATAGTTTCATCAGCAAACTTGATAAAGAATTAATGATAAAAAAAGAATTAATGATAAATGTATAAAAAGCAAAGCAGAAGAAAAAAGTAGATAATCATTGACTTTAGAAAAAACAAAAACGTACACAAGATAGGAAGTATAATAATAGTATATAATATAGTTTAGCTGCAGGCAATATACGGAGCTATAACAAGTATGCATATGTGTCTATGTGTGTGGAAGGAGGGGGAGAGGAAAAGAGGAGTGTTGAGAGGTTAGTGAGTAGGTGGCAAATCCTCATCTCCCATGGTAGGAAGTTAACAGGTAATGTCTAAACTTGAAATTCAAATATAGCTGCATAGACTGACAAGGGTTTAATACACAAAATATACAAACAGCTCATAGAACTCACTATCAAAACCCAAATAATCCAATCAAAAAATGGGCAGAAGACTTGAATAGACATGTTTCCAAATAAAACATAGAGATGGCTAACAGACACATGAAAAGATGTTCAATATTGCTATTAGAGAAATGCAAATCAAAACCACAATAAGGTATCACCTCACACCTGTAAGAATGGTCATCATCAAAAGTCTATAAATAACAAGTGCTGGAGAGGATATGGAGAAAAGGGAATCCTCAAACACTGTTAGAGGGAATATAAACAGGTGCAGCCACTATAGAAGACAGTATGAAGGTGCCTTAAAAAATTAAAAATAGAACTACCATTATGATCCAGCAATTCTACTCCTGGGTAGAACCGAAAAATCTGGAAAAATTGAAAATACTAATTTGAAAAGATATAAGTACCCTAATATTCACAGCAGCTCTATTAACACAGCCAAGACATAGAAGCAACCTTAGTGTCTAAAAACAGGTAATTGGATTAAGAAAATGTGGTATATATTCATAATGGAATATTACTCAGCCATAAAAAAGAATGAAATCTTGCTATTAGCAGTAATGTGGATGGACCTAGAGAATATTATGCTTGGTAAAGTCAGAGATACTAAATGATAGCCTTCACATGTAGAATCTACAAATGAATGTATATACAAAACAGAAGGAGATTCACAGACACAAAAAACAAACTTACGGTTACCACAGTGAGTAGGGAATAAATTAGGAATATAGGATTAATAGATACTACTATACATAAAATAGATCAGCAAGAAGTATTTACTGTATAGCACAGGGAATATACACAATATCTTATAATAACCTATAATGGCATATAAACTGCAAAAATACTGAATGCTTTATACTGGAACTAACATTACATTGTAAATCAACTATTGCAGGAGACCCTGGTTTGATTCTTGGGTCAGGAAGATCCGCTGAAGGGACAGGCTACCCACTCCAGTATTCTTGGGCTTCCCTGGTGGCTCAGCTGGTAAAGAATCAGCCTGTATTGAGGGAGACCTGGGTTTGATCCCTGGGTTGGGAAGATCCCCTGGAGAAGGGAACGGCTACCCACTCCAGTATTCTGGCCTGGAGAATTCCATGGACTATATAGTCCATGGGGTTGCAAAGAGTCAGACATGACTGAGTGACTTTCACTTTAGTTACTTCAGCTTTAGCTATGTAGAGACGTGGATAGACATAAGAGTCCGTCACACAAAGTGAAGTATGTCAGGAAGAGGAAAACAAATGTCATATATTAACACACATATTTGGAATCCAGAAAAATGGTACTGCTAAGTCACTTCAGTCATGTCCGACTCTGTGTGACCCCAGAGATGGCAGCCCACCAGGCTCCCCTGTCCCTGGGATTCTCCAGGCAAGAACACTGGAGTGGGTTGCCATTTCCTTCTCCAAAATGCTACATACGAACCTATTTCCAGGGCAGGGATAGAGACACACATGTAGAGAAAAGACATGTGGATGCAGGGGGGATGGGAATAATAGGATGAATTGGGTGATCAGGATTGACATACACACACTATCATGTGTAAAATAAGTAGGCAGTAGGAACCCACTACAGAGAAGCCAATGGCACCCCATTCCAGTACTCTTGCCTGGAAACTCCCATGGACGGAGGAGCCTGGTAGGCTGCAATCCATGGGGTCGCTAAGAGTCAGACATGACTAAGCGACTTCACTTTCACTTTTTACTCTCACACATTGGAGAAGGAAATGGCAACCCACTGCAGTGTTCTTGCCTGGAGAATCCCAGGAATGGGGAAGCCTGGTGGGCTGCCATCTGTGGGGTCGCCCAGAGTTGGACACAACTGAAGCGACCTAGCAGCAGCAGCAGAAACCCACCATAGAATACAGGAAGCTCAGTTCAGTGGTCTGTGATGACCTAGATGGTTGAGATGAGGGTGGGAGGGAGGTCAAAGAGGGAGAAGATATATGTATACATATAGCTGATTCACTGTATTGTATAGCAGAAACTAACAAAAAGATGTACAGCAATTATATTCCAACAAAAAAAGTATAAAATTTCATAAAAACTGTATAAAAATTCCATTTAAATGAGGTAAATATAGAAACAAACACAAAAAATATTAAAAGTCGATTCCTCTGAGGACTTTATTACTGTAAGTCTGTAGTACCATTTGATTTTAACAAAATATACCTATTTTGTTTTACTAAAAATAAAATATTCTTTAAAATTGGGGGGAGGAGCTAAGATGGTGGACGAGTAGGACAGGGAGAACACTTTCTCCCCCACATATTCATCAAAAGAACATTTAAACGCCGAGTAAATTCCACAAAACAACTTCTGAATGCCGGCAGAGGACATCAGGCACCCAGAAAAGCAACCCATGTCTTTGAAAGGAGATGTTTTATCAATGGTGCTGTATAGAAGGAGAAGTTTTGAAACTACTGTAAAAATAAAACCGATAACTGGAAGCAGGAGGCTTAAGTCCAAACCTTAACTCCAGGGAACTCCTGACTCCAGGGAACTTTAATTGACAGAAGCTCATCAAGCACCTCCATACCTACACTGAAACCAAGCACCAAACAAGGGCCAACAAGTTCCAGGGCAAGACATACCAAGCAAATTCTCCAGCAACAAAGGAACACAGCCTTGAGCTTCAAGATACAGGCTGCCCAAAGTCACCCCAAAACCACAGACATCTCATAACTCATTACTGGACACTTCATTGCACTCCAGAGAGAAGAAATACAGCTCCACCCACCAGAACACCGACACAAGCTTCCCTAACCAAGAAACCTTGACAACCCACCTGTACAAACCCACACACAGTGAGGAAACGCCACAATAAAGAGAACTGCACAAACTGCAAGAATACAGAAAGGACACCCCAAACTCGGCAATTTAAACAAGATGAAGACACAGAGGAATACCCAGCAGGTAAAGGAACAGGATAAATGCCCACCAAACCAAACAAAAGAGGAAGAGATAGGGAATCTACCTGATAAAGAATTCCAAATAATGATAGTGAAATTGATCCAAAATCTTGAAATCAAAATGGAATCACAGATTAATAGCCTGGAGACAAGGATTGAGAAGATGCAAGAAAGGTTTAACAAGGACCTACAAGAAATAAAAAAGAGTCAATATATAATGAATAATGCAATAAATGAAATCAAAAACACTCTGGAGGCAACAAATAGTAGAATAACAGAGGCAGAAGATAGGATTAGTGAATGAGAAGATAGAATGGTAGAAATAAATGAATCAGAGAGGAAAAAAGAAAAATGAATTAAAAGAAATGAGGACAATCTCAGAGACCTCCAGGACAATATTAAACGCTACAACATTCGAATCATAGGGGTCCCAGAAGAAGAAGACAAAAAGAAAGACCATGAGAAAATACTTGAAGAGATAATAGTTGAAAACTTCCCTAAAATGGGGAAGGAAATAATCACCCAAGTCCAAGAAACCCAGAGTCCCAAACAGGATAAACCCAAGGCGAAACACCCCAAGACACATATTAATCAAATTAACAAAGATCAAACACAAAGAACAAATATTAAAAGCAGCAAGGGAAAAACAACAAATAACACACAAGGGAATTCCCATAAGGATAACAGCTGATCTTTCAATAGAAACTCTCCAAGCCAGGAGGGAATGGCAAGACATACTTAAAGCGATGAAAGAAAATAACCTACAGCCCAGATTATTGTACCTAGCAAGGATCTCATTCAAGTATGAAGGAGAAATCAAAAGCTTTACAGACAAGCAAAAGCTAAGAGAATTCAGCACCACCAAACCAGTTCTCCAACAAATACTAAAGGATATTCTCTAGACAGGAAACACAAAAACGGTGTATAAATTCAAACCCAAAACAATAAAGTAAATGGCAATGGGATCATACTTATCAATAATTACCTTAAACATAAATGGGTTGAATGCCCCAACCAAAAGACAAAGACTGGCTGAATGGATACAAAAACAAGACCCCTACATATGCTGTCTACAAGATACCCACCTCAAAACAGGGGACACATACAGACTGAAAGTGAAGGGCTGGAAAAAGATTTTCCATGCAAATAGGGACCAAAAGAAAGCAGGAGTAGCAATACTCATATCAGACAAAATAGACTTTAAAACAAAGGCTGTGAAAAGAGACAAAGACGGTCACTACATAATGATCAAAGGATCAATCAAGAAGAAGATATACCAATTATGCACCCAACATGGGAGCACCGCAATATGTAAGGCAAATGCTAACAAGTATCAAAGGAGAAATTAACAATAACACAATAATAGTGGGAGACTTTAATACCCCACTCACACCTATGGATAGATCAACTAAACATAAAATTACAAGGAAACACAAACTTTAAACGATACAATAGACCAGTTAGACCTAATTGATATCTATAGGACATTTCATCCCAAAACAATGAATTTCACCTTTTTCTCAAGCGCACATGGAACCTTCTCCAGGATAGATCACATCCTGGGCCATAAATCTAGCCTTGGTAAATTCAAAAAAATTGAAATCATTCCAAGCATCTTTTCTGACCACAATGCAGTAAGATTAGATCTCAATAACAGGAGAAAAACTATTAAAAATTCCAAAATATGGAGGCTGAACAGCATGCTGCTGAATAACCAACATATCACAGAAGAAATCAAAAAAGAAATCAAAATTTGCATAGAAACGAATGAAAATGAAAACACAACAACCCAAACCTGTGGGACACTGTAAAAGCAGTCCTAAGGGGAAAGTTCATAGCAATACAGGCATACCTCAAGAAACAAGAAAAAAGTCAAATAAATAACCTAACTCTACACCTAAAGCAACTAGAAAAGGAAGAAATGAAGAACCCCAGGGTTAGTAGAAAGAAAGAAACCTTAAAACTTAGAGCAGAAATAAATGCAAAAGAAACAAAAGAGACCATAGCAAAAATCAACAAAGCCAAAAGCTGGTTCTTTGAAAGGATAAATAAAATTGACAAACCATTAGCCAGACTCATCAAGAAACAAAGGGAGAAAAATCAAATCAATAAAAGTAGAAATGAAAATGGAGAGATCACAACAGACAACACAGAAATACAAAGGATCATAAGAAACTACTATCAGCAAGTATATGCCAATAAAATGGACAACGTGGAAGAAATGGACAAATTCTTAGAAAAGTACAACTTTCCAAAACTGAACCAGGAAGAAATAGAAAATCTTAACAGACC
Source organism: Bubalus bubalis (assembly GCF_019923935.1). Taxonomy (NCBI): domain Eukaryota; kingdom Metazoa; phylum Chordata; class Mammalia; order Artiodactyla; family Bovidae; genus Bubalus; species Bubalus bubalis. Next base: position 54,129,164 of record NC_059160.1, read on the forward strand.
CATCACAAGCACGGAAATTGAAACTGTAATCAAAAATCTTCCAGCAAACAAAAGCCCAGGACCAGACGGCTTCACAGCTGAATTCTACCAAAAATTTAGAGAAGAGCTAACACCTATCCTACTCAAACTCTTCCAGAAAATTGCAGAGGAAGGTAAACTTCCAAACACATTCTATGAGGCCACCATCACCCTAATGCCAAAACCTGACAAAGATGCCACAAAAAAAGAAAACTACAGGCCAATATCACTGATGAACATAGATGCAGAAATCCTTAACAAAATTCTAACAATCAGAATCCAACAACACATTAAAAAGATCATACACCATGACCAAGTGGGCTTTATCCCAGGGATGCAAGGATTCTTCAATATCCACAAATCAATGTAATACATCACATTAACAAATTGAAAAATAAAAACCATATGATTATCTCAATAGATGCAGAGAAAACCTTTGACAAAATTCAACATCCATTTATGATAAAAACTCTCCAGAAAGCAGGAATAGAAGGAACATACCTCAACATAATAAAAGCTATATATGACAAACCCACAGCAAACATTATCCTCAATGGTGAAAAACTGAAAGCATTAGGAAAGTCAGGAACAAGACAAGGGTGCCCACTTTCACCTTTACTATTCAACATAGTTTTGGAAGTTTTGGCCACAGCAATCAGAGCAGAAAAAGAAATAAAAGGAATCCAAATTGGAAAAGAAGAAGTAAAACTCTCACTGTTTGCAGATGACATGATCCTCTACATAGAAAACCCTAAAGACTCCACCAGAAAATTACTAGAACTAATCAATGATTATAGTAAAGTTGCAGGATATAAAATCAACACACAGAAATCCCTTGCATTCCTATACACTAATAATGAGAAAACAGAAAGAGAAATTACGGAAACAATTCCATTCACCATTGCAATGAAAAGAATTAAATACTTAGGAGTATATCTACCTAAAGAAACTAAAGACCTATATATAGAAAACTATAAAACACTGGTGAAAGAAATGAAAGAGGACACTAACAGATGGAGAAATATACCATGTTCATGGATTGGAAGAATCAATATAGTGAAAATGAGTATACTACCCAAAGCAATCTATAGATTCAATGCAATCCCTATCAAGCTACCAACAGTATTCTTCACAGAGCTAGAACAAATAATTTCACAATTTGTATAGAAATACAAAAAACCTCGAATAGCCAAAGCTATCTTGAGAAAGAAAAATGGAACTGGAGGAATCAACCTGCCTGACTTCAGGCTCTACTACAAAGCCACAGTCATCAAGACAGTATGGTACTGGCACAAAGACAGAAATATAGATCAATGGAACAAAATAGAAAGCCCAGAGATAAATCCACGCACATATGGACACCTTATCTTTGACAAAGGAGGCAAGAATATACAATGGATTAAAGACAATCTCTTTAACAAGTGGTGCTGGGAAAACTGGTCAACCACTTGTAAAAGAATGAAACTAGACCACTTTCTAACACCATACACAGAAATAAACTCAAAATGGATTAAAGATCTAAATGTAAGACCAGAAACTATAAAATTCCTAGAGGAGAACACAGGCAAAACACTCTCCGACATATATCACAGCAGGATCCTCTATGACCCACCTCCCAGAATACTGGAAATAAAAGCAAAAATAAACAAATGGGACCTAATTAAACTTAAAAGCTTCTGCACAACAAAGGAAACTATAAGCAAGGTGAAAAGACAGCCTTCAGAATGGGAGAGAATAATAGCAAATGAAGCAACTGATAAACAACTAATCTCAAAAATATACAAGCAACTCCTACAGCTCAATTCCAGAAAAATAAATGACCCAATCAAAAAATGGGCCAAAGAACTAAATAGACATTTCTCCAAAGAAGACATACAGGTGGCTAACAAACACATGAAAAGATGCTCCACATCACTCATTATCAGAGAAATGCAAATCAAAACCACTATGAGGTACCATTTCATGCCAGTCAGAATGGCTGCGATCCAAAAGTCTACAAGTAATAAATGCTGGAGAGGATATGGAGAAAAGGGAACCCTCTTACACTGTTGGTGGGAATGCAAACTAGTACAGCCACTATGGAGAACAGTGTGGAGATTCCTTAAAAAACTGGAAATAGAACTGCCTTATGATCCAGCAATCCCACTGCTGGGCATACACACTGAGGAAACCAGAAGGGAAAGAGACACGTGCACCCCAATGTTCATTGCAGCACTGTTTATAATAGCCAGGACATGGAAGCAACCTAGATGTCCATCAGCAGATGAATGGATAAGAAAGCTGTGGTACATATACACAATGGAGTATTACTCAGCCATTAAAAAGAATACATTTGAATCAGTTCTAATGAGGTGGATGAAACTGGAGCCTATTATTCAGAGTGAAGTAAGCCAGAAAGAAAAACACCAATACAGTATACTAACGCATATATATGGAATTTAGAAAGATAGTAACAATAACCCTGTATACGAGACAGCAAAAGAGACACTGATGTATAGAACAGTCTTTTGGACTCTGTGGGAGAGAGAGAGGGTGAGATGATTTGGGAGAATGGCATTGAAATATGTATAATATCATATATGAAACGAGTCGCCAGTCCAGGTTCGAGGCACGATACTGGATGCTTGGGACTGGTGCACTGGGACGACCCAGAGGGATGGTATGGGGAGGGAGGAGGGAGGAGGGTTCAGGATGGGGAACACGTGTATGCCTGTGGCGGATTCATTTCGATATATGGCAGAACCAATACAATATTGTAAAGTTTAAAAATAAAATAAAATTTTTAAAAAAATTAAAAAAAAAAGAAAAAGAAAATTAATTATCTCCTGTCTGAGAAGAAATGGCCAGTCAATATATTATTTGGATGTGCAGAAGATGTCACTGATATTGACTATAAGTCATATTCAAATCCTCTTCCAAATTCACTTCACTATAATAGATATCCATATAAGAAAATAGGGATTTCCCTGGTGGCTCAGCGGCAAAGAATCCACCTGCCAATTCAGGAGATACGGGAGACGTGGGTCTGATCCCTGGGTCAGGAAGACTCCTTGGAGGAGGAAATGGCAACCCCCTCCAGTATTCTTGCTGGGAAAACCCCATGGACCGAGGAGCCTGGCTATAGTCCATAGGGTGACAAAGAGTCCGACACAACTGATGTCTGAGCACAAGCATAAGACGATAGAAGGAAACAATTCAGAACAAAATCCTGAGAATAATTCTTCCTGGAATCTTAAAATGGAAAGAAGTTTCACAGAATAAGAAACGGTGATTAAGAGAATGGGTTCCAGGGTCAGAACTGAATTCAGGTCCCAACTGTGCTACTTAACAACAATGTGACTAAATTCAGTTTCTTCCTCTCTAAATTGAGTATTTATCTAGAATTTAGGTGGAATAGCCATGTGATTATAATTTATTAATCTAGATTTTAAAAACTGAAGTACAGTTGATTTATATGTATTCATTTCTGATGTATAGTAAAGGGATTCAGTTACACATATACATATTCTTTTTCATATTCTTTTCCAACAGTTTATCACAGGATATATAGTTCCCTGTACTAAACAATAGGACCTTGTGGTTTACCTGTTTTGTATATAGTATCCAATAGTTTGTATCTGCTAATCCCAAACTCCTAATTTATCCCTCCTTCCTAAATTCTGCCATCCTCCTTATCTGGACATTTTGTTTCTCATTCCTAGTTTGGTTTGATGTTTGATCATCTCAATAGCTCCTATTTTTCTATCCACTTGATTCTGTGAAGCTTTAAAGACAGACTAATAACACATATTTGTCATACCTTGGATTTGAGACTTCTCCAAGAATTTCATCTAATTTGTCAATGAAATTAATAAAATTAGACAATCCTTTTATATGTGCCCTTAAAGGATCACATGGTGATGGTGCATATCCTTTCCCTCCAAGCTCTATGGTTCTAATAAACGATGTGGCCACCTATGAATTAAAACAGATGGTTATGTTTAATGATTTAGTAAAACTACATCTTATTTTATGAACCTAGGCACATTTACATATTTCTATGTATATAGGTAAGGTGACTCATTTTTTTATGATTCATGCTACATTTTCATTCAGAAGCAAATAAAAAAAAAAAACAGGTGTCATGCAGAAGCTGTGCCAGCCAGAGTGATGGCAACATACAGACAGAAACTGAGACTGAAGAGTCGAGTTAGGGACAAATTAAGGGCATAAGAATATGTTCCCAAGAGTGTATCACTGTTGAGAATTCCCTGTGGTTCAGTGGTAGGACTCCACACTTCCACTGCAGAAGGGACAGGTTCAGTCCCTGGTCTGGGAGTTTTACAGTGCAGCAGCAGCAAAAAAAGAAAAGGAAGTATATCACTGTCTATAAAGCATTAGACAGTGATATTCTATAAAGAATAAATATATTCTTCAACAGATTAACTACTGGCTACTGGAATTGTTATATGGAACAAAGGGATTTTTCAGTGCCAACCGTGTTGAGTTATTCAAGGTTGGACAATTAATTCCACTCTTCTAAATCTTAGCTTCTTTATTTGTAAAATAAAGATTTAGATGAGATAATTACTAAGCCCCATCTAGCTTTCACATTTTAGGATTATTTGACCATGTGTAGTTCAAAAGGCCTTGCTTTTACTATGATAAAAAATACATGCTTGATGGTTATACATTAGGCCATCTCCATCAAAAACAAAATGTTCTAAAGCTGCATTTTCCAAAGTATATCCAAAGAAAGAAAAAGAAAAATCTCTGAAATTTAAATAATCTGAGAAAAGTTCCATAGTTAAATTATTTAGGAAACAACAAATTAAATAGCAAGGTTAACTTAAGCTGAGTTCCTTATGGCAGGACTTCTCAGAGCTTTTGATATAAACTCATGTGTTCTGTATATCCAAAAAGGGTATACATGATTTCCAACTTTTTGCCCTTGGAAATATTTATTCAAAGAACACTGAATAGGAAATTCTGCCTCTGGAAATTATTTATTTCAGGAAAATTTAACTGCACTAGCATTCTACAGAACACATGTAGGCAAACACTGCTTTATAAAATATTCCCTTATTAACTTTGAAGGATATAGTAAGGAAAAAAATACCAAAGACTTTCAAATACATGAGGTAGAACACATATTCACAATTTAAAAGTTGTTATATCATAGTTACAAGAATTCTACATTAAGGTACATGGATCCACAGTTCAGAATCTCTAAAAAATCTTGAAAATATAACATGTCCATACCAAAAAGATAGACATCTGTTTCTCTCGAGCAGCATGTTTCAAATCAGTGAAGGCTTCTCTTCCAAGTCCTCTATCAGGAATATTGAGAATATGAGCCAGAGCCAAGTCATTCTTCGAATTCACTAGCAGGTTTAAATATGAGTAGATAATTTTCTTTGCTAGTAACTGTACCTGTACAATAAAATATTTCCTTTATTGAAGATTTCTAAATTCACAAATAATCTTTTTAATATGCAGTAAAATACTTATGATCATTTAATGACAAATGCTTACTCAGCTCTTTGGGAAATGAGAATTGCCATATAAACCAAAAATTTGGTTTGAACAAAGAACATATCCTTGCTCATGAAACTAACTTGCCATCAATGAAAATCTGTAAATAACAACTATCATAATTGCTGGAAAATGTCATCTTAGAAATGATATAAAAGGTACAGCTGCATTTCTGATGAGACCTGATCTCATTCCCCTACATACATTTGCCACTAAATAATAACCAATAATGAAGTCCCCTGAAGCATAAGGGACGGGCCTATGGGCACTATTTGGTCCTATACCCATGCCTCTTTACAGGGCAAGATATAAGGGCTGAAGTTAAATTGCTCAATTTTTTAAGAATTACAAGATACTGACTTTCATAATACCAAGAAACCAACTGAGTATTAAAAGAGATTCAACCAAATGTTAGCAAATAACAGCAAGTAGCTGTTGTTGGCATTAACTACCCTAAAACACAGAACTATAGACTGTTAAAGCACAAGATAAAAATAATATTTGGGAGAACTTGATATGTTCATCAGTTCTTTCATATATGAATAATCCTTCACAGTCAAATGATAAACCAGGGCATTCAAAGATCTTTTTTGTTCAAATTAGCTAATCATAGCTTTTCAAGGCCTTGCAACTTCTACTACTACAGAATTAATAATATGAATTCCCACAGGTAACAACTACAAAATATTAGGTAAATTTTTTAAAACCTAACTATGTAAAGACATGGACAGCATCCAAGAGCAGACACAAGCTGGAGAAGAACTTAATTTTAGAAGAACTGCAACAAATAGGGTAAGAATTTCAAGTTTGTGGTTATTCAATAATAGGGGAATTGTGATTTCCAGTAATAGTGACTGATCATGTGAACCCCTTAAGTAACAAACATTAAATACTAAATTAAAAATTTTAAATACTACTAAAAGATACTGGGAAGTATTCAAAAAATAGAAGCTGGAGAAACATTTGGTTTTAAAAGAATTGCAATAAGAAGGGTATGAATTAAGTTTGAGGTTTACTGGCCCAAGTTTCATGACTATGGCTGTGGAAAACAGACGTGACTAAAGGTGCCAGAGATTAGAATTCAGGGCTGGGAAAACAGCTAGAAATTTAAAATAGGAAATTCTGGAAACAACTGAGATTATAAATAGCCAAAATCCCTAGCTGACAGCGAAACTATGCAAGCATAGGGAAGATTTCACAGGCTCCATCTAAAATAGACAGCAATCAGAAAGAAATATATGCTAGAAAGATTGAGTTATAAAGAACTGGAGCTATGGGTCTGAAGGTTTCTTAAACCAAGTGCACTCCACAACTGTGTATAGCTTAAGTGACAGAGAGCTGAAGCTGGACAGGCTTGAAATATTAAATATACAAAGCCAAAACCTGTCAGAACAACTGGAAAATTCAGGAAAATCCCTAGGAAAAAGGAATCCATGGAAAGAATAAGCTCCATATCATTCCCAAATACTTGGCTAACGGCCAAATTTGGCAGGCAGAGGGAAGGGTTATAAAAGCCAAGCTAAAAAAAAAAACAAAAAGAAACACACACAGTAAAGGGAAATCATAAGAGAGTTATCCAAAAAGCTGCACGCCACCAAGGAGACAAAATATCAAGTTGGAATCCAGGCAAGTCACCTGCATACCAGAACAAAAAACCAATGTTCTGCAGTAGAACACAAGAAAAAACTAGAGTTTCTATAAAATATTACCTATGTCTTGGTTTCATCCAAAAATTACTAGACAGTCAAAGAAAAAGGAAAGTGTGACTCCTTTTCAGGATAAAAAGCAGTCAATAGAAAATGTCACCAAGTGGACCTACGTATTAGAATTTAGCTGACAGAAGATCAAAGAAACTGCTATAGTCAAAGAACTAAAATAAAATGTGTTCAGTGAATTAAAGCAAAGTATGTTATTGGTGACTTAGAGGAAATGACAACAGAAAAGTGGACACTATAACGGAAGAAAATTCTAGAGATAAAAAGTACAGTAACCGAAACACAATATTTGCCAGGTGTGCTCAACAGCAATTTGGAGAAAGTAAAAGAAACTATGCAAACATACAGATATATCAATAGAAATAACCAAATCTGAAAAACAAAAGAGAAGAAAAAAAAAGAAGAAATAATCAACGTATCTGTAATTGAAATCTCTGTAGAGGAGTGAAAGAGACAGAAAATATATTTGCTGAAATTATAGACAAAAGCATCCCAGATTTGATGGAAAACATCAATTTATTGATCTAAGAAGCTACTCAAGCAGGAAAACACAAAGAAACTCACTCCTGTAACTTACAATTGAACTCTGACATCCAAAGATGAAAAATCTTAAGAGCAGCCAGAGCAAAATGACACATTACATATGCAAGATAAGGTTAACACATCATCAAAAATTAAGTAAGCCAGAAGAAATAGAAACAACATATTAAATATGCTGAGACATGATCTTAAAAATTACAATTACAGTAGTCAAGATGGCATAGTATTGATTTCCTTCCCATGGCAGAAACTTTGGAACCCAAGTGATACTCAGTCTTAACTTTCCTATTTCCTTGAGGCACTAAGGGGTGCTCCCCCTCTTATTTTTTAACAGATACTTTAAATAGACTGGAAAATATGTTTTAATGAAAAGACTTCTCACAGGAGTATATATATTCTTGGAAAACACACAAATCTTATTATAAATTGCTAATATGTTACAATTTAATTCCACCTTCTGTGAAAAAAAGGAAAAAATATTACTTAATGAGCATCAGGAAATTTTCAGGCCTATAAAGATGGACTTAACCTGTCTTCATATAAACACTAATATAAGCATTCTAATATAAAAACATTACAATTTAGTCATTCCCCTAATGAGGATCATTTAGATTCCTCCAAATTTTTATTATAAACATTGCTGCATGTATATTCTAATACTGATCTCCCAGTATACATGTTGAGTGTTTTTACTGTACTACTTTTTTTATTTTAATACATACTGCCAAGTGTTGTTCACTTGTACCTACTTATACCCTCACCTATAGTGTAGGAGAGTTCCCATTTTCCTATACCCTGGCCAATGCTTAGTGTTATAAACTAAAATTTTTACCTATTTCCTCTCATTACCAGGAAGACTAAGCATCTTTTTAAAATTGTGGTGGCCATCTTTATTTTTTTTTCATATTAATTGACTGCTCTTTCTTTTGCATAACTTTCTATTGTGTAATTTGTTTGCTTTCTTATTATTAACAGTAGTTCTTTTTATACCCCAGCAAAGATCATCTCTCAGTCTGTTGCTTACTTTTTACTACTGTTAACAGAACAGGTCAAGAAATTTATGCTTTGTAATGATTAAATTCATTAATCTTTTCCCTAATCTTTTTTGTTTTCTGGGTCTTAAGAAGCCTTCTCAACCTTGAGATGATAAATATCTTTTTAATAAGTAAATAAAAATTGTTAAAAAAAAAAAAGATAACACAGTATTTACAAAGAGACAGACACTCAGATAAATGAAACAGAACAGTCCAGGAAGACACCCAACTCAGAGAGTGGCGGCAATTGATCATCTACATATAAAACAAATGAACCTCACCTATACCTCACATCTTTTATAAAAATTAACTCAAAGTAGACCACAGACCTAAATGTACCAGAAGAAAACAGGACAATATCTTCATGAATTTGAATTAGGAAGAGTTATTACATATGACACCAAAGGTACAATCCATAATATGAAAAAAAATTGATAAATTGGATTTCATCAAAATTAAATTACCTGTATGTGCTCCCATCTTATTTTCACCCTTTCAACTACTTTCACCCTGCTCTGGAATCCAGTTTTTATTTTCTTTTTTTAAATTCTTAGATGTTTCTCTCAGAATCTTCACTTGAAATCCTCCCCTTGGCTATTATCTTAGGAAAATGGACTCAGAAAGGCTAACCTCAACTTATGTTCAAAACTTATGAAATTCATAAACTATGCAGTGACTGATAACTTAGCTAAAGATCCAATAATTTATCATCTGTAAACTCTAAGAAAATATTTTCCTTATTAAAATTAAAATTTCTTCATATTCTGTCTAATCTCATTAAGAAGCATAAGAGAGTTAAAAGGTAGAAATAAAAACTCACAAATCAATAGAAAGTTTCTTAGACAATTATTAAGGAAGCTTCAAGTTCATATACATACTAAAAGCAGTTTTAAAGATAACATGCTTTGGGATTACTTAAGTTTTATGGGAAAAAAAAAATTCTTGAAACATGGGAGGCAGTCAAGGTCAATTAAAAAAATCTCAATGGACAGGAAAAGGTTACCTTAAATATGGACTCAAAATATAATTTAAGCAAATCTGATTAAAACAAACAGTTTGAATATTAACTCTATGAAATTATTTTTCTTAAGTATTAAAGATATTAAATGTTACCTTTGCAGAGAGGATCTCCGCTTTTCCAGTATAAAGTAGCAATTCACATATTCTCCTTCTTATTACCTGTTATACCTCTGCATATCAGTCAATTATAATTCTCTACGTAAGTATCAATACTTTCTAATACTTTGTTTTCTTAAGTCTTTCTACTACTTTATGGGTTCCATGAGAGCAAATGATGTATCCTCAGGGCCTAAAAGAATGACTGGCATTATAGCAGGTAATTAATCCATTTTTATTAATAGGTTCTCAATCTGCTTTTATTCAATGGTAAATGAAGGAAAAACTAATACATGTAGCTGGCCCTTTTAGATTATTTCAAAATTGAAATTAATAATAAAAACTTGTGTGCTAAGTCACTTCAGGTGTGTCTGACTCTTTGCGACCCAATGCACCATAGCTCACCAGGCTTCTCTGTCCATGGGATTCTCCAGGCAAGAATATTGGAGTGGTTTGCCATGCACTCCTTTGAGGGATCTTCCAGACCCAGGGATCAAACCCATGTCTCTTATGTCTCCTGCATTGGCAGGTGGGTTCTTTACCACTAGCATCACCTGAGAAGCCCTTATCTGGGATCAAATTAGTGCTCACATATTCTTTATTACATTGGCTTACAAAGAAAAGTACTGAGGTACAACTAAATTAAAATCATCTTTAAGATCTATTCTAAAATTTTATTTTAATAAAAGGTATAACATAGTTTTCTGCTTTATTTCAAAAGTCCTTTTATCTCTACTTTCACAGTAAATCATAATACATCATGTGAATTTATAATACAAGTTTCCATTTTAACCTCACAGTGCAACAGTCTGTCTAAAACACACAGCAAGGGTGACACAAATTCCCAAAAATCAAAGCAGAGAAAAGAGACATTGTAATCAGAAACTTTTTTACTCTTTCTACATTTAATTTCATGCAATCTGTTTCACTTTGCTTCTCCTGTCCAAAAACAATGAGAGTTTACCAATAGGTATATGTGTGATCCTCACTGGGTATAAAACCAGGGCTTAAACTCCCACATCTCCAGCTATAGGAGATTTTCTTTAGGGTTAGAAAATTCTGTCCTTTTGTGATGTTAGAAAAACATCAGGCAAAAACATCTTGGAGTCCTCACAGAGTGTTTCTTTTAACTCATGGCTACAATTGGAAATCGATCCCTATCATTATGGTCAGATAACATGGCAGTTATGGTTTCCCTGCTCTTGTATTTGCAAGTGGGTTTTAAAGTGGCTCTCTGGAAAAGCATTCCACATAAATACAGTTATGATATCCAGAAGCAAGGGCCTAAATTGAAAAAATCCACAAGATTGAAGCTTTTACAAAGATACCAAAAATAAAGATACTGTTCCATTTATTTGTTTAATAAACTGATTCTATCCATACCACAAAATACTTGCAATGTTTGTTTAGAAGTTGAACAATTTTATTTAAACTTTCTGAGAACTTCAAGTTTCTTTTCCTATCCCTTAACTATTATTGAAATGCATATATACTCAATCTTAATTTAAAGAAAGTCAGTTTTTCTAAGTTGAGATTAAAATTTATACAAGTATTTTTTTATTTCTTTGTCAATACATAAATTCTTACATTTAATGAACAAAAAAATTGGACTAGAACTAATATACTTGTAGAATTTTTTATTTAACTGATTATTTTCTTTTGTGGCCTTTATTCTATTTTTCCCTTCATTACTACAGAATTTCTAAAGCAATGTTTAATACTTCAGGGGGAAGAAAATGAAGCAAAATAAGGAAACAAAAACAGTGTTTCTCCAACTCATTCCATTCATCTACTTGAGAAACTGGTGTGGCATTAGTAGGCACACTTGGTGATCAAAATATATCTTTGCAAGAATACAGCCCAAAAACTTATTTTGGAATTTTAATAGAAATATATTGCCCTCCAAAAATACTCTGCAAAAGAAAAATTAGAATTCTGCAAGTAACAGAAAAATGGTTGAGAGGATGGCTGTTACTTTAATAGTCCTCATAAAATTGAATTCATCAGCTAACTGGTGGATAAAAATCTCTCAGAAAATATAATCCAAGAAGGCAAAAGATAAAAGTAGACGATTAACACTAAGAAACTACCATTGTTGTTGTTTTTTTGTTGTTTTTTTTTTAATTGGAGGCTAATTACTTTACAATATTGTAGTGGTTTTTGCCATACATTGACATGAATCAGCCATGGGTGTACATGTGTTCCCCATCCTGAACCCCCCTCCCACCTCCCTCCCCATCCAATTCCTCTGGGTAATCCCAGTGCACAAGCCCTAAGCGCCCTGTCTCATGCATAGAACCTGGACTGGCAATCTATTTCACATATGGTAATATACATGTTTCAATGCCATTCTCTCAATGCTATTCTCTTTGCCTTCTCCCACAGAGCCCAAAAGTCTGTTCTTTACATCTGTGTCTCTTTTGCTGTCTTGCATATAGGCTCATCGTTACCATCTTTCTAAATTCCATATATATGCATTAATATACTGTATTGGTGTTTTTCTTTGACTTACTTCACTTTGTATAATAGGCTCCAGTTTCATCCACCTCGTTAGAACTGATTCAAATGCATTCTTTTTAATAGCTGAGTGATATTCCATTGTGTATATGTACCACAGCTTTCTTATCCATTCGTCTGCTGATGGACATCTAGGTTGCTTCCATGTCCTGGCTATTGTAAACAGTGCTGCAATGAACACTGGAGTACACATGTCTCTTTCAATTCTGGTTTCCTTGGTGTGTATGCCCAGCAGTGGGATTGCTGGGTCGTATGGCAGTTCTATTTCCAGTTTTTTAAGAAATCTCCACACTGTTCTCCATAGTGGCTGTACTAGTTTGCATTCTCACCAACAGTGTAAGAGGGTTCCCTTTTTTTAAATAAAAAACTAAAGGCTTACAATGAAGGCCTTCAGTTTCTATGTACCAAGTTCACAAAAAGTTCGTTCCAGTTCTCCTGTAGGCTGTTAATAAAATCCTTTTTCATGGTTATCCCTTTAGGATAATTTTTTATTGTAAAATAAGTTTAGTGGTGATAACTTTATATAATTCACTCCCAGAATTTGAAGCTACAAATATTAGGGTCTTTGAGTTATGCTGGATTCTTATATGCAACTGGCATAAACCCCATTATTTGAGCTCTCTTAATCACTTTTATAATTTCTTTTTGTTTCTTCTAACAAAGACCTATTATATCCCTTCCATAAATTCATCTAGTAAATAGAGAAATAAACTGGGATAAAGCTGTACATTCTTATAATCTACCCATTTTCCACATAAAATACAATTTTTTAAGAGGCTCCTTAATAGGATTTTCCATTAGAACAGGCAGGACCTCACTGCTGGTCATTTAGGTCATTTTACATGTATAATTATCCTCTTAAGTAAAAGGCACAATAACAATTATTGCTTCCTCCCTAAGGTCTTTAAGATAGATCAAAAAGATCTATAAGTGATCTACCATCTCGAGGGGGAAAGTACTCCTTAAGTATCACAAGAAAAGATGAGGCAATTTGGTAAGCATCTTGTCAAGGTAGGACGAAAAAACAAGCAAGCAAGAGAAAACAGTTACAATCACTAAAAGAAACTATGCCTAAGCAGGAAGCAATCAAAGGTGGGCTTGGATATTTTCTTGTACCAGAAAAGAAGGAAGTGCTCAAAAGTCTAAGAGGGCCCAAATTGAAGTGGACCCCTACATTTTAGCACCAAAGATTAATGACTAATTGATTTTAAAATTCTGAATAAATAAAAATTTGTAAGTACATAGTAATATAAACACACATAAAAAGAGAAAGAAAATAGAAAAAAATCTATTTGCTTCCTATAAGTAACTATTACACTAACTCCTAAACTGGTAATTAAAAGGAAAGAATTAAATAGTGATCCTGCCATTTTTAGGGAATTGTACTTCATCCCAGTTAATGAGATAAAGCTCTTCTTCACTGAGAAATGACAGCAAATTCGTGCAAAGACATGACAGACTTGGAAACTAACCATTCTGCAAATTCTAAAATAATAACTGATTCATACCAGGATTATCAATGCACGCTCAAAACCATGTGGTGAAACGTAATTGGGAAACAGGACATTTACAGTGTCAGACTATCACTAGATCTTTTTTGACAGCAAAAGAAAAACTACATCTTTATATTGGAAAGACCTCACAAATTCAGGACAACTTGAGTTTGTTATGCCCTTATTTTTAAATTTTTTCTTAAAAGAGTAAATGGCACTTCTGGAAAGATCCATAAAATACTATTAAGGGACTGTCTTTGTGGAAGGTGACTGGACACCTAGGGTGGGAAGGAGATCAAGTTTTCAGTGTTCATCTTTTAAAAAATCATTTTAACATACCACATTTTCAATTTAAAAAGAGAATAAAAAATAAAGCAAGTATGTTAATGATACACAGCCTTTTGACTCTCTTCAACTGTCATCTTGAAGTGACATTTAAATCTTTTCTTTTTTTGGGGGGTGGGGGTGGGGAAGGAACAATGCTTTGCCACTTGGCATGTGAGATCCTAGCTCACCTGTGAGACCAGGGATTGACTCTCATGCCCCCTGCAGTGGAAGCAGAAATCTAACCACTGGACTGCCAAGGATGTACCTAAAGCAAAGTGAAGTTGCTCCGTCGTGTCCGACTCTTTGCGACCCCGTGGACTGTAGCCCACCAGGCTTATTGGTAGCTTAGTTGTGTCAGACTCTTTGAGACCCCATGGACTGGAATCCACCAGGCTCCACTGTCTATGGAATTCTCCAGGCAAGAATACTGGAGTGGGTTGCCATTCCCTTCTCCAGGGGATCGTCCCAAATCAGGGATCAAACCCGGGTCTTCTGCATTGGCAGGTAAATAATTTTGAACCATCAGGGAAGTCTCCTGGTATGATACAAAATGAAATACTCAGCAATGGTTATGAAGTATTTATTAGGAAATGTTAAAGCTCGATCTAAGCAAGCAGTTAGGTGCTTCCAGTTTATTGGAAATAGAGGAACACGTTAAATAATACCTGTAGGAACTCAACAGAAAAATAACAAGGAAAAAAAAAAAAAAGAAGGGAATGCTAAGAATCTAAAAAGACATAAAACTCATTATGGGGACAAGTGGAAAAATTTGAATTGGAAGTTTAGTAAATGGATGATATTAGGGACTACCTCAGTTTTCTTGTATATGATAATGGTATTGTAGTTCTGCCCTCATTTTCAGGAAATAATATGCTGAAAAATTTTAGGGCTTAAGCATCATAATGTCAGCAATTTAACTTTCAAATAGGACAGAAGAAATACTAGATGCAGATATACACCGCACTGTTGCTATTGTTTAGTCACCATGTTGTGTTCAACTCTTTTGCAACCACATGGACTGTAGCCCACCAGGCTCCTCTGTCCACGGGATTTCCCCGGCAAGAATACTGGAGTGGGTTGCCATTTCCTCCTCCAGGGGATACTCCCCATTCCAGGGATCAAACTCACATCTCCTGCTTGGCAGGCGGATTCGTTACCACTGAGCCACCTGGGAAGAACATAAAGTACATTATTCAGTTTAAAAAGTAGGCATACAGGTATTTACCTGAGGGTTAGTCACTCAGTCATGTCTGACTCTTAGTGACCACATGGACTGTAGCCCACCAGGCTCCTCTGTCCATAGGATTCTCCAGGCAAGAATACTGGAGTGGGTTGCCATTCCCTTCTTCAGAGTAACTTCCCAAACCAGGGATCGAACCCAGGTCTCCCACATTACCAAAATTTTTTACTATCTGAGCTACCAGGGAATCCCATAGTGATAAAATATATTTTTAAAACTGCAATCTGGAAAATATCCTGGTAGTCCAGTGGTTAAGACTCCGTACTTTCACTGCTGAGGGCCAGGGTTCAATCCCTGGTCTGAGAACTAAGATTTCAAAAGCTTCGAGGAGCAGTTTAAAAAAAAAAGGGGGGGGTGGGGATTACTACTGTAATTAGGAATCTAGCATACTGTTCAACTGAAGGCAAATTACATTAGACCAAGCCTGTATTACTTTTCTATGGTTTGTTTGCACAACAAATCCTGTTATCAGAACTCATGATACATCAGTTGTTCTGCTGCAAAGAGTAGAGAACAGATTTTTCAATTGTACATATCCTCCTAAGAATCAACCACTTAAAATGCTACCTGGGAAGTATACCAAATACAAAAATTCAAAGAACTCTGGCAACCTGTATCTTTAACTACTTTTCTGATACTTAGAGAGATACCTATTTTGCACAGTGCCTGTTACCATGGTACAAAACAATAAACTGATTATTATTGATATCATGCTCTTGCCAGTCTCTAATGTACTACTCTTTGCAAATATATTTTTACTCAACAAATTAAAAACTTGTAAAAAGTAACAAAAAAAAAATAACTGTAATGTACAATCAAATTCATAATGATTTGAAGAGGATCATATCCAGCTTTCATTTACTCAGTTTATCCATACCTTTTCATTTTCCTGGTTGTGTTTACTCATTGGTGATACTGGTTCAGAAAAATCAGTCTCATCATCTACTGCATACTCTCTGCCAGACAGAAAATCCAATAGGCGACTCTGCAAGAATTACACAATATTACTACAATCAGCTGAGAATTCCACTGCTGCTCCATAAGGAGTAGTACATGTGTGCTAAGTCACTTCAGTTGTGTCTGACTCTGTGCAACTCCATGGACTGTAGCCTGCTAGGCTCCTCTGTCCATGGGATTCTCCTGGCAAGAATACCGGAGTGGGTTACCATGCCCTCCTCCAGGGATCTTCCTGACCCAGGGATCAAATCTGCATCTCCTGCATTGGCAGGCAGGTTCTTGATCACTAGCATCACCTGGGAAGCCCCCATAACGAGTAGAGATCATTTCAACTTCCATTATTCATAGAACTGTCATCATTTAATATACCTAAACAGTCAACTGAATCCCAAAGAGCTTTTTTTCACTAGTTCGAGGCTCAGCTGACTGTAGAGAAATAAACAGGCTGCCAGTCACCTGCTTAGGCTAAGAAAGTCTTCTTGTGGTCTCTCAAGCCTCACCAACAGTAAAACAATCTGTTGGGCTACTTAATGGCTTCCTGAGAGTCTGGCAACCCTGGCACACTCATAGAAGGCATGTATTGATGTTCCCGAGATCTCTAAGGACTACTAAGCTCTTCTCAGGACTTTTCTCGTAGCTCAGTTGGCAAAGAATCCGCCTATAGTGCAGGAGTCTGCCTGCAGTGAAGGAGTGCGCCTGCAATGCAAGAGACGGGGGTTCAATTCCTGGGTTGGGAAGATCCCCTGGAGAAGGAAATGGCATCCCACTCCAGCATTCTTACCTGGGAAATCCCATGGACAGAGGAGCCTCCATGGAGGGCTACAGTCCATGGCGTCGTAAGAGTTGGACATGACTTAGTGCCTAAACCACCACCACCACCACCACCACCAAGCTCTTCTCAAGATTCACCATATTTGCTCCTCAGCCTAGGTCTCTGATTTTGTCCTCCAGATAATTGCTCAGCTTATGAAAGCAATCGCTGTTCCAGTTCTCCCTAGAGTTCAGTTAGAATAAAGATTTCTATGCTCCTAGACGGGGCTTCCTTAGTAGCTCAGAGGGTAAAGCATCTGCCTGCAGTGCGGAAGACCTGGGATCAACCCCTGGGTTGGAAAGATCCCCTGGAGAAGGAAATGGCAACCCACTCCGGTACTCTTGTCTGGAAAATCCCATGGTCAGAGAAGCGTGGTAGGCTACAGTCCATGGGGCCGCAAAGAGTCGGACACAACTCAGCAACTTCACTTTATGCTCCTATATGCCCATGGGGCCCTGCATCCATATCCCTCAGGAGAGGAATTATAAAAGTAGGAAATAAAAGGGAGAGGGGCATCATTCAAATTATGTTCCCAGAACTTTCCTGCATTATCTTTATCTTAACACCTTATAATTCTTACCTTATTTAGGCTACAATAAATCAAAAACAAAGAACACTTATCAGGATCATGAAATTTCAGGATCTTTCAGAAATCTTTAGAACTTTATATGTATCTTTAAAGATACTTTATATTAAGATATTTAGCATTTTTTTTAAATCAATCTAAGGATATTTTCCTGCTCATTTTTTCCTCACTGAAAGTTTCCTTTGAGTAGTGTAAGTATCAACCAAGTTGTTAGTCTTCTAAGATTTAAACACAGAAAATGTTCTACTTCACATATTACTATCTCAGCAGTTCCCACTTCTTTCCTGATGTTCTGCAGAGGAGACATACTGATATTTGGAGGCAGAACATCTTCAAATGCAGAACCTTATATATCTCACACTATTAGTTAATCCACTTAAATGAAGAAACTTGTTAGAGAACTTAGAGGCAAAGGATAAAATGAAAACAAAGACCTCAGGCAGATAATACTCTCACTGGCTTTTCAGAAATTCTTGTTTGTTATTCCTACAATCTAAAACTTGTGTTTCATTAGTCTCTCTAAATTAACTTTGTGAAAAATAGTTAAAAATCATCTCTAAAAGTAAGCAAATAAAATATAACTAGAGGGGAATTATAAAAAAAACTATCTTCATTCACAAGTATCCTTAGTATGGTGGGGGTGTGTATGCCAGGGTATGCATGTACGTAAATGTATTTTGAGAAAGTTAAAAATGGGCAAGGATTCTCATGATGGCCCCATGAGGCAAGGACAACAAACCACATGCCAGTATCCATTCTCCCCTTCTTCCTTAGTATCTGAGCTTTCCTTTTGTTTCTGGCATGTTACTACACAGAATAAAAACTATATTCTCCATCCTGGCTAGCATCTTGGTGTGGCCATGTGACTAAGCTTTGGTTAGTGAGATGCAAGCCAAAGAGGTACACCACTTAAAAGGAAAAGAGACTGTCCTCCCTTACCACTTTCTGCTGCAAGAAATGCTGATACAACATCTGGAGCTCCAACAACTACCTTGAACCACAAGTGATCTTGAACCACAAGTGATCTTGAGAGGAGAAGTGAAGAACTAAGATGGGAAAGAGGACAGAATGACAGAAAACTCCTAGGTATCCGATAACCATGAACCAATCACACACGTCCTAGATGCTTACTTAACCTTTAGACATCTTTTACAAAAGAAGGAAACAAACTTCCATTATCTTAAACAACTGTTATTGTGGAGGTTTCTATTCTAAGAAGCCAAATATTACTGCCAAGTTATTGAAAAGAAATATTTGTAAAATATTATGTTAGAAATTCCAGTAAACATTTTCTTCTAATTATGGCTACAATTAATTTTTTTTTATTACCACTGTTTAATTACTACTTTAGTGGCACTTGGTAAATATTAAGATAAAGAAATATCTTTTTAATATGTTAAAACATACTAGATATATTCAAATATATTCTAGAATAGTATATCAACCAAGCTATGAAGGATGATACTACATTAACTTTAAAATTCATACTCTATAAAAAAATAAGGCAATGAATGTCTTCAAAAAAGGAATAGAATATTACCTCATGCAGAGAGTATCATACTGAACATTCTCATTAAATCATACTCCACCTTAGTAAAAAACTATTAATCCATAGTCATAGCAATTATTTATACTATATATGCCAAATGAACAGATGCACCCTAAACCAAGAAAGTAAAACACAAAAGCAATCCTCGACATTATTCAAAAAGAAATCACACATTTGGTATCGATTTACTAACAATGTTTTAATCTAATAAGTAGCTGTTCTTATAATTTAACAAAATATTAATAACACAAGTTCAACAAAATTTACCACCAAAATATTTCCCTCAAGTAATGACTTTCAGGTAGCTAAATTTTCCATTCTTAACATGATCCAGGAAGCAAAAGCATTATCAAGTTACTATAAATGCTAATACCATCACTTAAAATAAAAATAAATCTAGTCAAATTTTAATTCAACCAAGACAGAATTATTTAAAAAATACTTACAGGAGATATGTTCGCATAATTTTCACAATTAGAAGTCAAATCACTACATTTTTTATAAACATCAATCAGATCTAACATGTTACTATTCTTTAAGAAATCATCATAAATCTTCCTGATGTCCTCATAATGGTCAATCACTTTTATATTTTCAACTGGTAAGTTTAATTTCTCATGTAGAAAGTATTTCCAGGTCAATATGATATCACTGAGAGAGACTGTAAACTCTCCACTATGCTGAAAGAGAATAAAAATTAAAAATTACCAAAAATAAAATGATTAAGTTGGATGCTAGTTACTCATTAACTTACAATTAAGATCAGTTCAATTCAGTTCCTCAGTCATATCCGACCTTTTGCGACCCCAAGGACTGCAGCATGCCAGGCCTCCCTGTCCACCACCAACTCCCTGAGTTTACTCAAACTCATGTCCATTGAGTCGGTGATGCCATCCAACCATCTCATCCTCTGTCATCCCCTTTTCCTCTCGCCTTCAATCATTCCCAGCATCAGGGTCTTTTCAAATGAATCAGTTCTTCGCATCAGGAGGCCAAGGTACTGGAGTTTCAGCTTCAACATCAGTCCTTCCAATGTACATCTAGGACTGATCTCCTTTAGAATGGACTGGTTGGATCTCCTTGCAGTCCAAGGGACTCTCAAGAGTCTTCTCCAACACCACAGTTCAAAAGCATGAATTCTTCAGTGCTCAGCTTTCTTTATAGTCCAACTCTCACATCCATACATGACTACTGGAAAAACCAAAGCCTTGACCTTTGTTGGCAAAGTAATGTCTCTGCTTTTTAATATGCTGTCTACGTTGGTTATAACTTTTCTTCCAAGGAGTAGCATCTTTTTATTTCATGGCTGCAGTCACTATCTGCAGTGATTTTGGAGCCCCAAAAATAAAGTCTGCCACCATTCCCACTGTTTCTCCATGTATTTGCCATGAAGTGATGGGACCAGATCTTTGTTTTCTGAATGTTACAAATTGAATTTTGTCATAAAAAACTCTACATTGAATTCCACCAGATTTTAAAAGAACATCCAAGCTGAACTAAAGAATAATATTAATACCTGATATAAAAGAAAAAGATTTTGATGATATAAAGTAAATAATAATAATAAAATTAAAAAAAATACTATCAACTATAAAAAGTTTGCACTTGATAAACAACAAATATGAAAGAAAGTGAAAGCGTTATTTGCTTAATCGTGTCCAGTCTTTTGAAACTCCATGGTTTGTAGCCCGTTAGGTTCCTCTGTTCATGGAATTTCCCAGCCAGGAATACTGGAGTGGGTTGCCATTCCCTTCTCCAGGGGATCTTCCCCACCCAGGGATCAAACCCAGGTCTCCTGCAATGCAGGCAGATTCTTTCACATCAAAGCCACAAAGGAAAGCCTTAACAAACATAGTCATCTTATTTCCTTAACTTTACTAAATTTCTTCTACCAAAATTGGGGGAGGATGGGTGAATACTGAGCTGTACTTAAGTGCTATTGATTAAGGAAACATTAATTCCTTTTAGTTCTTTTTGCTAAGGTATGTTTGGTCTCTTATTTAAAACTTCAGTGCCACACTGGATTCCTACATACTACATTATCCCAAATGTCAGTCTTAAAGCATGATCACAAAACTTAAATTTTTAAAAATTATGTTTTATTACTATTTCCAAGGAAGCTAAAATATCTGCTAAAATTTAGGGTCAGTGAAGAATTTTAAACCTTCCCCGCTTATCATCACACGTAACTATCACAAACAAATGCTAAAAAGCAACCGTTCAGGTTTCTTTCTCTAAGTTGTCAGATGTTACTAATTAGGCAAAATTGTTCTTTTTTTCCTCTTCTTCAATATCTTCATGATAAATTATCTCAGTGGACATGTTGAAGATTTTTTTTAACTGACTGTACTCTGTTCCACTTAAGTATCCCAGATATTAACAATGATGTCCTCCAAAACACGCTAGACCTAATTTAGTTAAAAAAAAAAAAAAAATCTAACTACTGCTTTCCAATGCAGTATGA
The DNA here is from genome assembly GCF_019923935.1 of Bubalus bubalis. Classification (NCBI taxonomy): domain Eukaryota; kingdom Metazoa; phylum Chordata; class Mammalia; order Artiodactyla; family Bovidae; genus Bubalus; species Bubalus bubalis. Next base: position 54,151,045 of record NC_059160.1, read on the forward strand.
ATAACAAATATTTTTAAGTATCTGTATGTGGTTTTGAGAAATATATTTTGCTGCCCTCTTCCACAGCTAAGTTTAATATGTTAGCATTTTTTTGCTAACACCAATATCTTTCCATTAATAGCATTTAAAAATGGGTGGGTATTTAAATACCATTCATTGGAACTAATACCATTCATTGGAACATTCATTGGAACATTAAATACCATTCATTGGAACTAAATTGTAACATCATCTTTAGCCAATGAAGATTAATAGAAAGAAATAAAAGGAAGCCAAATAATATGTTATTTTCTACATATCTGATTCTTTCAAATCTCTGTATCTTTTATAAAAAGTAGCCATATTTTCTAACTAATATCCAAATTTAAGACAAGGTGCCCAAACTGCCTTACAATAAGTAACTTTTTATTTATCCATATGGCAGCAACTAAGAAAATTATCTTTATTGTCTTTAAAGTAAGGATCCATTATATAAAAATTCTTAAAATTAATTATATTTCATGAAATTAGTTCAATGCACAATCAAAAAAAAAAAATCATTAACTCTCAAACACTGGAACTATGACCCAGATGTAAGACAGATTTGTAATTTCTCAGCATTGCATCAAAACTGTATACTTTACTTCCCAATCCCACAAAGATTACTTACACACCAAAGAGTTTCCAAATGGTATTTAAGTTAAACTAACTAATATAATTAATTAATTAGTTAGTTGAATTAATTCAATCATTTAGAGTTTCAAAACTAAACTGTTATATCTCAAAAATTCCTAACAACTATTTTGGAATAACAACCTTCATATTAAAAATAAATAAAGATTTTGCCTAATATAAATGTACAGATTTCATCCTAATGACTCTGTGCTGTCCTCAGTCATGTCCGACTCTTTGCAACCCCATGGACTGTAGCCTGCCAGGCTCCTCTGTCCATGGAATTCTCCAGGCAAGAATGCTGAAGTAGGTTGCCATTTCCAACTCCAGGGAATCTTCACAACCCAGGGACTGAACCCACGTCTTTTGTGTCTCCTGCATTGGCAGGCGGAATCTTTACCACTGCACCACCTGGGAAGTCCTATCCTAATGACTATAACTAAAGGAAACTATACAAGTTCTTAATCTTGTGAGAAAAGGTTTTGACTACATTAACAGTGTTTATACTGGGATTATAAAAACATTTTAAATCCAAATAAAAATGCACTTCAAATATCAGTTTTCACGATCAGGTGCCCATCATGACAGCATATTCTATTATTCAAACCAGTAACAACTGATTGAGAGAGTTTGCGGTCAAATCAGAAAATGTTTTGCTAAGAAAACATGCCAGCTGGCGAATATTTGAAGGAAGTTCAAAACGTTCAATCCTTTAGTTCTCTGATGGACATAAGAAGGATTGTATTTCACAAGAATAAAATGAGAAAAAGCTAGTTACACTTATCAGAGTACTTGTACTTTTTACATTTTACCAAATGTATACTTGTATAATTATTGTACTTATATAATTATTCAAAATTTTAAATAAACTTTATTTTTTAACTAACTGGAATTCTTGTTTTTGAAAGAGAATAGATAGCAAGTTTACTTAAGAGCATTAATTGGATGTATGACCTTGAATAAGATACTGAAATCCCTGACTCAGCTTCCTTGGTTATAAAGTAAGATTGTACATATTAAATAACACCTGATAAACTGTAAGCAATCAAAACTGTCAGTTTCCTTTCTCTTTTCTTATTCAATGTAAAATAACAGTTTGTTGTGGGAAGGGTGGTAGATAAATAGAATATAATTTTTAAAACTGTTTCTTCCTATTTATTATATCACTATTGGATCATTTTCAAATCTGACAGTCAACCACAGGTGCTGTGACACCTTTCCACGAAGTTATAAAATTAATATTTTGTTTCATTCAAAGGAATATTCATAGGGTTCTTAAGGCTAGTTAAGTTGAAAAGTAGCCCTAATCGGGCAATGGCCAGACAAATTAAATCTACAGAACCAATTCCAAAAAAAGGAAAGGCTAAAATTTTATTTGCAATGTAGTAATGAAGGAGGAAATGGCAACCCACTCCAGTGTTCTTGCCTGGAGAATCCCAGGGATGGCGGGGCCTGGTGGGCTGCCGTCTGTGGGGTCGCACAGAGTCGGACACGACTGAAGCGACTTAGCAGCAGCAGCAGCAGCAATGAAGATCTGATAGAGTGCCTGATGAACTATGGACAGAGGTTTGTGACATTGTACAGTAGACAAGGATCAAGACATCCCCATGGAAAAATGCAAAAAAGCAAAATAGCTGTCTGAGGAGGCCTTACAAATAGCTGTGAAAAGACGAGAAGCGAAAAGCAAAGGAGAAAAGGAAAGATATAAGCATCTGAATACAGAGTTTCAAAGAATAGTAAGGAGAGATAAGAAAGCCTTCCTCAGCGATCAATGCAAAGAAACAGAGGAAAACAACAGAATGGGAAAGACTAGAAATCTCTTCAAGAAAATTAGAGATACCAAGGGAACATTTCATGCAAAGATGGGCTCCATATAGGACAGAAATGGTATGGAACTAACAGAAGCAGAAGATATTAAGAAGAGGTGGCAAGAATACACAGAAGAACTGTACAAAAAAGATATTCACAACCAAGATAATCACGATAGTGTGATCACTCACCTAGAGCCAGACATCCTGGAATGTGAAGTCAAGTGGACCTTAGAAAGCATCACTACGGACAAAGCTAGCGGAAGTGATAGAATCCCAGTTGAGCTGTTTCAAATCCTGAAAGATGATGCTGTGAAAGTGCTGCACTCAATATGCCAGCAAATTTGGAAACCTCAGCAGTGGCCACAGGACTGGAAAAGGTCAGTTTTCATTCCAATCCCAAAGAAAGGCAATGCCAAAGAATGCTCAAACTACCGCACAATTGCTCATCTCACACGCTGGTAAAGTAATGCTCAAAATTCTCCAAGCCAGGCTTCAGCAATATGTAAACGGTGAACTTCCAGATGTTCAAGCTGGTTTTAGAAAAGGCAGAGGAACAAGAGATCAAATTGCCAACATCCTCTGGATCATTGAAAAAGCAAGAGAATTCCAGAAAAACATCTATTTCTGCTTTATTGACTATGCCAAAGCCTTTGACTGTGTGGATCACAATAAACTGTGGAAAATTCTGAAAGATATGGGAATACCAGACTACCTGACCTGCCTCTTGAGAAATTTGTATGCAGGTCAGGAAGCACCAGTTAGAACTGGACATGGAACAACAGACTGGTTCTGAATCGGAAAAGGAGTATGTCAAGGCTGTATATTGTCAACCATTTATTTAACTTCTATGCAGAGTACATCATGAGAAATGCTGGGCTGGAAGAAGCACAAGCTGGAATCAAGATTGCTGGGAGAAATATCAATAACCTCAGAAATGCAGATGACACCACCCTTATGGCAGAAAGTGAAGAGAAACTAAAAAGCCTCCTGATGAAAGTGAAAGTGGAGAGTGAAAAAGTTGGCTTAAAGCTCAACAATCAGAAAACTAAGATCATGGCATCCGGTTCCATCACTTCATGGGAAATAGATGGAGAAACAGTGGAAACAGTGACAGACTTTATATTTTTGGACTACAAAAGCACTGCAGATGGTGACTGCAGCCATGAAATAAAAAGACACTTTCTCCTTGGAAGAAAAGTTATGACCAACTTAGATGTCATATTAAAAAGCAGAGACATTACTTTGCCAACAAAGGTTCGTCTAGTCAAGGCTATGGTTTTTCCGGTAGTCATGTACAGATTTGAGAGTTGGACTGTAAAGAAAACTGAGCACCGAAGAATTGATGCTTTTGAATTATGGTTTTGGAGAAGACTCTTCAGAGTCCCTTGGACTGCAGTGAGATCCAACCAGTCTATCCTAAAGGAAATCAGTCCTGAATATTCACTGGACGGACAGATGTTGAAGGTGAAACTCCACTGCAGTGAGATCCAACCAGTCTATCCTAAAGGAAATCAGTCCTGAATATTCACTGGACGGACAGATGTTGAAGGTGAAACTCCAATACTTTGGCCACCTGATGCAAAGAATTGACTCATTTGAAAAGACCCTGATGCTGGGAAAGATTGAAGGCAGGAGGAAAAGGGGACGACAGAGGATGAGATGGTTGGATGGCATCACCGACTCAATGGACATGGGTTTGAGTAAACTGCAGGATTTGGTGATGGTCAGGGAGGCCTGGCATGCTGCAGTCCATGGGGTCCCAAAGAGTCAGATACGACTAAGTAACTGAACTGAACTGAACATAAGGGAAGTATATCCAGTGAACATGGGTAAATGGAGCACACTGAAAGATATTGACAAAGTGTACAAGACAGCACCTAAAATACATGTAGAACTCTTTCAAAGAGTAAGAATAGAGGCAAAAATAAGTCAACAGTAAAGTAAGCTAGGAAGCCTGGCATGGGGTCCCAAAGAGATGGACATGACTTAGCGACTGAACAACAAAGTAAGCATAGGATATGAATAGACAGTTTAAGAAAAAGATACCTCAAAAGGTATCCTTTTAAAGGTGTACTTAAGCACCGTTTAAAATTCCTAATTTTTAGGTATTAAATTATTCTTACTTTTTCAAAATGATGGTTCTAGTCACTATTTTTTCTCAATGGCTTTATGTGCTAACATGAGAAATGTTCAAATATGTCAATGTCTAATTTGAGAGGGTAATTTTACTAGTATATGAAATGTAAAAGTCTGGGAACTACTGACATATAGAATTAAAATAATTCATCAGAATGTCATTTCACTATCTAGCCCAACAGACCCATTGAAAACATTTTACCCTTCAAAAATTTTCTTCTCTAGTCAAGATAATGCTAAGTCTCCTGACCATTTTCAAACCATCATGATTTTAATCCCCCTGGATGCTTACTCTGAACTGATTATCTTCTTCACCACTTCTTCAAATTCTTCCCATCTGAAGACTTCCCTCTTTTAAGTATATTATGTAAAGTCCAAGAAGACTTTCCTTACCACTGCAGCCTAGATTCATCCTTCTTTCATCTGAACATCGCTCAACCCTTAGGTAGAACTTATTTCAAACACTCTTATCCCAAGCCAACTGTGCAAAAATCACTTCAGGTTATAAAGATTAAAAGTTTGCTTAAAAAATAAGACAATTTCCAGGGTCTCAGTCAAGATCAGGAAAATCAGTGTCCAAGATTAGGGCACAGGAGCCAGTACTTTTTAAAAGCCCTCCCAAGTGATTCTGCTTCACAGCCTGGCTTAGGAATAATTAATCTATACCACAGAGTCTGAAATTAGTCATAAAATACTTGATTACATTTAAATAAACATTATGTGTGCCTTCTAGAACTTTTTGCAGAAGTCTTATAAAAATAATTTTTAACCATAATAATCATAATAGTTGTATGTTTACCTTAAAATTGGCATCACCGACTCGATGGACCTGAGTTTGAGTGAACTCAGGGAGTTGGTGATGGACAGGAAGGCCTGGCATGCTGCGATTCATGGGGTCACAAAGAGTCGGACACGACTGAGCGACTGAACTGAACTACCTTAAAATTATAAATTAAACATCAAATGTGCATGTCACACATTAAATTATACATATAAAAGCTTCACTTTTGACAAATTAACAAATCATTTCAAATCCAATGGCAATATTTTGACACAGACACACAGAGACATTTGTGAATATAGTATAATGACATTATCATAGAAGGGCACATATTGCTCAGAAATTAATGCAATTAAGCTTATTCAAATGGGCAGCAACCAAAATTCACTTTTAAAAAAAAGTTAACCTAAATACAGTCTACTAACCTGTTTGTTGTTCTCTGCCATGGAAAGCTGCAATGCCAAGAGCATGGAGTCTGCACCACACACAGTAGTTCTCTCAGAGTTACAAAGAGTGTGCCAGTTCCTTCTGAACTCTTTAATCATATCCAAGATAGACTTCTGATTCAGCCCAGCCATCCTCTTAATGTAGGACAGAATGCAATGTTAAAAAGCCATATTTTAATTGGAAATTAACATTTAACATGTGTAAGGAAGCAGAGTAAGAGAAAAATAGTGAACAAGAGATCATTTCATATATACTACGACTGCTTTTAATTAAATTTAGAAAAACAGAGTGATACAATTTCCACCCAATCATACTTTCCTCTCCTTTAGTTTTCTTAAACCAAATCTTGTAAAACAATGAAATCCAACCATCGATCTGAGAATTAATACAAAACAGATAAAGGCAAATTCTGCAAACATGATTATAGACACAAACATAGCAAGCTGTATTTTTTAAAATATTTATTTTGAAATAGATGGTGATATCTATGGCAGAAGACAAAACAAAGTCAATTTCCTCTCATCCTTGTATTATCCCAAAAGGGGTGGTCTATTTTCCACCCCTTTGAATCTGGGTTAGCCTTGTAACTTGATTTGATCAATAGAATGTGACAAGAATGACATCACAAGCGTTCCAAGCCTAGATCTAGTTCCCAAAGGCCCATGCAGAAAGAGTTAATATGGGAGACCCGACTACTATCTTTTAAAAAGCATGTTTACAGGGTTGGCCCTTGGTTGGCATCTGGAAACTTAAGATTTCAGGAAGATTTTCAGTAAGAATGGTTCATTGCACTTAAACTATTTGTACAAACAATATAGCTTATGCTGATAGGCTTTTCTTTTTAGTCTATAATTTGGGAACATAGAAGATATCTACATGTTCAAACCCCAGTAAAAAGCCTGGGGACTGAATCTCTAAAGAGCTACCCTGACAGACAACATTTCATGTGCTGTCATAACTTGTTGCTAGGAGAATTAACTATATCCTGTGTGACTCCCCTAAGAGAAGACTTTTGTAAGTTTGTGCTTGATTTTTCCTGGAGTTCACCCCCATGTACCTTCTCCCTTTGCTGATTTTGCTTGGCATCTTTTTGCTGTAATATATTATAGCATGAGTACAACTATATGCTGAGTCCTTTGAGTCCTCTTAGCAATCTTGGGGGCCTCCTGACACAAGCCTACAGTTTTAGCTCTTACTCTCTCGCTATTCTCTGAATGCCATATGAAGAACTGCAAATGAGCCTGCTAGAAAGGCTGTGTGGAGGAGAACCAGCTGATAGGCTGCTGCTGCTGCTGCTGCTGCGTCACTTCAGTCGTGTCCAACTCTGTGCAACCCCACAGATGGCAGCTCACCAGGCTCCTCTGTCCCTGGGATTCTCCAGGCAAGAATATTGGAGTGGGTTGCCATTTCCTTCTCCAAGCTGATAGGCACTCCAGCTGATAACCAGCACCATGAACAGACATGTGAGTGAGGCTATCACAGATTACCTACACCCAATCAACCTGTCAGATGATATACAGCACCCTAAGTGACCCTCGACAAGACCAGCAGAACCATGTAGCTGAGTACAGCCCAAATCGTTGATCCTCAGAATCATAAACATTTAAAATGGCTGTTGTTTAACACCACTTAAACTTCAGAGTGGTTTGTTACACAGCAATAGACAACCAAAACAATAATAGCTAATACTTAGAAGGTTTCTTGGAGCCAGGTACTTTTCAAAAGCTTAATATTTATTACCTCATTTAATCTTCACAAGAGTCCTGAGGAAGGTCTGTTATTATCCTCATTTTACACCTGAAGAAACTGACACCCTATGCTGCTGAGCTAGCAAATGGCCAAACAAACCTAAATTCAAGACGCCTAACTCCAAAAGTGTGCACTTTTATTATCACTACAACTTTTTTTCCCTACTCTTTTAAGTACCCTAGTCTCCAACATAGTCACATGCCATTATCTTATTTTGGGTATTTTACTATTCACATTCAATCAATTTACTCCGTTATCTTTTTCTTCCTTTTTTCATATGACATAAACAGAATCCAGGATGTTTACTAGGTATCTTGGGTTTGCATGATTAAAAAAAATAAATGGGTATGTGCCATTTACAAAACAATAATTTGCAGACATAATCAGGGATGCAATTTAAAGATACAAGTAGAAGACTATAAAGGATCTACAAAAATACAAATCCAAGTAAACAGTAAAATTGTCTTCAAAATATCACCTTCATCTCTTATAAGAAAAAAATATAAAGTGAAGAAATAAAGTTTCAGTAACATGATCAGTTTGCCTAGAATCAATATTTAGTAGTAAATTATTTACTGGTATTATTTAAACATACTATGAGTTCGGATTGCTAAGAATGAAAACTAATCTGGAATTAGACTGTTCTGAATTCTGGCTCCACCACTTACAAGCTGTGAGAACTCCAAGTTATGTCACCTCTCTCTGCCTCAGCTTCCGTATGAAGCTTCCTTGTGAAACCTTCCTTCCTTTTGTTTTCCAACTGAAAACAAAAATAATAATAGTACTATCTCAGAGGGTTTTGTGAAAAGTAAATGACATAAGTACAAGATTAGTTTTTAGAACAACGCCTCGCACATATAAAAGTCCATCTTATTCAGGAGTTAGAACACTTTTGGAAAGGTTCCAACAGTAAACAGTGAGGTGTGCAGGACATAAGGTCTCTTACAACTATTCAAACTTCACCTTGCAGGGTGAAACTAGCCACAGACAATACATAAACAAATGAGTACAGCTCGGCTTTGGCAAAATTTTACAGAAATTTAAAGATCATAAAATTTTCACATATTATAAAATATTATTCTGCTGGACTTTTTGTTTTTTTTCCAACCAACCAAACACGTAAAATTAGCTCACGAACTGGCTGCACAAAAACAGGCAGTACCACCAGTTAGCCAAGCCTCTAGCCTTGACTCTTTCAGTAGCTAGCTGGCTGCGTGAGTCTAAGCAACAAGCCCTGACTGCCTAGGAAGATGTAGACTACTTCCAGAAATCAAGGAGACAATGATTATGCAAGTATTCTGAATGTCAGGCTGCAACATACAAAGTGTAGTAGAAGATAGCAGCAATAATAACCACTTGTTTCTAGCATTTGGATTCCAAGCTGCACTGCAGCAAAAATTATAAGGCAGGAAAATGTCACTGGGGAGCCAGTGTGAGATGGATAAAAGAGACATGCCAGGGTCCCCATTTACTGGCTGTATGTCCTTCAGTATTTAAAACCTCTGATGAGCATAAATTTCTTCATCTGTAAAACGGAAATGATTATCTCCTAGTTCATAAAATTAGGACACGTTAGTGAGACAGTAAATAATCGACCTAGTGCTGGACACTTAGGAGGTGCTCAATAAAAAAGGGCATCGTTGCTGCTCATGGTATGCAGGTCCTAACAGTTCTTTGGGCGGAAGTAAAAGGGAGAGGGCGAAAGTGGAGTCTACCTAAGCCTGGTTTCCTGCCTAACTAAGTAATCTAAGTAGGGCTCTGTGGACCTTATTCCTCCAGTCAGCAGATGATCCCTCAGCACCTTCCAGCTCCATCAATGGAACATAAGAACTCTGTTCAATACCCCCAGACCAAAACCAGGCCCCGGAGCAAAAACACTCCACAAATATTACTCTAGGCAACCACATGGCGCTCTGCTGTTACCGAAAAACCCTCACAAGTCGCAGCTTAAAGCCTGCAGACGGACGAGAAAAAGGTGACACTCACCTGGCTCGGGGAGAACCCAGTAGGTGCAGACTCCCCTGAAGAAGGCTCCAGCTGGCTGCACAAGGGCAACTGTTCCAGAGATCGCGGGTTTACATTTTAAATCTCGCGGGAGGGCCCGTCAGCCAATCGCAGCTCCCGCCCTCTGACCCGGAAGCAGAGCCGGCGCGCGCCGCAGCAGCCCGAGGTGAACAGCAGTTCGGCTTTAGCTGCTTCCAGGCGCCCTCCGGTGCGTATCGCGCGTGAGCCCAAGGGGCATCCCTGCTCGGCTGCGGGTCGCCACGCGCCTCCAATCTATCCGTGGGAGTTCCTCCTCTCCTCGGGCTGTTCCCCACCCCTGTTCCTTTCGATCTCGGGCTCCGGGAGGTAGTGGCGGGGTCTCGCGGTATTTGCGTGGCTCTGGAAGAGGTGTCAGGGCTATGCTGGGACTTCTGTTGTTCTCTCCCTCCCCTGTTTTCGCAGTTTTAGAGGGGCGAGTCCAGCCCGCTTTGTACAGTGAGACCCTGAAACTGTAATTAGACTGGTCACTGCTTTAATGAACAATTAGAAACCGAGTTTCCTATTCTGGAATCTTTTGCACTTCCCACACTGCTGCCTTACCTATTGGTCTCTTTTTACAACTGTTTAGTCCCAGATGCCCACTCTTAAGGTTACTAGGTTATAGACTTCCCGAGGCGGAACTCATATGATTTCTTAGTAGATTACTCATCAGATATTTGATGTGTTTGCTATCAAGCCCAGCTGTTTTCAGGACAATTACCGTCCCATTAAAAAAAAAAAAAAACAAAACCAAAAAAGTGACCTCTTCAGAATCTGTAAGTCTCATCTGGGAATGCTACTTTGAGAATGCACACCAGGCCATGAAACATTAGCTGAAGTTTTGTGCCTGGTTTTATTAATACTATTTTGTATCCCATTTTGGCATTCCTTCCTCCAGATTGTATATTTTGTATCTGCTTATGTTATAGTACTGTTCACACTGAATCATAAATAACCCTGGATTGTGAGCTCTTTCAAAACAGGCTTTTGTGTTTCTCTTTATTGTACTGGTGCCCAACACTTAGAAAGTCTCACATTCTGGCTCCTCTTATGAGATTAGCAAGCGAGTTAACCATGTGAAGTCTCGATTTCTTCATCTGTAAAAAGGGGATCATAGTACCTCCCTCTTAGGTTTGTGCAAGTATTAGGCATGGTAATGTTTGTAAAATACTTAATGGTGGCGCTTGCAGGTAGAGCTCCATAATGTTAATGATCATTAATTTTTTATGAGTATATTTTCTAGTAGTGTAATTCCATCTTTAAGTACTCCCTGTCCTTTAAATAATCCAAACAGAATTTTGTAGTGACTCTCTGCAAGTACCATTCATTCACAAAGTAGTTGAATAATTTTTTTTTTGAGCTGCCTGTCATCACATCCTAACACTTTGATGGTTTCTGTTTCTGTGCTGTAATCCACAGTCCTGTGACCTTGTCCAATAGAAGGCCATTTTTGCAGCTGCACAAGTTTTGCCATACAAGATGAAGCAAGATGCCACAAGAAATGCTGCCTACACTGTGGATTGTGAAGATTATGTGCATGTGGTAGAATTCAATCCCTTTGAGAGTGGGGATTCAGGAAACCTAATTGCATATGGTGGCAATAATTTTGTGTTCGTTGGCACCTGTACATTTCAGGTTAGTGTACAAAACTGCACTGAGTGACAGTGAAGATGTTACACTGAAAAGAAAACTTATACACACTTTGGTAATTTTCACTAAACGTTGAAAGTATACTGAGCTTAAATGTAAAAAAAAATGAGATGAAGAACTACCGAGAAAGACATTCCTAGTAATATATGCCTAATATTTGTGCAAACATTGAATAAGTATTGAAAAGGAAGAATACAGTTGACCCTTAAACAACACAGATTTGAACTGCATAGTTCACTTATACATGGATTTTTTTTTTTTTTTTCAGTAGTAAATACTAGGATACTATAGAATCTGCAGTTAGTTGAATCTGCAGATGCCAAGGAACTGCCCACAGGGAGAAAAATGAAAGTATCAGTCTCTCAGTGGTGTCAGACTCTTTGCGACACCATGGACTATAGCCTGCCAAGCTCTTCCTCTGTCCATGGAATTCTCCAGGCAAGGATACTGGAGTAGTTGCCATTCCCTTCTCCAGAGGATCTTCCTGACCCAGGGATCGAACTGGATCTCGCGCATTGTCGGCAGATTCTTTACTATCTGAGCCACAGGGAGGCTTACTGCAAGTTACACCAGGATTTTCAACTGTGTGGAGTCACTGCCCTAACCCCCATTATTCAGGGGCAAGGCCATATACATATATAAGGCTCCTCTTATGCTTCATGATTAGAAATGGAATATTCTAGTAATTGAAGGTTATAATTAACTATACCTTGTTATGTGCAGGGAAAATACCAATTAAATGAGATCTGATTAATTACTAAATCCAGCTTTTCTGTATTCCACTTTGACATAGGGAAAAAAAAAAAAAACAAGCTAGTAGTATGGAGAGCTTAAAAATGATCTTCCAGGAGATTTTATAGCTGTGATGATATCAGCTTTCCTAGTTGCTCTCATGCTTTTTATATATCTAGAGTATACAGACTATGAGATCTACAATTGAACAGGCAATTCAGCATAGTCATTAAGACTGTGAACTCTGGAGCCAAAATGCCTGGGTTTTTGTGCCTGCCTGGCTTTACCTCTTAATAGCTAGATGACCTTGAGCAGGTACTTAACCTCTCTTCTATAAAAATGAGAACAATTATACACTTGACTCTTGAACATTGTGGAGGTAAGGGCTGCCAATGGATGCAGTCAACATCCAGGTGTAACTATAGTTCCCTGATTCCTCATCCATGGATTCAATCAACAGCAAATCATATAGTCCTCTAGTAGGTATGTTTTGAAAAATATCTGTATATAAGTGGACACAGTTCAAAATCATGGTTTTCAAGGGTCAGCTGTACTTAACAGGATTTTGTATGAATGTCATAAGTTAGCATGTACAGTTCCTATGTAGTATCTGACACATTTAATACATATGACTGTCATCGATTTGGTCAGGCACACTCAGGCACAGCCCCATATTTAATGGTGTGGCACACATCACATTTTCTCACAGGAAAGCTAGTTCTACGTGTCAGAGAGAATTTGAACAATAGGAGGTCAACCCTCAGGAACCTCTGGTTAATCCTTTGTTTATCAGAATGTTATCTATGTAACACTGTTTCCTAGATTAAGGTTAATCGGTGAGGTAATTTGGCAGTGACCAATTTTCAAAGATTTTAAATAACTTTAACACCAAAGTGATATTATAAACATTGTAAATATTATTTCCTCTTTTACAGAGGAGGCAGTTTAGTATCTTACAGTATTTTAACATCATAAATGCAATTTGACATTTTACAGTGGCATAAATGTATTAGGTTATACACAACTAGACTGCATGTATATTTATCCTAAAAAGAAAGTATGAATTAAAAGCTTCCGTTGGTTGGTGTCTGAGTAGAACACAGGAGTTCTTACATTATCCCACATTGCCTCTTAGAGTTGGGGTAGGAATTTCTAGCTTTTAGGCTGAATATGACCTTCAGCCTGATCTCAGCTGGACCAGGTTAAGATCTCATCACGTTAGGATCATAAAAAGTCACATAGTTAGGAGAAATAATACAACACACTCTTGAAAAAAACCAAAGGGAAACCATTTTTCTAATGCACACTACTAACCTACAAAAGAAAAAAGCAGCCTCCTACAAATGAAATTGAATTTTGTTTCAGTGCTTTAGAAATTAATAGCTAATTGTATTCAAAAGTACTGAAAAAATATGCTTTGCTTTATGTTCACCCAAGGAGTTCTGAGGGAGAAAGTCAAGAAGAGAGGAAAAAGAAGGCAAAGAAGTGATGGGTAGCAGAGAGAAAAAGGGAGCAAAAGGTGGAAGGTGACAAAATGAGGGGGGAAAAAAAAGAGCAAAAACATTTGTATTGCTCTGTAACTGTTTGTGGTCACAGACATTATCCCTGTGGACCCTTAGACTGTGAGGCTGGCAATGTGGGTCTTAACCCCAAATAACCTAAGGAAAGAATTAGACTTTTATTAACTTATCAAGCAGTGAACACAAATTATCTTCTGTGCCAGGTATTGGGGATACAGTTAAACAACTATCTCTGTCCTCATGGAGTTTCCATTCTACTTTAAAGGAATGCAAGGATTTATCTGACTAATAACTGAAAAAACAAACTCTATACTAGATTTTTAAACCCCTGTTCTTTTCCTCCTGTGCTGCTATTCAGAGCGGTTGAAGCCATAGTTCAAACAGTTCTAGAGAAATGAGTTCCAGTAATTTGCCAGGGGAGATTCAGATTGCTGCTTCTGAAATTATTTTTTTATCTAATTAAGCACTGTTGAACATTGTTCCTAGTCTCTAATGTTAGAACTTTCAAGTTCTGTAGCACTCAGTTTCTTATCTTCAAAAAAAAAAAACTAGGAAAAACTGAATTGAAAGATTTCACATTGCTGTCAGAAGGGCAATCCTCACTCTAAGACTATTAGGAAAACACTGCTGATATAGTAAATTTGAATTTCCACAAAGCATTTTTCAGAATTTCATGATATTCTTTTGAATATGTTGGAAATTTGAGCCAAGTGACAGTACTGTTGGTTGGTGTCATATATTTGTCAAATACTCATTAATTGCAGATCAGGTGCTGGGAACTAACAATACATATTTTAAAAAATCAAGGACCCTGCCCTCGAGGAGATGTTTAAATGTAATGCAATAAGATAATGCTATAAAAGTAAAGAGTAGAGGGAGCATGAAAGTTTCTAATTCTGTTTAAAGGGTGGTCAATAATAAATTGCATATACCTGAAACTAATACAACATTGTAAATCTGTTGTAAATCAACTATACTCTAATAAAATTAATTTAAAAAAATAATGAATTGCAACCTCTACTGGAACTTGGATGAGAAGACTTGGACAAGCACATTGAATTTATATAGAACATGAAGTTGAAAAGGCTACCTAATGCTTTGGGTGACAGACTTAATTTAACAAATTTTTATTGAGCACCTGTTATATGCCAGACTCTCTGCTCAAAATCCAAATATTGTTTTAATAGATCCAATCCAAAATTGGATTAAACTGCCAAAGGAACTTAATTCAGTGCTGTCCAATAAAAATAGAATGTGAGCCACAAATATAAATTTCAATGTCGTAGTAACCACATTATGAAAAGTAAAAAGCAGGTGAAATTAATTTTAATAATGTATTTTTACCCAGCATATCCAATATATTTTATGTGTGTAACGAATATAAAAATTATTAATGAAATCCTTACATATTTCTTTTATACTAAGTCTATGAAATCTGGTGTGGATTTTGCACTTTATAAAGTGTGCATCTTGGACCAGCCACATTTTTCCAGTGCTTAATAGCCCCATGGGGCTAATGGCCACCAGATTGGACACCACAGCTCTATATTCTGTGCTGTAAATTGACAGTAATATCTAGTGTTTACTTCAGTTCTTAGCAGTGTATTATGATTCAAAGGAGATAATGTATTTGAAGACAGATTTCAAAGTGGCATTAAAAAGTTTAAAACCATCATGTGAAAGAGGGATTAACCTCAGAATGGTAACTTTTATGTCATCAATTCTGTTTGAGTGGAGTTGTTACTTACGGTGCTTTAGGACTAAGGCTGAAACTGCCTCTTTAAGTGTGTTCACCTAGTGGAGGTCAGTTAATGACCAGACATGTGTTGTCACTGAGTTAAACTACCTCAGTGATGGTTCCAGAGAGCAGAATTCGGAGCAATGAATAGAATTTACATGGAAACAGATTTTGGTTTAATGTTAAAGAGGACTGTTGTAATAATTAGAACTACCCCCAAACTGAATAAATTCCCCACAAAAGTAGCTAGTTCTCTCTCACTTGGAAATATTCAGAGAAGGATTATGTAAACTTTTTTTCAAATGTTCTACTAGAGATTTAAGCATTAGATAAAAGAAGTAGACTAGGTAAACTTTACAGTCTCATCCAACTAAAATTCTGTATTTGGCCTTAAATGGGTGTGGTGGGAAGAACAGCCAATTTCAAACCCTTAGAGTAGCCCTTTCATCAGCCTGGCTTTGCCCCAACCTCAAATATGCTGGAGACTTATATAATGATGTGCATTATAGCAAGTTTTCCAAAGTATCTTAATTTCCTGCCTATACAATACTGCCTACACCTCAAGCTAAACCCAAAATAGCATTCCTCTCTGCCTATACCACACGCACACACCCTGGCCTTTTAGTTGGCTCAGTGTTAGACATTGCTGCCAGGAAAAATGGTTTCACTGGTGATACATAAAATGCAGACTGTATAGTCACTGGGATTTCTTTATCCCCATGACCACCCAATAACTCCATATGTACTTTAGTAACAAATTATGGGACCTAATTGTCAATACTGTTGTTACATTAGCAAAAATAGTGTGTTTTGATGGTAAAAAGTTCATTTTTAAAGATTAGTTTGTCAGTGTGGAAAAATAGATATAACCCAATCTATAAAGTCAGCTGTGATTAGGCTCCTAACCTTATTTTTAAGTTCCTTAGTGATTGCTGCCTTGGCATATCTAGCTGTTAACTATACAGTTAATATACAGACAAATTATGAAGTAATAAAATTTGACAGTGTTTTTTTTTCCTTGATAAATACATTTGTTTCCCTTTTTATGTTTTTATGGAAAAACCTTTTTCTATTAAGTTCACCTGAAATGTAAAGTTATTTTCAAAGGGTATCTGAATTATGTAGCGAAAGGTATATGTAATGTTTGTGAAATGATTATGCTAGGATTCCAAAGGCTATCCTGGAAAAATCAATACATCCACTAGGATTCAATTAAAGTACACATTGTAAAACTTTGGATTTAGATTCAGGATGCATGGAATTCTTAGAACAATCCTTCACATAACTTCTATCTATATAGACATATCAGTCAGTCAGTCAGTTCAGTCGCTCAGTTGTGTCCAACTCATTGCGACCCCATGAATCGCAGCATGCCAGGCCTCCCTGTCCATCACCAACTCCCAGAGTTCACTCAGATTCACATCTATTGAGTCGGTGATGCCATCCAGCCATCTCATCCTCTGTCATCCCCTTTTCCTTCTGCCCCCAATCCTTCCCAATTCAATTAAATATCAAGTTTCACCTGAATTTTCCCCCAGATCCTATTTTATAATCTAAAAAACTTTTATAAAGGATAACTATAGTCACTTAACACAGACGATTCCTTGGGCAACTTTGTCATGAAAATTTTTAGTCTCTAGATCCATGTAGGGTTTTGATTTAAATAACAAAAAGATGATTTATTTTTTAAATGACAATATTTTAAGCTTATACAGTGTGTTTTAAAATGTATATTACTGATAAAAAGTATAAAGAATAATAATAGTAGATCCCTGTATACTTACTCGGAGAAGGCAATGGCACCCCACTCCAGTACTCCTGCCTGGAAAAGCCCATTGATGGAGGAGCCTGGTAGGCTGAAGTCCATGGGGTTGCTGAGGGTCGGACACGACTGAGCAACTTCACTTTCACTTTCATGCATTGGAGAAGGAAATGGCAACCCACTCCAGTGTTCTTGCCTGGAGAATCCCAGGGACGGGGGAGCCTGGTGGGCTGCCGTCTATGGGGTCGCACAAAGTCGGACACGACTGAAGTGACTTAGCAGTATACTTACTACCTAGCTTCAGAAAGGGAACAGCAACTCTTTTGAAGCCCCCTAGGTTTTCTTTCCTTACCACCTTTTCTTCTCAGCCCCAGGACATAACCATGTGTGAAATTTCATTTTTCTTCAGTTGCCATGTGTTGGTGTTGCAAATCAATATATTGTTTTTCATGTTTTAAACTTTGTATCAGTGAAATTATTCTGTATTATGTTCTTCTTCTCTTCATTATTAAAGGGCTTCCCAAGTGGCCCAGTGGTAAAGAATCCACTTGCCTGTGCAGGAGACACAAGAGACATGGGCTCAATCCTTGGGACGGGAAGATCCCCTGGAGTAGGAAATGGCAACCCACTTGAGTATTCTTGCCTGGAAAATTCCATGGACAGAGGAACCTGGTGGGCTACAGTCCATATAGGGTTGCGAAGAGTCAGACACAACTGAGCACCACCCCCACCAAATTAACTATTTATTAGATTCTCCCTTGTCAAAGTTCATATATCTTCATTGTACTATGGTATTTTATAATATGAATATACCACAATTAATCTATTCCTCATTTGGAAGTATTTTTCTATTGAAAGTGTAACATGCATATTCTTGTGCATATTCCATGTGTTTTGTTACCTTCTCCTTTCATCTTTTTCCTCCCTGATAGTTTGGAAGTTTACATGTTATTTCTCTTCTTTTAATGGTTACCAAAGGTATTTAATATGTATCCTTAATTAGACAAAGCTAAAATTAATACCTTTACTTCATGAATAGAGCAAGAACCTTTGACACTTGAACTGCTATCACCCACTACAGACTTATATTATTATTTTAGTTCTCTATCATTTTTCTTTTCATTTTAACCCACAAATTCAGCATTGTTTTATGTGTCTAGTATTTGTTTAATCCACATGTTTGCCTTTGATTTTTCACTCACTGTTCCTTATGTCTCAGGTCTGCTTTCTGGGGTCATTTTTCTTTACCTGAAAGATATTCTTTATTACAAGAAAAAGCTTAAATTTCTTCTGTGGAATAGTAAATATTTTAAGCTTTGCCAGCCATTTAAGGTGTCTGTTGCAAATTATTATTTGTTTTTTACAGCTCCTTAAACATATAAAAATGATTCTCAGCTTGTCAGGTCGGATCAGTCGCTCAGTCATGTCCGACTCTTTGCGACCCCATGAATCGCAGCACGCCAGGCCTCCCTGCCCATCACCAACTCCCAGAGTTCACTCAGACTCACGTCCATCGAGTCAGTGATGCCATCCAGCCATCTCATCCTCTGTCGTCCCCTTCACCTCTTGCCCCCTATCCCTCCCAGCATCAGTCTTTTCCAGTGAGTCAACTCTTCGCATGAGGTGGCCAAAGTACTGAAGTTTCAGCTTTAGCATCATTCCTTCCAAAGAAATCCCAGGGCTGATCTCCTTCAGAATGGACTGGTTGGATCTCCTTGCAGTCCAAGGGACTCTCAAGAGTCTTCTCCAACACCACAGTTCAAAAGCATCAATTCTTCGGCTCTCAGCCTTCATCACAGTCCAACTCACATCCATACATGACCACAGGAAAAACCATAGCCCTGACTAGATGAACCTTTGTTGGCAAAGTAATGTCTCTGCTTTTGAATATGCTATCTAGGTTGGTCATAACTTTCCTTCCAAGGAGTAAGCGTCTTTTAATTTCATGGCTGCAGTCACCATCTGCAGTGATTTTGGAGCCCAGAAAAATAAAGTTTGACACTGTTTCCAATGTTTCCCCATCTATTTCCCATGAAGTGATGGGACCGGATGCCATGATCTTCATTTTCTGAATGTTGAGCTTTAAGCCAACTTTTTCACTCTCCACTTTCACCTTCATCAAGAGGCTTTTTAGTTCCTCTTCACTTTCTGCCATAAGGGTGGTGTCATCTGCATATCTGAGGTTATTGATATTTCTCCAGGCAATCTTGATTCCAGCTTGTGTTTCTTCCAGTCCAGTGTTTCTCATGATGTTCTGCATATAAGTTAAATAAACAGGGTGACAATATACAGCCTTGATGTATTCCTTTTCCTATTTGGAACTAGTCTGTTTTTCCATGTCCAGTTCTAACTGTTGCTTCCTGACCTGCATACAAATTTCTCGAGAGACAGATCAGGTGGTCTGGTATTCCCATCTCTTTCAGAATTTTCCACAGTTTAGTGTGATCCACACAGTCAAAGGCTTTGGCATAGTCAATAAAGCAGAAATAGATGTTTTTCTGGAACTCTCTTGCTTTTTCCATGATCCAGCGGATGTTGGCAATTTGATCTCTGGTTCCTCTGCCTTTTCTAAAGCCAGCTTGAACATCTGAAAGTTCACGGTACACATATTGCTGAAGCCTGGCTTGGAGAATTTTGAGCATTACTTTACTAGCGTGTGAGATGAGTGCAATTGTGCGATAGTTTGAGCATTCTTTGGCATTGCCTTTCTTTGGGATTGGAATGAAAACTGACCTTTTCCAGTCCTGTGGCCACTGCTGAGTTTTCCAAATTTGCTGGCATATTGAGTGCAGCACTTTCACAGCATCATCTTTCAGGATTTGGAATAGCTCAACTGGAATTCTATCACCTCCACTAGCTTTGTTGGTAGTGATGCTTTCTAAGGCCCACTTGACTTCACATTCCAGGATGTCTGGCTCTAGGTCAGTGATCACACCATCGTGATTATCTGGGTCGTGAAGATCTTCTTTGTACAGTTCTTCTGTGTATTCTTGCCATCTCTTCTTAATATCTTCTGCTTCTGATAGGTCCATACCATTTCTGTCCTTTCTCAGCTTGTGGGCCATACCAAAGCAGACCATAGACCAGATTTGGCTCCTGGGTCATAGTTTGCCAGCCCCTGCTTTAGAAGATCCTTTAGTGAGACTTTATTGATGCCAATCGTTGGTTTTGGTTTTTATGAAAATACCTTTAAAACAGCTTCATTCTTGAAATACTAGTTTGTTGTGGCTACAGTTCAACAGTTTTTTGTATCATTTTGAAGATATTTCACTGACTTCCCGCATTTGTTTCTGCTATGAAGCTGATGGTTGTTCTAATTATTACTCTTTTATGCTATGCTATGCTATGCTAAGTCGCTTCAGTCGTGTCCGACTCTGTGCAACCCCATAGATGGCAGCCCACCAGGCTCCACCATCCCTGGGATTCTCCAGGCAAGAATACTGGAGTGGGTTGCCATTTCCCTCTCCAATGCATGAAAGAGAAAAGTGAAAGTGAAGTCTCTCAGTCGTGTCCGAGTTTTAGTGACCCCATGGACTGCAGCCTACCAGGCTCCTCCGTCCATGGGATTTTCCAGGCAAGAGTACTGGAGTGGGGTGCCATTGCCTTCAGGACCTCTATCTTTTCTTTCTGATTGCTATTACTAAGACCCTTATCTCACTCTTGCTCCTTCTCCCTCACTCCCCTCTTCTCACATACATGCACACCCATATGTGAGAGTTTGTGTGTTCTGAAGTTTTACTGTATAGTGTCTAGCTACAGATTTCTTTTTAAGCTGCCTTGGATTTATTATTTTTTCTGAATATACATATTGGTGCTTGTAATCAAGTATGAAGAATCCTTTGCCATTATCTCTTCAAATCTTGCCTCTTCCCCCATTCCTTTGACTGCTTTCTCCTACAACCCAAATTAGCTATATAGTGGAACTGCTCACTGAATCCCTCTTAACATCTCTTTTTGTCTTCTCTTAACTACATTCTGAGTAAGTTTTTCCATTCTGTCTTCCAGCTTCTCTGAGCATTGTTTATTTTTTTCTCATGATAGTATTTTCATCTATATGTTTTCATTTCGTTCTTTAATACCTGTCTGGTCACTTTGGGTAATCTCATGTTGCTTAGTCATATTTTTTGATTCGTCTACATCCTCAAAAATACATTTTTTTAATCTGATTTTTTAATGTCTCCAGGTTGATTCTTCTGTTTGTGGTATTTTGTTTTCATATGTAGTAGTGCATGCCTGTAAGATCATATTTGATTGAACTATATCTGTGAGAATTTTGATACCTGGGTAGAGGAAGTTCATCCAAAAAGAATGTGCCTTTATCCATCATGTGCTTGGGGCCACTAACAACATATGGACATTTTGAAATAAGTTTTCATTTTCTGGAGCACATAGTTAATGTGAATTCAAGCCCCAAACTTATGTTAGGGCCAGCCAGTGGTTGAGATTTCTCACGTTACTTTTTTCTTTTTCTTGGCCTTCAGCCATGGTACATACTTTGCATGGCGCTTTTGATTTTGATTTGAAGTAGTTTTCCCTACTTCCACTTTAAAGGTTCTGGATCTATGCAAAGGTCCCTGATCTGCATCCCTCTTTGTGTAGACACTAAGTTTTGTCTTCTGTCCCCTACAAACAAAAGTTATTAATTATTGGATGTGGGCAGATGTCCTTAAGATAGCTTTCTGCCTCTGTGCTAAGTTGCTTCTCTGGATTTGAATTTTTGCATTATTTTTGTGGTCAGAAAGCTTTTCAGGTTATTGTCCATATTGCCAGACAAAGATGACTTGACTTGTCAAAATTCATTCTTGTCTTCCCATGAGAATAAACTGAAATCATTTTAGTAGTACTGAATCAAATAGATAAGCTGACTTTATTAAACATCTTATCCAGAATCAAATATCTAAAAGACTTATCAGTAATTTGCATATCCACTCTTCATAGTAATGGTATAGATGAACAACAGTTTGTTCAATCCCACACATGTATGAAAGTGAAAGTGTTAGTTGCTGAGTTGTGTCCAACTATTTCCATGTATAATACTATGTGAAAATCATTGATACTCCTTATAATGACTTTGAGGCATCGTAAGGTAGTAGTAGTAAGGTACAAGGTATCTTATACATAATCAAAACTGTGTTCAGTATATATTTTTGATACTGTTATTTGATAATCCATGCATGTTACTTCATTTACCTAGAACATTCTGATTCTTAGAGCATTCCATTTTCATTGTGTTTGATGTGAAATATATTTACTATTAGGAATAAAATGTCTTTTTAGATAGTATAACAAGTATATTGTTTTTAGTTATCTTAGAGAGTTATTTTGTAACACTTAGACAGCTTTGAATATTTTTGTTGTTCAATAAACTGGGTGAAAGAAAATAAAAGTGAAATCACTCAGTTGTGTCTCACTCTTTGCGACCCCATGGATTATAGCCTAACATCTAATCTGCTTAATATCTAATCTGCTTTTTGAACTTCTCAAAAGAATATTCATGGCCCCCTGACAAATTCTTCATTATAATAAAATACACAGTTTTATACTGTTTTTCTCATGACTTATTTAAACATTTACTGTGTATGCTTAGGAGGAAGAAGCAGACGTTGAAGGAATTCAGTATAAAACACTACGAACATTTCACCATGGAGTCAGAGTTGATGGCATAGCTTGGAGCCCAGAGACTAGACTTGATTCATTGCCTCCAGTAATCAAGTAAGTTGAAAGTTATTAAATGCAGCATTTATTAATATCCTTTGTGTTAAGTGATCTGAAGCCTCTGATCATGGGGACGTTTTTCCTCCATTACCGCAACTCCAGGTGTTAGGTATTTTAATATTTGCTATTATTTCATAATTTAAGCTTATTGTTTAAATTTGTGACTTATATGCAGACGTAGCAGTGATGCCTTGAAGCATGTGTTTGAGCCTGACTACAAAGCTGTTTATGTGAGATTCCTATGAATCATAAATTCTTCACTGAATTTACCACTTATTGAAAGTGCAGCTTTGTTAAAATAACTAAATTTGATTGAGTCATTAATCACCCTTACTGCCCCATACATAAAATGAGGAAAGGAAAGTGAAGGCGCTCAGTCATGTCCAACTCTTTGCGACCCCGTGGACTGTAACTTACCAGGCTCCTCCATTCATAGGATTGTCCAGGCAAGAATCCTGGAGTGGGTTGCCATTTCCTTCTCCAGGAGATCTTCCCGACCCAGGGATTAAACCCAGGTCTCCCACATTGTAGGCAGATGCTTTACCATCTGAGCCACCAACTGTAGTTCTAATCCTTGGGCTTCAGTTTTGTGGAAAGCATTTGAAAAGAATGACTGCTTTTTGAGAAAAAAATTAACACACTTGCTGAGGCCTTCTTCACAAAGGCAATGATATGTCAGGTTATTTAAGGTCTGTTACAAAACACTAACCTTATTTCCATAAATGTCAGATCTAAAATGTATGTCTTCTTTTAGTAAACAATATTTAACAGTCATAATTTAGCTCTTACTGAGCTAACCTAATTTTTTTAAATTAAAGAATAATTTACATACAGTGAACTCAACTCTTAAAGGAACAGTTTGATCAGTGTTGACAAATACATGTACTTTTATAACCTAGATGCTAGTAATACATAGCATTTCTGTGACCCCCAAAAGATTCTTTGTGTTCCTTCTGGTTAATCCCTGTACCCCGTCCCCTGCCTAAGCAACTATTGATCCAATTTCTGTTATCAGAAATGAGTTTTGCCTAATTGATCTATTTCTTCCAATGGCTCTTAATTAATCATTGAAAAGGCATGGTACCAGAGATTTACCAACATATCTGGATTTCTAGATTAGGAGACTTGTTTTAACTTAAGCTTCCTTTAAATTAAATGTTTTAGGTGAGAAAAAAATATTAGCTTTAATGCAGTCAAAACTTGAGGAATTTAGATCCATATGATACTCATTTACCTAAAGACAATTGGAAATAAGCTCTGTTTTTCAATATAGACATACAAAGGCTTCCCAGCTGGCTCAGTGGTAAAGAATCCACCTGCCAATGCAGGAGACATGGGTTTGATACCTAGATGGAAGATCTCCTGGAGGAGGAAATGGCAACTGTTCTGGTGGAAATGGCAACCCCCTCCAGTATTATTGCCTAGAGAATCCTGTGAACAGAGGAGCCTGGTGGGCTGCTGTCCATAGGGTCGCATAGATTCGCACACGACTGAAGCGACTTTGCATGCATGCATGCATTAGAGAAGGAAATGGCAACCCACTCCAGTATTCTTGCCTGGAGAATCCCAGGGACGGAGGAGCCTGGTGGGCTGCCGTCTAGGGGGTCACACAGAGTCGGACACGACTGAAGCGACTTACAGCAGCAGCCAGTGTTCTTGCCTGAAAAATCCCATGGACAGAGCTGCCTGGCAGGCTATAATCCTTGGGGTCTCAAAGAGTCAGACACGACTGAGAGATTGAACAGATACGTGTACATACAGATATATAAGTTATTTCTTCCTCAGCCATAATCTGCCATGCTAAGAATCTAAGAATTTTAGGATTAAAGGCAAACTAGTTTAAAAATAGTTGTTTATTGCTTAGTTTGTTTTATAATATACATTGATGTACATCTAAACAATAACCTTAATAGGATCAGTATGATAATACTCCAACTTTTAGTAATAAATACACCAGCATTTATAGGTATAAAAAGATTATTATCTTTCATCTAATTTAGTGAATTTAATGTATCTTAAAGTAAGAAGGCTTATAGATAACTGAAGGAGGCAAAGACTAAGATAGATGTATAAGTATATTTTTATACCTTATATTGACCTAGCTAAAAGAAGATACTTTTTTAAACCTTTAAGAAAAAGTTAAATGTTAAATTCGTGTGGTGATTTATAATAAAATTCTATGCTTTTATAATTAAAGAGACAAATCTAATATACTAATATTTTTATGTTTTCCAAAAAAAATTTGTGTCCCCTACTTTCAGCCATAGTTGTATAACAGATTTTACAGTGGAGCCAGAGCATCCCCCTTCTGCCCAAACAAAAGCATGATTATGAGTCATGAAGATAGCTCTGGTGCTTAAAGGTGGGAAGCACTTACCTAGACTAAAAATGGCCTTATTTTTGTTTTCTTACTTCCAGATTTTGTACTTCTGCTGCTGATATGAAAATTAGATTATTTACTTCAGATCTTCAAGATAAAAATGAATACAAGGTATGTTGACAAGTTTAATTTGTAAGTCTATTTTAAAACATTTATTATTTTTGCTTTTTTATTGAATTTATCCCAATTTAAAATGACTTTATGGTTGTCTTTGAAATATGTAGTTTAGAATCTCATTTATTCTATTTTAGGCTATAGTAAGGAACTAGTATCATAGTAAGGACTGCGAATTATAAATCTAATATCACTTATTAAATTACAGTAGTAGGTAAGCACAGAAATGAGAGGGAACTAGAAACTTTGTGTAATAGACATGAACACGCATAGAGTAAGAGGTGAACTTGAAGGGAACAAGCTCAGTACAGCGCAGTGCAAGGCAGGACTACAAAGTGGTTAAAAGCACAGACACGGGAGCCAGAACATCTGATTTGAAGCCCAGCTGTGCCACCTTAGTAACAGTATGACTTTGGTCAAATTCCCAATCTCTTGTTCTCATTTCCTTACCTGTAAAATGAGGATGATCATAGCATCTGCTTCATGGGATTATGAGCATTGGCTAAGCTAATTCATATAAAACACTTAGAACAGTGCTTTTTACATAGTAAGCCCTGTATGTGAGTTTTCTATTGGTATGATCAATAACCCTGTAAGATAAGTCAGACGGAGAAAGACAAATACTATATGATTGCGCTTATGTGAGGAGCTCTTCTTAAAGCTGAACTCATAGAAACAGAAAATAGAGTGGTGGTTGTCAGGGCCTGGAAGGAAGGAATGGCGAGACAATGATGGAAGGGTACAGACCTCCAGTTTTAAGAGAAGTAAGTTCGGGGGGGTCTACTGTACGTCATGATGAGTATAGTTAACAATACTGTATTATATCTTGCAAGTTGCTAAAAGACTAGATCTTAAATATTCTCACCGCAAAACAAAAGTAATTTTGTGAGGTGATAGAAGTATTAACTAACCCTATCATGGTAGTCATTTCACTAACCCTGTTACAGTAATCATGTCACAGTGTATGTGTGTATCATCATGTACTAATCATCATGTTATACACCTTAAACTTACATAGTGTTATATAGCTCAATAAAGTGGGGAGAAATTCATTAAGTACCTCTCAGTTTGGATTGAAATTGAATCATGTTTTTTTATAAGAACAGTATTGCCTTCCTGACTTTCTAGTAAATAATTTCTAGTAAATAAAACCTATGAATAATATTACAAAACAAAGGTAAACTATAAACCTAATCATTTAGAAAACAGTAATAGTTATGCTCTAAGTTATATACAGTGGGTTATATACAATTTTACCATAATAAATGCACTGTATATATTAGTTTATTTAAAGCCATATCAGTGAACATCTGAGTGTACAGTGACACATAGAATTTTGACCCATTAAAAGTCAATAGTTATTAACTATTATTGCCAGTTTAAAAAGACATTAAATAGTTAATGTGATGTGGCGTAAAAACTGTGAGATAAGCTCTGAAGAAGGACCTGGACTTGTTAAACTTACACCAGAATGTTTGAATGAAATCCTTTTTTTCTCCCTCATTTCCAAATAGTTCAGTTCAGTTCAGTTCAGTCGCTCAGTCGTGTCTGACTGTTTGTGACCCCATGAATCGCAGCACACCAGGCTTCCCTGTCCATCACCACCTCCCGGAGTTCACTCAGTAGTACCAAATAGAATTACTTTATTAATCTTAGAACTGAGATCAAATTCAAGTGTCTAAAAGGTAAATAGGAAGCAAAAACAATATCCATTAAATTATTTAAATATCTGATATCTGACAGGCCTGGTCAGGATTTCAGTTTTACAGATTTAGACTAATTGGACCTTAACCTGCGTGCATAGTCCTCTAACTTACAACTTCCCATTTGCTCCTTCTGTGGCCAAAAGAGGGTTTCTGGGTTATTGTGATAATGGGCTTATAATTCTAGCTGTCTAAAGTGCTGGCAGTCACATTGAACAAATAAATAAAAACTGTAGAAGATGAAGTCCCTGCTATGTGTTTATTAGGTAGCAGCCAGTGTACAGAGCAGCAGGTAATGAGATAGAAAATCAAAAGGGGACTCTTATTTCAGGGCTCCTAGAAAGTTCTCCTGGCTTTAACTTTTGTATAAGCTTTATGTAATAAGTGAGAAATGAGGTGATTTGAGGACAGGTACAGTTAAAAAAATAAAAACAAAGAATGTGTGTTTTTGTAAGAAATGCATACTAGAAAAGATCAAGCTAATAACAGTGTGTTGAATGATCAGCTTCTTTCCAAGATAAACCTTCCAAAAAAGTGGGTGTATAAATCATGTTTTAAAAATAGCAGATTACTTAAGAAATATTTATAGAAAAGAGAAGCATGCAGTGAAGTAAAAATATTAGGTCAGAATATTGTAGATTATTTTCTTGTGTTCTTACTAACTTTTCCCCTGATGTCAGGTTTTAGAAGGCCATTCAGATTTCATTAATGGTTTGGTATTTGATCCCAGAGAAGGCCAAGAAATTGCAAGTGTGAGTGATGATCATACATGCAGGTATGTTGCTTACAACAAAATTTTTGAATTTTCATCTTATGTTAATGAGAATTACATTTTAAAAATGAAAGAAAATGTAAATTTCTACATATATTCCACAAAATGTTATAAAAGAAGCATACTTTATTTAAAGTGTAAGTATGGCACCAACAGGAGTTTCAAAACCAGTACGTTGAATTCTCATCTCAGTTAATGGAAAATTCCCTAACTAGTTCTTGGGTGCCTCTCTCCCTCTTATTTTAGGTTTGCGCATTTATGAAATCTAAGTATATATCAGGTCAAACATTGAACAGGATCAGTAGGCTAATAAAAGGCATTTGCCATTCTGTGAAATTATTTCACAGATTCTATCTGGTAAGTTAATGTTTAATAATGAACTGAGAATCTCATTTACTAAAGCAAGACTCATGGGGAATTTAGTGTTTTGACAAATTCAAAAGTCTCTTTCTAAAGCTTTTCTGTAGATATTCAATATTATATTCTTCCACCTTACCACCCCCACCCCTCACCCCTGCCTAGATTGAACAGATGAGGTAGCTATAACATTTTACTAGTGCCTAAAGCTGGAGAATATCACAAGTAAAGAACAAGATAAAGACCAAGTGTAGGAGGTGGAAATAAGCTAAGGAATCAGAAGTAAAGCAGTCATTAGAGGAATGCCAGTTGCCTCGTTTGCTTTAACAGTGCTGTGAGCAAACTGAACCACACACACACACACACACACACACACACACACACACAAAGAAAACAAAAATCACTGCTCTGCTATTTTGCATAGTTTTAATATTTGATTAAGCTATGTCAAAATTGCTGCTGCTGCTAAGTCGCTTTAGTCGTGTCCGACTCTGTGCGACCCCATAGACGGCAGCCCACTAGGCTCCCCCGTCCCTGGGATTCTCCAGGCAAGAACACTGGAGTGGGTTGCCATTTCCTTCTCCAATGCATGAAAGTGAAAAGTGAAAGTGAAGTCATTCAGTCATGTCCGACTCTTAGCGACCTCATGGACTGCAGCCTACGAGGCTCCTCCGTCCATGGGATTTTCCAGGCAAGAGTACTGGAGTGGGGTGCCATTGCCTTCTCCGTTGTCAAAATTGCTAGTATTTATAAATACTTGTACAAATATAAAACTACTAAGTATGTGTCCTTTCACATTAGAAGTAAAGCCACTAACTTCTTTTTAAATTTTAATCTTCTCAGTAGCTCTTTTTAAAGTTATAGAGTCATAGGCCATCATTTTTTATGTACTGCCTGTTAAGATTTTCATGTCAGAGACATAAAAGATTTACATAACATTAAGATACTAGAGCCCCAAGTGTTAAAAAACTGAGTTTGTATAGAGACGGAAGAGTTAGTGGGACTATTTTTTAATGTAAAGCTTAAATTAGATCACTAGAAAGAAATAATGACACTTTAGTTCTCTAACACATGGAGTTTCCTAATCACAGCATTTGGAATAATGAAATCTTTGAAGGGGGAAAATGAGTGTCTTTGCAAGCCAAGGAATATCCTTTGAATAGTGAATACCCACCAGAGACTTGGGATTACATTCAGAGGTCTGTGATTTTTTATTTCTTGTAGGATACTTTGGGATCTTTGTAGAATAGTAAAATTGTCCTAAAATTTGGGGGACTAGCAGAGGGTTGCCACCTCTTTATTTTGTCAAGTGATAAGAATTTTTTTAAAGTCTACTGCCTTCTATTATTATCATTTTATTAAAAAAAATCATTATTACTCTAAATAGGAGAAAGGACTTAACTTCAAAATGAGACCTTTAATTTAAATCAATTTAACTTAAAATTTATTATGTTGCTCCTAATTGTCTTGCTTTGCTAGCCTGTGGTTGATGGTGTTACTGTTCAGTAAATACTTACTCTCCCATCCATGCTCCTGTGGACAGAGACTTTGCTTGCTCTGTTGACCTTAGCCATGAGACTTGTTGAAGCCACTGTAATGTTAGCAGATGTGACTCAAGCAGACACTTTAAATAAACATGTCCTAGATAGCTACTGGCCCCAGAGTGAGAAACACATTAAGCAGAGATGGACCCATCTGGCATTATGAAATAAGAGTGTCCCCAGACCCATAAGCAATAAATGCATGCCTATTTTGGTAAGTCTGAGATACTTGAGGTTGATAATATCATAGCAGCAGTGGCTGGGGAGCTAAATATAGTATTTATCAGCTTAATTTGCCAACCAGAGGGACAATTCTGATTGGCTTTCAGAGTCAAACCTCTTGGACTAAAAGTTAAACAATACAGATAAGATCTTTAAAAGAAACAGAAGATGTAGCTAAATCAAGAGGTTTAAGAAAGAGTAGTAACATACACTCTCAAAGTAACAAAGAAAGTAGGAATTCTGAGGGGACAAACTACCATAGAAAAATGTTTGAGTACAACTGTCTCCATTAACTCAAAGTATACAATTACCGAGTGACAAATAAAGACACCAGCCAAATGGCAGCTCTGCGATTTGGGTAGAAGAAATAGCCAAATATATCCCAGGAATCATTCCTATCATTGTACTAAAGTGATGTCTACTGGAGTCTGGATCTGTGTATGTTGGTGATAAAGGTACCTTAGTGAAATCCTTGTGCAATCATATTCAAAACCTGTGTCATCTTGGATTTAGAATTGTATGCCGGTGATACCATGCTTTTAAAGAACATGCTAAATAGAATAACTAGGTCAATAAAGAAGTAGAGGATTTTAACATTTTAAACAAGCTGTACCTAACAGACATATATAAAACATCCAAACACTCCCAACATCAGCCAAATGTACATTCTTCTCAAGTGCACCTGGAACACATAAAAATAAACCATCTATTAGTCCTCAAAGCTAGGTTTTTAATCACACAAAGTATCTTCTTTAATCACAGTGTAATGAACTAAAAATCTTTAACAGAAGGAAAAGCTACAGGTACATGGAAAGTGAATAACACACTCTCATTAAACAGCCAATAAGTCAAAAAGGAAATCACAAAGGAAATTAGATTTCACTTTGAGATGAGTGAAGAAACATAACATCCAGAATTGATAGGATGCAGTAAAAGCAGTGCTCAGAGGGAAATTTATAGCTGTGAACACTTATATTAAAAAGAAGAACTCAAATTAATAACCTAAATTGATACCTTACGAAGCTTAAAAAGAAGAAACCCAAAACTAACAGAAGTAAGGAAATAAGAAAGATTAGAACAAAGATTAACAAAATAGGGAATGGAAAATAACAGAGTCAATGATATCAAAAGAGGTTCTTTGAAAATATATAACAAAATTAGCAAACCTTTAGCTAGACAAACAGAGAATACTATAAGTGGTAAAAATCAGGAAAAGTGGGAACATTACTACTAACCTTACAGAAATAAAAAGGATTATAAGAGAATACTATGAATAGTTATATGCCAACAAATCAGATAACCAAGGTGTCATGGACAAATTCTTAGAAACACAAAACTGCCAAAACTCAAGGGGGAGAAAAAAAAAAAAAGAAAATCTAAATAGACCTATAAAAAATAAACAATTGATAATCAAAAATTTCTCAACTAAGAAAGCCCAGGACAAGATTCTTCACTGGTAAATTCTGCCAAACATTTAAGGAAGAATTAACACCTGTCTCTCAAATGCTTACAGAAAGTAGAATAGGAGGAAACACTTTCTGACTCATTCTGTGAGGCCATCATTATCCTGATAACCAAAGCCAGACAAAGACTTCATAAAAAAAGAAAACTGCACACCAGTATTCCTTACAAATATAGATGCAAAATCCTCAATAATATCCAGCTAAAACTAGAAAACTCTTAGAAGAAGAAAGCAGGGACAAAGCTTTAGGGTCTTGGATTTGGTAATGGTTTCTTAAATATGACACAAAAAACACATCTATTAAAAATAAATAAATTGGGCTTCATCAGAATTTATAACTTTTGAATACCAGAGGACCCTGTCAAGGGAGTGAAAAGATATTCCACTGAATGGGAAAATGTATTTGCAAATTATATATCTAATAAGAGTGTCATCCAAGATATACAAGAAACTCTTCTAATTCAATTATAAAGAGACAAACAACCCAATTTAGAAAAAAATATATGCAAAATACATGAATAGACGATTCTTCTGAGAAGATATATAAATTGCTGACAAGCACATGAAAAGATGCTGAATGTCATTAGGGAAATGAAAATCAAAATAAAGTACCACTGAGCACTAAGATAACTATAAACACAAAGGAAAAAGCAAGTCTTGACAAGAATGTGAAGAAACTGAAACCCTCATACTTTGCTGGTAGGAATGTAAAATGGTGTAGCCATCATGGAATAGAGTTTGGCATTTCCTCAAAATGTTAAACATGTAACCCAGCATTTCCAATCCTTGGTATAGACCCAAGAGAATTAAAACCAGGTGTTCATTCAAACGAAAACTTACAAAGGAATGTTCCTAGCAGCACTATTCACAATAGCTAAAAGGTGAGGCAACCCAGATGTCCATCAGTAAATGAATGGACAAATAAATGTATATCCATACATGGGCTTCCCTGGTGGCTCAGATGGTAAAGAATCTGCCTGTAATGCAAGAGACTTGGGTTCAATCCCCTGGGTTGGGAAGATCCCATGGAGGAGAGTATGGCAACCTGCTCCAATATTCTTGTCTGGAGAATCCCCATGGACAGAGGAGTCTGTCAGGCTACAGTCCATGAGGTCACAAAGAGTTGGACATGACTGAGCAACTAAGCACAGATATCCACACATTGAAATACTATTCACCTGTAAACAAAAATGAATATAGATACATGCTACACCATAGATGAAACTTGAAAACACTATGTTAAGTGAAAGTAGCCAGAGATAAAATACTCTGTGTTTCCATTAGGTAAATTCTCCAGAAGCAGCAGATCATTAGACAAAACAGATTAGTGGCTGCCAGGAAGTTGGAGGACCAGACATAGGAGTGACTGCTTAATGAGTACAGTGTTTCCTTTTGGAATTATGAAAATATTCTAGAACTAGATAGTGGTGGTGGTTGCACAACATTGTGAATGTGCTAAGTGCTCCTGAACTATTTTAAAACTATTTAAATGGTGAATAAAATTTTTTAAATACTAAGCTTTATTATGTAATCCAACAATATGAAACAGTGCTACAAGATGGATTCTTAATGTTTTGTACTATAAAGAGCAGAAAGAATGTTTCTTTTCTGCAACTCAAAAAAAAAAAAATTCTTTTTCATACACTGTTGATCTGTGCATATCTTCAGATGTTTGACTTTAACCTTTTCAAGGAGACACAATATTATAATCAGCTAAGAGATTTGTGGCCTTAGGGACACCATTTCAAAACACTCTACCCCTTCAAGAGGTTCATAAAACTTAACCTATTTTATTGAAAATTCCCAAATTCTGATTCAGAATGAAGATGGTCTCACTTGTACTAATGTCTCAGTCTATCCATTAAAAGTTGTCACTTGTTTGTCTCTTGATACAGAGACTGAATGTATAGAAAATAAATGAATATGTAGACTAATTCATCCAGACAGCAAATGTCAAGTATCTACTATGTGCCAGCCACTGTGCTAGGTTCTTGGTAATCACCGATATATTTTTAAACCTGTGAATAATCATTTCAGAACCATTTTAAGCTTCTCTAAGACTCACACAGGTGTTTTATTTCCTGTAAATGAATTATAATAAAAATAATATTACTAAATATTTTATGGAGTACTTTACTGCATACTAACCAACACTGAGTGCCTTACCTATGTAAGTTTATTTAATTTTTACAACACATCTGAGATAGGTTCTATTTTTATCCTCCATTTATAAGATGAGGATACAGGGCACAGAGAGGCTAATAATTTGTGGAAAGGGACACAGCTGTTAAGGAGAGGAACTCGAGTATCAGGCAGTCTGACTGTACTACCTGCAGTCTTAATTCATTCACCCTTCTCAGTGGCAATTTTCAAATTCATCCTGTGAGAAGATAGTATTTGAATCTAATAATATTTTAGATATTTCTTACTAATGTGCATTCTGTAATATGACTTTTTATTTAAGATTTCATCTAGTTTTAATATTCTATAATATCTGCAAGTTCTTAAGAAAATTGAGTTCTCATTTAAAAGTTCTTTATCTGTCCCAATACTACCTTTTTGTAAACATTTTCTAAAGTGTACTATACAATTTTGGGGGGCGGTCCTAAGATGGCAAAGGAATAGGACGGGGAGACCACTTTCTCCCCCACAAATTCATCAAAAGAACATTTGAACATTGATTAAATTCCACAAAACAACTTCTGAATGTGTGCAGAGGACATCAGGCACTCAGAAAAGCAGCCCATTGTCTTCAAAAGGAGGTAGGAAAAAATATAAAAGGTAAAAAGAGAGACAAAAGAGGTAGGGATGGAGATCCGTCCTGGGAAGGGAGTCTTAAAAAAGAGAGAAGTTTCCAAACACCAGGAAACACTCTCACTGGTGAGTCTGTGGCAAGTCTTGGAACCTCAGAGGGCAACATAACTGGGAGGAAAAATAAATAAATAATTAAAACCCACAGATTAAGTGCCCAACAGTAACTCCCAGCAGAGAAGCAGTGCAGATGCCTGTATCCGCCACTAGCAAGTGGGGGCTGGGGCAGGGAGGCACGGGCTGCATTGCTTAGAGTAAGGACCCGGCCTGAATGCCCCGAGGGCAATCTGATGGAACTAACTAGAGATAGCAAACCAGACTGCAGGATACCCACCCCGCAAAAGGCTCTAACGTAAAACACTGCCAGGCCTGCTCACCAAACAAAGGACTGATTAGAGCTAGCTGGCTGTGGACAGACCTATCCCCCACTGGAGACGGGCAGGTGAGGGCAGCCAGAGCCAGAAGGGATCAGTCATGCCCCAGAGAGGCATCATCTACCAAACTGTAAGCAGGCTTTGTTGCTAACCAAGACTTCTTGGGATTCTGAACGGTCAACATCCACCTGAGAAGGTGCGCTGGTTGTATACCCAGAAAACTGAGTGGCAGGGATGTGGGAAGCCATAAGTCACAGAAACTGCGCTTGCCAAACACCTGGTCACCTGAGCCGCTCAGACCTGGGAACAGCACAAAACGCAGGCCCAACCAAGTCTGTGCCTTTGTAGACTACCTGAGTACCTGAACCTGAGTGGCTTAGACCTGGAAAGTGCATACAACCCAGGGCCGGCCTCAGACAGTTCCCAGCAGAGTAACCTAGAGCCTAAGCAGTGTAGACAGGAAAACACACATACCATGAGCGGGGGCAAACCCAGTGTAGCCAAGACACTGGGACCACTCCCCACAGATGCCAGTGTTATTTGTTTGCAGTGTTCCTCCCTCCCCACACCATGACTGAACAAGTGAGCCTAAAAAAGTGTCCACCACCACCCCCTTGTATGAGGGCGGAAATTAGACACTGAAGAGACCAGCAAACAGAAGAAACTAAAACAGATGGAACCGCCTTGGAAGTGACGGATGGAGAAGTCTTGAGGCTACTATAAGAATAAAAACCAGAAGCAGGAGGCTTAAGTCCAAATCCTGAGAACACCAGAGAACTCCTGACTCCAGGGAACATTAATAGACAAGAGCTCATCCAAAAGCCTCCATACTTACACTGAAACCAAGCTCCACCCAAGGGCCAGCAAGCTCCAGAGCAAGACATACCACGCAAATTCTCCAGCAACACAGGAACATAGCCCTCAGCTTCAATTTACAGGCTGCCCAAAGTCACTCAAAACCCACTGACATTTCATAACTCATTACTGGACACTTCACTGCACTCCAGAGAGAAAAAATCCAGCTCCACCCACCAGAACACCCGACACAAGTTTCCCTAACCAGGAAGCCTTGACAAGCCACCTATCCAACGCCACCCACAGCCAGGAAACTCCACAATAAAGAGAACTCCACAAACTGCCAGAAGACAGAAAGGCCACCCCAAACACAGCCATATAAACAAGATGAAGGGGCAGAGAAATACCCAGCAGGTAAAGGAACAGGATAAATGCCCACCAAACCAAACAAAAGAGGAAGAGATAGGGAATCTACCTGATAAAGAATTCCAAATAATGATAGTGAAAATGATCCAAAATCTTGAAAACAAAATGGAGTTACAGATAAAAAGCCTGGAGACAAGGATTGAGACGATGCAAGAAAGGTTTAACGAGGACATAGAAGAAATAAGAGTCAATCAATAATGAATAATGCAATAAATGATATCAAAAACATTATGGAGGGAACCAACAGTAGAATAATGGAGGCAGAAGATAGGATAAGTGAGGTAGAAGATAGAATGGTAGAAATAAATGAAACAGAGAGGGAAAAAGAAAAACTAATTAAAAGACATGAGGACAATCTCAGAGACCTCTGGGACAATGTTAAATGCCCCAACATTCGAATCAGGAGTCCCAGAAGAAGAAGACAAAAAGAAAGACCATGAGAAAATACTTGAGGAGATAATAGTTGAAAACTTCCCTAAAATGGAGAAGGAAATAATCACCCAAGTCCAAGAAACCCAGAGAGTCCCAAACAGGATAAACCCAAGGCGAATCACCCCAAGACACATATTAATCAAATTAACAAAGATCAAACACAAAGAACAAATATTAAAAGCAGCAAGGGAAAAACAATAAATAACACACAAGGGGATTCCCATAAGGATAACAGCTGATCTTTCAACAGAAACTCTTCAGGCCAGGAGGGAATGGCAGGACATACTTAAAGTGATGAAAGAAAATAACCTACAGCCCAGATTACTGTACCCTGCAAGGATCTCATTCAAATATGAAGGAGAAATCAAAAGCTTTACAGACAAGCAAAAGCTGAGAGAATTCACCACCACCAAACCAGCTCTCCAACAAATGCTAAAGGATCTTCTCTAGACAGGAAACACAGAAAGGGTGTATAAACTCGAACCCAAAACAATAAAATAAATGGCAGTGGGATCATACTTATCAATAATTACCTTAAATGTAAATGGGTTGAATGCCCCAACCAAAAGACAAAGACTGGCTGAATGGATACAAAAACAAGACCCCTGTATATGTTGTCTACAAGAGACCCACCTCAAAACAAGGGAAACATATGAACTGAAAGTGAAGGGCTGGAAAAAGATATTCCATGCAAATAGAGACCAAAAAAGCAGGAGTAGTAATACTCATCAGGCAAAATACACTTTAAAACAAAGAGTGTGAAAAGAGACGAAGGACACTACATAATGTTCGAAGGATCAATCCAAGAAGAAGATATAACAATTATATATGCACCCAACAGAGGAGCACCACAATATGTAAGACAAATGCTAACAAGTATGAAAGGGGAAATTAACAATAACACAATAATAGTGGAAGACTTTAATACCCCACTCACACCTATGGATAGATCAACTAAACAGAAAATTAACAAGGAAACACGAACTTTAAGTGATACAATAGACCAGTTAGACCTAATTGATATCTATAGGACATTTCATCCCAAAACAATGAATTTCACCTTTTCTCAAGCACACATGGAAGCTTCTCCAGAATAGATCACATCCTGGGCCATAAATCCACCCTTGGTAAATTCAAAAAAACTGAAACCATTCCAAGCATCTTTTCTGACCACAATGCAGTAAGATTAGATCTCAATTACAGGAGAAAAACTATTAAAAATTCCAACATATGGAGGCTGAACAACACGCTGCTGAATAACCAACAAATCACAGAAGAAATCAAAAAATGCATAGAAAAGAATGAAAATGAAAGCACAACAACCCGAAACCTGCGGGATACTGTAGAAGCAGTGCTAAGGGGAAGGTTCATAGCAATACAGGCATACCTGGAGAAACAAGAAAAACGTCAAATAACCTAACTCTACACCTAAAGCAACTAGAAAAGGAAGAAATGAAGAACCCCAGGGTTAGTAGAAGGAAAGAAATCTTAAAAATTAGGGCAGCTACTGCTGCTGCTGCTGAGTCACTTCAGTTGTGTCTGACTCTGTGCAACCCCATAGACGGCAGCCCACCAGACTCCCCCATCCCTGGGATTCTCCAGGCAAGAATACTGGAATGGGGTGCCATCGCCTTCTCTGAAAATTAGGGCAGAAATAAATGCAAAAGAAACAAAAGAGACCATAGCAAAAATCAAAGCCAAAAGCTGGTTATTTGAGAAGATAAATAAAAGTGACAAACCATTAGCCAGACTCATCAAGAAACAAAGGGAGAAAAATCAAATCAATAAAAGTAGAAATGAAAATGTAGAAATCACAACAGACAACACAGAAATACAAAGGATCATAAGAGACTACTATCAGCAAGTATATGCCAATAAAATGGACAACTTGGAAGAAATGGACAAATTCTTAGAAAAGTATAACTTTCCAAAACTGAACCAGGAAGAAATAGAAAATCTTAACAGCCCCATCACAAGCACGGAAATTGAAATCGTAATCAGAAATCTTCCAGCAAACAAAACCCCAGGTTCAGACGGCTTCACAGCTGAATTCTACCGAAAATTTAGAGAAGAGCTAACACCTATCCTACTCAAACTCTTCCAGAAAATTGCAGAGGAAGGTAAACTTCCAAACTCATTCTATGAGGCCACCATCACCCTAAAGCCAAAACCTGACAAAGATGCCACAAAAAAAGAAAACGACAGGCCAATATCACTGATGAACATAGATGCAGAAATCCTTAACAAAATTCTAGCAATCAAGCAATCAGAATCCAACCACACATTAAAAAGATCATACACCATGCCCAAGTGGGCTTTATCCCAGGGATGCAAGAATTCTTCAATATCCGCAAATCAATCAATGTAATACACCACATTAACAAATTGATAAATAAAAATCATATGACTATCTCAATAGATGCAGAGAAAGCCTTTGACAAAATTCAACATCCATTTATGATAAAAACCCTCCAGAAAGCAGGAACAGAAGGAACATACCTCAACATAATAAAAGCTATATATGACAAACCCACAGCAAACCCATTATCCTCAATGGTGAAAAATGAAAGCATTTCCCCTAAAGTCAGGAACCAGAGAAGGGTGCCCACTATCACCACTTACTATTCAACATACTTTTGGAAGTTTGGCCACAGCAATCAGAACAGAAAAAGAAATAAAAGGAATGCAAATTGGAAAAGAAGTAAACCTCTCACTGTTTGCAGATGACATGATCCTCTACATAGAAAACCCTAAAGACTCCACCAGAAAATTACTAGAGCTAATCAATGAATATAGTAAAGTTGCAGGATATAAAATCAACACACAGAGATCCCTTGCATTCGTATACACTAACAATGAGAAAACAGAAAGAGAAATTAAGGAAACAATTCCATTCACCATTGCAATGAAAAGAATAAAATCAGATCAGATCAGCTCAGTCGCTCAGTTGTGTCCGACTCTGCGACCTCATGAATCGCAGCAGGCCAGGCCTCCCTGTCCATCACCAGCTCCCGGAGTTCACTCAGACTCACGTCCATCGAGTCAGTGATGCCATCCAGCCATCTCATCCTCTGTCGTCTCCTTCTCCTCCTGCCCCCAATCCCTCCCAGCATCAGAGTCTTTTCCAATGAGTCAACTCTTCGCATGAGGTGGCCAAAGTACTGGAGCTTCAGCTTCAGCATCATTCCTTCCAAAGAAATCCCAGGGCAGATCTCCTTCAGAATGGACTGGTTGGATCTCCTTGCAGTCCAAGGGACCCTCAAGAGTCTTCTCCAACACCACAGGTCAAAAGCATCAATTCTCTGGCTTTCAGCCTTCTTCACAGTCCAACTCTCACATCCATACATGACCACTGGAAAAACCATAGCCTTGACTAGACGAACCTTTGTTGGCAAAGTAATGTCTCTGCTTTTCAATATGCTATCTAGGTTGGTCATAACTTTCCTTCCAAGGAGTAAGTGTCTTTTAATTTCATGGCTGTAGTCACCATCTGTAGTGATTTTGGAGCCCAGAAAAAGAAAGTCTGACACTGTTTCTACTGTTTCCCCATCTATTTCCCATGAAGTGGTAAAATACTCAGGAATATATCTACCTACAGAAACAAAAGACCTATATATAGAAAACTATAAAACACTGGTGAAAGAAATCAAAGAGGACACAAATAGATGGAGAAATATACTGTGTTCGTGGATTGGAAGAATCAATATAGTGAAAATGAGTATACTCCCCAAAGCAATCTGTAGATTCAGTGCAATCCCTATCAAGCTACCAATGGTATTTTTCACAGAGCTAGAACAAATAATTTCACAATTTGTATGGAAATACAAAAAACCTCAAATAGCCAACGCAATCTTGAGAAAGAAGTATGGAACTGGAGCAATCAACCTGCCTGACTTCAGGCTCTACTACAAAGCCACAGTCATCAGGACAGTATGGTATTGGCACAAAGACAGAAATATAAATCAATGGAACAAAATAAAAAGCCCAGAAATAAATCCACACACCTATGTACACCTTATCTTTGACAAAGGAGGCAAGAATATACAATGGAGAAATGACAATCTCCTTAACAAGTGGTGCTGGGAAAACTGGTCAACCACTTGTAAAAGAATGAAATTAGAACACTTTCTAACACCATACACAAAGATAAACTCAAAATGGATTAAATATCTAAACGTAAGACCAGAAACTATAAAACTCCTAGAGGAGAACATAGGCAAAACACTCTCCGACATATATCACAGCAGAATCCTCTATGACCCACCTCCCAGAATACTGGAAATAAAAGCAAAAATAAACAAATGTGACTTAATTAAAATTAAAAGCTTCTGCACAACAAAGGAAACTATAAGCAAGGTGAAAAGACAGCCTTCAGAATGGGAGAAAATAATAGCCAAGGAAGCAACTGACAAAGAATTAATCTCAAAAATATACAAGCAACTCCTACAGCTCAATTCCAGAAAAATAAATGACCCAATCAAAAAATGGGCCAAAGAACTAAACAGACATTTCTCCAGAGAAGACATACAGATGGCTAACAAACACATGAAAAGATGCTCAACATCACTCATTATCAGAGAAATGCAAATCAAAACCACAATGAGTACCATTTCACGCCAGTCAGAATGGCTGCTATCCAAAAGTCTACAAGCAATAAATGCTGGAGAGGGTGTGGAGAAAAGGGAACCCTCTTACACTGTTGGTGGGAATGCAAACTAGTACAGCCACTATGAAGAACAGTGTGGAGATTCCTTAAAAAACTGGAAATAGAACTGGCATACGACCCAGCAATCCCACTGCTGGGCATACGCACCGAGGAAACCAGAATTGAAAGAGACACATGTACCCCAGTGTTTGTCACAGCATTGTTTATAATAGCCAGGACATGGAAGCAACCTAGATATCCATCAGCAGATGAATGGATAAGAAAGCTGTGGTAGCCCTGGGGGCGGGGCCTCCGCCGCCTCAGCTTGGGCAGAGCAGTGATGGCGGCCACCACTGGGGTCGGGGAGGCCGCACGGGGCAGGGAACCAGGTCAGCGGAAGCCGCCGCCGCCTCCTCAGCCCCATCCTCCTCCGCCGCCTCCCCAGCCACTGCAGGAAGAGGCGGCATCCCTTATGGATGATGGGTTCCTGAGCCTGGACTCGCCCACCTATGTCCTATACAGGGACAGAGCAGAATGGCCTGATATAGATCCAGTGCCGCAGAATGATGGCCCCAATCCAGTGGTCCAGATCATTTATAGTGAGAAATTTCAGGACGTCTATGATTATTTCTGGGCTGTCCTGCAGCGGGACGAGAGAAGTGAGCAGGCTTTTAAATTAATCAGAGATGCTATTGAGTTAAATGCAGCCAGTTACATAGTGTGGCATTTCTGGAGTGTTCTCTCAAAGTCACTTCAGAAAGATCTACATGAGGAAATGAACTACTCGTCTTGGCAATAATTGAGCAATGGCCCAAAAACTATCAAGTTTGGCATCATAGGTGAGTGCTGGTGGAATGGCTGAGAGACCCATCTCAGGAGCTTCAGTTTATTGCGGATATTCTTACTCAGGGTGCAAAGAATTACCATGCCTGGCAACACCGACAGGTTATTCAGGAATTTAAACTTTGGGATAATGAGTTGCAGTATGTAGACCAACTTCTCAAAGAGGATGTGAGAAATAACTGTCTGGAACCAAAGATATTTCATAATTTCTAACACTACGGGCTACAATGATCATGCTATATTGGAGAGAGAAATCCAGTACACTCTGGAAATGATCAAACTAGTTCCACATAATG
The DNA here is from genome assembly GCF_019923935.1 of Bubalus bubalis. Classification (NCBI taxonomy): domain Eukaryota; kingdom Metazoa; phylum Chordata; class Mammalia; order Artiodactyla; family Bovidae; genus Bubalus; species Bubalus bubalis. Next base: position 54,192,932 of record NC_059160.1, read on the forward strand.
AAAGTGCATGGAATTATTTGAAAGAGATTTTGCAGGGTCGTAGTCTTTTCAAATATCCCAATCTGTTAAATCAATTACTTGATTTACAACTAAGTCACAGCTCTCCCTACTTCATTGCCTATCTCATGGATATCTATGAAGACATGCTAGAAAACCAATGTGACAACAAGGAGGAAATTCTTAATAAAGCATTAGAGGTATAAAAAAAAAAAGCTGTGGTACATATATACAATGGAGTATTACTCAGCCATTAAAAAGAATACATTTGAATCAGTTCTAATGAGGTGGATGAAATTGGAGCCTATTATACAGAGTGAAGCAAGCCAGAAAGAGAAACACCAATACAGTATACTAACACATACATATGGAATTTAGAAAGGTATTAACGATAACCCTGTATGCGAGACAGCAAAAGAGACACAGATGTATAGAACAGTCTTTTGGACTCTGTTGGAGAGGGCGAGGGTGGGATGATTTGGGAGGATGGTGTTGAAACATGTATAATATCATATGTGAAACAAAACACCAGTCCAGGTTCAATGCATGATACAGGATGCTTGGGGCTGGTGCACTGGGATGACCCAGAGGGATGGTATGGGGAGGGAGGTGGGAGGGGGATTCAGGATGGGGAGTGCATTTACACCAGTGGCGGATTCATGTCAGTGTATGGCAAAACCAATAGAATATTGTAAAGTAAAAAAGAATGAGAAAAAAAAAAGTGTACTATACAATTTTGAATGAACCTCATAGAAAATATAACCTATCAAAATATATAATGATAAAAATATTTTGATTGTACATTTCTCTAAAATATTTTAATATTATATAAGTGTTTTAATTATATTACACATATCTATAAAAAAAACAAGTAGTTATAGAATAGCAGTACAGTGTATATGTGTTCAGACATGACCACATAAGAAGATATAGTAACATGTAGTCTTTGTCACTCTTTACAGGAAATAAATTTGAGTATTAGAAACATAAGATAACAGGAAAATGTAAGGCAGAGGCAAAGCTGCCAAGCTGCACAATTCCAGAGCTATGGCTTACAGAGTACAATGTAAATAGTGCCATCTGGAGTTCTGCAATGTCATAACCTTGAGCAAAACTTGGTATTAGACTAAAATCTGAAGTCAGTAGTAATTAAAAAAACAAAATTGTACTATGGGAAGTGAAAGAGTATGGAAATAAAGGCTAATCAAAATGGAAATAACCTGACAAGACAGATTATAGGATGTCAAGTTGAAAAAATAGGGAAGGATAATATTCTTGCAAAGTAGCCAATTTTTATATGGATGGTGTCAGAGTAATTCACTGTTATGACATGGGATGGAACACTAACAAAGATTGAAAAAAACATATTTCCTATCTTGAAATGGCCCCACCTAGTATTTCTCAATTTTACTGTGACATGCAAAAGTCATGTAGAATGGCTAGCATCCCTGGTTCCCTTTCACTAAATGCTTGTAGCACCCCACTCATTAGGACAATCAGAAATGTAACTAGGTGTTGGAACCATGCCCTGTTGAGAAATTTTGATTCAGTTAATAGTAAGTGATCATACTATGTTTTATATAAATTAATTCATTTACTCCTCAAAAATACTACTTGGTAGATTCTCCAATTGAAGTTTTGATCTTTTTATATTATTGAAAAAGCAAATGTTCATATTATTTCTATGCCCTAATTAAAATCAAGCGTTATGTAGGGTTTAATAAAATTGATAGAATTATACTTAGGGTAATGTGTACAGACATGTTATCATCTTCTGCTTGGGAAGAATCTATCATTTTTGAAAGATATCTTTGCTAAAACACTCCAGTACCATTTCTTGAAACGAAGATGTCATATTCGTTCATATGTCATTAGGCCAGCTTTCAGATGAGGAGCAAGAAAGGAGAAATGGAGTTTTGTAGAGGACAAGGAAAATGATCCTAGAGTAGACTGCCCTTTTCACTAAGGGATTTTACAGGGTCAGCCATGCTTGACTACCCTAGAGTCATCCCAGCCCTAGAAGAGTACCCTCTTAAGTATTTAGTGAGTGAGTGAATGAATGAATACAATCCTTTATCTGTCACCATGTCTTTATTAAAAAAATGCCATTACCAAACAAACATCTGACAGATGTGTTTAAGAAAAGAATTCCCAAGTAAATCATAGGATTGCTAGTCATTCGGCCTCATGTTAGAACACCATTCTTTTATGGTCCCTCTTCATGTTCTCCATATATAGATCTATCATATACATACATTTATGTACAGGAAAATATAAGTACTAGTACTTCAAATTATGACCTAGAATCATCTGAAGAAAGTTAAAATTATTATTTTTGAGAGGTAAGTAAATGCATATTTAGAAAGATTTATTATCCCCCTCCTTCCCAAAGAAGGTAAAAATGGTGTTTAAGTATTTACCGGGTTAAGCTTATTATTTTAAAAACTCACTAATACAGAACATCTCATTCCTAGTCAGTGCCAAATAACAGATGTTCTTGTATATTAAAAACAGTACCGTTCTGTAAGAACAAGTCAGATCAACAAGTATTTATTAAACATGTTTAGTATAGCCAACATTTAGTACTTTGGGGGATACAAAAGAAATAGAAGATGCAGTACTCACTGTAACTACAGAAGATGTCAGAACTAAATCCATTTCCTCCTCCTCCTCCCCAGTAATCTTTTAAAATATTAGATAAAATTTATGGTGAAGGAAAAGTGGCTTCCAAAAACCAAGAAATTCTTAGTTCAAGACTAAAATAATAGAGGCGTGTAATGTGCCATTCACTTTGTCTATAAAACACGGAATATTGGTAGTTGTCATGTTCTAGCTGTCATCAATTTAACTAAAATGGGAGGAAGGGTGAGACATAAAAAATAATGATTTTTTTTAGGAATATAACCAAATTGCTAGATAAGGGAATACTAAATTACCTTAGATATCCACTAAGCCAATAATGCTGTTTTTTGAAAATTATTATGAGAGAAATAGAATGTTTATCAACTGTCTTCTATATATCCCATGTTAGCTACATTCTTCCCATAATACTTCTGCTCATGTATATTTGCATCTTTAAGATCCACAGTTAAGACAGTGTTCCTCCCCGAACCCCACCCCAGCTAAGATCACAAAATAAGTGATTTACTTAAAATTAGTCCTTACGGGAAAGAGAGAAAAATTAAGACTGAGAACCTTCTGAAGATAGGCCAAGAGAGCATTGCTTGGAAGATCAATCTGCATTTAGGAGCAGTTAAATGATGCCTGATAATTACAGGTACAAAGTGAAATCAGAAGAATGTATACTATTCATTATAATGTATGGTTAAATAATTACAGAAATAAAGTTTTCTGCTTGTCCTCTAAAATTTCCTCTAGTTTTTTATAACATTTTGAATCAAGATTAATTATTTCATAGTTCTAATAAGAGCTTTAAGAATGAGATAAAAGAGACAGCTTGTATTGAATTTACCTCTAGTGAGTGAAACATAAGGATTTAATGTCTTTATAAGAACCATCCAAAAATTATAGTAAAGTCTTTTGATCACCTTTGCAGATCTGTTATGTCGAGGCCAAGAAATAGTGTGTTAATAAAAGATTGTAATAGAGTGAAAAGTTATAAAATGATGAAAGAATTTTCTGAAATTTTGTATGATCGTGTACTGGTAATACCACTGTGGTGTTCAACCCTTTGGTCTCTCACGTGCTCTTGCAGATGAAATATAAAACCAGTGCTTCATAAAGCGTATTACCCTATCAGTGACTGCAGTAACTTAAGCTTGCTTTTTAGCCATTGTAGCCATTGTGTGGTTGTAAGAAGTGAATTGTACAAATAATAACCATATTCTTGAAACATATCCATTCAGGTTTATTTTGAAAGTCCACTAATGTAACTGATAAGGAGTACCTTCCCTCTTTTGTAGCATATAGTCAAATAACTTACAAAGTATATTGAAATTTTTCTTGAAAGTAATGAAAGGCGAGTATTTCCTGGGTAGTATTACTGGTGTTTGTGTTAAGGTTTATGTTAGTTAAAGGAAAAGTCCTTTTATTCTGAATTCCTTGAAGATGAAATAACTAAATATCTGTTTGAAAACTACCATATGCTATTTCTTTGCAGTTGAGAGTTTAATTTCGAGGTTTATTTTTAAATCTGACAAAATATCTCACAATTCCTATGCTTCAGAAATGTTTGTCTTTGTAAGTTAAATAAGATGTCACTTCTCCTCTGGGGTGGCCCTCAGGTATGATAAATTGGTAGTTTCTGCTGCATTTGTTTATAATTTTAAGGAAAAAAATGAAGGAATGACATGTAAATGTGTAAGATTTTTTAACCCCTCCGAAGCTTCATGATGTATAATAGTACATTGTTGTTTGTGTGGTAAAGTTGGTTTATTAGTATTATATTTGAAACAGGCCACTTCCTCTCCCCTTCAAAGTACAGCCTTTGATTATTGACTCTATTTTTGACTTATGAATTTTTGTGTTCATAAATTTTAATATTATTTGTAGACAAGTCAGTATAAAGATATAATAGCTTAGATGTACAAATAATAGAGCATGAATGTTCCTATCATGGATTATACCTTTTTCTTAAGCACTCATTAATGTAATTTTCAGAAACCACTTAGTTTAGTCTTTTTAGTTAAAACATCTTAGTTTATTCTGTTTTAATAGTCTTTTGTGGGTAGTAACCCAGAAGGTAATTTACTTCTCAGGATATCTCCTTGCCCTTCTTCCTTCCCAAAACACTTCCTGGGTACAGGGAGAATCTAATAAAACTTCTGGGCACGAGGAGGGATAGCTGTGTATCTGGCCTTCACACTGTCCTCTGGTTGATTCATGATTTTTAATTATTGAAGGATAAAATAGCATAAGTAATTATCTTTCATTTTCATCCTTATAATTTTCTTACTCTTGTCAGTAAAATTTCTGGTAGTCCATTTCATCTGTTACTAATACTATTTGCTTAGTATCAAGTATTGATTTTTTAAAAAAAGCAGAATTAGTCTAATATTTTTTCTGAGTATATTTGAAACACTAACATATCCTGAAAGTATCCTTTGCAAAATTTTTATTTTACACTGTCATACCATTTTGTGGGCTTCCCTGGTAGCTCAGCTGGTAAAGAATCCACCTGCAATGCAGGAGACCCCAATTCAATTCCTGGGTCGGGAGGTGGAGTGGCTACCCACTCCAGTATTCTGGCCTGGAAAATTCCGTGGACTGTATACTCCATGGGATTGCAAAGAGTCGGACACAGCTGAGCGACCTTCACTTTTTTCACCATTTTGTCACCTCCACTGTTAAAGCCTCTCCCTTTAAAGGGAATAGAGAATCAGAGTTCTCTATAGTCTAAGCCACAAGCTGACAGTTTATTCATTCATCTCTTTAACCTCCCATATCCCTGTCAAGATTTGTCTACCTGATCCCTAGATTTGTGCTTTCAATTATGTGATTCCCCACCTCTGAACTCCTTTTCAACTTAAAACCAGATATTTTAGTACTGAATAGTTTTATATTTGTTTCACTCTTCCTCCTATTTGTGTGTTCACTTACTGTGGAAAGATACCACATTTTCCCCTATTTTGAATCATCCATAGCATGATGAGTGACTTAGTGATTGATTAGTGAAATTGATTAGTGATTGATTAGGAAATGATGGGGGAGAATCTTCATTTTGCTGTCACAAACTCAGTGAAAATTATGTTTCTTGTCTAGGAGTGTTAAAGGTCGCTTTCCTGTACAAGTAACATTTGTAAAGTGCCTTCTCATCTTTATAACTACATCTAAGTATTGCCTTTATTCTTTTATATTTAATTAATCAACACAGTGATTCATGTGTTCCAGTCCTGTCTTTTAAAAGGATTATGGTTTGTATTTTTCACTTTACCAGTTAGAAAGGGCCAAATGAATACAGATGTGTCATTTAATGTCATCTATTCCTTCTTTTGTCTGTTGTAAACATTTGGTAGCAGAAATTTCCTTCTGTGATGAACTCCTTAATAGACAATGAGCTGCCAATTAAAAGTGGAAAATAAAATTATCCAGGAAATTTCCTTTTGAATTTTCAGAGGGAACACCTCCCTCTAAGTAAAAGACCTCTTGAGACTATCTAGGCTATCCCCTATATGCCAGCACCTAATTTATGAGACCTTTTTATTAATTAAATGGGACACTTAACATTTAAGTACCATATGATTGCTGCTGCTACTAAGTCACCTCAGTTGTGTCCAACTGTGTGACTGCATAGATGGCAGCCCACCAGGCTCCCCCGTCCCTGGGATTCTCCAGGCAAGAACACTGGAGTGGGTTGCCATTTCCTTCTCCAACCATATGGTTAGGAATACTTAATATTCTACTGAAAAGCACTCAGCCTGAAATGAAGCAAAAATTTTGACAATGAACTACCAAAAGTAAGATAAGTTCCTAATCTTAGATCAGCATACCTCTTCACCTGTACCTCAAAGAACTAAATCTGAGAGTTCTACTTAAGACCACAGAGTTGAGAGGGGTGGGGAAGTTATAGTCATAGTCAAATTGCATCAAAACTGTCATTTTATTTACCTCAAGAGTAATGCTATCTGTATCCAGTGCCCTTAGGTTCAGTCTATATGATTGATTTCTTAATATGTCAGCATTACCTTAAAAGCTTTTGTTTTGAAATTTCCCTTGCAAACATTTGAATAGGTATACATATATGTTTTATATAGCTCCTGATTTTTGACCATGGTAGTTTAACTTGTTAATGTTATATTTTTAGGAGAAGGCAATGGCACCCCACTCCAGTACTCTTGCCTGAAAAATCCCATGGACGGAGGGCCTAGGTGGGCTGTAGTCCATGGGGTCGCTAAGAGTTGGACACGACTGAGCGACTTCACTTTCACTTTTCACTTTCATGCATTGGAGAAGGAAATGGCAACCCATTTTTATACTTTGATGAAGAGTCTATTATCTTTCAATATGTTTTATTGTGTATATTAAGAAAGTTATAAACCCTTATAGCTTTTCTATTTCTTGCTATACCACTTGCCTGAAAAGTATGCTTCTTCAGTTATAATGAACTTTTAGGTAATTTTACATATTATATACAAATATACTAGCAATAAATTTGGAAATATTAAAATGTGAATTTATGGGGTTTTTTTCCCAATTATAGTAGAAACTCTTATCTGACATGGTCTGAACTTGCAGTTCCTTAGATAACCAAAAAGTCAACAAACTCAGGAAATCATTTTAAAGGAATGTCTATCTAACTTATTTAATTTACTTCTTTTATTTTCGTTTGCACTTGATCTTTGTTGCTGCACGTGGGCTGGTTGCAGAGAACAGGGGCTGCTGTCTCGTTGCATCATGTGGGCTTCTCGTTGCTGTGGCTGCTCTTGTGCAGAGCACAGGCTCTGAGCCTGCCGGTTTCAGTAGTTGCAGCTCACAGGCTCTAGAGCACTGGCTCAGTAGTTACAGCGCAGAGGCCTCATTGTTCCGTGGCATGTGGAATCTTCTTGGACCAAGAATTGAACTCATATCCCATGCATGGGCAGATGGGTTCTTATCCAGGGCACCACCAGGGAAGTCTTACCTTATTTTAATAAATAATGTATATATGAAAATTTGCCAATTTTTTGGTATAGACCAAGGATTTTTGTTTTTCTTAAATTATGTATCCATTGATTTGCTTTGGACTTCTTTTTTGCTTAAACCACACCCATAATCCAGTGTCTACAATGAAAACAAAATTTGTCAAGCAGTCATAATTCAAATATAGCTATGTTTTTGTTTCAACTGTTTATTCTTTTGTAACTGTCATGCATGCTTAATTTAAGAGCATTTTTTCATTTAGAAACTTACCTTCATTTAGTTACCATCAACTTAGTTCCATTGAAACAGTTCTTTCACATTCATATTTTGCCAGCTTATATAATTATGTAATTACAATAGACTAATAAACATGGGTTTACATGACTTACAAGCAGCAGTTCACTAAGCCCATTTTTCTGTGAGGTAAGCCTACAACAGATGCACATGTGAGCTATTAGAAAATAATCTTACTCTTGTCAGTTCTGGAGAGAGAAAAAGTAATCTTTCAGAAGGAGGTCAATTAAGAGAGTTTTTACTATATATTGTGTTCACTACATTTTAAAACTGATAGAAATTTATTCATTTACAAATACATGAAAATAACAAAAAATGCAAGTGGAAAGGGAATGATTTGAGAAATCAACCTTACAGATAAGCTCAACTGAAAAGTTGTGCCTTTTGCTATTGAGACAAATAATTCTTTTAAGATTGTTTTGTCAGAAAATTTGTCAGAGAAAGTTTAGGCATTTTCAGTTGGTGATTACAAAGAAAGATGAAAGGGGAAAGAAGATAAATGAGGTACAGCCAGTCTGGAAACCTATTTGACAGTATACTTGCTAAAGTTGAATGTATTTGTAAGCTATGATCTAGTGAGTATTCAGAAAGTGGAGGTGGAAAAATGTGGGCATGTGTCTATGTAAGAGTGGAATGAGTGTGTGGATGTCTGTATTCACTAAAAGACATATACAGGAAAATCTGTAGAAGGATTATTAGTAATGACCATAAATTGGAAACAACCTAAATGTCTGTCAGCAGTAGAATGGATAAATACTTGGCAGTGTACTTAATTAATGGAATACTATGTACAGCAATGAGAATGAACAAAGAACAACATGCAGCAATGTTGGTAACTTTCACAAGATTTAATAATGAATAAAAGATGCCAGACCAAGAAAATACACTGGATAGTATTTTCCATAGGATTCCATCTTTATAATATCCCAAACCAGCAGAAGTCAGGATGGTGGGTACTTTTTATGAGAAGGCAAGAAAACAGGAGAAGGGGGTGGCAGAGAATGAAATGGTTAGATAGCATCACCGACTCAATGGATGTGAATCTGAGCAAACTCCAGGAGATAGTGAAGAACAGAGGAGCCTGCCAGGCTACAGTCCATGGGGTCAAAAAGAGTCAGACATGACTTAGCAACTGAACAGCAACAACGACAACAAAGGAAATAGGGACTATAAGGAAGCACAGATGACATTTGAAGTTCTGGAAATGCTATCTTAATCTGGATGCTTCAGGTGTGTTCTCTTTGAGCTGCATGCTTAAGATTTATGTATTTTTATTATTTATGGTATACTGCAAAAAAAGAAATGTGATTTCATCTGATGGGACTATGTTAGCTAGATGAGATATGTAGTAAAGACACAGGAAAATAAGTTGAGCTCCACAAAAGGATTTGAGAGAAGCTTAATTATAGAATCTATCAAAATGGGAAATAAAACCTAACAAGTTAAAGTGTACCATCTGTAGCTAATTTAGCTGTGATAACTCATTTCAGCCCAATTGGTTGTATTTTGCATGCTTAGTACTTGGATTATGCAACTGCTGAGAATTATTTAATAAGCATATAATTATAAGCTATAAATCATTTTACCCTAATCCCATAAAGTAATCTGGATCACTCTCCTCATTTTTTAAATCAGTTTGGTTTGGTTTGTTTTTTCCCAAAATGTATCAGATTCTGTTGAGGCTAAATACTGTTTAAAAATGAGATTAAAATTTGGTTCAGTGGACAAGAATATACTTCATCAATTGGCCTGTTTTTTAAAGAATATCCATTTTTTAAATCTCTTCAGTTTCCTTCATTTGAAATTAAAAAGTCATGAAAATATCCTGGTCTGTATTCATTCAATATAATAGCAAACAAAAGTCAAATACATATTAGAATAAAATCAAAAGAATGGAGCCTTTAAACCATTCTCTCATGGGATTCATTGAATATGCAAGACAAATTTCTGCTACTTCAATAGTGGTAAAATATATGCTAGTCCACTACTTTATTGTATAAACGGTAATAAGGAAGAAAGAAATATTCAGTTGCCTTGACTAATAATCTTCTATATTGTGGAAAGTGGAAACACAATTGAATAAACCCATAGGAAATGTGATTCCAACCTCCTCAGTTAAATTGTAGTTGTCTCGCTATGTAGTAAATACAGAAGAAGTGTTAATTTAGCGAGAGGAAAAAAAGTGTATGCTTCTTCTATTTAATCAAATAGATAATCATTTTAAAGCATATTTATGTTAGTTTATATGTAACTAAGATATTTAAAGATTGGAGAACCTATAATTTCTATAGAAAGGAAAAATATTTAAATCCTGTGATTTGGCACAGAATAGTAGAGGCATTGTAAAATAAATATGTCTGCTTTCTTTGAAATAAAATTTTGCTTCAACCTTAAAAACATTCCCTAAGTTTCTTGAAACTGTTTTATGGTCCCTAATGAGATATAAACTATAATATAGAAGAAAAACTCCAAGGCATTCTAATAAATGCATTCAGTTCTTAAGGACCAGATTCTGTGGACACTTTGCCAGCTACTCTTTACCTTCTGTCTCTTGCCATCCTAACTCTATGCCACACTCTGTACCAGTGAGATATAACAAAGATTGAATGTGAAGAATGAGCTCAAAAACCAGTAGTCTAGATGAAGAATAGGACTTCTCACAAGTCATTACTGAGACTTCGGAATCTTGAGCTCTCCGCGGGATGGGAAAAAAATTGAGATGGAAATTGAGTAGGTTTGTTTTAAGTATTGAAGAGAGGGAGAGTACAGGGAACCAGATGCTTGTTCCTTCAGCCATTCTGTCCTTTGATTTTTTATTAGTCAAGGCTCGTTAGAGAAGAATTGAGGAAGTGAGCCATATCAGAAAAGGTAAATGATAGGAAATAGCCCTTGGCCTGGGAACCCAAAGGCAGAAGGAGTGAGCAACTCCTATCTCCCTAAATTCACATCACCTCATACTAGCTTCTTTATGTTTAAAATGGGAGCACTGGGGTGGAAGAGAGGGGTACAGGTGTATGTTTTAAATACCCCTGGTAGAAATTATTGTTAATTGAAGTGACTACTGAAGGGGCTTCCCTAGTGACTCAGATGGTATGTATACAATGCAGGAGACCTGGGTTCGATCCCTGGTTGGGCAGATCCCCTGGAGAAGGAATTGGCAACCCACTTCAGTACTCTTGCCTGGAAAATCCAATGGATGGAGGAGCCTGGTAGGCTACATACAGTCCATGGGGTTGCAAAGAATCAGACACAACTGAGCGACTTCACTTTCACTCACTGAAGTAGGAATACAACCTGATTAGTGACCTAGAAAAACCTCAAGATTCTGTCCACAAAAGAAGGAGTTCATGAATAATTTAATTTGGTTACTGTGTTATGGTATTGCTGTAGTAGATTAATTAGAAAATGTATGTGCCTGTTTTTCCATTATTGAATGTGGTAAAACTTAAATTCTTCATACTGATTTTACATTTTCTAAAATAATTATAATTGTTATAATTTTCTATAAAAGATGCTTTAAATACAGATATCTACCCTATAATCTCTAGTTGATAGCCTTGAATAAATTTAGGGAATTTCTTTGTTTTAGTAACATATCAAAAATTTTTAACATTATACTCCTGTTCTTTTATTAGGATTTGGAACTTGGAAGGAATACAGACAGCTCATTTTGTTCTTCATTCCCCTGGAATGAGTGTGTGCTGGCATCCTGAAGAAACTTTTAAGGTTATTATTTAAAACTTAGCTTTCTTTTATCAAGCAGAAAAGACATACAGATGTGAAATACCTGCACAGAGAAGAAAAAAAATATTAATGATTTGTTTTTCACCTCAGAGACTCTTGTCACAAATGCATTTAGGTTAGTCTGCTGCTAAGTCCCTTCAGTCGTGTCCAACTCTAGCGACCCCATGGACTGCAGCCTACCAGGCTCCTCCGTCCATGGGATTTTCTAGGCAAAAGTACTGGAGTGGGGTGCCATTGCCTTTCCGAGGTTAGTCTAGAACGTTTTAAGTTCTCTGTAATCAAGTTTTTATTTGACAACCATCATCTGTTTACTCAGAATATACTTTTCATGCCTTTTGATAGGTTATAATCTAAACACTAATGCCTGGACTATCTAATAAGCAGTATTTGTTTTTAAAAAAATATATTAAATCCGTACTTGTGAGCCATAGTGTGTAAACAGAAAGCCTCAGGGCATAAGACAAATTTGACTTAGCTGCAGTAGTATTCAATTTCTATTCAGACTAAAGCTTTCTAAAATTCTAAAAATACACTATGAGTTATTATCAGTTGGCCTAAATTCCATTGAGAAGATAGGAGCCATTCAATACAAGAGTTCTGTCATTTGCCAGTATCTTCTCCTGGGCATTACTCTACATTCCAGAATCTAAAGCGTTGCCACATTCATCTTCTTAAGGTGAGTTCTTCCACTGTCCAGAGTTCCTGTTAGTTTGTAGGCATCCTGCTTTTCATAGCCCTCTAAGGTCTTCATACTTCTCCATGATTTTTCTGTCCTCACACTTGCACAAAAAGATAAACTTGACTAATCACAGCAGATTAATAATACCTACTTATGTTTGACTCATGGTCAGCATTTCATGTAGTTAGTTCATTTAAACCACAAGCCTTATGAGATGGGTACTGTGATGATCTCATTTTACACATAGGGAAACCAAAGCTCAGAAAAGTTAAGTAACTTGCCCAGGTTCACACAGCTACTAACTGGAAAAATGGACATTTGTTCCCCAGCAGCCTACTCCATAGGCCTTACTCTTAACCCTAGCATTCTTGTTTCCCCATTTCAGTCTATCACCTTCGCATCTTTATTTCTGAATATTTGAACCCATCACATCTTTGAACTTCAGTTCCTCTTTACCCATCCCATGATCTAAATCTCCTCTACTCTCTCAGAAATCATCAGTGATATTTTTAACAAATCCAATGGCATAAGAATGGGCTTTTCTTCCATTCTTAATCCCAAGGCAGCATTTATACTGTTGATCATTTCTGCCTCGAAACGCTGCTCACTTGGTCTTTAAAGCTGCATTATTGTAGCCATCTTGAACATCTATGCATGTATATTCCCTTTCTCTTTCTCCTCTGCTAACTCTTCTTTCACTATGTATTTATAAATTGTTGTAAAGAGTATTTCTCACCTACACTGTACCCTTTATTATAGTAGAGGATAAAAGAAAGAATGAAGTCCTTGTCATTGAGTTACACACTGACTTATAAGAAAGAAAAACATGTAAATACAGTTACACAGACTTTAAGTGTTGGAATCAAACATCTAGTTAAGTAAACTGATGACGTCAAGAAGGATTAATTATATACACTCACAGCCTTCAAAATAATCCTGAACTGAGATGCCCCAGAATACATTAGTGTGTTCTCTGAACCCTGAGATACCGTGAAATCTTGTTTCAGGCCTATTGGATATTTTATCAGAATTATATTCTATATGTGAAGATGAGTGAAATTTTATAATTTATTTATATTACATGTATAGGGCTTATTTCCATGTGTATATTATTTCTGAATCCAGATTCTAAATTTTATTTTACGTCTAGATTTCTCCTTTGCAGCAGTGAGTCTACATGAAGCATAATCAAAGAGTCTACCAGAATGTTAATATTACCATGTATAAATATAATAGGCTACTTTTTAAAAACTGACCCAAAAAAGCAAAAACCTGTGACCTAGATGAGAAATGAGAATGTTTATCATAATCTCTATCCCAAAATTTATATCTTAATACTTAATTCATGGTTATTTAAGATTCCTTTCTTCCATATGCTTTAAGTTAGTTTCTATTAATCTTCTCTATGTCTTTGAAATTTCACCCTACTCATCTCCTTGTTTTTCTTGTTTCCATGACTTCAGAATGTTTGGAAGTCCCTGCTCTAAATTGCATCGACTCAGTGTCCTAAAGGAGATCAGTCCAGGGTGTTCAGTGGAAGGACTAATGTTGAAGCTGAAACTCCAGTACTTTGGCCACCTGATGTGAAGAGCTGACTCATTTGAAAAGACCCTGATGCTGGGAAAGATTGAGGGCAGGAGGAGAAGGGGACAACAGGATGAGATGGTTGGATAGCATCATCGACTCAATGGACATGGGTTTGGGTGAACTCCGGGAATTGGTGATGGACAGGGAGGCCTGGCATGCTGTGGTTCATGGGGTCGCAAAGAGTCGGACATGACTGAGTGATTGAACTGAACTGAACAATATCCTAAAATCATCTTTGATATCTTCCTTTCCTATATGCAAGTTTTTCCAGATCTTTAAAGTTTTTCTTCACTGTCTCTAGAATACATTCCTCTTAGTCATTAATGTGTATTCTTCACCTTTCTATTTCCGCAAGTAATCCCTGCCAATCCTTAGCTTGTTTCGAAAATCTTTGGCTCTTCAATCTGATTCTTCTTGCCTACTTTAGTTAAGACTGACCTTTAAATATCAGTTTAACTGTGTCACTACTTAACTCAGAAACCTATAATTATAGAAAGGCAACACAATAGCAGTTAAAAGTATGGGCTCTTGAGTTAACTGCCTAGAGTCAGTGCCCAGTTCCACCATTTCCTAGCTAAATGATCTTTGGCAAGTCACAAAATCTCTTCTCAATCACTTCTTCATCTTATAAAAAGGAAACTTATGAAGATTAAAAGAGTGAACACTTATAAAGTCCTTAAAAGAAAACCTGATGCATCATAAGCACTCAGTCAGTTTCAGCTGCTTGTCATTGTTGACACGATCCTTACTACTAAATGTAGTAGGTGGTGGTTCTCATTGGTCTGTCAGATCAAACCCAAAATTTTTGTTCTATTTTGCTTGATCTTGATAAAAACGAGGCAGCCAGAGAAGAAAGTTAAGTCTGTGATCACCTATCTCTTAAAATTCTTATGAAAGTCTTCAGTTCAGTTCTGTTGCTCAGTCTTGTCCGCCTCTTTGTGACCCTATGGACTGCAGCACTCCAGGCCTCCCTGTCCCATCACCAATTCCCACAGCTTACCCAAACTCATGTCCATTGAGTCGGTGATACCATCCAACCATCTCATCCTCTGTCATCCCCTTCTCTTCCTGCCTTCAATCATTCCCAGCATCGGGGTCTTTTCAAATGAGTCCGTTACAAATTACACAAGAGAGCCATGTAATCTAGAAAGCAACACACAAATGCCATTAATTAATAATAAAGTTACATGGAATTCCTTGGCAGTCCAACGGTCAGGACTCAGTGCTTTCCCTCTCAGGGCCCAAGTTCAATCCCTGGTCTAGCAGCTGAGATCTCACAGGCCACATGGCACAGCCGTTGATAGTAGTAGGATTTCCCTGGTAGTACAGTGGATAAGAATCCACATGACTAAAGAAGCTGTGCTATTAACCCACCATGCTTTATTGCCTGTCCAAACTGAGGTCCAGACAGACTTGGCCCTTCCATAGCTCATAAGTTAAACCTGAAATTCTCAAGACTTTTGGAGACAGGTTCAAAATCTCAAGTGTTTTTACTAGGTCCAAAATAAATCTTCCTGGTCTTCTCCCGTTTCCAGTCCTTCCCGACCCGTGACTTTACACAGCCCACCAGATCACTCCTCAGTCTTCATAACCTAGTCTTGTAGTAAGGAACACACATGGTGCTGTAGTTAGACCTGGGTTCAAACCCAGGCTCTGCCACAGGTTTAGTGATGAGATCTTCCACAAGTTACCTTAATCACTCTGCACCTCAGTCTCCTTTCTGAAAAATGGGATTGATGATAGCAGTTTCCTCAGATAGTGGTCATGACGACTAAATATTTTTATATATTACAAATTATACTAATAATGTATACATACAACAAATTATTTTTGTTGTGTATTTGTCACTGACCTCATCTTATTGAGAATAGTTTTAAATTCCACCTTTTCTCTTAAGAATCCCCTACTTTTAAAGACTGCCTGTGTTCTAAATAATTGCTCTTCCTTTTGCATCCCACTGTATGTCCCCTTAAATTATAGTCAGTTTTTTTTTTTTTTTCATGATTCTCTCTCTTGATGGAAAGTTTCTAAAGATCAAGGATCATGTCATTTACCTTTACTGAATGTAGCATGGTGTTTTATATACAAGTGTTTATATGGTTGATCTTCATTATTCACAGATCCTACATTTGCAAGTGTGCCTACTCACTAAAATTTATTTGTAACCCCAAAATTAATACTTATCACTCTGACAGTCACAGACATGCATGGAGCAACACAAAATTTGAGTTGACTAATATGCACATTCCTAGCTAGGGCTGAATGAGGCAGTACTCTGCCATCTTGTCTTAGCCCTCATACTGTAAGTTCAGTTCAGTTCAGTTCAGTTGCTCAGTTGTGTCCGACTCTTTGCAACCCCATGAATTGCAGCACACCAGGCCTCCCTGTCCATCACCAACTCCCAGAGTTCACTCAAACTCATGTCCATCGAGTCGGTGATGCCATCCAGCCATCTCATCCTCTGTCATCCCCTTCTCCTCCTGCCCCCAATCTCTCCCAGCATCAGAGTCTCTTCCAGTGAGTCAACTCTTCGCATGAGGTGGCCAAAGTACTGGAGTTTCAGTTTGAGCATCATTCCTTCCAAAGAACACCCAGGACTGATCTCTGTTAGAATGGACTGGTTGGATCTCCTTGCAATCCATGGGACTCTCAAGAGTCTTCTCCAACACCACAGTTCAAAAGCATCAATTCTTCTGCGCTCAGCCTTCTTCACAGTCCAACTCTCACATCCATACATGACTACTGGAAAAACCGTAGCCTTGACTAGACGGACATTTGTTGGCAAAGTAATGTCTCTGCTTTTCAAAATGCTATCTAGGTTGGTCATAACTTTCCTTCCAAGGAGTAAGCGTCTTTTAATTTCATGGCTGCAGTCACCATCTGCAGTGATTTTGGAGCCCCCCAAAATAAAGTCTGACACTGTTTCCACTGTTTCCCCATCTATTTCCCATGAGATGGGACCAGATGCCATGATCTTAGTTTTCTGAATGTTGAGCTTTAAGCCAACTTTTTCACTCTCCTTTCACTTTCATCAAGAGGCTTTTTAGTTCCTCTTCACTTTCTGCTATAAGGGTGGTATCATCTGCATATCTGAGGTTACTGATATTTCTCCCAGCAATCTTGATTCCAGCTTGTGCTTCTTCCAGCCCAGCTTTTCTCATGATGTACTCTGCATATAAGTTAAATAAGCAGGGTGACAATATACAGCCTTGACATACTCCTTTCTCAATTTGAAACCAGTCTGTTGTTCCATGTCCAGTTCTAACTGTTACTTCCTGGCCTGCATATAGGTTTCTCAAGAGGCTGGTCAGGTGGTCTGGTGTTCCCATCTCTTGAAGAAGTTTCCACAGTTTATTGTGATCCACACAGTCAAAGGCTTTGGCATAGTCAATAAAGAGCTACTTAGTATTCCTAAATGCAGGAAGACTGTGAGACGCCTTACAGAGAAAATACATGTTAAATAAGCTTTGTTCAGGCATGAGTTGCAGTGCTGTTGCCTGTGACTTCTATGTTAATGAATCAATATGTATTAAATAAGATGTCTATAAACAGAAACAAGATTGTGTATTGATCAGTTGACAAAAATGTTGTGGTCAGAGACTCACAGGAACACAACCCTTTAATTTCCTTTAGAATCAGTGATTTGATATTCACTAACTCAGTGTTTGCAGCAACTTTATAAAACCTTAACTACTGTGAATAATTCAACTGTGTATGTGTATATATATGTATATACTTAGAGTGAATCTTTATGCTCTTCTTCCTGGGGACTGTGTATAGTCATTTAAAATTGTACCCAGTTTTCTTGTGTCTTTCTTTTTGCCAGTTTCTTGTGAAGTTTTTTAATATTTGATACTTTTTTTTTTACCTAGGCTTATCTTATTTCCTTTGCATTTTACCTCCCTTTTGTAATATATGCACATGTTTACATATTACTATATATATGACATTGAATCTCTGTCTCCTTCTCAGATTTGACTAGTAAATTAGGTCGTTGAATTCTCTTTGTTTTTCTGTCTTACAGCTGATGGTTGCAGAGAAGAATGGAACAATTCGGTTTTATGATCTTTTGGCTCAACAGGCTATTTTATCCCTTGAATCAGAACAGATGCCATTAATGTCAGCACACTGGTGCTTAAAAAACACCTTCAAAGTTGGAGCTGTTGCAGGGAATGATTGGTTAATTTGGGATATTACTCGATCCAGGTACTTCCTTAGTATATTTATCTATTATTTACCAAAAAATCAGTCACTATTGCTAAATGATCCATTGACCTATTCTTGTATATCTGGGCCACATTGTAAAGCAAAAATAAGACTCTCCTACAAAAGGGCCAGAGTCAGTGGGCTTTTACATAACAGTCATGGGTTTTACAGATTTACTTTGAGGGTAACAGAAAGAATAATGCAGAGGAGATCTTTCATTGAGGGTGTGTGTGTGTGTGTGTATGTGCACACGTGCGTGCATGTGTGTGTGCGCACACACAGTCATGTCTGACTCTTTGCGACCCCATAAGACTGTAGCCCAACAGGCTCCCCTGTCCATGGAATTTTCCAAGCAAGAATACTGGAGCAAGTTGCCATTTCCTACTCCAGGGAATCTTCCTGACTCAGGGATCCAACTTGCATCTCCTGCATTGGCAGGTGGATTCTTTTACCACTGAGCTACCTGGAAATCCATTAAGCAATGTTTGCTTATGTTTAAAAAAAAAGAAGAACACTGACCTTGTTAAATGATGTTGTTCTATAATGGTTCTAAATCAAGTTCATATCTTTATCATATTTCAGCTATTTTAATTCAGTGCTTATTTGGAATTTTGTCACAGTTTAAGTACCTTGGGCATTGTGTCCTTTAAAGAGAAAATAACCCTGTAATCCTTAATTTAAGTTCACCTACCTGAGACCAACACATAATTCATAAGATGCAAAATAATATCTTTTAGTTACCCTCAAGATAAGAGACCTGTCCACATGGATCGAGCCTGCTTATTCAGGTAATGTACCATTTTGGGGGGGTGAGGGGTGGCAGTTATAATTTGATTTTTGTATTTGATTACTTTGTTCATGCTGTGCCAACTTCTAGAATATGTTTCTAGTCCTCTCCTTTGCACTGAATTTTTCTTTTTTTCTGGTTGTTTTATAAATGGATGTTTTGCTTTTTTTTTTGTCTGGGTGAGAGATTGTTTTCCAATATTTTCTTTGAAAATGTTTATAAAATACAGAATTACTACTCCACTAATACCACCTCAACAATTGAGAGCATTTGCTTTCGTAATTTTTCTGCTGATAAAAATGTAAAATGTGGGTGGGCCCATGTCTATGCATGTAAACTACATCCATTATTGTCCTCAAGTGAGAACACACTGGATATTATAGATCTGTGGCTTTTTTCCCACTTAATGTGCTTGTTTTTCATTTCATTCATTTTTACATAATATTGCACTGTATAGTGTAGTCTTGGAAAATTTACTAACAGAGACTAAAATCAGTAGAACATTTATTATATGCTGTATTTCATCAAATCTAAAATACCCCCAATGAAACTGTAGAACCTAAGGACACTATTATTTTATGTATTCCTAAGAAAAAAATGTATTCAACTAAACGTAAGCATGCCATAGATTATAAGGTGAATCTTGATTTCAGAGATGTGAGCAAATATACATTTTAAAATCAACAAACTATAGACTCACAGACATAGAAAACTTTTGGTTACGAAAGGGGAAAGAAGGGGAGAGGAGGAGATAAACTTGGAGTTTGGGATTAGCACATATACACTATTATATATAAAAGAGATTACCAAAAAGTATCTGCTGTATAGCACAGGGAATATTTTGTAATCACCTATAAAGGAAAAGAATTTGAAAAGAAATACATACATATGTATATATAAAATATATAAATAACTGAATAACCGTGCTGTACACTTAAAACTAACATAATATTATAGATCAACTATACTTCAGTTTTAATTTTTTTTCCCAGTTGCTAAAAATAAAACCAGCAAACTATGATACTTAAGTCTAAAGGAGGTCATCTCAGGATTGGTTTATGTCATTAAGTATTCAGATCTTTCCATCTGCTACCCTCAGTGGCAAGGCTTTGACTTGGTGCTTCCCAGTTGCAAGATGACTTCCAGTGTTCCAGACACCATAGCCTCATACCACGTTGTCCAAAATAAGAGGAGAGGAAGGAGCCACTCCCCTTTTATTGGGGATTGCTATCTTTGCCTTATACCAATTGTCTCTTACCCCTTGGGGTCAGACACCCTCTGTCAGGCCCCAGCTGGGGTTCAGTTAGCTCAGAAACAGGGCAGAATGCCTGTTGGACAGCAACTAATAATATCTACCACACATTAAAGTATTAACTAGACTTACAGCCTTTTTTTTTTTTGGTCAAGGAATCTTTTTTTTTTCCCCTCATAGCTCCCCTACTGCACTTATTATTGTGGCACACTTGTTGCTGGAGGTCCATTAACACTTGGTGGTTCATTGATTCAATGTATTCCAATGTCTATGTTGCCTAAATACTTGAATATTTAAACATCTATGTATTCTGCTGCTAAGTCGCTTCAGTCATGTCTGACTCTGTACGACCCCATACACGGCAGCCCACAGGCTCCCCGGTCCCTGGGATTCTCCAGGCAAGAATGCTGGAGTGGGTTGCCATTTCCTTCTCCAATGCATGAAAGTGAAATGTGAAAGTGAAGTCGCTCAGTCATGTCCGACTCTTAGCGACCCCATGGACTGCAGCTTACCAGGCTCCTCTGTCCATGGATTCTCCAGGCAAGAGTACTGGAGTGGGGTGCCATTTGTATTCTAGGTGTTTACTTTATTCAAAGGAATTTAAACTCATGAGTTTATCATTAATTTTAAAACAAATGTCAATAAGAATTTTAAATGTATTGGGTTTTTAATGTATTGTGCTGTGAAATATTTTTTGTCTGATTCCTTGTTTGTATCTCCTGCCATATTGTCAGACTTTTGGGAACTGCTGACTTTGTGTAACTTTGAAATTTTATGAGGTGGCCCATGATAAGCAAGTAATAAACATTCACAGAATGAGAAAATATTTATAGCTAACTTCCCTGAAATTCCCAGTCTGATTGTAAATCCATATTATCAAATTTAGACTTATAAAATTAGCATTTTGGTACAAAGAGAAATAACCAATTTTAGAAAAGCTTGTGTTTGTCTGTAGGATTCTGTACTTATTTTCATCCTTTGTCTTTTCTTAGATGGTCCACAGTTAATGAAAACTTATTTGCAACTACTGGTTATCCTGGCAAAATGATGAGTCAGTTTCAGATTCATCATTTAGGACATCCTCAGGTAATGTGGTGATGTTTGATGGCATAGGTGTTTTTAAATTTGTGTTTTCTACTTTTCCACTTATAGCTCCCCAGATTTGTAATATGTAAGTAACTAAAGGATTTATGAAAGAAGAGAAATTTCTCTCTTCTTTCATAAAAAAACATCAAAAAAGAGAAAGCCTTTTTTGATGTTTAAATCACCAGTGGTAACAGACTTTTTGCTAATATTCACATATGAAGTATTTTATTTCTTCTCTTTCTTCCTTCATTTAAATATAATTGTGCTTGCCTGGTTGGTTTAGACTGAAAATGTTTGTGTCTAGGCTGCACCAGTTATCCATAGTTGATTTGTACACTTCATTCCAGTCAGTTACAAACAAAATACTATGTATTTCACCTATGAGGGAGCACATTTTTTAATTCTGTTGCCACTATAAACACAGACAGTTTTCCAATGTACTTCTTGTTTTTGAAAGGTAGTTTTTATTTATTAATGTTGGTGATGTATTGAACTTCTTTAATCCTTCACATATTTTGTAGCCCATCCTCATTGGCTCTGTGGCTGTTGGATCTGGCCTTTCCTGGCATAGAACTCTTCCACTGTGTGCAATCGGAAGTGACCACAAGCTGTTGTTTTGGGTGACTGAAATGTAGAATAAATTTTCTGTGTACTTAGATCCATAAAACTGTATTATTAGTACATATTTTGGAGAATTTCTTATTTTTATATCAAATATATACTGTAAGATCTAGAAATATTCCAGTTGTTGCTTTTGTTAAATAAAATATTGATGGTTTGAAAAATCATTTTCCTGTTCTATTCTATGTATGTGTGTGGTTTTCTTTTTTTTTTTTCCTAAGTCAGCGTTTAAAGACAATGACTAACTCAGCAGCTCTAGGAAAGAGATGATTAGGGAAGCTTAATGCTTTTGATTTTATCACAGGATTTTCCAAACGGTATCTTATATTCTATACCTTAAATATATGCTACTTTCCTAATTCTCAAAGACATAAACATTTACAAAAGGGAAAAAAGGCCTCTCCTTTCACCATTATTCTGGAAATTGGTTGAATGTATTAAATGTATGTGTGGGTAAATGCATAGGCATATTCTGTTAGCAGTATATATATACACAGGAGACATAAGAGACGTGTGTTCAGTCCCTGGATAGGGAAGATCCCCTGTAGGAGGAAATAACAACCACTCCAATATTCTTGTCTAGAAAATTCCATGGGCAGAGGAGCCTGGCAGGCTACAGTCCATAGAGTCACAGAGTCAGACACAACTGAGCGACTTTAACCTCATAAATATAGGAGTCTTATTACAACTTTCTCAGTAATTATAAAGGATTACTATTCAATTTAATATAAGAAATAATTTTCTTATCTCATGTTATCAGTCTGCTTATTACTATATACGAATTCCTTTTGTTTGGGCATCTCATCATTCTCAGAACGTTTGGTATATGGGATAAAGCTTACCTTAGAAAATAACTTATGATTTAATAACAATCTCCACCTTTTATAAATCTTCACCATTCTTACCAAAGTTGAATGTTTTTGAGATGGCACCTGGTGGCAATAGAACTCCATGCACCCTCTTCACAGTCATTGAAGTAAACATTGTTTAAGGCAGCCATGTCATGTGATCTAGTCAGAAGAGTATAATACAGCTAAATAAATTTCTACAAACTCTCCATTCCTACAAATTAATGCCCCCTCTGAAGCTGCATTTCCACCTATAAAATAGAGATGAGAATCACTGTCTAATGGAGTTACTGTGAGGATTAAGTAAAGGTGAATAAAGACACCTAACATGTCCACCATAGATTTGTAGGTAATACTAATTTATTTCAGAGATGAATAATTCTTATTTTTGAAGAACTGGAGATTAATGCAAATAAATATTCAAGTTTTCTTTTCATAAGACATCTTAAGTATCTATGACACATCTTATGAAATCAAAATTATCTTTGAGAGATACAGAATTGTTACAGGTAAATTTTTTTTTTTTAGTAAAATCTTGTAATCATGTACATGTATAAACTGATACATGTGTTTAATTACAAGGAAAAATTGTATAGCATAGCAGTTCAGTCACTCAGTCATGTCCGACTCTTTGCGACCCCATGGACTACAGCACGCCAGGCTTCCCTGTCCATCACCAGCTCCTGGAGCTACTCAAACTCATGTCCATCGAGTCAGTGATGCCATCCAACCATCTCATCCTTTGTTGTCCCCTTCTCCTCCTGCCTTCAATCCCAGCATGGGGGTCTTTTCCAATGAGTCAATTCTTCACATCAGGTTGAATAGCATAGCCGTTCCCAAGTTAAGTATTGAATACAGTAAAATATTATTACCAAATATTAAAAATATTTTACCCCTTCATAAGTAGATTTTTAACTTAAGGCAAAGTTGAAGGAATTTTGACATGGTTCCCTTTTACAGTCTCTGTGAGGGGACAGAGAACCCTAAAAGTGTGAAGATAGACCAAAGACTTTGTAAGTTCGTCATTTTAGGGTGTATTTCAAAAATGATAAATTGGGTCAGTATATTTGAAAATTGTCTTATACTTAGGAATTGAGTGGACTTAGGAATAGAGGTTGGAAAAGTATGTAGGGGCTTGGGTATTGGGGTATCTTGGAGATGGATCCTCTGGAATAAGGGCTTACCCATTTATAAAAGTTATCCAATGAAACTACCCACTGGGCCTGGTGTCTGTAGGGAACATACTGGGGGAAAACTCATGGTGATTGTGTGAATACAGTTCTGCCAAAGAGAGGCAGGAAGTGTTACCCTCAAAAGAGAAAAGGTGATTACATCTGTAAATTAAGGTGACTCGGAGATAAGACATTCTCAAGAAATGAGAGGGATGTCTTTAGCCCTTTGGGAGTGGTATGCATTTTATCCTGAGTAAACTTGAGACTATTTCAGATCCTGAAAGGTGATGCTGTGAAAGTGCTGCACTCAATATGCCAGCAAATTTGGAAAACTCAGCAGTGGCCACAGGACTGGAAAAGGTCAGTTTTCATTCCAGTCCCTAAGAAAGGCAATGTCAAAGGATGCTCAAACTACTGCACAATTGCACTCATCTTAACATGCTAGCAAAGTACTGCTCAAAATTTTCCAAGCCAAGCTTCAACAGTGTGAACCATGAACTTCCAGATGTTCAAGCTGGATTTAGAAAAGACAGAGGAAGCAGAGATCAAATTGCCAACATCTGTTGGATCATTGAAAAAGCAAGAGAGTTCCAGAAAAACATCTACTTCTGCTTTATTGACTATGCCAAAGTCTGACTGTGTGGATCACAATAAACTGTGGAAAATTCTTCAAGAGATGGGAATACCAGACCACCTGACCTGCCTCCTGAGAAATCTGTATGCAGGTCAGGAAGCAACAGTTAGAACTGGACATGGAACAACAGACTGGTTCCAAATAGGGAAAGGAGTACAGTCAAGGCTGTATATTGTCACCCTGCTTATTTAACTTCTATGCAGAGTACATTATGAGAAATGCTGGGCTGGAAGAAGCACAAGTTGGAATCAAGATTGCTGGGAGAAATATCAACAACCTCAGATACGCAGATGACACCACACTTACGGCAGAAAGAGAAGAAGAACTAAAGAGCCTCTTGATGAAAGAGAAGAGTGAAAAAGTTGGCTTAAAGTTCAACATTCAGAAAACTAAGATCATGGCATCTGGTACCATCACTTCATGGCAAATAGATGGGGAAACGATGGAAACAGTGACAAACGTTATTTTCTTCTCCAAAGTCACTGCAGATGGTGACTGCAGCCATGAAATTCAAAGACGCTTGCTCCTTAGAAGAAAAGCTATGATAGACCTAGACAGCATATTAAAAAGCAGAGACATTACTTTGCCAGCAAAGGTTCATCTAGTCAAAGCTTTGGTTTTTCTAGTAATCAGGTATAGATGTGAGAGTTGGACAATAAAGATAGCTGAACACCAAAGAACTGATGGTTTTGGAGAAGACTCTTGAGAGTCACTTGGACAGCAAGGAGATCCAACCAGTCTATCCTAAAGGAAATCAGTCCTGAATATTCATTGGAAGGACTGATGCTGAAGCTGAAACTCCAATACTTTGGTCACCTGATGTGAAGAACTGACTCATTTGAAAAGACCCTGATGCTTGGAAAGATTGAAGGTGGGAGGACAAGGGGATGACAGAGGATGAGATGGTTGGATGGTATCACTGACTCAATGGACGTGAGTTTGCGTAAACTCTGGGATTGGTGATGGACAGGGAAGCCTGGTGTGCTGCAATCCATGGGGTCAGAGTCGGACACAACTGAGGAACTGAACTGAACTGACTGAAGCATTGAGAATTCTAACCTCTTTGTTTAGATCTCATATATAGGCTATTTGACCATTTCCCAGCTTCTACTTTGTTAAACTTACTGTGTTCAATTATTGGGTTGGCCAACAAGTACTTTAAATGGTACAAAGATATTCTTTTTCCTTAGTAAACTTTGTTCTTAGTAAACTGTGTTTAAATTAAACTAAAATGGGAGGAAATGTTTGATGGGGAATTAACTATTGGTCATCACTTCTAATTCCTGATAAATAATACAAGACCTGATTGTGTATGTGTCCCCTAGTTTTAGTTTTTCCATGTTTGTTTATAAATATGCTTAAGAGGTTTCTCTTTGTTGAATAAGTTTTCCTCAGGATTGCTTCTCTTACAAACATTTTAGAAAGAAGAAAAAAAGGTTGTGCTTATGTTCTAAAAATTGTATTATTTAGGACTGTTGAAGTAAAAGTCAGGACATCACAAATCTGCAAGATGTCAGAACTAAATCCTACCCTTTCAAAATGATGGGATCATAAGTCTCATTTTATTTTTATGATTTGGCTTTTATGTTATGAGTATTTCAATGTCTCTCCCATGCCAAAAACACAAAATTGTACACCCATGCTCTCCAATTTGTTTCTTTCTTTGGTAATTTGTGACTACATATTGACACTGACCTTGAAATGTTCCTGTTGCTGTTTTAAATCTCATGTCAGTGGAGAAGAAATTGAAATCTGGTTTCCACATTTGTGTCTGGTTTTCTGTAATTGTCCAAAATCTGACATTATCCCAGAAATGCTGATTGGGAGGTTATGAGACAGTATTGTGCCCAAGACTAATTTCTGAAGAGAGAAATTTGCTCCAAATTATTCCCCATATTTTTTGTACCTCAAAAAATTAAACTCAGTTTAACCCAACTTTAGACCATACCAGTAATATCCTTGGTTCTAGGCCCAAATAAAAATTTTTAAGTAAAAACGATCATTATGATAGTCCATTTCCATACATTCTTGATGAGAGCTTGCTCAGGCCCTCAGAAGCAGCATTCTGTTCCAGTATATTCTATCAAGCTATTGTTGTGCTCAACCGCAGGGACAGGAGAGAACAACAACCTTGCTGGTTCAAAAACATTTATGTTTAACAGGCATCTAAAAAGAATTTCAAACAAGCTAACATTTGTTTCTAATTATACATCTAAAGAAATGTGCTATTTAAAACATAGGTAGAAGTTTTGTTATTATTAATGTGGCTTTAATTTATAGCTACCATTTGTTCACTAAGCACAGTAACACAACAAAATAATTAGGATATCAGCTTTGAGGATCTCATTTCACAAAAGGAAAAACGAGCACACATTTGATGACATATCCATTACTCAGACTCAACAGAACCAATTTCTTTTGCATGCACTGACACAGACTTCATGGGAAATCAGAAACATTGAATTGTCTTGCTGACCTACTCGGCTGTTCTTTAAACTACATTAGTAAAACAGTTGTTGACCTTATGAGGATCCAGTTACATTTGCCTGACAATTTCTCTGGATGACCTTATTTCTGTTTTCACTTATGTCTTTGTTATATAGCTATTTGCCTTGTTGACCGACTTGCAACAGAATACACTACCTTGGGACTTGTAACACATATAAGCTTATAAAATCCATATGAACACTGGTAAGTAAAAGTGAGGTCACCAGGTTTCTCAGCCTTTGCAAACAGTTTGAGTAACCGATAGACTTAAAGATCTATGAAACAAGCATTTCTATCAACTGCAGTTTTAGTGCTGTATTGAACTGAGTGTTTCCTCCCTTTGTAATAAAAGACAGTAAATGCTGTTGATCCCTTTGCTTCTCATGGTGGCTAAACACAAAACTTTCATCTTTCTTATAAACACAGCTGTTGTCCTATCAGTAAGCCAAATCCAGACAAGATTAGACTTTGGCCAAAATTAAGGTTAATCTCTGCAACCATCTGAAGAACTTTCTAATACTGTTTTAGGAAATCTGTTTTTGAGACTGTATAAAGGAAATCAGACCCAGACAACTAACTTCCAAATAAGCCAGAGACAACTAGTGGTAAATTAGACCACAGTGATAAGGCAGAGACTGTCTAAACAAATTTTTGGTTCATTTTTACTTAGACTATAACTGTAAGAAATTAATTTCTTAGTTGATGTTTAAGTTTAAACCAGACCAATAGAAATTATTTTAAAATAACTTTCAGAGATCTTTTCTTTAATGTTTCTTGTTTAATTGCTAGTTCTTTCTTCCACTAGTACTAATGAAAACTAGGTGTTTATTTTTTTTCTATGATCCAATGGATGCTGGCAATTTAGTCTCTGGTTCCTCTGCCTTTTCTAAATCCGGCTTGTACATCTAGAGGTACTAGGTTCACATACCGTTGAAGCCTAGGCGGAAGGATTTTGAGGGTTACCTTGCTAGCATGTGAAAAGAGTGCAATTGTACAGTAGTTTGAACATCCTTTGGCATTACTTTCTTTGGGATTGCAATGAAAACAGCTTTTCCAGTCCTGTAGTCACTACTGAGTTTTCCAAATTTGATGGCATATTCAGTGCAGCACTTAAACAGCATTATCTTTTAGGATTTTGCCAACATCCGGTGGATTGTAGAAAAAGCAAGGAAATTCCAGAAAAATACCTATTTCTGCTTCATTGACTATGCTGAAGCCTTTGACTGTGTGAATCACAACAAACGGTGGAATATTCTTTAAAAAATGAGAACACCAAACCCTTTAAAAAGCTGGCTTAAAACTCAACATTCAAAAAACTAAGATCATGGCAGCCAGTCCCATTACTTCATGGCAAATAGATGGGGAAACAATGGAAACCATGACAAACTTTATTTTCTTGGGCTCCAAAATGACTGCAGATGGTGACTGCAGCCATGAAATTAAAAGACGCTTGCTCCTTGGAAGAAAAGCTATGACAGACCTAGATAGCATATTAAAATGCAGAGACATTACTTTGCTAGCAAAGGTCCGCAAAGTCAAAGCTACGGTTTTTCCAGTAGTCATGTATAAATGTGAGAGACCACAAAGAAGTATGAGCTTTGAAGAATGAATGCTTTTGAACTGTAGTGTGGGAAAAGACTCTTGAGAGTCCCTTGGACTGCAACGAGGTCAAACCAGACAATCCTAAAGGAAATGAACCCTGAACATTCATTGGAAGGACTGATGCTAAAGCTGAAGCTCCAACAATTTGGCCACCTGATGCGAAGAGCTGACTCATTAGAAAAGTCCCTGATGTTGGAAAAGATTGAAGGCAGGAGAAGGGGATGACAGAGGACAACATGGTTGGATGGCATCACCAACTCAATGGACATGAGTTTGAGCAAGCTCTGGGAGATGGTGAAGGACAGGGAAGCCTGGCATGCTGCAGTCCATGGGGTCGAAAAGAGTCGGACATGATGGAACAACTGAACAACAATACCAGACCACCTTATCTGTCTCCAGAGAAACCTATATGCAGGTCAAGAAGCAACAGTTAAAACCAGATGTGAAACAACGGACGAGTTCAAAATTGGGAAAGGAGTACATCAAGGCTGTATATTGTCACCCTGCTTATTTAACTTATATGCAGACTACATCATGAGAAATGCCACGCTGGATGAATCACAAGCTGGAATCAAGATTGCTGGGAGAAATATCAACAACCTCAGATATGCAGATGATACCACTCTAATGGCAGAAAGCAAAAAGGAACTAAAGAGCTTTTTGATGAGGGTGAAAAACGAGAGTGAAAAGGGTACCTTACAACTCAACAATTAAAAAACATGGCATCTAGTCCCATCACTTAAAGGCAAATAGATAGGGGAAAAGTGGAAACAGTAGCAGATTTTATTTTCTTGGGCTCAAAAATCACTGTGAGTGCAGCCATAAAATTAAAAGATGCTTGCACCTCGAAGAAAAGCTATGACAAACCTAAACAGTGTATTAATAAGCAGAGACATCACTTTGCCAACAAAGATCCATTTAGTCAAAGCTATGGTTTTTCCAGTAGTCATGTACAGATGCAAGAGTTGGACTGTAAAGAAAGCTGAGTACTGAAGAATTGATGCTGTTGAACTGTGGTATTGGAGAAGACTCTTGAGAGTCCCTCGGACTGCAACGAGATCAAACCAGTCCATCCTAAAGGAAATCAATCCTGAATATTCATTGGAAAGACGGATGCTGCAAATGAAGCTCCAATAATTTGGCCACCTGATGCTAAGAGCCGACTCATTGGAAAAGACCTTGACGCTGGGAAAGATTGAAGGCAGGAGGAGAAGGGAGAAACAGAGGATGAGATGGTTAGATGGCATCACTAACTTGATAGACATGAGTTTGCACAAACTCTGGGAGATGTTGAATGGCAGGGAATCCTGGAGTCCTGCAGTTCATGGGGTGACAAAGAGCCGAAATGACTTAGAGACTGAAAAACAACAACAAAGTGTTTATATATAACAGATAAAATAACTCAGATACGTTTTATTATTAAAGTAAAAGTCACTCAGTTGTGTCCGACTCTTTGTCACCCCATGGCATAGTCCATGGAATTCTCCAGGCCAGTATACTGAAGTGGGTAGCTGTTCCCTTCTCCAGGGGATCCTCCCTACCCAAGGATTGAACCCAGGTCTGCCACACTGCAGGCAGATTCTCTACCAGGTGAGCCACCAGGGAAGCCCATGTTTTATTATAATTGTATAATAGCTTGGCTTGGTTTCCAGCCTACCAAAAAAGGGGGTTGGGGAAGAGGATTCCATTAAGATGTAAATTCTCTAGCATTTTAGATACTTTGCTAAAAGTTCTGTAGGACTGATCCTCCTGCACGTTGGACACAAGTGCCTCAAGCTGTGTTGTGAACAGCTAACTGCTCTGTTCTCTCCAAATTGATGTACTAAAGAGAACATTTGTGGGAGCATCCTTCACTTGAAATCTGTAGAGTTCTAATGAGATTTCCCTGTAAAGTAAAAAACCTGATGCTCACCCCATCCTGGACCTCCCCACACCAAGTACATTAACCCATGTACTTGGACCCATGGAGCAATTCTGAAATTCTGTTAGTGTTTTTGACCTATTCCTTTCCCTATCATTCTACCCACCTACCACAGTAACTAAGATGTGTTTGCATGTATGTATAATCTTTACAAAACCCTGGGTCATTGCTTCCCAATCTGTTGATTGCAAATAACTGGGAGAATATGAGATATTGGAAGAGTTTGTCAATCATCTTACGACTATCATAATCCTCTTCTTCCTTGGAAGCTGTGAACTCCTGGGGTGCTAAGATAACACAGATGGCCCCCAAATCAAACTGCCCACATAATTCTCACAGACATTGACCTAAAGTGTCCTGCCATTTCCCACTTCCTCCCCCAAAACACCCATTAACAGTAGAAGGAATGAGCCTGCCAATGAGGCCTTCCCTCCAGTTTAAAGAGTCTGGCTTTTGAAGATCTCATTCAGAATTCTTGAGAGGGTTAAAAAGTTCCCAGATACATCAAGGTGTGCCTGTCATCTTGATAACTATTTTGTGACCCAAGGTTTGGCTCAAGTTCAGATGAAAGCTAGAATACTTTATCCCTGCCTATGTAATATGTAAGGCAAGATTCTCTAAAGCAGGATATATTACAGGAAAATGAGTAGGACCTGGCCTAGAAAATAAAAGGAATTGAAATACTATCTTTGAATGAAAACTTGGGATTTTAAGATGGATTTCCAATATAGTTAACCAATTCCCATTTAATATTCTCACTTTAAATCCTCAACAATGTATATGTATTTATTCAACAAATATTAAATATTGAGCCACAATCATCTGGGGTTCCTCAATATAAATTTTTCTATTAAAAACAGCTTCTCATGCTGGAAAATATTGTGAACCACTTTCCTAGACTAAATGGCTCATACCTTCTGGCCCAGTCATTTTTTAAAGGGTAATAGAAAAGGTTCTAACATGATCATTTTGAATTCTAGAAACAAGGCTACATGAAGAAATGTTGACATTGAACTTACAGAGTAGTGTTAAGTGATTTTATGAGGTTGTGATTCAAAATAACCTGACTGCTTTAAGGAGTCCTGGTGCTGAGTCATTTACTGAAACTGCCAGAGGAGATTAATTAGAAGCAGCTGATAGTGGCATCATTTGCTGCTTTTTTTTTTTTTTTTAATAAATAGAGAAGCTTATTCTGTGAAGAAGACAGGGTACTATAGAAGATGTACAAAGCTAATGACTGAAGCCTGCCTCATTAATACCCCCACCAATGGGGAAAAGAAAAAAATCTGACTTAGGAATTCAAGATAAAAATACCTTGACTCTATCAAAATGGTAATGGTTAGTTCTAAGAAGAGTTATTGTGGGTTACATTCTTCCTTCCTATGCATTTTTTCTTTATGTTTTCCGTAAATAAATATTTCACTTTTAATAATAAATTCTTAACTTAAAAATAAGCAGATTCTGCTATCATGTGCATGGCTCTGTAACAGGTATAAGGGTATAAAGAAATGGACTCCTTGGACTGCAAGATCAAACCAGTCAATCCTAAAGGAAAACAATCCTGAATATTCATTGGAAGGACTGATGCTGAAGCTGAAGCTCCAATACTTGTGGCCACCTGATGCGAAGAGCTGACTAATTTGAAAAGACCCTGATGCTGGGAAAGATTGAAGGCAGGAGGAGAAGGGGATGACAGAGGATGAAATGGTTGGGTGACATCACTAACTCAATGGACACGAGTTTGAGCAAACTCCAGGAGATTGTTAACGACAGGGAATTCTGGCGTGCTGCAGTCCATGGGATCACAAAGAGTCAGACACGACTGAGCAACTGAACAACAATAACAAAGAAATGGAAACTGGCCTGTGACCTCTAGGAAATTACAAAGAGGTTAACAATACCACATGGTCACAATGTGTTAGGTATCAAATGAGTGATGAAAGCAAGGTGCTTTATGGACTAAAAGAGAAGTGACAGTTTAGAAGACACTTGGATGTGGGGCACCAGTTCTTAAGAAGTGGGGTGCAATGTTTTCAGTTCAGTTGCTCAGTCGTGTCCGACTCTTTGCAACCCCATGAATTGCAGCACACCAGGCCTCCCTGTCCATCACCAGCTCCCCGGAGTTCACTCAAACTCACATCCATCGAGTCGGTAATGCCATCCAGCCATCTCATCCTCTCTTGTCCCCTTCTCCTCCTGCCCCCAATCCCTCCCAGCATCAGAGTCTTTTCCAATGAGTCAACTCTTCGCATCAGGTAGCCAAAGTACTGGAGTTTCAGCTTCAGCATCATTCCTTCCAAAGAAATCCCAGGGCTGATCTCCTTCAGAATGGACTGGTTGGATCTCCTTGCAGTCCAAGGGCCTCTCAAGAGTCTTCTCCAACACCACAGTTCAAAAGCATCAATTCTTCGGCACTCAGCCTTCTTCACAGTCCAACTCTCACATCCATACATGACTACTGGAAAAACTATAGCTTTGACTAGATGGACCTTTGTTGGCAAAGCAATGTTTTAGGGGTTATTAAAACAGGAGGTTTAATTGAGAGTCTGGATAAGGGATCATTAGACCCTGTGTCCCCATGGTGTCCATAGCCAGCAGCTACTCCTTCCCCTCTGATCACTTCTTGAGAAACTGAATGAGGCTCTAGATCCAGAGGTGAGGTGCCTTTCTGAAACTGTTACCTGAAAGGCGAGTGTTCTGTGTTTTCTTGGATTCTGTAATTATCTTTTTAGCACATATTCATCACATAAAGTTATATTAATTATATGTGTGAAAGTGAAGTTGCTCAGTCATGTCCTACTCTTTGCGACCCTGTGGACTGTAGCCTGCCAGGCTCCTCTGTCCATGGGATTCTCCAGGCAAGAATACTGGAGTGGGTTACCATTTCCTTCTCCAGGGGATCTTCCTGACCCAGGGATCGAACCCGGGAGTCCCGCATTGGAGGCAGACGCTTTAAACTCTGAGCCACCAGGGAAGCCCCAATTATATGTATAATTATATATAAATATATGTAACTATATATATAACTTTATATATAATATATATAACATTTATGTATATACATATACCTATATATACATATATATATAAATTTCTGTATCCCTGAAGCTCTGACATTTGTGGACTTAAAGATCCTGGGAAAGAGAAGCATCTACCAGGATTAGCTAATTCCCAAAGTTAATCAAACAATTTACTTGCAAGCACGTTTTTTATACACAAACCAACCAATCTGAGACCATTACCCCCAGCCACCTCCTTATCTAAACTTTTACACCAAGCCAATATTTCCCCTGCCATAATTTAACCCAGGTCAAGGTACAGACAAAAGGGACAACTCCTGTGCCCTAAACCCACTGGAATTATTCACACCATCCAGCCTTCACCTGTTTCTCCTGTCCTGCCTTGCCTTTCAACCGAAATCACAATAAAGGATATGGCATAGACTTTCCCCTGGCTCTTGCTTCTGTCTGTCTCCCAACCAAAATTTGGTGTTTCCCCTACAACCTGTGTGGCATCACGGGTCCCCTTCTCTTGGGAGACATAAGTAACCTTTCAATGGTAATTACCATTCAGTCATCACTCATCAACTACATAAGTTAAAGTCCCAGGGTACAACATAGCAAAAGGACCTCCCCCGTACTAAGCAAGCTTTCTTAATCATTAAGCTATATGCTGTTTTATTGGGCCCCCCAACTGTAAATATATCCAGATATCTTCTCCTGAGGTAATCCACTTTTTAGGGACTACTGCCTACAAAAGCCTAGAACCCAATTTTGTAGGCACAATTAAAAGGCACAATTTAAGAAGGAAACTGAAACAATGTATTCTTAACTAGGTTAGGTTATATCTAGCCTAGAATGAATAAAGAGGCTAGAATTCCTTTACTTAACCAAGTCCCAATAGATGATTGAATCCGCCTGCAATGCAAGAGACCCGGTTCGATTCCTGGGTCAGAAGGAAACCCTGGAGAACGCATTGGCTACCCAGTCCTGTATTCTTGGGCTTCCATGGTGGCTCAATGGTAAAGAATCTGCCTGCAATGCAGAAGACCTGGGTTCGACCCCTGGGTTGGGAAGATCCCCTGGAGGAGGGCATGGAAATCCACTCCAATATTCTTGCCTGGAGAATCCCCACAGAGAAGCCTGGCGGGCTACAGTCTATGGGGTCACAACAAATCAGACACATCTGAGTGATCTAAGCATAGCATTACTCCTGGGGGAAGGGGAGAGCAGGGTAGGGGATATTTAAATTTATTTTCCCACTATGCTGAACCAATACTATACTCCTCTAATTGTTTGTTCATCCTGAAGCAGAGCAGAAAGAAAAACAAAAAAATAGGACCCCAGTCTCATTTCCCCCACCTAAGAACTGATTCATTATAAAAGTGACTTTCTAGTTATCTGCTATGAAAACAAAGATAACTATTAAAAGATTCTTAAAGACTTTAATTTAATGGCTATATGCAGGTGGCATTTAAAATGTCTGACTCCTCAAATCAGTATTCATTACAATTTACTTGCTTTGTCTCCAGAATTTAATACAATAAGTGAAATCCAATGAGAGAAACTCTAGAGGAACGATTATTCATTCCAGAGGATTTCTGGCAGTTGTCCAAAACTTCTAGATATTGTTTTTAACAGCCCTAGAAATTCAGTTAAGTTGTGAGTGGCGCTGCTGTCAGGAGCTATGGATGATTGATGAACACTAATGATCAAGGATCCTAGGAGATGGAGAGACACTCCCACTTTTCTGTTAACTAGAAATTACATCTCATAGCATTATATTTCTTTTCCTTTTTAAAGAGCACTTTAGGATAACGTTTCTATAGTTCTCTGCTGCTGCTGCTGCTGCTAAGTCGCTTCAGTCGTGTCTGACTCTGTGCGACCCCATAGACGGCAGCCCACCAGGCTTCCCCGTCCCTGGGATTCTCCAGGCAAGAACACTGGAGTGGGTTGCCATTTCCTTCTCCAATGCATAGTTCTCTATATAGACACATATGCTAAACCACATTCAATCTTTGTTTTCACCACAAGGCCTAACAGAGTATCTGGCACTTAATTTTTTTTTTTAATTAACGAATAACTTAGCTGCACACCAGACTAAGCAGAGATAAACTCAAACAGACCCCATGGCTTACTTTTTAATTTTGGAGTGGGGGCAGACTGGAGGTAGGTAGTTACGACTACTATTACAGCCTTGCTCCACCCGACCCCGCCTTGTTTGACGTCACAATCCGGAGCTGGAACTACCATTCCCAGAATGCTGTGCGAATGGGCCGGCTCTCTGGAAGGCGCCGAGTGATTGGCGGGAGGAGGCGTTTCCTTCCGGCGTTTCCACGGACCGGGAGGCGTGCCCTGGGAGAGGCGTTCGGACGCTATTACCGGGTTGGGCGGGCCGGGCTTGGGAGGGGTTTGGGGGTGAGCCCTGAGTCCCCCGCCCGCTGAGGAGATGGATGAGGATGGGCTTCCTCTCATGGGCTCAGGCATAGACCTGACTAAGGTTTGTAAAGATGGAGTTGGATTTCGGCGACCTGGGAGGAGGATGGGGAAGGGACGCTGGGTTCCCAGAAAGACCCCACCTCTCTGCCCAGCCCTGGTCTGTGCTTGTCTTCACCCTCTCTTGGGAGGGAGGGTTCCACAGTTCACCTTAAAAAGGGGTCCTTTCCGAGCCTTCTAAGGTGGGGCGGGAGTAGTATGCCTCTCTTCCTTCCCTTCCCGAGTCACGAGTTCTTATGTTCAAGGGTAAGAACTCTTACCCGTTCCGACCTCTAACCCGACCTCTTTTATATTTGGCCCTTCAGTTTTTCGTGTGTTTATGTGTGTTGCCTTTACCTGCCAAAGTTCGCATCTGTGAATCCAGAACCCGTTCTCAAACTTTGCAGCCTCTGTCATTTTGGACACCCCACTCCTACAGTTTAGGAAAACAAGTTAATGACTATTCTCAGTACTTCCAGTAATTGTATCACACAGGAGAACGCCTCCTTATTATTAATATCAAGGTGATTGCGTGGTGTACGTTTCGTCCTGTACGGATCATATTTATTTTTACGTAAAACAGGTGCCAGCTATTCAACAGAAAAGAACGGTGGCATTTCTAAACCAGTTTGTGGTGCACACTGTACAGTTCCTCAACCGATTTTCTACAGTTTGTGAGGAGGTAGGTCCTTTGATACTGGTTTAATGAGTGGCCCAGTGTCACCTTGCACTTTAGAAGGTAACAAATGAGTAAAGTAAGAATTACGGTGTATGCAATCATGTACTATGACCGCTTGTCCCCCAGTTATTCTGTTGACATAGCTTAAATCCTCCTCGATTCTATTACGGTCAGTTCTTACAGCCCATCTCTGCTGAATGAACTTTCTGGAGGCTTTGTGAAATAGTTTAGTAAGGTTTATTGTGATTAAACAACAAAAGCAGTTCCAAGATTTCACAAAAACATTTTTTTTTTAATTTTGAAGTTGGTTATGTTTTTCCTAAGGATTGCATTTTAAATATATACTGTTTCAGTTTCTATTAAAATTATGTTACATTGCTTGATGAAAAAGATGATTGGGGAGGTAGCATAGAAACATAACTTGGGCATCAAATATCATGATAGAAGTAAAAATACTTTCTGCAAATGAGTTGTGAATTAAGGATCAAGTAACCCAATGACCCAGGTGGCACAGTGGTAAAAGAGTCTGTCTGCCAGTGCAGGAGACATGGGCTTGATGCCTGGGTAGGGAAGATCTCCTAGACTAGGAAATGGCAACCCACTCCAGTATTCTTGCCTGGGAAGTCCCGTGGATAGATGAGCCTGGCAGGCTACAGTTCTTGGGGTCGCAAAGGGTCGGAAACAACCGAGCATGCACACACAACCCAGTGACAGGTTAGGTACCAGATCCAGGGACACCTGTCTTAACAAAAAACTAAAAAAGAGAGTGGGAAGGAAGATGGGAAGCATGACTTGAAATTGGTTTGAAGAAAGGAGAAAAAGAGGACAAGGAAGTGGGACAGTCATCTAAAACCAAAAGGTTCTTGATCAGTTTCCTTTACTACTTGAGGATCGTGTTAAACCTTAGGGCTCCACTTTGGGGTCATGAACTACCTGAGTGCTGAAATTACTGTTCATCATTTGAGTATCCCCCACGATCCAGTCCTTGAATGAGACTTTTGTAGCTCAGTTGGTTAAGAATCTGCCTGCAGTGCAGGAGACCCGGATTCAATCCCTGGGTCAGGGAAGATTCCCTGGAGAAAGAAATGGCAACCCACTCCAGTATTCTTGCTTGGAAAATCTCATGGACACAGGAGCCTGGTGGGCGGCAGTCCATGGGGTTGCAAAGAGTCGGGCACGACTGAGCAACTAACACTTACTTACACAATCCAGTCCTTGAATGAGACTTTTCATTGAGGGGTGGTTCCTGCCTAAAAAGTATAGGAATATAGATGTCTTTGGGGCCATTATTCTGTGTTAAGAACAGGATACACTTATATACACTTTAATATATTAAAATCATTGTGCTCAGTCCAGAGGCTAGAGAAAATTCCCACACAGATATGACAGTATTTCTCCATAAGCTTGCAAATTCTACTTTACAAAAGTTCAGTGACCACTTAAAATTAAATACCCTTTCAGTGGGGAATCCCTGATGGCTCAGCTGAATCTGCCAGCAGTACAGGAGACAGGAGATGCAGGTTTGATCCCTAGGTGAGGAAGATCCCCTGGAGGAGGAAAATAGCAACCCACCCCAGTATTCTTGCCCAAAATATCTCACGGACAGAGGAGCGTGATGGGCTGCAGTCCACAGGGTCTCAGAGTCAGGTCTCTGAGAGTTGGGCCTCAAAGAATTGGACACAACTGAGCACACATACAGATAAAGTATAACAATAAATGTCTTGTTGATTGCTTATCCATTATCCAAGCCTCATGATTCATTCTTTCCTCCCTTCTGTTCCTCTCTCAACTACCCTCCTCCAACTGTTTTGACTATATCACTATTTCCTACTTCCTTGAACCCCAGAAAAAACTTTGTTGACAAAAATTCATGAAATTTAAAAGTAGCTAATTGCCTTTTTCTCCTTAATGGATGGTAATTTAGGATTGACTGTCACTCATTATTTAGAATTCAGCTTGTAGCATTCATCTTGGATGTTTATGTCGATTGTAGACTTTTTACTTGGTGTGATGACAGTAATATTTATTCTGTGCTAGGCATTGTGCTAAGTGCTTTACATGTACTTAATTATCACAGCCCAGACCTTTAAGAAAGGTCCAATTATCTCTTTTTTAGAAATACAGAAACTGAGATGTAGAAAGGCTTAAATCATTTACTTAGTCATTTATTCATGCACTCATCGTATACTTGAGGGCATAGTGTTTATAGCTGCAGTAGCTATTTGCCTACATTCAAATAGCTAGAAAGTAAGAGCTGGGATTCCAATTCTGATATGTTAACTGGTTGCAATCTTCTGTTCTGTTGCACCATCTGATCTGAATAAGAGGCGTGTTTATATCATTTTCAAGTGAGAGATTACACTGTCTTCTTTATAGTTATTTCAAAATTTAGTTTTTAGATTTGTGTTCTCTTCTTTACCATGCCATTTCTATTTAATATAATGTCTTATATATGATAAACTCCAGGGATATAATATACATATTCATACATGAAGGGCCATTTTCTTCCAAGTTAAGATCAATTTCCAAACTGGGTTGTTATTTGTTTATAGCAGCTATTAAACCTGTGGTCTTTGTTTAGTTAAAGCCTTAAACAAGGACCAAAACCACTCTGTTTCCCTCCAAAAAAAAAAAAAAAATTGAACTTCAGCTGTTACTTTTTGAACTTGAAGTGAACTGGAGGGAAAAGAAAACCTGGTGGGTTTTAGTTTGTTTGGGTTTTTTTGTGAAGTGGGGAGCTGTTGGGGGTTTTTTTGTTTTAACTTTTTCACCTAAATTTTAAATAGGAAGTACGTGGAGAACAGCACAAGTTCTGTGCATAGCATAGATAAGACTGGAAGTTTAACCTTATTGTGAATTTTAAAGTTAAAGGTATTCAGCAAACAGGGCAATCAGGTATCTTTGACTTAGACTGGTAACATGCCTAGAATACTGGGATTTTAGTCATTTCTAAATATTCTAAAACATTTCTTTAAAAAAAAAAAAACAAAAACTTTAAATACAAGCAAAAGCTCTGAGAATTTTCACATGACCTAAAAAAAAATTTAGTGCTTATCTTCTATGTCCAATTTTTAGGCCCACCATCAGACTTCACTTTAAACCAAATAAGGTTTTGCTGAAAACCCTATTTACTGCTATAACTTTTACAACTGCTTTTAAAATTTTTACAACTACTGGATTAAGTGTCAGATGAAGCTTAGTAAAACCATCAGTTGCTTCCCTCTCTGGCTTCTAGGACATACTCAACCCAAAATGATGTACCAGGAGATCCATTCACTTAAAATACTGTTTCTCTTTTAAAGAACCGGATCTGCAAATGGGATATTTTACAAACCTGAAGTCCCACAGTACTTTTTTTCCCATGTTCAACTTTTAGCTCCATAGTTCTTCCTCTTTTTTTTTTTTT
The DNA here is from genome assembly GCF_019923935.1 of Bubalus bubalis. Taxonomy (NCBI): domain Eukaryota; kingdom Metazoa; phylum Chordata; class Mammalia; order Artiodactyla; family Bovidae; genus Bubalus; species Bubalus bubalis. The sequence continues at coordinate 54,232,986 of NC_059160.1, forward strand.
TTTCACTTGAGTAAAATGCACTGCCTTGCAAATAGGTGGGTGGTGCATCAAGAACTCTTCAACTTTATCTGAAAAACTAGGAATCTTGTAAATTCCCGTTGTCCCAACTCAAGATATTTCAGGTTTGCTTTAAATCCTTATAAAGAGGATGGATGGTTAAATGGATGGGAAAGTAGACATACCTTTCTGTTTCCTCTCTGCTGAAACTTTCAGAGGTGGGGACAATTACTGTTATTGATCATGTTGCTTATATCCATAGTCATCTACACTTCAGAGTAGTGGTTCTCAACCAAGGAACCTTTGGTAATGTCTAGAGACATTTTTCGTTGTTGCAGTTGGGGAGTTTTTATGGCAATTAGTGGGTAGAGGTCAGAGATTCTGCTAACTATCCTATAGTGCACAGGATAGACCTTTACAACAAAGAATTATCCAGCCCAAAATAGAGCCAGTCAATAGAGCTCAATCAATAGAGCCAAGACTGAGAAACCTGCTTTCTGGTGGTCTAGGAGTTTAGAAGGAAAATGCAGAAGACATAAACATCATAGAAATGAGCTTTAGCAGCCCATGAATGAAACCAGGTGTATTTTGTCAAGTGACAGTGGCATTTTAGAAAGTACATATTTATGTGTGTTATAGCAGTAATTACACAGGAACAGACTCAAAAACATTTATTATGCTGAATAATTGAAAAGCAGAGGTTCTTAATTTTGCCATGGATCCTTTGGCAGTCTAATGAAATGAAATTAATGTTTTTCAATGCGTAAAATGTGTGGGATTATAAATGATATCAAGTGTGTACTTTAAAATGGAGAAGGACATGGCAACCCACTCCAGTATTCTTGCCTGGAGAATCCCACGGACAGAGGAGCCTATCAGGTTACAGTCCATGGGGTCACAAATAGTCAGACATGACTGAGCGACTAACACACAACACATATATATGGCTAATGTAATGGTACAGAATAACTAGAGCATGGTAAGCTCTTGGTTCTGGTTCATCTTGGGTTTTAATTGTTGGTTGATTCCTTTTGCTTTTTTAGTATTCTTATTTTTTTTCTTTGTTTTAATTATTCCCGACATTAACTACTTATCTTCCAATTTCATCTTTTTTTACTTTTCAAACTTGGAAAGTTTGAATTCGGGACTAATTGTATATATTTCTGTGTTTAAGTGATATACAAAGGCAGACCCTGCTCCTTTCTGTTTGGGGCTAGTTTTTAATCCTGTGTTCTATGAAGAATTCCTTCATTCAGCAACAAGTAATTATTGGGCTCCTGTTAAGTGTCAGGTACTGTTCTGGTCACAAGGGGTATAACAGTGAATAAAAAACTCTGTCTTCAGAGGAGTTTACATTCTGGTCCCAGTGATTGATTATGGCTCTGATAATGAGTTTCATAAGACTGAAAATGTAACTTCCTCTCTATGAATACAGTTTTATAAAATAACCATGAAACATGCTAATGAAGATAATTGAATACTTGAGTTTCAGTTCTTACTCATGTAAATAAGAGAGTAGTATATTAGAAAATCACAAATATTTAAACCATAGTTTTTAACTTTATCCTTTCGTTTCTAATCTTTCTTTTTCAGAAACTAGCAGACCTTTCTCTTCGTATCCAGCAGATTGAAACAACTCTCAATATTTTAGATGCAAAGGTTTGTATTTCTGAGTAATTTATAGGATAAACTTGCTCTACATATATCAACTTTCTCAGTCGCATTTAACTTTAATTGTATTTAGGAATGAATTCAGTTTAGCTCCTGCATCCATGACGTGGTGCAGTGCTTTCATTTGTTTAATTTATTATAATTGCAAAGGAAATAATCTTCATTATGAACCACTGACTGAGTCTGTTTAAATATATATGTGGGTCGAGGTTTCTTTCCTTATTTAATCAAAAACATAATGAGTAACATGTTAACAAATTGTTATATAGTTTGCTTCATTTAATGGAAAACTCACAATTATCTTAATAGTAGTCATTGATAACACAGGAAAAATTCTATAAAACTTTACATGTCTCCAGAACAAAATTTGGAGAAAATCTCAGCTATTTTGCATTTGTAAAAAATCCCATGGACGGAGGAGCCTGGTGGGCTACAGTCCCTGGGGTCGCTAAGAGTCGGACATGACTGAGCGACTTCACTTTCCCTTTTCACTTTCATGCATTGGAGAAGGAAATGGCAACCCACTCCAGTGTTCTTGCCTGGAGAATCCCAGGGACGGGGAAGCCTGGTGGGCTGCCGTCTACGGGGTCGCACAGAGTCGGACACGACTGAAGCGACTTAGCAGCAGCAGCAGCAGCAGTGAGTAGTACCAGTTCTGATGTCAGAAATCACAAAAGGTAACTGTCATATAAAAGCAAAAATAGAAGGTTGTTTCAATTTGAAAGCTTGCAGGTTTTGTGTGCTTTTCTTATATATAAAATAATGGAGATGCTAATATATTTTTGTGACTTTGTTCTTTTATCAAAAAAAATTGACACGAAACAATATTTATTGACTTTTATAATCCACGGGATTGCCAAGAGTTGGACACGACTGAGTGACTGAACTGAACTGAAGGAAGTGAAATTACTAATATCTTCTAGCATAGGGATCAGAATGTCTGGTTTAGGCTTTCTACATCTTCATGTGGTCTTCAGCTACTGTATTTCCCTCAGAACATTTCCTTAGCTTGTAATTTAGGATATTTGGCCTTGAACATGTTCAAAATAGTTTCTTAGCAGCCATACCCACTTGAAACTATTAGGGCCATGGCCACTGTGCTAAATACTGTCATCAGTCAACAGTTTTCAATGAATATTGCTGCTTTAGATCTTATTGCCATTGCTTTTTCATTATTCTTTATTATGAATATGTGTATTATTTTAATGTTTGTGGAATTCTTGAGTTAGAGTCCACAGTCACAAATTAAGTTGCCATGTGGACAGGTTAACCTTAATTATTTCCATGACCATAAGTTAATCCTCAAAGTTAGCCAAACATTTGACAGATGTGTGTCACTGATATCAGGATGAAATCAGAAAAGAATATGTGCATGGATCTTGGAAATCCGACCTAAAATGCTTAACCACTGACATCATGCTCATTTTTTGTGTATGGAGAGTAACACATTGTAGTAACATTCAGTGATATTACTAAAGAAAGAAGAAAAGAACAAGCTGCATCATATGTTAACATGTGGCAAGAGTTTTCTCATTTCCCAGATTATTCAAACTTAAAATGTGCTACAGAGCACATTTTGAAGGGGAACAAAATATATTTAATCAAAATCTTTTTGCAACTTTGGGATGTAAGTTTTCTCATCCCCCACTTTACAGGTGAGAAAATTGAGGCCTAGGAAGATATGCATAGGGTTACATATGTTGTGACTTAAACCTTGGCAATCTGACTCCAAAGCCCATGCTCTCATTCCTTACACTAGGATTCCTTATTAAAAAAAAATAATAATTCCTGAGAAAGAATGGTGACAAGCTAAATTAGATTAGTGAGAAATTCTTCAAAAATATTTTATTTGTCAATGCCTTTCACTTTTAAGTAGTTTATGGCATGGAGAATTTCAACCAAAGATGAGATTTTATAAAACCACTTTTATAACTTTAAAACTTAAGAAAATTATTTAAAACACAACACATACTTAGAAACTTAGTCTTTAAAGATCTAATATTATCCTCATATACCAACATTAATTTTCTCCTCTCAGTTATCATCTATCCCGGGCCTAGATGATGTCACATTTGAAGTATCTCCTGTAAATGTCACTAGGATCACAAATGGAACACATTCTGAAGCCACTTCAGAGCAATCACAGGTATGTAATTAAGTTCCAGGAAGCATGAGCACCTCTTCTTGGGTAAACCAGATAGACCAAATCTGCAGGTTCAAATAAAGTTAAATAAAAATGTAGCACTTGACTAGTAATATTTTTAACTTTAAGATAAAAAATAAAGTTTGAAAAAAGTTACTAGCTTTTCATTTTGTTATTCTGAACAGTTTCCTGAAGTTAATATTTTTCTTGCCTATAAAAAAGAAAATTGACCTATACAGGACTAGGAATAGTCTTGAATATAACTACTTTCTTCAAGTTCACTCTGGAAATTTTTTTCTTAGTTCTTGTAAGAAATGTGTCTTTTAAATGTTTTAGTATGACACTTTCACACATGAATAAAAATAGAATAGTACAAAGACTAACCAAGTGCCCATTACCTGGATTCACCAGTTAAGATTTTGTTGCAATTGCTTCATCTGTCTTTTTTTGTCACTGAAGTGAATTCCAGGCATCATGTCTTTTCACCCATGTATAATTCCCTGAGCATCTGTGAAAAGTTCTGACATTTTCTTGTATAACCACAGTGCCTTTATCATATACAGTATAATGAGCAATAATTCCCTGATAATATCTAACTCTTTGTTACCAAAACTCTGCTCCATGAGCCAGCAACCTACCTGAGAACTTGTTAGAAATACAGAATCTCAGGTTCCACCCCAGACCCACTGAGTCAGAATTTTCATTTTCACAAGATCCGTATGTGATTTGAAGGCTCTTGAAATTTGAGAGGTCCTAATCTAAGAAACACCACTTGTCTAAAAAAGTGTGTTTGGGAAGTTAATTTGTTCAAATCAGCATCCTTGTAAGGCCCGCACTCTGTTTGGCTCTTATGTTTTAATGTTCATTTATGCTCTGTATAAATTTAAATTGTGTATTACTTTTTATTTCAAGAAATAAAAATTCTTCATTGTTTAAGAATAATCACTAGTGTATCTCAGTGAGGTATTAAAATCCAAAATAAAATAATCACTAAAATGGTGGTCTAACAAGTAATACCAAACAAACAGACTTCCTATGTATATGGAATTTTGCATTTGTACCTGGAGGTACTTTTTATGGGATATCTTTTAGATCATAATAACGTTGACCGTGATTATAATACCTCCCATATAAAGGTTTCTGACTGTATGTGTGGTGTGTTAAGTGCTTTTTATAAATTAACTCATTTAATTCTCACAACAGCCCTATGAAGTAAATACTTTTATCAGTTCTATTAATACTTTACAGATACGTCAAATGAGGTGCACAGAGGTTAACTTGTTGAAAGTCAGACAATAAATGTAAGAGCTAGAATTTTTACCCAAACAATCTGGTGTCAAGAATCCTATCTCTTATCTGCTACACTGCACTGTCTCTAGCACCTGTGTTGAACTCATAAAACATAACTCACTTCAGTATTCTTGCATGGAAAATTTCATGGGCAGAGGAGTCTGGCGGGCTACAGTCCATGGGATCACAGAGTCAGCCACAACTGAGCAACTGAGCACATGTGGTCTAAGGCTCTGTGTGGGAGGAGCCATATATTTAGAAATATTGTATATTTGGCAGATGAATTAGATGACCGTTTACTTAACAGTTAGGGCTTCCCTGATAGCTCAGTTGTAAAGAATCCACCTGCAATGCAGGAGACCCTGGTTTGATTCCTGGGTTGGGAGGATCTCCTGGTGACAGGAAAGGCTACCCACTCCAGTATTCTGGCCTAGAGATTTCCATGGACTTCTCTGGCCTAGAGAGGTCCATGGGGCCGCAAAGAGTCGGACACAACTGAGTGACTTTCACTTCATTTCATTTTACTTAACAATTAGGTATTAGAAAATTTAACATCCATTTAATTAATATGACAAATTCCATTGTGATGATCACTGGAATATATATAATATACAAAAATAAATTCAAATGTTTAGAGGAATTTAACTTTACAAGGTTTTATCAATTAAAGATGAACCATCCTTTTTCTAAAACAAGGCATATGTAAAAACTATTACATGTTTCCATTCTACCTAGTAGTTATTCTTTGGTGGATACTAACCATTATTATATTTCTGTAAATTTATAAAATGATATCTGACTTTCAGTATTAACTTTTCCAGGTGTTACTGTGCACGCCTATATATGATATGTATTTAAAACTTGTGCAGTTGTGTTGGTCTTGCCTATTTAAAGTCTCAAAAAATTGATTATGAGTAATCACAACTGAATTATCTAAAATTCATAATTACTTATTATTCTAGCAATTGTATTGAAAAATAGTTATTAATTCATTTGGAGGATATATGAAGTACTGTTGGCTTCCTAAATTTAAAAAATGTGGTAAAGTTGTGTATTGATTGGCTTAATATAATTGTTCAGCATGTTCTTAATATTGAAATCAACTTTTTATTTCTCTTCATTGTTTTTAATTGGTATATTTTATGTAAAATATTTTGAAATGGACTGAAGTATTTCTTAACACAGAATTTCCATTGACATTACAGTCAACTTGCTTATCAGTTAAAAGATAATCATGAACTTTTTTTTAAATCATCCATTCATTGCAATCTCCAATCTATATATGAGTCAAAGACCCAAGGTTTGCATACTGATTTTTCTGCACCTTTAATTTCATGGTTCAGATCTTATCATTACTCACAGGAGAACATCTAATTGTACAGATTGAGATTAATTTGAGAATAAAATGAAGGACAGTTGAGAGATATGATAGAAGATTTAACGGGTCATACAAATAGCAAAGGTGTAAGACCTGATATAATTAAACCTTGTTGAGGTCTTGGTTATTAGGCTAAAGTTAAAGGCTGAGTTCTAAAATCCAGTGGTCTTATATGTAATTACCATTTGCTCCATTGTGCTATTGTATGAGTTTATTGTCCTTATTTTTTTAAAAGCATACATGGGTCTTGTTGAAATTTTTTGTTTAATTAAATATTTTGGACGTTTTGTAATTAATGTATTTTGCAGATGGATGTGTATATGTATATACATATTTACACACACACACACACACACATGCACTTTTGTACACTTGACACTGTCATATAACTGGAGTAACCTAAAGAATTTGGGGATATTTTACTTGCTTCAGCATTTAAAAGAGATTTAATTTATATTTGAATTATCTGGGGAAAAACCTTAACATATAATTTATATTCTAATAACTATGAATACCGAAAGATTTTTTTTATTTATTTACACTTCAACAGAGATATGCTTCAACAAACATAAAATTGATATCATTCAGTTAAGGAACTTACCCTTAATGCTAACATACAGTAAGTCACTAAGTAGACTTACTATAAATGTTTAGGTTAATAGAAAAATCCAAGAATTATATACAGTCTTGGCTTTGCACTTAAATGAAGATAGGATTCCAGTTTGGACGAGTTACCGTTTACACGGTACCATGCAAAGTTGAGAACTGCCTATATGATGAAACCATTTTTATCCAAAAAGACCATTCCCCATTATTCTTCATTATAAGTAGTATTTATAATCTTAACCACTCTTTGGAGAATATTAATAATTCCATCAGTAGCTGAAATATATATAAACATAATTTTGTTTGAGAAATGAACTTCTCTTCCACAAGTTCTCCAGGCCTTGCCTTTAGAGATGTTAGAATAGCCATATCCACTTAGAACAAGATTATTCAATGAATGAGAAGTATAATTGTGTAGATGGTATAGATACCTAGAAAACCGATTTTCTGTCCACTGGAGTTGAACAACTGACAAATCAAATAGCTTTACTAGCTTTATTAAAAGTTTTATTAAAATAATAGGTCCATAAATAATTCATGTTTTGTATCCACACTCGAGGGACAAATAAAGCAGAATTTTAATTTTTAATGCCTTGAATATGTTTGCACTTTTATGGGAACAATATAGTGTTGACATTACATGTAACTTCCTCTGCAATCATATTTAAATATTTGTAAATATTTGGAAACATATATCCTATAATTAAATTATTGGTATTTAAATTTAGAAATATGATTTTTTCTGATATTGTTTGCTTTAGAATAATAAAAAGAAACATCCCTTTTAAGTAACATGATGGACCCCTTTTGTGAATTGTCTAAAGATTTATACACCATGCTCTCTACAGCAGAACAGTTTACAAGACTCTGGACCACAGGAAAGTGAAGTAACACCAGAAAATATCTTAACTGTAGCCAAGGATCCAAGATATGCCAGATATCTCAAAATGGTTCAAGTGGTAAGCTGATTTGGTCTATCTTCTCTGTCTTGCAGCCTCCTTTGAAATTCTTAACCCTGGAGGTTTCATTGTTATTTTTTCAGTCTGAGAAAACTGCTAAACCAAGTGACCAAGTTTTCTATCCTCTTACTTCTTTCCTATGTTTAATGAATGCCCTGATAAAGAGTAAGCAAAAGTCAAATCTTTCTAATGAAAACTGATCTCACACTTCAAAATTAGTATAGTTTGATATAGATTTATATAAACTTTTTGCCTTTCATAATCTTTGCAAATCTTGGATGTATCAGATAGAAGAATGAAAGTGAATTATTCACTTAGTACATCGTATGACTTTAGCTTAATTTCCTATATTCTAACACATGGGTTTTTTGTGTATTTTTATTCTGAATTTCACCTATCAATAGTTTGGTTCACAGAAAAGAGCATAAGTTACCTGGCCGTATAAAGTAATGCTTTTACTATTATGACTTGAGAATGGGTAATTTTTCTAAGAAATCATCATTACATGGTATGATGCAAAAAAATATAACACAATATTTGTTGTTTTGTAACTGCAGAAGTTAGTTGCTTTTCATTCCTGTAGAAAGTCCTATTACAGTAGTGGAAGGAGCTAACTGTCCTTTTTCAGTTGATCAAAAAATTTAATGCTTTTGTAAAATTTTGTTATCAGGCACAAGAAGTATACTAACATTAAATAAGAACAGTTTTGCTGACCTTGGCATTATCACCAAAATAATTTAAAAACAAAGACTGTCTGACAACCAAAAAGAGTAGATTGGCTTATTTAGAAGCTACAGTGGTGACAATGGAGAGAAGAAAGTACAGTCACTTTTTCTAACTATCAGAAGAAATGGCTTTCTCACTTTCAGAATTCTTCATTGGCAGTCAAAACTCTGGGTTTTAGGCTTTGGGGAGAAAAAAACAGACTTTGGAGTGAAAATATATGAATTTTTTAAACTAATAAAGATAAAATGGCGCTAGTTTGAGTGTGAATCATGATGAATGAATTTTTAAAACTAGAACCGATGAAAGCTTAAGCTAAGCTTAAAATATGAACTGTTAAAAACTATGTCTTTGACTGTTTCAAACAAAAGAAAACTCAAAAGTTTTAGAGTAACTGTGAAAGGCTTTTTATTTAGTCTCTTCTTGCCTAACTGATATAATTAGGAAATAGTAAAATCTACGTTGTATCTGTAAGACTACCATGAAATATTTAATAAAAGACCCCATTTTAGGGTAACTGTTATATTCTTAATACATTGCCTCAAATTTTACAAGAATTTGAAAAACTCTCAATCTCCTTTTTCAGTGTAAATTCATTGTCCATTTATTCCACAAATATTTATTAGTTCTAAAGTACCATATTAAGTATTGTCTAGATTTATTTAGCCAGCTAAGGTTTCCAGACACCACTTAACATTTTTATTTTTGTTATTAATTACTTAGACAAGTTTCATTGCTTTTCAGAAGCTCATATATCATATGTTTGTATGTATATCTGTAAATGGATTCTTTACATATTCATTCTTCTAATCATATAGCTTATCATCTCACTAGGAATAACAGCCAAAGTCCTTCACAGGCCTGTGAGATCCTGTACAATTCAGCTCCCTTATTACTTTTTTAATCTGTTATCTTCACTCACTGTGCTCCAGCTCTATGGGCCTCCTTGGTGTATCTTAAATAAATCAATGGACAGTTGCCTAACTCAGGGCCTTTGCATCTGTTCTCTCTCCCTGAAACACTTTTCACAAATATTTTATTATTTTTTCCTTTTCTTACTTCAAATATTTGCAGAAATATTACCTTCTTTCTGGTCCCACTCCCTTGACTCCTTCCCAACTGTATTTTTATTCATATGACCATTCAGTTATGTGCAAAATACTACATATTTTACATACATTATTGGTGTCTCTCCTGCTTCTAGAATATAAACTCCACAAGGGTGGGGGATTTTTCGTTTACTTTGGTATTCCCAGATCCTAGAACCATATCAGGCACATAGGATATACCTATGAATGAAAATGAAATGCCACTTTAACCTTTGATAGGTTTTGGTGATAGATTACTTTTTTACACTAGCTCAGTGGTCTTCAGAGTAAGAAACTTTCTGGATACAGGTTGCTAGTTCCCACCCATTAAACGAGAATCTCTGTAGTTGAGACTTGGAGCCAGAGCATATGTGTTTTGGAAAATGCTCTTCTGATTAAGAACTGTTTACAAATATTTTACACTGTTTTATAACATCATTCAAGTAATTTTTATCTAAAAACATTTAAGAAGCAATAAATTGTTGTTTTTCTTATTTTTTAAACTATTTCCTTATTTCTTAAACTATTTTTTAAAATTATAGTTTTTTGAACTATCTTATTCTATAGTGGTACCTGGCTCTTAGCTCAAGCCCATCCTTTTTGTTTGGTGTGGCCATGAGCAGGAGTTTAATTTCTTCTGCCTCAGTGTTTTTGCTGTTTTTAACCCAACATTCTTGATTTTGGTCCTCTGCCTCCTTCTGCCTTTGGTACGGGTGTTTCTAATTCCTAAACATTTCCAGGGTTCTGGAAGTGCTGCTTCTTTGTGGTATCCTCCTCTTTAGGCACATGGACTTGGCCTTCCTTTGCTCTGCTAAGTCATCATTCTTTTATCTGCTTTTAATTTCCATTTATTGTGGTTCATGGATGCCTCTTAGTCATTAAAATTGGAGTTCATGTTATTTCTTTTTTGCCTTAGTATTTGGGGGTAATAATTTTCAAGAAGAAAACAGGGACCAGCATCTTTGCTTTGAAATTATAAGTTCATCCAAGTTAAATTTAATTTTATTGTTTTTAGTTCATTGTGCCAACCTGTATCCCAGAACCTTATTACCCAACTTTTGTATCCTATTGCTCCCTGTCCTACATTTCATTCTTCAGACAAAACCACAAAACTTTCTCAATATAAGCTCCATGCTTTTCCACCTCTGAATCTCGATCCTCCTCTTGATCACTACCTGTCCAGATTCTACTCATCTGACACGTTCCTATGAACACTTTAACTACATTACCTTGGATCCTGAACCCACTGACATACAAAGCCAGAGGTGATGATGTCTCCCTTCATTTATCTGTTCAACCGCTTTATCTGTATTTTTTTTATTACTTCATATCTTGTTCCTTGATAATTTAAAAATATTTTTATCTACTGTGTTGAAAAGAAAATCATGAGCAAAAGACCTATGCCTTGGCCAATCTTTATATTCACTTTAACACCTTGCCTATAAGGTTGCTCAATCAACATCTGTTTTTTTGTTGTTGTTCTTTTTTGTTTTTGTTTGACCACACTGAGTGGCCAAACTGAGCTGACTCAGTTTTGTTTGACCACACTGAGTGGCCAAACTGAGCTCACACTCAGTGACCACACTGAGATCCCCAAATATGTGGGATCATACTACCCTAGTCAGGGATCAAGCCACCACCTCCTGAAGTGAAAGTGTGGAGTCTTAACCACTGGACCACCAGGGAAGTCCCAGTATTTGTGGAATGTACTATTTTATCCTGCATATTAACTCTTTCCCAATTTGTATCCCCTGGAAGTGTATAAATGTCCTATTTTTTCAAGTTATTGATTTAAAATATTTTATAGACCCAAATCAAAAATAGACCCTCAAGGTTGATGTGAACCTGCCTGTCATTACTCTTCAGATGACAGTTACTAAGCTATCTATAAATCCACTATTTTTCCTGTCTCCTAAGAATATCATGAGTGACCTTCAAAATATCCAGTTGCAGATGTAGCAACTTGTTTGACAGAGCCCAGAATTGTCTTTCATTGGCATGGTCACTCTAGATTTCTTGTCACTTCTGCATCATCATTTAGTTCTGGCTTTTTGTTTAAACTTAAGTATGAAATCATTGAATCAGTTCCCCTCATTGCTTCCTTTGTTGAAGGATGCAGTTTTCAACAGGGTAACTTAGGAGTCTGTCAGATGCTCTGATCTGAATGAAATTAAAGCTGCCAGTACATATAAAGAGCTAATGTCACCCGCCCATCATGGTTGTATCTCATCCTTGTGTTTGTTTGCAGCCTGTTTCAGGAAAACTTGACCTAAATCCTCCATCTGATCAGGTGACCAAAAAGTACGTCCCCTCTGGTAATACAGCCTTTACCTTTTTTTAACTTAGCTTGATGATTCCTTTATCCCATGTTCAGGAATCTCCAAGTAGTTTATATGAATCGGTTTAAAGGTATCTTCTGCCTTCCATTATATAACATTGTAACATACTCCTTTCAAATGTCAGTTGCCACTCATGAATTCCTTCCCACTAATGTTAGTCCCTAAAATTCACTTATTTGAAATTTCAAGTTTGCTATGTACAAATACACACACACACACTTCTTTTTAGGTGGTTGGATTTGTTTTCTATTTGTTTATATCTCTTAACTTCATAGTTCTTCTACTTTATTTTTCTCTCCTATGATGTTGTTATTGTTCGTAGTCTCAGAGTTGTAGTTGAGGAATTTTCTTATCCTTTGATTTCAGTTTAAAGCCCCTTGATCATACCTGTGGGTCTTGCTAAGCATAATTTTGGTTCTTCTAAATTATTTAACACTTTTCCAGGAGTATAATCATTCTAGTGTCATAAGTCATCCCTAAAATATGATTCAGCGACATGTGCATAGCTAGTTGTGTTTCCTTTATCATTGTCTTTACAAAACTATAGCTTTAAAGTACAATACCACCCTCCTTTAGAAAATACCTCACACAAGTGGAGAAGAGTCATTAGACACCCTTTGCAATCTGTGGCTTTGAATCCTTCAGTTTCTGTCATTAGCATGGGAATAATCTAGATAGCTTTGTATCTCTGTACTCCAGGATAGTAAATTACCTTCCTATTCTAAACAGTTGTTTATTCTTCCAAGATGATTCAGTTCCTTGACAGTGACTGAGAGCAATGAATATAAGAAAGAAAAATAAATTTGATGTAAGAGCTTAACCCCAGCTAATTCTAGAGGGTAGCTTTATTAGAAATTATCTTATCAATACTAGAAAATGTTTCACTTTCCCAAGAACATTGTGGATTTTCATTAAAATGCCCATTTTTTCCTCAACTTCTGAGAGTAAGATTTTCTTGCTTACCCACTTAATAAAAATTTAGTTATTAACATAAAGACCATATCAGCATAATTCATCAAACGAGTTTTACTTTGTCTTGTTGTTATGATCTTAAGTAGTTTGTCACTCACCATACACATTACTACATGTTATCAAAGCTGAATTTTAGAAGCCTGCATTCTGGAATTTAAGGAATTGTTTGTATCAAAAAAAGGAAAGAGAGCATGGTCTGCAGAAAACCTGTCTTTCTGAAAGAAATCTGTATATACCAACAGTAAAAATAAATCTACGCCTCAGATCCCCAAAATAACCATTCTGTACTCAAAAGGGAGTTAACAGTGCCGCAGGACACTTAATTTGAGGGCAGTAATATGATTTCTTTCGTTTTTAATTGTCTTTATATTTTTGTCATTTAAAATTTTAGTTGCTGCTCCATAAGCAGTGTCATTTTTTTGTAAATTAATTTATTTTAATTGGAGGCTAATTACTTTACAATATTGTAGTGGTTTTTGCCATACATTCACATGAATCAGCCATGGGTATACATGTGTCCCCCATCCTAAACCTCCCTCCCATATCCACCCTCATCCCATCCCTCAGGGTCATCCCAGTGCACCAGCCCTGAGTGCCCTGTCTCATGTATCGAACCTGGACTGGCGATCTATTTCACATGTGGTAATATACATGTTTCAATGCTATTCTCTCAAATCATCCCACCCTCGCCTTCTCCCAGAGTCCAACAGTCTGTTCTTTACATCTGTGTCTCTTTTGCTGTCTCGCATATAGGGTTATCGTCACCATCTTTCTAAATTCCATATATATGTGTTAGTATACTGTATTGGTGTTTTTATTTTATTTTTTTTAATTTTCTTTACTTTACAATATTGTATTGGTTTTGCCATACATCAACATGCATCTGCCATGGGTGTACACATGTTCCTCATCCTGAACCCCCTCCCTCCTCCCTCCCCATACCATCCCTTTGGGTCATCCCAGTGCACCAGCCCCAAGCTTCCTGTATCCTGCATCGAACCTGGACTGGCGATTCGTTTCTTATATGATATTAAACATGTTTTAATGCCATTCTCTCAAATCATCCCCTACCTCCCTCTCCCACAGAGTCCAAAAGACTGTTCTATACATCTGTGTCTCTTTTGCTGTCTCGCATACAGGGTTGTTGTTACCGTCTTTCTAAATTCCATATATATGCGTTAGTATATACTGTATTGGTGTTTTTCTTTCTGACTTACTTCACTCTATATAACAGGCTCCAGTTTCATCCACCTCATTAGAACTGATTCAAATGCATTCTTTTTAATAGTTGAGTAATACTCCATTGTGTATATGTACCACAGCTTTCTTATCCATTCATCTGCTGATGGACATCTAGGTTGCTTCCATGTCCTGGCTATTGTAAACAATGCTGTGATGAACATTGGGATACACGTCTCTTTAAATTCTGGTTTCCTCGGTGTGTATGCCCAGCAGTGGGATTGCTGGGTTGTATGGCAGTTCTATTTCCAGTTTTTTAAGGAATCTCCCCACTGTTCTTCATACTGGCTGTTCTAGTTTGCATTCCCACCAACAGTGTAAGAGGGTTCCCTTTTCTCTGCACCCTCTCCAGCATTTATTGCTTGTAGCCTTTTTGATCGCAGCCATTCTGACCAGAGTGAGATGATAGCTCACTGTGGTTTTGGTTTGCATTTCTCTGATAATGAGTGATGTTGAGCGTCTTGTCATGTGTTTGTTAACCATCTCTATGTCTTCTTTGGAGAAATGTCTGTTTAGTTCTTTGGCCCATTTTTTGATTGGGTTGTTTATTTTTCTGGAATTGAGCTGCATGAGCTGCTTGTATAATTTTGAGATTAATTCTTTGTCAGTTGCTTCGTTTGCTATTATTTTCTCCCATTCTGAAGACTGTCTTTACACCTTGCTTATCGTTTCCTTCGTTGTGCAAAAGCTTTTAAGTTTAATTAGGTCCCATTTGTTTATTTTTGCTTTTATTTCCATTACTCTGGGAGGTGGGTCATAGAGAATCCTGCTGTGATTTATGTCGGAGGGTGTCTTGCCTATGTTGTCCTCAAGGAGTTTTATACTTTCTGGTCTTAGGTTTAGATCTTTAATCCATTTTGAGTTTATTTTTGTGTATGGTGTTAGAAAGTGTTCTCATTTCATTCTTTTACAAGTGGTTGACCAGTTTTCCCAGCACCACTTGTTGAAGAGATTGTCGTATCTCCATTGTACAGAAGCAGTGTCTTATACCTGTAATCCCACATATACTGTTTCTCATCTTTTTCCAAAATCTTAATGCTTACTAGGCCCTCAACCCTCTTGTAATCTTTGCTTTTCCTTCCTTCCTGAATTATTACTTAGAACCATGCCATTCTCTCTCAGAAGACAGTGAGTGTGTTTCTCAAGCTCTTTAAGCTTTTCCATTTGTATAGAAGTTTGAATTTGCTGACTTCCAATGTAGTGATCACTTGGAAGACACAGAAAATCCTGTAACTTACAAACACAAACTTAAAAAAAAAAAAAAAATCAGGCTTTCTGGGTATCAGGATGGACTACAGTCTTTTCTGGCTTTCTTTGTAAGCTACCCTGAAAACTTCCTCTTCCCGTGTCCTAGATGTCTCCTGGAGTGTGCTGCTTTTATATTAATATTGGCCTTGCTTCTCTTGTCATGTCCCTGTAAATTCACTTTAGAGATGAGGTAATTAAAACTACTTAATTAATATAAACTGCTTTAAACAGAAGCCAACAGAGTCTTTCAAAAATCACAAGTACCAATGCACAGGGAAATAAACGGTACCTTGCTTTTTAGTCTCATTTGTTTTTTCTTTCACCCCTGGATTACTGCCTTCTGTGAGATACAAGAATGACTGCAGTTCCAGGAACCAGTTACCTCTGAGACCTTTCAGGTGCCTCCGAGGACACCCAGACCTTTACGCTGTACTTCCGGATGCATCACGCTATACTTTCTTAGCTTTGTCACGCAATCCCACGTGACCATATTCTGACCATATTGCCTCTTAAGATCTCAGTCCCTTCATTCATAAAACGATATCTAAAGTTCTTTCTAAATTTTTGACCCATTAATTGATCTCCAAATTGGATCTCATTATTAAAGAATGTTCCTGGAACACCTGCTGGCTTTTTCTGATTTTTTTTTCCTTTTAAAGGAAGTTTTGCACAAGATTTTTCAGTGAGTAATATTGTTGTGTTCCAAATGTGGCACATAATTGATTCTGATTTAACGTTTGTTGTCATAATAGTGCAGCACAAGTCTTTACTAAATTACATATTGCATTTATAACTTAACTGGAATTGTGTGCCTAGATCACT
This sequence comes from Bubalus bubalis, assembly GCF_019923935.1. Classification (NCBI taxonomy): domain Eukaryota; kingdom Metazoa; phylum Chordata; class Mammalia; order Artiodactyla; family Bovidae; genus Bubalus; species Bubalus bubalis. The sequence goes on from NC_059160.1 coordinate 54,249,461, forward strand.
TTTCCAACAATTCCCCCCTTTTTTTACTGGCAGAGCTTGGTGAATACTTTGCCAGTAATAAATTGTTCATTGGGAAAATCCGACTTCCACATTAAGAAGCTAATGACTTGTATTTTTTGAAACCATATTTGCCAAAACAGTCTCTTCGGACACTTAGTTTTGTTTTTTTTTTAACCTCTGTTTTCTTTGGCTGGCTTTAAATGTGAATTGAATAATCTCCTTGGTTCTGGTGGTTCTGATGCATCTGTTGCCAGCCTGGATGTTGGCCTGGGGAAATGTGACTTCCATTACCTAAGGAAAGCATCTCCAACTGATTCTTAAAATGTACATCAAGAAATTATACACCTTGGACCTGGGGAAACTAATCAAGCATAAAGTAGAATGCTTTTTAGGTAAGGCATAGGTTTTTAAGAGTGGCTCAGGGCTTTAAAACCTCGTTTGTGATATGACCTCCATGTGACTTCCCATGGTGTAGAGAGTTCCAGGATAGGTTTCTCATCACTGATTAACAATATAGTCAAAAGGAGAAGCTGCTGGTTCATATGTAGTCAAAGGTATGGAAAGCATTATTGCAGATGTAGTTTTAACAACTCTATGTCACTTTAAAAAAATTTCTAATTCTGTAGGTATTTTAATATGTGTTTTGTTTCCTTTATAATAGCTAAAGTTTACTGATCAGTATCAAGGTCAACATTTTTTCATTACATAAAGGTTTAGGGGCAGACAGTTTTCTCTGGTGTTTTAGTATCACACTGTTCATTGAAGGTAAAAGCTGGCATGGACAGTGACTGATTACCCACACATATGAATGTAGATAAAGAAAAGATAAAAGTGAACATATCTGTCTGTTTAATTGTGTAATTTAGCCAACTTTGAAAATGGAAAAGGGAAAATATTTTTCCTTACCAGTTTCATTTCCATTTGACTATAACTTTCTTTCCATTTGAAAGAAAGAAGCAAAGCTTAGCAGAATGATGAACCACATGAGTAGTTACTTTGAGTTGACATAAGTAGAACTCAGGGCTTTCTAGTGGTGCAATGGTAAAGAATCCACCTGCCATTGCAGGAGACAGTTTGATCCCTGGGTCAGAAAGATTCCCTGGAGAAGGAATGGCACCCCACTCCAGTATTCTTGCCTGGGAAATCACACGGACAGAGGATCCAGATGGACTATAGTCCATGGGGTCTATAGGCAAAGATTTGGACACAACTGAGCACTGAGCATACACAATGGAACTCAGTGACCACAGTCATCCTGTTTCCTCTACATTCTGTCTTTCATCAAACATAAGAAAGATTGGATAAAGATTTTTCCTAAGCTAATGTGACAGTTAGCTGCCAATGGAGAGCCCCTGAGGTAACAACCCATCCTTTGCCATGGCCTGAGTAATTAGAAAACCTAGAACAGGTACTTTTCATTGTATTTGGCAAAGAAAAAAAAAAGCACTACTGAAATTACTTATTCTCAGATAAAGTCAGTGAACCAGCCTCTAAGGAAACCACATGTAAAGAATTATGCCAGTTTTCCAGATTACAATTTTTCAATATTTTGGCTGTTTTTTGAATCCTTCCCATGTTGTCTTGATGAAAGTTTGGAAGGTCAGAACCAGTCTTGTCATGTACACATTTAAAGTTAAGAAATTTTGCTTTTATGATGTATTTGCTCTTATGTTTATTCCTTGCTATTTTATTTTTCTTACATGTTTTTGTTAGAGCAGTAAACAACAGTATTGCTAAATTCACGTTTGAAATTTCTTGCTTTTCCTTATGTATCTGTTTTCCTGATTTCTTGTTTTCCTTAGAACACTGAAGGGAATGCATGTAGTGGGCAGAGACTACTAAGTTGAATGGTTGTCAGTATCCATTTGGTGATTCACCTGCCTTGGTGCTTATCTGTTCCTCATATAATCTTCACTAATAACCACTTTTGCCCATAACCATACAGCTCAGAATGTTAATGCTTGCATATTTTTTCATTATAGCTATCCTTGTGTAGCCTTCAGTTGCCATGAAAGTATTGATTTCAATAATTTGTTTATGGGAACTAGTTGTTTAACCATAACTATTTTTATTTATGGTGTTTATAATCTCTAGAAATATATACATGTTTTGAACTGTATACTTCAGGAGGGTTTAGAATTCTTAAGTCATATTTGATGAATGGTCACACACCAACAAGTTGATCTACACAGATGCCTGTCTCCTGTAGAGTTGTAGAGGGTTATTTGGCTGCTGTATGAATTCTTTGTTTTTTAGTAATGTATCAGATAATTTGAATTAATGTAAATAAAAACTTTTTAAAGGAGGAATAAGTGCCACATAAGAGAATTGGGAACACAAAATAATCCTCTTTTAAAAATAATTGATAAGATAATAAATTTAGGATGCTAAATTTGTCAAATCAGTTTTTTTTTAACAGTAGATACGAAAAGATTATATTTCTGTAAGAATTTATTCTCCACATCATATTTTGTATCTTCAGTCTCATAAGTAAAATAATTCAGGTAATGTGTGGGACAGCTTATCTGAAACAGTTCTTTCAGATTTAATTCCTTGTTTCAGTTTATTTATTTTGCTAAACACTAATAAACTTTACTTCATCTGCGTTACATTCATTATAACACCATAATAGTGCACAAAAGAAAGAAAAAGAAGTAGAAGTAAGCAATCTAATACAGGGGAGAGAATTTTTAGAGAATAAGCTTAGTTCAGTTCAGTTCAGTCGCTCAATCGTATCCGACTCTTTGCGACCCCATGAATCATAGCATGCCAGGCCTCCCTGTCCATCACCATCTCCCGGAGTTCACTCAAACTCATGTCCATCAAGTCGGTGATGCCATCCAGCCATCTCATCCTCTGGCGTCCCCTTCTCCTCCTGCCCCCAATCCCTTCCAGCATCAGAACCTTTTCCAATGAGTCAACTCTTCTCATGAGGTGGCCAAGTACTGGAATTTCAGCTTTAGCATCATTCCTTCCAAAGAACACCCAGGGCTGATCTCCTTCAGAATGGACTGGTTGGATCTCCTTGCAGTCCAAGGGCCTCTCAAGAGTCTTCTCCAACACCACAGTTCAAAAGCATCAATTCTTTGGCACTCAGCTTTCTTCACAGTCCAACTCTCGCATCCATACATGAGCACTGGAAAAACCATAGCCTTGACTAAACAGACCTTCTGCTTTTCAATATGCTCTCTAGGTTGGTCATAACTTTTCTTCCAAGGAGTAAGCGTCTTTTAATTTCATGGCTGCAGAGGATAAGCTTAAGGTAGTTTTAAATTTAGTAGGAATTTCCTTTAAAAAGTTTTTTAGGGATTTTTTTAAGTGATATATAAATGGGAAACAATATAAAGACCAGGGGATTTAGCAGAAAAATATTTTTATCTTTTGACTTCATATCTTTCATTCCAACTAATTTAAATAACTCCTTAACTCTTATGATAGAAGTTGTGACAGAAAGAACAGTACACCACTATTAAATTTCATAAGGAAGCTTTTGAAGATTTACTAAGAATGACAGTTTTTATATTTGCTGAAATGTGTAGTATGGTTCTTTTACTCTGAAACCAACTGTAATTTGGGTATTTTTTAGTTACCCAACTGATTTCCCCATCTGTGTTTTTTCCTGCTGACCACCTATGACAGAAGTAAGGGCCCTCACATAAAAGTTTTACAGATTGGTAAGGAGGAAATAATAGTAATGTAAATTAAGTAGTTGCTTACTCTTTTTAGAAATATTGTGATTTTCACCTTAACTATAAAGAAGTTGTCTAAGATATGTAAATTAATGGGAGAAAAAGTAAAGACCAGAGAAGCAAATGAGCTTTAATAACTAAATGGGCTCACCTCAGGTGGGATAAAGTGTCATAGAGGTTTTAGAGACCATCAACTTGAGGAAAGCATTTTTTTTTTTAAAGTTTATTTACTGGCTGTGTTGGGTCTTTGTCATCCTGTATGGGATCTTTATTTGCGACATGTGGGATCTAGTTCCCTGACCAGGGATCAAACCCAGGCCCACTGCACTGGGAAATGGAGTCTTAGCCACTGGACCACCAGGAAAGTCCCAGGAAGGCACTTTTAGTACCACACTCTAACAAGGATCTCAGCATAAGCATTCACAAGGAGGTGGTCAGTCCTAGTATAGAAGATAATTTGTCTTGAATTGATAACATCATTTGTGAATTAATTTTTTGGTAAGTATTATGCTATAATTTGGAGAAAATGCTAATGTGTTAACTGTATGTTTTAAAGGGAAATAAAGTAGATTTTAAAATACTGAATTTTATTGGGGAAAAAATGAAAGTTATCTTTTCCTTTACCTGAAGATATCTACCTCTTTTGTATCTATCTTAATACTGCAGTTTTTAAAAAAAATTCCAGATGTACCTATATTTTACCAAAGTTTTTCAGAAGACAGCATCCTAACTTCTCTCTTCTTTTTCTTTTTCTAGCCCAAGTTCATGAATGACTTTCATTCAGTTGGTTGGTTAGACTATGTGCTGATGACCAGTTGATTCAGTCCCTTTCATTGTGGTTCTGAACCCACATAGAATGCCTCATCTTTGTCATCTTTCTTTGAATGCATCACTAGGAGCATTGAATGAAAGACTCCTGAAACACTAATTCAAACACATTACCACTATGAGACTATTCGGAAGTAAATATTCTGTGATTTTGATCAGTAGAATATCCTTATAATTAACTACTAAGAATTCTGGTATGTGTATAGCTTTTATTACCATATTTGCAGGTATTTCATTGAGTCCTTTTTAATAGGCATATATAATAATGTTTTCAAAAACTGAACAGGAGTCCATCTGAATTTATTATACTTTTAAGCAACAAATTCCAAAATGATTTGCTATAGAAGTTCTTTTGATGTTTTTAATTGCTAGCTAGAAAGCAAAAGTATAATTAAATTTAGAAAATGCTATTAATACATATTTCAGAGAACAAATATCACTTGAGTGAAATTAGGGATTGTAGTGTAGCTGACGTTTATAATGGAGTTATAGCATTAATTGACCTAACAAAGCAAGACTTCAAATTATAGATATTATCATTGCATTATAATGAAGGGGGGAAATGAGTCTTCCACAGAGTACTGTGAAGTCAACAATTACTTGAGTACAAAGAAAACACCATGTGCTTTTTTGGTCATTACACCTAATAGTTACCATATTACAGGAATATCCTGGGGGAAAATCAACACATGAGGAAATCGATACAGCTGTATTGTGAATTATTATCTCATGATAATAGATCCCTCAGTTTTTGAAATAATTTCTTTAAGGGTTTTTCTTGATAGGCATTTAGGTTAACTTTAGTTCACATTTCTAAAAGCTATAGATGGAACTGCTAACGTATTTATTTTATGAATGAAGTAATAATAACTGCCTGGGCCTTGGTCATCATGGCTGGTGTCATTTTTGTCCATTTTATCATGTGATTTGTTCTTACATCTTTAAAGATATCTGATAGGCAGTCAGTGAGAAACACTTTCTCACTGGGATAATAATCACTTGAGATAATCACTGAAAAAGAAATTACTCTTTAGCTCCATAGAAACCACTGTATTTAGTGCTAGTCAAGATTTGTAAAGAAGGAAATGGCAACCCACTCCAGTGTTCTTGCCTGGAGAATCCCAGGGACGGGGGAGCCTGGTGGGCTGCCATCTATGGGGTCGCACAGAGTCAGACACGACTGAAGTGACTTAGCAGCTTAGCAAAATTTTTGAGCCACTTTTTTGACCACATTTTTAGGTTCAAATTAATGATCCTTGGTGGCAGCAGTATGAGAGTTAATATCAGCGTCATAGCATTTTCTAAATCTGTACGTCATTAGAAATGAAGCTTGCTTTTTTTTAGATAGCCATCATCCATTTTACAGTGATTAAGATAAGAGATTTATTTAAATAAATTTTATATCCCTTCATGGAAAGCTTTCACAAGGAGATAATTGAGCATGTAATTGTTTTTATGTTATTTGTTCAGTAAACATTTATTATCTATTATATAGACTACTTCACCTAAAATTTTTATTCTAAATGTAATACCTTATATTGCATATAATGGAATAGATATTTTAAATACAGCACTATAGAAAATCAGAAGGCAAAGGAATGGTTGAATCCATTTACCTAAATTAAAATTTAAGTAAACACAGCCTGATTGGAGGACTGGCTGCTTTTTTCTAACCCATAGCATTTTTTCAATTCCTACTCACTCCCTCTTCCTTCCAATAACAAAAAGTACCATCTACCTATCAACTCCATAGATCCTTATTGTTTACCTAAATAAGAGATAACATATTTTCTATCTTTCATAACTGAATTGTGATACAGGCTCATAAACTGAGAGGAAAAAACTTGAAAATATGTATATTATTATTTTTAAAAAGGAAAATCATTTATTTCTGTTAGATTGAGTAAGAGGGTTATTTTTTTCCCCTCCCTCTTCTAATCTAAAACTGTAGGAGAATTTCAACAGGATTTATAAAGGAATTTAGTATCTTGGTTTTCATTAACATAATAATAAATAGATGTAAATAGTGGCAGTCCTATAATCCTCCCAACAGTTTTTGTGATATAAGAAAGTAGTGTTTAACTATTAGTATTGCCATCATAATTTCATTAGTGTGGCTTCTTTACACACTTTCTCCAGTGACGCAAATACAGACATGATTTTTTGGAACATCAGGCTTATGGCTGCCTTCTCTCTTCTTCATTACTTATGTTGGACAAACTATCATTATCACTTGCCAAAAATAATCCCACAGTTTAGTAGACTTCAGTTTTGAGGTCTCTCATGTCCTCCTTAGACCACCAGTAGCTTTGTCTTTTGGAGATCAGAAATTGGATGCTTCTTTTTGATGTCTAACAAGCCAGACTGTTTCTTAACCTCCAAGGAAGAATATAGCAAAACAACATTTTCTAAACAACATCTCTGGAAACACAGCAGCAGATCTCTTTGAAATAGATTGTTTGGAACATAGGCCAAATTATTTTTGTATTGCGCTTTAATCAGATTTGTGTTAAGGTAATCATAATAGTAAAGTCTTTAATATAGTAAGATAGTTGTATGTATTTTTCTTTATATTCATATACAGAAATGACTAAAGATGCACCAAATTTTGATAATACCTATATTCTCATGATGTAACCAGTTTTAAGAAACTAAGGATAAAATACAGAGCTTACAGATTTAGGCTTCTCTTATTCTTATACTATAACCATTTCCAGGAAACTAATGTTAAAATAGGAAGCTTTTCTAGTTTTACCAACTTCCCTGTTCCCCACTTCTCCCTTTCCACCCACTACCTCCCCTCTCCAATCCCGTACACACTTTCTCTGCTGTATTTTAGGAAACTTTTTTTTCAATCCTCATTTCTCCTCCCTTCTGTTTTCTCGGCTTTATAACTTATTTATATAACCTTTCCAGTGATATCCTGTGGATTATGCTAAATTATAATAAATAAATCATGTAGTTGAGTTTCAAAGACCTTATACCATCAAACCATAGTTAATAAAAACTGAAAGTTTTTTTAAAGTATGACCTTAACTCTGCTCTTTTCCCATTTCTCCCTAGCAATTCAGTGTTTTTTATGCAATGTTTCAAACTCCTAACTTTCCCTGTTATACAAAAGAGTTGAGTGGCATTTAAATTATCAAGTAAAAATTTCCAAACTTGTATTTCAAGTGATCAGCTTTCTCCTCTACTGTTAAATAATTTTTATTAAAAAGTTATTATTAAGTACATTTTATTTCAAAATCTTTCAAGTCTTAGCTCCAGGTAATATATTTTTAAAGTCGTGCAAGTTTTAATCTTGAGCATACTTTATTCCAAATGTTAGAGTCTGTTCACACTGGATGCCCTAAAGCAAATAATTGCTTTTTTTCTCCCTATCTTTCATTTATCCTTAAACCTCATAAGCTAGCAAAAGATCCAAAATTTTGTCTTCTATCTCCTTTGTCTTCTAAACCTACCATATTTCACTTTGCAGAATACCTTAAAAGATTGCCCCATGGAACAGTATTGTTTTGAGAAGTATGGTCTTGAAGAGAATTCTACAATGATGCTATTTATTTTCATCCATCTAGTATTTAGGATGCATTAAAGTATCTGTTGCTATCAGAGTCTTAATAGATTAGGTATAACAAATTTATAATATAAAATGTAGCAGTTATGAAGGTGAATATGTAGATGGGCCTGTAAATGGCAGCCTTGCCTCTTCCACAAGAGAGTCTTCCTGGTAACCTGTGAATCTGAAAGCCTTTGCTTTCCCAGCCTCCTCTAACCTAGCAAGCTGTAGAGACCTCAACTTTTTCTCCTCCATAGCCAAAATAAGAGATTATAGTTGTAGAAGGCATCTCTGACTCTTGCTACAGCTCTCTTTTCTGGGCTTTTTTTCTAAGTAAGGATTAAATTTTTAATACATTTTCTGATTTTAAAAATAAGGATTGTAATTAAAAATAATTTGAACTTAATGGTGGGGAAGATTCCCCTGGAGAAGGAAATGGCAGCCCACTCCAGTATTCTTGCCTGGAGAATCCCATGGATGGAGGAGCCTGGTGGGCTACAGTCCATGGGGTCGCAAAGAGTCAGACATGACTGAGCGACTTCACTTTCTTTCACTTTTACTTTGGCAAGATCTGTCCCACTTCTTTCCCATTCTATTGTTTTCCTCTATTTCTTTGCATTGATCTCTGAGGAAGGCTTTCTTATCTCTCCTTGCTGTTCTTTGGAACTCTGCATTCAAACGGTATATCTTTACTTTTCTCCTTTTCCTTTCACTTCTTTTCATAGCTATTTGTTAAGGCCTCCTCAGACAACCATTTTGCCTTTTTGCATTTCTTTCTCTTGGGAATGGTCTTGATCACTGCCTCCTATACAGTGTCACAAACCTCTGTCCATAGTTCTTCAGGTACTCTGTCAATCAGATCTAATCCCTTGAATCTATTTCTCACTTCCACTGTATAATTGTAAGAGATTTGAGTTAGGTCATACCTGAATGATCTAGTGGTTTTCCCTACTTTCTTCAATTTAAGTCTGAATTTGTCAATAAGGAGGTCATGATCTGAGCCACAGTTAGCTCCTGGTCTTGTTTTTGCTGACTGTATAGAGCTTCTCCATCTTTGGCTGCAAAGAATATAATCAGTCGGATTTTGGTATTGACCCCCTGGTGATGTCCATGTGTAGAGTCTTCTCTCGTGTTGTTGGAAGACAAAGTTTGCTATAACTAGTGCATTCGCATGGCAAAACGCTACTAGCCTTTGCCCTGCTTCATTCTGTACTTCGAGGCCAAATTTGCCTGTTACTCCAGGTATTTCTTGACTTTCTACTTTTGCATTCCAGTCAACTATAATGAAAAGACAAGAGATCTCTTCAAGAAAATTAGAATACCAAGGGAACATTTCATGCAAAGATGGGCTCAATAAAGGACAGAAATGGTATGGACCTAAAAGAAGCAAAAGATATTAAGAAGAAGTGGCAAGAATACATAGAACTATACAAAAAAGATCTTCATGACCCAGATAACCACAATGGTGTGATCACTCACCTAGAACCAGATATCGTGGAATGTGAAGTCAAGTGGGCCTTAGGAATCATCATTACGAACAAAGCTAGTAGAGGTGATGGAATTCCAGTAGAGCTATTTCAAATCCTAAAAGATAATGCTGTGAAAGTGCTGCACTCAATATGCAAGCAAATTTGGAAACCTCAGCAGTGGCCACAGGACTGGAAAAGGTCAGTTTTCATTCCAACCCCAAAGAAAGGCAATGCCGAAGCATGCTCAAACTACTGCACAATTGCACTCATCTCACATGCTAGTAAAGTAATGCTCAAAATTCTCCAAGCCAGGCTTCAGCAATGCATGAACTGTGAACTTCCAGATGTTCAAGCTGGATTTAGAAAAGGCAGAGGAACCAGAGATCAAATTGCCAACATCCATTGGATCATCGAAAAAGCAAGAGAGTTCCAGAAAAACATCTACTTCTGCTTTATTGATTACGCCAAAATCTTTGACTGTGTGGGTCAGAACAAACTTGAAAATTCTTAAAAGAGATGGGAATACCGGACCACCTGACCTGCCTCTTGAGAAATTTGTATGCAGGTCAGGAAGCACCAGTTAGAACTGGACATGGAACAACAGACTGGTTCCAAATTAGGAAAGGAGTACGTCAAGGCTGTATATTGTCACCCTGCTTATTTAATTTATATGCAGAGTACATCATGAGAAATGCTGGACTGGATGAAGCACAAGCTGGAATCAAGATTGCTGGGAGAAATATCAATAACCTCAGATATAGATGACACCACACTTAACGGCAGAAAGGGAAGAAGAACTAAAGAGCCTCTTGATGAAAGTGAAAGAGGAGAGTGAAAAAGTTGGCTTGAAACTCAGCATTTAGAAAACTAAGATCATGGCATCGGGTCCATCACTTCATGGCAACTAGATGGGAAAACAATGGAAACAGTGACAGACTTTTATTTTGCGGGAGCTCCAAAATCACAGCAGTTGGTGACTGCAGCCTTGAAATTAAAAGACACTTGCTCCTTGGAAGAAAAGTTATGACCAACCGAGACAGCATATTAAAAAGCAGAGACATTACTTTGCCAACAAAGGTCTGTCTGTCAAAGCTGTGGTTTTTCCACTAGTCATGTATGGATGTGAGAGTTGGACTGTGAAGAAAGCTGAGTGCCAAAGAATTGATGCTTTTGAACTGTGGTGTTGGAGAAGACTCTTGAGAGTCCCTTGGACTGCAAGGAGATCCAACCAGCCCATCCTAAAGGAAATCAGTCCTGAATATTCATTGGAAGGACTGATGCTAAAGCTGAAACTCCAATACTTTGGCCACCGCATGGGAAGAACTGACTCATTTGAAAAGACTCTGATGGTGGGGAAGATTTGAGGCAGGAGGAGAAGGGGACGACAGAGGATGAGATGGTTGGATGGCATCACCGACTCAATGGACATGAGTTTAAGTAGACTCCAGGAGCTGGTGACAGAAGGGGAAGCCTGGCTTGCTGTAGTCCATGGGGTTGCAAAGAGTCAGACATGAATGAGCAACTAAACTGAACTGTACCACTTCGGTGACAAATATATGGTCATTAACTTTGAAATCTCTGCATATAAATTTATAATCCATTTTTGTTGGAGTCCAGCCCCAGCAGGATCTAAAGGTACCCTCAGGATGGACAGCGTCGGCGAATGAATGACACGGGAAGGCCAAGCTTCGGTGAGCGAGACCCGTAACTTTATTTTTAAAAGGAGCTTTTATACCCTGACAGAGGATGAGATGGCTGGATGGCATCACTGACTCGATGGACGTGAGTCTGAATGAACTCTGGGAGTTGGTTATGGACAGGGAGGCCTGGCGTGCCGCGATTCATGGGGTCGCAAAGAGTCGGACACAACTGAGCGACTGAACTGAACTGAACTGATACCCTGACTTGAACATAGAGGGAAATGAAAGATGCAAGGTCATGCAGAGTCAGCCCAAACACTCCAGCAGTTTTGTCCTTATTGAAACCAGGATTTTTTTTTTTTTTTTGCCTTTTTATAAACAAGGGTCTTATGCTATGTACATTATCTTATGGCCTGGAGGCCTGTTGACATTTTATGAACCTTTTTTGATAAAGGTTGATCAACCAGAAAACTTGTTTTCCCTGAAAGTGTTTTTTCTTTATATTTCTAGTCTGTGTCAGCCTCAGAAAGTACTAAACAGAGTTACATTTTCACGGAGCAAAGGTGCAGTGGGTCACAACAAAGAAAGAGCTTATTAGCTCAAAGGTCTGGTGTGGTTAATACCAAGGCTACTACTTGTTTTTCTTACATTTCAACTACATTAACTAATGCACTCCCAGGTGCACAGTAGATAAGGGATATGGGAACTTGGCAGCAAGCATTGGCCCAATAATAAAGCCCTTTACCACTACTATTTTAATAATTTTTCACCCCTTAAAGGACTCTGTGCCCATTAGGACTTTTAGAATGTTTAGGCTTCCCGTGCCTTTCATGGTTGGGAAGTTGTCAACAATGATGTGCGTTAGTTATAAGAGTAAAAAAAAAAAACCTGTCAAGCAAGCTAGAATGCCAACAGAGGGGTTAAAATAAAAATATTCCTTTCATGCCCAGGAGACTTATCAATTTAGAGCCCTAAGTTGATTTTCTCTAAAAAAAAGGTGGTCAGAGATAGCCCCCTGCTAATATCAAAAGGGTGGTTGAAAGACATAATATAGTAAACAGTAGACAGACAGATTTTGGTTTCAGGGTAGATGCTCGAGCAGGTCTAGGGAATCCCTCGAGTCCTAATCTGCCTTTGCCTGTCAGGTCTTCTCTGCATGACCTTTGTCATGGGTGGGATCTCCCGTGGTGGCTCCTGACACATTTTACTCTCATATTTTTATATATACTTGCCTGGATCTCAATACATATTTATTGGGTAAAATGTAAAATAAAATCAGCCTTCTGGAGAGAAATACCTATATTTGTTCTTTAAAATATTTTTGAAACAAGTTTATGTATAACAGATTATTTGAAGATTTATATATATTTCTAAGTCTTTGTGTTTTGTTTGTTTTTAATAAATCCCTGTACCCTCTTTAAGACTCACCTCAGTGAATTCTTTGCTGGTTCTCACTCAGTCTTCCTTTCCTTCGATCTCACCTTGCCCATTGTGCAGATCTCTGTTACCAATTTTATGACTGTATTGTGATCATCTTTTTAACACACCTATTAGACTATACTCTCTGATGGCAGGGGCTGATTATGTCTTTATTTTCTCATCATAAAGCACTGCGCTGCCATTGTGGTATTAAACACTGAGGTGTGGGATTGTGATAGTAGAATTCTACTGCTAACCCCAGTAGATTTATTTTCACCCTGTAAGATCCCTGAGACCAGAAAACATACAAGGAACAACTGCAGAAGAAAGCAGGGGAGCCTTATCTAGGTTAGTGCCCAGAAACTTCTGGGTAAGGCTCTGTGAAATTGGACTGTAATGGCCTCTTCTATACATTAGGTTCAAAACTGAATGTCACAACTGACTAGTGACAAGGGAGGGCCAAAGAGAAGAGCACACAACACCATAGAGAGGTGATTGAGATTTTCCCATGTGGACCCTGGCTCAGCTTAGCTTTTCTGCCATGTGAGATGAAGCAATATGAGGGAGAAGGGTCCCCACCATATGTACAACCTTTTAAAGCTTGGTGACCTCACTTTTGAAGGTGATACAATCCAGGTCCTAAAATTTAACACATCAGATTAGTGTTTCCTCATCTTTTGGGAAAGTGGAGGAGTTGACAAAGAGACTTGATTGCATCTGCTCCCCTTAGAGCTGTATAAGTGAGCTTTCAATAAATGTTTATATCAAATCAGTCCCCTTTTCAAGTAAATTTATATTTATTTCTGACATATCCTCTTCTGTTTTGATGTTCTTATCCTGAACTTTGAAATTCACATGTTCTCAATATTTTTGTGACTTACACACTTCTAGGATTATCATTACATTGTGTTTGTATTGGTATCGAGACAATATATAATGTAATCCCAGAAGAGTTCTTGAATTCTGTTTGACCTTTGTGCGTAATGTGTCCAAGTGAAATTTGACCGTTTGCTTATGAAAGGAACATTGACATAGCTATACTTAAGAGGAGAAGGCCCTGAAATCTTGATTTGAAAAGACATTTATTCATATTGTTAAGTGTTCGTGGCACCATCCCGGCCAAGGCCTTAATCATTTGACTTATCAGTGTTTTCTTTTTTTTTGGTGATATAAGAAGAGTGAGAATATGATATCTGGCTTCTATCCAGCAGCATCAGTAATGGATAAATTAAAATGATTTAATTTGGGCTTATGTGGTATTGGATAGCACTGATTCCATTAAGTCATTTAAAATATATACCTTATTAGATTATTCAAGTGCTATGCACATATTAATATAAAAGCAAAATAAGAGTTATTTAAAATAATGAACCATATAGAAGGAGGCCTTTTTTCTGGCTTCTATATTTTTCCAGTTTTATTGAGAAATAATTGACATACATCACAATATAAATTTAAGATGTATGATGTTTTGGTTCACTTTTGTCATGAAATTATTACGACGCTAGGTTTAGTTAATATCCATAACTTCATATAGCTGCAATATAAAGAAAAGAAAAAAGTTCACTTGTAATGAGAATTCTTAGGATTTACTGTTAGATGGCCGAGACGGTAAAGAATATGCCTGCAGTGCAGGAGACCTGGGTTGGGAAGATCCGCTGGTGAAGGGAATGACTACCCACTACAGTATTCTTGCCTTGAGAATTCAATGGACAGAGGATCCTGGTGGGCTACAGTCCATGGGGTTGCAAAGAGTCAGACACGACTGAGTGACTAACACTTTCATATCATATACAAGTATTATCTGTAGTCATCCTGTTGTACATTACATCCCTAGTCCATGTTTATTTATAACTCTTACTAGTTTGTACCTTTTGACCATCTTCCTCCAATTCCTCCTGGCCCTCCTCTCTGTCTCTGGAACCACAAGTCTGATCTCTTTGTCTAGGAGTTTGGCTTTTTGTTTTGTGTTTAGATTCCACATATTAGTGAGATCATACAGTATTTGTCTTTCTCTGCCTGATTTATTTCACCTAGCATTATGCTTTCAAAATCCACCCATGTTGTCACAAATGGTAGGATTCTGTTGGTTTTTATGGCTGAATAATATTCCATTGTGTGTATATGTATATACACTCTTTATTCATTCATCCTTCAGTAGACATGTTGATTGTTTCCATGTCTTGGCTATTATAAATAGTGCTGCTATGAACATGAGGATGCAGACATTGGTTCAAGTTAGTGTTTTGGAGGTTTTTGGATATGCTCTCAGAACTGGAATTGCTGGACCATGTGGTAGTTCTCCTTTTAATTTTTTGGAGAATTATATACGATACTGTTTTCCACAGTGGCTGTTACCAGTTTACAGTGCCACAAACGGTGCGCAGGGTTTTCTTTTTTCCATATCCACACTAGCATTTGTTATCTTCTGTCTTTTAATCATGGCCATTCTAACAGGCATGAGGTGATATCTCATTGTGATTTTAATTTGCATTTCTCTAGTGGCTAGTGATGTTGAGCATCTTTTCATGTATCTGTTGACCATTCATATATCTTCTTTGGAAAGATGTTTATTCAAGTTCTTTGTCCATTTTTTGTTTAAGTTTCTTTTTTTTTTTTTTTGCTCTTGAGTTTTATGAATTCTTTATATATTTTAGATATTAACCTCTTATCAGGAATATGATTTGCAAATATTTTTCCCACTTCATAGGTTGTCTTTTCACTTTGCTGATGGTTTCTTCTGCTGTGTAGCTTTTTAGTTTGATGTAGTCTCACCTGTTTACTTTTTACATTGTCTCTTAATCTTTAGGTATGATTTCTGTAAAACCATTACTAGACCCATGTCAAGGAGCTTTCTGTGTTTTCTTCTGGGAGTTTCATGATTTGGGGTCTTACATTTAAGTCTAACCCATTTCAAGTTAGTTTTTATGGGTGGTACAAGATAGTGGTAAAGTTTTATTCTTTTACCTGTGAATATCTAATTTTTCCAGCACCATTTATTGAAGAGACTCTTTTCTCCACTGAGTATTCTTGGCTCTCTTGTCCAATATTAGTTGCTTGGGTTTATTTCTGGGCTTTCAGTTCTGTTCCATTGGTTTATTTGTATGTCTTTATGAAGGAGGCATATTTAATAATTGAATTATCTTGTGTTCTTTGTTTAGGGTGTTCCAGTGATGGCAATAAGAAACAAAATGATATCAGAAGGACTAGACCCAGATCTTCTTGAGTAAGTAGTTCTAATGATATAATGATATTACTCTCAAGGTGTTGAATTTATCAGTCTTCATAAAAACATTTCAAGCTCTATATATGTTTTTCCTATACATTGTTTTATGGTCAAGGAAACCTCCTCCACAAATAATGTGTCTGCTATGTTTAAAAAGTGAAAAATCTATGCTATACTACTAAAACTAGCCTTAAAACATTTTAGGAGTATTTTCAATAAATTGGTGATGAACCTGTATATGCAAAAGAGATGGAAATTGATGACATTTTTGTTTGACAGCAGTAGTATCCACAAGAAGCATTGTTCCTTTTCTTTCTGTGCTGCATTTTTTCTCTCTCCGTCCCTCCCAATCCTCTTTTTCTTATTTCTAATTTGTTGTTGTTCAGTCACTCAGCAGTTTTTTATGTATGAGACCTTAGTATATAGGAAATTTACTTTACATGACCTAGGTTGAGCCAGATGGGAAAATAAATAGAGTAAGTCTATGGTAATGGTTATTATGGAACTAGATATTGTTTGTGTGAGTTTTATAAAAAATGTTTTGGAAAGTTGTGACTCAGAAATTTGACAGTTATTTATTCCATCCAGACAAACCTGGCTACACAGCTCATCCTGGATAAGATATATCTTAATGGATTATTCAGAACTATTCTCTTTTGCAAGTATCTAGACACATGTAAAGAGTCTTTCCAGTTTGGGGGTTTTAGTTCACCCCAATGTATTTAGCTATGTTAGCTCTCCAGGCATTCATACTATACTAGCAGTATACTTTGGAATTCTTGGCCTTGAGCCCTTCAAGAAAATGTATGCATTTTTTTCTTTCATATATGCAATCTTTTTCTCATTTTATCTTTCAAAGTATGAAATTTAAAAACATATTTTGAAGAAATTAGAAGAACAGATTTCCTTCACGTATCTCCATTTAGTATATATTTCAGTAGCAAACAGTTCAAGTACAATGGTATGGATTGGTAATTTGAACCAAACATCTCCAGGATATTTGGCATTTGTTCTGGAAATTGTTTCTGACACACTTTAAAAGCAGATGGATTGTGACACATACTTTAATGTGAATTGAACATATGGGTCCAATCCATTTTGGTACTCATTGGAATATATGTTGTAAATATATCTAACATTGACCATGACCTCTTTTTTGCTTCTGGAAATACACAATAGAGCTTCTGTACTAACAGAGAGCTAAAATGACCTTTAAAATGATGATTTTTTTCTCTAGAGAAAATGTAATAAATGGGAAATTAGCAGCCCTATAAGCATCAGCGTATGCTAGTTCTCCATTCCCTCCACCCCCTCCTGGCTGCATTGCATCCCCTGCCTAGCCTGAAACTCCTTCATAATCCTTTACTTCAACTGGCTACCCACACTAGCAACTTGAAAGTCACCCTTGATTCTGCCATCCTCCCTTCCCCTCACTATGTCAGTCACTGTGGTTTCCTCATTTTAATCTCACATCTGACCATATGCCTCCATGTCATTGCTGTTTAGTTCAAGCCTTCATCATTTCTCACCTGATTTATTTTAATTGCTCCTTTTTGGTTTTCTATTCTCTTTCAGTCCGTCACTAAAAACTTAAGTGGATGTCTTCATATAGTTCATCTATTCATACATACAAGTCTTCCTGTGACTCTCTGCTGCCCCTAACATATGCTCTGAGATCTTAGAATTGAAAATAAATACATTTATCATCAAAACTCTGGCTTCATTTCTTGCCAATCATCCATGCATCCCTGTCTCTTACAGCTGTAGCAGACTACTTATATGGTTCTCTGACCATTTTCCTGGTGTCTTTGAAAGTTTGTATTCTTCCCCATGGCACTTCCTTCCCCCATGTTATTGGCCAAGCTGATTTGATATTCTTTAAGATCCCATTTAGGTATCACCTTTTTAAGAAGTTCGTGGATGATTACCAAGGGGAGAACCCCTAGGACCTCCAGTACTTTCTTGATGTATCTCACTTAGCAAGTTTGAGCGCACGTCATTGTCTGTAAATGTTGAGAAACATTCAGCTGCAAGGTGGTGCCAAGTTTTAGGGTAGAATTCCAGTAACAGTTAACATTGTCTTACAGAAAAGTTGCTCCTCAACCACAGCCTGGAGCCTGAATTCTGACCCATTACCTCATGAGTACATGCCATTGGTCACAAGGGGCGCTGGTTGGAGTAGGGTGACTCACTGTAACCTATCACCACTACCACTAGAAAACCAGCTGCAGCTACGTTTAGCTAGATATGATAAGTGGAATCAACCACCTTGCTAAAGAGGACTTCTGTCACTTTAGGAATCATGTTTACATAAAAGTTAAGGAGCCTTGCTTTAAGGGGAAGAAAGTCTGAGATGAAGAAGAAAATGTGCCATCCAAGGAAAGAGTGTGCTTTTATTTAGAATATTAGGTACATATTAAGCCTAAGCCAAGAACTTTCAGTAAAGATGATTCTTTTCTCTTTTAAAGTATAAACATAAACTTTTTTTTAGCCCTAGGTAGTGAGACAGACTTATGTAACTGTAGGAAGAAGTAGTCTAAATCTGTTTGCACTGAACAAAGAGTAAAACTGAGGTTAATATAGGAATAAATACTGATCAGAAAATACACTGTTACTCAATTAGCTTGTGTTTATAACAGTTTGGAAACTAAGAGTATATAACTTTGAACCAAAACAGTTTATTTGATAAGGGAGAAGAGAACCTGGCTATTTTCCTACAAAAATGACTATCATTGAATTTTAGAAAGTCTATAAAACTGAAGAAAATGCCAGATAATTACCAAATAAATAGTATTTGTTTGCTACTTCTTAGTGATTATTTAATCTTCTTAAAAATCTAAGTTTTTAAAAATGATGATAGGGCTTATATAACCAAGACTTAGTTCTTGGCTCTAGCTTGTAAAAATTAGTTTTAAAAAATGCAGTGAATTAAAAAGATATGTGAAAGAGTACTTTGTCACCTTTGTCATCATACACACAAGTTGATGGAAGGGAAAGAAAATAGAAAATTTTCAGGTTGATCTGTTTTAGAAATACAGAGCAGATAAATCATGTCTTATAAATTTTTTCAGTCAATGCCTAGATTCTCTTACCAAGAAAAAGGAAAAATGTTTCTCCCTATCCTATTCTATGGTTTCATTTATGTCCCATAACTAAGGTTACTATTACTAGTAATTACTGCTTTTACTACTCTAAGATAAATAGTCTAGCCTCTGAACCTGTCTAGCAAGAGATGAAATCCTTGGTGGTTAAGTCTCAGTCTAAGGCAGACTTTAGAAATGGTCTACTTGCTGAGGTCCAGATTCTGCACTGCCCCTTTCTAGCTGTATGACCCTGAACTAATTACCTAATCAATCTGTGCATCCGTTTCCTCATAAATGTGAAATAGAAGAGTTCACTCTTTATAGATTCATTCAGACTAAGTAAGCACTCAGCGCAGCTCTGAACAAGCAGTAAATGTTCAGTAAATGTTAGTTGTGATTTATGAATGTTTTAATGGAAGAATATGTAGCAAGTTCTAAACAACTAGATTTACCAGGCTCTCAGATCACAATTTGTTTATAGTCCCGTAGTTGCCTGTATACCATTGTGGTCTCAACACAGACATATATAATATACACAGAGTAATTATCCTTTTGAGTTATATTCTCTGTTTTCCCAAACTGAAAAGTCTGTATTTTCAACTTTGTAGTAAAGAACAGACTTCTGAAATTTAAATTTAACTGGTCACATTCTTAATGTTAGTAGGAGAGTGCAGTTTGCAGCATACTGATTTGGCTAAAGAAATCGAGTTATGCAGGCTTTAAACAGAACCAGCTCAGTTGGCATTTGTCCTGGATATATCTATTCAAAAGAAATTTATACCCTTTTCTCAGACTGTGCAGTGACCATGATTGTGGTTACCAGGAATAAAAGTAACCACTTCAGCCTACTTATCACTGAGACGAGAGGAGATTTATTAGTGATAAACAAAAGGATACTGGAAAGCAAGAAAACTTTATTTAATTATATTCAAGGCATATCCAGCAGAGTTTCCTGCCCTCTAAGGGAATTCCTTATCTGCCGATGATTTGCCTGTCTCCTGCTACCGAACAACATAATGGATTAAAGGTTGGATTTTGACTAGTTGAGCATAGAATTGATCTCAATTCCCCAGATGAGCAATTCCAGAAATGGGTTTTTTTATTTGTTCCATTTTTCTAGTTCTTGCTTAACTGGTACTCCATTCAAGGTAATTACCAGACGTTAGTGACAGAGGATGAAACAGAGGGGCAACAGAGGATGAGATGGTTGGATGATATCACCTACTCAACGGACATGGATTTGAGCAAACTCTGGGAGATAGTGAAAGACAGGGAAGCCTGGTGTGCTGTAGTTCATGGGGTCACAAAGAGTCAGACATGACTTAGCAAGCGAACAACAACCAGTCCTTGACCACTGGCTGGCATACTGGCTAGAAAGTATAGAACAGGAAAAAACACTGTCAGATAACTGTGATTAGTCCACTGTTGGAGACTTAGATCACAAGAGTCAGTTCAGTTCAGGTGCTCAGTCATGTCTGACTCTTTGCGACACCATGAACCACAGCACGCCAGGCCTCCCTGTCCATCACCAACTCCCGGAGTCCATCCAAACCCATGTCCATTGTGATGCCATCCAACCATCTCATCCTCTGTCGTCCACTTCTCTTCCTGCTCTCAATCTTTCCCAGCATCAGGGTCTTTTCAAATGAGTCAGCTCTTAGCATCAGGTGGCCAAAGTATTGGAGTTTCAGCTTCAACATCAGTCCTTCCAATGAACACCCAGGACCGATCTCCTTTAGGATGGACTGATTGGATCTCCTTGCAGTCCAAGGGACTCTCAAGAGTCTTCTCCAACACCACAGTTCAAAAGCATCAATTCTTGGGTGCTCAGCTTTCTTTATAATCCAACTCTCACATCCATACATGACCACTGGAAAAAACCATAGCCTTGACTAGATGGACCTTTGTTGACAAAGTAATGTCTCTGCTTTTTAATATGTTGTCTAGGTTGGTCATAACTTTCCTTCCAAGGAGTAAGCATCTTTTAATTTCAGGGCTGCAATCACCATCTGCAGTGATTTTGGAGCCCCCAAAAAATAAAGTCAGCCACTGTTTCCACTGTTTCCCCATCTATTTGCCATGAAGTGATGGGACCGGATGCCATGATCTTCGTTTTCTGAATGTTGAGCTTTAAGCCAACTTTTTCACTCTCCTCTTTTTCACTTTCATCAAGAGGCTCTTTAGTTCTTCTTCGCTTTCTGCCATAAGGGTAGTGTCATCTGCATATCTGAGGTTATTGATATTTTCCCAGAAATCTTGATTCCAGCTTGTGCTTCTTCCAGCCCAGCATTTCTCATGATGTACTCTGCATATAAGTTAAATAAGCAGGGTGACAATATACAGCCTTGATGTACTCCTTTCCCAATTTGGAACCAGTCTGTTGTTCCATGTCTAGTTCTAACTTCTGCTTCACAACAGTAAGAGATAAGAGATAATAAAAATATTGAAGAAGTAGTGTTAAAAACAGTTGGGGTCTGCCAATGTCTAGCAAGCAAGAAGTTAGGGGAGCTATTGGGATGTAAGAACCCCAAGATAAATGGCAGAAACTCATCTTACCTAGGATAGCTAGCTTTCTTTTTCTTTATCATATTAGGCATTATGTCGTTTCTCTGGCTGGGGAATCTGCTTACCACAGCAAAGAACAGGTATACCTGCCTTGATGGGCATTCAGAATAGAAAAGACCAAACTGTGTAGTTTGAGTAAATGTAATGCTGAAATAAGTCTTACTAGTTACTGCAGTCAAAATTGTCTTTTTTTTTTTTTTAACTATCCCAAATGTCTTTATATAGTCAATGTAATCTTAGTTCAGGAATTCAGTGTTTGGCTGTTTCCTTAAGACCACTTATTGCTATTGCATAGGTGGCTCAGATGGTAAAGAATCTGCCTGCAACACAGGCAGACCTGAGTTCGATTGCTGGGTCAGGAAGATCCCCTGGAGAAGGGAATGGCAACCCACTCCAGTATTCTTGCCTGGAGAATCCCATGGACAGAGGAATATGGTGGGCTACAGTCCATGGGGTCAAAAAGAGTCAGACATGACTGAGCAACTAACACTGAGAACGACACTAATCAACAAGTATCATGTGACATTATAACTGTGTGTGCTATAGTTGATATTGAAAAGTGATTTGAATAACTATCACATCCTATCCCCACAACCCTGCTACTCAGCAGTATTTGTACTAACAATGTTTTTGGCACTTCATCTGCTTTAAATTCCACTGTTTTAAATTGAAAGAAAATGAAAAATATCTTTAAACTATTTACCTACATAAATAAATGTTTTTCTAAAGAATGTTTATAATGTTTGCCATCAGAGTGGTTTTGATTTTAAGCACAAATGTAAATCTGTTTTTAATGAAAACAAATCAGATCAATGATATTTATATTTTAAGACTCCTTTATGTACAGGATCACAGAAACATAGCTCAATCTACCTAAAGTAAAAAGGGAAGTTATTGACTCACATCCCTAAGAAGTCTAAGCAGGACAAAATCAGGGGCACAGCACTATTATTGCTGGCTGGTTGGTATTTTCTCTCACCTGTTCCTCGGTCTGCCTTTAATCAAACGTGGCATAATAATCACTTTTCTCCTATTGCTGATGAGCTTCCTCCTGGAAAACAAGGAGTTAGCAAATAATAGTTGCTTTATATTTTAAATGGCTGTAATATTGCTAGTTTCACCAACTGAAAGGAAAGAGAACCCCTTCTTCATAGTCCATAGCTCATTTCTAGGGAAGCATTCTGATTGTCCCCATTTGGTTTATGAGCCTTCCCTTACGCCGGTCTCTTTGCAGAGAATGATTCTCCTGACCTGCCAGTCCTGGATTATGTGACTGAAACAAGGAACGGTATAAGGAAAGGATGAAGACAGCAGGGATTGTGGTTGACAGTCTTGTTTATGTAAATGGGAGAAAGATGGCAGAAATAACATACACATAGCATTCTGTTTGCTAAAAAGTACTGATTTGTATATGGTTAGTCCTTTCGGAGAAGGCAATGGCAACCCACTCCAGTACTCTTGCCTGGAAAATCCCATGAGCAAAGGAGCCTGGTAGGCTGCAGTCCATGGGGTCGCTAAGAGTCGGACACGACTGAGCGACTTTGCTTTCACTTTTCACTTTCATGCATTGGAGAAGGAAATGGCAACCCACTCCAGTGTTCTTGCCTGGAGAATCCCAGGGACGGGGGAGCCTGGTGGGCTGCTGTCTCTGGGGTCTCACAGAGTCAGACAGGACTGAAGCGACTTAGCAGCAGCAGCAGCAGTCCTTTCCTTTCTAAATTTTGGCTCAGTTTTAGTTGAGGTCAACCTAGTAATCTTTGAAAATATCTCTTTTTAAAGAAATTAAACAGTAAGAAATTTAAAGTTAAGCTTTAAAAATTTTGCTTTTACTAAGACTTTTATTGATAATCTTAATGCCACAAATTATATAAATATGCTTATTAAAATATAGCTACCAAGATAACCACTAAAGATTGAGATTTTTAAAAATATATACATGATAAATCATGAATTTGACTTCATATTTTTTTCTGCATTTTGCTGACATAGTCTTTTGTAGTGATTCATTTATATGTTTAAAATACTGAGTATTATGAAATCTTCATTTCCACATTTTAATAGTGAAGTGTGACTTGTAGTTTAAAGTAGCAACCATTTAAAACATATCTTTAAAACTTGTTTCTATGAAAGAAAATTAAAAGGTATGTGCACACACACACACACACAGAATCAAGCCAGAGCAGTTCTGATCATTAAAAAGCCAAATACTATTCCCCCTAAGAATATTAATATGAATATCCAGTCTGGAAATGCTGTTAAGAGTTTTATTATTACATTAACATTTTTAAAGCTTTATAACTTATAAAATGTTTTCATGTATTAACCTTATTTGATTTTCACAATTTTTGAAGTTTTTTATATAACAAAACGAACTCTAGTATGTAGCTTTTCTTTTGTTTTCATAGCAATTACAATTCAAAGTAGCTTTAAATTTATTTTAAAAATGAATGAGGGCAAGCAAAAAAGTATCAGTAAGAATATGGAGAAATTGTAACCCTTGTGCACTCTGGGTGGGAATGTAAAATTATAATTACTATGGAAAACAGTATGGCAATTTCTCCAAAAATCACTTCCGGGCATATACTCAAAAAAGTGAAAGCAGAGACTCAAATAGATGCTTTTATACTCATGTTCATAGCAGCATTTTTCACAATAGTCCAAAAGTAGAAACAACCCAAATGCCCATCCACAAGTGAATGGATAAACAAAATGTATTATCTGCATACAATGAAGTATTATTAATCCTAAAATTGAAAAGAAATTCTGATACATGGTACAATATGGATGAATCTTGAAGACATGATAAATGAAAGAAGATAGTCACAAAAAGACAGGTATTGTATAATTCCACCTACATGAGGTACCTAGAGTAGACAAAGTCATAGAGACAGAAAGTAGAGGAGTGGTTGTCACGAGCTAGAAGGAGAGAGAAATGAGGAGTTATTGTTTAACTGGTACAGAGTTTCAGTTTTGCAACATGAAAAGAATTCTGGAGGTTGGTTAAGTGGTGATGATTGCACAATACTGTGAATGTACTCAGCACCACTGAACTGTACACTTTTAAATGGTTAAGATGGTAAGTTTTATGTTATGTGTATTATACCACAGTAAAAGAAATGAGAAAAGGAAGAAATGAACGAAGACAGAATAACAAGTGTTGACAAGGATATGGAGAAATTATAACTCATATTCTGATGGTGGAAATGTAAAATGATGCATTCACTGGGGAAAACAGTTTGACAGTTCCTCAAAAAGTCAAACATGGAGTTAACCACATGACTCAGCAGTTCTACTTGAGGTTTGTACTCGAGTATTCTAAACATACATTCACACAAAAACTTGTACACAAATGTTCCACTAGCATTATTCATAATAGCCAAAAAGTAGAAATAACCTAAATGTTCATCAACTGATGAATGGATAAACAAATTGGTATATCCATGCAATGGAATAATATTCGGCTATAAAAAGGAATGAAGTACTGATAAATGCTACAACATGGAAGAACCTTGAAAACATTTTATTAAGTGAAAGAATCCTGACAAAAAGGTTAAATATCCTTGATCCTATTTATATGAAATGTCCTGAATAGACAAATCCATAGACACAGAAAAGTAGATTCATGGTTGTCAGAGGATGAGAGTGAAAGGAAATGGAATGTGTCTGCTAATGAGTTTTAGGTTTCTTTTTGGAGTAATTAAAATATTCTAGAATTAGATAGCAGTAATGGTTGTACAACCTTGTGAATATACTAAAAAAAACCCTCTAATTTGTACAATTTTAAATGGTGAATTTTATGGTATGTGAAATTATATCTCAATTAAAAAAATACATGACTTCTTAAGTGTCCATCAGCAGATGAATGGTTAAAGACTTGGTATATATATCCAATAGAACATTATTCAACCATA
The DNA here is from genome assembly GCF_019923935.1 of Bubalus bubalis. Lineage (NCBI taxonomy): Eukaryota > Metazoa > Chordata > Mammalia > Artiodactyla > Bovidae > Bubalus > Bubalus bubalis. Next base: position 54,274,847 of record NC_059160.1, read on the forward strand.
CAAAAGAATGAAGTTTTGCCATTTGGATGGACTTGGAGGGTATTATGCTAAGTGAAGCAAGTCAGGCAGAGAAAGACAAATACTGTATGACAGCACTTATACATGTGGAATCTGAAAAAAATCAACAAACTAGTGAGTATAACAAAAAAGATGCAAACTCACAGATATAGAGAACAAACTAGTGGTTACCAGTTGGGGGGGAGAGGTGGGGAGGGGCAATATCGAGAGGGGATTAAAAGGTTCAAACTTATGTATAATATAAGTAAGTTACAAGGATATATTGTACAGCACAGAGTATATAGCCAATATTTTATAATGACTATAAATGGAATATTACCTTTAAAAATTATGAATCACTGCATTGTACACCTGTGACTTATATAATTATGTACATCAACCATACTTAAATTTTTTTAAAAATGACTTCTTAAAATTCCTAAACTTAGTTGTGTGATTTCACTGAAAGCTGACATTTCATATAACTTCTCTCCACTCTCCACCTATTGTCCCTACCAAATGACCTAATCTCATCTACTGTTTTACCCCAGTTACTTTCCTACACCCTAGCTACCAAAAGATTTATAGGTCCCAAATGCACTGTGCTGCACCATCCCTGTTTTTTTCTTTATTCAGAATGCTCTCATCCTCACTTATTCCCACATTTTCTGTTCCTGACAAATTCATGCCTATCCCAACACGCTTCACAAGTGTATTCACCTTTCTTGAGTTTTCTGTGACTAACGCTAGTAGAATGAATTACCTTTTCCTTTCAAACAAGTGTAGTTAGTACAACTATATTTTGTGTATCACACTGTATAAGAATAGTTTATTTCTTTCTGTCTCCCGCACTAAATTATCAACTTCAGAGCAGCAACTACTTATTATTTGTTTCTGTACCTGCAACACCTAAAAACTTTCTTGGCCAAGTAGTAGGTACATGATAACAATGAGAATTATAATCATAATAATAGCTAGCCATTATTTAATATACCTACTATGTGCCACATGACAAACCTTGACAGTGTATTAAAAAGCAGAGACATCACTCTGCTGACAAAGGTCAGTATAGTCAAAGCTATGGTTTTTGCAGTAGTCATGTTTGGGTGTGAGAGTTGAACAATAAAAAAGGCTGAGCACTGAAGAATTGATGCTTTTGAACTGTGGTGTTGGAGCCGACTCTTGAGAGTCCCTTGGACTGCATGGAGATCAAACCAGTCAATCCTAAAGGGAATCAGTCCTGAATATTCGTTGGAATATTGAAGCTGAAGCTCCAGTACTTCGGCCACCTGATGCAAAGAGCCAATTCATTGGAAAAGACTCTCATGCTGAGAAAGACTGAAGGCAAGAGAAGAAGAGGACGACAGAGGATGAGATGGTTGGATGGCATCACCCACTCAATAGACATGAGTTTGAGCAAATTCTGGGAGATGTTGAAGGACAGGGAAGCCTAGCATGCTACAGTTCATGGGGTCACAAAGAGTCAGGACACCACTGAGTGACTGAACAACAACAACAATGTGCCACGTATTATTCAGTGTATTTTGCAGTTAGTAATTCATCCTAATATTCACAACAATCCAGTCAGTCAGTTGGGTACACAGTCTAGTTAAATAGCTTCCCCAAAGTTGCTCAGAAACTACATAGCAAGGCTAGGATTTGAACCCAGTATTTATACCCACTACTAATAGAGTTCTTGCTTCTGTGGAGACTAATGAAGACTGTTCCCATGTTAGCATTTTAGGCAGTGGAGCATCAGTCAAAACCACTAAATGCTGTACTTAGCTCCAACACTTTATTATACTGAGTACATGTGACTTCCTCGTGGGCATAATCTAAAATTTTTTTTAATTTATTTATTTTAATTGGAGGCTAATTACTTTACAATATTGTAGTGGTTTTGCCATACATTGACATGAATCACCCATGGGTGTACATGTGTTCCCCATCCTGAACCCCCCTCCCACCTCCCTCCCCATCCCATCCCTCAGGGTCATCCCAGTGCACTAGCCCAGAGCACCCTGTCTCATGCATCGAACCTGGGCTGGTGATCTGTTTCACATATAATAATATACATGTTTCAGTGCTATTCTCTCAAATCATCCCACCCTCGCCTTCTCCCACAGAGTCCAAAAGACTCTTCTATACAACTGTGTCTCCTTTGCTGTCTCGCATATAGGGTCATCGTTATCATCTTTATAAATTCCATATATACGCATATTAGCATACAGAAGGGGACAACAGAGGATGAGATGGCTGCATGGCATCACTGACTCGATGGACGTGAGTCTCAGTGAACTCTGGGAGTTGGTGATGGACAGGGAGGCCTGGCTTGCTGTGATTCATGGGGTCGCGAAGAGTCGGACACAACTGAGTGACTGATCTGATATGATCTGATACTGTATTGGTGTTTTTCTTTCTGACTTACTTCACTCTGTATAATAGGCTCCAGTTTCATCCACCTCATTAGAACTGATTCAAATGTATTCTTTTTAATGGCTGAGTAGTATTCCATTGTGTTTATGTACCACAACTTTATTAACTGTTTGTCTGCTGATGGACATCTAGGTTGCTTCCATGTCCTGGCTATTATAAACAGTGCTGCGATGAACATTGGGGTACACGTGTCTCTTTCAATTCTTGCTTCCTCAGTGTGTATGCCCAGTAGTGGGATTGCTGGGTCATATGGCCGTTCTAGTTCCAGTTTTTTAAGGAATCTCCACACTGTTCTCCATAGTGGCCGTACTAGTTTGCATTCCCACCAACAGTGTAAGAGGGTTCCCTTTTCTCCACACCCTCTCCAGCATTTATTGCTTGTAGACTTTTGGATACCAGCCATTCTGACCAGCGTGAGTGAGATGGTACCTCATTGTGGTTTTGATTTGCATTTCTCTGATAATGAGTGATGTTGAGCATCTTTTCATGTGTTTGTTAGGCATCTGTATGTCTTCTTTAGAGAAATGTCTGTTTCGTTCATTTGTCTATTTTTTGATTGGTTTGTTTATTCTTCTGGAATTGCAGGAGCTGCTTATATATTTTTGAGATTACTTTTTTGTCAGTTGCTTCGTTTGCTATTATTTTCTCCAATTCTGAAGGTTGTCTTTTCACCTTGCTTATAGTTTCCTTCATTGTGCAAAATCGTTTAAGTTTAATTAGGTCCTATTTGTTTAATTTTGCTTTTATTTCCATTACTCTGGGAGGTGGGTCATAGAGAATCCTGCTGTGATTTATGTCAGAGAGTGTCTTGCCTATGTTTTCCTCAAGGAGTTTTATACTTTCTGGTCTTAGGTTTAGATCTTTAATCCATTTTGAGTTTATTTTTGTGTATGGTGTTAGAAAGTGTTCTCATTTCATTCTTTTACAAGTGGTTGACCAGTTTTCCCAGCACCACTTCTTCAAGAGATTGTCTTTTCTCCATTGTATATTCTTGCCTCCTTTGTCAAAGATAAGGTGTCCATAGGTGCGTGGATTTATCTCTGGGCTTTCTATTTTGTTCCATTAATCTATATTTCTGTCTTTGTGCCAGTACCATAGTGTTGATTCCTCCAGGTCCATATTTTCATACAAATTGTGTAATTGTTTGTTCTGGTTCTGTGGAAAAAAACTGTTGGTAGCTTGATAGGGATTGCATTGAATCTATAGATTGCTTTGGGTAGTATACTCATTTTCACTATATTGATTCTTCCAATCCATGAACATGGTATATTTCTCCATCTATCTGTGTCCTCTTTGACTTCTTTCATCAGTGTTTTATAGTTTTCTATATATAGGTCTTTTGTTTCTTTAGGTAGATATATTCCCAAGTATTTTATTCTTTTTGTTGCAGTGGTGAATGGAATTGTTTCCTTAGTTTCTCTGTTTTCTCATTGTTAGTGTATAGGAATGCAAGGGATTTCTGTATGTTAATTTTATATCCTGCAACTTTACCATATTCATTGATTAGTAATTTTCTGGTAGAGTCTTGAGGGTTTTCTATGTAGAGGATCATGTCATCTGCAAACAGAGTTTTACTTCTTTTCCAATCTGGATTCCTTTTATTTCTTTTTCTTCTCTGATTGCTATGGCTAAAACTTCCAAAACTATGTTGAATAGTAGTGGTAAGAGTGGACACCCTTGTCTTGTTCCTGACTTTAGGGGAAATGCTTTGAATTTTTCACCATTGAGGATAATGTTTGTTGTGGGTTTGTCATATATAGCTTTTATTGTGTTGAGGGATGGCATCACCGACTCAATGGACATGAGTTTGGGTAAACTCCGGGAGTTGGTGATGGACAGGGAGGCCTGGCATGCTACGATTCATGGGGTCGCAAAGAGTCGGACACGAGTGAGTGATTGAATTGAACTGAACTGAAATGATGTTCCTTCTTTTCCTGCTTTCTGGAGGGTTTTTATCATAAATGGATGTTAAATTTTGTCAAAGGCTTTCTCTGCATCTATTGAGATAATCATATGGTTTTTATCTTTCAATTTGTTGATGTGTTTTACATTGATTGATTTGAGAACATTAAAGAATCCTTGCATCCCTGGGATAAAGCCCACTTGGGCATGATGTATCATCTTTTTAATATGTTGTTGGATTCTGTTTGCTAGGATTTTGTTAAGGATTTTTGCATCTATGTTCATCAGTTATATTGGCCTGTAGTTTTCTTTTTTTGTGGCATCTTTTTCTGGTTTTGGTATTAGGGTGATGGTGGACTCATGGAGTGAGTTTGGAAGTTTACCTTCCTCTGCAATTTTCTGGAAGAGTTTGAGTAGGATAGGTGTTAGCTCTTCTCTAAATTTTTGGTAGAATTCAGCTGTGAAGCTGTCTGGTCCTGGGCTTTTGTTTGCTGGAAGATTTCTGATTACAGTTTGAATTTCCATGCTTGTGATGGGTCTGTTAAGATTTTCTGTTTCTTCCTGGTTCAGTTTTGGAAAGTTATACTTTTCTAAGAATTTGTCCATTGCTTCCAAGTTGTCCATTTTATTGGCATATAGTTGCTGATAGTAGTCTCTTATGATCCTTTGTCTTTCATTGTTGTCTGTTGTGATTTCTCCATTTTCATTTCTAATTTTGTTGATCTGATTCTACTCCCTTTGTTTCTTGATGAGTCTGGCTAATGGTTTGTCTATTTTATTTATCCTTTCAAAGAACCAGCTTTTGGCTTTGGTGATTTTTACTATGGTCTCTTTTGCTTCTTTTGCATTTATTTCTGTCCTAATTTTTATGATTTCTTTCCTTCTACTAACCCTGAGGTTCTTCATTTCTTCCCTTTCTAGTTGCTTTAGGTTTAGAGTTAGGTTATTTATTTGACTTTTTTCTTGTTTCCTGAGGTAAGCTTGTATTGCTATGAACCTTCCCCTTAGCACTGCCTTTACTGAGTCCCATAGGTTTTGGGTTATTGTGTTTTCAATTTCACTCATTTCTATACAGATTTTGATTTCTTTTTTTATTTCTTCTGTGATTTGTTGGTTATTCAGAAGCATACTGGATAGCCTCCATGTGTTGGAATTTTTAACAGTTTTTTCCCTGTACTAGACATCTAATCTTCTGCATTGTGATCAGATAAGATGCTTGGAATGATTTCAGTTTTTTTCAATTTACCAAGGCTAGATTTATGGCCCAGGATGTGATCTATTCTGGAGAAGGTTCTGTGTGCACTTGAGAAAAAGGTGAAATTCATTGTTTTGGGGTGAAATGTCCTATAGATATTAGGTCTAACTGGTCTACTGTATCATTTAAAGTTTGTGTTTTCTTGCTAATTTTCTGTTTAGTTGATCTATCCATAGATGTGAGTGGGGTATTAAAGTCTCCCACTATTATTGTGTTACTGTTAATTTACCCTTTCATACTTGTTTAGCATTTGCCTTACATATTGTGGTGCTCCTATGTTGGGTGCATATGTATTTATAATTGTTATATCTTCTTCTTGGATTGATCCTTTGATCATTATGTAGGGTCCTTCTTTGTCTTCTTTCACAGAGTTTACTTCAAAGTCTATTTTATCTGATATGAGTATTGCTACTCCTGCTTTCTTTTGGTCTCCATTTGCATGAATATCTTTTTCCAGCCCTTCACTTTCAGTCGTATGTGTCCCTTGTTTTGAGGTGGATGTCTTGTAGACAGCATATATAGGGGTCTTATTTTTGTATCCATTCAGCCAGTCTTTGTCTTTTGGTTGGGACATTCAACCCATTTACATTTAAGGTAATTATTGATAAGTATGATCCTGTTGCCATTTACTTTATTGTTTTGGGTTTGAGTTTATACACACTTTCTGTGTTTCCTGTCTAGAGAAGATCCTTTAGCATTTGTTGGAGAGCTGGTTTGGTGGTGCTGAATTCTCTCAGCTTTTGCTTGTCTATAAAGCTTTTGATTTCTCCTTCATATTTGAGTGAGATCCTTGCTTGGTACAGTAATCTGGTTTGTAGGTTTTTCTCTTTCATCACTTTAAGTATGTCCTGCCATTCCCTTCTGGCCTGAAGAGTTTCTGTTGAAAGATCAGCTGTTATCCTTATGGGAATCCCCTTGTGTGTTATTTATTGTTTTTCCCTTGCTGCTTTTAATATTTGTTCTTTGTGTTTGATCTTTGTTAATTTGATTAATATGTGTCTTGGGGTGATTCGCCTTGGGTTTTTCCTGTTTTGGACTCTCCAGGTTTCTTGGACTTGGGTGCCTATTTCCTTCCTCATTGTAGGGAAGTTTTCAACTATTATCTCCTCAAGTTTTTTTTCATGGTCTTTTTGTCTTCTTCTGGGACTCCTATGATTCGAATGTTGGGGCGTTTGACATTGTCCCAGAGGTCTCTGAGGTTGTCCTCATTTCTTTTAATTCTTTTTTCTTTTTTCCTCTCTGTTTCATTTATTTCTACCATTGTATCTTCTACCTCACTTATCCTATCTTCTGCCTCCATTATTCTACTGTTGGTTCCCTCCAGAGTGTTTTGACCTCATTTATTGCATTATTCATTATTGATTGACTCTTTTTTTATTTTTTTCTAGGTCCTTGTTAAACCTTTCTTGCATCTTCTCAATCCTTGTCTTCAGGCTATTTATCTGTAACTCCATTTTGTTTTCAAGATTTTGGATCATTTTCACTATCATTATTCTGAATTCTTTTTCAGGTAAACTCCCTATCTCCTCCTCTTTTGTTTGATTCACCGGGCATTTATCATGTTCCTTTACCTGCTGAGTATTTCTCTGCCTTTTCATCTTGTTTAGATTGCTGTGTTTGGAGTCGTCTTTCTGTATTCTCACAGTTCGTGGTTCTTCTTTATTGTGGAGGTTTCTCCCTGTGGGTGGGGTTGGACGAGTGGCATGTCAAGGTTTCCTGGTTAGGGAAGCTTGTGTCGGTGTTCTGGTGTGTGGAGCTGGATTTCTTCTCTCTGGAGTGCAATGAAGTGTCCAGTTCTTGAGTTTGGTGTGGCTTTCACAGCCTGTATATTAAAGCTCAGGGCTATGTTCCTGTGTTGCTGGAGAATTTGCATGTTATGTCTTGCTCTGGAACTTGTTGGTTCTTGGGTGCAGCTTGGTTTCAGTGTAAGTATGGAGGCTTTTGGATGAGCTCTTACTGATCAATGTTCCATGGAGTCAGGAGTTCTCTGGTGTTCTTAGGTTTTGGGTTTAAGCTCCTGCCTCTTGTTTTCAGTCTTATTCTTACAGTAGCCTCAAGACTTCTCCATCTACACAGCACTGATGATAAAACATCTAGGTTAACGTAGAAAAGATTCTCCACAGTGAGGGACACCCAGAAAGGTTCACTGAGTTACGTGGAGAAGAGAAGAGGGAGGAGGAAGATAAAGGTGACCAGGAGGAGGTGAGGGGAATCAAAAGGGGAGAGAGCAATCTAGCCAGTAATCAAATCCCTATGTGCTCTCCACTGCCTGGAACACCCAGAGAGGTTTACGGAGTTATATAGAGAAGAGGGAGGAAGGAGATAGAGGTGAACAGGATGAGAAGAGAGGGGGTCAAAAGGAGAGAGACAGACCTAGCCAGTAATCAGTTCCCTAAGTGTTCTCCACAGCCTGCAATACCCAAAGAAATTCACAGAGTTAAGCGAGAAGAGAAGCGGGGAGGGAGGAGATAGAGGTGACCTAGGGGAGAAAAAGAGTCAAAAGGGGGAGAGGGCAATCAAGCCAGTAATCACACTCCTAAGTAAAAATGGGTACTGAAGATTGGATTCTTAATGGTACAAAATTGATAACAAATACCAATAAGCAAAGATTAAAAATCTAGAGTAGAGGTTAGACTCTCAAAAATACAATATTAAAAAAACAAAACAAAATCACAAAAATTGTATTAAAAAATAGATGAAATTTGCTTTAAAAATAGGGTCTTTTTTTCTTGCAAGGTAATAGTAGGTTGTAAAAATGAAAATTAACGGAGTAATAAAGGACTTAAAATTTTTTTAATTAAAAAAATGATAATAGAAAAATATAGGAATTTCTCTGGAGCTGTTGCAGGCAGTGTGGGGTCAGTTCAGTTTCAGATAGTTCCTTGTTCCAACTTATACTTCTCAAGGTCTATAAGTCCCTTCCAGTGTAGTCAGTGCTAACTACAGGATTTTAATCTGTTGCACCTGTCACTTCCAAAGAGGTTCCCTCTGTTTATTTTGGCTTCTTCTGTTTGCAAGTCTCCGGTGTCTAATTTCCACCCTGACACAAGGGGGCGGTGGTGATCACTTATTTAGGCTCACTTGTTCAGTCATGCTGTGGGGAGGGAGGAACACTGCAAACAAATATCACTGGCGTGTGTGGGGAGTGCTCGCATTGTCAGGGCCACACTGGGTTTGCCCCCACTCATGGCGTGTGTGCTTTCCCAGTCTACACTGCTCAGGCTCCAGGTTGCTCTGCAGGCGAACTGTCTAAAGTGGGCCCTGGGTTGCATGCACTTCCCAGGTCTAAGCCGCTCAGGTTCAGGTTCTCCGGTACTCCACAAAGGCGCAGACTCGGTTGGGCCTGCGTTTTGTGCCTTTCCTAGGTCCGAGCAGCCCAGGCGACCAGGTGCTTGGCGAGCGCACTCTCCCCAGGTGGGGTGGGGCATCTTATCACCTCCCCTGTCCCAACTTCTGGGTTTCCTGGATGCACAGCGGGAGCACCGTCTCACGTGTGCTGTGTGTCTCCTCTGGGGAATTGATCCCTGGCTGCAATCTTCCTGGCAGATGTCAGTCGTCCAGGATTCCAGGAAGACTTGGTTAGCAACTGGGAGCCTGCTCACAGTTTGGTATAGGATGCTGTCTCTGGGGCGGAGATTGCCCCTTTCTGGTTCTGGCTCTTGCCCACCTGCCTCCCTGCCTCCAGAAGAAAATGGGCCAGTCCAAAGCCGGCTAGCTATCCTGTGGTATTAGCTCAGTCCTTTGTTCTGTGAGCAGGCTGGCAGTGCTTTAGGTTAGAGCTTTTCACAGGGAAGTTGTCTCTCTCTCTCTCTTCTCTCTCTTCTCTCTTCTCTCTTTTCTCTCTCTTCTCTCTCTCTCTCTGGCTATCACACTGTTTGCGTTGCTGTTTCACATTAGCTCCCTCAGATTGCCCTCAGGGCATACGTGCTCAGTCCCTACCCTAAACAGTGCAGCCCCCACCTTGCTGGTGGCAGATACGAGTATCTGGGCTACTTCTCCTCTGGGAGTTGCCGTTAGGCACGTAATCTGTGGGTTTTATTTATTTATTTTTCCTCCCAGTTATGTTGCCCTCTGAGATTCCAAAACTCCCCACAGACCCGCCAGTGAGAGGGTTTCCTGATTTTGGAAACTTCTCTTTTAGGACTCCCTCCCCTGAACGGGTCTCCATCCCTCACTCTTTTGTCTCTCTTTTTATCTTTTATATTTTGTCCTACCTCCTTTCAAAGACAGTGGGCTGCCTTTCTGGCTGCCTGGTGTCCTCTGCCAGTGTTCAGAAGTTGTTTTGTGGAATTTGCTCAGCGTTCAACTTATCTTTCAATGAATTTGTGGGGGAGAAAGTGGTCTCCCTGTCCTATTCCTCGACCATCTTAGGACCGCCCCCCATAATCTAAAATTGTACAGCAGAGCAAAGGGATTTATGTTTGACCCATTGCTAGGGAGCAATGCCAGCATTTCTTTTGCTTCATAGCACGACAGACATGGTATTAAAAACTAAGTCAGAATTCGGCCATAATTCATAATAACTAATAACATAATTCATAATAACAAGTAAGTAGGGGACTATACATTTTATTTTAGCAATAATTATTATATTTGTGGCAAAGAAGAGTTTTGTTTGTTGGTATCTTAAATCTTATTAAGAATTAAGGAGCCTGAGAGAAAAATAAGTTTTGTAGCTTTTAATTACTAAAACAGAGCAGCTGTATTAGTCTTCCTTTCCCTCTTAGTTTTCCCCAGGTATACTTTGCTTAATTTGCTTTCTTGGTTAGAGTGAATAGGTGCTGAGTGATAGTGCTGCCACATTGATTGAAATGATTTATTAATAAACACTATGGAACCTATCAATTTGACTGTTTTAATGACACCAATAAATTTCCTGTGGTTTTTTTTATAGCACATCTATACAAAGCTGGAGTTCAACCATTCTCACATCATCTTCTGCCTAGGGAATCTTCAAGACATTATTTTTATGAACTAATTCTTCTTATGTTTATCTGATGATAAAGCATATAAGTGAAAACACTCAGCAGATATTAAGAACCACCTTTGAACAGTCACTCTCCTCCCCCACAAGATTTCCGTATTACCTGTGTTTCTTACTGGCCATTCTTGAAATCTCTTCCATTTTTAAATTACTCCCTTCAGCTTTCCTGAACATGAAAGTTTTCTTTTTTTCCCCACTTCTAGCTTTCCTCTCTCTGTACCTTACAGACACTTGGAGGCTGCAAGGATTTAACACTGGTCATGCCAGCCTCTCCAGATCACATTTCTGTCTGTCATTGGGTCTCCATGGTAATGAGAAGCAGAAAGTGCTGAAGTAGCACACTGTGTAAGGACTGGCAGGAGGAAGTGGTGCCATGGCCTGTACAGGAATAGCACTGAATCCCCATGGTACTGGAGAAGCCTGTGAGAAGCATGCTGTGGTAGAGAGCAGGAGGCTCTCAGTTAAGGATGCAGACTTGGCAGATTTATTAGCAGCAGTATTCTAGGATGAACCTAATTTACAGTAAGTAATTTTTTTTTCAACTAGAAAAACCGTTAAATTTCTTTTTTTTTTTTTTTTCCTTCTCTTTCAGGAGGCCAGATGCTCCAGTGCCTGATGGTGAAGGTGAAAAAAACACAGAAGAAAGTTCAGATAGCGAATCTTCTTTTAGTGACTAAGCTTAATTTTCATAACAATTACATATACATGTGTTAGTGCACCTTTACATTCTATAAGAGAGCCTGAACTGTAATTCTTAGTTATAAAAACATCAAGTGGCTACAGATCTGCCACCAAGCTTCCTCTGTGTTAAAAAATAAATAAAGCATTTATAATAAGCTGGCAGTATGTCTTGTTACCAAAATAAAGGTCCCTGCTGAGAAATAGAATAGCCTAAATAAAGTACCAAGATGGAGTATTTCAGAGATGCAAGGAGCATGTAGAATGAAGTCAGTGTGAGGTTAGTGATCAAAAATAGACTCAATGCAGAAAAAAGAAAAAAAATGAATTTGGCAAAGTGAATGATTCAATTTTTGTGAATACTTTAGCATGAAAAGTATTATGTACACTTGTATCATAAGAGTTGTTAAATTTCTGGCAGAAAGTAATACTGGATTGAAATTTTTTGTGACAATTGGAAGCTTATATATCACATTTATTGTGGGTCTGGAACTTATTGGTAGTATTTATTAGCATGTAAAGCTTTTCACAGCTTGTGCATTAGTTAGATATACCATCAAATTCAGATATTTGTCATCAGATAGAGATTAAATTGTAGGTAGTTTCAGTGTGGTTCAGAGTGAGCTGATGGCAGAAGCTGACAAAAGGATGTGATGTGGGACAAAAGAAGTGTTTTCTGCTGTCTACCCCTTGCCTATTCAGAATTGAGTCCCATGTTAAGTCTACCCATCACCATATCTTCAAAGTGATGAGGAGTCACAGTCTGTTGAAGACTACCCAGGAGGATTAGTGAGACAAGCTATCGCTCCTGTTGCTACAACTGAACCAAAGACCAAAACTCATATTCATCATCCTCTTCCTGCACTACCAATTTGAGACTTTGCTTGCTCTCTTCCAGAAATTCAGCAGGTCTAGTTTAGCTGCCTGGTAGAGTGACCCAGACCTTCATCCTTTCCAAGATCTAGGGCCTTGGTTACTGTGCCCCTTTTCAGCTACAGTTACCACATTTGTCTGTTTGCTGTTCACACCAGGCATGGAAGCATCAGGAATCAGGCAAATCACTGAATTGCATGAGTTCCAGATACATTTTCCTTGTTTCATTTTGTAGTTGTAATTTTAGCTCCTTGTTAACCAACACATTAACTCCCCTTTTTTTTGCTTGTTGCCCCAGAGACATGAGCAGTCCAGCAGGATCAGTTGGCTGCAGTTCTGTTTAAATCTTACTGTGCTTCTTGATAGAAATGTGCTAGCTTTTTCCTGTTCCCCTGAAATAACCTCCAATCCCGTGGTAAGGTGACCACCTTACCACCTTATCAAGGTGACCACCTTGGTGACCTCCAACGTGGTAAGGGTGGGAAGCACCATTATGCCTGTAGGTCTCTGAGAATACTGGAGGGCCAGTCCTCTTTCTATCCCCTTGGCTCTTAGCTGCATGAATCCTAGCAGTTGGGGATGTGGAATCACATACTGGCTTTTGGAACAGTGCATGTATCCCATCCTGAAAAACAGCACCCCAGCCCTGCACGCTGTCGTCTCCAAGCTGGTGTCTAAGTAATAGTTCATTTTGTGGTTCCTTTTTGACTGCTTCTAGATAATGCTGCATATGTTAGGATCATGGATCCAGTAATTCATGTTGCTCTTCATTTGCCACAAAATAGTTCTTGATCTGAGGTGAGGTAATGCACGATACCATGTTGGTAGTAGGCGTTCTGTAGACTATCAGTAATGATGACAGAGGGACTGATGGAAGGGAAAACAAGAACACAAATTAATTACAATGGGAGAGAATTGCTTCCTCCTCCAAGATAGAAGAAAATTAATGCAAATAACTTGCTCCCAAGTGACTAATTTATCTTCTGGAGTGTTACAAAATCACTGGTCTCTACTGCTGACAGATCGCGTATTCAATAGTGACATAACTACATTAGCCTTAGAAAAAGCCCAAGTTGTTGCATTCATGCATAACCTCTGTCTCTGCCATCACACTTACTTCACTTATGGGTTTGTTGTGCAAGCCTCAAGTGGTCAAGGACAAGGCTGGCTGAAGTCTACTGAAAGAATCATCCTGTCCACCTTATCTTTGCCTCCTCAGCTGAATACTCTTTTGTTGACATTCCATGATACAAAAGTCTACACACTTTCCTGTAAAAAAAAAAAAAAAAATTATAGAAAAATTTATGTTTATCCTTAACTCAGGCCACATCTTTCTCCATCACCATGAGTGACCCAAGTACACTATCTGAAGCTGTGTCTGTCAGGAAGATTTTTTCCCAATCACTAATCCTTCTAGCCACCTCTGAGAGAGGCTAAGTGTGAAAACCAGCCATTTTTGGCTCACACCAAATATCAAACTGGTCCACCCAGGAACAAGGCCCACATTTTCCTTCTCTGCCATCTGGTATTTAATACCTCAGCAGTAGCCTTACTTCTTCACTTCTCCCTGTCTCCATGCCCTTTCTCATAAAATTCCATTGCCTTTGCTTTCTGGGTGGAACATTCTGCCTCACCTGAGACTTTGAACTTAGACATGTGATTTTCTTTGAGTCAATAGAATGTTAATAAATCTGATCCAAGCAAAAACTTGAAAAATACTTGAATGATTGGTCTGCCTTCTCTCATGCTTCTGCCACTGATATGGAAACATGATGGATAGTCTGATGAAGAAAGAGATGTGTGGAGCAGAACTAAGTTGTTCTAGTGACTTAGCAGCTAATCCCAGGATGTGAGAAAGCCCAGTCAAGATCAGAAAACCTCCCTAGCCAATTCTCAGTTGGCCCTTGACACCTCAATAATGAATGCTTATGGTTGAGTATCAAAGATTTTTTTGGTTATTACAAAACATTATTGCACCAATAAATAGTGATACAACTGACCATAGGGGATTCTCCATGGATCACAGGAGTAGGTTAAGGAGATACATCACTGCATGAGAAGTAAATGATACGGGAACCTAGGCTACTTGTATATGTAACTTACATGTGCCCTCTGGACTTACTCAGGCTTGATCCGAGATGTATCATTTGCATCAAATAATGGATTGTTACTGTTACTATCTGATCTTATGATTTAATGAACCTGACACCTAGCTTATGATGGGTAGCTCTGGTTCATAACTTGGTATCATATGGGAGCACATTCTGAGAGTCTGTTAGGCACAGAGGCATGCCAAGGGTTGCTTTTCAAACAATGAGAGGGCAGGCCATTGTTCCAGAACCTAATGGCTGTACTGTTAGTCTTCCGTTGGAGCTTGTCAGAGATGCCATACAATGTTCTACCACAGATATTTGTAGCATTGATAATCTGTCATATAGCCTGAGCAGGAGAGCCGCTTGCATCACAGCCTGAGCCTGCAGCAGAGTACTCTGTCTTGCTCTGAGTCCCACTTCAAACGAGAAGCTTCCAACTCTTCCCCAAATATGAGTGAGAGCAGCATTTAATTTCAAGAGTCAAAGTTACCATCTTAATGGTAGAGGGTGCAAGTTCAATAACTTGTCCTTAACTTGGAGGGCATGTCCCAGCATCCTCCAGACCATTGGCCCCTAAAATCTGCAGGGTCTGAATCTTCCATTCTCTGGCTTGTGTGTGTCTTATAGAGCACCAGGAGTCTTTTCCACTTCCTTTTCACCAGATATGATCAGCCTGATTTATCAGCATAGGGGAACAGAACGAGGTGCCATGGAATAACAAAATGAACAAGATACCTGCAGGCTTCCCTGTGGAAGAGAGAAGAGGAGAGTGACAATAGGTTAACATGCATTGTGCTATCCTTCCTATGTTAAACACTTTTGATGTTCTTAATGATTGAAAAAAAAGTTTGTCAAATCAGCAGCCACATGCCATGCCAGAGTTTGCATTGATACATTCCAGAAAAAGTATATTAACTGTCATGGCAGCCACGATCAGTTCTGACACTTTGTTGAGTTTATGGTAGTCAGCTGTCTCCTACCATGATGCTTGTGGTTTTAGCAGAGGCCTTACAGGTGAATGCAGAAGGTGC
Source organism: Bubalus bubalis (assembly GCF_019923935.1). Classification (NCBI taxonomy): domain Eukaryota; kingdom Metazoa; phylum Chordata; class Mammalia; order Artiodactyla; family Bovidae; genus Bubalus; species Bubalus bubalis. The sequence goes on from NC_059160.1 coordinate 54,290,096, forward strand.
CACCTCTGCATTCTTTACATCTTTGAAGGTGGTGCCCATCTCGCAGTTCTACTCAGAGTGCAATATTGGTTTTGGATTACTATCTTACCTGGGGGAAAGGAGTACAATTTTAGAGATTTCTGCCTGATCCTCCCCACCATATGGATTTTATTCCACATGGCAGGGAACCAATGTAAAACTGTTAAGAAAATTCCAGGGACCCATCTGACTGCTACAGGGACCCATCTGGATCAATTGAAACTACTGTAAGATGGACTGGAGCCAGGACTTCATTTATTACCTGGCATCCATAAGTTCCCACTCTGAAGTGTGGGACATTTTATTTTATTTTATTTTATTTTTATTTATTTTATTTTTTAACAATATTGTTTTACAATTTATTGTTTTACAATATTGTGTTTGTTTTGCCATATATCAACATGAATCCGCCACAGGTATACACGTGTTCCCCATCCTGAACCCTCCTCCCTCCTCCCTCCCCGTACCATCCCTCTGCGAGACAGCAAAAGAGACACTGATGTATAGAAGAGTCTTTTGGACTCTGTGGGAGAGGGAGAAGGTGGGATGATTTGGGAGAATGGCATTGAAACATGTATAATATATGAAACGGGACATGACATTTTAGATCACTTGGTATCAAGTCAATTCAGCCCTCTTATCCAACTACCTTTGAAAGGATTGCATTGTAAAGTTACTTTGATAAGTTGCTTATGGTACTCTAGAGAAAGTAGGTAAATATTTATTCTATATATTTGTAGTGGCTTAGATAGCATCCTTCAAAGAGCACTGGCCACCTTTTCAACCGATGGACATAAAATAATAGTTATAGGATAACACTTTCCCATTATATAACAGTTGACATCAACTTTCTGCTAACCAGCTCTTGCTTTTTTGGGTTTTATAAGTAAAACTACACTCTAGTCTACTGCCTTCCACCTTGAACATGAGGTACACTGTGCTACCTACACATCAAGGAACCTCAGTTGCCCCTTCAGCTTTGCTGCTTCTTTGCCAGAGATATTTGGAATACCACTACCTGCCCCCTGCCGTTACTCTATCATCTCAATTAATGCAAGAGAGCCCAATCTTGTGACATCATTTCCTACTGTGAATTCTGGTCTAGATAAGTCTAATTTTCTCAAAGATATTATTGCCATTCTCATTAATACAGTCTTTCATGCCTTAGTAAACAGAGTAGCCTCTGGGCTCTTCCTAGGAAAACAGTAGGCTAGTTTTCTCAACACATGACATAAATCCATTCTAACATTCCTGCCTCTTTGAGTCATTAACCTCTTCTTTAGTACTTTGACAAGGCAATTCCAGCCTGTCCATCTCATTTGGTTAGGCCACCAAATTTCAAGAAGTCATTCCAATACCCTGTTAGCACCAACCGTCCTTACCAGGTTGTTAAATCTTAAATCATAAGAGTGTGTTCCCATGTCAATAAACTCTCCTCTATCCAATCTTATATTCTGCCACTGGTCCAGCACATTCAAGATCTATTCCCACACATGTTCTCCAAACTCCTGCCAGTAATTATTAGCCAGCTCCTACAGTTCTTTCAGTAAAAGCTATCTGTTCCCAGATCAAGAACTATGTTTTCTCTCTCAGCTCAGACTTGGCATTAGTTATTCTTCTCATGGCAATTGTAGGAAAATGGTTCAATTTTGAGGTCATTAGAGTCATCTTACAAGACATCTACTTCAGGTGGCCACTGCATAGTCTCCAGCTAAGGGGAGGCTGCTCTTCTCTAGAGAGGGAGAAAGAACTGCTTTGTCTGGTGTGGAAGATTCAGAGAAAACCAGGAATTCAAGCTGTTCAAGCACATCTCCCAAAATCGTCTTAACCCAAGTGTCAGTCCCTGTCCTTTGCTATCAGAGCTATGATACTAGCAAAGGAGACTTGTGCAAGCTGCAAATTTCATCTCCTTTGCAGCTCTGCCACCCTTACTATTACACTCTGAGCCTAATTACTCCTTTGCAGCTCTGCCACCCTTAAAATTATACTATGAGCCTGATTATCATTATGGAAGTCCTATGGCTAAGGAGATATTGGTCACTCTAAACACTGCCAAGGTGACCTTCTGGCTTTCAGTGTGCCCTAATTTGACAGTTGGCTGATCAGAATTTGTTACTTTCTTTTTTCAAGGCTTCCAAGGCAGTTAACAAATGCTAACAAATTCCACAATCCTTTACCCCCAAACCATTCTAGGGACAGAGATACTGGATAACCCATTTCTTCTTGTTTCATTCCATCCCAGGTGAGATTCCCAGGAATTGAGATGCAGACCAGGGATTACCACCACCCTGCTTATCCTATCAGTGAGGTAAGTGATCCCATTCCAGAATCCCATCCTCATGGTCTGTTTGTGAGGATCACTCTCAAACCAAAGTCATGTGTTATAGTCCTCTGAAACAGACCTTGAGACAAACATTTGGGTACAAGTAGTTGATCTTGGAATTAATCCTAGGGAGTGGGAGAGCAGAAAGAATGAGAGAGGGAGGAAAATGTGACACAAGGATGTGTTATCAAGATTTCTGTTGGGAGTGTTCAGGACTTGATTCCAGGACAAGCACCTGTTTATTTATGTATTGGCTGTGCTGGCTTTTCGTTGCTGCCTGGGCTTTCATCTAGTTGCAGTGAGTGGGGGCTGCTCTCTAGTTGTGATGCACGGGCTTCTCCTTGCTGTGGCCTCTCTTGTTGAGGAGCACAGGCTCTAGAGCACTCGGGCTTCAGTAGTTGTGGCTCCCAGGCTCTAGAGCACAGGCTCAGTAGTTGTGGCACATGGGGCTTAGTTGCTCCACAGCATGTGGGATCTCCCCAGATCAGGGATCAAATCCACTTCTTCTGCATTGGCAGGTGGATTCTTTACCATTGAGCCACCAGGGACTTGCCCAGCACCCCTTTAGAAATGAGCAGGTGCTTCTCAGAACTGTCTACCAGAAGAACTAGAGGTTGGATCGTATATCCACTAGTCTGGACCCTTTAGTTGAGGACATTTCTCCTCTCCACTTTGGGGATACATTTGCCTTTAGGCCTCAAGGGCTCCATGGCCTGGAAAAGGACACTATCGGGAAGTGGAGAGATGGGGCATTCATTTGAGGAGGGTGGATGTCAGTGAGAGGTGAGTCTGAGGTTGAGGTGAACTGTCCACTACCTGTGGCTGAAGTCTAACGTGGGCCTGGGGGAGGTGTTTCAAGGCACTACCAGAAGCATCCACTACAGCTTCCAAAACACCAAACTGACCTAAACCTGTGTGTGGGCTAAGTTGCTTCAATCGTGCCTGACTCTGTACGACTGTATGGACTGTAGCCCACCAGGCTCCTCTGTCCATGCATGGGATTCTCCAGGCAAGAATACTGGAGTGGGTTGCCATGCCCTCCTCCAGGGATCTTCCCAAGCCAGGGATTGAACCCGTGTCTCTTACATCTCCTGCATTGACAGGCAGGTTCTTTGCCACTAGCTCTACCTGGGAAGCCCAACCTGAACTTAACTTTATTTAAAATGTATAATTTTCTTCTGGGATAGAAAGACAAACTGAATGGTAAGCCACCCTCAAGATTTCCAGAACCTTTTCATTAAAATTTTTAATTTTTAGTTTTAAAAATTTTCCAAGAAAGAGCAAAGGAGAAACAATGACTTAATCTATATCTTTATACAGTATGTTGTAATCATAGTATGATTTTTAAAGGTTTCCTTTTAAATATATCCTACCAAGATCCTCTGTGAAACTTTTTTATCTGAACTAGAGCATGGCTCTCATCAAAGAATAAATTGTGTCCATGTGCTGGTGAAGAGTGCCCAGACAATGTAACATTCAGCGAAAACTGTTTTGTTTCTGATCAAGTTCTTCCCCAAAACAAACTTGATTTCCAGAATTCCTGAAGAACTTAAATTCCCACAATTTAACCCTGAACTTTAAACAAATGCTGCAATGGTGCCAAGGTGTCCTTTCAAAAACATTCCATTTTACCTTTCTTGTTAGTAAGATTAATAAACAAAAGAACTGACACTAAAGCAAGTGTCCCTCTGGCTTTGCTTTCAGATAGATAGCTTTAAATTAAGCATTTATCTTCCTTTGGAACATGGAGTGTAACAATTTTATTTGTGACCCCATTTCTTCTCTTCCCCAAACAATATTACTTTCAATTGGCAGCTTACAAATAAATAAATTTGGAAAAAACTCATTTCACACTCTCTACAAAGTATTTACTAGGTATCTGTGTATACTTATGTTTAAACTAACATAATTAGGTTAAAGCACTTTAAAAATAAATACTTTGATTCATAGTTAACATCACAAGCTTTTTTCATGGTAAGTTCTAAGTATTGGAATAATAACATTCTAGAAGAAATGTTAGCAAAATCTCTGGTCTAATTGCCTCATTTTTACCAGTGAATAAATTGAAGCCCAGAGGAGTTGAATGATTACCCCAAGAAATGTAAAAAAGAAAACAGGTTGATTTATATAAACAGAAATGCTTAATCTATCAGTAATATTCTTATCTTAAATATTAATACTTATAGTTACTAATAGTTATTAATACAATAATACTAATAGTTATTCACACCAAAACAAAATACGTAAAATTTCAGTAATCTTATTAAAATATCAAATTGTAATCTGCAAAATAGAGCTGTGAAAAATGTTTTATAGTTAAAGATATTCTAATATCAATATCTCAATTTTTTTTACTTATATTAAAATATGTGACCCCGTGACAATCAAGTAATACTACTTTTACATTTTCTTCAGTTCAGTTCAGTTCAGTCACTCAGTTGTGTCCGACTCTTTGCGACCCCATGAACTGCAGTACGCCAGGCCTCCCTGTCCATCACCAACTCCCAGAGTTCACTCAGACTCACGTCCATCGAGTCCGTGATGCCATCCAGCCATCTCATCCTCTGTCGTCCCCTTCTCCTCCTGCCCCCAATCCCTCCCAGCATCACAGTCTTTTCCAATGAGTCAACTCATCGCATGAGGTAGCCAAAGTACTAGAGTGTCAGCTTTAGCATCATTTCTCCAAGGCTGATCTCCTTCAGAATGGACTGGTTGGATCTCCTTGCAGTCCAAGGGACTCTCAAGAGTCTTCTCCAACACCACAGTTCAAAAGCATCAATTCTTTGGTCCTCACCTTTCTTCACAGTCCAACTCTCACATCCATACATGACCACTAGAAAAACCATAGCCTTGACTAGACAGACCTTTGTTGGCAAAGTAATGTCTCTGCTTTTCAATATGCTATCTAGGTTGGTCATAACTTTTCTTCCAAGGAGTAAGTGTCTTTTAATGTCATGGCTGCAGTCACCATCTGCAGTGATTTTGGAGGCCCCCAAAAATAAAGTCTGACACTGTTTCTACTGTTTCCGCATCTATTTCCCATGAAGTGATGGGACCAGATGCCATGATCTTTGTTTTCTGAATGTTGAGCTTTAAGCCAACTTTTTCACTCTCCACTTTCACTTTCATCAAGAGGCTTTTTAGTTCCTCTTCACTTTCTGCCATAAGGGTGGTGTCATTTTAGGGACATCTTAACCATACTAGTTTATACACTGTTATGCTATCAGTCTAGTTTCCAAATCAAACCTTAGAAAATTCTAAGAAACTGTCAGCATAGTTTTTAAATTAAATGGCGTATATAAACACAGAGTATCTAGAGAGCAAAATTTTTAAAACCCCAAGGGTAAAATCTATGACAAAATTCCATGAAAGACACAAACTATCAAAAATCACTCCAAAAGAAATAAATAGTCTGAATAGCCTTATATTTATAAAAGAAATTGAATGTATAGTTTAAAAGATTCCCATAAAGAAAACTGGACACCCACATGGATTCATTGGTGAATCCTCCCAAACATTTAAGGAAAAAATAATGCCAATTCTACACAAACTCTTTCAGAACATTGGAAAGGAAAAACCACTTCCCAGTTCATTCTGTGAGACCAAAATTAATAGGATACCCAAAGCAGACAGACATTGTAATAAGACTATAGACTAATATCCTTCATGAAAACAGAGGTAAATTTTCTTTAAAATGTCTTAGCAAATTGAATCTGTTATTAATGAAGATATCCAGATGTCTAATAAAAATATGAAAATTGCTCATCATCATATATCATTAGGAAATTGCAAATTGAAACTACAATGTGATTATACCACATACCTATTAAAATGATTAAAATCCAAAATACTGATGGGGCTTCCCTGCTGGTCCCGTGGCTACTCCCAATGCAGGGGACCTGGATCCAATCCTTGGCCAGGAAACTAGATGCCACATGATGAAACTAAGAGTTCACATGCCACTACTAAAGATCCCATGTGCCACAACTAAGACCTGGATCAGCCAAATAAATAAATAAATTTAAAAAATTGTAAAAATCAAGATGAATGTTCCACAAAGAATACATGTGGAATATTTTATGGATGTACTGAGGAAGGACATCTAATCTCACCTTGGAGAAGGGAAATATCAGGGAAATTGTTTAGGTGGAGCAGTGTGTGATATGAGTGTTAAAGAATGCCATGAAGAGGGGGCAAGATCAGTAGAAAGAGCTTCAAGGACAAATACCAGGATATATGAGACACTATGAGGCATCCAAGGAACTGGGTAATTCTGGATGAAGAGAGAGAGGAGGTGGGCGGTTGGGGCATTATGGGTCATGATGTGAGTTTTGTGTTTTATCTGGACATCTGTGGAGAGCTATCAAAAGATATTCAATTAGAGATATGGAAGTGACATTATTGGGTTCCACTTTAGATGCATCTACTTGATGCACGGACCTGACTGAAAGAAACCAAGGCCAGAATCAGGGAGGTAGGACTAATGGATCCAAAAGAGAAATTATAAGATTGAATTAAGGCACTGGCTATAGGAATAAAGACTCATTTGAGACCCATCAAAGCAAATCAATACAATTTGGTGACCAACTAGTTGTGAGATTTGAAGGACAGAGACATTGAGGATGATACCAAGGTTTAAGGCTATGATGACAAGGTACCATGTACCAATTTAAGGACTACAAAGGAGAACAAATTTAGGGTAAATAATAATTCGATTTGAGACTTGTTTATTTTGGACCACTTGTGGACATCCACATGAAGCTGTTCAGTAGAGCAAGTCTGGAGCTTAGGAGAAAACTCTGGACTGAAGATATAGATTTGGTTGTATCATCCTGTAGTACAAAGATGGAACCATGGACCTGGATGAGATCATGTGGAAACTTGAGATATAGATTCAGAAGGCTGCCAAGGAAGGAACCAGAAGGAAAGGAACCGCTGTACTCACAGGACAGGTAGAGGAAGAGCAGGCCAGCAAAAGGCCATTAAGGCACAGTCAGGTAAAGAGGGTCCAGAAAAGATGGCATCTCAGAAGCCAATATCAGAGTTGTTCAGATAGGAGGGAGCAGCCACCATCAACTAAGGCCATATCTTGTTACTTAATTGACTTCTGTGCCAGACTTGAGCTCTAGAAGGACATCTGTACTTCTTACCATCATATTTCCAGCTCCATGTGCACAGTATATATTTAATAAATTTTGTTGAATAAACAAAGAGTAAAGCTTAAAACACCTGCTGGATTTGGTAGCAAATAGGCAACTGGGCAACTGAACAACTGAACAACAGCAACAGGTAACCGGAGACCTTTATGAGAACAGTGGTGAGGTTAAAACCATAAAGCAGTAGGTGGAGGTATAAGTGGCACTGAGAAAAAAAGGAGAATCTTTTCAGAGATTTAGCTGAGAAGAGGAAGAGATGAAACAACAGCTAGGAGTCAAGTAGGGCGGAAGGCACATGGGAGGGTTTTAGTCGCTAAACCTTTAAATTTTTTTAGCAATAGTAGATACCTGAATAGGAAAAGAGGAGACTATTCTGAAGGTAGAAGGGATAGAATCCAGAGCTTGGGTGGAAGAAAGACATAAACATGGCAACCCACTCCAGTTATTCTTGCCTGGAAAATCCCATGGACAGAGGAGCCTGGCAGGTTGCAAAGAGTCGGACATGACTGAACGCGCGCACACACACACACACACACACACACACACACACACACAAATGCTTCAAATAGAAACAATTATGCAAGAACTCCTGTCAGCATGATTAATTGTCAAACAAATAGTGGTTAAAAGGGATCCATGTCAGGAAAGGATGAAATCAGTTGCATGGGACTGGGAACTTTTGGGGAGACTGTGGGATTTGAGCTGGATCTTAAAAGTCTGTGTTGGGGTGGGGGGCGGTCCTAAGATCGTGGAGGAATAGGACAGGGAGACCACTTTCTCCCCCACAAATTCATCAAAAGAACATTTGAACGCTGAGCAAATTCCACAACACAAGTTCTGAATGCTGGCAGAGGACATCAGGCACCCAGAAAGGCAGCCCATTGTCTTTGAAAGGACTTAGGACAAAAGATAAAAGATAAAAAGAGAGACAAAAGAGGCAGGAAAGGTGATCTGTCCTGGGAAGGGAGTCTTAAAAAAGAGAGAAGTTTCCAAACATCAGGAAACACTCTCACTGGTGGGTCTGTGGTGAGCCTTGGAATCTCAGAGGGCAACATAACCAGGAGAAAAAATAAATAAATAAATAAAACCCACAGATTACGTGCCTAACAGCAACTCCCAGCAGAGAAGCAGCCCAGACGCTTACATCCCCCACTAGCAAGCAGGGGCTGGACAGGGAGGCAGGGGCTGCATTGCTTAGGGTAAGGACCGGGTCTGAATGCCCTGAGGACAATCTGAGGGAACTAACTTGAGATAACAACCCAGACTGTGGGATAGCTATCCCATGAAAACCCCTAACCTAAGACACTGCCAGGCCCGCTCACAGAACAAAGGACTGAGCAGAGCTAGTGGCTGCGGACCGGCCCATCCCCCGCCGGAGACAACCAGGTAAGGGCAGCCAGAGTTGGAAGCGGGGCAACCACGGCCCCAGAGAGGTATCCTCTACCAACTGCAAGCAGGCTTCGTTGCTAACCAAGACTTCTTGGGATTCTGGATGGTTGACATCCACCAGGAGGGTCGCAGCCAGAGATCAGCTCCCCAGAAAGACACATGGCACACCTGAGAATGCACACTGGTTGTACACCCAGAAAAATGAGTGGCTGCGACAGGGGAGGTGATAAGACACAGCCTCCAACTGGGGGCGCCTGCGCTCACCAAGCAACCTGGTCACCTGAGCTTCTCAGACCTGGGAAGGGCACAAAAAACAGGCCCAACCAAGTCTGCGCCTTTGTGGAGTACCCAAGAACCTGAACCTTAGCGGCTTAGACCTGGGAAGTGCACGCAACCCAGAGCTCACCTCAGACAGTTCCCGGCAGAGCAACGTAGAGCCTGAGCAGTGTAGACTGGGAAAGCACACATGCCGTGAGCAGGGGGCAAACCCAGTGTGGCCAAAAACTGCGAGCACTCCCCACACATGCCAGTGATATTTGTTTGCAGTATTTCTCCCTCCCCACAGCACGACTGAACAAGTGAGCCTAAAAAAGTGACCACCACCGTCCCCTTGCGTCAGGGCAGAAATTAGACACTGACGAGACCAGCAAACAGAAGAAGCTAAAATAGAGGGAACCATTTTGGAAGTGACAGGTGCAATAGATTAAAACCCTGTAGTTAGCACTGACTATATAGGAAGGGGCCTATAGATCTTGAGAAGTATAAGCTGGATCAAGGAACTATCTGAAAATGAACTGACCCCACATTGTCTACAACAGCTCCAGAGAAAGTCCTAGATATATTTTTACTATTATCATTTTTTTAATTTTTTTAAATTTTGTTTTTTACTTTTAAGTCCTCTATTACTCATTTAATTTTCATTTTTATAACCTATTTTTACCTTGCAAAAAAAAAGATGCTATTTTTAAAGCAAACTTCATATATATATATATTATAATTTTTGTTACTTTGTTTTGTTTTTTTAATATTGTATTTTTGAGAGTCTAACCTCTACTCTAGATTTTTAATCTTTGCTTTTTGGTATTTGTTATCAATTTTGTACCTTTAAGAACCCAATCTTCAGTACCCATTTTTACTTGGGAGTGAGATTACTGGCTTGATTGCTGTCTCCCCCTTTTGACTCTCCTTTTGCTCTGCCAGGTTGCCTCTGTCTCCTCCCTCCCCCTTCTCTTCTCTACCCAACTCTGTGAATCTCTTTGTGTGTTCTGGGCTGTGGAGAACACTTAGGGAACTGATTACTGGCTGGATCTGTCTCTCTCCTTTTGATTCCCCCTTTTATCCTCCTGGCCACCTCTGTCTCCTTCCTCCCTCTTCTCTTCTCTGTGTAACTCTGTGAACATCTCTGAGGGATCCAGACTGTGGAGAGCACATAGGGAAGAGATAAATGGCCAGCTTACTCTCTCCCTTTTTGATTCCCCCTCTTCTCCTCCTGGTCACCTCTATATCCCTCCTCCCTCTTCTCTTCTCCATGTAACTCTGTGTCCCTCTCCACAGTCCCTCACTGTGGAGAAGCTTTTCATCATTAACCTAGATGTTTTATCATTGGTGCTGTGTAGATGGAGAAGTCTTGAGGCTACTATAAGAATTAGACTGAAAACCAGAAGCAGGAGGCTTAAGTCCAAATCCTGAGAACACCAGAGAACTCCTGACTGCAGGGAACATTATCGATAGGAGCTCATCAAAAGCCTCCATACCTACACTGAAACCAAGCACCACCCAAGGGCCAGCAAGTTCCAGAGCAAGACATACCACGCAAATTCTCCAGCAACACAGGAACATAGCCCTGAGTTTCAATATTCAGGCTCCCAAAGTCACACCAAACCCATTGACATCTCAGAACTCACTACTGGACACTTCATTGTACTCCAGAGAGAAGAAATCCAGCTCCACCCACCAGAACACCGATACAAGCTTCCCTAACCAGGAAACCTTGACATGCCACCCGTCCAACCACAGCCACAGCAAGGAAACTCCACAATAAAGAGGAACCACAAACTACCAGAATACGGAAAGGCCACCCCAAATACAGCAATCTAAACAAGATGAAAAGGCAGAGAAATACTCAGCAGGTAAAGGAACAGGATAATTGCCCGCCAAACCAAACAAAAGAGAAAGAGATAAGGAATCTACCTGATAAAGAATTCCAAATAATGATAGTGAAAATGATCCAAAATCTTGAAAACAAAATGGAGTTACAGATAAATAGCCTGAAGACAAGGATTGAGAAGATGCAAGAAAGGTTTAACAAGGACCTAGAAGAAATAAAAAAGAGTCAATCAATAATGAATAATGCAATAAATGAGGTTAAAACACTCTGGAGGGAACCAACAGAAGAATAACGGAGGCAGAAGATAGGATAAGTGAGGTAGAAGATACAATGGTAGAAATAAATGAAACAGAGAGGAAAAAAGAATTAAAAGAAATGAGGACAACCTCAGAGACCTCTGGGACAATGTCAAACGCCCCAACATTCAAATCATAGGAGTCCCAGAAGAAGAAGACAAAAAGAAAGACCATGAGAAAATACTTGAGGAGATAATAGTTGAAAACTTCCCTACAATGGGGAAGGAAATAGGCACCCAAGTCCAAGAAACCCAGAGAGTCCCAAACAGGATAAACCCAAAGCAAATCACCCCAAGACACATATTAATCAAATTAACAAAGATCAAACACAAAGAACAAATATTAAAAGCAGCAAGGGAAAAACAATAAATAACACACAAAGGGATTCCCATAGGATAACAGCTGATCTTTCAATAGAAACTCTTCAGGCCAGGAGGAAATGGCAAGACATACTTAAAGCGATGAAAGAAAATAACCTACAGCCCAGATTATTATACCCAGCAAGGATCTCATTCAAACATGAAGGAGAAATCAAAAGCTTTACAGACAAGCAAAAGCTGAGAGAATTCAGCACCACCAAACCAGCTCTCCAACAAATGCTAAAGGATCTTCTCTAGACAGGAAACACAGAAAGTGTATATAAACACAAACCCAAAACAATAAAGTAAATGGCAACAGGATCATACTTATCAATAAGTACCTTAAATGTAAATGGATTGAATGTCCCAACCAAAAGACAAAGACTGGCTGATGGATACAAAAACAAGACCCCTATATATGCTGTCTACAAGAGATCCACCTCAAAACAAGGGACACATACAGACTGAAAGTGAAGGGCTGGAATAAGTTATTCCATGTAAATAGAGACCAAAAGAAAGCAAGAGTAGCAATACTCATATCAGATAAAATAGACTTTAAACTAAAGTCTGTGAAAGGAGACAAAGAAGGACCCTACATAATGATCAAAGGATCAATCCAAGAAAAAGATATAACAATTATAAATATATATGCACCCAATATAGGAACACTGCAATATGTAAGACAAATGCTAACAAGTATGAAAGGGGAAATTAACAGTAACACGATAATAGTGGGAACTTTAATACCCCCACTCACATCTATGGATAGATCAACTAAACAGAAAATTAACAAGGAAACACAAACTTTAAATGATACAATAGACCAGTTAGACCTAATTTATATCTATAGGACATTTCACCCCAAAACAATGAATTTCACCTTATTCTCAAGTGCACAGGGAAACTTCTCCAGGATAGATCACATCCTGGGCCATAAATCTAGCCTTAGTAAATTCAAAAAAATTGAAATCATTCCAAGCATCTTTTCTGACCACAATGCAATAAGATTAGATGTCAATTACAGGAGAAAAACTATTAAAAATACCAACATATGGAGGCTGAACAACACGCTGCTGAATAACCAACAAATCATACAAGAAATCAAAAAAGAAATCAAAATCTGCATAGAAATGAATGAAAATGAAAACACTACAACCCAAAACCTATGGGACTCAGTAAAAGCAGTGCTAAGGGGAAGGTTCATAGCAATACAAGCTTACCTCAGGAAACAAGAAAAAAGTCAAATAAATAACTTAACTCTAAACCTAAAGCAACTAGAAAAGGAAGAAATGAAGAACCCCAGGGTTAATAGAAGGAAAGAAATCTTAAAAATTAGGGCAGAAATAAATGCGAAAGAAACAAAAGAGAGCATAGCAAAAATCACCAAAGCCAAAAGCTGGTTCTTTGAGAAGATAAATAAAATTGACAAACCATTAGCCAGACTCATCAAGAAACAAAGAGAGAAGAATCAAAATCAAAATTAGAAATGAAAATGGAGACATCACAACAGACAACACAGAAATACAAAGGATCATAAGAAACTACTATCAGCAACTATATGCCAATAAAATGGACAACTTGGAAGTAATGGACAAATTCTTAGAAAAGTATAACTTTCCAAAACTGATCCAGGAAGAAATAGAAAATCTTAACAGCCCCATCACAAGCACAGAAATTCAAACTGTAATCAGAAATCTTCCAGCAAACAAAAGCCCAGGACCAGACGGTTTCACAGCTGAATTCTACCAAAAATTTAGAGAAGGGCTAACACCTATCCTACTCAAACTCTTCCAGAAAATTGCAGAGGAAGGTAAACTTCCAAACTCATTCTATGAGGCCACCATCACCCTAATACCAAAACCTGACAAAGATGCCACAAAAAAAGAAAACTACAGGCCAATATCACTGATGAACATAGATGCAAAAATCCTTAACAAAATCCTAGCAAACAGAATCCAACAATATATTAAAAAGATCATACATCATGCCCAAGTGGGCTTGATCCCAGGGATGCAAGGATTCTTCAATATCCACAAATCAATCAATGTAAAATACCACATCAACAAATTGAAAGATAAAAACCATATGATTATCTCAGTAGATGCAGAGAAAGCCTTTGACAAAATTCAACATCCATTTATGATAAAAAAAAAAAAACCCTCCAGAAAGCAGTAATAGAAGAAACATACCTCAACATAATAAAAGCTATATATGACAAACCCACAGCAAACCCATTATCCTCAATGGTGAAAAATTGAAAGCATTTCCCCTAAAGTCAGGAACAAGACAAGGGTGCCCACTCTCACCACTACTATTCAACATAGTTTGGAAGTTTTGGCCACAGCAATCAGAGAAGAAAAAGAAATAAAAGGAATCCAGATTGGAAAAGAAGAAGTAAAACTCTCACCGTTTGCAGATGACATGATCCTCTACATAGAAAACCCTAAAGACTCCACCAGAAAATTACTAGAGCTAATCAATGAATATAGTAAAGTTGCAGGATATAAAATTAACACACAGAAATCCCTTGCATTCCTATACACTAACAATGAGAAAACAGAAAGAGAAATTAAGGAAACAATTCCATTCACCATTGCAACGAAAAAAATAAAATACTCAGGAATATATCTACCTAAAGAAACAAAAGACCTATATATAGAAAACTATAAAACACTGGTGAAAGAAATCAAAGAAGACACAGATAGATGGAGAAATATACCCTGTTCATGGATTGGAAGAATCAATATAGTGAAAATGAGTATACTACCCAAAGCAATCTATAGATTCAGTTCAATCCCTATCAAGCTGCTGCTGCTGCATAGCTTCAGTTGTGTCTGACTCTGTGTGACCCCATCGACAGCAACCCACCAGGCTCCCCCGTCCCTGGGATTCTCCAGGCAAGAACACTGGAGTGGGTTGCCATTTCCTTCTCCAATGCATGAAAGTGAAAAAATAAAGTGAAGTCACTCAGTCGTGTCTGACTCCTAGCGACCCCATGGACTGCAGCCCACCAGGCCCCTCCATCTATGGGATTTTCCAGGCAAGAGTACTGGAGTGGGGTGCCATCACCTTCTCCACCTATCAACCTACCAACGGTATTTTTCACAGAACTAGAACAAATAATTTCACAATTTGTATGGAAATACCAAAAAACCTCGAATAGCCAAAGCAATCTTGGGAAAGAAGAATGGAACTGGAGGAATCAACCTGCCTGACTTCAGGCTCTACTACAAAGCCATAGTCATCAAGACAGTATGGTACTGGCACAAAGACAGAAATATAGATCAATGGAACAAAATAGAAAGCCCAGAGATAAATCCAAGCACCTATGGACAACTTATCTTTGACAAAGAAGGCAAGAATATACAATGGAGAAAAGACAATCTCTTGAACAAGTGGTGCTGGGAAAACTGGTCAACCACTTGTAAAAGAATGAAACTAGAACACTTTCTAACACCATACACAAAAATAAACTCAAAATGGATTAAAGATCTAAATGTAAGACCAGAAACTATTAAAATCCTTGAGGAAAACATAGGCAAGACACTCTCAAACATAAATCACAGCAGGATCCTCTATGACCCACCTCCCAGAGTATTGAAAATAAAAGCAAAAATAAACAAATGGGACTTAGTTAAAATTAAAAGCTTCTGCACAAAAAAGGAAACTATAAGCAAGGTGAAAAGACAGCCTTCAGAATGGGAGAAAATAATAGAAAACAAAGCAACTGACAAAAAAAGTAATCTCAAAAATATACAAGCAACTCCTGCAGTTCAATTCCAGAAAAATAAATGACCCAATCAAAAAAATGGGCCAAAGAACTAAACAGACATTTCTCCAAAGAAGACATACAGATGGCTAACAAACACATGAAAAGATGCTCAACATCACTCATTATCAGAGAAATGCAAACCAAAACCACAATGAGGTACCATTTCATGCCAGTCAGAATGGCTGCGATCCAAAAGTCTACAAGCAATAAATGCTGGAGAGGGTGTGAAGAAAAGTGAACCCCCTTACACTGTTGGTGGAAATGCAAACTAGTATAGCCACTATAAAGAACAGTTTGGAGATACCTTAAAAAAAACTGGAAACAGAACTGCCATATGACCCAGCAATCCCACTACTGGTCATACACACCAAGAAAACCAGAATTGAAAGAGACATGTGTACCCCAATGTTCATTGCAGCACTGTTCATAATAGCCATGACGTGGAAGCAACCTAGATGTCCATCGGCAGACAAATGAATAAAAATGTTGTGGTACATATACACAATAGAATATTACTAGACATTAAAAATAATACATTTGAATCAGTTCTTATGAAGTAGATGAAACTGGAGCCTATTATACAGAGTGAAGTAAGCCAGAAAGAAAAACACCAATACAGTATACTAACACATATATGGAATTTAGAAAGATGGTAACGACAACCCTATATGTGAGACAGAAAAAAAGACACAGATGTATAGAACAGTCTTTTGGACTCTGTGGGAGAGGGCAAGGGTGGGATGATTTGGGAGAATGGCATTGAAACATGTATATTGTCGTATGTGAAACAGATCGCCAGTCCAGGTTCCATGCATGAGACAGGGTGCTTGGGGCTGGTGCACTGGAATGACCCAGAGGGATGGGATGGGGAGGGAGGTGGGAGGTGGGTTCAGGATGGGGAACACATGTACACCTGTGGCAGATTCGTGTCAATGTATGGCAAAACCACTACAATATTGTAAAGTAATTAGCCTCCAATTAAAATAAATTGATTTATAGTTAACAAAAAAAGTCTGTGCTAAGCAGAGAAGATGGAGAAACAGAGGGAGAGCATTCTACTTGAAGGGGCTTCTGAGATAGTGCTTTGTATAATAAAAATAATTTTAAAAGAGCTGCTGATGGCTTCCCTGGTGGCTCAGTGGAAAAGAATCTGCCTGCCTATGGAGGAAACGTAGGTTCCATCCCTGGTCCCAGAAGATGCCACATGCTGCAGAGCAACTAAGCCCAGCACCACAACTGTTGAGCCTGTGCTCTAGTTCAGGGAGCCATAACTACTGAGCCCACGTGCTGCAGCTACTAGAGCCTGTGTGCCCTAGAGCCCGTGCTCCACAACAAAGGGTAGCCCCCACTTGCTGCAACTAGAGAAAACCCCTCACAGCAACGAAGACCCAGCACAGCCAGAAAATAATTTTTAAAAAACTAGCTATGGTTTAAAAAAAAAAAAAGAAAAGAAAGATCCCCTGGATCTTTTTCCAAGCCATGCTTCAAATTTTATCAAACATGGAAAATTTCAGCCATTGTTTCTTTTAAATATTTGGTCTGTCTTCACTTGCTTCTCCTTACCTTCTGTAACTCCAAGTACACATATGATAGGCTGCTGGATGTTGTCCCAAGGCTCTCTGATGGTCTATTCATGTTCTCCAGCCTTTAAATCTCTGTGTTTCATTTTGGGTAGTTTCTATTGCAGTCTTCAAATTCACTGATCTTTTCTTGCCATGTCAAATCTGCTATTAATCTGTGTCCCATCCAGTTTGCTTTTCAACTGTAGATGTTTGAGTTGGGTCTTTTACACTTCTTGTCATGCTCATGCTTTCCTTCCAACTCCTTGAACACATGGGATATATTTATAGTAGCTGTTTTATGTCTTTTACTATTTCCACCATCTATATCATTTCTAAATCTGTTTCTATTGATTTTTTCCTCATACTGAATCTTATATTCCTGCTTCATTGCACGTCTGGTAATTTTTAATGTCAGACTTTGCAAGCTTAATTTTTGGAGGGTATTGGATATGTTTGTAATCCTTTAAATATTTTTGTACTTTCCAATAAGATGCAATTAAATTACTTGGGAAGAGTTTGATATTTTCAAGAGTTGCTCTTCAGGTTTGTTTGGTGGGCACAGAACAGCCTTTAGGGTTAATTTGGCCCTTCTGTTGAGGCAATATGCTTCTGAAATCTCCCTCAGTTCCTTGTATGTTTGGAAGTCTTTCTATTCTAGCTGGCAGGAACAAACTATTCCCAGATCTCTGTGTGCTCTGGGAACTTAGCCACCATCTCCTTTGCTATGGTTTCTTCTCCAGTGTTGCTAGTTTCCTGAAAATTGTGAAATTTGTGAATTATTATTTAACTGAAGACTCAGGGAGAACCTCTGAAGATATCTGGAACTCTTTCTCATTGCAGCTTCCTTCTCTCAAGTTCTATGCCCTGTGAAATCTATCTGCCTGAGCATCCCTGAACTCTGTCCCACAGCTCAGGAAGATCACCCAGCCTGCTGGGATCCCCTTCTCTGTGCAGGACCTGGGAACTCCCCAGGCAGTAAACTGAAACATTCATCAGGCTCATCTTAGGCTTTCTTCCTCCTTTTTGGCAGAGATTTCTCTGCCTTGAATTGCCCGTTTTCCAATGTCCAAAAACCAGCTTCATAGATTTTGACCAGTTTTTCCGTTGTTTAAGGAGGAAGGGTACATGTGGTCCCTGTTAATCCTCCACAAATGCAAGTGGCAATTCAATGTGTCCACTTTGTGGGCATGCTAAGTCACTTCAGTCATTTCCAACTCTTTGTGACCCTATAGACTGTAACCCACAAGGCTTCTCTGTCCTTGGGATTCTCCAGGCAAGAATACTGGAGTGGGTTGTCATTTCCTCCCTGAGGGGATCTTCCCAGGTCTCAAACCTGGAATCAAACCCATGTTTCTTATGTCTTCTGCATTGGCAGGCAGGTTCTTTACCACCAGCGGCCCATGGGAAGCCCCATGTGTCAACTTTAGACCCTAATGTTTAATTATTCTGTGGGCTCCTGGAAATTCAGCTACCACTTAGAACAGTGCTTAGTACATCATAGGCATTCAATACTTTTTTTGAATGAATGGGATCCTCTTTCCTCCCAACATTGTCCTCAATGAACTTTTCCTCTTTTAAGCCTAACCATTTTCCTAATATGCCAAGAACATTATTGATTCTCTTCTCCAAAATATACCCTGTTTTTTCCTATATTCATCATGGTGTTGTTAACATTCATCCATATCAGTTCTAAAGTGTTTAGGAAAGGACTTCCCTGGTGGGGCAATGGATAAGAATCTTCCTGCCAATGCAGGGGACACAGATTTGATCCCTGGTCCAAGAAGTACCCACAAGTCACAGAGCAACAGAGCCCATGCATCACAAATATTGAGCTTGTGCTCTTGAGCCCAGAGCTGCAACTACTTAAGCCCCTGCCCCTAGAGCCTGTACTCTGCAACAAGAGAAGCGACTGCAATGAGAAGCCTGCGCACCACAACCAGAGAGTAACCCCCACTCACCACAACTAGAGAAAGCCTGTGCGCAGCAACCAAGACCCAGTGCAACCAAAAATTAAATAAAAATAAATACATAAATAATTTTTTAAAATAAAATGTTTAGGAACAAAATAAAAGATCCTAAGAGAGAACCTGCATAAACTGTAGGTGTCTCTGGTTAACTTACAGAGGTATCTACTGATACCACCTTGAGCAGCATTTCTAATCAATTGTGTACCCATCACATGGTGATCCAATCCAGTGCCCTAAGTTTTCCTCAAAGGAAATGCTTCATATGCCTCATCTGCCAAAATCAGTCAGCCTTGCCCTGGTCTAACTCTGTAATTTATGGCCTGAAGACTAGAAAGTGCTAAGAAAAAAAAAAAAAAAAAAGCTAGTATTAGCACATTGACTCTGTTACTTCCAGGCTACCAGGCTAAATGCTAAAAAAAAAAAAAAGTCTTGAGTGAAATCATCCCCTAAATCAGATCCTCTTTTAGAAGGATAAAGTAAATTTGGTTCAAAGCTAATAACTGTATTAGTACATAGTGAGCATTTGGGCTTCTTCCATCATCTCTACAGCTGGTCTTCTTTTGTCTCTATTAGCACATTTGCTCTTCTGAAAAGTAGAATGACATGAGAATAAAACTACATATATCATTCCAACACTAAGAGGAAAAAAATCTTTTCCCCCCTCATTTTTTATAAATCAGATGTGGAATTAAATGGAAATACATTTTTAAGTGAGAATAAAATTTTTGGTAATGTATTCTCCCCCAAATTAAAATGGAACATGGCATTGGGTGAGAGTGCCACCTACAAGCCATAGCATATGTGACTTTTTACTGATACTTTCAAAGGGAGCATTTCCCAACATATTGTCCTTATTCTACATCCATTTTCCACTCTGTAATAATGAATATGGATCCTTTAAGTCTTGGGAGAAATTGGCACCACTTGAAGTAACTTTGCTGACAGTCCCCAGACTCCTAGGGCTTATCACTAGCAAGATATGGAAGAATGGTAAGTTTGAAAGGGTTTTGGATATTTCTTCTCAGATTTTGATGGAAAGAGCAGTGAGTCTGTTTATTTAGGCTCACCGCTGAGTCAAAATTAAGCCACAAATCTATTTCCTGATTTCTCTGGGGCATAATATGTTCGTATTTGAAAATTTTCTTGTATATGAGCTATCAAGTCAAAATTTGTTTCTCATATACACAAGCCTCATAATAGCCATATATTTCTAGAAGTCCATGCCTCTCTTCAAACTTCTCCCTTTAGACGTTAGAATCTGAATGGGGAAAAAAAAAATAATTTCATAGAGTTTCTCTCCTTTAAGTCAAAGAATTTAGGGAGTTCCCTGGCTGTGCAGTGTTTAGGATTCAGTGCTTTCATTGCCGTGAGTCGACGTTCAATCCCTGGTCAGGGAGCTGAGATCCCACAAGCCACGTGGGCAGCCAAAAACAAGAAAAAAAAATTATTTAAAAATTTAGGGAATACACTGCCCAAACAGGGCAATAAAGCAATGAAAATATAATAGTAGTAAAACAAAGCTCTGTAAAAATTTAACTACTAAGCAGAAAAAGAGTTTGATTTTACAGATGAAAAAGGTGCTGAAACATTTTGACCACAGCTTGTGAGGTGAAGAAGGGGCGGTAACAAGAGGATGAGAAGGCTGTGTTTAATTTATTTTCCCCTCATTTTGTTTGCACGAGTAATTGAGGGAAGAGTTTTTCAATGTTGGCTATAATTATTAGGCCAAGAAATTTTAGTTGACATAAGGTTGCAACATTCAGTATGCATGAAAAATAGGGCAAGTCAAAGTCAAAATAAGTTTCTCCTCATGGAGCTATGAGATGAGTGGGAACAGCTTGTACACTAACTGCACAGATGAAGTCATCTTTGTTGTACCAGTATTAAAGACTTGACATAAGAATCTTTCAGTTCCATCTTGCTCTGCCATGTAACGTTGGTGACAGGTATTTAAGAACTGCCTGTTCTGTCCAAAAGGTTCAGTATCTACTGAGCACTATCAGAGTGTCTATGTACATAATTACTGCTCCCAACTGCTTTGAAGCACAGCAGACCATCCATTGGCAGGCAACACTCAGGTTGTAATTCTCCCCTTTGAATTTCATAGTCATTATTTAACATATGGAAAAAAAAATTTTTTTTCTCACACTTCAAAGACAGTGAATAAGATTTTGCTTTTTTTTTTTTTTTTTTGAGGCCATTTTTATTTAAAAAACAAACTTACTTGCTTTCTACATGCAAAGAGCCTTACAGAAACATAGTAAAATACGTAATGTCTCAGAACCTTTCTCAAGTTTATTTTCATTGCATAATCAGTTCCATTTGGTGGAGAATCCTTGAGATTAGTTCACATTCTGCTAAATGCTAACACACACCAAATACGTAGAATCATAAGGGTGTGAAGCAGGATGGTTCTGCAAAATTAGGGGAAATTAAGCTAAAGATCAGTATGATACTGAAATGTTACATTTTCCACTAACCCACAGGGAAAAAAGAAAAGAATTGGAAGCCTTGCAGTTGAATCCAGGTATGCTTTTTCTGAACAGTTACTTGGTGTTTACCAATGTGAAAGCAAGATGATTCTTCAAGTACTCTGGTTTGAGAATTCCCAATTGTTACTTGATATTCTAATGGAAGAGATATTGGCTCCAAGCTTTGCAAGAGATGGGTATTTTGCAATAATCTCTTCTTTAGAGAAGGGGGGAAAGTGGAAGCAGTGAGAGATTTTATTTTCTCGGGCTCCAAAATCATTGCTGTTGGGGACTTCAGTCATGAAATGTAAAGGTGTTTACTCCTTGGAAGGAAAGCTATGACAAACCTAGACAGCATATTAAAAAGCAGAGACATCACTTTGCCAACAGAAGTCTGTATGGTCAAACCTATGGTTTTTCCAGTAGTCATGTACAGATGGGACAACTGGACCATAACGAAGACTGAGCACTGAAGAACTGATGCTTTCGAATTGTGGTGCTGGAGAAAACTCGCGAGTCCCTTGGACTGCAGAAAGATCAAACCAGTCAATTCTAAAGGAAGTTGATCCTGAATATTCATTGGAAGGACTGATGCTGAAGCTGAAGCTCTAATACTTTGGCCACCTGAAGTGAAGAGCCCAACTCATTGGAAAAGACCCTGATGCTGGGAAAGATTGAGGGCAAGAGTAGAAGGGGGTAGCAGAGGATGAGATGGTTGGATAGCCTCGCTGATTCAATGGACATGAATTTGAGCAAAGTCCAGGAAATAGTGAAGGACAGGGAAGCCTAGCATGCTGCAGTCCATGGGGTGGCAAAGAGTCGGATATGACTTAGCAACTGAACAACAAACAACTTCTTTAGAAATATTGAGTCCATTCAAACATGTCAAAATACAGCTTGCCCTGATATGAAAGTTATTAACATGGGATCTTTTCCCTTCCTTATCTTTTCTTGATTATTAATAACCCCCAAAAATGAGCTGTTTCAAATATATATATATATAATTTTTATATTCTGAAAACTGTACAGAACACCATGGCCATTAACATTAAAACAAGCTTGCTGCTGCTAAGTCACTTTAGTCATGTCCGACTCTGTGCACAGGTGAGCTAATCTCCATAGTAATATTGAAAGGCAGATAAGCAATTCTGGATAATAGACATGAATACATTAACCTATTTATTACACTTTTAATTTCTTCCTAGTACACATGTTGACAGCATCACTACAAGGAAAAAGTTCAGAAAAATCAGAGTAGTCCTGTCCCACAGAATAGAATATAGGCTACATAAAATTATTTAAAATTTTCTAAAGACCTTCATTTCAAAAAGTATACTTTAGCAATACATTTTGCTTAATGCAATAAATCTAACAGTATTATAACATATAACCAATACAAAAAGTATTCATGAAATATTTTAGATTATTTTTCTCACACTAAGTCTTGGAAATCTGGTGTATATTTTATACTCACAGACAATCTGAATTTGAACTCTGGTCACATTTCAAATGCTTAATGTCTAGTGATTACTGTGTTGGACAGAATGAACCTGTAGGGCAGTACATATTCACTATGTTTAAACAACAAATAGAGTCTCTTTAACAGAGATCTCTTGCAGTTTTCCCTTGAACTTTTTAGAAACTCCATTGCACCCCGCTACAAAGGACTTGCCATGTCCCTGTCCAGTATGACTATGCCTCAGGGTGCTCTGTATGCTGTAAGGAAGCAGATCAACCAGAAGCTGGTGGTATTTTGCTTTCATGTATCTTCTGCATTAAAATGTGCCCCAAACCAAAGATAAAACTTGGCTTCTGGCTACATTATTAATCTTCTAGTACCTTTCACACTTCCAGCTTCCCTGGTGGCTCAGATGGTAAAGAATCTGCCTGCAATGAGGTAGACTAGGGTTATATCCCTGCGTTGTGAAGATTCCCTTGAGAAGGGAATGGCTACCAGTATTCTTGCCTTAAGAATTCCGTGGACGGAATGCAAACTAGTACAGCCACTATGGAGAACAGTGTGGAGATTCCTTAAAAAACTGGAAATAGAACTGCCATATGACCCAGCAATCCCACTGCTGGGCATACACACTGAGGAAACCAGAAGGGAAAGAGACACGTGTACCCCAATGTTCATCGCAGCACTGTTTATAATAGCCAGGACATGGAAGCAACCTAGATGTCCATCAGCAGATGAATGGATAAGAAAGCTGTGGTACATATACACAATGGAGTATTACTCAGCCATTAAAAAGAATACATTTGAATCAGTTGTAATGAGGTGGATGAAACTGGAGCCTATTATACAGAGTGAAGTAAGCCAGAAAGAAAAGCACCAATACAGTATACTAACACATATATATGGAATTTAGAAAGATGGTAATAATAACCCTGTATATGAGATAGCAAAAGAGACACAGATGTATAGAACAGTGTTTTGGACTCTGTGGGAGAGGGAGAGGGTGGGATGATTTGGGAGAATGGCATTTAAATATGTATAATATCATATATGAAACAAGTCACCAGTCCAGGTTCGATGCACGATACTGGATGCTTGGGTCTGGTGCACTGGGACGACCCAGAGGGATGGTATGGGGAGGGAGGAGGGAGGAGGGTTCAGGATGGGGAGCACAGGTATACCTGTGGCGGATTCATTTTGATATATGGCAAAACCAATACAATATTGTAAAGTTAAATAAAATAAAATTAAAAAAAAAAACAATATCACTGAACAAGAAGAAAACAAAAATGCACAACCTTACAATATTTCTTAGTATTATTATAATGAAATAAATATCTTAATTGCTGAAAAAAAAAAAGAATTCCATGGACAGGGGAGCCTGGTGAGCTATAGTCCATGGGATTGCAAAGAATCAGACATGACTGAGCAACTAACACACACACACACACACGCTCACACACCTTTCACATTTCAGGGCATCTGGCCCAGCAACCTACTGCTAGGGCTGATTTGAATCCAAGAGGAGGCTCGTCCAATTCTGATGGGTGGGTCAAACGCTGCTGTCAACCTGAATAGTCTATGAGCTAGCACACATTGAGTATCTACTGTAGGCTAAAGTGAAAGAAGTGTAAGTGTTAGTCGTTCAGTCTTACTGACACTTTGAGACCCCGTGGACTAGGGCCCACCAGGCTCCTCTGTCCATGGAATTCTCCAGGCAAGAACACTGGAGTGTGTAACTATGCCCTTCTCCAGTGGATCTTCCCAACGAAGGGATCAAAACTGTGTCTCTTGTATCTCCTGCATTGCAGGTGGATTCTTTACCATCTGAGCCATCAGGGAAGCCCATTATAGGCTAAACTAAGTTCATAACCTCATTTACTCAGATCCTCAATTGCTTTCTGTAGTACCTCATAGCATCCTCATCTCTGCCTCTGTTCCTCCATTCTTAAGTCATCCACTAGAGCCACCAGAGTTTGCTTGGACCCATCTGATTGTCGTGCCTCCCCAGTGGACCCCTGGGATGGCTCCCACTGTTAATAAAGTGCAAACTTCATTCAGTGTTGTATATGAAGCCCACCCCACTCCCTGGCCCCATCCCAGCTCTCAAGCTGCAGCTCTGTCTAGTTCCCTGATTGTGTGGCCTCTCCCTCATATTCTCTACACACATGCTCCAGCCAGATGGCTTCTTGCCATCCCCTGATGGTGCCATATCATTCTCTCATGCTAGGTTTGTATACACGGCTTTCTTCGCCTAGAATGTACTTTCCCTCTTGTTTACAGGTCAGAATCCTATATTTCCAATCTACAAAATCCAAGTTAATATTCTAGCTTCTGTACTTGTTCTTGTTCCATGGAGGGAAGCTGCCTGCTAATCTGAAAACATCTTTGTTTCTGATGGTAGAAGTCAAATACACCTGCTGTTTGGGGGAAGTTTTCTCAGTATATTTCTTGTTCGCTGTCTTATTTCAGATGAGAGCTGCTACTAATCCATGAGCAATTCCAATAATGCTCAGGTAGTATTATAGCGCCGACTCTTTATGTCCGACTCTTTGCGACCCCATGGACTGTAGCCTACAAGGCTCCTCTGTCCATGGAATTTTCCAGGCAAGAGTACTGGAGTGGGTTGCCATTTCCTTCTCCAGGGGATCTTCCCTATGCAGGGATCGAACCTGGGTCTCCCGCATTGCAGGCAGATGCTTTACTGTCTGAGCCATCAGGGAAGTCACTAATATTATAGTGCCAGTCTTATCAAGAGTGGCACTTGATTACTCTTGATAAGACAAGGAAAAACAAGTAGAAGTTTTTTCAAAGTGCACTTGAAAATAAGAATGACTATTACATTTTTTACTGTATTTTTTAATACAGTCATGTCAAGAAAGAACTAAAAATAGGACGTTGACCTTTTAACTCCTTTTTGTGAGCTGGGTTCACGTAAACCCTAATTTTATATTTGTTTTCCTTTTAGTGTTTTTCAGGGCAGTTTCCCATTCATGCTTTTCACAGCAGAGCTATCAACAGTTGACTCTCACACCTCAGCATGTCCCAAGACAAACTCATCACCATCTCTTTAAGCCTGTTCTTTTGGACTCTTCTAGTTTGTTTTGGAAAGTTCATCACTTGGGGTTATACCCAACATGTCCTTCTCCATCGCTCCTAACAAAAATAAGTTGCCACGTCCTCTTCGTCTACCTCTGCAGTATCTCTGACAATCACTCCTCTGCTGTTCTCACTGCCTACATCCCAGTTCAGGCCCATCTTGTCTCCCACTTGTGCCCCTGGAATTACCTCAGCCCTATTTCCCTTTAACTCCTAAATTCCAACATTTACCAAGATTTCTAAAGCCCAGCTCAAAGCATGTCATCCCCCAGCTCAAAAACCCTCAGTTCCTCCCCATTACCTAATAAACAAAATCCAGACTCTTTAGCCTGACAGTCAAAGCCCACCCATGCTGTGACCCCAATATAATGTTATAATGTGATCTCCCTACTCCCTTCCATGTACTACAGTCAAAATGTACTAGTTGTCCCCCAAATACGCCCTGCCCATCTTAGCATCTGGCCTTTGTCTGTGGTGTTTTTGTCTCTTTAACTTCTTGCTAATTGAAATATGACCCCATCCTTCAAGTCCCAGTCACAACCACTGCCTCTTCCATGAAGACTTTCTGCATTTTCCAGCAGGAAATAATCTTTTAGTCCTTGTATATACTTTTTTGTATTTTTGTTTTAATCCTTACTACAGCTTATATTGCAAGCTTGTTTGTGTAAGTATGTATATCAATATCTTGTATCTGCTCAGATAATAAAGTTCATTTCATTGATGAACAGATATTTCTTGAGTACCTACTATGTGCTAGTACAATTCAGAAAACAGAGAGTAAGCTGAACAATGGAGTACCCATTTTAAATGCCCAGCTTGCAGCACCCAGCCTGTATGTTACACTTTGTAAGCACTCAGTGATTCCTTGCCAAACTCATGGCTAAATTCCTAATTGATCTGAAAAATGAATTTCCAGAAAGTTTTACTTTCAGACCAGAAAAGCAAAAATGGAAATTAAGTTTAAAAGGCTTCAGAGAAGCTGAACTAGGAGTTCATAACATATATGTATTTGTCTCTTGTGCAGTTTAGCCCTGGAGACCCTGGCAAGCCCTCACACAGAGCCCTTTGCTCTCAGATTACACACATCCTTAACAATAATAATCATGACAACAACCACAGCAAGCTTCAGTATTTGATTTACAAGCTCATTTCAGATGAGAAGCAGCAAATTAGGAGCAGGGAATAGACATGGCATAATCAGTCACATTGGCATCAGTGAGACTGACAGTCTAGCAACAAGGGAGGACCCAAAAAAAGCTAAAAAACAAAGCAACAATAAAAAAAAAAATAAAACAGTGATCTGCAGCCATTTAGAATAGAGACAAACAGTTCTGCATACCTCCAAAGAGCCTGAGGGCTTCTCAGTGTAATAGCACAATACTACAAGTTGGATAATGTTTATAATGCATTATTTTAGAAGGCAGGGAAGATTAATATACTGGAAATGTTTCCATATAAGATAATTAAAACTCTTGGTATTTAAAAGGATAAATCCTCAGCCATCTATTAAACTTATTTGTCCAGAACAACCCTCTTGCACCCCCACCCATAGGCTTTGGAGCCAGGCTTTTATTGTACTTCCTTGCATTACTTGATTCATTTGCTCAGAACATTCGTTGGCTCTCAGCATTTAGTTTAATCTTCATTAGGTAAGTTTTATTCCCATTTTATTTGCACAATACTCTACAAGGGCCAGTAGAGAACACAACAGATTGGAAAAGTCTAGACCCTATGCTTGGCTTGGAGATGCTCAAGGTCTTGTTAAGGAAATAAACTTTATATCCTCGAACCACATGAAGACACAGTAGAGAAATGCAAATAAGTGTATACTGTGAAACAAACTTTTCAATGAAAGATCATTTGGGAAATAAGTAGGCCTAATCAAGATTACTTTGATATGAGCCTCTGAGCCAGAAGTGGAAGCTTTGGGGTAAAGAAAACAGCACAAAGAGTGCCTACCGGAGGCAAGAAAGAACAAATCATGTGCTGGTAGTGGCCAAGAGCCAGACTGACAGACTGAGACTGAGGCCCCTGCTTGAGGATGACAAGAGATAAGTTTGAAGTATTCCACCTTCTTGTATTAATACTAATCCCTTTGTATTAAGACAAATCATCTTTCTTAAATCATGTCTTAGTCTATTCAGGCTGCCATAACAAAGTAATATAGACTGAGTGACTTAAACAAAAGCATATTTATTCTCACACTTCTAAAGGCTGGGAAGTCCAAGATCTAAGGAGCCATGTTTCTGGTGAGAGCTGCTTCCTGATTCATAGACAGACACCTTCTTGCTGTGTCCTCACATTGGGGAGAAAGAGAGCAAGCTCTCTGGTGTCTCTTCTTATAAGGACACTAATAACATCATGAAGGCCCCACCCTCATGACCTCATCTAACTCTGATTACCTCCCCAAAGCTCCATCTCCAGATATTATCACACTGGATGGTAGGCCTCAACATTTGGTGCATAACAGGTCATTTGAATGTAAATCTCTGCATCTTTAGAAAAGTTCAAAAAATCAAGTTTGATATACAGACTAGTACCTGTCTTCAGGGTTTCCCAGATGCCCATGGTGGTAAAGAACCTGTGTGCCACTGCAGGAGACATAAGAGATGTGGGTTTGATCCCTGGGTTGGGAATATCCCCTGGAGGGGGGCATGGCAACCCACCTCAGTATTCTTGCCTGGAGAATCCCATGAACAGAGGAAACTGGCAGGCTACAATCCTTAGGGTCGAAAAGAGTCAGAGGCTACTGAAGCGGCTTAGTGCACACACACATTTGTCTTCAATCATGTCATTTTACAAGAGAATTTGTGTAACAGCTAGTTACAAGCTACAAAGCTGACTTGATTTGCTTTCTCTACATTCATTTTACAAAAAGAAAAAAATCATAGGAAGTAAAGTTCTCCTTTGGTTAGGAGCTCTGGAAATGTTCTCCTTCTAGAAGACATCATCCAGTGTATTTGAAGCTTTGGATGATGGCTAACAGATTCATGAGTTCAGTTCAGTTCAGTCGCTCAGTCGTGTCCGACTCTTTGCGACCCCATGATCGCAGCACACCAGGCCTCCCTGTCCATCACCAACTCCCGGAGCATGCTCCAACTCATGCCCATTGAGTCAGTGGTGCCATTCAACCATCTCATCCTCTGTTATTCCCTTCTCCTCCTGCCTTCAATCTTTCCCAGCATCAGGTTCTTTTCCAGTGAGTCAGTTCTTCACGTCAGGTGGCCAAAGTATAAACACAAATAATGGACTGAAACTTTCTACAGCTTGTTAACTGGTAAAGACTGGAGATTTATCAGCCTGTTAAAATGGGGTTCTAATAACTGTGCTTTTACCTAAACTGTAAACTCTGGGAGCTTGGGGTAAGTGTTTTCCCCAAGAGTCTAAACCATCACCTACCACAGAAATGGGACTTAGTGTTAAGCGAAAACCAATAAATGATTGAATGCAAGACAAATTGACTTGTTAACATTTGATTAAAGTAAAATTCTATGTTTCTCAAAATTAACTTACCCTGAATTGGCTGAGATGCTTATGACTGATGGATTATGCCTATTTAACAAATTAAATGCAAACCACAAAATCAGGGATTTTAAACTAATTTTTTCACAGACACATTTGTTGTAAATCCAGTACATGTATCCTGTTGAATTGGCTGCTTTGTGTAATTGAGAGCCAATTTCAACGTTCACATGACAATGAAAATCTCAAGCTTAAATTTATTAATATGTTGCCTTGGCAGAACACCAGGCTTCTTAGTAGCAAAATATGGAGAGAATGGATATTAGTCTCCAAAGATTTGAGTTTGATTTTGAAAATAAACTGATGTTGTTCTTTAAAAGATCATTCATAAGGAAATATAACTGTAGAGATATGGACTAGAAAGCAATTTAAATGAAAAATATTTCAAAGGACAGAGAATCAAAGTCTCAGCATGGTATTTGGTTGGAAGGCCCAGGGATCAAAATATTTAACTGTTTTAAGTCCCACCTGAGCAATTCAAATCCTGAATCATTGCTCATGCATCTATCTGATAACTCCTAATCTAGACATACTTAACAAAGAATTTGTCAAACACACTAGAATAGGGAACAGAAGAACTACATATTCAACCAGACAGATCCCAGAAAAGGAGAATTCATCATTTCTAATAGCCAAGATTGTAATTTATTTCACACACACCAGGTATCTGTCCAGCACTGTCAAGTGACACATAGGATTATCTAATCCTTATAAAAAGCCCATTGAGCAGATAAGGGAACTAAGGCTTAAAAATAGGTTAAGCAAATTACCCCAAATCAACAAGCCTGTAAATGGCAAAGGCAAGATTTTAGCCTTTGTTATTGACCACTCCATTTTGTTTCACTGCTCCTCAGGAGGTGGTCCTTGAACTGGCAACATCAGCATCGCCTGGGAACTTGTTGGAAATCAAAGTCCCGAACTCTACACAGACTTACAATGACAATCACTGGCTGTGGGGCCCAGGAATCTGTTTTAACTAGCTCTGCAGGAAATTCTAATGCACACTAAAGTCTGAGAAGTACAACTGTATCCTACTCTATTTCTCCAAACTTTAGCAAATATATATATTTCCCTTTGCCAAAAATTAACATCACATCCGTTTCTTTGTTTGAACCATAATCACTAGACCAGCAACCTTAATTCTGACAAATAGAACACATAAAATGAGCCCCAAGGAAAACAGCAGAATGCCATTATTATCCATCTATAATATAAACGAGGACTACAGTGATTGGAATTCTTTCAAGACCTGACTACGCATATTGATTTAGGATTAGAATAGTAATCACTTAGCTCATTCTAAGCTTTAACAGATAAAATAGATTTTAAATATAAGCTCAGAAATGAGTATCTTGCCAAGAGGGCAAGAGTAACCATCCAATGTGCTGTGACAAAAGTGAAATATAATACATGAAAAGGGCAATCAGAATTCCAATCTATTGCTTTGAATGATTGTCTTGCCGGGAAATGAAATGTATTGACATTGCTGCTGAGCTGTCATTAACATGTTATGCAGACATTGAGATTTTTCTAAGCAAAGTTACTGGAAGTCATTCAAATATTTATAATGGTGTAATGGGTGAACTGGAGACTTTCTCTTTCAGGAAAAAAAAAAATGTGTTCCAAGCTCCTTGATGAGAAAATATTTGGAATAAAGCACAATAGATTTATATACAGACTTATAGGGTTGAAATTGATTTTTGTTTCCCTGGGAATTTAAGAATCTTTTTAATAGTGGAGAGCTGGTGTACAGCTGCAAGAGGTTGGCTTAATACGGAGCCAATATTTATGCTTTCTTGATAGAACAAATGAGAGTCCTTGCTCTGTTTTCTATCTTACTTTTGTTGAAAGTCTGGCAACACTGGGATATAATACTTGCTTCTTCAAAATGTTTCTAAATTGTTCACTGTTTTGCATTTAATCTTGAGGCTGCTTTATTTATAATATTATTAAACCTAAAAGAAACCCATATGGTGGAAGGGAATGGAGAAATTTTGTGATTTCACTGTTTTGTTTTTCTTTAATAGAATTTATGTGAAACCAAAAATCATTCAAGTGTGTGTTTTTATTTTCAAGGAGTGTGTCCATGCCTTGCAACAGGATGCCTTAAACAGATGGATAAAGTATAGAACACAATAAATTTTATGACTAATATGTAATTCTGCAGAAATTGCCCTCTTTCTAACAGGTGAGTGAAGGTTTATATAGAGATTTGTAACCTCTATATTTAAATTAAGAAACTACAGCCTTGAGAAAATATAAACATATCTTTGTCCAAATGCATATCCAACACGTAACTACCAGCAGCCTCTATTTCTTAATAATTTCTAGGTTTACTCCAGCCTTACTTATTTATCCCTACTGCTTACCATTTGTCTACTATATTGAGGATCTACTACAGGCCAGTATTATGCTTGTGTTTTACTTGGATATCAGGTATACAGGCGCAGTACTTTGACATATGATAAGCACTCAAGCAAATATTATTATCTATATACAACTGCCAAAAACACAGAATTTGTCTGTAAACAGTAATTTATGCTTCTTGGATCCTAGGTCTCACTGGCAGAGTTTTGACATCATCTGTACCATCTTTTAGCATGCATAACTGGAATCCAACTGGTCAGTGTAAGGTAGTGGCTAAAATCATGGACACTGGTACCAGAAAACCATGATTCCAGTCTGTGTTCTACTGCTTACTACCTGTGTGAACCAGACATTTCAGCTTTCTATGCCCTGTTTCCTATTTCAGAGTTGTTGTATAGATTTACTCAGAGACTGCTTGGAAAAGTGTTTGGTGTGGGGTAGGTGGTCAATGTTTGGTAGCCATCATTGTTATTCTCTGGGCCCATTAAATCACCTGTAAACAGATGTAATAAACAAAGCTATGGAAGGCTCAGACAGTAAAGAATCCACCTGCAATGTGGGAGACCTAGGTTCAGTCCCTGGGTTGGGAAGATCCCATGGAGGAGGGTATGGCAGCCCACTTCAGTATTCTTGCCTGGAGAATTCCCATGGACAGAGGGGCCTGGCAGGCTACAGTCCACGAGGTCGCAAAGAGTCAGACATGACTGAGAGACTAAGAACACAGCACACATGGAAGGCTAGAGGTTCCGTGAGGTCAAGAACCATGTACGTCTTTTCACTATTGGATCCTAGCACAGAACTTAGATGCCTGTCTCACAAATAAAAAGTTAAGTAAATTAATACATGAAATATATATATATATAAAGCAATTGGCACAGCGCCTGGCACAGAGCAAGTGTTCAATAGATGAGGGCTGTTTTAAGTATGTTTAACTATTTTGTGAACTCCATTAATAGAGTTTTAGTTCAAATCTGACCTCTGTCCATAATACTGGTAAGTCTTCGGGGGAAGTCTTTACTCCTTGGAACTAAGACCTCAAGGGGGCTCTGTCCAGTTGCATTATGGAATAGCTCCTTAAGCCTTGACTAGAAAGGAGTTAGTAGTAAGGGCATTGGGCCAGAAATACAGAAGATTTAAGATTCAAGTCCTGGCTTTAAAGTTACCTAGTTATATGGCCTTGAACAAGTCATTTCACCTCTTTGGGTCTGTTTCCTCTGTAGTAAGATGAATGGCTTGGATTGAGAGATCCTCTTTGAATTCCGGATCTCTGTAATTTTAGAAACTGTATCATAATTCTTTATTCCTGAGCATATAAACAATTTCTATGACTTATCTCTCATACATATAGCATATCTGTCACACACATGTGAGTGCACACTCATGCACACACACACACAAATGTGTATATATGAATCAGCAAAGCCTGCTGTGAATTTTTCACCCAACAGAGGAAATTTTCTTCTAGAACAATGAATTCCTCTCTCCATTTATACCTTTCAGGGTGATGCCTGCATGTGAATTATACATTTAGATTTGGCATCCATATTAGATTAGAACTGAGAAATGTTTCAAAAGGAAGACTTAAGAAAAATTAATGACTTATTTTGTCTGCTCCAGCCTAATGTAATTTCCCTCCTCCATACTGAACAATTTTTCTTGTCTATGCCAATTGTTTGCCATTTCTTAAACATCCAACTGCTCAGATGTGTGTGTATGCCTTGTCTCCCCATGTAAGAAGAGCTATCACTTATTAAACACCTACTGTTTGCCAGGCACTGTGCCAGGAAATTCTCTAAGTCTTTCAGCAATCCTCAAAAATTACAGATGAGGAAACTGAATTTAGGTGTTTAAGTAGGTGCTCAAGTTCGAAGCACAGTCATTGGTGAAGCCTGCATTTGAACCTGGCTCTGTATCATAAGACCCAGTGCCCTATCTTCTCTATAATCTCTTTTAAACAGCTGCTTGCCATGTCTAATCCCATCAATCTAAACATTTCCCTGGAAGCAGATCTGTTTATTACATTTATTTGAATCCCATCCTTCCAAACATATACACAGAGTTGTAAACATAATAGGTGCAACATAACAACATAACATGAAATGTATGTTGAATAAATGGAAGAGAAAAAAAGGACATACTGGGCCTTCTTCAGTTTTGTTGCCTCATTTCTCTCTTAGAGTTCTTTTTTTTTTTTTGGATCAAAACAGGAAGTGGTAAGGTTGTCACATGAGTACAAGTCATTGAGTGGTGACAAGTGCCAATCTGGCTCTAAGGCATTAAGGAAGTCAAAACTTAGTTCTCTCTATTTCTTTCCCAGCATTTACAGACCTAAACATCAGCCACCCCATCCTAGGCAGCCTCTGTAGGTAATAGACTGGTTAGCCTCATCCTAACCAGGCGTGGGGATCCCTAGACCTTTTCACACTCTACACCAAAGAGTTTTCTCTGGTTTACTAAAGTATATTTTGGGAGAACTTGACCAGCTCTTTGGTTTTGTTACCACTCATATGTATTTCAAGGACTATAAAAGTGAGAGATTAAACAAGCCATTATTCCTGATCATGGAGATGAGAGAGCTCATACTTAGAGTAGTAGATTCAATTTTGGAATCTACTGGGTACTCTTGAAAAGTAGGTAGTCATGATCAATCTAGGAAGCTTGCCTTAAACTTAGCACTTGAATTAGGCAAGTTTAAACTGACAATGATGGAGAAGGCAATGGCACCCCACTCCGGTACTCTTGCCTGGAAAATCCCATGGACGGAGGAGCCTGGTGGGCTGCAGTCCATGGGGTCGCTAAGAGTCGGACACGACTGAGTGACTTCACTTTCACTTTTCACTTTCATGCATTGCAGAAGGAAATGGCAACCCACTCCAGTGTTCTTGCCTGGATAATCCCAGGGGAGGGGGAGCCTGGTGGGCTGCCGTCTATGGGGTCGCACAGAGTCGGACACGACTGAAGCAACTTAGCAGCAGCAGCAGCAAACTGACAATAATAAAAACCAGTCTTCAACTTCTTTCTCTATTTTTAGGACCAATCTCACTTTTAATAAGATAAAAGAAAAAAAAGGGAAAAAGTCTAGAGGAAGAAACTCCTCTTTTTGCCATGTGATGTTCCACAAGTGTAGCTGTAGAAAAGTTCTTGTCAGTTGAATAAAAACCACATTTGATAGAGGAAAAACAATTTTATGGCTGACACATGCAATAGTGTAATGCAAGTATTCTTGGTTAGTCAATGATGCCCTAAATAGTATCTCAGAGACCCAAGTTCTTTTGTCTTTGAAGTGTTACCTCTTTGAGATCTTCAAAGTCTTCTCCACTAAGCTGCAGGAGGGAAAGAGAGAGACTGGAAGACTGGACAATTAAGCAAAAAGTTTTGTAGACCAGACTTAGATATATATCATTTCCCACCCACATTTTATTGGCCAGAATCAGTCATATGGTCCTACCTAACTTCAGGGAAGACTGGGAAAAGCAGTCCAGCAGAGTGCCCAGTAAGAAAAGGAACTAGGGTAGAGTGAACTCACAGCAGTCTGCCATAGCTCTACATGTGTACTTCCCATCCAGCATCATGCTGCTAGCAGGGTTCCATGTAAAGGCCAATAAATGGTTGCTCTTGTTGTTAACAATTAGTACATCTGATACAATCTAGTAACCATTATCTGAGACTATATGGAGCAAAGCCAAGTGTTAATTGTAGGCCATGATAAATAAGAGAGGACTTCACTCCCTAAGAATTGTATTCTAAAATAGAACTCTTTAAAAAATAAAATAGAAACTCTTAACCAACTCTTTTGTTGTTGTTGTTGTTCCATGCCACGTGGCTTGTGGGATCTTAGTTCTTTGATCAGGGATTGAACCCAGGGCCCCTACTGTGAGACCACTGAGACCTAACCACTGGACTGACAGGGAATTCCCTTTTTTTCTTTTATTTTCTCAACCAACTCCAAAATGGAAAAAAATAAGGTAAAGATAAAAATAGAGGTGAAATTCTTTTGTAAATAACATACATTTCATTATATGTCTGTTTACCCCAGCTTTAAGTCACTCAAGACTGAGACCTGATAACATACCTTTGTGTCTGTGGTCTTTATTCAGTGCCTGGCATATAGTGGGTATTTTAGAAGTGATTTTTAAGGAAACAAAATAAAGAACCATGTTGAAGTTGTGCAGAGAAGGAAAAATTACTTATGACTATATAACTTTATATATATTTATATAACTTTAGGAGATGCAATTCACACTGTAGTCATTGTGAACAGCTCTCTTTAAAGTTGTGTAGTACACATCCTGCACAGCTGTAAGAGGCAGCCCTGTGCAAAAGAGCAACCAGAAAATGCATCCAGGGGAGGATGAACATTGAACTGAGTTTTGGCATGTGTTAATACAAAGGATTTCTACATGTGAAAAAGGAAAACAAAGCCATTTTATGCTGAGAAAAGAGCCCACTCAGAAATGAGAGTCCTCGAAAGGGAACTCATAGACCAGGTTAGCTGGGAGTTATAAAGGAGGAGTTACTTTGTTCCTCAACAATGAGTGGTATTGATTGCCACAGTGAGAAGTGTGAAGTGACTCATTTTAGGAAGGCCATTCTGGCCATCATGTGGAAGGTGGAGGAAAGAAAGGCTAAGTAAGAAGACCACATGGGAGGCCACCATCATAATGTAGCTGAGAGATGACACAGAACTAACCAGAACCATGACAGTAGAGAGAAAAAAGAGGATTTTGTGACTTACTGGCTGCCCCAGATAAGAGAGAAGAGTGAAAAATTACTCCAAGGTGACTTGGTAGACAATGGGAGCAATTAATTGCAAAAGAGAACAGGAGTTTTTAAAAAGGAGATGATGTGTTCAGTTCAGTATGTGTTGCATTTGAAGTGTATTGCCAGTAGGACTTCTATGTAAATCTATATAAATACCAGGTCCAGAACTCAGAAAAGAGGTAAGATGATTTCTGAACTATCAACCCATCATCAGTGGCTGGAACCATATAAGCCAGGTAGACAGTATAGGGCAATAGTTCTTCACACAGTTGTATGTACGCATGGAGAGAGAGGTTGGTCTGGTTTACCTATTTTTGTGTAACAGCTACCCCAAACTTAATGGTTTAACACAATCATTTATTTTGCTCATGATCTTGTGGGCCAAGATTTTGGTAAGGACTAGGCTATATAGTTTTGTTCCACATGGTATTAACTTTAATGGTTGGGCCTGGAGGAGCCACTTTCAATATGGTTCTTCATTTACACATGGTGCCTCAGTGTTCTACACGTGAGGTAGAACTTTGGGTATCCTTTGGGCTGCTCCATATGACTTGAGTTTCATAGTCTCAGGATCTCTGGCCACACTTCTTACAAGAGGCAGGAGTAAAGCTACCAGGTCAGTCAAGGACCATGTCCAGGACTGGCAGTCTCACTTCTATTAAACTTTGCAGAAACTAACCAAGATCCAAGAGGCTGAGAAATAGATTCTACTTCCTGATGGGTAAAATGACACAGTCACATTGTGGAAGGGCATGTGAAATGGGAAATATTGGGGGTTATCTTTGGAAAATACTAAATGCTACCGGAGTGTCCACCAAAGTCACATGAGGAGCTTTTTCAAATCATGACTATAATGCTTCCAAGCTTTAAATAGCTTCTATGAGGAATTCCGATACATATTTCTACCTCAGACCCACTGGTATATAACAGAAAGAAAGAGTGGCTTAGGGCCAAAATGTAAAAAGGAAAAACAACTCTGAGTAGGGAGTTTCTGCTGATAGGCCAGAGATGAAAGAAATGAGCTCAAAGCATGATGGGAGCCAAGGAAAGAGATGGTTTCAAGAAGGATGTGGTCAGAAGAACCAATGCTATAGAAACCATGAGAATGAGGAGAACTAGGCAGGGGAGTCCAAATATGGCTTTAAAAGCTCTCCAGGAACTTCCTTGGTGGTCCAGCGGTTAAGAATCTGCCTTCAGTGCTGCATGAGTTTGATTCCTCATTCAGGAAGATTCCACGTGCTGCATAGCAACTAAGCCCCTGTGCCACAATTACTGAGCCCTTGTGCCTAGAGCCCGCGCTCCACAATAAGAGAAGTCACTAAAATGAGAATCCCACACACTGCCATGAAGAGTAGCCTCCGCTTGCCACAGCTAGGGAAAGCTCATGTGCAAAATGAAGACCCAGTGCAGCCAGAATAAACACATAAATAAGTAAAATACTTTTAAGGAAAAAAGGTCTCTCCACATCTCTGTTTCAGTTGGGGTTGGAATCCAGAATCAAGCTTAAAAACTGAGTTTCCAACCATAATAGGTTCCATTTTGTCCCCCAGTAGTTTGGCTATCCCCAAGAAACCCTGTTTGTTAGGGCTGGAATAACAGCTCTCCGACAGCAACACCTAAACTGAAATGAGAAAGGTTGCTGACAGGCTTTACAGGTAAATTGTGAACTTCAAAAAAGTGGAGATGTTTCCCTTCTACTCCTCCCTTTTATCTTTGTAACTAAGTTCTTTGGCAGTTACGTTGGTACTTTTCTTTGTTTGGGATATGAAGTCAAAATCAGTGTATTGGCTGACTCTTGCTGTATAACAAATCGTCCCAAAGTCGATGACTTATAATGAAGGGTCTGCACGCTACAGTCTGTGAGCCAGACACTTGTCTTTGTAAATATAACTTTATTTGGATATAGCTGTGCCTGTTAATTTACATGTTATCTGCCTTATATGTTTGTCTGTTTTTTACACTACAATAAACTACCACTTTTCTGGTGACTCAGTGGTAAAGAATCCACCTGCCAATGCAGAAGACATGGGTTTCATCCCTGGGTTGGGAAGGTCTCCTGGAGAAGGAAATGGCTACCCACTGCAGTATTCTTGCCTGGGAAATCCCATGGACAGAGGAGTCTGGTGGGCTACAGTCCATGGGATCACAAAAGAGTCAGACAGGAGTCAGTCAAACAACAACAACAGCAAAGAGAAGAAAGTTACTATAGAGCATAGGCCTCACGAGCCTATAATATTCACTATCTAGCCCTTTAAAAAAAAAGATTTGCTGGAGTCTGCTTAAAAAATAAGTATATTTTATTGCTCATGAGTCAGCTGGGTAGTTTTTCTGGTCTCAGCTATGCTCATTCATGATCAGCTGTGGGCTCTGATGCTCAAGTTAGGTTCTGTCATATGTCCTAGTTGACTGGTTGTTGGCTAGTCTGACTTTAGCTGGAGTAACTTGGATCTTCTCCCTGTGACTTTTCATTCTCTATCAGGATGGCGTAGGCTTGTCCTTGTGGTGTTAGTAAGATTCCAATAGAACAAGTGGAAACACTTAAGAACTCTTGAGATTAAGGCTCCAAAGTGGTACACCATCACTTCTATCACATCCCACCATTCCACTACATGTGATACTGACCCAGATTCCAGAGGTGATGAGAGGACCTGCTAAGTCATATTGCAAAGATGTCAACACGGGAAGGCATGAAATATCAGGGCCATCTTTGCAATCCATCTACCACATGGAGCATAGAAAGAACATCAGGCTGAATTGGAGAGAACTGAGTTCACATCCTGAATTGGCTGTAAACTCACTCTGTGACCTTACACAAGTCACTCAAGTCTCTCTGGGCCTTAGGCTTCTTAGCTCTAAAGTCTACATTCATATTAAAAAATACCATATTCTGTTCTTGTTTGCATCCAACAAATGTTTATTTTCTTGAAATACTTTTTAAGGAGACTTGAAAATACTCTCTGTTTTCTAATGTGGTATTACTTGGGGCCAGCATAAGGGAAAAACATCTGCTTTTATTTCATTCCTTTGACAGGGATTCTAAATATTTGCAATTTGCATGAAAAAATTACAACAGTCATACTGGGTTTCTTTCAAATATGAAGAAAGAGAAAAGGTTTTGCAAATGAAAATGATAGAAGCCACCTTAGCAAGAGAATAATCTAAAGATGACGCTTGCTCAGAATGACTCAAAAAAGTCCCCAAGTCCTTGTCTGTACTAGAAAGTCCTGGTAGATAGGTAATATAAGACAGATTTAGGTTGATAAACTCTCTGGAAAATTTTGTAAGGAGGGTTATGATGACTGGGTGTGCTTTATGCTTGTCAATCCCTTTCCAAATGAAACTAGTAAGAGTGGTGTAAACCGGGATGTTCCCAGATCAGTCACTGGGAAGATCTCAAGCAGGATCTTTCCTACCCAGCCCCCAACAGGGCTCCCTAGGCATCTACCTTCAGCAAGGCCAAGGCAAAACAGAGTTTACCCAGCTGCACCTGGGTTTCATGTTGATCTTCCTTCTTTGCAATCTGGTTCTCAATGCTACTTTGGGATACCTCTGAAGATGGGGAGTCTATTTAGCAGGCTGAGTAGTGTTCAGAGTGCTTGTAAGTCAGGGTTCTAACCCGACACCCGTGCCTCACCATGCATGGACACACACACACACACACAGAAACCTCAGATTCAATTAATGTATCCAGAATTTTGAAATGTAAAAATCTAGAAAGAATTTATTTTAGCATGTGTAACCTTTGTGACATTTCAAGAAATAACGTTCATTCTATATCACACGGGGAGAAGGGGCACAAAATAGGTACTTTTTTCAGTTTAGGGTTTTTTAGAGTTCTTGACTTTGTAATGATCTCTCCTCTGAAACGATATTGTGCTTACCATGTTTTCCACAGACTTTGGTATTTAATTGTATATTGTCACATGTATGTGTGTGACCTAGTGGCTGAGCATATGGAATATTAACTCTGACACCCACGAGCTCTGTGACTTTGGGCAAAGTATTTGTGGCAAATAGTCTCCAACCATGGCTGTGATCAACTCCTTCCCTCCCTGCCGCTCCTCCGAAGTGAAGTGAAAATTGCTCCATCGTGTCCGACTCTTTGTGACCCTATGGACTATACAGTCTGTGGAATTCTCCAGGCCAGAATACTAGAGTGGGTAGCCTTTCCCTTATCCAGGGGATCTTCCCAATCCAGGGATCGAACCCAAGTCTCCCACATTGCAGGCAGATTCTTTACCAGCTGAGCCACAAGGGAAGCCCACCATTGAGAGGTGAAATGTGCTTCCTCTTCTCTTAAACCTTGTTGGGCCTGTAACTGCTTTGACCATTGGATCACAGCAGAAATAATATTATGAGACTTCTGAGGCCAGGCCTTAAGCAAACTGGAAGGTTCCATTTTTTTTCTGTCTTGCACTGCTCCTTCTCAGAGTCCAGCAGCCATCCCAAGAAAGGCAATGGAAGAACATGGATGTGCTCTGATGGGCAGTCCTGGTTGTGCTCCTGGCTGACATTCAGTACCAGTTGCCAGCCATGTGAGCAAGCTATCTTGGATGTTCTAGGAAAATGAAATCTTCAGATAAATGCGCATCATCATGGGCATACAACATCACATGGAGCAGAAGAACTGCCCAGCTGAGCCCAGTCAACTCAGAATCATGAGATATAATAAAATGGTTGTCACTTCAAGCCACCAAGTTTTGGGGTCTTTATTATATAGCAATAGATCTTTGAAATAGTGTTTAACCCTATTTAGATTTGGTTTCTTTCCCTGTAAAATGGGGTCAATAATGGTACCTATGTCATTGGATTGTTTTGAGGATTAAACAAGATGAAATATATGATACAGTACTTAGCGATGTTATGCTATATATTTATGTTATGTTGTACTGATTACATTATTTTATATTTTATTTTTAAAAAAATTTG
Organism: Bubalus bubalis; assembly: GCF_019923935.1. Taxonomy (NCBI): domain Eukaryota; kingdom Metazoa; phylum Chordata; class Mammalia; order Artiodactyla; family Bovidae; genus Bubalus; species Bubalus bubalis. The sequence goes on from NC_059160.1 coordinate 54,331,653, forward strand.
GCTATGCCATGCAGCTTGTGCGATCTTAGTTCCCTGGCCAGGGATCAAACCCAGGCCATGGCAGTGAAAGCAAAGAGTCTTAACCACTGGACCACCAGGGAATTCCCTATTTTTAAATATGCAAGAAAAGGTTCTGTCATTGGTGAAAAGATTTCAGGAACCGGAGAGCAGGAGGTGGTGGGGCAGGAGTGAACATGAAGATATAGAAAATAAATGGTACTAATATTTATTGGTAACCTCCTATGTGCCAGGCCCTACACTAAGTTTTTACACATATGATCACACCTGCTCATCACATAAACCTTGTTAGGCACATGTTTTTAGTCTTTATACCATTGAGTGGAAGTTCAGAGAGGTTAAATAATTTAACCAAGGTCCCACAGCCAAGAATGACCAGAACAGAGTGCAAGTGGGCTTCAAAGTGCACTGACTGTAAAATCTTTTCCTATTTTTTTTAATCCTCTAACACGTTTTGGATAGAGGAGCTTCCTGAGATCTTTCAAAATGTAATTACTGTTTTCAATGAGAAATTAAACATTCAGTCAGACTCTATTCAACCCAACCAATATTCTGCCTCTGGGAGGAATACTGATGAAAATTTAAGAATATCCCCTGAAGTCCTTCACTTCCAGTAATTAATTATTAGAAACCTAGTACCAAGGAATCTAGATTAATCTTTCATGATACTAGTTATTTTTAGCTTATGTCACATCTCTGATAAACAAGTTCCATGCATGTGAAGCTGTAATTCCTTTTATTTTTTCTAAAATACCACTTTTTAACCCTCCAGGAAGGGCTGCCCCATTATGTCTGTATACATTGCTGCTCAATTTTTAAATGAGAAGTTAACTTGTCTTTTCTCATGGACACAGTTTGCTTGGTAAGGTCAGCAAAATGCTAAGAAAACCTGTATGATGCCCCTCAAGCTGGGCCTCTGAGATCCCAGCTGAAAGCTCACCACAGGTCTGTGTCCAATAATAAAATTCTCCTTGAATCTGGGAGCACTCAGCTCATTCCTGCTTTTTCAATCCTTTAAGTGCCTCCTTCCCATGCTCCTTCTTTTCCTTCTTTCCCCAGCCTCTTGCAAAATCTTGTTCCAAAATGTCAGTCAACCATCAGCTAATGGGATCAGAAGTTGCCTCACAGTCACAAAATCTCCTGGTTCCCGGCCCAAGGGCCCCCCGTTGCATCCAGTGTCCCAAAATGACCTTCCAGCCCCCATGACGTAAGGAAACATTTCAGAGCAGCTTTACAAACGGAGAAACTCATTCGTTATTTTTTTCAGGGGACTGAGAAAAGAAAATGTTATGAATAAGGAAATCGTTGGTGGGTCACTGGCCAGGACTCTGAAATCTGAACAGTGAACAATTAATTTGAGGATAATATAAACAGGTTTCATTGTACAGATTTTAGGAATATAATAGGAATAGTCTGTTGCTTTGAATTCTAGAATGTTCCTCCCCTACTGCACCCCTGCCCCCATGCCAGGCCGTCTTACTATGAGTGGCATTCTCCCTCCGCCGGGTTGTTTTCTCCATCTCAATCCTCTGGTAGAGCACAAACGAACTCACTCTGTGATCGGCTTCATGTGGTTGCCTTGCCATTTATTCTGGTTTCCTATCGTGTTGCTGACACACATTTTTAAGAGTTTCATTATATTAGGGTTTTTTTTCCTATTCTTTTCAAAAAAAAAAAATGACTTTTCAAAGGAATATTAAAAAGAATTTTTTTGTTGTTTAGAGAAATAAGGTTACTTCTAGTCCTTTGTCCTCTTTCACAATCACAGCCATGTAATCCATAAGGAATCCATTAACGTGCAAGATGCATTGAAGCTGCTGGATGGGTATGTGTGTCTGTGTGTGTGTGTGCACACACGCGTGCACTGTTTTTTTCTTTTTCTCTCAGAATCTTGCCGCTGCCAACCACTGATTTAGGAATGTTTAGGGGTATATGCCAACTCAATAATCAAAATCATTTTGGTACTGGGAACCCAACCTTAGTCTCTGTAGACCAGTGGAATTTATTGCTTGCTCCAGTTTATTAAGTAATAGTACCAACAATGTTTTGAATAAAGAAGAGTCTGATAAGATATGATAGAATGTCAGGATAATTCATTCTGATCATAAAACAATGCTTGTTTTGAATCTGAAACGCAAAAAAGCACGAATAGCCTGATAGTCCTCGGCTTCCTTTCCCTGACCTGATATAGGAATACGATTCCTACCTCACTTCACAAAAGAGGCTCAGGACAGACTGCTGGTTTTCTGCTACATCCACAGCCCTGTACTCATTCCCCAAATATATATCTAGTATCGACTATGGGCCAAGCACTGGCCTAGGCATCGGGACCGCAGAGGGGAAGAGGGTAATACAACTCCTGCCACATGGCACTTTCTGAAGGAAGATATCTTGGCTGCAAAGATTTCTGACTGTTGAGACATTTGAGGCACATGCAAAGCAGAGTAATTAATAGTGAAGCTTGTGGGCTGAGTTCAGATCCAGGCTATACCACCCTAAGCTGTTTTATCTTTAACAGTTGACATGGCCTCACTAAGCTTCAGATTCTTAAAGCAGTGGTACTTACCTCATAGAGTTATTTTGAGAGTTAAGTGAAAAAGTCCTTGTATAGCTCTTGCCATAGTGCTTGGTTAATAGCCATGAGTAGTGGTGTAATAGTAGAGGCCCAGGTGGCTCTAGTGGTAAGGAATCCACCTGCCAGTGCAGGAGACACAAGGGACTTGGGTTTGATCCCTGGGTTGGGAAGATCCCCCGGAGTAGGAAATGGTAACCCATTCCAGTATGCTTGCCTGGAAAATTCCATGGACAGAGGAGCCTGGCGGGCTACAGTCCACGGGGCCACAGAGAGTCAGACACGACTGAGCACCGCCGTAGCACCAGATAGTAGTAGTAGTAACCATAGAAGTAGTAGGTTGGGCCATATTGTCCCTCAGCAGAGAAGGCCATGGCAAGTTCATGGACCTGGCCATTACCAGGAAGTCACAGAATCATCCCACCCTGGGAGTCTCTTAAATTTGAGGGAGAAAAAAATAGGCTTGCCCCATGCTCAGAAGCGCAACCTCTGCCTTCTAAAGCTGCAGTGGCTCCTACTGTTCATGGAAGAAAATGCAGCTCCTTCTACCCTGTGTTTGCCAGCTGGCTGTGGCCAGGATACCTCACACTGAGCCCTGCCTTCCCTGACCCCAGAAAATGTGAGCCCTCCTGATCACTGCAACTGTGGGAGCCTGCCATTCAGTGATGTAGACTCTTCTCACCTACTCTCCCCCTTCAGAGCCTCATCCTGCTCCATGTTGAGCCCAGAATAGCAGATCTGGAACTTCTAGGGTTGCTGGGGCTTCAGAGCTTATAGAAACCCATCTTCCTGATGGATCTTGGATTGTTTCTCCCCCTTCACCTATCTCCAAAAGAGCACCAAACAGTTTCCATATGGCTGCCAAGTGCCCTCATGTTTTGGTCGAGACAACGTGACTGCCATACCTAACCAGACCTCGTCCAGAATGGTCACAAGGTTCTCCTGGACACAGCAGGGGCTGCTCTGCCCAAGCTGTGATGCAGAGCAGAAAGCACACCACCTGGTCCCTCTACACCCATGCCTCTCCAGAGGCTACATCTTCTACCCAGCAGGAAAAAGAAGTTCACTTGTTTTCCATTATAGGGATCTAGGTACAAAAATAACCCATCATAGCTAACTGGCCCACTCCTTTCCCTGTGAAGTGGACAGGCACAGTAAATCCCCCCACCCTACCCAGCTCATTTACCCCTAAGGGGCCTTATCATAGCTAACCATGTGGGAGGAGAGCAAATTTAAATGAAATCAATATGAGCTTCCTCTTAACGATAATCAGTTCAGATCAGTCGCTCAGTCGTGTCTGACTCTGCGACCCCATGGACTTCAGCATGCCAGGCTTCCCTGTCCATCACCAACTCCTTGAGCCTACTCAAACTCATGTCCATTGCGTCGGTGATGCCATCCAACCATCTCATCCTCTGTCATCCCCTTCTTCTCCTAACAATAATAGTTCTATCCATTCAACACTTACAGAATGCCCAATCACCTACTTAGTGCCAGAGGAGAGACAAACCCCAGCCACCCCCTCAGTAGTTTGGCAAAAGGCTGGCTGAGAGGGTCTATGTCCACTGGAGGGAAGAACAGCCTTGTGCAGCTGCTGAGCTCTAGAAGCACTGTCTTCCAACCAGACTGCTTCTTTAACCAGGAATGCCCCCATATTACCTGCTACACCGGATCAGTACAGAGTGGGACCCTTCCCCCAGAACGGTCTCCAGGGTGCACTCAACTTTGGTTGGTCAGCACATATTCTCTCTGTTAAATGGTGTAGGCCCAGGGTACATCCTCATGTGTGTGCATATTCACTCACTTCAGTCGTGTCTGACTCTTTGCAACCCCATGGACTATAGCTTGCCAGGCTCCTCTGTCCATGGGTTTCTAAAGGCAAGAATAGTGGAGTGGGTTGCCATGCCCTCCTCCAGGGCATCTTCCCAACCCAGGGATTGAACCCCAAGTCTCTGTCTCCTGCACTGGCAGGTGAATTCTTTACCACTAGCGCCACCTAGGAAGCCCCGCTGCTACACCACTACTCATGGCTATTAACCAGGCATTATGGTAAAAGTTGTACAAGGACTTTTTCACTTAACCCACATCTCCTGCGTTGCAGGCACATTCTTTACCACTGAGCCACTGTGGAAGCCCAGGTACTGACATATTCTCTAGACTCTCTGTGTGGAGGCTTCCCCAGGAAACCATGCTTTACTTTCTGCTGCATGTCGCTGGTCAAGTGAGTGTCTGTGCCACCTTGGTGTGACAGCACGCAGGTGTGAAGAACACACAAGGAGCTCACAGCCTCATGAAAAAGAAGTCAAAGACAAAGTAGACACCAATACATTTTGTGGTGCTGGAGAAGACTCGTGAGAGTCCCTTGGACAGCAAGTCAATCCTAAAGGAAATGAATCCTGAATATTCACTGGAAGGACTGATGTTGAAGCTGAAGTTCCAATACTTTGGCCACTTGATGCAAAGAGCTGACTCATTAGAAAAAACCCTGATGCTGGGAAAGATTGAGGGCAGGAGGAGAAGGGGGCAGCAGAAGATGAGATGGTTGGATGGCATCACCAACACAATGGACATGAGTTTGAGCAATTTCCAGGAGATAATTAAGGGCATGGAAGCCTGACGTTCTGCAGTCCATGAGGTCGTAAAGAGTCAGACGTGACTTAATGACTGAAAAACAAACACGTATAGACATATAAGAAGGGATTTTGACAGGCCATGATTGCACCCCCCACTTCAGGCAGCAGATTTTAATCTTACTGAAAACTCATCTCCTGCCTGATTAACAAAGTCCTGGAGGGCCACATATAAAGGGGCATCCTCATTTTCACCCTGCAGGGAAAAAAGAATCCCCACATAGATGACTTTCACTAGGAACAAACTCCAAGCAGAAGATTTTTGTGGAAAATGAACTAATTTTCATAATGAATGAACTGCACAGTAACTCTTTACTTACCTTGACTCATTTTTAAAAATTAACAATAAGTTTTTGCTACACACACAAGTAATGTTTCAACATAAGCAAACACCCCAAGTGGATGGAACCATAACTGTCAGGCCTTTGAAGTGAGACGGTGAATACTCAGGCCAGGGCTGTATTCAGGTGAGGCCTTAAACACATGTGCAAGGCTGAGGGGCAGGGTGGTGCTGAAACTGGCCTTTATGCCTCTTTCGGTCTGTTTGTGTAGGTGCCGGCACCCGGAGGAGAAGATCCCATATTTTCTTCCTCACACAGACACTATCTGCCTACAAAGCCTAGAGGAAACCACTTTTCCTAATCAATCTGCCTGAAAAGATCCCTTTTATAATAGGCATTATCATTTGTGTGTTCTAGTAGATGCTAGTCCCTCAACTCGAAGCCCTTCAGAACTTGATAGTTCTGAGGGCAAGTGGGATACAGGGCACTCAATTACTAGTAGTTCATAGAGTCCCCCCCACACACACTTGGAAATAGCAACCTCATGAAGCCCTTGGACTTCCTTCAGACTCTGATTTCCTCCCAGGGGGTAACTAGGGAGCTTTTGAGAATAACCGATGCTCTACATTAAAGTTGATTATTTTTTTAACTAAATCTTTTTATTTTGCAATAATTGTAGATTCACATGCAGTTGTAAGAAATACAGAGAGATACCATGTCACTCTGTAGAGAGAGAGATTTAATTTTTTAAACCAGAGGTTTAAATTTTTAAACCAACATCTACTGAGCATTTTTTCTGTGCCTCGGGAAAATAAAAATGTTTCAGATGAGGGCCTTCCCTGGTGGTTGAGTGGCTAAGACTCTGCACTCCCAGTGCAGGGAGTTTGAGTTTGATCCCTGGTCAAGGAACTGGATCTAGCCTGCCACAACTAATACCAGGTACAGTCAAAATAAATATTTAAAAAGAAGCCTCAATTATTAAAAAGAAATCTTCCCTTCAGCACCCCAGAGTCTTGTGATGAAAACACACACAGCAGATCTCTCTGAAGAAGCTCATCATGCAAATTGCCATGAGGCAAGCGAGCAGCTTGGGGGAAGAGTCCTGTGCAGTGTCTTGGGGTCTGAGTAGAAGTGGGTGTTAGAAGGGGCAACCTGTGAAGAGAGAACAGCACGGGTAAAGGCTCAGAAGTATGAAATAGTATGGTGTGTGCTGGGAGCCGTTCAAGTAATTCAGCATGGATGGGAACAAAAAATTCAAGGGAGTTCAGAGGCATCTGGGGAGTGAGAAGGGAATGTTGTGTGATTCTGGCCTCCCACATTCTGTGCTGGAGGAATGAAAAACAGATGGGAAATATGTTCCCAGACATGGCCTGAGCATGGTTCTTGGAGAAACAGAAGAGAACCCTGCTTCAGTTTGAGGAGTCCAGTGAGCCCTCACTTCTGATCCTTGGTCAATGGCCCACTTTCTTCCATGACCTTCACCCAAGGCCAAGGGCAGGAAGTCTAGCTCACATCCTTCTCTTCTGCACAAGGACAGCAGCTGGAATGAAGCAGAGTTCCCCCTCTACCAATCTGGGCTGCCACATGGCTAAGCCCAGCTGTCCCCAGCTCCCATCTGGCACGGAGATCATCCAGAAGTGTGCCTGCTCCCCTCCAGGGCCAGTGAAAGACACAGAAAGTAGTCAGTGGTGCTGCTGGCCAGCTCAGCAGAAGGTGACCAAAGTGGAACTAAAAAGCAGACCACCTGAGCTGGAATCAAATGGAAATCCCAGCTGTTCTTCAAAGAAATACACAACCTCAGAAAGCTGAGAAGAGACTAATTAAGAAGACCCCAGGCCCTGATGAACTGAGAAACAGCAGGCCTGGGGTATTCTAGCCCCAGGTGTCTGCAGAAGGTTGCTAGTAGAGCGAGGAGTAAAGGTTCAAGGGGAAATCACTCTTCAAAGTCAATGAAGAGCCAAGGAGCCACTTGGGATCAGAATCTCCACGTGCCTACCTCCACAGTGACAACAAGCAAACCCTTGTTACTTCCAGGTAATCTGGGAGAAGACAGGGAGGGGATGTTGAGATACTTAAACATAAATTCCTTGTGACTCAGCAGACTGGGCTCATAAGGAAGGTTGAATCATTTGTAGGAAACTGAGAAAGCCACATTTTCTTTGAATAACTGAGTATACTGTGTACAAATGATCAACCCCTATATGTGTGGTTTATGAACATCACTGGCTGGGTTTTGGGTGAAATAATTCTATTTTAATTTGGAATGATGAGAATTCAGTGCTGGTTGGTGATTTCTAAATCATGCCATTCTCTCTCTCTACCAAGGCTGAAGTACTTCTTCTTTTAAAAAAAATAATTTTGTTTATTTATTTTTGGCTGTTTTGGGTCTTTGTTGCTGCACAGGCTTTTCTCGAGTTGCAGTGAGCTGGGACTGCTCTCTAGTTGTGGTGCTCGGGCTTCTCAGTGTGGGGCTTCTCTTGCAGAGCATGGCCTCTAGGGCATGTTGGCTTCAGTATTTGCAGCTCTCAGGCTCTACAGCACAAGCTCAATAGTTGTGGCACATGGGTTTAGCTGCTCCTTGGCGTATGGGATCTTCCCAGATCAGGGATTGAACCTGTGTCTCCTGCCTTGGCAGGCAGATTCTTTACTACTGAGCCACCAGAGGGAGAAGGAAATGGCACCCCACTCCAGTACTCTTGCCTGGAAAATCCCATGGACAGAGGAGCCTGATAGGCTACAGTCCATGGGGTCGGGAAGAGTCAGACACAACTGAGTGACTTCACTTTCACTTTTCACTTTCATACATTGGAGAAAGAAATGGCAAACCACTCCGGTGTTCTTACATGGAGAATCCCAGGGATGGGGGAGGCTGGTGGGCTGCCATCTATGGGGTTGCACAAAGTTGGACACGACTGAAGCGACTTAGCAGCAGCAGCAGCAGAGCCACCAGGGAAGTCCTAACATGTTTCTTACTGAGGAAGAGATGAGCTCCTTTTTTACTTCTTCTCAGGTCCAAGGACATGACAACCCTGGTACACCTTGCCATTGAAAGCAAAGGAGGAAGAAAGATGGTATGGGAATAAGAAGAAAGCAGTATCTTTTATGGGAAAGACTTAGAATTTGGTGACTTAAGAGTCACAGGTTGCCTTATCTTTATGTATGTCTTTGAAAGTAAAAAAAAAGAATTTTCGTAGTAAGTAAATCTCAGGAACTTATTACAAGTCCCTGAGATTTATTTCTTCCTCATGCTATCTGGAGGCTGAGCTAGGCTGTGACTTTCACCAGGCCCTGTGGGTAAGAAAGACTCAGTCCTCCTCCTGTGTGTCTCCTATTTACTCTCACACTTTTGACACCAGATGTGGGGATGAGGGTGTTCCCGCACCAAACAAGTCTATGACACCAGCTGGATGTCCCACAATTCAACTCAGTTCTGACGCTGTCTCCGTGGAAATAGTGTCAGATTGTATAAGTTAAGGGCTCAGTCCCACAAGACAACCCCTCTTCCTCACCCTTTCAGATGCTAGTTAGAAGTCCCCATCTGGCTGCTGACCAATCATCCATAGAGCAAGTGTTTCTACCACTCCCTCCACGTGCTTGATTAATTTGTTAGAGCAACTTACAGAACTCAGGAAAGGAGTTCCCTTACTATTTATCTGTTTATTATAAAAGGATATGATAAAGGATACAGGTGAACATCCTGGTGGAAGAGATAAATAGGGCAAAGGTATGGGGAAGGGGTGAGGAGCTTCAGTACCTTCTTTAGGCACCTCTCTCCCAGCACCTCCATGTGCTTACCAACCCAGAAGCTCTCCAAACCCTGTACTTTTGGGATTTTTGTGGAGGTTTCATCACATAGGCATAACCAATCATTAACTCCATTTCCAGGCCACTTTCTTCTCTGGAGGATGGGGGTAAGCATTGAAAATTCCAAGCTTCTAATCATTTCTTGATTTTTCTGGTGATCAGCCTCCTACCCACCAGGAGTCACCGAATTAGAACAAAAGACATTGTTATCACCCAGGAAATTCCAAGGGATTTAGAAGCTCTGTGTCAGGAACCTGGGTCAGAGACCAAATTTTAGAGCAAAAGATACTCCCACCAGTGCTTTTATCACTAAGAGAATTTCAAGGGTTTTAGGAGCTATGGGCTAGGAACTGGGATCAAATATATATTTCTGTTATCTTACACCCTGGGCTCTGCTCTGTCTTCTGATTTCAGGACCCAGGCTGAAAGAACAGCTTCTACATAGGTCATGTCTACGAAAGAGCAAGAGCATTGGCCAGAACTCAAGATGAGTCATAAACCTTCTGCTCCAACATGCTAAATGCTGTGTTTACCCACATTTCACTGGGCAAAGCATGTCACATGACTGAACCAAATCCAGTGAGATGAAGACATAAAATCTCCCCACAGGAGGCACAGTAAACACCTGACAATGGACAGGGGGTGGGTGGGTAGTGGTTAGAAAGAATAATATATTCTACCATGGTAATACAAGCTAATTATAGATAATCTGGAAAATATACAGCAGAAAGAAGAGAAAATTACCTGCAGTCCCACTGTTAACATTCTGATATATCTCCTTCCAGGATATGTGCTTATGTGTTTGCTTGTCTTGAAAATGTTAAGATTACAAAGAGACTCTTGATGAACATAGAAGAGGAGAGTGAAAAAGTTGGCTTAAAATTCAACATTCAGAAAAATAAGATCATGGCATCTGGTCCCATCACTTCATGGCAAATAGATGGGGAAACAGTGGAAACAGTGGCTGACTTTATTTTGGGGGGCTCCAAAATCACTGCAGATAGTGACTGCAGCCATGAAATTAAAAGATGCTTACTCCTTGGAAGGAAAATTATGACCAACCTAGATAGCATATTGAAAAGCAAAGGTCCATCTAGTCAAGGCTATGGTTTTTCCAGTGGTCATGTATGGATGTGAGAGTTGGACTATAAAGAAAGCTGAGTGCAGAAGAATTGATGCTTTTGAACTGTGGTGTTGGAGAAGACTCTTGAGAGGCCCTTGGACTGCAAGGAGATCCATCCAGTCCATCCTAAAGGAGATCTGTCCTGGGTGTTCATTGGAAGGACTGATGTTGAAGCTGAAACTCCAATACTTTGGCCACCTGATGCGAAGAGCTGACTCATTTGAAAAGACCCTGATGCTGGGAAAGATTGAGGGCAGGAGGAGAAGGGGATGACTGTGGATGAGATGGTTGGATGGCATCACCGACTCAATGGACATGGATTTGGGTGGACTCCGGGAGTTGGTGATGGACAGGGAGGACTGGCGTGCTGCAGGTCATGGGGTCGCAAAGAGTCGGACACAACTGAGCAACTAAAATGAATTGAATTTAATTGAAAATGACTACTTCAATATTAAATCTTGATGTGTCATCATTTATTTAACCATTTTCTTGCTCTTAGAGACACATTGTTACCTAATTCATTACATCACATTTATTACAGCTAAAACACCACCATGAATATCTCTGTGCATAAATACTTATCCACATTTCTGATTACTTAATTATAATAAATTGGTGGAAAAAGAATTACTGGGTCAAAATTTAAGACTCTTAATAAGTACTTTTTTTTTTTTTTTAGCTATGCAGCATGCAGGATCTTAGTTCCTCAACCAGGGATCAAACCTGTGCCCTCTGCAGTGAAAGAAGAGAGTCCTAACAACTGGACTACCAGGGAAGTCCCTAAGCCTCTTTAATAATTACCAAATTATGAGACCAAGGATTGCATCAATTTATATATCTAATGAAAGTAGACAAGGGTACCCATTTCACTGTACCTTCACTTACTATCAAGTACGAGCTTTTAAAAATCTCTTTACTAATCTAACATCCACCAGGGCTTCCCTGGTGGCTCAGATGGTAAAGGATCCGCCTGCAATGTGGGAGACCTGGGTTTGATCCCTGGGTTGGGAAGATCCCCTGGAGGAGAGCATGGCAACCCACTCCAGTATTCTTACCTACAGAATCCCATGGACAGAGGAGGCTGGTGGGCTACAGTCCATGAGTCACAAAGAATTGGACATGACGGACATGACTGAGCAACTAAGCACAGCACTAATTTAACAGGGCAGAAAAAAATTTCATTTAAATTTTAATTTGTTTGAAATTGAGGTTGACTTTTTCTTTCATGTATTATTCATAGTTAAAAATTCCTACACCACACTCAGAGTGCATATGGTAGTATTTCCTTATTTTTCTACATTAAATTAAATCCAATCTGAGTGCCCCAAAGGACAAAATTGTCAGGAAGCTCAATACCAGGTATCTTTCCAACTTCCAGGGTGGTGGAGAATCTGGACCTCTGCAGTGTAAAGATAAGAGATTCGGTGTTGATGGCTCATTGCCCTGCAAGCTTAGACAGGGGAAGCTCCAGGAAGAGCTAAGTCCATCTGGGTTCCCACGACCTTGAAGGTCATGTACAATTCTCACACTTAGACGTATCTTATTCAAGTCCCGCTACCTCAAGGGCATCAGAGTGGGTGCAGGTCCCCTCCGGCTCATATCTTTAACCACCTGTTGTTTGCCCAAGACGCAAACCTCTAGTTCCTTTGATTTGACCAAGTTATAATTTGGGAAACTTATAGGTGGTGTGTGGGGGATAGAGAGGTGACGGGACATGGCTGGGATGACCAGAGGTAACATGTATTTCAAAATGCTTCTCCCACTCTTTGGTCTCGGCTGCTGTGGCTCCAAGGCCTACCACCTTCAGAAGTAGACCCATGGCAAGTGTGGTTACCCGACCAAGCGAAAGAGAAAGTATAATTGGAGTGCTAAAGCTAAAAGACAAAATACTACAGGGGCTGGTCAAATGAGGCACCTAAAAATTTTATACCTCAGATTCAGGCACGGATTCCATGAAAGAGCAACGCCTAAACCCAAGCAAGCAGCTGTTGCAACATCCAGTTCCTCTTAAGGATTTCAACGATTAGTCAGGGGATAAAAATTCTGGCTTTAAAAAATAATAATAATAAAAAGCTTCTCCCAGTGAAATGAGCAGATATCTCAGATGATAAGCAGTATAACTATTCACAGCAGGATATAAATGTCAAAAGTCTAAGAAATTGCATATGGAATTATTGAACCGTAAGTCATCATATTTCTTTTGTAACCGAGAAAAAAATCACATTTTTATTGAGTTAGAAAAGAAATATAAAATCAGACTATGAATACCACCTCATTAGCAGACTTACTGTCAAGACTCTCTGGATTCACACCTCGAAGCTCTATTGTTTTTTCATACACTGCTCTTTGAAAAAGCTTCACTTTACTAAAATGTCAGGGGATACAGTTTTAGTCAGTTGACGAATCAACAACTGTTCTCATCGCTTGGAGTGGTGGAGTGGATCCCAAACCCAGTCACAATCGCTTGCCTCCGAGGAGCATACAGTCCTGTCATCAACTCTTCTTTCAGGTAAGGGCTCTCCTGGTAACTCAGACGGTAAAGTATCTGCCTGCAATGCAGGAGACCTGGGTTGAGAAGATCCCATGAAGAAGGGAATGGCTACCCACTCAAGTATTCTTGCCTGGAGAATTCCATGGACGGAGGAGCCTGGCAGGCTACAGTCCATGGGATCACAAAGAGCTGGACTTGTGACTAACACTTCAGGTAAGGTAGCTGAGTGACAAAGCCAAGTCCCCACAAAACCTGCTAACTGACCTACATGCCTGTCTTATAGAGGTCAGTCAGTATAAGGGCCAACCACCCTGCATAGAAGACAAATGGGGAACTTGCAAGGAAACACATGAAGGCTGCTAATGCCCAACACGTTACAAGGCAACGCTGAGCAATGTGTGTGTCACATGGTCTGTAAAGGAATGTCAGTCAAGGAAGGAAATCATTCCCAATGTGGACAACCTCCCCTCCCCCACACAAGCTAGAGCTGGGGCAGTGGATACAAAAGTGGGCAAAGGAGAGCTGTGGGGGGGACGTGACCCTGAGAAGGCAGATCAGAAAAGAGGTCAGCTCCTGTACTTGGAATCTGTTGCTGGAAAAGAAAGGAGTGTTTAGATAGGACTCCCACAGAGCTGTTGTTACTGTTCCAAGCCTGCTTGGGGTCCTTTTGAAGTAGTCACTCCACAAAAATCTCACATCTCCTTTAAGATTCAACTTCAGCTGAAGGCCCTGAAGAAACAAGGCCTCTTTTGAAAGAACAGAAGAGTCCAGAAGCTTCTGGGTCCAACAGGCCGCTGTCTAAACTGACAACCTGCTCTCCAGCCCAAGGGATGATAGATAACACTTCACAGACTGGAAGAGAATTCCACGTCAGGAATGTCTGCTTCTGACAGCTCGCTCTGATTGCCCTCATCCCCATTAACAAAAACAGATGTGTGCTCACTAGTAAAGTCAACATTCAAGGTCAATATACAGTGCTCTCCAGCAATCTAGTTTGGCACTTCAATACAAGCAAATAGGCTATGAAGTGGAGTGGAACTTTTCTATAACATTGGTGTCAAATGACAGGACTCATATCTGTGTATCAGGTTAACTGTTATGTTAAATATCTATAGAATAGACTTTCTGTTTCATGGGGAATGATTTGCGCTATGGGAAATTTCCTGACATGGAGTAGTTATTCTCTATGACAGAAACAAAAGAGCATGATATTTAAGAGCCTGAATTTGAATGCTAGTTCTAGTGCTTCCTTCCTATCTTTATAATCTTAGGCAAGTCATTTAACTTCAGTTACTGCTTCTAAATAGAGGGTTTGAGGGGTTTTGTTTGGTTTTTTTGTTTTTGTTTGGCTGCACTGAGTCTTCATTGCTGTGCATGGGCTTTCTCTAGTTGTGGTGAGCAGGAGTTACTCTCCTGTTGCAGAGCACAAGCTCTAGAGAGCATGGGCTCAGTAGCTATGGCACACAGGCATAATTGCCCCACGCCATGTGGGATCTTCCCAGACTAGGGATTGAACCTATGTCCTCTTCATTGGCAGGAGGCTTCCTATCCACTGGACCACAGGGAAGTCCTAAATGGAGATTTTAATAGTAGTTATTTCCTACCTTGTCAGCACTAAGCATAGAAAAATATGAGCTCATTCTAGATTTATTCCAGGGCACTAGGAGAAGTAGTATGTTGGGGCCAGTCCAACAATGAACCAACCTGAGGGAACGGTGCCACAAAAGAATAAGGAAAAATAAGACTCAGAAATAAGGTGGGGATCAGGGAGCTGATGCTGCTTGCAGGCAAAGGCTCAGATCCTAATCCTTGCCTGCTTTTTATTGCTAACATCTATTTCCTTGTACATGCTCTAGAGATATCTGTTTTTTACAATCTCAGATTGAGGATAAAGATATACAATGCACAGTCCTCAATGTCAAACCTTCAGGCCTTTCATGACTCTGTTTAGCTCTTCAGCTAGTGACAACCTTTCTCAGCAATCCCCTCAAGGCTCTGGTTACGAGAACAGTCACTAATGGTTTTCCATCAGTCATATCAGTACTTCAACCTCTTGTTTTCAAGATGTTTTTCTACAATGTACTTTTTACTGCTCCCAGCCCTTCACCTGGGGGTGATGAGAAAGTCATTCTTAAATTGGAGAGAAGAATTGATACAAGTGTAAAAGGAACAATTTTGACAAGTGAATAACCCAGAAGAGGCATTATAAAAGTAGGTCCTATCAAAAATATGAAAGGTAAACAAACACATGCTTTAATCCAATGGGTTGAATATTTATCAAAAGGTAAGGAATGACCGGATACTGTTGAATTAAATTGTCCCTTCCATGCTGTTATGAGTTGGAAGGCAGCTGATATTTTCCATAATTCTGAATGTAAAGGCAAATAAGGTAATTGAGGTAAGGGAGGGGAGAAACTCCCTCCATGCCAATATATAGAACTATTAACAATGTTATTCATGGAGTCTAAAGTATTGTTTAACAATATAGACAAATCCAAATTATTATTTTTATCCAGAGGATCTCCTTTGGGACTCCAATCAATAATTTCTCCATCAGAAGTATTGGCCATAATATGTCCAGTATTAGCTTAACATAATTTCCATTGTATCCAACTTTCTATTCCTGATTTTATAGAAATAATACAGTTAGGTAGATGGGGCAGAAACATAGAAGTATTTTCTCCTGTGATATATAAGGAAAATGCTTCTAATAAGAAAAAAATTAATTTTGATCACTTAAGGTTCTATAACTATAGATAGCCAACTTTGTAATCCTCTTTTAAGACAATGAGTTTCCACTCTCATACATATAGGGGTAAGATCTGTTCCCACAGTATAATTAACAATAACATTTGAAAGTTGTCAGCCCTCTTCTTCTGGTTTTAAAGGAAGGCTCGGGTCAAAAGGTCCAGGTAACCAAGAAGGGCCATTTATGAAAACTGGAACAGAAGAATCCTCCCACATAATTGATCTTAATAGGAAAGTTATGACCAACCTAGATAGCATATTCAAAAGCAGAGACATTACTTTGCCAACAAAGGTTCGTCTAGTCAAGGCTATGGTTTTTCCTGTGGTCGTGTATGGATGTGAGAGTTGGACTGTGAAGAAGGCTGAGCGCCGAAGAATTGATGCTTTTGAACTGTGGTGTTGGAGAAGACTCTTGAGAGTCCCTTGGACTGCAAGGAGATCCAACCAGTCCATTCTGAAGATCAGCCCTGGGATTTCTTTGGAGGGAATGATGCTAAAGCTGAAACTCCAGTACTTTGGCCACCTCATGCGAAAAGTTGACTCATTGGAAAAGACTCTGATGCTGGGAGGGATTGAGGGCAGGAGGAGAAGGGGACGACAGAGGATGAGATGGCTGGATGGCATCACTGACTCAATGGATGTGAGTCTGAGTGAACTCTGGGTGTTGGTGATGGACAGGGAGGCCTGGCGTGCTGCGATTCATGGGATCGCGAAGAGTTGGACACGACTGAGCGACTGAACTGAACTGAACTGAGGGGAGGATTGGGCACATATGCCCAATAAGTATGATTGGCACCAACCGTGGTAGTTACCACAGGTAACATAGCCAAGAACAAGGTAGCTGAGGTTAAAGGCTGTCCCTGTTCTTTGACCAATTTTTCCCCTTCAATGGTCAAATTTCTCCAATTGACCCCAAGTGGGCAGTTTGGCTTTGCTGGTCCTTGGAGCCGGTTTGGGGCAGTTGCTGATTGTCAGTCTTGTTATCCCCATCACTGGCGGCTCTCCAGGAGGATTGATGTTGAACCATGTCCTCTTCTTTCCTTTCTTTAACATGTCTTCCTGGTATACAATTTTGTTGTCCATCATCTGAAGTGACAAGAGCATAACCTCGTCTTTTCTTAAGTCTAAGGCCCTTACACCAATTGTTGCACCACTCCCTCAGGTCGGTTCATTGTTGGGCTGGTCCCAACAGTAGTATCCAAGAGGCTGCTGCTGCTGCTGCTAAGTCGCTTCAGTCATGTCCGACTCTGTGCGACCCCATAGATGGCAGCCCACCAGGCTCCCCCATCCCTGGGATTCTCCAGGCAAGAACACTGGAGTGGGTTGCCATTTCCTCCTCCAATGCATGAAGGTGAAAAGTGAAAGTGAAGTCGCTCAGTCATGCCCGACTCTTTGCGACCCCATGGACTGCAGCCTACCAGGCTCCTCCGCCCATGGGATTTTCAAGACAAGAGTACTGGAGTGGGGTGCCATTGCTTTCTCCAATCCAAGAGGCTGGATACCTAAATTTGTCTTCATTCATCCTTTCATCAAATTTTTATTGAGTACCTGCAATGTGACAGGTGGAGATGCTGTGGTAATGACAAAAGACATACCTGAAAGTCGTCATGGAGCTTATGGTCTCCTGATTCATCTGCACCCTCCCAAAATGTGACCAGTTTCTCAGAGTTATTTCAACCTAAGAATCACCTTAGTGGGTGGCACAGTGGTAAAGAATCTGCCTGCCAATGCAGATTGGCAGGTTTGATCAGACACAGGTTTGATCCCCAGGTCAGGAAAATCCCCTGAAGCAGGAAATGGCAATCCACTCCAGTATTCTTGCCTGGAAAATCCCATGGACAGAAGAGCCTGGTGGGCTACAGTCCATGGGGTTACAAAGAGTCAGACATGACTGATCACACATGCAAGAAACCCCTGGCACTCTTATGAAAAAAAAAAAAAAAAGCAGATTCTAAGACCTCCCCTCATCCTACTGAATATCACATAAGATTCTGACTTTCTATTCCTCCTTGGAAAAATAGGGAGCAGAGCAACCCCTATCACCATGATATTATGTGTTCCAAAAGAAATAGCATATGGGAAAGATCTTTGGAAACAGTGAAGTCACTTTCCAGCATGTGGCATCCAGGCTCTCTCTAGAGATTCAGAGATGCCAGCCAAAGGCCATTTAGTGGCTGTGTAGTCTGTCCTGGGGTCCTCCTACCCCACCTCCTCTTTCTGGACTTTCTGGAAACATGAATCAGAAGCCACCTATCCCCATTCTAACCCAATGAGCTAATGAGACTGAGACTGGAACCAGTCCCAAGTCCACCACCAAGGGGAACAATTGCACTGTATTCTGGGAGTGCCTATTACAAAGCTTCTGAGGGCCAGTCAATGGCCACAAGTGGTGGTTTTCAAGGGACATCCCTGCCTTCCCTTGGTACATGCCCAAATGGGAGATGAACCCAAAGACTGGTGAGCTGAGTGGTGAGCTGTAGGGCCTCATCACCCAGCCCCTTCCCACCTCTCCAACTTTATCTGCCACTGTTCCTCCATACATCCACTAGCCCTTGACTGCCTCTCCCCTTTTTTCAGTAATCAAACCCTCTGGTTTCCATGGGTCACAAAGCCATCTAGAATAATGACTGTATTTCCCAGCCCTCTTGCTATTATGTTCAATGAGATATTAGCAGAAATGTTGTATAGCCACACCCAGGAACAGTCCACAATCAACAACTGGCATGTGTTTTATCCTTTTTCTATCCTATGCCTTCCTCCATCCTGCTGCTTGGAAAGCAGATGGATTATAAAAACTGAAGCTCTAGCCTCTGTTTCAGATGCTGAGAATGAGACAACATGTTAGGAGTCCTGAGCACTGTATGGAGCTGAATTTCTGCTTTAGTCTCAAACTGTCAACCTCTGGACTTTCACATAAAAGAGAAATATGCTTTGATCTAGTTTAAGCCAGTGTTATTTTTAAAAAATATTTTAATTTATTTATTTGGCTGCATTGGATCTTAGTTGCGGCATGTGGGATCTAATTCCCTGACCAGGGATCGAAACTGGACCCCCTATATTGGGAGTACAGAATCTTAGCCACTGGATTACCAGGGAAGGCCCAAGCCAGTGTTATTTTGAGTTTCTATTACTTACCTCCAAAGTGAGACTTTACTGATACAGTGCTTAAAAGAATAGATTCTGGAATAGACTGCCTAGGCTCAATCACTTATTAGCTCATAGCTACAGAGATTTTGCTTCACTTTTTGGCCTCAGCTACAAAATGTAGATGCTAGGGACTTCTCTGGTGGTCCAGGGGCTAAGACTCCAAACTGCCAATGCAGGGGGCCTGGGTTCAATCCCTGGTTGAGGAATTAGATCCCACATGCCGCAACAAAGACCTAGTGCAGCCAAATAAATAAATTAAAATAAATAAAATGTAGACGCTAAAGACAGCATCAACCATCTAGGATTGTTGTAGGAATGAGCTAGAGTCTGTGAACCTGAAAACATGTAAAGCCTGTTGCTACTGCTGCTAAGTCGCTTCAGTTGTGTCCGACTCTGTGCGACCCCATAGATGGCAGCCCACCAGGCTCGTCTGTCCACAGGATTCTCCAGGCAAGAATACTGAAGTGGGTTGCCATTTCCTTCTCCACATGTAAGGCCTGGCAGACAGTAAACACCCAGAATAAAAGTGTGCCCCAAGGGAGCAAGACTGAACGTTATCCTCTCAAATCACAGGCAGGCTGTTTAGTGCTGCGGCAATACCAATAATAGTATCTTTTTAAATTTTATGAAGTACTTTATAGGAATCTTTTCAACAGTTATGTATGAACTATGTATTATGTATGTAGGCATTATTACTTGCATTCCACAGAGAAAAAAATGCAAGCCCAGAGAGATTAAGCAATAAGAGGCTGTGATAGGATTCACACTCAGGTTTTTTACTTCCAAATTCCATACATTTTCTGAAAGCCTTCACTGGCTCTTAAATGCAAGTTGTTATATTGCTACATGTTCTCTTTTTCTAGATGCCTGACACATATACATTTTCTTCTTTTGAACTTATTACTTTGTATTGGTGTATAGCTGATTAATAATGCTATAATACTTTTGGGTGAACAGCAAAGGGATGAAGCCATACATATACATGTGTCCATTCTCCCCCAAACCTTCACTCCTATCCAGGCTGCTACATAACATTGAACAGAGTTCCATATGCTCTATGGTAGGACCTTGTTGGTTATCCATGTTAAATATAGTGGACACATACATCTTTTGCAAAGGAATCCCCAGACTAGATTTTTCTATAACACAAAATTTAAAAAAAAAAATTATTTTTTGGTAAAAAATCAAAAAGGGTGCCCAAATTCCCCAAGTAAGAAATTTTGTTTTCTGGTCACTGACAGCTCAGATGTGAATAGGCCAAGTATTTGATCCCATAAAATGTTAACCCTGGACTGTACTTTAAAGAAAGGATTTGATCAGAGCTCAGCCCAGGAATGGTAGCAGAAGAAAAGCCTCAATCCATCCTGGCTGCAGTCTGGATAACAGGGCCTGATTCTGAGTGATATTTCAGTTGTTTCTGTTGCTGCTGTTGAGGCACTCAGTTGTGTCTGACTCTTTGCAACCTCATGGACCTTAGCACGCCAGGCTCCTCCGTCCTCCACTGTCTCCCAGAGTTTGCTCAGATTCATGTCCATTGAGTAAGTGAGGCTATCTAACCATCTCATCCTCTGCCACACGCTTCTCCTTTTGCCTTCAGTCTCTCCCAGCATCAGGGTCTTTTCCAGTGAGTCAGCTCTTCGCCTCAGGTGGCCAAAGTATTGGAGCTTTATCTCCAGCATCAGTCCTTCCAATGAATGTTCAGGGTTGATTTCCTTTAGAATTGACCTCCTTGCAGTCCAAGGGACTCTCAAGAGTCTTCTCCAGCACCACAATTTGAAAGCATCAATTCTTCAGTGCTCAGCCTTCTTTATGGTCCAACTCTCACGTCTGTATATGACTACTGGAAGAAATATAGCTTTGACTGTATGAATGTTTGTCAGCAAAGTGATGTTTCTGCTTTCTAATACACTGTCTAGATTTGTCATAGCTTTCCTTCCAAGGAGCAAGCATCTTTTAATTTCATGGTTGCAGTCACCATTTGCAGTGCTTTTGGAAAACGAGAAAATAAAATCTGTCACTACTTTCACTTTTTATCTATTTGCCATGAAGTGATGGGACCAAATGACATGATCTCATTCTTTTTAATGTTGAGTTTCAAGCCATCTTTTTCATTCTCCACTTTCACCCTCATTAAGAGGCTCTTTGAGTCCCTCTTCACTTTCTGCCATTAGAGTGGTATCATCTACATACCTGAGGTTGTTGATATTTCACCCGGCAATCTTGAATCCAGTTTGTGATTCATCCAGCCTGACATTTCACATGATGCACTCTGCATATAAGTTAAATAAGCAGGGTGACAGTATACAGCCTTGACTTACTCCTTTCCCAACTTTGAACCAGTTCCATGTCCAATTCTAACTGGTGCTTCTTGACCTGCATACAGGTTTTTCAGGAGAAAGGTAAGATGGTCAGTATTCCCATCTCTTTAAGAATTTTCCACAGTTTGTTGTGATCCACACAGTCAAAGTCTTTAGCATAGTCAATGAAGCAAAAGTAGATGTTTTCTGGAACTCCCTCCCTTTCTCCATGATCCAGTGAATGTTGGCAATTTGATATTTCAGACTCACCTTAAAAGGGACCCAGAGCTGAGCGTCTGGTATAGGAGTGAGACTTCATGACAGCACATTTGTTTTGAATTGACAATTCTTTTAACAGAAGCAGTTTGGAAGCAGGACTGGAGGAGCTGCTGCTCACTGGAATGTTGTAGCCATTATCCAAGTTCCCCGAGGGCAAGGCAGGGGCTCCCATTGCATCTGGGGTGCAGGGTCAAGTTAGGGAACTTGCTTGCTCCAATGACTATGAAAGGTGGACACAAATGTCATTGTCGAATATAATTATCTCTGCACACTTGAAGAAAGTATAGAAAAAAAATCTTTCACATTTAGAGGATATGAATTGAATGTTATTATAGCAGCAAACAGGAGCTGAGAACAGAAAGTAATGGTGTAATGGTTCTGAGCTCTGAACACAGACCTGAGTTCAAAACTGAGTTCATTTATTCAGTGATTCGGGCCCATTTCCTTAACCACTCAGATCCCCTCCCTCCCTTTATAAAAGGAGATTATAATATGCCTAACTCTGAGAGTGACTGTGGGATTGAAGAAAAATATAGAGTTTCCCTGGTGGTTCAGAGGTAAAAACCCACCTGCCAAAGCAGGAGACGTGGGTTCAGTCCTGATCCGGGAAGATCCCACATGCCACGGAGCAGCTAAGCCTGTGTGCCACAACTATTGAGCCTATGCTCCAGAGCCCACATGCCACAAAACTTCTGAAGCCCACGTGCCCTAGAGCCCCTGCTCCACAAGAGAAGCCACAGCAATGAGAAGCCCGTGCTCCGTAACTAGAAAGTAGCAACAACGCCTCCACAACTAGAGAAAAGCCTGTGCAGCAACAAAGACCCAAGACAGCCAAAAAACAAATATAATAAAATTCTAAAGAAAAAAAATGTGTCCAATAAAAGGGGAGGTGTTCAATTTATTTCAACCTTTTTAAAGGATGATCCTTTTCACTCATTTCATCCTTTTTAAAAATTGATTATTATTGGAGTATGTTTGCTTTACCATGTTGTGTTTGTCATTTCATCCTTTACTCATGAATCTTTCCCTCTTTTGGGACTATGATTTGGACTTCCTAGAATTCTAAGGCTCTGAAAACTTTCTGAGTAGCTTCAACTGCCTAATTTCAAGTTTCCCAGTCTTCCTGTCTGAGAGAGGCCAGTGGTAAAGATGGATCAAAACATCAGGCACATAACTTGACCTTTGCCCCCTGGCCCAGCATCACCCTCCATGTTCCATTGTCTCCACTGTCCTCACTGGGACAAGAATGGGATGGTCGAAAGCAAGGTGCTCCATATAGGGTGGAGAATCAGGGCTTCTCAGATGGTAAGCATGGTAAAGAATCCACCTGCCAATGCAGGAGACATAAGAGACTTGGATTTGATCCCTGGGTCAGAAAGATCTCCTGGAAGAGGAAACGACAACCCACTCCAGTATTCTTTTTTGTTTTAATTATTTATGTGTGTATTTATTTTTAGCTGTGCTGGGTCTTGGTTGCTGTATGCAAGCTTTCTTTAGTTGTGGCAAGTGGGGTCTACTCTTTGGTTGCGGTACATGGGCTTCTCATTGCAGTGGCTTCTCTTATGTGGAGCACAGGCTCTAGGGCGCACAGGCTCAGTAGCTGCAGCTCACAGGCTCAGTAGTTGTGGCTCAAAGACTGTAGAGCACAGGCTCAGTAGTTGTGGCATACGGGCTTAACTGCTCCAAGGCATGTGGGATCCTCCTGGATCAGGGATTGAACATGTATCTCCTGCGTTGGCAGGTGGATTCTTTGCCTCTCAGCCACCAGGGAAGCCGTGCTCCAGTATTCTTGCCTGGAGAATCCCATGGGCAGAGGAGCCTGGTGGGCTACAGTCCTTGGGGTCCCAAAGAGTGGGACATGACTGAAGTAACTTAGCATGCATACACGTGGGGAGAATCAGGGAGGAATGTAGCTGTTTCTTGATTGTGCACCATACTGCCTGCAGAGATGAGTGCCTGGGACCTAAGGGCTGGGGCCTGGGGTCCAGCTTGAGGGCGGAGGAAGCTCCGGCGGCCGGGCTGGCACACCTCCCTGTATGGCCTGGGCACTCGGGTCCCTTGTGCACACAGCCAGATGAAGTCGGGTGAAGGCTGAAGACTCTCCAAGCTCAAAGTTCGTCTGAGCCAGGATGTAGAGAATTTCTATCTGCGGAAATTGATTTCTCTGTCTTTTGTTAGTTTCTGTGGGCTACACTCCTGAATCTTATTCATGCTTTTCTTGAAGAAAAAGTTGTGTAACCCATGGAAAGTTTTTTTCCTAAGGGGTGGGTTCTGTATAGAGGCAGCCTGGGGCCGAGGTGGGAGTTAACAGTGAGGGAAGATGTTGGGAAAATGAAAATATCAACTTAGAACCAGTCACTCCAATCTCTTGTGTTTGACTTGGACAGGGAAGCCTGCCCGCTTTGTCCTCCTTCATAGGAAAATGAGGACAAAAGAGGGGATAAGTGAGAAAAAGTTGAGTTATGTATATCCCATTTGCCTCCAAGTCTCTTATAGCCACATCATTGAAAAGGCTTACTGTATAAGCCTTGCACCCAAAGATTAGAGAAAAATATTAATTGCAAAGAACTTTTTATATCTTTGTGAAATTTGTTCTTTTCTTCACCTGTACAATTTTTTTTTTAATGAGAGAATTGATTAAAGAAAGAATTCCTTTTTCAACTCATAGGCTCTACATTTAGTCCACTAAGAACTTCCATGGACCAATGTGAACACAACCCCAAAGTGAACAGAACCAACACAAAGCCCCAGAGTGAACACAACCAACCACAAGCAGTTGGAAAGAGTTGCTTTATATGATTTTGTACATAGAAAGGTAAAGGGCAACTGTACAATGTTATCTATCCTGATTCAATCCCAATTTTTTCTCCAGAGGAGAAGGAGAGAGACCCAAAAGGGAGAGGAGTTGACTCTCAGTAGCTTTCCACTGCCCTGGAAAAGGAACAGCTCTGGTTGCTACAACTATGGTTCCTCTTTCCTGCTGTTTGTGGAGGGGTGACCATTACTGCGGTCTACTAGTGCCCCCTATCGTCCACTTCCAGAAACTCACAGGGCAGGGTGAAGGGCTAAACCTGAGCATGTTATCTTAACACCCTGAAAACTTTGCTGACAAAGAAATCTCAAAATTTTGAAACTATGCTTCTACCTTTAATTCACTGAAGGGCAGTTTATAGTCAAGTTATATTATTATTTCTAGACATAGAGGGTTTTAGGAAGGCTCTTTAGAAAATATTTAGCCAATTGTTTTTACCTAAATGTAGGTATTAGTTCTGAGAAATATTAGCAGTTATTATGTGAAACCAAAATGGGTTAGGAAACACTGGGTTAAGTAAACATTAATTATGAACTTCCCTGGTGGTCCAGTGGTTATGACTCTGTGCTTTCAATGCAGGAGGTATGGGTTCAATCCTTGGTTGGGGAATTAAGATCCCATGGCCAAAAAAAAATTAAAATTAAAAAAAATTA
Organism: Bubalus bubalis; assembly: GCF_019923935.1. Classification (NCBI taxonomy): domain Eukaryota; kingdom Metazoa; phylum Chordata; class Mammalia; order Artiodactyla; family Bovidae; genus Bubalus; species Bubalus bubalis. The sequence goes on from NC_059160.1 coordinate 54,356,508, forward strand.
ACATTAATTAAATACTAGATAAGCAGGTTCTTTCTGGCTGGTCATCTCAGATCATTGAACATGGATTGTGTGTCTCCCAAGGGGAAATGCAGTTTCTCAATATCATCTGACAACAAGAATCACTTTATGTATGAATTTCTTGTAGGGCTAATATTTCAGAGAAGACTTCAGAAAAGTGCTCATTGAGTTCAAATGAATCTTTCTACAAATGAGGTTACAGTCTCAGAAGGTGCCAGAGGCTGGGAGGTGGCAGAGCCACCATGAAGATCCACCAGGAGGCTCCCAAGCTCTCAGAGCTGCTTCTTCACCCGAGTGAGTGTCCATCTCCTCCCCAGAGCTGATCCTTCGTATTCCTGTTTCCATAAAGTGTGTTTGTTTGTGGAATGCGAAATGGCATCACCCTCAGCCAAGGACATTGGGCAAGAAACCCCTTTCAAGAATGCTCCAACTCTTTGGGAGGAGAAATTGCTTCTTTTATTTTCAATTCAATTTCACTCTCTCTTTTGAAGAACCTCATTGTTTTATTACGACAGAGGATGAGATGTTTGGATGGCATCACCGATGCGATGGACATGAGTTTGAGTAGGCTCCAGGAGTTGGTGATGGACAGGGAAACCTGGTGTGCTGCAGTCCATGGGGTCCCAAAGAGTTGGACACAACTGAGTGACTAAACTGAACTGTTTTATTTTAAAAAAAACGACAACAACCCTATATTTAGCAAATACTTATGATGTACATGACTTTCTGGTTCTTGGAAGATTCAAGATGATATACCATGTTGGGTAAGAGTAAAGGCTTGGAGGTTAAATTCCAGTTCTGCCACATTCCAGTTATGTACATTTGGACAAGTTACTTATCATCTTTCGTCTCAAAATGTGGCAACAATCTAAGTGTTGATTGACAGATGAGAGGCTTGAGAAATTATAGTGTATATATTGGGTTGACCAAAAAGTTTATTTGGGTTTTCCATATATTGGTCAACCCAATGTATACAATGAAATATTATCCAGCTTTAAAAAAAAAAAGAGGAGGAAATCTTGCCGTTTGCAACAATGTGAATGAGCCTGAAAGACATTATGCTAACTGAAATAAGCCAGACAGAAAAAAACTGCATTATCTCACTTATATGTGGAATCTGAAGTAGTTGAATACATGGGAGTTAAGAATAGAATGATGGTTAACAGGGGAGGGAAGGTGAGGGAAGTGGGGAGATGTTGGTCAAAGGTACAATGTTGCAGTTATGTAGTCTAGAGATCTAATGTTCGGGTTGTAGTTGAGAATGCCATAATGATTATTGGAAATCTGCTAAGACAGTAGATTTAAGGTGCTCTCACTAACAATAACCAAAAAAGGTAACTATGAGAAAAGATATGTTAATTAGCTTAAATGCAGTAATCATTTCACTACATATGTTTATCAAATCACCATGCCATACACCTAAAACATTTACAAGTTTTATTTAAAAAATCAACTTATAAAATAAATAAGAAACTCAGAATCCCTGTCTATAAAACAGAGATAACACTAATCCCTCATCTACAGAATTGTGTTGAGTGTTAAACTAGAGAATACAGTTGTCCCTTGGTATTCATGTGGAATTGGTTCCACCACCCACTCACCTTCAACAGATACCCAAATCTGCAGATGCTCAAGCCCCTTATATAAATGGGTAGTACAGTCAGCACTCCGCACAAGGTTCTACATCCATGCAGATTCAGCCAACCAGTTTGAAATCCAAGGCTGTTTGAATCTGCAGATGCAGAGCCCGGATACAGAGGGCTGACTGCGTGTGTAAAACAGTTAGTAGGGTGTCGGCGCCTATAAGTGTTTAAAAAGTATTTGTGGCTACTATTATTGTTGTTTTTGTTATCATGATTGTGGATATTATTATTGTTATTAAGATTCTTGTTACTATTACTATTACTGGTCCTGTCCCAAAGGACTTAATAGCCCAGGTGGTGATAGAAGACAAGCACAGTTAGAAACTTCAAATAACAGTATGAGGGAATGGAACAGAGAGAGCAACTAGGTCTCGTGTCACTTGCTGTGAGCCTTCAGCAGCTGCCTCAAGCACTACGTGAAGAAGAATTCTAAGGTTCTTGACAGTCTTGGAGAAAGAGAGCACCCATACAATTTGGTGATGTTTTCCTGGAATGAGGCGTATGCATGAGGTTATACTGCACATATTTACCATTCTTAGAATAAATGATGAAATGCCAGATGTGACTGATTAGAATTAAGTCATTTCTGTAGAAAATAAGATAGCTGGACCTTGGAGGATGAGTTTAACGTGAACAGAAAGCAGTGAAGTAAGGGAAGGAGAGCTATCGGGCGCCAGGAATTTTGTGAGCAGATGTGCCAAGGATAAGATCCACATGGCCTATTTGGGTGGCAATAAGTAGACCAGTGTGTCTAGAGAAGGGTTTGATGCTAAAGATTAGCTCTACATATAGGGTCACCAGAGCCATAGTGCTAGGGACCCAACATCAAATAAGCTTCTCCCATTGTTGCCATAAGTTCCCGCTTATGCACTGGGCCATTTACCTGGATTTGAAGCTCAGACGATGTGGGTACTAGTAAGTCTCTAGCAGCATCTTGTCTCATATGGAGCTGCTCAAAGGCTCTTTCCCATCACCCCTGTTCATGAAGAGCATCCTTTCATGTCTAGTTCTTGACTGCCATTCAGAGCCCACTATTCTACAGGCACTTGGCCCTGCAGCCCCAAGCATCTGATTCTCAGCAAGTGCAGATGCACACATAGATAAAAAGTCATCTCTTGTGTGAAACCCATATAAATCTTATTTATGTTGAATTGATTCATGCTGCTTTTCAGGTCTACTATATCCTTCTACTTTTCTGTACAGTTTAATTTTTGAGAATTTGATATTGAAACGAACTAAAAATCTTAATAAAAAAATAATTGTAATATACAATGAAACTATGTAGCTTTGTCCTATGTTTTCCAAGTCTCCTGTAAACATGTTCTCATACTTTCATAATTTAAGAAAGGAAAAAAAAAAAAGAGTCCACCTGCCAGTGCAGGAGACGTGGGTTCGATCCCTGATCTAGGAAGATCCCACATGCTTCGGAGCAACTAAGCCCGTGAGCCACAACTATTGAGCCTGTGCTGTCGAGGCCAGGAACCGCAATGACTGAAGCCCGCTGCCCCACCCTAAGGCCCATGGTTCTCAATGAGAAGCGACTGAAATGAGAAGCCTGCACACAACAACTAGGGAATAGCTCCCACTCGCTGCAACTAAGGAAAAGCCTTCACAGTAATGAAGACCCAGCTCAGCCAAAAATAAACTTTTTAAAAAGTCATCAAAAATGAAAAATAAAGAATCAACCTACTAGAAACTGTAGCTTCCCTGTGCCTTCCCTCTGTTCAGAACTGGGCAAGCTCTGGGTGGGATATCAGAGGGATTTATTAAAAATCACAAATGAGGATGGGAGATTCTGAAATATTCCTGTTTTCAAAACTTCATAATGTGGCATAATATTTTATTCATTTTTTGATGGAGTCTTTATCTCTACTACAGAACAGGAGCTTCTGTATTAGTTGGGACTTGTATGGTTACAAATGACAGAGAACTAACTCAAACTCATTGAAGCAAAAGAAGGGGCTGTTATGAGGGTTAATGTGACACCTGTGAAACCCGAAGAGGCATATGCCTGGGACACAGCCAACACTGAAACACAGAACTCCAAGACCATCAGGGTTTTCATTCATTCTTGTCTCTGTACCTCCATTCCTTCATGTTCTTACTTACATGTTTCCTTTAGCTAGCCATCACCTTTCTCCAGGTGGTGAAAAACATGGGGCTCCATAGCTCTTAAATGTACCAGTATAGCTACATAGCTTCGGACACCTAAAAGAGATTAGCTTAACATTCCCTCTGGTTCCAAGGTGAAAACCCCCCTAGAAGGACTCAGTGAAGTAGTGTTAAGTCAGACAAACTCCAGAGAGCCATCAAACAACATGGCAGCTCCTATGGAACCACAAAGATGGGTGAAGAATGAGGAAACTTCTGGAAGAAGGCGGGTGAGGTGCTGGGCAAACAAAACAAGAGGTACCTGTAACACCTTCTCTTATTTGTTTTGTCATGCCAGCTCAGCTTTGCTATCAACCAACAATTCCATTCATTTCATAAGCATTTAATAAACACTTACTGAGCATATGCTGTGTGCCAGGTACTATGCTGGATCCTAAGGATGAAACAACAACCACAAGGCTCTTAGAATGCTAGACATTCAGAGATGCAAAGAAATACAAACTAGACTTAGTTTAGGACCTCTAGGAACTTACCGCTTAACTGAAGGCAGAAGACTGTATTTGGAGAAGCATGAAGGGGTAGGCTGTGTGCTATGGAGCATGAGGGTAAAGGAAAGTGAGTGGGGTCAGTGAGGCCTGGAACATTCCCGAGAAGCATCTTGGAGAGCGTGATACTCCAGTGGGGTCTGTAAAGGGTAAGGAAGTTTTCGTTTATGACTACATGTGTTTAAAGTCCAGGATTTTCACGACATCACACTGAGTGAGGCCTCTGCTCCTGGCTCTCTCATCTGGAGGCCTTCCGGAATGCAGCTGGCGGCCAGTGGCCCTGTTCCCCTCTCAGAGATGGGACTACCACCCACAGCTCTCTGATAGCTGAGTGTTTTATTGCCATGGCCTGTTGGATCAAAGCCTCTGAGTCTGAGGCAAGTTCAGAATCATTTCCTTCAAGGATTAACTCATCTTTCTGGGCTTGGGGAGCTACACAAGCAACATCTGGTACAGCCTGCAGAGGGGTGCTTCACCCAAGGAGTCTCAGATTTCAACATGTGAGCCATCCTGCTGAATAACATCACCGATGGGAAACAGCACTCAGAGACCTCGTCTTGTCGTAACAAGAGCTCTGAGTAACGCCCCGTGGTCATGTTTTGCACATGACCATAATAAATGGTGCAAACTGTAGCAGGTTTATCACTTTGTTTCTTGCCAAAGGGACTGAATTCCACACTGATGGGGTCGAAATCCCCTTGCGGGTGTCTTCTGGGGTCATTCCATAGCCCATGATAGCACTATTAACCACCCCATCCTGTGCACGTGCCTGTACGCAGGCTCACACGTTAATGCGGTCACAGGGAATCTCTCAGTCAGTTTCTTTTCTCAGAGCCTATCTCTCACCTCCCTGTCTGCCCAGGTATCCTGGAAAATCCTTGGTTGGGCCCATTTCCTTGCTCTTTGGTAAATCTTGGCTTTATTCCTCCACACTGTGGTTTTGATATCCCTGGCTCTGCCCTCTGCATCCTATAGGTCAGTCCCACCACTCCTGGAGTTCTCCTCAAGGTCAAGATTTTACCATGCTCTTAAAGGTAAAACACTGTAACCATTGGGTGTTTATCGTTTATAGGAGTACTATTCTCATCATGCAAGACTCACCAATGAGGAAAATGAAACTCGGTGAGAATGCCCAGGTTGCAAGATATAAACCCATGTCCATTTCACTGCTAAGACTGTGCTCATTTTAAGGGATGAATATAGGAAACCCAGAACATGGTCATGGGAGTCCCACACGGGAATCCCTACTTCCAAGAGGGAGAGGGAGAAGGAAAGAGAAATAAGGACAACACTACTGGGTTCAAAGGAGGAGAACTTTGAGACATGGTGAATTGTGTCTAAGGCCACAGTTGGCAAATATTGAGACCATTGGCCTGAAGAAGGTGACTGGCATTGTTAAGAGAAGTGTTAATTCTTAAGTGTTATTGTTCAGTTGAGTGATGGGTCTGCAAGAAGCTAAGTAGTGGGTAGACTCCAAACAAAAGGAAAGGGCCACCAGATAGATGAATAAAGTGAGAGACTGTTATATATCTATTAAACTTGAAACTTGGAGAAGGGGAGAGTACCGAGAAATTGTTTTGACAAGTCCTTCAGGTGATTCCCATACACACTAAAGTTTGTGAACCACGCTAGAACAGAGTTCCTCAGCCTTGGTTCCACACTGGAATCACTTGGAATAATGATGCTTCTGCTCTATTCCTGAAATTGATTTAGCTGTTCAGGCACTAGAGATGTACAAAACTCTCCAGGTGATTCTAATGTGTAGCTACAGCTACCTCAAAGAGGATGTGGAAGGAGTGAAAATAGCAGTGATGCAGAGGATTAGTTGTGCCAGGCATTGTGCTGAAGATATAAGAACATGCTTTTCAAGGGACTTCCCTGGTGGCCCTGTGGTTAAGAATCCGCCTTCCAACGCAGAGGACACAGTTCTATCCCTGGTCAGGGAACTAGGATCCCATATGCCGTGAGGCAACTAAGCCCTCAAACTACTGAGCAACTACTGAGCCCACCTGCTCTTAGAGCCTGAGAGCTGCAACAAAAACCCAAAGCAGTCAAAAAAAAAAAATTAATAGACAAAAGAAGAACATACTTTGCAAGCGTCGTTAATGGGCATAAGGAAAACCCAACATACTCCCCAATACCTTATGGGCTTTGCTTCAGTGACTCTTCATGACAAGTCTATGAGGCAGGTAATATCGTTATTCCCATTTTACAGGTAAAGAGACTGAGGTTCCAAGAAGTTACCTGACTTGCTGCGGTGTCAAAGCAGGAACTTGAAAATAAAATCTTTGACTCTGACAAAAAAAGTACTGATTTTTTTTTTTTTTACTGCAATAAAATATACACAATGTAAAAATTGCCACTTTCACCGTTTTGAAGCATACAGTTTCAGTGGCATTAAGTATATTCACAGTGTTGTGTAACCATCACTACAATCCATTTCCAGAACTTTTTCATCATCCCAAACAGAAACTCTGTACCCATTAAACAATAATCCCCCATTCTCCTCTCCACCCCCACCCCACCCACCGTGCCAAGCTCCTAGTCATTTCGTCTATTGTTTGTGTCTATGAATTAAAATATACATTCTAAATCACAGTTTCCAGATAGGCCCAAATAAAAAATGGATATGCTGAAACTGATCAAATTTCTTCCTTAAATAAGGGTATCTCTGAGTTAGATGAGGCTCCCCACCTCCAATCTAAATACTGAACAATGTGTGAAGTGAAGATGTTAGTCACTCAGTCATCTCCAACTCTTTGCAGCCCCATGGACTGTAGCCCTCCAGGCTCCTCTGTCCATGGAATTCTCCAGGCAAGAATACTGGAATGGGTAGCCATTTCCTTCCTTCTCCAGGGGATCTTCTTGACCCAGGGATCGAACCCAGGTCTCCTACATTGCAGGTAGATTCTTTACCATCTGAACCACCAGGAAAGCCCAATTCCCACCAAACAGCAGATGTTCTCTTGCCTCGGTGCCACAGCACAGGTGAATCCCTTTTCCCACCTCGCCTCCACTGAGTAGACTGTCTCCTCCTTCTAGTCTCCTTCCGGACATGACCCTCCCTGAGGACCCAAACCAAGCTCTTCAACTAGTATGGTCCCACAGACCCAGCGTTGCAAACTAGTGTTAACTCCAATCACGTGTGTCTTATTAAAACGCAGATTTGGATTTAGTGAGTCTGAGTTGGGGCCCTAAGATTCTGCATTTCTATCAAGCTTCCAGGTCCCTTGAGCAGTGAGGTCAGGAAGGGCAGTACTTCACCACTGCCCATTTTTCTTTCTTTACTCTAGTGTTTCCTTGGCTGTTTCTCCTCTCCACTATAAATACCTTGAGGGCAGAAAGCCATCTTCTTTATTGTTATATTCCAGAACTTAGCATGGTGCCAATCCAGAGTAACTCTCAATAAATGTTGAATGAATGAATAAATAAATGAGCTCACAGGTTGGAAGGATAAAAAAGAACCAGATCTGTGAAGAGCCTGGTAAACCATACTGAGGAATTTGAAATTTATCCTGAAGCTATGGGGAGTTACTGAAGGATTTTAAGAGGCTGATATAACACGTGTATGTATGTGTGGTGTGTAACATGTGTTGAAAAGAACCAAGAATGAAATCAAGGAAACCATAGTGAACTTTTGCACTAGTCCAAGCAAATAATTATGAAGGCCTGCACTAAGACAGTGATGGTAGGAATGGGAAGGAGGAAGAGGATTCATGGCCATAGAGATGATTAACGACACAGTCCCCATTTGCTTCTGACAGACCCAGTTTATTTCTGGCACACTTATTAATAATGTCACTTTTACTTACAGAATGCCCTGGTTTGGATGATAATTATCTTTTAACCCTGTACATAGGAGATGAAGTTAACAGAGCATTAGGTGGGGGTGAGGAGCAGAGCGTTTCTACCTTGAGCAACCCAGTGAATGGTAACACCATTTACCAACCAGGCAGTCCAGAAGAAGCAGTGGGAGAAGAAATTTCTCTTTAAAATAAACATAGTTAAGTTAACAAATGCTAAACTGGGTGTGGGGAAAGGGAACCCTCCTACACTGTTGGTGGGAATGTAAATTAGTTCAGTCTCTATGGAACAGTATGGAGGTTCCTCAGAAAACTAAAAATAGAATTACCAGAAGATCCAGCAATCCCACTCCTGGGCAATACCCACACAAAATTATAATTCAAAAAGATATATATGTACCCCTATGTTCATAGCAGCATTATTTACAATAGCCAAGATATGTAAGCAATCTAAATGTTCCTCAGCAGATGAATGGATAAAGATAGTTAAGTCATTGACAAGTATTCAGTAAATTGCAGTAAGAGCATCACAAAAGTCACAAAGGAGACACAGAAATGGCTGAAGTCTGGGGAATTCTGAGGAAAAGGATTATCCTTCCACTCTGAACCTCGGAAGCGAATTAGTCTCAGAACCGTTCATTAGGAAACCTGCCCTCATCTGCCATTCACACCGACTGCAGATGAGATTCAAAATGGCCAATTCCAACTTGTGTTTCTCACTTATTTTACTCCTTTCAAGTCACTGCTACATCTGCTCCCAACAGCTAAAGACTTTTGAGTATCTTCAGCATTAACTGGATCCAAGCTGACCATGGTCATTCAGACAGTCAAACTAATGACGTTGCACGCCAAGGCCTGGTGAACTGAGTCTACTTGGAAGAACACGTGCCCTGATTTGAGCCAAAGGTCAGGGAACACCAGAATGTTCTACCACATTTATAAGCCCCATGACCCAAAATCCTAACTAGTCTCTATTCCTACTTGCCAGCACCTCAGCTCTTTCTTCCTCCTACAACATGTCAACAACTGGGTAATTATTTAATAAACTTCAGAACATACTTTTGCTTCTTCTCCCGGCCAGAGATACCAGGGATTTCCCCAGTTTCAGTTTCAAGGTGGCTCTGACTTCAGAGTTCCAAGTGCAGTCAAGCAGAAGAATAAATTCACTAGCTAGAGCCTTTGGGGGGGAACTTTCAAACAAAACTGTGGCTTTTCAAGTATTAAGAGGAAATGACAGACTGAACTAAGCTCAGTATTCATTTTAATACACGTGTTAAAGGTTATGTTAGCAGTTGTCAAATCACTGGCCAACCCTAACTACATCACTCTTCGCCCTAAATCAGATATCTTGAGTGGTACCAGAAGCTTCCTTCTTTGGCCTGACCCTGAGCACAACCCTGAGGGTTGTTCTGGAAGGTGAATTTTGTCTTCCAGGCATTCCTATCACTTGTGCTAATATTAGCCTGATGAGCAAGAGAGCTGGAACCCAGGACTCCGAGACCTGAGACCCTTCTGCTGCTGCTAGAGGTTCTGAGAACTCTACATCCTATATCCACATCGCCTGCCGGAGGTGGAATGCCAAGCCCATTGGTCTGTCAAGTGTGAGGACTTCTGTTACCCAGTTGGGGACAGCCTAGTGGTGTCTCCTCTTCACCCTACTATGACTGCGTCCTTGGCTAGTAGAGAGCAGATGTTTCTAACCCCAAGCCTGTCTTATTGCACCAACCAGAAGCAGAGATACCAAGAGTTCAGAGACCTAGGAAACCACCCTCATAGCCACCAGAGCCTTGGTCATACTGAGTGTTACCCCTAGCCTGCAGCCTCACTGCCCCCGGGACTCCTTAGCCATTTTGGTTACTTCTCGGGGGTTGTGCATGGCGTGGGAAAGCTCATCTCACACTCCCACTAAAGACTGGTGTGGCACAGGAGCCCTCTCCCTCATGTGTTCCCACTGCCCTCTCCCTGCCACCCTGCCCCACCCCTGTCAGTCTTGGAAGCACAGAGCACAACCGGGATTCACTCTTTTGAAGCAACAAAATGGACATTTCACCTGTTTTTCTAAACTTGCTAGTTTAGGGATTTCACCCCCTTGAGGCCTTGTGTGATGTGATCCTACAGACACTGATAAGTTAATCATACTCACGTGAGAACAGATGATAACTACACGGTCCTGGTAGGAAGGTTGGGAAGGTTGCCTACACGGTGGGAAGGTTGACTGTCAGGGTCACATCACTGGGTTTGGTCAAAGCGTCATCACTTGGTTGGTACCTGCCTGGTGACAACCTCACAGCAAACACCTTAATTTCCTTAAGGTGTGTAAGGAAATTAATTCCCTTAATTTCCTCAGTGGTAAAATGCGACTAATTATGAGATGATCACCTTCTCACATCATCTTTGCCATGGTTGGATGCTCAATCAGTATTAACAGGACATGAGTAATAATGCAAGCAAGTAAAAAATGTTCTTGGTGGTTAAGCAAAATTCCCTGAATACCTGAAAAATACTGGAAAAAAGTGAACACTGTCTCCCCATAGGTAAACCCAATTTTGTTATTTTCAAAATGACAAAAGGATTTTGTGGACAGTGAAAGTATTTGGTATGATGCTACAATAGTGGATACGTTTCAGTATACATTTGTCAAAACTCTTGGAATGTGCACCACGCCCAGAGTGAACCCTCATGGATGCTATGGATTATGGTGTAATGATGGATCAAGGGCCTGTATCAAGGTAGGCCATCTTTAAAGCCTGTTATTTCTTTTTTTTTTTAATATAAATTTATTTAATTGGAGGCTCATTGCTTTACAATATTGTAGTGGTTTTGCCATACATTGACATGAATCTGCCACAGGTGTACATGTGTTCCCCATCCTGAACCCACCTCCCACCTCCCTCCCCATCCCATCCCTCTGGGTCATCCCAGTGCACCAGCCCTGAGCACCCTGTCTCATGCATCGAACCTGGACTGGCAATCCTTTTCACATATGATAATATACATGTTTCAATGCCATTCTCCCAAATCATCCCACCCTCGCCCTCTCCCACAGAGTCCAAAAGACTTCTATACGTCTGTGTCTCTTTTGCTGTCTCACATGAGGGGTTATCGTTACCACCTTTCTAAATTCTATATATATGTGTTAGTATACTGTATTGGTGTTTTTCTTTCTGGCTTACTTCACTCTGTATAATAGGTAAAGCCTATTATTTCTAAGTTACATTTCCCAAAGCTGGAATCTCTCTCTGTGTGCCCCCTGTTCCCCACTCACTGGTCATTCCACACTGACCACCAAGCTATAAGGTCTGCTACTGCTGCTGCTGCGTCACTTCAGTCGTGTCCAACTCTGTGTGACCCCATAGACGGCAGCCCACCAGGGTCCACCATCCCTGGGATTCTCCAGGCAAGAATACTGGAGTGGGTTGCTATTCCTTCTCCAGAGCATGAAAGTGAAGTCGCTCAGTTGTGTCCGACTCAGTGACGCCATGGACTGCAGCCCACCAGGCTCCTCCGTCTATGGGATTTGCCAGGCAAGAATACTGGAGTGGGTGCCATCGCCTTCTCCTATAAGGTCAGGGAGGACCAAAAGCCTGCGAATTCCCCCAGGGTTCTGTAATGAGTCAGCTTGCCAGAAAGAGGAAAGGGAATATGGTGATTGATGATTGATATCTATAAAAGCAAAATGTTCTCAGACCTTAAGGAAGTGTAAGTGAAATGGCAGGCCTTCAAAGAGATCCCAAAAGAGAAAGTGGATAGAAAAGGGACAAGATTAGAAGAGGCAGAGACAGAAGTGCAAGATCACAATGAAAAACCCGAGAATGAGAAAAGCTATGGCCAACCTAGATAGCATGTTAGAAAGCACAGACATTACCAACAAATGTCCATCTAGTCAAAGCTATGGTTTTTCCAGTAGTCATGTATGGATGTGAGAGTTGGACCATAAAGAAAGCTGAGTGCTGAAGAATTGATGCTTTTCAACTGTAGTGTTGGAGAAAACTCTTGAGAGTTCCTTGGACTGCAAGGAGATCAAACCAGTCAATCCTAAAGGAAATCAGTCCTGCATATTCATTGAAAGGACTGATGCTGAAGCTGAAATTTCAATACTTCAGCCACCTGATGCGAAGAAGTGACTCATTTGAAAAGACCCTGATGCTGGGAAAGATTGAAGGCGGGAGGAAAAGCGGACGAAAGAGGATGAGATGATTGGATGGCATCACTGACTTGATGGACATGAGTTTGAGAAAGCTGCGGGAGTTGGTGATGGGCAGGGAGGCCTGGCATGCTGCAGTCCATGGGGTCACAGAGTCGGGCATGACTGAATGACTGAATGACTGAACTGAACTGAGCTGAGATGGAGATGCTCTTGACCATGGACAGAAGGAGACCGGGCACCTGAGAGGAGGCAGAAGACAGGGATGGTGTTCTGTTTGCAGAGAGGGGAGCAAACAGCCTTGCCCTCCCTACCCTGGGAGCTTAAATAAAAGGGGGAAGGAAGAGGGGTTTGTAGAAGAGCAGTGACACAGTCAGCTGGTCTCTGCCCCATAACCTGTACTACAAAATCCACATGATGAATGAATGTGTTGCCCAGAAAAGGTGAATTTACCATCAGTATCCCCAGTTTGGATGAAAGGGTAAAATAGCTGGGAAGATTTTCCAACAAAAAATGCTCAAGAGGCTCCAAAGGCAAGATGACAGTAATTTGTCAAATCACAGATGCAGTTCCCGTGGGTGCCACCATTCCCACTTACAGGATTTCTCCTGCAGATGTCCTTGCAACCATGTGAAATGCTGTATGTACTAGGTCATTCACTTGTAATTGCAAAGTTTGGAAACCACATGACTGATCATCAAACAGGGGTCTTGTTAAATAAAGGATGGCACATGGAATACTGTACAGGGGTTAAAAACAGAACAACAAAGAAACACGAAGAAACTCTCTATGTATTGCTATGCTAAGTCACTTCAGTCGTGTCCGACTCTGTGTGACCCCATAGACGGTAGCCTACCAGGCTCCCCCGTCCCTGGGATTCTCCAGGCAAGAACACTGGAGTGGGTTGCCATTTCCTTCTCCAATGCATGAAAGTGAAAAGTGAAAGTGAAGTTGCTCAGTCGTGTCCGACTCTTAGTGACCCCATGGACTGTAGCCTACCAGGCTCTTCCGTCCATGGGATTTTCCAGGCAAGAGTACTGGAGTGGGGTGCCAGTAAGTACATATCTCTGAGACACACTGCCTAGTCAAAAAAGGCAGGCTCAAAACTGTGTGCAAGGTATGCTACATTTGGGAAAGAAATTAAAAGGGAAATCATCTTATAGGTATGTTTCTGCTTGTATTTTCATTGAAAAGGGCTATCTGCCAGAAGAGGGGTGAATTAAGTGAGGGAACAGGCAAGTACAAAGGTTCTTCACAGAGGACCTTTTTATAGTTTTGATGTTTGAATCGCATCAATATATGACTGATTCAAAATTTAAAAAATAAGAAAACATGATTCAGAGTTGAAGGACTGCAAGTGAGGAACGGCTGAATGGCCACTTATCTAAAAATTATCTTTCCACCACAGCACAGTAAGTCCAGGAAACAGTAGTTTGCTATATCTGCATATTAGAACTCTTGAGTGTTTGTATAAATCGGGGCTCTTCTAGGAATAAGCATAAGAAATCCAGCCCGAGTCTACCAAAGTTAAAGAGAGACTCACGTAACTGAAGAGTCCAGAGGTGGAGCTGGCTCCGGGGATGGAGGGCTTTGCGCATCACTGAGGGACTGCCTAGGCTGCAGGCTTCCTAGGCATCATCTCACAGCACCCTGGCCCAAACCACAGGGCAGATGGCTGGTAGCCCTGTCAGCATTTTCCAAGCATCGATTCTGGAGGGCGCCACCACCCCCAACGCGACTTTGGCATCCTGCTGCCCTTCATTTTAGAAGATGGATCTGCTGGGGGTGACCCAGGAGCATCAGAAACTTCTCCTCCAGGGCTTGAGGCTGTGGTTGCTTGCTCTCTTGTGCAACAGACAGGATGCAGATGTATGACATTCTGGCCTGGAGAATGCAGGGCATTCAGAGCCAGACCAAGAGTATGTGTGTGGGGAGACGGCTGGGCTTACAGGCTTGCCAGAATCAGGGAGTGGGAGAGAGTGAAGACCACTTATCTTCCTCCCACTGCCCCTTCCTCATTCCAGGCCCAAATACCAGACCAGGGCGTCTCCAAATGAGTGAAAAATGGGAGCATGGGACCATGCCACATGTAAGGGATGTTAGGAAATCCAGACACAGCACAACACTCATGCACTTAATTTGGTTTATGAAATGCAATTTCTGTGGAATCCTCTGTTAGTGTTTAGGGGGCAGGGGAGATGCACTTGATTATTAATCAAGAAAACAAGAGCCCCAGACTGGAATCTGTTGCAGTAGAACCACTTACAGGTCACTGAACTTCTCTTTTTTTTTTTGCCTTAGCTTCTTCATTTGAAACATGTGACAGTTCACTGTCTGACTAACCTCAGAGATTAAATAAGAACACAAGAAATTTGAAAACATATAAATATGACTTTGAAGTTAACTGAAGGCAAACTGATCACCTATATGACTAACTTTTTTTTTTTACCTGAAAAGATTGGTAGCCGGTAAAATTTGGTTTACTCTGAATCAAGTTGGGTTGGCTCTTCTGGCCTCTTGGGGTCAGGGAGAACTGAATTCTGTAGTGGAATCTGCAGCTTTACATTAGTGCAAGACCCATTTCCCATCCCTTTCTTCTGAGAAACAACTTTCCAGCACCATCAGCCCAGTAGTTTGGGTGGCGCAGACCCCTCTCAGTGCTCCAGAGGTGAACATGTGACACTGGTCTGACCAATCAGAGCATTGCACTTCCCCGGGTGACAGGGTGGGCATGTGACCCAAGGCAGCCAATCGGAGAAAGTGAGTTTCAACTGGAGGGCTTTGGTTAGAACTTTTAGGAAGCCCTCTCATTCCACTGGACAGTTTGTAGCTTGGGGCTTCTAGAAGCCATCTCACGCCCACCAAGGGGAAAGCCTGCCTGAGAATGATGCCAGCAGAGAGAAGGAGAGAATAGATGGAGTCCTGGTGACTTTCTGATCCAGCCGTCCCTATAGACAGCTCCACTGCAGGACCTCGCATAACTTGAATCAATAGATGCCTCTCTTTCTTTCAACAACGTTGAGTTGGATTTCTATGCAAACTTCTGATACTACTACTCAAAAATCTCTACAAAGATGAGCCATCCTGCCCACAGGCAAAACTACATGAATTAAGAAAACATAAGGTTTGGGACTTCCTCAGAGGTCCAGTGTTTAAGATTCCACTTTCCAATGCAGTGGGTAAGCATTCAATCCCAGATCAGGGAACTAAGATCCCACATGCCGCATGGTATGGCCAAAATTTTTTAAAATAATAATAATGAGATTTAAACTCTACCTCTATAGAATCCAAGTGGAGCTAGAATACTTTCCTGAATAAATATACTTCATAGTAGTACCAAGTCGACATATTATAATTTAACAGAGACATAGATTTAAAATAAAGAAATATTTCATTTTATTTTACTCTTTCAGCCATGAGGTCCAAGGAAATGCGAGTTCATGGAAATCAGAAATAATACCAAAATATGGAGGAGACCAGCTTTTGAGATTTCATGAAATCAGCAGAATGTGATTGTCTGGAGTGAGTTTTGGCCTTCTCAGTTTGCCAAGCCAGGTGTACCATTTGGTCTAGCCCATGGAACAATTTCTGTGATAACTGTCCAGGATGAAGAGAGTCATCATAGAATGGAGACGCCCAAACAACTGAAACATTTACAGCACACAAAACAAAACAGTCAATATTAAAAGGTGACATAGGCTATTTATTACCTCATTAGTAAACCAGAGTAAATCTCATTATGCAGTACTACAGACATCCCCCAGCCATGTCTCCACTTGCTCACTCCCTCATTCATGCATTCAGTGAGTTTTTATTAAGCACCTACTGTGTACCAGGAGGCAGCCTGGTAAATGCTCGAGTAACAAAGATTAAGGCACAGACTTCTGCCCTCAAGGAGCTCCCAATCTAAATCACGCAGAGAGATACAGAAATGAAGGATGACAATGAATGTGTCAAGAAGGGCTGATAACAACAGTCTGTTCCAAGGGAGACCCAACTGTGGATTCATTCTACTGCAGGTTCCACAGCAAAGGTAAGTGGTGTTCCTCCTCTGCAGAACACAGATGTAACCAGCATTTCAGTTCCAAGTTACCACCAACCCAGAGCTGGGTCTCAGTCTTTCACCACTGAACCCGCAGGGGAGATAGGGTCTGTCCTTGCGGAGGCGGCTGACCACTACTGAGCCTCCTTCCATGGCTGGCCAAGTGAGCTGCTCTGCCCTTGGCATGAGCCCTCAAGGTCTGGAACCTCTTGGCTAGACATGGGTTTCTGGTCTGGAGGGTCCCTGAAGGTGAGTTCCTTCTCTTCCACTTTTAAAGCTTTGCATCTCAAGAGCCACTTCTTCCTCTGGAATGACTTGCTTTTCACTCGTCATTCGTGATGTGCTATTACCGAGCAAAGGATCTGCTTCACATCTCATAGAGTGTGCAAACATCCAGCCGTGGGGATGAAGAAGAGGAGCAAAGTAACTCCCTCCTGCACCGTGCTCCTCTCCCTCCCCTCTCAGACCTGCACTCCCCTGCACTCCCCGTCAGCGCCCATGGGCTGGCGTGAAAGGAATGCGAGATGTGTGGTGCGGCTTCTGAGTCAGACAGTGTGTCGAGTTGTGCCAGTAACAATAAAGGGCAGCTTTGTAAGTGGAATGTGTAATGCTTTTCGCAGGTTGGTTTCTGCAGAGGTTTAGGATTGAGCAAGTCTCCTTCCCATAATCCCGCATTCCTCGGATGTTCCCTGAGACACACTCCCCTCCTCCCCTCATCATTCTGGAATCCAGTGAGTTCTTCTTGTTAGTTGCTCACCTCCATTTCACTCTGTTGTTAGAAGGATTTGATTTCTAACTTGCCTGGCTGAAACCATCCCACCTGGAACACATCACTACAGACTGCCGTCAGTTAGCAGCAAGGGTAAAAGCTGGGTCTCTGTGAGCAGGGAGGCCCACAGGGCGGGGGACGGAATTTCAAAATGAGGTCTTCCATGGTCACTGAGTTAATGTGCATAGTGGTCTTAAGGCCTTTTGATAGAAGCTTTTTGCTTGGTTCATCTAAAAATCAGTCTCTTAGTTAGTGTTAGTTTATTAACTAAATCTTAATGATCATTTTAAACTGAATTTTAGAAATGCTCTTATGGTATAAAATTATACAGTGCATTCTCTAAAAATAAAATCTTAAAAAGAACATCCCCTGATTTTACTTTTGAATGAATTCCTCAGTTAGTGTATCTCCACAAATCACTCACACAGAGAGAAATTAACAAAAACAGAATTTGTATAAAAATAAGAGGTCTCCATTTGCTGGAATACCTTATTTTGTCTGTCAGGAATTTGTTAATACAAAAACAGTGTCTACTTGGAAAGTTATAAAAACATTGCTACAATGTCATAAATGCTCTACATTCTCTAGGAAAACATACCTTTGGAAATAATACAACTATTGGGAATTCTTAAAGAAATTCAAGTCCTGGATGTGCTGCAGATGAATTCCACACAGGGCAGCATTAAAACCCTGTCTGTCCTCTGTACCACTTTCAGGAATTGTCTGCCACTTCCACTGAGTGAGATAGAGTTCTTCTTTCTTCAAACATCACCATTGATTTCTGTGGATATTCTTAAGGTGACACTCTATTTAAAAAAAAAAAAAAAAAGTTTAAAAGAAGGTAAACAACACCGGTGCCAGCTCTGAAACTCCTAAGAGCTTTGCACCCCCTCAGAGATGATCTCACTATGGTTTGTAGGGAGCTTGAGTTGGGTCCTCAAGAATTTTCTTGGCTTTCTGTAACCTTTTAGTTAATAATTCACTTGTTTCAAGATGCAAGACTTTCCCTGTTGCCAAATCTGACAAGGTCCCACCTTCTCTCCGCCTTCAGAACATTTTTCAACAACACACTTTTATTTTTAAGAAAAGACATATTTCCTGTTATTTGGAACTTGTAAGTGAGACCTCCTCACAAAGTAAATAACCAGGATCTATGACCATAAGCATCAAATGGCAGGGGACAGATGAATGTTTCCTTGTTTGGGAGAACTATTCAAGATGCTTTCCTTTGGGAATACACTAAGTTGCACAATACTTGCAAATTTTTTTTTTGTTTTTCAAACACATAAGGGTAAAAAAGAAAGCTAATGCTCTTATGTTTCTTTAATGAGAGAAATGTTCTATGGCTTCCTACTAACCCTCATCATCAGTAACTTATAACATATGAATGGATAAATACCAACCTGGAAATCGTGGATGAATGTTAAAAAGTAGAAAATAAAACCAAAGGCCACTGTCCATTCACAGATCGCACTCACTACGTGATATACATAATCCTAAGAGCAAAAACAATAAGAGAAACAGAAGTGAGCCTACATGCATTCACTTTAGTGGACATATTGAAATAACAATGAGCAGGGCGGGACAGAGGAAAAAGCTGTCCAGTGAGCATAAATCAACCCCCGGAGGAAACGTGGTGAGCAAGGCCATGTGGATGTGCGTCGGGGCAGCTGCCCAACGAGAATGCAAATACAATAACCCCAAAGTTCTCTCCGGTTCTCACACACTCTGGCTTTACAACTTGTCTGTGGAATTTCATCAGGCAGAAGAAGGACCACAAAATGGCTGAGAGTGGAAAGCAAATGTGGACTCATTAGAAGAAAGAACTTTCCATACAAAGCATGACTGGTTCTCCCACCGCTGGGAACCCCAAAATTGAAAGGCAGGCTTGAAAAACACCTATCTAGTGTCTGTGTGGTTATTCCTAAGATCTGAAGTGTGCATCTAAAGGAGACTGGCTTCTGTGTTTCTCTGTTGCTTTAGAAAACGTCAGTTCAGACAACAGGTCTGCTTGTTATAAGGTTAGCACAGCTACAAAGCAAAAGCTAATACTGAGACTTCTCTTCTTGCTAATAGGAATGAGAGGGTGCAAGGCATGAAACAGAAGGGCTTCAATTGGGGTTCCAAAGTTGGCTACCTCTGGAGGCCAGGAAAAAGAAATGAAACTGATGGTTGCAAAAAGACAGGGACAATGGGGAGCCCATGCCTCATCTGTTCAGTTCCATTCTTGTCAAATGGGAAAATACGACCCCAGTGTAACTTTGAGATTAAAAAAAAAAAAAAAAAAAAAAAACCAACCCATGGAGTGTGTGTGCGTGTGTCAGAGACAAAGACATCTTCCCTGATTTTTTAAATGCTGGAAACCACTTTAAAAGCATTTTTAGGGACCTCCCTGGTGGTTCTGTGGTTAAGACCCCAATGCAGGGGATGTTAAGATCCCACATGTCTCAGGGCCAAAAAACTCAAAACATAAAAAAAAAACAAAACACAGAAGTGATAGTGTAACAAATTCAATAAGACTCTATAAAAAATGGTTCACATCAAAAAATCTTTTAAAAAATGATAAACAAAAACAGTTTTAAATACTGTCTAGAGTCCAAGTCTGGAGAAGGCAATGGCACCCCACTCCAGTACTCTTGCCTGGAAAATCCCATGGACGGAGGAGCCTGGTGGGCTGCAATCCATGGGGTCTCTAAGAGTCAGACACAACTGAGCAACTTCACTTTCACTTTTCACTTTCATGCACTGGAGAAGGAAATGGCAACCCACTCCAGTGTTCTTGCCTGGAGAATCCCAGGGACAGGGGAGCCTGGTGGGCTGCCGACTATGGGGTCACACAGAGTCAGGCACGACTGAAGCGATTTAGCAGCAGCAGCAGCAGCAGAGTCCAAGTCAAAAATGCTTGTCTACATTCTGATTTTAGCCCACATGCCAAATTAGCCTGTGGCCTGTCACCAGTTCCAGCCCTCTGATTTCAGATCATAACCTGTATTTTCTTCCTGCTTCACTGTCTGCTCTGCTGTCAGTTACAAAGGTGAACAAACAAATGTGCTAGACTACAGGTGGGTTCTTTTCTTTGCTCCACCACAAAGATCTCATCGAGGTGCATCAAACTTGATACCACTGCTCCCCCTCCCCACGGAGGGTTGCATCCACCCGCTGTTCTCACCCAGGCCACCCTGGGGAGTATATGACCAGCTGTATTAGGGAGTCCAGAACCAGGGCCACGTCCTTTTCAAAGGACTATAACATTAACCCCATCTCATGTCATCCCTGGACAATGAAGATGGCTTATCCAAATAGAAGCAGAATTTTGGGGGAGGGGAAGATATCTGTAGCATGACGTCAATGACAGTACACTGAAGCAGGGGTCCGGACTCTTGCACTACATTCTATTCCGTGAATTGATGTAAAGGGTTTTCTTTGCATTTGTGGATATTGGGAACAGAAGGCAATGAGTGGGATAGCAATTTTCGGAGTGAATAGAAAATCAGGTACTTTCCACATTTTTAAGATAGAAAATGAATGGGAAAAAAAGGGGTTGGGGGTAACTGTCGGGGGATTGATTAATCTTTCCCAGCAGCAGACTTGTTTCATTTGATTTGTGGTGGAAGGACTCCCCCCAGTGGTTAAAAAGTAAAATACACCCGAGGCTGCTCTGCTGTGAGCTCTCCTTTTCAGGAAGAACTTTTTCCTCCTAATTTCTGCCTGACTGGTCCTTCAGTCTCTCTCTTGCCTCCTGCCGGATTCCATCACCTGCCAGAATCCTTTGTAATGGTGGAAAGTCCTTCCTTAGACCCTGCTGTTACCCCAACCAGGGATCAAATCCGTGCCCAGCAGTGGAAGCACAGAGTCTTAACCAAAAGACCACCAGAGAAGTCCTTGAAACTGCTTTTCGAAAAGCATCAGTAACTCCACCTTTGCCTTGGGAAAAAACTCCTGCTCATCAGTAACTCCCATCTCTCTGTAGGTTAACAAAGGGCATGGTGCTGCTGCTGCTAAGTCGCTTCAGTCGTGTCCGACTCTGTGCGACACCATAGACAACAGCCCACCAGGCTCTGCCGCCCCTGGGATTCTCCAGACAAGAACACTGGAGTGGGTTGCCATTTCCTTCTCCAGTGCATGAAAGTGAAAAGTGAAAGTGAAGTTGCTCAGTCGTGTCTGACTCTTAGACCCCCTGGACTGCAGCCTACCAGGCTCCTCCGTCCATGGGATTTTCCAGGCAAGAGTACTGGAGTGGGTTGCCATTGCCTTCTCCCAACTAAGGGCATGAGCTGATCTCAATTCAAAACATCTGATTCCTCATGTTCCTATGCTGGGTCTGGAAATTACCTGTCACTCCACCCTATGCTCTGATGGCTCTTGATCCTGTCCCTGGTGTCTAACTGGACATTTCTCCTCAGTGTTTCACTGTAGCTTCAGATTCAACTATTCTGAAACCAAACCCATCCATTTCCCCCCATGGAATCATTAATTCCTGTTAGGAACCGAATCTGTTCATGAGAACATGTTCTTCAGCTTACCCAAGACAAAAGCTTGGAAGTCATTTCACTTCATTTCCTTTCATACTCAAGCTATTAATTCCAATGTAGGTGAATCTCGATTTGAAATCTAATCTAGTGGAACTACCTTCTTCCTGCCATCCTGCCTCTGGGCTCTCTCCTCTTCAATCCATCCCAGGGGCTGCTTCTGACTAATGATACTCATCCAATAATATAATTTTAATTTACTTTCCTGTTCAAAAGCCTTCAGAGGCTTATTCTGATCACCTACATCAAGCATGAGCCTCTCTGCCCACCTCTTAAAGACTTGCACAAATTACTCCCCCACAAACTTACCCTGACCACATTTATTTCTCACACTATGCTGAGAAACTGTTCTTCTCTGTTCCCATCCCATGCTAAGCAGATCCCCCGTATGCTTAGCTTGCCTGTTTCCTCTGACTGCCACACACCTTCATTCACATCATTTCCCTGCTCTTCAATCTCACTTCTTTTACTAAGCCTCAATGGTTGAAGGGATTAAGAGAGAATTAGAAATTCAAATTTTTAAAAATAATTTTGAAAACGCAGGAACCAGGTTTGACAGTCACATTTAAAACAACTTAAATTTTACCTTTTCTTTTGGATTCCACTCCAGCTTGGTTATAGAAATTAGTGAAGCACAGGCAATCACTAAAAAAGGGGAATTGGTTAAGGAAACTGAAGACTAGGTCCTTTAGTGTTAAAGACTAGATTATTCTTCTAATAATATAACCATTGCACAGTGTTCAAATGTTAGTACCAAGATATTTACAATCAAACCAGTTATATCAGCTTCTTATCATCTCAAACCTTAAGTCTGATTATGACAGAAGTTTAAATACAACATGGAAATAGTCCTCCCTTAGCAATACTTTGGCAGTTATGTATAGAAGATTTTTAATCTGTGGCTACATTTTGCTTGACCCTGTTGTTTAAATTTGGTCAAAATCACTGACACAGCAGTCTAATATGGGTGATTTTGGAGTGCTTTTTCCCTAAAATACTATTTTCCCTAAATTAAAATGTCAATTAAAATTCTTCTTCCTTAAAATATTATGTTCAAGGCAATAGCTTCAAGGAAAAATTAACATTTCAAAGTACCAAAGCATTACAAAGTACTCATATGAGTACAAAGTACTCATATACAAAGGCTCATATACAAACACAAGCTACAGCAAGTTAAGGTATTATTGTTTAAAAAAAAAAAAAAAAACAGACTTTTTCCATTGAATAACTGTGTATAAGTAGACCTTAATCCTTAGCCCATGCGTGCATGTGTGCTAAATTGCTTCAGTCGTGTCTGACTCTGTGTGACCCTATAGACTGTAGCCTGCCAGGCTCCTCAGTTCATGGAATTCTCCAGGCAAGAATACTGGAGTGGGTTGCCCTAACGCCCCCTCCAGGGGCTCTTCCTGACCCAGGAATCGAACCTTGGTCTCCTTCATTGCAGGTGGATTTTTAACCACAAGCACCACCTGGGAAGCCCCCAGTCCTTGGCCCAAAGGGTTTACAAATCAAAGAGATACGTCCTACACCTGACATCCTACATCTGACCTAGGGGATGAAAGACAAACCCTGAGAAGTCAGTCTAATAAAGCCAGGAACTGAGGCTACAGCACAAGGTAGACAAAACTGTCTGCACAAAGATGGTTGCAACCGTTTTGATTGAACTTAAAAGACAAAAGACAGCTGGAGAGTAATGGGGATGCTCTTTAATGAAAAGCTTTTGCAAAGAGTTAAGAATTCCAAGTGTTGCCTCAGTTAATACCAAGTTGAGCATCTCTGAATTTGGAGGCAGCATACTCTCTCCCTGCCTTTCCCCACCTCTCATGTTTTGCCATTTTTAACACTTCTCAGTTTCTCAAAGTAAAAGTAGAGAGCATCGAAGGTCCCCTGATCATGTCATGACCATACTTTTGTTTCTAATAGCTTAATTCTCTTAATTCTTTCACTTAATTCTTTACCTCACCTTTAGTCCCATCAAGTACCATGCTGGGGAGAAGGTGGAGAGGTAGAGAAAACTCTGGCAAAACAGACCTGGTCTCAGTTCCCAGAAATATCACAGCCTTGATGGACCCAGGGAATGTGCCTCGTTAGAGAGAAAAGAATAGGGTGCAGTGATGACTCAGAGGGAAGATTAGATATTTGGTTGGTGAAGGCAGCACAGCCAAAAAAACAATAATAGTTGTTTGAGGTTTGAGAAGCTTCTAGGACAGCTTCCCAGGTGGCTCAAGTGGTAAAGAACCCCCCTGCCGACACAGGAGAAGCAGGTTTGATCCCTGGGTTGGGAAGCTACCCTGGAGGAGGAAATGGCTACTCACTCCAGTATTTGTGCCTGGGAAATCCTATGGACAGAGGAGCCTGGCAGGCTACAAGTCCATGGGATCGCCAAGAGTCCAACAGGACTGAGCACACAAGCATGTGAGCTAGAACAGCATTATCCCACAGAAATTCAGGCATATAACTTCAAATTTTCTACTATAGTAGCCACAGTAAAAACAAAAACTAAAAAGGACTTAATGAAATTAATCTTAACATATCTTATTTAACCCAGTATACCAAACGTGTTCTCATTTCAACATGTAACACTGCAAAGAATTATTAATGAGATGGTTTGCATTTTTTTCTCATTAAGTCTTTGACATCTGGTGTTTTACACTTACAGCCCATCTCTGCAGAGACTATCCCCGCTTCAAGTGCTCCCCAGACAGCTCAGTTCTAGAAAGACAAGGTGGAGAAGATTATCTAGGTAAGAGAAGAGCACCAGCAAACGCAGAGAATAACAAAGAGCCGAGAATAACGAAGAGCCACACACACGGGAGACAGTGTAACACTGAGGTTGGAGAAATAGGCAGCCTCAGATTACACGTCTCAAGAAAAGGAACCTGGCCTTTGCATCATTAGTGATTTTGTGAAGGCTTCTGAAAGCTGCAGGAGCTGGATGCAAGATGGACAATTTAGCAGGAAGGGCTTAGAAGCATGACCCCAAGTCTCGGTTTCTTCAGGAGTCAAATGAGGCTGTTTCATGGAACTCATACAGAGCATTTTAAAGATGCTTGAAAAGCTTTGTAAGGAAATGTAAATCCATGATGCTAATGTTTAAGATGACAGACTTTTTCATATGGGTGCATTTGTTCAAGTTCCTTGGCTCAATCTGCTTCTGTTCAGGGATTCTACCCCTCAGCAGGGATCCTAGGAACTTCTAGAAATGGGAACTATTAGTATGTGAAACTCTGACCTGAAATGCTAATTCTATTAAAACTCTCTCATTTTAATACCTAGAGATCTGTCTCCAAAGTTGGAAGGAAAGCTTTCCTGCATAGAGAAATTTTGTTTTTAACTTTACAAATGGCTTTATAAATCCGACAGCTAATACAACCTACAAGTTTTGAGGAGATAGGTGTCCAGAGAAAGCATGAATGTCTTCGATCCATAAATAGGATAAGGAAACAGAGAAGGAACTATCTTAGGAACCAAAGTTATAATTTGTTAAATTTCTCAATACTAGGATTTCGTTCCTCTGTGCTTTGAAATTTTTATAATTAAATATTTCCTTCTCTAAATGACAAAAAACAAAATCCCAAACCATCCTTAGACTTCGCGTTTTGTATAGCTTCAATTTTGAAAGAGAAATGCAAGGCTTAATACTTAGAAGCACATGAGGACACCATGCTTTTTTTACTCAAGCTTGTCCACCACATACCACAATCCAACCCAGATGAACAAAACCAGTGCTAATAAAATAGTTGCTGCTTTCCAATAATCTGACAGCAATCTTCAATTTTTATTGACTCTTCAGTATTTGATATGACTACAGATGATATTTTGAAAGATGGGAAATTTTCCACCCCTGAAAGACCAGTTTTATTTTGTTAAATGCCTCTTGGGGGAAAGAAAAAAGGAAAAGAAAGAATGAGAAAGAAAAAAAATGGAAGAGTTGGTTTTCTTTTCTTCTAAATCAGAATATATTAGTATGATAAATTTATATTTTCCTTCCACACTGCTGACATAGAAAAAATAAAATTTCATTTTGAAAATGAAATCAGTGGTAAAAAGAAAAAGCTAAATGTGTTTTAAATGACTTAGAAATAAATAGTATAGAGCTTTTTAAGACCTCTTAATGTGGACAAGTAAATCAAACCCTCTAATCACCTAGTTGTGGGAAAAAGGGACAGTCTGGCTTCTTGGGACTCCACTGGGCTAGTACTTTAAGTACAATATCAATATTTGATGTCTTTAGCCAACCACTACAAAGAAAAATACATATTTTCACACGGCTCATGAAACGGACCCTGTTGAAGGAAAGTAAACAGAGACTGAAGTGTTCTGACATTTTTTTTTTTCCATTTTCCTTTCACACCATTCTTTCCCCCAAAGATTCTTTTGATTTAACCAGACAAGGTTGAGCTATTTTCCTTGTGATTTGCCCAGTCGTTCTTCTGAAGCCTGTTGACACCTGGCTGTCAGCCTTAGCTTTCTCCATTTTGGGGGAGTAGGAGTGAGGTGAAAGGGGTGTGGGGCTTGCAAGGAGCCTGACAAACGCTCAAAGGATACTGGGTATGACAGCTGCGCAGGACACAGCAGAGATGGCCATTCGCACGTGGCACGTGGAAAGGCTGTTCCACTGGGGACAGGATTTGTAAGAGATGACGGATTGCAGGAGCGTGTACACGACGCCGCAGACAAACGCCAGAAGGGCACCGCCGTCGTGGACCACGGGAACGGCCAGCTCCTAGAGAGAACGTCACACACCTGCTGTTACTCCGCGCACATCCAGAGTGCAACACTCACTGGCTCTGGGCTTCTCAAGCCCATCAGGCATCACAAATGCACCCGCCCCGTCTTGGGAAAAGGCAGCGGCTTACAGAAAATGATCAAGGCCTTTCCAGCATTGAAGTAAATGCCAGAAACTTGGTTATTCCACAGCATACGTTTGGCTTGCTGCGAGTTGGGCAAAATGGGCCTGGTTCAATAACAGTATCTCAATAAAACTGGGCAGGGGGGTGTGAAAGCCCATATTAAACGAAAAAAATACATAAAAGAAATAAGAAAAACAAATTCTTTTCAGCCCTTGAATCTTAGGCACAACTGAGCAAGGAAAGATAAACAAAAGACAAAGCATCTGCTGCGAAGGCACCGAGGTTATTTTAGGAGCATCTTCCGATGATAACGGTACTTTCCACTCTCCATTTTCTTTTCAGGCTGGTAAGCAAATCAGATCCAGAATTTACATACTTTGTTTTCCACTGCCACCCCACCCCTCTAACTAGCACTGTCAGGAAATTTGCTTCCTCAACCCTGGCCAATTTAACATATCCTTTTGGATCTTATTCTGTAAACTCCAAGAGACCCACATTAACCCTGATGAAGTCAGGTCCAAAGGCCCTCAATTTAGCAGGAGCTGTATCTCCAGTGTGCCTTTTTTTCATGGTGGAAACATATTCTCTCATCCAAGATGTCCTTCAGAAGGCAAAGGCAAATGACGCATATCAGACATGAATTTTGCATAGAGGTTAAGGTGAAAACCTTTTTTTTTTTTTGAAACTCTCTTGATATTGAGTTGACCAAAAAGTTCATAGTTTCTTCTGTAAGACTGTATGGAAAAACCCAAATGAACGTTTTGGACAACCTAATAGTAACACTAGAGAAAACTAGACTATTGACAGGATTCAACCTCGGGAAATGACTTTTCCAAAAAGGAGACTTTGTGAGGGACACAAAAGCATTGACAGAGGTTGCTTGGTGAGAACACACCAAAATCCATCACCTGCAGGAGAGAAAGCTGGCTGTGAGATCCTGATAAATGAGGTTTCCTCCCACTCAGGAAGAACCACCACTCAACTCTCTCACTTGCCCTCACATCTCTAAATCTTTTTGAGATAACTGTGCATGTTGGTTTGCTCACAGCAGGCTGAAAATGAATTACAGGATATCAAACAAGGAAGTTGTAAAGATATATTTATGGGCCCAATGACAAAGTAAACACTTTGCTCTCAGGAAAAGTTAGAGAGTCTATTTCTGGTCTTTATGAAGATATAATCACTTCACAGAAGCCTTAAAGGGAACCAAACGTGTAATTATCTAACCACCTAAGTCTTCTTCCTAAAGTCTGCCCTTTATGGTTTAAACACAGACACCTGCATCACTTGTGATGTTGTGTTACTGTGAGAATGACCTGGCAGGATATCACACAGGACACTGTCCCCCACTGAACAATTCACTCCACCAGAGAAATTGTAACTTTCCAGTTCATCACCTTTCCATTAAAAAAATTTATTTTCCATTGTGCTTTCTGACACTAGAGCTGTGAATTGTATACATGCTTTTTTTCTCACAGACTTTGCCTCATTCTGGCCTTGACCTTAACTCTTCCCTATAGTCAAGGCTATGGTTTTTCCTGTGGTCATGTATGGATGTGAGAGTTGGACTGTGAAGAAGGCTGAGCGCCGAAGAATTGATGCTTTTGAACTGTGGTGTTGGAGAAGACTCTTGAGAGTCCCTTGGACTGCAAGGAGATCCAACCAGTCCATACTGAAGGAGATCAGCCCTGGGATTTCTTTGGAAGGAATGATGCTAAAGCTGAAACTCCAGTACTTTGGCCACCTCATGCGAAGAGTTGACTCATTGGAAAAGACTCTGATGCTGGGAGGGATTGGGGGCAGGAGGAGAAGGGGACGACAGAGGATGAGATGGCTTGATGGCATCACTGACTCGATGGACGTGAGTCTCAGTGAACTCCTGGAGTTGGTGATGGACAGGGAGGCCTGGCGTGCTGAGATTCATGGGGTCACAAAGAGTCGGACACGACAGAGCGACTGATCTGATCTGATCTGATCTGATAGATCAGGTAGATCTGGTAGATTGCTTCGATTCAAAGGTAACTTCTGCCTCTCATGATTCATGAGATTTCGGAAGACTGTTAACCTCTCTGTGTCTCCATGTCTCCATTGATAAACTACTAACTGTCTTCTGAGGTCATTATTAGAATTATACAAGTAAAGCATGAAATGTTTTCATAAATGTCCATCACCTAGAAAACTTCACTAAATGCTGTTTGTTATGGAATGTAAAATGCACACAATCATAAAAGAAAAGGAAATGTCATTGAGGGGCTCTACCACATGACAATGTGGCAACAAGTGGTGTTTATTTCCTCATACATGTGTGCGTGAGTGCTAAGTTGCTCAATCGTGTCCAACTCTTTGCAACCCTAAGGACTGTAGTCTACCAGGCTCCTCTGTTCATGGGATTCTCCAGGCAAGAATTTTGCAGTGGGTTGCCACCTCCCTTCTCCAGGGGATCTTCCCAACCCAAGGATTGAACCCAGGTCTTCTACATTGCAGGCAGATTTTTACCCTCTGAGCCACTAAGGAAGCCTGAAGTTCTTGTGATCCTGTCCATGGGATACTCCAAGCAAGAATACTGGCGTGGGTTGCCATGCCTTCCTCCAGGGGATCTTCCTGACTCAGGGATCAAACCCATGTCACTTATGTCTCCTGCACTGGCAGGCAAGTTCTTTACCATTGAGCCACCTGGGAAGCCCTATTTCCTCATACGAGACAACAAGAGTAGGAAAATTCAACAGAGCCAAAAGCAAACCAAGTTTGCAGATGCCCCCCGGAAGCCTTATAGGTTTTGCTCCAGAGAGCTGCAGTTTTGGAGCTCACCTTTTGCCAGTGTTAACAGTGAAACCCTGGGAGTTGTGGACTTGTAACACCCCCAAACAAAAACACGTTGGCTGTCGACCTGGGAGGAACATCCCTGCCTTGGGCTGTCCTGAAGATTCTGTGTCATACAAGGGAGGGTGCCTCACCCCTCACAACCCAGCGCTGGGTTTCCCAGAACACTTTATTATACTCTCCCCTCACAGACAACATGAATGTGAGCAAACTCTGGGAGACAGTGGAGGAAAGACGAGCCTGGAGGATTACAGTCCACGGGGTCACAAAGACTCGGACACAACTTGGCAACTAAACAATGATGACGACAGATGGCTTCCTCCAGGTGCAGGGCAGAAAAGCTGATTCCCTGAGGCCCACGTGGTGCAGGTGAGGCGGCGGGATCTCCGACAATGGTCTAATGCCTGCAGACACTAGAGAACAGGGGGACAGCAAACGGTGCAGGTGGAGGCCTGAGGTTATCAGCCTCCCAGGTCCACGCCAGGGGGAAGCGCCTTCCTGCTCTGGCTTTAGTGGACTTGATCAGCCAGCTAGCACTGAAGGCTGACACCTTCTTTTGAAAGTAAGCATCACACAAGATCAACTCACTTCTGTTGGGGAAATGGTTGAAGGAGTTCTCCGGGGCAGAACTAAAAGTCCTCTAGGAATAACTTCCATGACCACAAAGGGACAATGGTGATGGCAGAGCAGGCCCTCTGGGGTGCTGGCCTCTAGTGATGGACCAGTGACCATCACCAAGTGATGACCACCAAGTTCAGATTGCCAGGTACTATGCATTATCTCACTGCATCCCAGCAATAACCCTGTGAGGTGAGTACTCATAGTTAGTACTCCTTTGAAATACAATACTTTTTTAAAATATAAAATATTGTCTCCGTCGACAAAGAGGTCCCATGCTTTCCCTGAAAGAGACCTTGGAATCATAGGAATTCACAAGTTAGAATAAAATCAGTAGGCAGACTTTCCTGGCAGTTTAGTGGTGAGAACTCTGCGCTTCCACTACAGGGGGCACGGGTTCAATCCCTGGTGAGGGGACTCAGATCCCTCAAGCCACACAGTGTGGCCAAATAAACAGTGTTTTTCCAACCCTTGAAGAACAGATCAAGCAGACTCTTCAGTAGTTGTCATATAAGTTAATATGCTCCAATAAGGACATATGTCAGCCCTGCAACTGATTAGCTGAGTAACCCTGAGCAGATTCTTTCACCTCCATGTACCTAGGTCCTCATCTGTGAAAGGAAGAGATCACACGTTTCTCTTTGAACACCAGACGTTCAAACAGTAGCATCAGTAAATATACGCATGCTCACATGCAGAAATATGTTCACACTGTTAGTGAAACCATTACAATGACTGAAGAAGCTCTCCCAGCACATTAAACCACCTCAGGAAGAGCTCAGCCATCCAGAGCCCACAGCAGGGGCTGAAGCATGCTCCTTTTCACAGTCATACATACATGCATCCCATTTCTCCCAAGACTTGACTTTCAAATGACAAAGATTTTTTTCTGGGATCTCCCGTGGGCTCAGTGGTAAAGAATCCACCTGCCGATACAGGAGACACAGGTTCGATCCCTGATTCAGGAAGATCCCACATGCCACAGAGCAACTAAGCCTGAATGCCACAGCTACGGAGCCACAACTACAGAGGAGAGAAGCCACTGCAATGAAGAGCAGCCCCCGCTTGCGTCAACTAGAGAAAGGCCCGGGAAGCAACGAAGACAGCACAACTAAATAAATAAATAAATAAATCTAAAAAAAAAAAAATAGTTTGTTTCTAAAAAGCAAACTATCCCAATTTTCATATACTCATCAACTGTTTGAGAGATCTCTTGGCACAAATGTGCCTCTGCTGTTCTTGCTTCTTCCCTCCAGATACATATCCCTGGAGAAGGGAATGCCGACCCACTCCAGTATTTTTGCCTGGAGAATACCACGGACAGAGGAACCTGGGGGGCTACAGTCCATGGGGTTACAAAGAGTTGGACACGACTGGGCGACTAACACTTTCACTTTTCTTTCCAGATACATAAACTCCATCACCCCCAATAACTTAAAAGACTTCAGGTCGTACCTGGAAATTGGCTACAATACCCATTCCGATGCATCCCACCAATCCGAGAACCAAGGACACCAAGTTAAAAACAGGAGTGCTGAAATAGCTGGTTTGATTTTGCTTCTCTACTATTTTATACCTTGTGTACATTGTGGCTGCCCCTGAAAAAGAAACAGACTATGATGAATTTTTAGTGATCTTTTAGAAGGAAAAATACATGAACAGTTTTGCATGGTTTTTACCAAGATTGTATTGGTTGTTATCAAGATTGTAATCAGTCTCCTGATTGCAACAGTCTTCCCACGCCCTCACCCCTGCCCTTGCTCACCTTATTTCTTTCTGCCATCAGACTCAGACCTGGACTCTCTCTCTCTCTTTCACACACACACACACACACACACACACCCCTGACTTCCCTCGTGGCCCAGTGATTAAGAATCCACCTGCTGATGCAGGAGACGAGGGTTTGATCCTTGTTCTGGGAAGATCCCATATGCCACAGGGCAACTAAGCCCGTGAGCCACAACTTCTGAGCCCACATGCTGCAACTGCTGAAGCCCATGAGCCCTGGAGCCCGTGCTTCAGAGTAAGAGAAGCCACCACATTGAGAACCCGAGCACTGCAACTGGAGTGTAGCTCCCCGATCTCGGGAACTAGAGAAATCCCGCATGAAGTAACGAAGTCCCCATGTAGTCAAAAATAAACAAATTAAAATAAAAAATGTACCATAGGGATCCTGCCAATGTCAGTACAAATAGGTCTATATACCTCATCATGATGTACAGTGAATGCCATACTTATCTCATCTTTCTCCTAATGATAGATTTCTACATTATGTACTTTTCCCATTACAAGCAATGCTCAATGAACATCCTTGTATAGATGTCTTTGGCACACTTTCAGTGTTTCTGAAAGACGAATTCCTCGAAGTAGTATTCCTGGGTCAAAAAAAACTATGCTCAATTAAAATGCCAAGAAGTACCTCCAAATTGCTCCAAGACTGAGGCAATTTATACTCCCAAAGAAGCGTCTGAAAGCAACTATTGCATGCCCTTGTCCTCTTAATTACTGCCAGTCTAACAAATGAAAAATGGCAACCTGTTGGTTTAATTGGCGTTTCTTTGATTGTCCACGAGACTGAGAAACCTTTATTATGTTCACTCGTCCTTTGCATTTCTTCTGAAAATTGCATGCTTATCTTGTTTTTATTTTTCTCTTGAGTTTGTTCATTTTTAATTTGTAGTTGATTTTATGTACATTAAGTACATTAGTCTCTTGTCTTCTATAAACATTACAAATTTTCTTCTGGTCTGTTGTTTGTCTTTAACTTTGTGTATCTTTCATCAATTAGAAGTTTTAATTTTTTATCTACCCAAATCTGTCAGTTCTTTCCTATTTAGCTTCTGGGTTTTGTGTAAGCTTAGATAAGCTTTTCCATCTTAAGGTTTGGAAAATATTTTCCTACAATTACATCCAAATCCTCTTATGGTTTTGTTCTTCATGTTTAGTTCTTTACTTGCCACTGGCTTTTGTGAATGGTGTGAGAGGGTACTATTCCTTTTAACTCAGCAAATTTTGCTTACAGAAAAACTCCACATGATATGCACAGATATATTTAAAATACATTCACTTTGGCAATGTAAATTACAAAATAAGAAATAGCCTAAAATATAACAAAAGGGGATTGAATTATAAATTATCATATGTCCATGAGATGGATATTATGCATGTGTCAGGATAAAGTAGATTTCTATGTATTCAATAGTGTATGACGGCCACATTTTTTACTGAATCTTTAAAAGCAGACTAAAAGCTAATCATTTATCAGAGAGCATTTTAAACAAAGATATTCATGTCAGATTCTGCCTTGCCTCGAAGCAAAAAGCCACACTGATGGGGAGATGTTGTTAATGGAGAAAGCAACCAAGAGGAGTGCAAGGGAGTAAGGCATACATGGGAAATCTCTACATTTTGCTCAATTTTTCCATAAATCTACAAGTGTTCTAAGAAGTAATGTCTGTTAGAAACACACTCACAGACTTCCAAAAGAGGTTATAGTTGCCAGGGAGAAGGAATGGGGAAGGAATAATTAGGGAATTTGGAATGGGCATGTACACACGGCTACATTTAAAATGGGTAACCAACAAGGATCTACTGTGTAGCACAGGGAACTCCACTCAGTGTTATGTGACAGCCTGGATGGGAGGGGAGTTTGGGGGAGAATGGATACATGTATATGTATGGCTGAGCCCCTTTGCTGTGGAACTATCACAACACTGTTTGTTAATCGGCAATACCCTAATACAAAATAAAACGTTTTTTAAAAAATAATGCCTGTTAAAAAGTAACAATAAAAAATGATACTTAAATTATAACATTTTACGTCACCTGAGATTGGGAGTTTTTAATTTACTTATAATAATCATTGTGTACTTAATGACTCTGCCTTAAAGTGTCTGCCTACACTGCAGGAGACCTGGGTTCAAACCCTGGATCTGGAAGATCTCCTGGAGAAGGAAATGGCAACCCACTCCAGTATTCTTGCCTGGAAAATCCCATGGACGGAGGAGCCTGGTGGGCTACAGTCCGTGGGGTCGCAAAGAGTCGGACACGACTGAGCGACTTCACTTCACTTCACTTCATTGTGTACTTACCAAGAAATGCAGAGAAGTTTATCATAAATCCAAAAATGCCACTCTCTGGAGGTGTTGTTCCTGTGTCACTGAGAAAGAGAAGGCATGTCCAAATTAGTAAAAAGGAATTCAGTTCAGCCCCCTGGGCAGGCACATAATTGGCAAGCATTATATTGTGTTCCTTCCATGTGTTGAGCCACTTTGAATTCCAAAGATTTGATCTGATTTTGTTCCAAAGTATTTTCATGTGGGCTCTGAAAAACTAAAAAATCCACTTTTCTTCCACAGTTTTATTGAGATACAATTTTAAAACAGCACTGTATACATTTAAGGTGTACAGCATAATGATCTGACTTAGACACCATGAAATGATCACCACAGGAAGTTTTGTGAACATCTATCATCTCATAGAGATACAACTTTTTTTAAAAAGAAAATTTTTTCCTTATGATGAGAACTTTTAGGATCTACTTTCTTAACTTTCATATGTAACACAGTGAAAGTGAAAGTCGCTCAGTCATGTCCGACTCTTTGTGTCCCCATGGACTATTACAGTCCATGGAATTCTCCAGGCCAGAATACTGGAGTGGGTAGCCTTTCCCTTCTCCAAGGGATCTTCCCAACCCAGGGATTGAACCAGGTCTCCCACATTGCAGGCAGATTCTTTACCAGCTGAGCCACAAGGGAAGCCCACATAACATAAAACAGTGTTAATTATATTACCCATGTTGTACATTACATCTCTGGTACTCATTTATCTGAGAACCACTTTTTCTGAGTCTGTTTCCTTTTTCTGGTCCCTTTTTCTATGAGTTTGTTTGTACATTTGTTTGTTTTGAAGTATAAGTGACAATGCTATGTGAGGAAATACTTAAAGTGAATGGTGATGCTGGTTCGCAGATGATTCCACCTAAAAACTCAGACACATGTGTTCATTTTTTTTGTGTGTATATGTATGTGTGTGTGTTCATACCTGGTGAGGTACTGACTCTTCCAGGGAGGAGGAAAAAAAGGCCAAAAATCACGTTTGAAAAATCTACTATTTGAATATTAAATATATATAAACACATCATTTTAATCTTTAACATGACAATTTATGCATAAAAATTTACATTGCTGAAAAGACGATGGAAGGCTGAACAATAAATATTATTGAGGCTTATCAGTGCTTTATGGAAATAATAAGATATCAAGGGCATACTCATGATGACAAATTATTTTAACAAAAAATAGCTTCTAAGAGACATTTTCAAATGTAGTCTATCAAGGAATTAAAGCTGGAAAGCAGCATTTGGCATGTGCTGGTTTCTATTCATTCACGCCAAGGTTTACATTTTTATGCTCTCAAGCTGCTCACATAAAGCAGCATTTCAAAGTGACAGCAAAAGCGTTCCCAACATAAAACAGCTCAGACCCGTCTTGAATGTTTCCACATTTTAAAACAGCTCTGAAATTTAAGTACTGAAAAATGGATCGAGTTGAAAAGATGCACTTCAAAGTGAAGTGCCCTATATGTGCAGGAAGCAGGAGCATTTGAGCTTTGTGAACATTTAATAGTTGAAGAGTATGAAGAGGTTAATGTTCCCCCTTCCCACAAATGCCTCTGGTCCCAATTCCTTCAATTTCAGTCACACTTAGACTTCCCTGGTGGTCCAGTGGCTAAGACTCTGTGCTCCCGACACAGGGGGTCTAGGTTCCGGCTCCGGTCAGGGAACTAGACCCAGCCTGCCACAATGGATAGAAGACCCTGTGTGCCATAACTAAAACCCGGCACAGCAAATATTAAAAAACAAACAAACAAACCTCAGTGTCCCATGTAACTGTAAGAGTTAACATCACTATTTTCCTACTAATAATTCGTTTTCTCACTAAAGGGATGTTGACATGGAGAAGGCTGCCCGATGTGCAGGACGCCCTTCTGAGCACGACAAGGCTCTGAGTGGGTGAGGAGGGGACAGGAACCAGTGATGGGGAGAAGTGGACACAGCACACGCGTGCCCTTGGGCAGCACTTTGCCAGAAGAGTAATTCACACCGGGGAAAGAAGCCTTCTTTTCTTGCCCTCAGAGTACAGAAAAGCAGCTACCCAGTGACTCATGCAAGAGTACTTGTTGTCACAGGTCTGAAAGGAATCTGCCACGTAAGGGGGTAGGCAGAAGGGGGGACAAAGGTGCTCCAACAGGAGATGAGAAGATGACCAGACTTGGGGACCATCCATCCAGGGACAGCAAACCAGGACATATTTCAAGGGCCCAGGTGTGCAGTCCACATGACATCAAACATGCCATTCGAAAGCTCAGGATTTCAGAATGGTATTTTATTCTTGCTTATCTGTACATTTTAAACCATACAGGCAGAATCTGGGAATTCCCTGGTGGTCCAGTGGTTAGGATTCCAAGCTTTCATTGCTTTGGGCCTATGTTTAATCCATAGTCGGGGAACTAAGATCCTGCAAGCCACCCGGGGGGTGGGGGACCAAAAAAAAAAAAAAAAAGTGGCCACTTCTAAGAACTTTTAAGGATAGTGTGTATATGTGCTCAGTCATGTCCAACTCTGCGACCCCATGGACTGTATAGCCTGCCAGGCTCCTCTGTCCATGGAATTTTCCAGGCAAGAATACTGCAGTGGGTGGGTTGCCACTTCCTCCTCCAGGAGATCTTCCTGACCCAGAGATTGAGCCTAGTCTCCGGTGTCTCCTGCACTGGTAGGCAGATTCTTTATCACTGTATCACCTGCTGCTGCTGCTGCTAAATCGCTTCAGTCATGTCCGACTCTGCAAGACCCCATAGACGGCAGCCCACCAGGCTCTGCTGTCCCTGAGAGTCTCCAGGCAAGAACACTGGAGTGGGTTGCCATTTCCTTCTCCGATGCATGAAGATGAAAAGTGAAAGTGAAGTCACTCAGTCGTGTCTGACTCTTTGCAACCCCATGGACTGCAGCTTACCAGGCTCCTCCGTCCATGGGATTTTCCAGGCAAGAATACTGGAGTTGGTTGCCATTGCCTTCTCCGACTGTATCACCTGGGAAACCCTTTAAGGATAGTAGTGGTTGCCTACTCTTGTTAGTACAAACAGAAGCTCCCTCTTTCATCTCAGACACTGACATGCCATCCTGACGAGGAAGACCCAGAAACTTAGGGTCCATGTGAGTCATGGCCACGGTACATCATCAAACATCAGAAGGACTGGGAGGCCTGGGTAATAGGATGGCATTCATTACCACACAATCAGCCTTGACAAATATCACCCATCTTACTTTGGGAAAGTTGGAATGAGACATCACCACCTAAGAAAGGAATCAGAGCTTCTGCCCAGATGTCAACCTTGATAAAGTGTGGACCAACTTGGGGTAAATATGAGTCAAAAACAAGACTGGAGCTGCTCTGAAAATTGATGTGGTGTGATCCGGCTACTATCAAGCTCTGAGGAAGACAGCTCCCAAAGCATCCTGTCCTTGAAAGCAGATAGGGTGGGGACCCTGGAGGAAGTGAACCAGATATAGCTATTTGACACAAAAGAAACCACCTTAGGCCTAAGCCGCTTTGTGATCTAAGCCTGGCCACAATGCTTGCCCTTGAACATGTCTCAGCAATAAGGATCTTAAGGGAACAAAAGAACAAACAACTGTTATCAGGGAAGAGGAATAAAAATAGCAAAGGTAATAAATAGTTGTAAAGACTCAAAGTTCTGTTTCAATGGTAAAGTTAGCCTGAAGCACTTTCTGGAACTGTTTTGTAGAATTTGGTTTCCCTGGGGCAGGGAATGGCAAACCACTTCAGTATTCGTGCCTTGAGAACCCCATGAACAGTATGAAAAGGCAAAATGATAGGATACTGAAAGAGGAACTCCCCAGGTCGGTAGGTGCCCAATATGCTACTGGAGATCAGTGGAGAAATAACTCCAGAAAGAATGAAGGGTTGGAGCCAAAGCAAAAACAATACCCAGTTGTGGATGTGACTGGTGATAGAAGCAAGGTCCAATGCTGAAAAGAGCAATATTGCATAGGAACCTGGAATGTCAGGTCCATGAATCAAGGCAAATTGGAAGTGGTCAAACAAGAGATGGCAAGAGTGAACGTCGACATTCTAGGAATCAGCGAACTAAAATGGACTGGAATGGGTGAATTTAACTCAGATGACCATTATATCTACTACTGCAGGTAGGAATCCCTTAGAAGAAATGGAGTAGCCATCATGATCAACAAAAGAGTCCGAAATGCAGTACTTGGATACAATCTCAAAAACGACAGAATGATTTCTATTTGTTGCCAAGGCAAACCATTCAATATCACAGTAATCCAAGTCTATGCCCCAACCAGTAATGCTGAAGAAGCTGAAGTTGAACGGTTCTATGAAGACCTACAAGACCTTTTAGAACTAACACCCAAAAAAGATGTCCTTTTCATTATAGGGGACTGGAATGCAAAAGTAGGAAGTCAAGAAACACCTGGAGTAACAGGCAAATTTGGCCTTGGAGTACAGAATGAAGCAGGGCAAAGGCTAATAGAGTTTTGCCAAGAGAACGCACTGGTCATAGCAAACACCCTCTTCCAACAACACATGAGAAGACTCTACACATGGACATCACCAGATGGTCAATACTGAAATCAGATTGATTATATTCTTTGCAGCCAAAGATGGAGAAGTTCTATACAGTCAACAAAAACAAGACTGGGAGCTGACTGTGGCTTAGATCATGAACTCCTTATTGCCAAATTCAGACTGAAATTGAAGAAAGTAGGGAAAACCACTAGACCATTCAGGTATGACCTAAATCAAATCCTTTATAATTATACAGTGGAAGTGAGAAATAGATTTAAGGGACAAGATCTGATAGATAGAGTGCCTGATGAACTATGGACAGAGGTTCGTGACATTGTACAGGAGACATGGATCAAGACCATCCCCATGGAAAAGAAATGCAAAAAAGCAAAATGGCTGTCTGGGAAGGCCTTACAAATAGCTGTGAAAAGAAGAGAAGCGAAAAGCAAAGGAGAAAAGGAAAGATATAAGCATCTGAATGCAGAGTTCCAAAGAATATCAAGAAGAGATAAGAAAGCCTTCCTCAGCAATCAATGCAGAGAAATAGAGGTAAACAACAGAATGGGAAAGACTAGGGATCTCTTCAAGAAAATTAGAGATACCAAGGGAACATTTCATGCAAAGATGGGCTCGATAAAGGACAGAAATGGTATGGACCTAACAGAAGCAAAAGATATTAAGAAGAGGTGGTAAGAATACACAGAAGAACTGTACAAAAAAGATCTTCACAACCAAGATAATCACGATGGTGTGATCACTGACCTAGAGCCAGACATCCTGGAATGTGAAGTCAAGTGGGCCTTAGAAAGCATCACTACAAACAAAGCTAGTGGAGGTGACGGAATTCCAGTTGAGCTATTTCAAATCCTGAAAGATGATGCTGTGAAAGTGCTGCACTCAATATGCCAGCAAATTTGGAAAACGCAGCAGTGGCCACAGGACTGGAAAAGGTCAGTTTTCATTCCAATCCCAAAGAAAGGCAATGCCAAAGAATGCTCAAACTACTGCACAATTGCACTCATCTCACATGCTAGTAAAGAAATGCTCAAAATTCTCCAAGCCAGGCTTCAGCAATACGTGAACTGTGAACTTCCTGATGTTCAAGCTGGTTTTAGAAAAGGCAGAGGAACCAGAGATCAAATTGCCAACATCCGCTGGATAATCGACAAAGCAAGAGAGTTCCAGAAAAACATCTATTTCTGCTTTATTGACTATGCCAAAGCCTTTGGCTGTGTGGATCACAATAAACTGTGGAAAATTCTGAAAGAGATGAGAATACCAGACCACCTGATCAGCCTCTTGAGAAACCCATATGCAGGTCACGAAGCAACAGTTAGAACTGGACATGGAACAACAGACTGGTTCCAAATAGGAAAAGCAGCACGTCAAGGCTGTATATTGTCAACCTGCTTATTTAACTTATATGCCGAGTACATCATGAGAAACACTGGGCTGGAAGAAGCACAAGCTGGAATCAAGATTGCCGGGAGAAATATCAATCACCTCAGATATGCAGATGACACCACCCTTATGGCAGAAAGTGAAGAGGAACTCAAAAGCCTCTTGATGAAAGTGAAAGAGGAGAGTGAAAAAGTTGGCTTAAAGCTCAACATTCAGAAAACGAAGATCATTGCATCCGGTCCCATCACTTCTTGGCAAATAGATGGGGAAACAGTGGAAACAGTGTCAGACTTTATTTTTGTGGGCTCCAAAATCACTGCAGATGGTGATTGCAGCCATGAAATTAAAAGACGCTTACTCCTTGGAAGGAAAGTTATGACCAACCTAGATAGCATACTCAAAAGCAGACACATTACTTTGCCAACAAAGGTCCGTCTAGTCAAGGCTATGGTTTT
Source organism: Bubalus bubalis (assembly GCF_019923935.1). Taxonomy (NCBI): domain Eukaryota; kingdom Metazoa; phylum Chordata; class Mammalia; order Artiodactyla; family Bovidae; genus Bubalus; species Bubalus bubalis. Next base: position 54,396,869 of record NC_059160.1, read on the forward strand.
TCCTGTGGCCATGTATGGATGTGAGAGTTGGACTGTGAAGAAGACTGAGCGCCAAAGAATTGATGCTTTTGAACTGTGGTCTTGGAGAAGACTCTTGAGAGTCCCTTGGACTGCAAGGAGATCCAACCAGTCCATTCTAAAGGAGATCAGCCCTGGGTGTTCTTTGGAAGGAATGATGCTAAAGCTGAAACTCCAGTACTTTGGCCACCTCATGCGAAGAATTGACTCATTGGAAAAGACTCTGATGCTGGGAGGGATTGGGGGCAGGAGGAGAAGGGGACTACAGAAGATGAGATGGCTGGATGGCATCACCAACTCGATGGACTTGAGTTTGAGTGAACTCCGAGAGTTGGTGATGGACAGGGAGGCCTGGCGTGCTGCAATTCATGGGGTCACAAAGAGTTGGACACGACTGAACAACTGAACTGAACTGAACTGGGGCTCAGATGGTCAAGAATCAGCCTCCAATGCAGGAGACCTGGGTTCGATCCCTGGATGGGGAAAATCTCCTGGAGAAGGAAATGCCAACCATTCCTGTATTCTTGCCTGGGAAATCCCATGTACAGAGCTGCGGCTGCAAAGAGTCAGACATGACTGAGCAACCGAGCAAAACCCCTCTTGAGGGCTCACCCACCAGATCAACGGAACCCTAAGGGATGAGAATGTTGACCTTTTTTGACCTCATGGTTCTCAAGCTTGGATACTGTTGACCTCTGCCTCAATTCTATGCTGAATTCCCCTCCACTCAAGCCCTTTCATGAGTACGCATGTACCTTAGCTTAAAACTTACCTAATTTTACTTTGGGGGGAGATACTGCTTTGGGAAAAAGTGTTTTACTTACTTGCTGTAACTAATAAATCCTTCTTTATTCTGTTCTCTGGCTTGGTTGTGTCTCCTGGCTTGATATCTACCAAAAGACAGACTCAGTTTTGAGGGTAACATCATCAGGAAGGTTAAATTCTTCAGCAGAAGAGCTGAGGAGAATACCAAGGGGGTGTGTGTGTGTGTGTTGTGTGTGTGTGTGTGTCTGTGTCAGAGGTGGCGGGGGAGTGTCTGTGTCCTGGCAGCTTGAAGCCACATGGAGGGAGGGCTATTAAATGTTAACAAGTGCTTTTCTTTAAAAATATATGTATATATATTTTTTCATATACATATCCATGTCAGGTGGAAGCTGTAAGGCTATGTGCATAAATACATATGTATTTTATGTATATTATATATACATTATATATATATATATGAAAGACTTTCTGACCTTAAAATGTTCTTTTAAGCCTTTTGGTCTCCAAGCTAATATACATTATAAGTAAATATTACATCACATTTTCTGCCCTACACTAGAATCCAGAGCATAACAATCAAGGGAGTACCAAGGGAATCTATGGTACTCTTCTTATTTACTTTAAAAAAAAAAAAAAAAACATTTATTTGGCTGTGCTGGGTCTTAGTTGCCACATGTGGGATGTAGTTCCCTGACCAGGGGTCGAACCTACTCCCCCTGCATTGGGAGCATGGAGTCTTAGGCACAGGACCACCAGGGAAGTCCCTTATTTTACACTTTTTAAGCCCACAGTGAATGATCATATTGTGCAGAGGGAGAGGTAGTGGGATCTGGCTGGCATATCTGTACCTGGGCACCTGATTTAGGAAAGTGGAGAGTGAATGCCAAGCCAAACCAGTTGCCTCCCAGTTTGGCAGAAGGAGTCCTCTGACCCAGCTCCCACCACAGAACTCTCTGTCACGTGACTTAAGCCCTGCCTGCCTCCCATCCACATCCTCACTTGCCTCCCAGTAAAGGAGGCACTTCCTGGAAACTGTACGGGGATAGGAACTCATCGTTCTCTTGCTTGGGGCTTAGAAGCTATTGAGGTTGTTATGTGTACACAGTTGTGCCTAGGAAACCAATTTACGCCTATATTTACTGTATTTGGAGAAGGAAATGGCAACCCACTCCAGTACTTATGCCTAGAAAATCCCATGGACGGAGATGCCTGGTAGGCTACAATCCATGGGGTCGCAAAGAGTCAGACACGAGTGAGTGACTTCACTTTCTTTCTTTCTTCACTGTATTTACATTCTACAAGTTTAGTTCATCACGGAAAATTCCAAGTGGTTTATCTAACATCTTTCTCCAAAATAATGTAAACATTAAGCCAGTTCATAATCTACCTGATGCTCAGAGGAAGAAAAACATTACAAATAAGACATGCATGATAATATGTTTGGTCAAATGCTGCTCTTTAAAACATTGGATACCTGTGATTCCATTCCATTACCCTAAAGTCTACGCTCATGGTTTATTGGGGGAACTGAGATGCTGACAGTATGCAAAATTATCTGCGTGCCCAGACTGAGGTTTATTAGATTCCCCTAAAATCCTAGGCCCATTGTTCGGATGATTAGCCAGGACTTAGAACCGAAAAACACTTAATGCACCAGTAAAAGGAGACTATCATTTCCTTTTTCTTCACATTTAAATATATTATTCAAAGTAAATATTATAATAAATAGTCATTCCAGGGAATTTTCTTGGCAATCCAGTAATTAGGACTCAATGCTTTCACAGCCATTACCCAGGTTCAATCCCTGGTCGGGGAACTAAGATCCCACAAGACTCTTGGACCAAAAAAAAAAAGATACCCTTTTACTACTTTAAATTATTAGGGTTAACTTTTTGGCAGCTTCACTGAGTGATTATTCTAGGGCAAGAGGTACCCTATAGCTATGTAAACTTTTTTTCAAGGTGTAGTTGATATACAATATTATATTCAACTACTTTTAAACTTGAGAAGAATATCCTAGTCATAAACGCAAATGACTTGCTGTTTTCTCACTTTATCCACATGCAATTACCTCTATCAACCCAAATTCCCTCTTTGTTCATTCATACAACATTTTCAAAATAGTGCTAAGCATCTCCTACTTGGTGGGAATTGTGCCTGGTGATGAGGATACAAAGATGAACAGATGATTCACTTTGAGAAGCTTCAGGCAGTTCAGTTCATTCGCTCAGTTGTGTCCAACTCTTTGCAACCCCATGAAAAAGCTTAGTATCTAATAAAAAAAAATCAGATTTATTGATTCAACTTATAGTTACTGATAGCCTCTTATGCAGCAGGCAATTCTGTAGAAGGGCTTCCCAGGTGGCTCAGTGAGTGGTAAAGAATCTGCCTGCCAATACAGGAGACGCAGGAGCTGCGGGTTCCATCTCTGAGTCAGGAAGATCCCCTGGAGAAGGAAATGGGAACCCACTCCAGTATTCTTGCCTGGAAAATTCCATGGACAGAGGAGCCTGGTGGGCTACAGTCCATGGGACCACAAAGAGTCGGACATGACTAAGCAACTAAGCTTAGTCACGAATGCAGTGGCAAGCAAAACAGAAAAAGTCCCTCCTTTGTGGAATTACATTCTTTTGGGGGGGCAATAAAAATCATCTAGGAGTAATGCATGCTGTGAAGAAGAGGCAAGTTGGATAAGAGGACAGGGAGAGATATATGAGCCATCCACCAGAGACAGGGTAATGTGGGAAGGGTACTTGAAACAGAGATCTGAATGAAGTGGAATGTTTGGGCCAGGAAAATTACAAGCAGAGGGCAAAGCCAAGTCAAAGGCCAGAAAGTGGCAATATATCAGAGGAACTGGAAGGAAAGAGGCATGGCTGGAGGGGAGTGAGCCAAGACCTGAGTGCACACGGGCAAGGGGATCATGGAGAGCCCCACAGGTCATGTGAGTCAAGGCAAGGACTCTGTTACTCTAAACATGAAGGGAAGCCACTGAGGGCTGAGAGCAGGGAACTGATATCAAGTTGACTGATGTTGTTAAAGAATATTGCAAAAAGACTGTGAAGAGGCAGGCATGGACCAGGGAGACTTAGGAAGTAATTTCAGTAGTTTATCAAGAGAGGACAGTGGCTTGGACCAGAATGGTAATGAAGAGGGAGGCATAAGAGGTCAGATTCTAAAAATTTTTCTGAGAGGAGTCTCTAAAAGACCATCTCTGCTTGGACTATAGCTGCTAAGATTACAAAAGGAAAAAAGTTAACATTTCCTCAACACTTATACTTGGCCAGGTTCATCTTATTTGGTGTTTAGAATGTTATAAGGAAAGTACTTACTGTCACCTTAAAGAAGAAAAACTGAGACATAGAAAAGAAACTTTGCCCAAGGCCACAGAAACTGTAAATGGGGAAGCCAAGTCATGCACCTGGAGCTGTCTGACTTCGATGGATACAGTTCAGAACTCTCCTCTGCTCCTATGTTACATTTCTTTTTATTGTAACATGTCATCTCCACATGAATTTACAGAACTGTGCATCGTACAATTGGGTTCATACCAGCTCCCTTCTGAAGTCATTAGTAATTTGTCCTTAGTATGCTTTGACTCTACACTTCATATTCCTGATGGACTGAAATGCAATTACTGTTGAAAAGAGGACTGTTCAGTGGAGCACTCTTTTTTAAGTTGAAATTAAGCATTAATGTTGAAAAGCTGTCAACCCTGCATCAGTCAAAGACTTCCGAGCAACCCTCTACTGCCTTTTAAAAAGTAGAGCTAGCAGAAGAAAAACATGCACAGGTTTAAGTCAGTGGTGAAAAGAAAGAATTTTATGTAATCAAAGATTTTGAAAACCTTAAACAGAGGAGAAATTATGAGAAACCTATATGCAGGTCACGAAGCAACAGTTAGAACTGGACATGGAACAACAGACTGGTTCCAAATAGGAAAAGGAGTACGTCAAGGCTGTATATTGTCACCCTGCTTATTTAACTTCTATGCAGAGTACATCATGAGAAACACTGGGCTGGAAGAAGCACAAGCTGGAATCAAGATTGCTGGGAGAAATATCAATCACCTCAGATATGCAGATGACACCACCCTTATGGCAGAAAGTGAAGAGGAACTCAAAAGCCTCTTGATGAAAGTGAAAGTGGAGAGTGAAAAAGTTGGCTTAAAGCTCAACATTCAGAAAACTAAGATCATGGCATCTGGTCCCATCACTTCATGGCAAATAGATGGGGAAACAGTGGAAACAGTGTCAGACTTTATTTTTGTGGGCTCCAAAATCACTGCAGATGGTGATTGCAGCCATGAAATTAAAAGACGCTTACTCCTTGGAAGGAAAGTTATGACCAACCTAGATAGCATATTCAAAAGCAGAGACATTACTTTGTCAACAAAGGTCCGTCTAGTCAAGGCTATGGTTTTTCCTGTGGTCATGTATGGATGTGAGAGTTGGACTGTGAAGAAAGCTGAGTGCTGAAAAATTGATGCTTTTGAACTGTGGTGTTGGAGAAGCCTCTTCAGAGTCCCCTGGACTGCAAGGAGATCCAACCAGTCCGTTCTGAAGGAGATCAGCCCTGGGATTTCTTTGCAAGGAATGATGCTAAGGCTGAAACTCCAGTACTTTGGCCACCTCAAGCAAAGAGTTGACTCATTGGAAAAGACTCTGATGCTGGGAGGGATTGGGGGCAGGAGGAGAAGGGGACAACAAAGGATGAGATGGCATCACCAACTCAATGGACGTGAATTTGAGTGAACTCTGGGAGTTGGTGATGGACAGGGAGGCCTGGCATGCTGCAATTCATGGGGTCACAAAGAGTTGGACATGACTAAGCGACTGAACTGAACTGATAGTTGATTCAGAAGGCAAACAACACTACGAGCTGTGGAAGTTTAGGATCTTTGATTTCCTTATTGCACTGTAAAGACTGAAATGTCATTAAGTAATGTCAGAATATGTGACTGTATACACAGCTGCTGCTGCTAAGTCGCTTCAGTTGTGTCCAACTCTGTGCGACCCCATGGACGGCAGCCCACCAGGCTCCTCCATCCCTGGGATTCTCCAGGCAAAAATACTGGAGTGGGTTGCCATTTACTTCTCCAATGCATGCATGCATGCTAAGTCACTTCAGTTGTGTCCGACTCTATGTGACCCTATGGACAGCAGCCCACCAGGCTCCTCTGTCCACAGGATTCTCTAGGCAAGGATACTGGAGTGGGTTGCCATTTCCTTCTCTGACTGTATACACAGAGACCTCATTATCCTATTATTTATTATCTCAAGTCCCATTGTTGCAGCTGAACAAGGAAGCAAAAGTCACCATTGCCTGAAATTCACCGTAGTTAAGAATCAAAACCTTGGGACTTCCCTTGTAGCTCAGTCAGCAAAGAATCTACCTGCAATGCAGGAGACCTGAGTTCGATTCCTGGGCTGGGAAGATCCCCTGGAGAAGGAAATGGCAACCCACTCCAGTATTCTTGCCTGGAGAATCCCATGGATAGAGGAGCCTGGCAGGCTACACACAGTCCATGGGATCACAAGAGTCAGACATGACTTAGTGACTAAACCACAATAATCAAAAAACCTGGTTTAAGCAGGAAGCCATCAAAAACTAGGTGAATATGGTGGGAGTGGGGTGGGGAGTAAATCAGGAGTTTGGGATGAACACACACACACTAATATATATAAAATAGATATATAACAAGGATCTATTGTATAGCCCAGGGAACTATATTCAATATCTTATAATAATAACCTATAATGGAAAAGAATTTGAAAAATAATATGTATATACATAACTGAATCACTTTGCTATGCAACTGAAACTAACAAAACATTGTAAATCAACTATATTTCAACTAAAAACAATAAATAAAAATTATATGAATATGTACACACCACAAATATACAACTGTCCATACATTCATCTGCCTGTGTACTGACGCTGGCCAAGGCTGTAACGTGTGTTACATGAGTCCACTATGTGTCCTCCTGGCATACACACCACATGTACTGTGGATGATCTCATTTCCAGTTTCAGTGTCTTTACAGTGGAGGGAAATCTTACAAACACTTCTGAAGCAGTTGCAGTACCGAATCCTTCTAGTTTTTCATCAGGTTCTGTACATCCTTACACTTGTCATAAACACTACTAAATGGACTGCAATTTTTGACAAGTTGTCTCTTTGGAATCTTTCCGAAGCATTCAACTGAGTTCCCTTAGAAATGACAACTATCTTTTTGCATTCGCAGCCCAACAGTTCCTGTACACTGATTTTAAATCACACAATCACAGTAGAGAGAATACATCTGGCATAAACTCATTTGGGAACCAACACAGCTAGCATTTGACAGGTGGACAAAGAAATAGATGAGAGAAGAGAGCGAGCAGCTCTGAGAGAGGCCACTGCTGGGAGAGGTTTCCAGGGACCCCCAGCTTCCGTCACTGCATTTTTCAGAGAATGAGTTTATCAGTTAGGAGAGCAAGTTGATTAAGTTGAGGTTGGTTAAGAAAGCTACTATTATATTCACAAACTGAGCGGTTATAAAATTAGCCCTCACCTCAACCAAATGTCTTTTGCCACTTAACACTGGCATCTATCCAGACCAATGTGGACTGGTCCCTTGATATTACTAATAGCAAACACTAACAGAGAACTTATGTTCTTGACCAGGGCACTGATGAGTTCTAAGTGAGTTCACATGTTCATGCATCAGGCAGGTGCTATTATTAACCCACAGAGAAGCAAAAAGTCAAATGAATTGTCCAAACTCCCACAGCTGGTGTACATGGCAGAGTTGTATTCAAATCAAAGGTATCTACTCCAAAGTTGTTCCCTTACTTAGCACACTATGTTCCCTCTGAGTATGATTATCAAGTGTTGTTCAGTTCAGTTCAGTTCAGTCGCTCAGTCGTGTCCAACTCTTTGCGACCCCATGAATCACAGCACGCCAGGCCTCCCGGTCCATCACCAACTCCTGGAGTTCACTCAGACTCACACCCATCGAGTCAGTGATGCCATCCAGCCATCTCATCCTCTGTCGTCCCCTTCTTCTCCTGCCCCCAATCCCTCCCAGCATCAGAGTCTTTTCCAATCAGTCAACTCTTCGCATGAGATGGCCAAAGTACTGGAGTTTCAGCTTTAGCATCATTCCTTCCAAAGAAATCCCAGGGCTGATCTCCTTCAGAATGGACTGGTTGGATCTCTTTGCAGTCCAAGGGACTCTCAAGTTAAATACTTGTAAATACTCACAAATAGCACTACAAAGGGAGGGTGTAAAATATGGAAACTTTCATGAAGTCAACAGAAATGATCTTGGAGGACAACCGGAACCACAATCAAAGTTAATGAACAATGAACACTGGCAGAATGAGCTAACAGTTGAAGAGAGGCTGAGAAGACTAATAATACGGACCCTTCCGCTGCGAATGATCTTAGCAATCACACAGTATATACTAATCACCGACTACGTGTTTCAGTTGACTTTATTGGCAAAGTAACGTCTCTGCTTTTTAATATGCTGTCTAGGTTTGTCATAGCTTTTCTTCCAAGGAGCAAGCGTCTTTTAATTCTATGGCTGCAGTCACCATCTGCAGTGATTTTGGAGCCCCCAAAAATAAAGTCTGTCATGGTTTCCATTGTTTCTCCATCTATTCATTACAGGAACTTTATCTTTTGCTCCTCTAGGAGCTTTATCTTTTCATTCTGGTTTATCCATTAGAAATGGATTTTGTTCCTTATAAGCATTAGCACATAGTTATGATTATATATATAAAACCTAAATTTTGTGATTATTAACTAAATAAGGATAATTTTTAGCCAGTTTTGGAGTTAAAGACCCAACCTCTTTTATGTTGTTCACTATGTGATTTGGCCTCCCTTTTGGCTTAATCCTCGGTGATCCCAGTTTTCTGCCACCACTCACTAGGCAGGGTGCATGGTTATGAGGAGGAACAATGGGAATAGCCAAAGACCTCTGAGAAGGTAACAGGCAGGAAGGTCAGGGATCTCCAAACAGAGGAAATAGGCTGCAAGTGTCAGACATTTTTCTCTCGCTTAAGCGGTAGGAGGAAACAAACTAGTGATATTTTTTCCCCTTCTCTATACAAATTTAAAAGGAGGTTTCTCTTAAAATAATGTGCTGCCATAATGACACCTGGTTTCACCTGAAGTTAATTATTCTCAAACCTTGAGTTAACCAATGCATTTTTCTTATGGAAATGTTTGTCTTAAGCTATGTTAATGTACTATGCATTTACCCTAGACTCTGTCTTCAAGTGGTTGTGGTTGCCGCCAAATGGCTCAGAACCTACTCAACAAACCATTATGTTAAACTCAGAATTTGTTCCCCTAATCTGTGTAAATGAAACTATTTGTATGCTAATCTGCCCTTCTACAAGATTCAAGTCAATGGTTTCATGGCCTGGGATGAATCTTCTGGTGTCAAGATTATCCCAAAATGCATCTTATGGGTGAGGGGCCTGGTGCCATTCTGAGTTTTAAGACATTCCTTTCATTCATTAACAGACTGCTAGTGACTATATAACATCCAGCTGAAGACTAGCAGGGAGGTACTCTTTCTGCCCCTTTCTGATGCCTATGTCAGAAGCTTTCTCTATCTCCTTTATACTCTAATAAAACTTGATTACACAAAAGCTCTGAGCAATCAAGCCTCATCTCTGGCCCTGGATTGAATTCTTCTCCTCCGGAGGCCAAGAATCCTGGCATCTTTTCGTGGGTCAGCAACAACCTTTCACCACAAGCCACCCAGGTGGCATAGTGGTGAAGAATCTGCCTGCAGTGCATGAGACCCAGGTTCAATCCCTGGGTTGGGAAGATCCCCTGGAGAAGGGAATGGCAACCCACTCCAGTAGCCTTGCCTGGAGAACCCCATGGACAGAGGAGCCTGGTGGGCTACAGTCCATGGGGTTGCAAAGAGTTGGACACGACTGAGTGACTAACACATACACACAAGCCACCCAGCAAACGGTACTTGCACAAAACGTGAGACTAGGCTAATGAAAAGCAATCAGGATACAGAATTGGCAAAAAATTAAAACTAAAGGGCCACAGAATATTCTGGAAGTAGGAGACACAGGCCAAAGCAGAAGGTATAAAAAGAGAAAGGCTTATCAGCTGGGATAAAGGTGACTGAAAATAGCCTGAGGGATTTGGTAGGAGAAGAAATATAAGAACTATAACAAGTTAAGCATGATTGTACTTAAGAATATGGGTGTGGCCTTGCAAAATCTAAACAAATTCTTTGAGGTTGACTTTTATTTGTCTTTGGTTTTCACATCCCTGCATTAATGGGCTTCTCAGGTGGCGCTAGTGGTAAAGAATCTGCCTGCCAATGCAGGAGAGGTATGCCTGTGTTGAGAAGATTCCCTGGAGGAGGAAACGGCAACCCACTCCAATTCTCCATGTGCCAGGAGAATTCCATGGACAGAGGAGCCTGGCAGGCTACAGTCCATAGGGTCGCAGAGTCGGACACAACCGAAGCGACTTAGCACGCACGCAGTACAGAAACTATTTGTTGAATTTGGTGACTGTTTTAATCCCCATGCTTCTAATTTAATTTTCTGACAGGAAACATTCATTTGGCTGAAAAATAAATTCATCTAAAAAGGTATGCCAAGTTTAGAAGATGTTACCTTTGGGAGAAACTGGGAAAAAAAGATACATGAAGATGACCTACAGTGGGTAGGGGGCGTGAATGGGAGGGAGGCTCATGAGGGAAGGTATATATGTATACTTATGGCTGACTCACATTATCGTATGCAGAAACTAACACAACATAGTAAGCAACTATCCTCCAATTAAAAAAAAAAAGACACATGGGATCTTTAATATTTTTTATAACTGGATGTAAAATGACAGTTATCTTAAAATTAAAACATTAATTTTTTTTTTAAGTATGGCAAGGCAAGTCTTATTCCCACCCTTTTATTTCCATCTGCTAAGGTCTCATTGACCATGTGATCATGGCCACCTCCTTCAATCATACATAGATAAACCACTTTTATTAGTTTCTTCATGCAAGCTAATACAAATGTATATTATTTCTCCCTCACCATCTTTACCATGGTAGCTATTTGGTTCTGAGTCTTGCTTTTTTCCATGTAACAATGTAATGGAAATTTTAAAGAGCGTATTTATGTGTAGAGAACTTTTGTTTGAGGTATTCTTAGGTAAATCATACTTATTTAGCCAGTCCTCTACTGAGGGACATTTGTATTGTTTCCAACCCTTTGTTATTAAAAGCCGTTATTAATACTATATAGATATTGTATTTGTGTCATTTTGATAACTAGTGCCTAAGTCCCTTCACAGAGACTGAATCATTTTACATTCCCACCAGCGATGTATGGGAGCCTGTTGTCCCAAAGTCTCGACAGTAGAATGTGTTATCAAACATTTGGGTTTCTGCCAATCCAGTAGATTTTAATTTTTGTTCCATTCATGAGGTTGAGTATATTTCCATTTGTCCAATATACTGAAGAATAACAATGTTATCAGAAAATTCAGCTTTCATAAGAAAGCTTAATTTGATTATTTACTGGAAAGAGGTCCTTCCACAGTTCTGGATCTTATTTAAAATGCATTGGCTAGGGCATCCCTGGTGGCTCAATGGTAAAGAATCTGCATGCCAACGAAGGAGACTCGGGTTTGATCCCTGATCTGGGAAGATACCACCTGCTGTGGAGCAACGAAGCCCGTGCACCACAATTACTGAGCCTGTGCTCTGCTGTGCTGCTGCTAAGTTGATTCAGTCATGTCTGACTCTGTGCGACCCCATAGACGGCAGCCCGCCAGTCTCCCCCGTCCCTGGGATTCTCCAGGCAAGAACACTGGAGTGGGTTGCCATTTCCTTCTCCAATGCATGAAAGTGAAAAGCGAAAGTGAAGTCGCTTCAGTGATGTCCGACTCTTAGCGACCCCATGGACAGCAGCCTACCAGGCTACTCCGTCCATGGGATTTTCCAGGCAAGAGTAGTGGAGTGGGGTGCCACTGCCTTCTCCAGAGCCTGTGCTGTAGAGCCTGGGATCTCCAACTATTGAGCCCATGTGCTGCAAACTACTAAAATCAGCACACCCTAGAACCTGTGCTCCTCAACAAAAGAAGCCACTGCAAGGAGAAGCCCGCACACTGCAATGAAAAGTAGCCCCTGCTCAACTCAGAGAAAAGCCAGGGCAGCAACAAAGACCCAGCACAGCCAAAAGTAAATAAGCAAAATTAAAATGCAATGGCTAGTGGTGATCATTTCATAATGTACAGAGATTGCTATGTTGCACACCAGGAGCTAAGAAACTGTGGTAGGTCAATTACACTTCAAAACAAACATTAGATCTGAAGTTTCCAGAGGTGGGGGTTGGGGGAGGAAAAACACAAAGGTAGCCAAAAGGGAAGCCTGGCGTGCTGCAGCCCATGGGGTTGCCAACAGTCCGACACGACTGAGCGATTGAACAACAAGCCAAAAGGCACACACTTACAGCTGTAAGATACGGAAGTAAAGTACAACATGAGTAATATAATGAACACTGCTGTATGTTAAGAGAGTAAATCTTAAGGGTTTTCATCACATGGAAAAAATATTTTTTCTTTTATTTTGTATCTATATGAGATGATAGGTAGTCACTAAAATTATTGTGATGATCATTTCATGATGTACATAAGTTAAATCATGATACTCTACACCTTAAGCTTACTCACCACTGTATGTTAACTGTATCTCAATAAAACTGGAAGATAAGCAAAATTGTAAAATGGAATGGCTTTTATTTAAAGTGTTCAGTGTTGTTTAAAAACATCAGAAGATCAAATTGACTAAACAATGACTTCACGTCAAAGGGTCATCGTTCAGTCCCTAAATCGTGTCCAACTCTTTACGACCCCATGGACTGCAGCATGCCAGGCTTTCCTGTCCTTCACTATCTCCTGGAGTTTGCTCAAACTCACCTTCATTGAGTCTGTGATGCCATCAACCATCTCGTCCTCTGTCATCCCCTTTTTCTCCTGCCCTCAATCTTCCCCAGCATCAGAGTCTTTTCCAGTGAGTTGGCTTTTTGCCTCAAGTGGCCAAAGTATTGGGTGCTCACCCTAAATATGTCCAAAACACTGACCCACCACCAAGGGCCCATCAAGCCTTCCCTAAAGGGCTCTGCCCCACCCTGGAGGGAAGAGAAACAAGACTCACAGATGAACACCCAAGAAATAGTAAACTCAACAAATATTGGAGCCTTCATGGATCTTATAGGATCAACATAATAAATAAGCAAATCATATCATTTGTTAGAAGGTAATAGGTCCTGTGGTAAACAAGACTGGGTTGAGGACAGGGGATCAGGAGCCCTGTGGGCCATCAGAGCAGGACTCACAGAGATAATATTCAAACAAAGAAGGAAATAGGGAAGAAAGACTGTGATAATCTGGAGGTAGAGCATTCTGGTAGACAACAGCCAGTGCAAAGGCCAGAAGGAAGATGTGTGCCTAACATGCTCAAGATCCAGGCAGGAGGCCAAGGAGGCTGGAGGAAAGTGGAGGGAATGAGGGTAAGGAGGAATTGGAGGCTTCTTTGAGGGCAGAGATGAGTTAGACAATTAAGTTGTTGTGCAGGCTCAGTCGTGATTGACTCTTTGCGACCCCATAGACTGCAGCCTGCCAGGCTCCTCTGTCCATGGGATTTTCCAGGCAAGAATACTGGAGTGGGCTGCCATTTCCTTCTTCAGGGGATCTTCCCAATCCAGGGATCGAACCCTGTCTCCTGTGTCTCCTGTATTGGTAGGTGACTTCTTTACCACCTAGGTAAGGTCTAGGCCAACCAGATAAATTTGGAGTTAATCCCGTCCTGTCCTTGCCCTTCTGATCTTGCCCTTGCCCTGGCCTCAGAGACTTAAGTTTTCTAAGAGGGGCAGAGGTAATCCAGTGCTCCAGCCACTCCTGTAGGCATAAAGAGCAAACAACCTAAAGGCCCGAGGCACACTTAGGCAAGCAATCATGTGCTTGCAGGCTGAAGGCTGCAGGCAACAAGAGAACAATCTTGTACCTTTTTCTTCTATAATTCTGCTTTCTCCTGAAAGTTTTCTTTCCTTGCTAAATTTAAAATTTCTTCCTTGGAACGTCTGTGATTTGAGCATCTCACAACAGGTTGGTCCTGTCAACTGTTTCCCCTTTTCTGCACATCTAATATCTCACCTGGACGTGGTAGTGATCACCACCAGATCAGACTCCTGTGCTCACATGCTCAGTTGCTCAGTCATGTCTGACTCTTTGCAATGCCATGGACTGTAGCCCGCCAGGCTCCTCTGTCCATGGGATTTCCCAGGCAAGAATACTGGAGTGGGCTGCCATTTCCTTCTCCAGGGGATCTGCCCAACCCAGGGATTGAACCCATGTCTCCTGCATTGGCAGGTGAATTTTTCACCACTGATCCACCTGGGGAGCCCTCAGAAACTGCTACAAAGATTCAAATGCTGCCTCTGATCACCTACCCAATTCATACCAAATACTATCTGCCCCAGCTTCCCTGAGAGCTCAGTTGGTAAAGAATCCACCTGCAATGCATGAGACCCTGGTTCGATTCCTGGGTCAGGAAGAGCCACTGGAGAAGGGATAGGCTACCCACTCCAGTATTCTTGGGCTTCCCTTGCGGCTCAGCTGGTAAAGAATCTGCCTGCAGTGCAGGAGACCTGGGTTCGATCCCTGGATTGGGAAGACGCCCTGGAGAAGAGAAAGGCTACCCACTCCAGTATTCTGACCTGGAGAATTCCATGGACTGTATAGTCCATGGGATCACAAAGAGTCAGACAGACTGAGCCACTTTCAGTTTCACTGTCTGCCCCGACCTTCAAACTGGTGACAAACAAAGCTACTACTTTCTCAATAAAAAGCATTACAGGGGGAGAACTCTTTCTTTTTACACCAGTCTAAGAGGATCTATCCCACTTCAGAATCAAGAGAAGCGAGACAATGAGAACAGAGACTATTGAGGAGAAACCAAGCCGAGGTTTCTGCAGGGGCAGCAGGCCTGATGGGAAAGTCATCTTGCGTCGGCAAAACCACCGTTACTCCAGACTGGCTTCTGTGCATTCTTCTGTGCTTGCTTCCTTGCACCTTTAAACTCTAGTCTCCACTTGCTCCACCTTCATTTCCCCTTCGTCGTCTACTAAAAAGACTATATAGAGCATTGCCCTCCAGGCAGAACAGCTGCAAGAGGAAGAGGCCCTGCAATTTCTGTAATCTCTACAATCCCTACAATAATTAAGCAGTAACCTTAGGTCTCACCAACTTTCTAATCCTCTCACCAATCAATACAGATCCAGAGGGGTAAGACAGGATAGATACACCACTAGGATAAGGATGGATCTTTCTGATGTTTAAGGAATGCCATTAACACGGGCAAGGCACAGAGCTGGGAGCCACAGGAAATCCAGACATGTGTTCTGGGCACTGATAAAGTGACTCTCAATAAAGGTAGAGGCCAAACTTCCCCTGTGGTCCAGTGGTTCAGACTGTGACTTCTAATGTATGGGGCATGAGTCAATCCCTGGTGAGGGAATTAAGATCCCAACAGTGTGCCCCCAACCCCAAAAATAGGTAGAGGCAAAAACTCATGAAAAATGAAACTGTGTGGCAACAAGACCTGAGATGTCACCAATCACTGACAATCTGAAGACCAAGTACCCAGAGGGATCTTGGGCAGCTCCATACAAAAGAACTTAGAGCCGCTCTCAAAGACCCAAGGGTAGCACGGTGGTGCTTCTGGCAGAGGGATTAATCTGGGTGTGAGTTCTGCTTCCAATTTCCCAGCTGTGACATCAGTGTCACACTGATGATATTTCAACATCTGCTTAAACTTAAGTTTTCTCGCAAGAAAGAGGAGCCAGACAGCTGCTTCTCTAGGATGTTGGGAAGCGGAAGTGAAATCCAGGAGCTGCTTTAGCATAGGGCTTCCCTGGTAGCTCAGATGGTAAAGATTCTGCCTGCAATGTGGGAGGTGCAGGTTCCATTCCTGGGTCAGGAATATTCTCTGGAGAAGGGAATGGCAACCCACTCCAGTATTCTTGCCTGGAGAATCCCATGGACAGAGGAGCCAGGCGGGCTACAGTCCGTAGGGTCGCAAAGAGTCGGACGCGACTGGGCGACTAGATTTACTACACAGTCAGCAAGTGCCATCCATCAGGACCCACTCTGGTCTCAATACCGCCCAAGAGGCGTCTGCCCAATACCCAGTCTGCAAGTTCTCCTGTCTATGCTGAGCCTCTCAGGATGCCACTCTGTTCAGTGTCGGGGTAAAATCGGAACTGCTCAGCTCCCACGCCCTGTCTCCCAGTCCATCCCGGGACCACCGGGGGCACCCTCTTCTATACGTGGGTACCCGATCTTTCAGCAGGACGCTCAGTGGGGTCTGGACACCTTCCTTTGGCATCAGCAGCGCTCCCCGCGCGGTGCCCCGCGTCCAGCCTCGCTCTGCCGGCTCCTCACCTGATGTAGGGGAGAAAGGGGTTGACGTGCCCGGAGAGCACGGCGACCACGTAGGAAATGATGAAGGCAGCGGACGACCAGGTCACCAGCAGGAAGGGGACGAAGGCCATTCCCCGGAGAAAGCACAGCATCGCGCCGCCACAGCCGGGAGGGCGCTGCGCTCTGCGGAGCCGGGCCGCGCGGCTGGTCGCTGGGCTGCTCCGCGCTGCCGGGAGGCCGGGGCGGCGCACGTGCGGTGAACTGCCGCGGGCTGCCGGGCTGACCCGAGGCTCCGCGACGGCGGGGCAGGCCCGGCTCCGGAGGGAGGGGAGGCGCGGAGAGCGGAGCGAGGAGGCTGGCGGCAAGGCAGCGGCCGGGGGTGGGTGGGGCGCGGGCGGCCCGGGCTTGTTGCGAAACCAGTGAAGTCACAAAGCGGCGGCCCTCGCCGACTTGCCCGGCGCGCGGCGACTTCCCCGCGGACGCGACGCCGGGGCTGCCGGGGACCCGGCTCCTTTCGGTTTTGGTTCGGCCTCCCGGCGCGGGACGCGGCGGGGATGCCCGCCCAGACGGTCCCAGTCTACCCGCGCCGTCCTGCCTCTTGCGCAACTCCGGAGAAACGGTTCAACTCCTCCCCGCCCCTCCTCCTCCCCTCGGGGTTTCCGGGGTACCGGGCCTCGAACCCCGACGGCTTCCTCTGCGTGGTCCCGCCGCCCGCGCGTCCCCAGGGAGAGCGTGACCACCGCGTGGTGACATCTACCGCGTCCCGCCCGGCTGCACGGCTCCGGGCAAAACTGTTGGGTGACGTTCTCCAGGCCATGGGACATGGATGTGGCACCCACCTGGGCGGTGTCCACCTGGAAACCCGGAGCATGTGGAGGCTGGGGGTTGCGGGAGTGAGGGTGGGGGGCCGGACTGAGCTCTGGCCGAGCCTGTGCTGCCCACAGTTCTACTTCCCTCGTCCCTCCCACCCCTAGGCGGACTTCTCTTTCCTAGAAATTAAGTTTCTGTTTCTCTCACGGATCAGGGTTAGCCCAGGTTTGGAGCTATGTCGTAAGATTGGTAATAGTGACTTCGTATATTTCAAACCCTGCGAAAGGGATTTGTGCTCCGAGGCGCTTGCAAGCACGGTGATTTTGAAATACAGTTTAGGAATTCTGAGCCCAAGGTATGTGACGTCACGGGGTCGCTGGTAACCAAACGTGGGTTCCTTTAAGCCACGTAAACATTTCTTGGGTGTCACACCTTGCTAGGGGACAGGATACAAAGATTTAAATAGTTTCATGGGGTTTAGGCGACTGACATATCAAAATAAAATACATTGTATGGAATATTAAACAAAAATTATAATCTTTTAAAAAAATAAATAAGATATGCTTAGAGTTGAGAGGCAGGTGCTGCTGCTCAGATGAAGAACCAAGGACCTTTTCCTGACAGATACTACAGTTTTTTAAACCATTGCTCTTCACGCAAAGAGAGGAGACTAGCATTTGTAATTCAAGGAGACAGCAGGAGAAAATGCATAGATTGCAAACTACCTGGTTTTCTGGAACTGGAAAAGCATGCAAGAGGAACTCCATGGTAATCCAGTCGTTAGGACTACACTCTTCCACTGCAGAAGTCACTGGGTTCAATCCCTGGTGGGGGAATTGAGATTTCACACGCAGTGTGTGCTTAGTCGTTCAGTCATCTCTCTTTTCAGCCCTTTGGACTGTAGCCTGCCAGGCTCTTCTGTCCATGGAATTTTCCAGGCAAAAATACTGGAGGAGGTCGTCATTTCCTCTTCCTGTGATCTTCCTCAGGGATCGAACCTACCTCTCTTGCATTGGCAGGTGATTCTTTACCACTGTGCCACCTGGGAAGCAGAACTACCAAATAAATACATGAACCATTAAAATAAAGACAGACAAGAAAACACACTACTGTAAGGTGGACAGTGGAGAGGTGAGCAAAGAGGCTGCAGCACCTGAGCCCTACTAAGAATCTTATTTGGTTTTGGTTTTGGTAGTGAGGGGAGTTGGAGAAGGTGATGGCACCCCACTCCAGTACTCTTGCCTGGAGAATCCCATGGATGGAGGAGCCTCGAAGGCTGCAGTCCATGGGGTAGCAAAGAGTTGGACACAACTGAGCGACTTCACTTTCACTTTTCACTTTCATGCATTGGAGAAGGAAATGGCAACCCACTCCAGTATTCTTGCCTGAAGAATCCCAGGGATGGGGGAGCCTGGTGGGCTGCCATCTATGGGGTCGCACAGAGTCGGACATGACTGAAGCGACTTAGCAGCAGCAGCAGCAGTAGTGGGGGGGGGGGTAGGAACATGGACAGACTTGTATTTCAGGAGATCATTGAGGCTGTGGGAGGAGTGACCACAAATCCAATAAAGCAGAAGCTTTTAATTAGCTTCTTTTTAAGAAAATATTACAAAAGCTGGCATCCTTAGTGATCCGTTGTAGGTCTCTCTCTACTTAGGTTTCTCTGTTCTGAAAACCCACTCTCTTCCCTGGCCTTCCTTTCCTTCCCTGTCACCTCCTGTTTCTCTTCTACTCTGCAAACATGCTGTACCTTGCTGTGCTTAGTTGCTCAGTTATGTCCGACTCTTTTCAACCCCATGGACTGTAGCCCACCATGCTTCTCTGTCCGTGGGGCTTCTCCAGGCAAGAAAACTGGAGTGGGTTGTCATGTCTTCCTCCAAGGGATCTTCCCAACCCAGGGATCGAACCCAGGTCTCCCACATTGCAAATGGATTCTTTACTGTCTGAGCCACCAGGAAAGCCCACTCTACAACTGATCTGATTTTAAAAACCCTCCCTGAGGCAGGGGAATTATGACATCAAATGGAATTCACTTGATCTTTTTATCTCTCTGTTCCTTAAGTCCCTTAAACAATCCAATTGGCTAATCACTTTTTGTTTGCTTGTTTGTTTTTATTAAACTTTTTACTTTGAAGTATAGCTGATTAACAGTGTTCTGATAGTTTCAGGTGGACAGCAAAGGGACTCAACCATATATATGCATGTATCCATTCTCCCACAAACTCCCCTTCCATCAGAACATTGAGCAGGCTGCCACAGAACATTGAGCAGAGTTCCCTGTGCTATACAGTAGGTCCTTGTTGGTTATCCATTTTAAATAAAACTGTGTGTACATGTCCATCCCAGACTCCCTAACCATCCCTTTCCCCCGGCTAACCACTTTTAACCCAAACATACAAGAGTTGTCTGACTATAAAGGTAGTAAGAATTTTGTTGTTTAACATAAGTATGTACACATGTATATATTTAAATGGATTCATAAGTGTAACTAACTGTACACGCATACATATGGTGTGTACCAGTCCTAAGGAACCCAGGGCTGCTTTCCCTTCCAAAAGCTTTTGATGCCATAAATCTTTGACACCCACTCCTTAGAATGGTAAAGTTTATACAGTAAGAAATGCAAAAATACTGAAAAACATCCTTACTGGTGAAGGAAACCAGAATATGTCACCCCCAAATATGTCTCTCTAACATATTGGTTTGAGCTGAATCCAATTAAGAAGGAGCAAAAGCAGAAAAAGTTCTCTCTACCCTCTTCCTTTCTGTCTACAACTCTTCTCTTCTGCTCTCAGTTGTGTCCGACTCTTTGTGACCCTATGGACTAGCCTGCCAGGCTTCTCTGTCCATGGGATTTTTCAAGCAAGAATACTGGAGTGGGCTGCCATTTCCTACTCTATGAGATCTTTCTGACCTAGGGATCAAACCCGCATCTGTTGCATCTCCTGCATTGGCAGGCAGATTCTTTATCACTGTGCCACCTGGGAAGCCCCTTTCTGTCTAAAGGCAGAATATAAATTTCCTTTGTTGAAGAGAGTTCTAGATTCTTAGCCCAGAGATGACACCAGAGGAATCTGCAAACAAGCCTCACCTGACTCACTTCCCCCAATATATTACATTCCCACAGTTTCCCGCCCTTGGAAGCCCACAAACGTTTTCCCTTGTCCAGTCATTTCTGTACAAACTTATTGTTTCTTTGTTAAGATGCTGTATACACCCAAGTTCTAGCTCTCCCTTTGTTACTCATACTTGAGTTTCTCCCATGCATTTATGAGATGTATATATTAATAAACTTCTTATTATCTACCTTTAAGATGTATAATAAATGTTTTGCTTCTCCCCTGGATTTGATTCTGACTTTCTGTCAAAGGAAGTCATTCTGTCTCAAAGTAAGGATCTCAGTGGGTTGTCCTTTTGAGGATGAAGTTATTCTTCCTTGATGACCATCATTTACTGACAGGCAGTGTCGTTCTGATCTAAACAAACCTCACACCAAAGCTCAAGTATCATCCTCTTTTTATGGATGAGGAAACTGAAATTCAAGGCCATTAAGTTATTGAATAGAAGTGCAGAATTTGAATTCAGGTTTATCTGACTCAAAAAACTGTAACCCTAACAATTGTGAGGAACTGCCTCACCATTTTAATTCCCCAAACTCCAGAATTACAGAAGGAAACCCTTAAAATATATACAGTTATCTTATTTTTAAACGTTTGTATGGATATACTTATTCATTTTGAAAAACTTACACAATGTATAATAACATAAACAATTGAGAAGCATTCATAATTCCCTGGCAATAAGTCAACTTTCTCAATTTCCTAGCTTCTATTTTGTTCTGTTACATAGGAATAGTTAAAATCAAATTGTAGTTACAAGTGTGTGGTTTGATTATTTTTATGTATGAAACATCTGTTCCATGTTGTTACACTCTTCGAGTTACCAGTTTTACTTGGTATTTATCCACTGAATTAATGAGCTATAGTTTATTTCATGCCCCAAATTGTTAAACACTGGGGGCAGTGAAATAAATTATGCTCATCCAGATAGCATTTAAATGACATTCTACAAACATTTCAGGTTTCTGCTTTTCTTTTCACTTTAGGCAAATTTCCATGCATTGGATTGCTCTGTCAAAAGACAATACAAATATTTTAAAAATCCATGTTAACATTCTAAATTACTTGAAACTGTAGTACCAATTTCATTGCTTTAATAACCTATTGCAGTCTCATCATATACCACCTCCATTTCTGTATTTTTTTTAACATTTATTTATTTGGCTGCAGCAGGTCATAGTTGTGGCATGAGGGATCCAGTTCCCCGACCAGGGATCAAAACCAGGCCCCCTGCGTTGGGAACATACAGTCTTAGCCATTGGACCACCTGGGAAGTCCTGGGGGCCGGTTATTTCTTGCTCACCCTTACTTTGGTCCCACAACCCTGGTCTCTAACGCTTAAATTCCTTACTTAGAAGGTAGTTGAAAGCCTACAATTTCAGTGGCACTTACTCAGGGTAGATGCCCCTGACCAAATACAGTTCCAGAGCTGGGCCCACACCTCTGGATTTCTATTCTTTTTGGAGGTCTTGTCCCAGTAACTCCTTATTCTTTGGTTAAATCTGATGCTTTTAAGGTGGTTTTATATTTCCTCAGATTTTTCAGTTGTCTGAATTTCCTGCTGCTGCTAAGTTGCTTCAGTCGTGTCTGACTCTGTGTGACCCCATAGATAGCAGTCCACCAGGCTACCATGTCCCTGGGATCCTCCAGGCAAGAATACTGGAGTGGGTTGCCATTTCCTTCTCCAGTGCACGAAAGTGAAAAGTGAAAGCGAAGTCGCTCAGTCGTGTCCGACTCCTAGCTACTCCATGGACTGCAGCCTACCAGGCTCCTCTGTCCATGGGATTTTCCAGGCAAGAGTACTGGAGTGGGCTGCCATTGCCTTCTCCGTCTGAATTTCCTAGTCCAGCGTTTTTATAAGCAGCAGTTGAGGCATTGCATTAGGTCCTTGTCTTTCTTTCTTTCTTTTTTTTTTTTTTTTTTTGCAAAAGCAGCTTTTTAGAATTCACAGTTCAATATCTTGGTCATTTGTCATTACGCAGCTCTTTAATTATCAGAAAAGAGAGTACGAAAATTAGCAATGCTAATTCCATTTCCCTCACCATTCTTAACGTAATCTCTATGTTTTTATTCACGGGCAACTTGGAAGTAAGACTGCTAGGAGAAATATCAAAAACCTCAGATATGCAGATGACACCACTCTTATGGCAGAAAGCAAAGAAGAACTAAAGAGCCTCTTGATGAAAGTGAAAGAAGAGAGTAAAAAAGTTGGCTTAAAACTCAACATTCAGAAAACTAAGATCATGGCATCTGGTCCCATCACTTCAAGGCAAATAGATGGGGAGACAGTGGAAACAGTGGCAGACTTTATTTTGGGGGGCTCCAAAATCACTGCAGATGGTGACTGCAGTCTTGAAATTCAAAGATGCTTGCTCCTTGGAAGAAAAGCTATGACCAACCTAGACAGCATATTAAAAAGCAGAGACATTACTTTTCCAACAAAGATCCATCTAGTCAAAGCTATGGTTTTTCCAGTGGTCATGTATGAATGTGAGAGTTGGACTGTAAAGAAAGCTGAGTGCCAAAGAATTGATGCTTTTGAACTGTGGTGTTGGAGAAGACTCTTGAGAGTCCCTTGGACAGCAAGGAGATCCAACCAGTCCATCCTAAAGGAGATCAGTCCTGGGTGTTCATTGGAAGGACTGATGCTGAAGCTAAAACTCCAATACTTTGGCCACCTGATGCAAAGAACTGACTCATTTGAAAAGACCCTGATGCTGGGAAAGATTGAAGGCAGGAGGAGAAGGTGATGACAGAGGATGAGATGGTTGGATGGCATCACCGACTCAATGGACATGAGTTTGAGTAAACGCTGGGAGTTGGTGATGGACAGGGAGGTCTCGCGTGCTGCAGTCCATGGGGTTGCAAAGAGTTGGACAGGACTGAGTGACTAAACTGAACTGAACTGAAAAGCCTCAATTATTTCTCTCTTCTAAAAGCTGCAGTGTCCCCTCTCCATGAATATGGACTGAACTTACTGACTTCTGAAGATGAAGGTATGGAAGGAGAAATAAGGTATCTTTACAGAGAGAAATCTTAACATTACATTAATTAGATGATCAAAGTTAACATCACCAGTAGTAAACTGATGTTCTATATTCTACAGATTAATAAGTGTGTGTGTTCATGCTCAGTCACTTAGTTTTGTGTGACTCTTTGCAACCCTTTGGACTCCTGCCAGGCTCCTTTATCCATGGGATTTGTTTTGGCAAGAATACTGGAGTGTGTTACCATTTCCTCCTCCAATGGATCTTCCTGACCCAGGGATCTGAACCCAGGCCTCCTGCTTCTCCTGCATTGCAGGTGGATTCTTTATCTGCTGAGCCATCGGGGAAGCCCCACAGATTGATATAATAATAATATATTCTATATATTGATATAATAAGATATCCTGATGTGATGAGAAAGTATTTCACCTCTGTGGTATTTTCCCCAAAGCCCATTACCCACTCCCAACTTCATCTGCTGCTGCTGCTGCTAAGTCACGTCAGTCGTGTCCAACCCTGGGCGACCCCATAGACGGCAGCCCACCAGGCTCCCCTGTCCCTGGGATTCTCCAGGCAAGAACACTGGAGTGGGTTGCCATTGCCTTCCAAGACAAACCCTAATTGAAGGCCACTCTATAAAATACCTGATTGCTACTTTGAAACATGTCAAAGTCACGAAAAACAAGGAAAGACTGAGAAACTGTCACAGACTAGAGGAACAAAGGAAACATGACACCTAAACATAATACGGTATCCCACATAGGATCCTGGAACAGAAAAAGGACCTTAGTGAAAAAACTAGTGAAATCAGAATCAAGCCTATAGCTTAGTTAATGGTAATGTGTCAGTGTTAATTTCTTAGTTTTGATAAATTTACCATGGTGCGTGTTAATATTAGGGGAAACTGGGTCAAGGGTATGTGGGAATTCTCTGTGCTATCTTTGCAACTTTTCTATAGATCTGCAATTAGTCCAAAATATTTTTTGAAGTTGCAGACTTCCCTGGTGGTACAGTGGATAAGAATCCATCTGCCAAGGCAGGGAACATGGGTTCTATCTCTGGTCTTGGAAGACTCCACATGCCTCAGAGCAACTAAGTCCATGCGCCACAACTACCGAACCCACATTCTAGAGCCTGTGATCCACAACTACTGAGTCCATACACCTTGAGCCTGTGCTCTGCAACAAGAGAAGCCACAACAGTGAGTAGCCCTGGCGATTAGAGTAGTCCGCCCTTGCTGCAACTAGAGAAGGCCTGCACACAACAATGTGTGTGCCAGAACAAAGACCCAGAACAACTGAAAATAATTTTTTTTCAAAGTTTCAGTCAAGTATTTACCAAAATTCAATAAGATTTCGTATTTAAAATATACTTCATTAGTCACCTTTTGACAATCATGTTACTTTTCTCAATTGTATTGTAGAAGTAGAGAACATACAGTATGCCTAGATGTTCACCTAGAATGAAGGATTCCTCTAAAAAGAATTGATACAAATGAACTTATTGACAAAACAGAAACAAACTCACAGACTTAGAGAATGAATTTATTGTTGCTGGGGGCGGGGGGAAGGGTGGTGGGGAGGGATAGTTAGGGAGTTTGGGATGGACATGTACACATCGCTACATTTAAAATGGATAACCAACAAGGTCCTACTGCATAGCTCAGGGGATTCTGTGCAATGTCATGTGGCAGTCTGGATGGGAGGAGAGTTTGGGGAAGAATGGATACATGCATGTGTATGGCTGAGTCTCCTGAAACTATCACAACATTGTTAATCAGTTATACTCCAATATAAAATTAAAAGTTTTTAAAAAAACGGAATGAAAGATTCCTACTTCTTTTCCCTTGTCTGGTGTTTGTTGGGAAGAGGTTCCTTAGGCAGGAACTTTATTTCCTAGTTCTTACCGATGGAGGTGGTGAGTCACTTCCCAGTGAAAGAGTGGGTATCCCTCTCTCACTTTCTTTGCCCGTTGGCTGGCTGGATACCAGTGCCCATGATGACCGTGGAAGTCACTTGTATGAATAGAGACTGCCAACCTGGATCCCTGAACAGCTCTGTGAGGCAGAGAACTCCATCCAAACCCCACTGCCCAACCATTCAGAAACACTGGTTTGGGTCTACATAAATGAGAAACTAAAGCCTTTGAGATTTCTGGGTTTATCTGCTACAGCAGCTCACATCTCTCAATATATGTGTGTGTGCATGCTCAGTCGTGTTTGATTCTGTGACTCCATGGACTGTAGCCCACCAGGCTCCTCTGTCCATGGGATTTTCCTGGCAAGAATGCTGGAGTGGGTTGCCATTTCCTTCTGCAGCGGATGTTCCCAACCCAGGGATCAAGCCCACATCTCTTGCATTGACAAGCAGGATCTTTACCACTCGTGCCACCTGGGAAGCCCACTTCTCAACATATACATATGCTTAAGTTGACTCTCCCACCTTCTTTAACTCGTCTGAACTATTCACATGGTATCTGTAGATTCTCAGAGAAAGTCAGGCAGAGGTTAACAAACATTGCTATGGACAACAAACATAGGAGAGCTAAAGTGAGTAAAAGATGATTATAATTCGATACATTCAAAATCAAATCAAAATAGTGTATTTTTCAATGACTGGGAGGGCCTCAGGGATCATCCCACCCAAGAGAATGTCACCATACTTCTCCTTCCAAGAGTCTCTGAAACAGTCAAGGAAATTTATCTGAACAAAAGGTGGTTGTTGTTCAGTCGCTAAGTGGTATCCAATTCATTGTGACCCCATGGACTGCAGCACACCAGGCTCCCCTGTCCTTCACTGTCTCCCAGAGTTTGCTCAAAGTCATGTCCATCGAGTGGGTGATGTCACCCAACCATCTCATCCTCTGCCACCCCCTTTTCGTCCTGCCCTTAATCTTTCCCAGCATCAAGGTTGTTGCCAATGAGTCAGTTCTTGACATCATGTAGCCAAATTATTGGAGCTTCAGCTTCAGCAACAGTTCTTCCAGTGAATATTCAGGGTTGATTTCCTTTAAGATTGGCTGGTTTGATCTTCTTGCTATTCAAGGAACTCTCAAAAGTCTTCTCCAGCATTACAATTCAAAAGCATCAATTCTTCAGTGCTCAGCCTTCTTTATGGTTCAACTCATATTCATACTAATGTCTACCATCTCTTTAAGAAGCACCGTATATAACTTCCAATGTCCTTTTTATGATACAGAAGAACTTAAAATATGCTCTTAGAGGTAGGGGTTAAGTAGAATCTCTTTCTTATATTCCTGCTCTAGCAAAGGGACATTTTCATTATGAGGATGTTACCACTGGAGTGTTGATCACCATTTGGGTGAGCCACACTGTGTGCGTGTGTGTGTGTTTGTGTGTCTGTGTTTATTATGGCAGGGATCCCTGAATTGTGAATAGATTCTGAGCCCTGTTCCCAGGTATGGAGAGAAGTCACTTCTGCACACAAAGGCAGGAAATGTTACACAGTGAGCCAGATTTTTCTGGTGCCTGAGCTTACTCACTTTTATCAATACATAAGTAACCTTTGAAGATATATTGTTTGTTTTATTTAAATTGTTCTTCTGGAAAACATTCTTCCATATATTCTCCTAGAATAGCTAGAAGGAGTACTCTTTCTGCTTTGTTCACTGCTCTGCTCCCAGGTTGGGAGCAGTGCTTTGACATAGGTGCTTAATAAATACTTGCTGAATCCATTCACCTCACAATGATCTTCTTCAGGAAGTCTTCCCTCTGTGCTGCTCTTCTGCATCTGGAAGCATCTGGGCTACTTCTATTATATATTTTACAATGTAACATCTCAGTCTACCCACTAGACTCAAAATTCTGTGGGCAGAAATGAAACCTCCCTATATTTGTATCTCCAGCACTAGGTTGTGGGCTGGTCTCTGGCTGTATCAATAACCAATGTGGCTGGACCAGCCTGTGTGGTCATTTTGAGTGCAAGATGTCCTGTAGCAATAACCATCAAGAAACTTTGAAAAGATAAGGGGTTATTACTTATAAGACCTGGAAATCATACAGCACACTTGTGAAGTCAGAAGCACACCTGTGACAGAGTGAGAGAGCAGGCACAAATGAGCCTGGGTTCTGCTTTTATTGGGGTGGGACAGATTCCTGCAATTTTTTTAGATTATGGGAAAGTTACAAAGATAGCATAGAGCAGGAATTTAAATCAAGGGAAGAGAAAACAAAAAACAAAAAAACAAATAGTCCACATGGTCAGTTATTGAAGTCGATAAAGATCTCTTAAAACAAAGAAACGTGCCTCTTTATCTAGTGTGTGGCTGGTAATATGTTTATCTCAGATGGTGATCCTTGGATGCCTTGGTGACCAAATCTTAAGTCAGGGGACTTCCCTGGAAGTCCAGTGGTTAAGACTCTGCACTTCCACTGTAGGGGCATGGGTTCAACTCCTGGTTGGGGAATGAAGATCCTGCATGCCGAGTGGCAATGAGCCAAAAAAAAAAAAAAAAATGAATCAAGCTCTTGCATCACAAAAAAGGAAAAAAAAAAAAAAAAGGTCAGGGCTTACAATACACACCAGCACAAAATAAATGCTTAATAAATGTTTTTGAAAAAATGTGTACCGATGAATGCTTGATACTAGTTAAATACTGTTACCGAGAGAACCTGGTCTTTATACAGTCGTACATACTATCAGGACATTAACGACTCCTAAGAGACACTACTTCCAAAAGCTTCTTATCCTCATCCATCAGAGGGCAGACAGAATGAAAACCACAATCACAGAAAACTAGTCAAACTGATCACATGGACCACAGCCTTGTCGAACTCAATGAAACTATAAGCCATGCCATGTAGGGCCACCCAAGATGGTTGGGTCATGGTGGAGAGGTCTGACAAAACATGGTCCACCAGAAGGGAATGGTAAACCACTTCAGTATTCTTGCCTTGAGAACCCCATGAACAGTATGAAAATGCAAAAAGATATGACACTGAAAGATGAACTCCCAAGGTTGGTAGGTATCCAATATGCTCCTAGAAAAGAGTGGAGAAATAACTCCAGAAAGAACGAAGAGATGGAGCCAAAGTGAAAAAATGCCCAGTTGTGGATGTGACTGGTGATGGAAGAAAAGTTTGATGCTGTAAAGAACACTATTGCATAGGAACCTGGAATGTGAGGTCCACAAATCAAGGTAAATTAGAAGTGATCAAACAGGAGATGGTAAGAGTGAACATTAACATTTTAGGAATCAGTGAAAATAGACTGGACTGGGTGAATTTAATTCAAATGACCATTTTATTTACCTTAGAAGAAATGGAGTAGTCTTCATAGCCTACAAAATAGTCTGAAATGCAGTACTTGGGTGCAGTCTCAAAAATGACAGAATGATTTCTGTTCATTTCCAAGGCAAGCCATTCAATATCACAGTAATCCAAATCTATGCCCCGACCAGTAATGCTGAAGAAGCTGAAGTTGAACAGTTCTATGAACCCCTATAAGACCTTCTAGAACTAACACCCCCAAAAAGGTGTCCTTTTCATCATAGGGGACTGGAATAGAAAAGTAGGAAGTCAAGAGATACCTGGAGTAACAGGCAAATTTGGCCTTGGAGTACGAAATGAAGCAGGGAAAAGGTTAACAGTTTTTCCAGGAGAACACACTGGTCACAGCAAACACCCTCTTCCAACAACACAAGAGAAGACAGACTCATCAGACTCACATATGGACATCACCAGATGGTCAATTCCAAAATCAGATTGATTCTATTCTTTGCAGCCAAAGATGGAGAAGCTCTATACAGTCAGCAAAAAATAAGACCAGCTCAGATCATGAACTCCTTATTGCCAAATTCAGACTTAAATTGAAGAAAGTAGGGAAAACCATGAGACCATACAGGTATGACCTAGCTCAAATCCCTTACGATTATACAGTGGAAGTGACAAATAGATTCAAGGGATTAGGTCTGATATGCAGAGTGCCTGAAGAACTGTGGTCAGAGGTTAGTGAGGTTGTACAGGAGGCAGTGCTCAAGGCCATTCCCAAGAAAAAGAAATGCAAAAAGGCAAAATGGTTGTCTGAGAAGGCCTTACAAATAGCTGAAAACAGAAGAGAAGCAAAAGCAAAGGAGAAAAGGAAAGATATACCCATTTGAATACAGAGTTCCAAAGAATAGCAAGGAGAGATAAGAAAGCCTTCCTCAGTGATCAATGCAAAGAAATAGAGGAAAACAATAGAATAGGAAAGACTAGAGATCTCTTCAAGAAAATTAGAGATACCAAGGGAACATTTCCTGCAAACATGGACACAATAAAGGACAGAAATGGTATGGACCTAACAGAAGCAGAAGATATTAAGAAGAGGTGGCAAGAATAGACAGAAGAACTATACAAAAAAGATCTTCTTGACCCAGATAACCACAATGATGTGATCACTCACCTAGAGCCAGACATCCTGGAATGCGAAGTCAAAGGGCCATGGGAAGAATCACTACGAACAAAGCTAGTGGAGGTGATGGAATTCCAGTTGAGCTATTTCAGATCCTGAAAAGATGATGCTGTGAAAGTGCTGAACTCAATATGCTGGTAAGTTTGGAAAACTCAACAGTGGCCACAGGACTGGAAAAGGTCAATTTTCATTCCAATCCCTAAGAAAGGCAATACCAAAGAATGCTCAAACTATGCATAACTGCACTCAGCTCACACTCTGGTAAAGTAATGCTCAAAATTCTCCAAGCCAGGCTTCAACAGTATGTGAGCCATGAACTTCCAGATGTTCAAGCTGGTTTTAGAAAAGGCAGAGGAACCAGAGATCAAATTGCCAACATCTGTTGGATCATCGAAAAAGCAAGAGAATACAAGAAAAACATCTATTTCTGCTTTATTGATTATGCCAAAGCCTTTGACTGTGTGGATCACAACAAACTGTGGAAAATTCTTCAAGAGATGGGACTACCAGAGCACCTGACCTGCCTCCTGAGAAATCTGTATGCAGGTCAGGAAGCAACAGTTAGAACTGGACATGGAGCAACAGACTGGTTCCAAATCGGGAAATGAGTACATCAAGGCTGTATATTGTCACCCTGTTTATTTAACTTATATACAGAGTACATCATGCAAAATGCCAGGCTGGATGAAGCACATTCTGGAATCAAGACTGCTGGGAGAAATATCACTAACCTCAAATATGCAGATGACACCACCCTTATGGCAGAAAGAGAAGAAGAACTTAAAAGCTTCTTGATGAAAGTGAAAGAAGAATGTGAAAAAGTTGGCTTAAAACTCAACATTCAAAAAATGAAGATTATGGTATCCGGTCCCAACACTTCATGGCAAATAGATGGGGAAACAGTGGAAACAGTGACAGACTTTATTTTCTTGGGCTCCAAAATCACTGCAGATGGTGACTGCAGCCTTGAAATTCAAAGATGCTTGCTCCTTGAAAAAAAAGCTATGATCAACCTAGACAACATATTAAAAAGCAGAGACATTACTTTGCCAACAAAGGTCCATCTAGTCAAAGCTATGGTTTTTCCAGTGGTCATGTATTAATGTTAGAGTTGGACTGTAAAGAAAGTTGAGTGATGAAGAATTGATG
This sequence comes from Bubalus bubalis, assembly GCF_019923935.1. NCBI lineage: Eukaryota > Metazoa > Chordata > Mammalia > Artiodactyla > Bovidae > Bubalus > Bubalus bubalis. Next base: position 54,427,590 of record NC_059160.1, read on the forward strand.
TTTTTGAACTGTGGTGTTGGAGAAGACTCTTGAGAGTCCCTTGAACTACAAGGAGATCAAACCAGTCCATCCTAAAGGAGATCAGTCCGGAATATTCATTGGAAGGACTGATGCTGAAGCTAAAACTCCAATACTCTGGCCACCTGATGCAAAGAACTGACTCCTTAGAAAAGACCCTGATGCTGGGAAAGATTGAAGGCAGGAAGAGAAGGGGATGACAGAGGATAACATGGTTGGATGGCATCACCGACTCAATGAACATGAGTTTGAGTAAACTCTGGGAGTTGGTGATGGACAAGGAAGCCTGGTGTGCTGCAGTCCATGGGGTCACAAAGAGTCAGAGACGACTGAGTGACTGAACTGAACTGAAGAGGTACTACTATCCCCATTATCACTAAGTGCCAAGATGGGAAAGTCTCAGTAAAGGTTTAGAAATTCTGGTTACTCAAAGAGAGAGAAGCCAGAGCCCTTTGTGGGAGTGATATCTGCTCATTACAAGTTACTACAGGTTTGGGCAGTGGAACCAGAAACTTCTTCAGTTTCATCATACTCCCTAACAGGTATTTTTAGGCTCCCAGAGATAGAGAAGAAAGAAAGTATTTGAGAAATTTGGGGATTTCCGTTACAACAAAGACAGTGAGAATTTCTTAAAAATTTTAAGTCTTTTTTTTTCCCTCCTTCCCCTTATGAATAGTTTCTAAATTAACTTACAAATATAGGAACTCATATGATCTGACTTTCTCAAGTTCAGTTCAGTTCAATCGCTCGGTCGTGTCCCACTCTTTGCGACCCCATGAATCACAGCATGCCAGGCCCCCTGTCCATCACCATCTCCTGGAGTTCACTCAGACTCACGTCGATCAAGTCAGTGATGCCATCCAGCCATCTCATTCTGTCGTCCCTTCTCCTCCTGTCCCCAATCCCTCCCAGCATCAGAGTCTTTTCCAGTGAGTCAACTCTTCACATGAGGTGGCCAAAGTACTGGAGTTTCAGCTTCAGCATCATTCCTTGCAATGAACACCCAGGGCTGATCTCCTTTAGAATGGACTGGTTGGATCTCCTTGCTGTCCAAGGGACTCTCAAGAGTCTTCTCCAACACCACAGTTGAAAAGAATCAATTCTTCAGTGCTCAGCTTTTTTCACTGTCCAACTCTCACATCCATACATGAAAAACCATGGCCTTGACTAGATGGACCTTTGTTGGCAAAGTAATGTCTCTGCTTTTGAATATGCTATCTAAGTTGGTCATAACTTTTCTTCTAAGGAGTAAGCGTCTTTTAATTTCATGGCTGCAGTCACCATCTGCAGTGATTTTGGAGCCCAAAAAAATAAAGTCTGACACTGTTTCCACTGTTTCCCCATCTATTTCCCATGAATGGGACCAGATGCCATGATCTTCATTTTCTGAATGTTGAGCTTTAAGCCAACTTTTTCACTCTCCTCTTTCACTTTCATCAAGAGGCTTTTTAGTTCCTCTTCACTTTTGGCCATAAGGGTGGTGTCATCTGCATATCTGACGTTATTGATATTTCTCCCAGCAATCTTGATTCCAACTTGTGCTTCTTCCAGCCCAGCATTTCTCATGATGTACTCTGCATAGAAGTTAAATAAGCAGGGTGACAATATTTCTCAAGTTAGCTAGTCTTAAATATTCACTTCAATAGTCCTACATAGGTTTTTCTTAGGAGGTGTAGTTTATGCTTTAGTTGTCATAATCTATGAAAAACTAAGGTATATGCTCATGTTTACTATGATCTCATGAATTTATTCTTGTACATAGTAAAGATATTATAGGAAAGGGGGGAAAAGATTTTGTCAAAGCTATTCTGCTTTTGATAGTCTGACATGAATTGGACAAGATTTGAAAATGGCTAGGATAATAGAAGAAATACTAGGAGAGCAGACTGTTGTGTGCCTCCCACTCATCTGAATTAAAAAAAAAAATGTAATTTCTCTTTTTTTGGCTATAACATGTGGCTTTTGGGATCTTAGTTCCCTGACTTGGGATTGAACCTTGGCCCACAGCAGTGAAAAGTACTGAGTCCAAACAAGTGGACTGCCAGGAAATTCCCCAAAAGTAATTTTTTGAAGAAGACAGTCCTTTAACAATTATTTTACTTACTAAGCTGGTAAAGAGTCCATCTGCAATATGGGAGACCTGAGTTTGATCCCTGGGTTGGGAAGATCCCATGGAGAAGGGTCAGGCTACCCACTCCAGTATTCTGGCCTGGAGAATTCCATGGACTGTATAGTCCATGGAGTAGCAAATAGTCAGACACGACTGACCAACTTTAGCTTACTCACTCAATGTCTTATTAAAGAACCAGTCACTCAAGATTTGTGGTTAATTCATTCAACAAACCTTGATTGAAGATGTACAAGTTGTCAGACATGCTTTGAGATTAATGATACATATAGTGAACTCTCAGTACCTGAAATTAATTATTTGGTGTTCAAATAAACTTGTTTTGCTTAGGGGGAAGAAAAGTGGTCCTGTGTGACTGGAACACATGAAGATAAGGCTGGGAGATCCTGGGATGACACTGTGAGGGGATTTGCATCAACATGGTAAAGTGATTGAATATAACATGGAAAAAAAACTTTAAGAAAAAGGAGAAAGTTCATGAGTAGGATGGTTTATTCTTTGTGGTGAAACTCCTGCAGGCCTTAGGTGAATGGACTCCAGATAGTAGTGGGGATTAAGGACAGGTTGGTTCTTTTAGGAAATGCTAACCAGAAGAACTATACTAGAAACGTCTTAATGACCCAGATAACCATGCTGGTGTGGTCTCTCATCTAGAGCCAGAAATCCTGGAGTGTGATGTCCAGTGGGCCTTAGGAAGCACTACTTCAAACAAAGCTAGAAGAGGTGACAAAATTCTACCTGAGCTATTTAAAATCCTAAAAGACGGTGCTGTTAAAGTGCAGCATTCAATATGTCAGCAAATTTGGAAAACTCAGTAGTGGCCACAGGACTGGAAAAGGTCAGTTTTCATTCCAATCCCAAAGAAAGGCAATGCCAAAGAATGCTCAAACTACACACAACTGCACTCAGCTCACACACTAGTAAAGTAATGCTCAAAATTCTCTAAGCCAGGCTTCAACAGTATGTGATCCATGAACTACCAGATGTTCAAGCTGGTTTTAGAAAAGGCAGAGGAACCAGAGATCAAATTGCCAACATCTGCTGGATCATCGAAAAAGCAAAAGAATACCAGAAAAACATCTATTTCTGCTTTATTGATTATGCCAAAGCCTTTGACTGTGTGGATCACAACAAACTGTGGAAAATTCTTCAAGAGATGGGACTACCAGAGCACCTGACCTGCCTCCTGAGAAATCTGTATGCAGGTCAGGAAGCAACAGTTAGAACTGGACATGGAGCAACAGACTGGTTCCAAATTGGGAAAGGAGTACATCAAGGCTGTATATTGTCACCCTGCTTATTTAACTTGTATACAGTGTACATTATGCGAAATGCCAGGCTGGATGAAGCACATTCTGGAATCAAGACTGCTGGGAGAAATATCACTAACCTCAAATATGCAGATGACACCACCCTTATGGCAGAAAGAGAAGAAGAACTTAAAAGCTTCTTGATGAAAGTGAAAGAAGAGTGTGAAAAAGTTGGCTTAAAAATCAACATTCAAAAAACGAAGATGGTATCTGGTCCCAACACTTCATGGCAAATAGATGGGGAAACAATGGAAACAGTGACAGACGTTATTTTCTTGGGCTCCAAAATCACTACAGATGACGACTGCAGCCTTGAAATTCAAAGATGCTTGCTCCTTGGAAGAAAAGCTATGACCAACCTAGACAGCATATTCAAAAGCAGAGACATTACTTTGCCAACAAAGGTCCATCTAGTCAAGGCCATGGTTTTTCCTGTGGTCATGTATGGATGTGAGAGTTGGACAGTGAAAAAAGCTGAGCATTGAAGAACTGATGCTTTTGAACTGTGGTGTTGGAGAAGACTCTTGAGAGTCCCTTGGAATGCAAGGAGATCCAACCAGTCCATCCTAAAGGAAATCAGTCTTGAATAGTCATTGGAAGAACTGATGCTGAAGCTGAAACTCCAATACTCTGGCCACCTGATGCGAAGAGCTGACTCATTGGAAAATACCCTTTTGCTGGGAATGATTGAAGGCGGGAGGAGAAGGGGATGACAGAGGATGAGATGGTTGGATGGCATCAGTGACTCAATGGACACGAGTCTGAGTAAACTCCGGTAGTTGGTGATGGATAGGGAGGCCTGGCGTGCTGTAGTCCAGAGGGTCACAAAGAGTTGGACACAACTGGGCGACTGAACTGAACTGAACTAAACTGAACTGGTGCAGAATACAGCATGCGAAATGCCAGGCTGGATGAAGCACAAGCTGAAATCCAGGTTGCTAAGAGAAATATCAACAACTTCAGATTTGCTGATACCACTTTAATGGCAAAAATTGAAGAGGAACTAAAGAGTCTCTTGATGAGGGTGAAAGAGGAGAGTGAAAAATCTGGCTTGAAACTCAAAATTTGGAAAACTAAGATCATGGCATCCAGTCCCATCACTTCATGGCAAATAGATGGGGAAAAAGCAGAAGCAGTGATAGATGTCATTTTCTTGGGCTCCAAAATCACTGCAGATGATGACTGCAGCCATGAAATTAAAAGAAGCTTGCTCATTGAAAGGAAAACTATGACAAACCTAGACAGCATATTGAAAAACAGAGACATAACTTTGCCAACAAAGGTTAATATAGTCAAAGCTATAGTTTTCTAATAGTCATGTGTGGATGTGAGAGTTGGACCATAAAGAAGGCTGAGCACTGAAGAATTGATGCTTTTGAACTGTGGTGCTGAAGTAGACTCTTGAGAGTATTTTGGACTACAAGGAGACCAAACCAGTCAATCCTAAAAGAAATCAACCCTTAAAATTCATTGGAAGGACTGTTGCTGAAGCTGGAGCTCCAATACTTTGGCCAGCTGATGTGAAGAGCTGACTCATTGGAAAATACCCTGATGCTGGGAAAGATTGAAGCCAAAAGGAGAAGAGGGCAGTAGAGGATAAGATGGTTAGATAGTATCGCTGACAAAGGACATGAATTTGAGCAAACTCCAGGAGATAGTGCAGGACAGAGGGGCCTGGTATGCTACAGTCCATGGGGTGACAGAATTGGACACGACCTAGTGATTGAACAACAACCTAAGGTAGTGGATTGTAGATGGAGAAAAAGATTTGGTGGCCAATTGAATGAATGAAATAAGAGAAAAGAACTGAAGATGAAAAGGAGTTGATTTCCTGCTTAAGAGGCTCAGTGCCTATGAATCATGAATTGAGCCAGGAAACAGCAGTATAATTTTGAGTTTGGTTTTAGATACAACAACAGTTTAATGATTAGTTTAAGATGCTCTAGGAGGATTTCCCTGGTGGTTCCGTGGTTAAGAATCCACCTGCCAATGCAGGGAACATGGGTTCCACCCTGGTTCAGGAACTAAGATCCCACATGCCTTGGGGCAACTAAGCCCATGTGCTACAACTAATGAAGCCCTCCTGCCCTAGAGCCTGTGCCCCACATCAAGAGAAGCCACTGCAATCAGAAGCCCATGCACTGCAATGAAGAGCAGCCGTGACTAGAGAAAGCCTACATGCAGTGATGAAGATGCTGCACAGCCAAAATTAAATAAATAAATAAATATATATATATTTAAAGGATGCTTCTAGGAAACCTAGGCCTACTAGGTATGTAGCTGGAAACTGACTTAGGTGACATCAGTGGACTGAGGCTGGGTGGCAATATTGAAATAGGTGAGATCACCAAGGGAGTAAATGACCCTGTGACACCAAGCACAAGAAGAAAAAGGATTGATTTGGGCAGATAAACTGTCAATGAACGTCTATCTCTATGAGAGAAATTTCAGAAGTGTGGTACGAATGGAAGTTTGACTGCATTGAACTGAAAGTAGTAGGTTTATATTTCAGATTCCCAGATGATAGAGAGAGAGAAGTACATGAATACAAAATGGGAAGATGCTCACATTGATGGGTTAGGACGGAATTCAGTCTGAGGGAGAATTTGAAGACTAATTAGCAGAGGAAGTAAGTGATGAGACAAGGTCTTGGTGGTGGAGGAGAAAATGAATATGAGCAGAAGTATATTTCATTTCCAGAAATTTTTTGAGTTTCTCGGTTTCTGTCATGTAATTTCTGAGCCTGTGCTTAGATTGGGCCTATTGAAACCGCACACCTCATCTCAGATGGGACTGGATCTCAGCCAAAACTCAGATTGGAACTTGAACCCAAGACTTGGAGTCCTCACCACTGGACTGCCAGGGAATTCCTATGAACCCATTGTCTTTTAATTAAAATCTCACATATAGTCTCAGGAGTTAATGAAGCTTAGGTTCTTCATGTCTCAAAGGGCAGAGTGATAAGTAAGAAGTAGATTTATGGACAGAGATACACATTTCATAGACAGTGTGGGTCATTTCAGAAGCTGAGAGGCCCTCAAGAATGGGTGGTTAGGTTTTATGGGCTGAGTAATTTAATAGGCTAGCGAATGGGAGAACTATTCCAACTATTTTGGGGAATAGGTGGGGATTTCCAGGAAATTAGAAATTCACTGCTCATTTTTTGGCCTTTTATGGTTAAGAGTTGGACACGGGTGAGCTATTGAGCTAAACTAAACTGATGTTTGGACTGTTCTGGGATCCGTGGGTGTGGCATTTAGTATACACTAATGCATTACAATGAGCATATAATGGGCTTCCTACGTGGTGCTGGTGGTAAAGAAAGAGAGAAAGTGAAGTCTCTCAGTCGTGTCCTACTCTTTGCGACCCCATGGACCAGGCTCCTCAGGCCATCGGATTTTCCAAGCAAGAGTACTGGGTTGCCATTAGAATCTGCCTGCCAATTCATGAGATAGAAAAGATACGTAGGTTCGATCCCTGGGTCAGGAAGGTCGGAGAGAGGATGGCACCCCACTCCAGTATTGTTGCCTGGAGAATCTCATGGACAGAAGAGCCTGGTGGGCTACAGTCCATTGGGTTGCAAAGAGTTGGACATGACTGAAGCGACTTAGCATGCACAGGCATATAAGGAGGCTCAAAGTCTACTGGAATTCGAATCTGCCACCATCTTGGGCTATAGTGGTTCTAACCAGTTTTCGTGTGTCCCTGAAGGAGGAAACAGACAGAGCTGGACTCCATCTTAGGCCAGGCTGCGAACATTAGGCTACATGGTCACCCACCCAGTGGACTCTAAACTTTGTGCCCGGTGTCTATAGAAATGGCATACCAATGGAAAACCAGACCCCCTGGATAAAAGGCCTCAGGACTTGTACTTGGACTCTCCGTTGCCTGAAAGAATATGCTAATTATCTCTGTAACAGAACAAAGTGATGAATTCCATTATGTTTATCTGGATATGATAAACATTGATAAATCCTATTGATAAATATTCACTGTTTATCTAGGCTTATGACACATGTATCAAGGGTTAACTTTGATCATATCTTTCTTTTACCTTGTCCAGACTAGTTTCAAGGAATTTGGGGAGGTGGGTTTGAGCAAGTACACTTAGGGTATACAAGGTTTTCACAAAAACTGCTAACGGTCCTTGGCTAAGAGGAGACTCTGCCTTGGGCGCACCGGTGTAATAAACTGCACTCCACTATCTGCATCGTCCTTCTGAGTGAGTTTGTTTCCTGGAACGCGTGGCTACAACATTTGGTACGTTGGCCGGGAAACTCCTCACTTTGAGGAGACAAGTCCCATTTGGGACTACTCCAAGGCCTTGCAGCTTGAATCTTCTAGAGGGGGGGAAGGTGCCTCGCCCTTGTGGAAGGATTCGGCTTCTCAACGCCTGGACCTTTCACATTAGCAGGTAGTGGATGCCAACAGGGGAACTGAGCGCTCAGGTGAGGAGGAACCCACCTGACAGGGTGGAAGAGGGGGCCTGATCACCCCCCTGAGAGGGACTAGAAGGGGCACGGGCCCACAGGAGCCTGGAATAGGCAGGCAACAGTGATTGCTTGGTACACAGGTTGACAAGCATATTAGGGTTTAGGAAGGAAATTTGTGAAGGTCATTTAGGAGGTGTGTCCACGTCATTTTGGGGAAATTATTACCAAGCAATCGCCAGGGGATTTTTAGGCGTAGAAACTTGGTCCTTGTGTGCTTGTATTCTACCCTCCCCCAGGAAGTGCCCTATCTGCTGCGAAACACCCAATCCCTTAAACTAGTTAGGGCAGAAAGAAAAAAAAGTGTATCAGTGAATACGAATTGGCCTTTCCAGGAGAAACCTGGGACGTGGGGTATCTAATTCATCTGTGTTTTTATCCTCATCCAATTAAGCCTGCCAGGACAAGAAAGACACCTAAAACATCAACAAGAAGGAAATCTTCCAGGATCCAGAGGGGAAGAACTTGCCCCACCACTGTACTGGATGATGATCCCACCAACCAACGCTCCTGAGGTGCCGAGAGCTTCCCCACAGGGAATTGGCCAGAGGCCAGTAAGCCTCCCAGAGCCTCCACTTTCACCAGTCCTCCCGACAGCCCCACAGGTTGTAGAGCCGCCATTCTGGCAAGCTCTGACCTTAGTTGAAGGGGCAACAGGCTACAACCCACCGGATTCAACCACTGCTGATGTCATGCGCCCCAAGCTCTAGCCTCCGCTCCCAGTAAGTACTACCGTACAAGGGGAGGGAGACACTAGAATTAAGCAGAGACTGCACTCTGCCAGAGAGCTGGAAGGAAAGGCACCACTACAGATGCTTCTTAGAGAAGTCCAACAACCTCCGGTGCAAGGGGAGGATGGTAATTACCATCAAGCTCCTGTAGCTTATTACTACCAGCCTTTCTCATCAACTGACATACTAAATTGGCAAAAGCATACCCCTCCTTCCTCAGAAGAGCCACGAGGTATGACTAGATTGATGGAAACCATCTTTCGCACCCATCGACCAACATGGGATGATGTCATGTAATTACTGACATCTCTTTTCAGTACTGAGGAGAGGCCCACCTTCTGGGTGGGCATTATGACTTATTTGCTCTCTCTATATATAGCCCCCATCCCCCCACCCCCACCCCCTCCCGCCCCCAGCAAGATGAGTTGCATGAGCCTCTGAAGGAAAAACCAGGTGGGCCGGAAGAATTTGAAAGAGAGCTAACTCAATTATTCCCCGAGGTCTGGGTGGAAGACAACCCCCCCGGGGCTGGTTAAACATCAAGCCTCAGTGATAATAGAACTCAAGCCAGGTGCCATTCCGATAAGAAAATGCCAATACCTGCTATTGATAGAGGCCTGGGTTGGCATATTACCCCACATCAATAGATTGAAACAAGCGGGCATTCTAGTAGAGTGCCAGTCAGCTTGGAATACGCCCATCCTGCCAGTCAAAAAGGAAGGAGGACAGGACTATAGGCCTGTACAGGATCTCAGGCTAGTCAACCAGGCTACTGTGACTTTACACCCCACTGTTCCAAACCCCTATACCTTACTTAGTCTCCTCCCACAGAGAACTAAAGTTTATACTTGCCTGGATCTCAAGGACGCCTTCTTCTGTATACGCCTCGCCCCAGCGTCACAACCCATCTTTGCCTTTGAACGGGAAGGTCCAGTCGGGGGCACCAAGCAACAGCTCACCTGGACTTGTCTCCCACAAGGGTTTAAGAACTCCCCAACCATTTTGGAGGAAGCCTTGGCTTCTGACCTGGACTCATTCCATTCAGAAGAGTATGGATGTTGGCTCCTACAATACATGGATGACCTGCTATTGGCTGCCGAGACCAAGGAAAAATGCTGGGAAGGGATGAAAGCACTGCTCCAACTGCTGATGGAAGCAGGTTACTGGGTGTCAAAGAAGAAGGCACAGATCTGCAAGGAGGAGGTAAGGTATCTGGGGTTTGTTTTGAAGAAGGGCACAAGGTTATTAGACCAGTCCAGAAAAGAGGTGATCCTGAGAATCCCAACACCTAAGACTCATCAGCAGGTCCAGGAGTTTTTGGGAACTACTGGGTTTTGTAGAATTTGGATTCCAGGATATTTCCAAATGTCCCAGCCTTTATATGAATGCCTGACAGGGCCTGAAGAAAATCCACTAAATTGGACTGAAAAACAACAAAAAGCCTTTGATGAACTAAGGTTTGACAGTTATATCAGCCCCCACTTTAGGGCTGCCAGACCTTGCCAAGCCATGTACTCAGTATGTAACTGAAAAGGACAAAACAGCAATGGAGTGTTAACTCAGACTCTGAGAATGCGGGACAGACCTGTAGCCCGTCTCTCAAGCCGGCTTGGCAATTTCACCACCAGGTGGCCTGGATGCTGGCAAGCAATTGCCGCAGTTGCCCTACTAGTACGAGAAGCTACTAAACTGACTTTAGGCCAAGATCTGGTTGTAAGAGTCCCACATGAGGTCAACTCACTCTTACAAGGAGATCCCCACAAATGGCTATCAAACTCCCAGATTATTCAATATCAAGGGCTGTTACATGAAAACCCTAACCTCCAGTATTGAGCCTTGCCAGACTTTAAACCCAGCCACACTCCTTCCAGTTGGAGAGGGTGGACCCTCATGACTGTGGGGAAGTCTTGGAAGACACCAATGCTAGCAGACCCAACCTCCGAGAGCAACCGATTCCAGACCCTGATTGGGTCCTATATACTCATGGCACTAGCCTGATAAAACAAGGACAGTGGCTGTCGGGTTACACTATAGTCACAGAAAAGACTATCATCGAGGCTGGCTCCTTGCCACAACACTGGTCTGCTCAACGAGCTGAGTTATGGGCCTTGATTCGAGCACTCCAGCTGTCAAAAAGCAAGAGAGTAAATATTTTCACCGACTCCAGGTATGCTTTTGCCACACTACATATACACGGGCTCTGTATAAGGAGAGAGGCTTCTTGACAGCTGGTGGAAAAGATATCAAAAACAAGGAAGAAATTCTGACCCTATTAGATGCTGTCTGGGAACCAGAAAAGGTTGCAGTCATACACTGCCAAGGACATCAAAAAGAGGATACCCCCCAGGTTCGGGGAAATATATTGGCAGATAAGACTGCTAAACAAGCAGCTTAGGGCATGGGGATAGCAAGTGAGGCCCCTATTAAAGTGCTCGTATTGGCGGAACTGCCTGAGCTAGCATTGGACTCTCCAAAATACACTGAAGCCCAAAACCAACTAGCCAAAGCGGAAGGGTCTATTAAGACTGAAAAGGGATGGTGAGAATTGCCAAGTGGCAAATTATTGGTACCAGAGGGGCTGGCACGCACTCTGGTAAGCCAAACACACCAAGCGACCCACCTACACCATGATAAACTGGAAGAGCTAATTCGAAAATATTTTTTGGTTCCCCGCCTCTCTTCCCTATGCAGAACAGAATCTCAGAACTGCACTGCCTGCTTACAGGCCAATGATGCCTCTTGGCACAGACAGAAACCTCCAGAGATTCAACTAAAAGGCACGCTGCTCTTTGAACACCTGGAAGTAGACTTCACTGAAATGAAACCTTGCCAACACTACCGTTACCTGCTGGTCATGGTATTTACATTCTTGGGATGGGTAGAAACTTTTCCTATCTGGACTGAAAGAGCATCAGAAGTAGCCCGGTGCTTGCTTAGGGAGATAGTCCCCAGATTTGGATTTCCTACCAGCATTGGATCAGACAATGGCCTGGCTTTCATAGCTAATTTAGTACAATAAGTAAGTAAAACTTTAAACATCAAATGGAAACTACACATTGCATAGAGATCCTAGAGTTCTGGGATGGTGGAATGGACCAACCGGACATTTAAAGAGACACTCTCCAAGTGGATCATAGAGACTGACTGCTCCTGGGTGGACTTGCTTCTGATAGCTCTACTCAGACTCAGGGTGACCCCATGGTCCCATGGCTACTCTCCATATGAAATTGTATATGGGAGACCCCCTCCCATAATAAAACAACCAATTTGCCTCAGGTAAGGGGGGATGGGATTTCACAGCAGATGGAGCAGTTCAGTTCAGTTCAGTCGCTCAGTCGTGTCCGACTCTTTGCAACCCCAAGAATCACAGCACGCCAGGCCTCCCTGTCCATCACCAACTCCCAGAGCATTTAGGTAAGGTAATTAGTCAGGTAACTAAGTTTGTACAAGAAAGAGTGCCATACCCCTTGGGGGAACAGATTCATGAGTTTACGCCTGGTGACCAAGTGTGGGTCAAAGATTGGAGACATGATTCACTAGCCCCTCGGTGGAAGGGTCCTTATACTGTTATTCTAACTACCCCTACTGCAGTTAAAGTTGCAGGTATTGTCCCTTGGATCCATCATACGAGGGTGAAGAGAGCATACCACGCAGATCCAGAAAACGCTGAGTGGACTATGCAGAGGGACCCCACTGACCCTCGAGAGACTAGGGTCATCCTTAAGAAGAAGAAAGAAAAGAAGATCCCAGACGAGCCCCTTCAGGATGAAGCCGCACAATCAACTCCTGCTGTTTGGCCTCATCAACTCATTAAAGTGAGTTTGAATTTAACTTCCATTTCAACTCAAGACAATGTTTTCATCTCTTGAGCACATTCCTATGCAGACTTCCACAACACTTCCAACTGCTGGGTATGTGGGGCTATGCCGCTGTCAGTGATGGATGGACTTCCTTGGTGGGTGTCACCGCTCTGCCAAGGAGATTTTAAACCACTTTGCTCTTTTCTGGGAGGACAAAAAGAGACTTTCCTCTCTCTTGTCAATCATAACCTCTCCTTGCTCTCTTGGTGTAAGCTAGATCTATAGTCAATAGACTCGGGTCATAAGGTTACATTTGATATAAATGCCAATGTAACAAAAGCCTAACCTAACACAAGCCCCAGTAAATCTACCTTATTTACATGCTAGGCGGACAAGATCTGTGTTTCAATGGTATGAGTATATTGCTGCCTTATTCGTATCCTCTATAGGGACCACAGATATTATGATTAAAGTAGAGGCCTTGACTAATTTCACAAAACAGGCCCTCCTAGATAGAACAAAAGCCATCCAAGCCTTAAATGAAGAGCAAATCCAAATGAGAAAAGTGGTAATTCAACATAGAATGGCTTTGGCCATACTCACAGCTGGCTGCTCAAGGAGGGACCTGTGCTATAATTAAGGTTGAATGCAGTGTATGCATTCCTGCCTTATCTGGCAATGCATCAACTGCATTAGATGACATGAAAAACCAGGTAAAAGCAATGTCAAATGAAAACATTCCTTTCTGGACTTCGGTCCTATCTTGCGTGAAGGGTGATTGATGGAAAACTATATTTACCATTGTTATAGTTGCCTTGATAGTTCTGCTTTGTGGACCCTGAATTTTACAATGTATTATGAACTTTGTAACCCGAAGGTTGATGTCATTCTCCCAAACTGGGGGTCGGAGAGCCAGGGTACAACATATCCCTATGAATGATGCTCATAATATGAGTTAAGAGCATCAAGAGCGGGGAATGAAGGAGGAAACAGACAGGAAACAGAAACTCCATCTTAGGCCAGGCTGCGAACATCAGGCTAAACGCATGGTCACCCTCCCAGTGGACTCTGAACTTTGTGCCCGGTGCCTATAGAAGTGGCATACCAATGGAAAACCAGACCCCCTGGATAAAAGAGCCTCAGGACTTGTACTTGGACTCTCTGTTGCCTAAAAGAATATACTAATTATTTCTGTAACAGAACAAAGTGGTAAACTCCATTATATTTATCTGGATATGACCATAGGTCTATTGATAAATATCCACTGTTTATCTAGTCTTGTGACACAGGAATCATTTGATCCTATCTCTCTTTTACCTTGTCCAGACTAGTTTCAAGGAATTTGGGGAAGTGGGTTTGAGCAAGTACACTTAGGGTATATAACGTTTTCACAAAAACTGGTCAGGGTCCTTGGCTAAGAGCAGACTCTGCCTTGGGCCCACCGGTGTAGTAAACTGCATTCCACTACTGGAAACTGTGTCAGACTTTCTTTTTTGAAATCACTGCAGATGGTGAGTGCAGCCATGAAATTAAAAGACGCTTACTCCTTGGAAGGAACGTTATGACCAACCTAGATAGCATATTCAAAAGCAGAGACATTACTTTGCCAACAAAGGTCTGTCTAGTCAAGGCTATGGTTTTTCCAGTGGTCATGTATGGATGTGAGAGTTGGACTGTGAAGAAAGCTGAGTGCTGAAAAATTGATGCTTTTGAACTGTGGTGTTGGAGAAGACTGTTGAGAGTCCCTTGGACAGCAGGGAGATCCAACCAGTCCATTCTAAAGGAGAACAGTCCTGGGTGTTCTTTGGAAGGACTGATGCTAAAGTTGAAACTCCAGTACTTTGGCCACCCCATGTGAAGAGTTGACTCATTGGAAAAGACTCTGATGCTGGAAGGGACTGGGGGCAGGAGGAGAAGGGACGACAGAGGATGAGATGGCTGGATGGCATCACCGACTCGATGCACATGAGTTTGGGTGAACTCCAGGAGTTGGTGATGGACAGGGAGGCCTGGCGTGCTGCAATTCATGGGGTCGCAAAGAGTCGGACACAACTGAGAGACTGAACTGAACTGATCTGCATTGTCCTTCTGAGTGAGTTTGTTTCCTGGAATGCATGGCTACAACATCCTCAACAGTTATGTCATTCTTTTAAAGATTGTGTCTTCGCATATACACACACACACAGACCTCATTTCAATATCATCCAGGGGTTCTTTCTGTTGCCCAAGGCAAGCTCCATGCAGAGTGAGGCCAAAGGAACTGAAACATTGGGAGTTTGGAGTAGAGAAAGGTTTGCTGCAGGGTCAAGCAACAAAAACCTCAAACTCTTGGTTTTGGGGGAGAAGTGTTCATAGGTACAATTTGAAGTTAGGGCTCCTGGGTGATTTATTTCTGATTGGATGGTGGTAACAGGGCTGTGGCTCCAGGGATCTTGTGCTCAACCTAAAGTTACCATCCTCCACCTAAGTGGAGGCTTTAGTTCTTCAGAAGAGCTCAAAGATATTATTATGTATATCCCTTCAGGAGGAAACCAGACCTACACCAAGGCTTCACCATTCTTTTTGGACTGCTCCTCCTCTGTTCCTGCATTCCCTCACTTTCCTGCTTAGTAACTCCTGTTTGAATCTGCCCTTTAGTACTCGGAGAAGGTCTAGGAGGCCTAAACCTTTTTTCCTAAGAACCACAACAAAAGAAACAGGGGACATAGAAAGGATTTGTATCCTGCTTGGTTTCATAATTTCCAAATTGAAGATTTCAGTTGTTCTTACTCTATAAGGTTAAACTAGTTAATATTTTTAAGGTACTTAAAACAGTGTCAAGGTTATAGTCAGACATATAGGAAATACTACTTTATTGTTATAATAGTAATTGACCTTCCCTGGTGGCTCAGATGGTAAAGCGTCTGCCTAAAATGCGGGAGACCCGGGTTTGATCCCTGGGTTGGGAAGATCCCCTGGAGAAGGAAATGGCAACCCACTCCAGTATTCTTGCCTGGAAAATCCCATGGATGGAGGAGATTGGTTGGTTTCTGTCCATGGGGTCTCAAAGAGTCAGACACGACTGAGAGACTTCACTATTCACTATAATAATAATTATCAGTATTTTGTTATAATTTTATTATACTGGGGCTTCCCTGGTAACTCAGTGGTAAAGAATCTGCCTCCCAACGCAGGAGACATGGGTTCAATCCCTGGATTGGGAAGATCCCCCGGAAAAGGAAATGGCAAGCCACTCCAATATTCTTGCCTGGGAAATCTCATGGACAGAGGAGCCTGGTAGGCTACATAGTCCATGGAGTTGCAAAAGAGTCGGACACAACTTAACAGCTAAACAACAATAAGTTATTATTACTAGCTTTGTTATTATCATTACTGTAAGCAGATATGTTAGGGAGTCCCCAGAGAAAGAGAACAAAGTGTTGACTAAAAAAGATGCACAACATGAGAGTTACGAGTAAAGCTTGTTCCAAAGAGGTAGTGGGGGGAGGTCAATATATATGATTTTGGTGAAGAGGGAGTTCAATGTAATCAAGCCCTTCTTTTATAAAAGGTTTTCTGCAATCACAAGGATCGGATGTCACCATGAAAGGATTTAGTGCTTTTCTAGATAAGAGGAGATGAAAGACTTAGATATGAAATCAGCTCCTGAAAATATCTGACTATCTAAAAACCTATTCCACCAGTTTGCCTGGAGCACAGAATGCCTCACTCTCCACTCTGAACTCCCTTCAGAGCATGTCAAAGGTCAAGAGCTGCAACAGCACAGGGTTCAGTCTCTGCAAATGCTATTGGAAAGCGCCGATTTGCAACTGACACAGGAATGGCTTTCTTGACATAAGAGAAGCCATTTCAGCCTAAGCCATATTTTTAAAAATTTATTTTAGGCTCTGCTGAGGCTTCATCCGGACTTCCCAGGTGGTGGATCTTCATTGCTGAATGCAGGTTTTCTCTAGTTGCAGTGCACGGACTTCTAACTGCAGTGGTTTCTCTTGTGGAGTATTGGCTCTAGGGCTCAGGCTTCAGGAGTCGTGGTGCCTGGGCTTAGTTGTCCTGTGGCATTTGGAATCTTCCCAGACCAGGGATGGATCCCATGTCCCCTGAATTGGCAGGCAGAGTCTTAACCACTGGACCATCAGGGAAGTCCTAAATGTAAGTTAATGGTGAAGTGTTTAGGTATGATGTATACTGATCTCTGCAACTTATTTTATTTTTTTAATTTTTATTTTATTTTATTTTTTAACTTTACAATATTGTGTTGGTTTTGCCATATAACAACATGAATCCGCCACAGGTTTATTTTAAAATAAAATTAAAAAAATGGATTAATGAATGGATATTGACATAACTGTTTGAATAGATATGTGAAAAAAGCAAGTAAGGCACTATGTTAATAGTATTGTAGAATTTTAGGAACTAGATGAGAAGGTGGAGGATATGTATTGTACTTTCAACAATAAAAGCTTCAACTTTTTAAAAAAATAATTAAAATCTGAAAAAAACAACCGTCTGGAAAAATATGCATCCTGTTGTTAACAAGGGTTACCCCTTGAGATTGGAAACAGGGCTTTGGAGGGAAGGAAGTCTTTAACTTCTTACCTTATTCAGTTATTGTTTTTATTTTTATGAGCATGAATTGTTTTGGAACAATAAATTTAAAGGTCAATTTGTGGGAATTCGCTGATAGAATAATAAACATCTAAAAAATAGATAAGTCAAAAACGAAGGTCAATATGCAAAACATACAAACAAAAAAGTAAGATGAAACATTCACAGAGAAAAGAAATTGTACCAGAGCTATAGGAGATTTTGTCTTCTTTGACCTACTAAAAACGTAATACTTTTATAATAAGAAAACCAAACTTAAGATTTACTTAAAAACAAAAAGATATTAAAATTCATAGAAATAGGGACTTCCCTGGTAGTCTTGCCTAGTGGTTAAGAATCTTTAGAATTCATCTTTCAAGATGGTAATGATGACCATATATGCAAGACAGCAAAAGAGACACAGATATAAACAATAGACTTTAGGACTCTGTGGGAGAAGGTGAGGGTGGGATGATTTGAGAGAATAGCATTGAAACACGTATATTACCATATGTGAAATAGATCGCCAGTCCAGGTTCAATGCATGAGACAGGGCGCTCAGGGCCAGTGCACTGGGATGACGCTGAGGGATGGGATGGGGAGGGAGGTGGGAGAGGGGTTCAGGATGGGTGACATATGTACACCTGTGGCTGATTTATGTGAATATATGGCAAAAAAAACACTACAATATTGTAAAGTAATTAGCCTCCAATTAAAATAAATTAATTCATTAAAAAAAAAAAGAGTTCATCTTTCAGTGAAGGGGATATGGGTTCAATCCCTGGTCGGAATGCAAGATCCTGCATGCTACTATCAACTACAAATTGGCACTTACCAAGAGCATTGCCAATGACTGAACAACAATGGCATTTGCCATCTGCCTCTGTGGAGATATAACCCCATGCAGCTATAACTGTTGACCTTCAACAACCTCTGTGGGAGCTCAGGGAGGAGTGAGGCACTCTGTGCTCCAGGAAATCTTGTGGGACAGGTCTTTAGGTAGTTGGATGTTTTTAGGAACAGATTTTATGATCTCAATCCTTGCATCTCCTCATATCTAGTTCAGTTCAGTTCACTCGCTCAGTCCGAATCTTTGCAACCCCATGGACTGCAGCACACCAGGCTTGCCTGTCTATCACCAACTCCCAGAGCTTGCTCAAACTCATGTCCATCAAGTTCATGATGCCATCCAACCATCGCATCCTCTATGTCCCCTTTTCCTCCTGCCTTTAAACTTTCCCAGCATCAGGGTCTTTTCTAATGAGTCAGTTCTTTGCATCAGGTAGTCAAATTTTGGAGCTTCAGCTTCAGCATCAGTGTTTCCAATGAATACTCAGGATTGAGTTCCTTTAGGATTGACTGGTTGGATCTCCTTGCAGTCCAAGGGACTCTCAAGAGTCTTTTCCAACACCACAATTCAAAAGCATCAAGTCTTCAGTGCTCAGCCTTCTTTATGGTCCAGCTCTCACATCCACACATGACTACTAAAAAAACTATAGTTTTGACTATATGGACTTTTGTTGGCAAAGTAATGTCTCTGCTTTTTAATATGCCATTTAGGTTTGTCATAACTTTTCTTCCAAGAAGCAAGCATCTTTTAATTTCATGGCTACAGTCACCATCTGCAGTGATTTTATAATCAGATTGATTATATTCTTTGCAGCCAAAGATGGAGAAGCTCTATGCAGTCAGCAAAAACAAGACCAGGAGCTGACTGTGGCTCAGATCATGAATTCCTTATTGCCAAATTCAGGCTTAAATTGAAGAAAGTAGGGAAAACCACGAGACCATTCAGGTATGACCTAAATCAAATCCCTTATGATTATACAGTGGAAGTGACAAATAGATTCAAGGGATTAGGTCTGATAGACAGAGTGCCTGAAGAACTATGAAGGGAGGTTCGTGACATTGTACAGGAGGTGGTGATCAAAACCACCCCATGAAAAAAGAAATGCATAAAGGCAAAATGGATTGTATGAGAAGGCCCTACAAATAGCTGAGAAAAGAAGTTAAGTGAAAGGCAAAGGAAAAAAGGAAAGATATATCCATCTGAATGCAGAATTCCAAAGAACTGACTTGATTAATGATTAAGAAAATGCAGAAACAAAGGAAAAGCAGTTGAGCAAGAAAAGCAAGAATATTGGACTGCAGACTTCCCTGGTGGTTGAGTGGCTATGACTCTGCACTCCCAATGTAGGAGGCCTGGGTTCGATCCCTGGTCAGGGAACTAAATCTCATAAGCCACAAGATCCCACATTCAGAGACAAAGACCTGGTGCATCCAAAAAAAAAAAAAAAAAAAGAGAATACTAGAGTGGGTTGCCATTTCCTCCTCCAGGGCAACTTCCCAACCCAGGAATTGAACCCACATCTCCTGTGAGCCATTCGGGAAGCCTGAGCCTCAGTATACTCTCACTGTAACACATCAGCAAGCTAAAGTGACACCCACCAGGGCCCTGACAGTTCTGAGGCCGAGTAAAAATGAAAGCATTAGTTGCTCAGTCATGTCTGACTTTGTTGTTGTTGTTGTGTTGGTCACTCAGTCTTGTCCAACCCTTGGCAACCCCATGAACTGTAGCCCTTCAGGCTCCTTTGTCCATGGAATTCTCCAGGCAACAAAGAAACCATTTACTACAGATTGGGACTTGAACCCACATGCTGGGACTCAAACCCAGCCAAAACTCACAGTATCTAGTTTCAGGACCTAATGAAGCTCAGGTTCTTGATGTCTCATTGCAGAAAGAATTCCATGAGAGACAAAGTGATAGGTTCAGTTCAGTTCAGTTCAGTTGCTCAGTTGTGTCCGACCCTTTGCGACCCCATGAATCGCAACACACCAGGCCTCCCTGTCCATCACCAACTCCCAGAGTTCACCCAAACTCATGTCCATCGAGTCAGTGATGCCATCCAGCCATCTCATCCTCTGTCGTCCCCTTCTTCTCCTGCCCCCAATCCCTCCCAGCATCAGAGTCTTTTCCAATGAGTCAACTCTTCCCATGAGGTGGCCAAAGTATTGGAGTTTCAGCTTTAGCATCAGTCTTTCCAAAGTAAGAAGTGGATTTATTCAGATACAGAGAGAAGCACACTCCACAGAGAAAGTGTGGGCTATCACAGAGGGCGAGTGTGGCCCTGAAGTTTGGCGTGGTTGGTTTTTATAGCCTGGGTAATTTCATATGCTAACAAGTGGGAGGATTATTGCAACTATTTCTAGGACTTGAACCCATGTGGCTGGGACAGAGGATGAGACGGTTGGATGGCATTACCAACTCGATGGACATGAGTTTGAGCAAGCTTTGGGAGTTGGTGATGGACAGGGAAGCCTGGCATGCTGCAGTCCATGGGGTCAAAAAGAGTTGGACATGACTGAGCAACTGAACTGAACTGATTTTGGGGAAGGGGTGGATATTTCCAGGATTTGGGCCACCACCCACTCCCTGTTCTTAACAATCCCTGGGAACTGTCATGGCACCTCTGGGTGTGTCATTTCACTTGCTGATCAAGGATCAAGGTCTACTCTCCCATCTTGGTCCCATTCTTGGTTTATTTTGTGTCCTTGGGCTATGTCATTCTTTCAAAAGTTGTGCCCTACCCCTTTCCCTCCTTTTACAAGAATATTGGATTGGGTAGCCATTTCCTTCTCCAGGGGATCATCCTGAACCAGGGATAGAACCCAGGTCTCTTGCATTGCAGGCTGATTCTTTCCTGTCTGAGCCACAAGGGTTTCCCTGAGGGCAACTATCACAGATCAAAAAGTGGATGGTGGCCCAATTCCTGGAAATCTCTGCCTCTTCTCTGAAATAGTTGGAATAATCCTCCATTTATTAGCCTATGAAATTATCCAGCCCATAAAACTAACCATGGGACTTCCCTGGTGGTCCAGTGGTTAAGACTCTGAGGTCCCAATGGAGGGGGCATGGGTTCTATCCCTGGTTAGGGAACTAAGATCCCACATGCTGCATGTCCAATAAATAAATAAAATAAAACACTAAAAAAAACAACAACAAAACAAAAGTAACCATACCAGGGCTTCCCTAAAGGCTCAGTGTGCCAATGCAGGAGACACGGGTTCAAACCCTGATCTGGGAAGCTCCCACATGCCAAGAGGTCACTAAGCCCATACATTACAACTGAAGCCCACACTATAGAGCCTGTTCACTACAAGAGAAGCCACTGCAATGAGAAGCCCAAGCACTGCAACTAGGGAGTAACCCCATTCGCCACAACTAGAGAAAGTCTGTGTGCAGCAAGGATGACCCAGTGCAGCCAAAAATAAAATAAAATAATAAAATTATTGGAAAAAAAAACTAACTACACCATATTTTGGAACCACTCTTGATGTCTAAGACGGCTCACACTCTATGGAGTGTGTTTCTCTAAATAAATACACTTTCTACCTGTTACTTTGTGATGAAATGTCAAGAACTTGAGCTTGGACTTCCCTAATGGTTCAGTGGATAAGAATCCGCCCACCAATGAGGGGACTCAGGTTCAATCCCTGGTCTGGGAAGATGCCACAAGCCTTGAAACAACTAAGCCCATGTGCCACAACTACTGTGCCCACTTGCTGCAACTACTGAAGCCCTGGAAGTTAGAGCCTGTGCTCCACAAGAGAAGCCACCACAATGAGAAGCCACACCAAACAGTCCCAACTTTCCGCAGCTATAGAAAAGCCAGCACAGCCAATAAATAAATAAATATTTTAAAAAGAAAAAAAGAGAGAACCTGAACTTCAGTAAGTACTGAAGCCTGGTATGTGATCTCAGTTAAAAGACCATGGGTTTTGCCCGGGTTTGTGTCCCAATCTGAGATGCACAGTTTCAGTTGCTCCTGAAAGGCTATAGATAAATAGATATACAGATATATAGAACAATCTGATGCATATCCTGGAGTTGTTTTATGGACACCAGGACCCTCCTTGAATAGAAACTGCTAATCAGACTTGCTGGAACCAGAAAGTTGAGGATTGAGGTTCCAGAAATATTATCTTGTTACCTCACCACCACGGCTTCCCAGGTGGCGCTAGTGGTAAAGAACCCGCCTGCCAATGCAGGACAAGGAGGAGATGCAAGTTTGATCCCTGGGTTGGGAAGATCTCCGGAAATAGGAAATGGCAACCCACTCCAGTATTCTTGCCTGGAAAATTCTATGGACAGAGGAGCCTGGCAAGCTACAGCCTATGGGGTCGCAAAGTGTCAGACTTGACTGAGTATATGGAATAAGTATGTAACATGTGGTCTCTACCTCACTACCACCAACAATTAGAAGAATGTCCACAAGCTGATCACACCCCTGCAACCTTCACCCTAATGTTGCCTTTAAAAACCATTGCCAACAGGGAGTACCCGGTCTCCTTGTCTGATATCCTACAAAATAAACTGTCTATAGTTTCCTTCACTACAACCCAGAGTCAGTAGATTGGCTTTGTGCACACTGGGTGAGTGAAACTGAGTTCTGTTCAGTAACAAAATGGGTTGAGTGTTTGTTCTCAAAATCTGTAATTTGGACAAAGGATTTAGGCAAGTTTTAGGCCCATGTCTGAGTCATTCATTTATTCTTTTTATAAACATTTCCTGAATGCCTACTCTAACAGAAACCTGATGGGCATGAAGAAGGTTTGAAGGAATATAGAGAGTAGAAGTGAAACTGAAAGTGTTAGTCACTCAGTTGTGTTTGACTCTTCGAGACCCCATGGACTGCAGCCTGCCAGGCTCCTCTGTCCATGGAATTTTCCAAGCAAGAATACTTGAGTGGGTAGCCATGCCCTTGTCGAGGGGATCTTCCAGACCCAGGGATGGAACCTGGGTCTCCTGCGTTGCAGGCAGTAGACCCTGCCCCCCCCCCCAAAAAAAAAAACAAGGTACTATCTTGTTCAAAAGACAAACACACATGTGAGAATTACAGTAAAATCATGATGCTCTATTGAGTACCATAACACCATGGAATCTCACATTTATGCAGCATCTTAACCATTGTTTGATTCAACCTCATGAGGTGGCTAATGTCAAATAAGGAACAGACAATTTGTAAGCAGAAGAGATCGCTGACTGAGGGTCAGAGTGATTTCTGAGGTGCCGGCCTGGGAGACTATGAGAATAGTGTACCATTGACAGAGGCACAGGAGGTGAAACAGGGAGGTGATGTAGGCGCTATGATGACATCTGTTCTAGACACTGCATGTGGAGGAACAATAGGATGTTATGTTGACTATTCTCCAATTTCTCCCAGATTCATTTCCATATCTTTTGCTGACCCCATAAAGGTCTTTCTTTCCCCAGACTCGTGTAGCTTCTGCCTGACTAGCTGCATCTGTTCTGATAGTATCTGCATCTCTAATCCATGACTGCAACTCCTTTGGGCAGGTCCCCCTTCGCAGCTTCACTTCTCACCAGATTCTGAGGACACCATTTCCTTGAAGATGTTGTTAAACACCTCCTTTCTTCTTAGATATTTCCTTAGAGATATTATAATATTATAATATGCTATGGAAAAAAACGGAAAAGGAGAAGAGCAGAGGGCAGAAATCTAGTCGATGTGATCTAGACCACCTAGAGAGGACAGGAGAATACCACCCAAAAAAGGAAGTTATCAAAGACATTTGAAGGGAATTCCTTGGCGGTCCAGTGGCTAGGACTCTGGTTCAATCCCTGGTTGGAGAACTAGGATCTCACAAATCTGTGGCACCTGGCAAATAAAAAAAAAATACTTCATAAGTATCAGGGAAGTATTCTGTTATGAACATCAAAGTAAGACAACATTTCAAGAAGGAGGTTATTTGGGAATTCCCTGGCTGTTCAGTCGTTAGGACTCTGTGCTTACACTGTCATGGGCCCATGTTAGATCCCTGGCTAGGAAACTAAGATCTCACATGGTACAGCCAAAGAAGGGGGTTATTGAAGATATTACTACATGGTGCAGAAAGGTTAAGGTGAAGACGAATAAGAAAACACTTCTGGATGTGTCAAGATTCATTATTTCAGTGATATTTTATTGTTTCAGAGGGCAGTTTTAATAGCAGTAAGGATAGAAATCAGGTTGTCAAAGGTTAAAAAGAGAATCCAATTTAAGAACTGGTAAGGGGGACTTCTCTGGTGGTCCAGTGGTTAGGAATCTGCCTGCCTATGCAGGGGACATAGGTTTGATCCCTGGTCCAGGAAGATCCCACATGCCTCAGGGCATTCAGGCCCATGTGCCACAACCACTGAGCCCACACTCTCAGGACGGACAAGAGAAGCCACTGCAATGAGAAGTCCGTGCACTAGCTCCCACTCGCCACAACTAAAGAAAGTCCAAGCATGGCAACGAAGACTCGGTACAGCCAAATAGAAATAAATAAATGAAAGTAAAATTTAAAAAAGAATTGGCAAGGGATTGGAATTGACATTTCATCACAGAAGACACACAAATAACTAACAAAGATCTGAGAAGATGCTAACATCATTAGTCATTAGGGAAATGCAAAGGAAGTACAAATCAAAAGTGTACCGAGTGACCATAATTAAAACAAGAGACCATGCGGCGTGTTGGAGAGAATGAAAGAAAACTGGAATCCTCTTGCATAGCTCCTGGGAAAGGAAAATTTGTATGCCCATTTTGGAAAATGGTTTGGGAATTTTTTCAAATGTCAACATAAACTTACCACATAAGTCAGCAAGCCCATGCCTTTATATTTACCCAAGAGAAATGAAAACGTAAGTCCACCTGAAGACATGTATGTGCATTGTTCATAGCAGCATTACAAATAATTAGATGCAATCCTAAAAACAAAGCAAAACAAATAATTAGACCCAATGCAGAAATGATTCAAATGTCCATGCATGCACATGTGCCGTCATTTCAGTCATGTCTGACTCTTTGGAACCCTGGGGACTGTAACCCACCAGGCTCCTCTGTCCATGGGATTCTCCGGCCAAGAATACTAGAGTCAATTGCCATTGCCTCCAGCAGGTGATCTTCCCGACCCAGGGATCAAACCTGAGTCTCTTATGTCTCCTGCATTTTCAGGCAGTTTCTTTACCACTAGAACCACCTGGGAAGCCCTTCAAATGGTCAGTGAATGGATAAACAAAACATGGTCCTGGAATACAATTGAATACTATCCAGAATGGCAAACAAAGTCCAAGACAACTTTTTTTTTTTGCTGCTCTTCATGGCTTGCAGGATCTTAGTTCCCCGATCATGCAGTTTCCTGTACCCTCGCATTGAAAGTGTAGGAGTCCTAACTGCTGGATCACCAGGGAATCCCCAAGAGAATTTTAGAGTAATGAAACTATTACAAATGCTAATTCTGGATTACCATAATGGTTGAACAACTCATAAATTTCCTTAAATAATTGTTGACCTAAAATGGCTCAATTTTATGGTATGTAAATTATCCCTCTATAAAGCTGTTTTTTTTTTTTAAAATAATGTTAACTAGATAATATTCTAGGAAATCAAGGCAAAAGAATTAGGGTAATAAATGAATACAGAAACCAAAACATTGTTCCATGATTGCTCAACAGACACTGGCTTTGACCCATAACTTTTTAAAAAAATGTGATCATTCTTATCTTTTTAAATTAAACATTCTTTTTTTGTTTATTTATTTATTTTTTGGGCACACCACATGGCTTGTGGGGGTCTTAATTCCCTCATCAGGGATTGAATCCACAGCTCAGCAATGAAAGAGTGGAGTCTTAACCACTGGGCCCCCAAGGAATTCCCAAGATCTATAACTGTTTATTTAATATTATTAGAGAGAAATTTGTCTTAATATAAAATAATGTTTCATTTTTTAAAAAAGGAATGTTCCTAGCTTATCTAGAAGAACTTCTCAGAATTAATTAGCAGCAAATCTGCACATAGTGAAGTGAAAATAAAGCCAAGAAGAATAACTTAACTATCCAATTTAGATCAGTATGAGGTGGGATGGGAGACATGAACAAAACTAGCTCTATCTCATCTTAACTGAGGACCCAAAGAGGATATCAGCTTAGGGAGGAATAGAACTGTCTACGTTGCAAGGGAAGGAGCTCAGAATGCAGCTTTTGGAAATTTTTTTTTTTTTTTTTTTTTTTTTGGTCACAGGAGGCATGTGGAATTTTAGTTCCCCAACCAGGGATCAAACCCATGCCCTTTGTATTGGAAGAACATAGTTTTAACCACTGGACCACCAAGGAAGTCCTAGAAATTTGTTTTGTTTTGTTATACATACAGTTTACAGTGAAGCAATAGAGCAAACCCTGCAGCTAGTTTGTACATGATGATAGAAAAGAAAGACAAAAGAAAATGGATTTTCTTTTTCATGAGTTTCCCTCTATTCACACATAATGCTAATCATTATTAACTCATTCCCTTTGTACCCTCTCGGCAGTCTTACCATAGTTATCTCCTAACCCTTTTGGCCTGAAATGTCAGAGGCAACAGTTATATTGCCTTCTACTGTGACATTTGCACTTTTTACTTATTTTTTAATTTTTAAAATATTTATTTGGCTACATCGGGTCTTAGTTGTGGCGTGTAGGCTTAGTTCCCCTGCGGCATGTGGGATCTTAACTCCCTGATCAGGGATCAAAACTTCATCCCCTGCATTGGAAGGTGGATTCTTTTTTTTTTTTTTTAGGTAATAAGTGGATTTATTTAGAGAGGAACACACTCCACAGAGGGCTTCCATGGTAGCTCAGCTGATTAAGAATCTTCCTGCAATGCAGGAGACCCTTATTTGCTTCCTGGGTCAGGAAGAGTCCCTAGAGAAGGACATGGCAACCCATTCCAGTATTCTTGCCTGGAGAATCCCCATGGAAAGAGGAGCCTGGGCGGCTACAGTCCATGGGGTTCCAAAAAGTCAGCATGACTGAGTAACTAAGCGCACACACATGTGCGCACGCGCACACACACACACACACACACTCCACAGAAAGAGTATGGCCATCACAGGCGAGAGTGGCTGGAAGGTGAATTCTTAACCACTGGACCACCAGGGAAGTCCAACATTTGCACTTTAAACAAACTGTCAGTAACTGAAATTTGGTGCCCATACTGTTCCTTAACATTGGTTATAGTGACTATAATAAATTTAGAACCTTGCCAAAGCTTTGTAGCAAACTATCAGAGTACTCCTGACAGTCTTCTTGAAGGCAGGCTGTGCATGATAGAAAATTCTTCCTATTTAATTATGTATGTAACATGCAATAAGTTAGATAATCAGGGTTTACAGATTATCAAATACATACATTGAGTGCTCATTACTTTGGCTATATGGAGGAGAAAACCAGAAAACAATTTTTTAAAAATTGTGGAGATCAGAAAGTTCCCAAAGTGTGGGAATCAGGAAATGGACACAACTTTCAAACAGAAGGGTAGGATTAAATTTTGCAAATAGATTCTGCAAAGTGTATCATGGTGGGCTTGATAATGATCTTGGGAAATTGTTGGAACCTCTAGTTAAATGGATGGCTCATGAGAACTTAAATGGGGGAGTGTAGGAGCCAGGATACAGAGAGAAAGAGAGAGAAGAAGGGTAATACACATTCTTTTGGAGCAAACCTGAAACTCGCAAAAAATTGACCAAGTACTAGGCAACAAAGGAAGTCTATGAATTCCAGGGTGTCAACATCATACAGAATACATTCTTTTGTTTTAGTCAAAGTATTATTTGTAGACTAAAGAATCTATTCATTGATTTAAACAGAAAAGGATTCAGCTGGTTCATCCATGAACAATCAGGAGAGTTGAACAAAAAGAGACTTTAGGTTGAATTTGCAAGTAAGTGCTCCCCAACTCTGAGCTGAACTGAGCTCCAAGGGAGTTATGGATTCTGCCACGGTGGGCCAGGGAAGAGCAGACCAGGACATCTGCTACAGAGTCAAGAAGCCACTTCCAGCAATGCTGGCTTCAGAACCACATCACATCTCCAAACGTCTCTCTAGCAAAAAAGCGGGGTTCCCTTTCCCCAGCTTCTTATCCCATGTCACTGCCAGATTAAAATGTTCTGTGAATTCACCTGACTAAGAGAATCTAAACTACACCCAGAACCCTAGTTTCAGGCATGTGCTGGTTAACAGTGGGTGCCTCTCAGCTCCAAATTCATCCGCTCAGAACTGTCTCTGTGTTAATGGACTTGAACTAAGCATTTCTCTTTCGTAGTGAGTGTGATCCTAAACCTTACCAGTAGAGGGCGGTGGAGGGCTATTGCAGGGGGGAAGGGGGCGCTTCCTGAGTCCAGCGTGTGATTTTCGTTTTTTTCTTCCACGTCCTGCGTGGTGGGTTAGTGTACCAGTGTGTGGAGATACAGTGCTGCTCTGCCCCAGCCATGCACGCCCAGAGAACCCAGGTTACCACCTTAGCCTCGGTCTGGAACCGAGCCCCAAGCCTCAGTGTACATCTGCATTTCATGCAGACGTTCATGGGATTAAGTAAAATTCGTACTTGAAGCTTATAGTTTTGGGACATTAATGGAAAACAATAAACACTAAAAATAAAAATTGATCTAAGTATTACATTTGAGAAATCAGCTGAAGAAGCAACGAAGAAGGGAATTCCTTGGTGGTCCAGGAGTTAGCACTCTGTGCTTCCACTGCCGAGGTCCCTGGCAGAGAATTAAAATGCCCCACTGGCGTATCCTGAAGAAGAAGAAGAAGAAAAAAAAAAGCAAGGGAGTAAATTAAGAGAATAAGAGGAAAGGAAATTACAAAGATAAAGGCACAAATCAATGAAATATAAGACCACACAAAAATAGAAAGAATGAGCCAAAGCATAAGGGGAAAAAATTATTTAGCAAAAAGTTGAGACAGTACAAAGTAACAAACAAAATGACACAAACAAAGAGTAAATAACAATAAACATGACAGAGATTTAGAAACCTAGATGCTGCTGCTGCTAAGTCACTTCAGTCGTGTCCG
The DNA here is from genome assembly GCF_019923935.1 of Bubalus bubalis. Classification (NCBI taxonomy): domain Eukaryota; kingdom Metazoa; phylum Chordata; class Mammalia; order Artiodactyla; family Bovidae; genus Bubalus; species Bubalus bubalis. The sequence goes on from NC_059160.1 coordinate 54,456,529, forward strand.
ACTCTGTGCGACCCAATAGACGGCAGTCCACCAGGCTCCCCCGTCCCTGAGATTCTCCAGGCAAGAACACTGGAGTGGGTTGCCATTTCCTTCTCCAATGCATGAAAGTGAAAAGTGAAAGTGAAAAGTGAAAGTGAAGTTTCTCAGTCGTGTCCGACTCTTTGTGACCCTTCTGCATTGCAGACAGATTCTTTACCGTCTGAGCCACACAGGGAATGCTAAGGGTAGGGATATAGTTATGAATAAGATGAGCCAGTCTCCTGCCTTTGTGATGTCTGTATTGCAGAGATGTGTGTGTGTGTGTGTGTGTGTGTGTGTGCGCGCGCGCGTGCACGCAACACTCACTGTCATGTCTGACTCTTTGCGACCCTGTAGCCCACCAGGCTCCTTTGTCCAGGGGATTTTCCAGGCAAGAATACTAGAGTGGGTTGCCATTCCCTTCTCCAGGGGATCTTCCCAATGCAGGGATCGAATCCAGGTCTCCTGCATTGTAGGCAGATTCTTTACCACCTGAGCCACCAGGGAAGCCCCACTTATGTGATAACTATGTGTATCTGTTTATATATACATGATATATTTGCATTCACAAAAAAATAAGCAGTGGGCCATGTTATGTTTTGGCTCTTGGAATTCTATCAGAAGCAATGAAATTTCTTAATAATTTTCTTTAGTTATTATTTTGCAAAAATAAATAAAAGCTGTCTTGGCTTTCTTTTTTAGAAAAAAAAAAAAGAAAGGCATGAGGTCACTTACAGTAGACTTGTGTTTTATGAGCGCACACTGTTTATCTTGAAAGGAAGAAGCAGGGGAAAAAATTAAAGTATGTTTTCTGACAACAAGCAAGCTTTTCTTTCTTTTTATTTTATTTTATTTTATTTTTAACAAGCAAGCTTTTCAAGCCTAAAGCTGAAAAGTACAAGTATTTCATAATGTTAACATTTTTATCTTTTTACCTTGAGTAAAGCAAGGACTAAGCTAAATATAGACATATCAGGAGTTATTTCAACTTTGCTTAAATCAACTTATTAAAGCTCTCTGTTTAGGGTCATTTTCTTATCAAGCTCAAGGTATGCCTTCAAGTACACCTTATCTATATTCGAGGTTATATTTTGCAAGCCCAGGGCAAGAGGCTCTTCACTGTGTAGGATTGTTTACTTGGTTGTTCATTTTTCATCAAGACTGGGCAAAAGGTGACTCAGAGATAGATGGTGTTTAGGTGCCCAACACTTAAAGCATTCTTGTCTCCTGAGTTTCAAACTCATTGAGAATATGGTGTAAGATACAGACAGATGGAGATGGATGCATCGGTTTTAGTGCTGATACAGTTAATTGAAGAATGTTGTTCACTTCCTCAAACCAGCGAGCAGCTAATATTTTCTCTCTGAATGAAACACACTTTCTAGGCCCAGGCCCAGGCTGGGCCCCAGCTGCTCCTATGGCTGGCAGACAGTGGATGAGAACTTCTGTCTCTGGCAGACAAGCTCAATTTCTTGCAACCTTGCCAGTCAGGTACCTCCCTCCTCTCTTGGGATGAGGGGTGGAAAGAGACACCAGGAGTGTTAATAAAATGTTGAAAGAGAAAACTGTGTGTCCTGATAGGAAATATTGTTGTTTCAAACCCCTTGAGACTTAAGTCCTCTGGTTTTATCCAGTCAACCCTGAAGGAAATCAAGCCTGAATATTCATTGGAAGGACTGATGCTGAAGTTGAAGCTCCAATACTTTGGCCACCTGATGCGAAGAGCCAACTCATTGGAAGAGACCCTGATGCTGGGGAAAATTGAGGGCAGGAGGAGAAGGGGATGACAGAGGATGAGATGGTTGCACAGCCTCAACGGACATGAGTTTGAGCAAACTGCAGAAGATGATGAAGGACAGGGAAACCTGCATTCCATGGGGGTGAAAAGAACTGGACACAACTGAGCGACTGAACAACAACACTGTCCACAGGCTTCCCAGGTGACTCAGTGGTAAAGAATCCACCTGGTAATGCATGAGCCACAGGAGACTCAGGTTCAATTTCTGGGTCGGGAAGATCCCCTTGAGTAGGAAATGGCAACCTACTCCAGTATTCTTGCCTGGGAAATCCCAAGGACAGAGGGGAGCCTGGTGGGCTACAGTCTGTGGGGTTGCAACGAGTCAGACACGACTGAGCATTGCATGCATGGATACTGTCCACACCCCCTCTTCTACCTGAAGGCCCTCTTAAAAATCATCTGGTGCCAAAGTAGAAATAACTGACCTCCTTTGTATGGGTTCCCATCCAATACATGGCACAACGTCTGTTGTAACAACGTTTTTGTTTTTTAAAATAGTATTTAGTGGTTTCTGTGTTTGTCTTCCCAACTAGACTCTCTCTGGGAACAGTGGCCAGATCTAGTTCATTTCTGACTGTTTCTTTGGCCCTGCCTGAACAACAACAACAACATGGGGGCCTGGGAGATCTTAGTTTCCCAACCAGGGGTGTAGACCTAGGCCACTGCAGTGGAAGGGAGGAGTCCTAATCGCTGGACAGCCAGGGAATTCCCTCTAGTTCATTTCTGAATACCTGACACCAAGCACCCTGCCAGATACTGGACACTAAATACGTATTTAATAAATAGATGAATGAATGAATGAATTTTTAGCACATTTAGTGGTGTTGGAGAAGGCTCTTGAGAGTTCCTTGGACTGCAAGGAGATCCAACCATTCCATCCTAAAGGAGATCAGTCCTGGGTGTTCATTGGAAGGACTGATGTTGAAGCTGAAACTCCAATACTTTGGCCACCTGATGCAAAGAGCTGACTCATTTGAAAAGACCCTGATGCTGGGAAAGATTGAGGGCAGGAGGAGAAGGGGCTGACAGAGAATGAGATGGTTGGATGGCATCACCAACTCAATAGACATGGGTTTTGGTGGACTCTGGGGGCTGGTGATGGACAGGGAGGCCTGGCGTGCTGCGATTCATGGGTTCGCAAAGAGTCGGATACGACTGAGCGACTGAGCGAATGAACTGAACTGAACTGAGTCCTCCAAATTCCTCTTTCAACAATACGGTTAGATAGCAGGAGGGGAAGAGATCTATAACAGCTTTTCCTCTTGGCGTTGTGAAAAACCATGATTTGCCAATCATTGTAAATGCAGGAAGGTTTTTGTGCATAAAAACACTGGTGCCCGTGCAGCACTGTCTAGGGCACGGCCTCCTTACAGAGGCCTGTTCAGTCCGGTTGCCGGCACAACTCAGTTTCAAGGATCCCTGTCAGGCCCGAAGAGCGCACCGCGCACGCGTAGTCACGGGGGCTCGCGCCTGTCCTCCGCCCCTCCGCCCTCCAGGTGGCGCTGCCGGCCCGTTCGCCGCCGCCGCCGCCGTCTCTAGCCCGGCTATACTGGGGCGGCGCCGGCTGCCTTGGGGGCCGCGCGACCGCCTCCGCCGCTAGGAGGGCGTGGGTTCCTGGCTCCCGGAAGCGGCGGCCGCGGCGTGGAGCCGAGCGGGCGTCGGTCCCCGGAGCGGCAATGCGCGGCGGCCGGAGGCTGTGACCTGAGCGCGGCGGCCCTGCGGGGGCCGCGGAATGGCGGCTCGTTGAGGCGGCAGCGGCGGCGTCTCCGACTCCCCGGGCACGGCGCGGCGTGGCGGCGGCCAGGGTGATGCTGCTCAAGCTCTTGCAGAGACAGACCTATACCTGCCTGTCCCACAGGTATGGGCTCTACGTCTGTTTCGTGGGCGTCGTTGTCACCATCGTCTCCGCCTTCCAGTTCGGAGAGGTGAGTAGCGGCGCGGGAGCCCTTGCCAGGGCTCCCTGGACCGGCACGACCGCGCGGTGTCCCGGCCCCGGCGCGCTGCACTCTTGCCTCCCCATCCTCCCTGCAGACACAGGGATGAGCCCAGCGCCTGCCCTTCCCTCGGGGGCGCCGCCAGCTCGGACAGAGCTCCTCTCCGGGCTGCGGCGTCAGCATCTGGGGTCCAGATCTCGCCTCACGACGGTTTGGGAGATCCGCGCTCCTTCTGCGGAATCCCTTTCCCCCCAGGTACCTTCAGCAGGGACCCCAAGTCATTTGACTTTCTCCCTAAGGCCTTGGTTCGGCACGCAGCCCCCCTCCCGGGACCCAGAGTTCCTAAATTTTACCGAATTCTCAGTCCTTGCCCCTCCTGCGGCTTCCTCTTCTAGTGTCACCCTTATAACCTTTTCCCTTTACAGAGGCGCTTTATATTCTTAATCCCGTTTCTTCCCGGATCTCAAAACTTTGTCCAAGAAGGGTGTTTTCTTGGCCCGTGAATTTGCTGTGGGGAGAGTGTACTGGCCCCAAATTTAAAGGACTTACACGTGAAAGGTTTTTTTTTTCCCCTTACATTTTTGCTGTCTTATTTGAGACAGCTTAATCTGTTAACCTTTAGAGGCTGTACTGGTAGATGTACATACACTGGTGTGGGAGCGCCCCTGACAGGTCCTGCTCTTCTCTATCAGGAGATAGCTGAGGCTAGGGCTTTGACTTCATGTGACCATGACGCCCTTAACCATCTTGGACTCCAGCACCCGATCTCTTGGGAACCCTCACAAGCCTTCAGGTCACGGGATATGCTAATAACTTAGATTCCGGATCACACTAGCCCAACCTTTCCTAATCTGCTCACAGTTGATAATGCATAAAGTAACTCGGTATGACTGTAAACCCCAGAGGGTCCAAGCAACAGGTTTGGCAGGTGGAAACACCCAGGTTTAATAGATTTTGTGCCCCTCTGGATATGGACTTTAAACATTTTCTTGAGTGAAACAGCCCTTTGGTTGAGGTTGGATAGTTATTTCACGATTGACCATCCAGTATAGTATCCTTTGTTGTAAACAAATGTGTAGGAGACTATGAGTAGGTGAGAACTGAAAGTGTACCTGGATGTGATTTTAGAGAACACTCCATTTTAAAATGTGGCCGTAGCAACTGGAAGAAAGTTGTGTTTTCAGGTTGTTATAAATCCATCTCTTTGTTTTAATATATATATGTATTTTTGGGGGTGGGTGGGTGGGTAAGAGGTTGCAAAACGTTTTAAAATGAACAGAGTGCTGTTCAGAAATGCCACATTATACATTTGCTATGTACACAGAATATATGTACATTTCCAGCATGAAGTCTGGACTCCTGCTGGATTCTGGGCTCCATAAGAGAGGGTGCAGTCTTTAACCACTGTGACCAGGCGCTGTGCCAGGTAATGCCAGAGTATACAGTCTAAATATTTGTCTGATGAATGAATAAATTATATGGGACAGTTTGCAGGTTTCCAGTTTTAGTAGTTCTTGGTCTAGGGGCTGATGAAAATAAGTCTTATTAAGTAAGGGTTGAGAAAGTGACTCAGACCTCTAAGTGTGAAATATGTACCTAATATTATACCACCTGCTGTTCTGTTTTGTTTCATGTATTGCACCTTAATACAGTGATCGTATGTGTACCTCGTTGTGTCCTATTGCTGATAGAAGATTTGTAAGGCGAGTGCAGAGAAAAAGACAGTGAGTCGGGCAGTCAGGCAAGAAAAGGAAATGTATTAGAGGGAAAAGAGAGGGTGACTGGCTCTTAAGGAGAACCAGCATTCTCCCTTTCTGAAAGAGTCCTTCTTATACCCCACCAATGAAAAAGTCTCTGAAGGGATGGTCATGTAGCCGGAGGTCTGGAATCTGGTGGTCTTGCAGCTTTGAGAAGATAAGCGCCAGTGAGATAACGGGATGCCATTTGGGCAGTTTGGTCAGTCCCACAGATCACTGTGATTTTATTCTTTGTGCAAGGTCGACATAAAGAGCCATCTTATCAATGAGACCCCATGTAGGCCCTATCATTCCAGCCTTTTGATTTAGGATAAGGGCTGAAGGTCAGTCATCTGTAACTGCTTCCTGTGGGACAGAGGCTTCCTGGGGGTAAGGTAAGAAAAGGCTGGAATGCGGGTCAAGGGGATTTGTGTGGGGTCGAAGTATTTGATAATCCGAATGAGTTGGAAGTAGCTCGTGGATAGTTCAGTTGGTGAAGGCTTGTAAGTGGTCCTGAAGAAATTTTGAAAAAAGATGCATTAAACATGGGCTGAAAGTTAGAATAAGGGCAAGTAGAAGGAGAGGGCCTAGAAAAGGTAGGACCCAGGGCATCCAATTCCAATTGCTTACCCAGTTTTCCCATGAATTACTGAGGTATTGGCGTATTCTCGAGGCCCTGTTTGTCAAATTTATTGCTGCTTCCTTTACAATGCCTGATTTATTGGTGGAGAAACAGCAGGCTTCCTCCAAAAATAGGCATAGTGAGTGAAGTCACTCAGTCGTGTCCGACTCGTTGCAACCCCATGGACTATAGCCTACCAGGCTCCTCTGTGGGATTTTCCAGGGATTAGTACTGGAGTGGATTGCCATTTCCTTCTCCAGGGGATCTTCCCGACCCAGGGATCGAACCCGGGTCTCCTACATTGTAGACAGACGCTTTACCGTCTGAGCCACCAGGGAAGTCCAAAAATAGGCATAGCCCTCCTTTTTCTCTGTGAGGAGATCTAATCCTCTTCTGTTTTGGAGGACCACGGCTACCAGGGAATCTAGCTGGTTTTGGATAGTGATAAGGCTGTTAGCTATTTCTTCTAGGCTGTCAGTGAGGTCTTTAGAAAGGCTTTGATAATAATTAAAAGAGGTTGTGAGTCCTGCGGTCCCTTTCCCAATCCCAGCGGCTGTTCCTAAACCAATTGATAGAGGAATGAATTGAATTGCCCATCTGGGTCAGTTATGAGTTAGTGGGATAGGAAGGGTCTGATTGTTAGGAGCAATAGAAATAAAATACCTGAGGCCAGATATACCAGGGTGCATGTTCCTGTCCGGTTAGTGGGAAGATATAAATAAGTAGTGGTTCCACATAAGAAAAATATCCCAGGAGTAAGAAGACAACAGCTGAAATCAATAGCAAATAGGAGTCTTTCTGGGAAATTGTTAGTAGTCTCCGAAACTGACAGCGAACTCACCAGTGTAGCCCCTGCAAGAGGAGTATTTACACCATATGCAGAAGGGAGTCTCCCTGAGAAAGTAAGCGAATGTCTTGCAGTTCCTGAGACATGATAGACAGATCAGCCTGAAGGGAAGGAGAGATGTGAAGTACGATTACAGAGGTGTGGCGGTATAGTTCCTAGTTGGGGGTAAGAATTGTTCATAGAGTTTTGTCTGGAAAAACAGAAAGGAGCCTGTTGTAGATGAATGTCAGAAGTGGTGGGTGTTAAGGAGCAGTAACCAGGCTAGAGGGTGGGCTTGGGATAGTAATTGAGGCTTTGAATTTTGAGAGAAGGTCTCTCCCAAGAATAGGAGTGGGGCATTTTGGGAGTATGAGAAAAGAATGGGAAAATGGGTTATCTTGAAGTGTGCAAGGTAGAGGCTCGGTTATTTGGGGTGTAGATATTAAACTGTCAACCCCCATAACAGAGACCTGAGAGACCTTGGTTTTTCTGGAGTAGGCAGGCATAGGAGACTAAGTGGCCCCCGTGTCAATGAGAAAGGAGATCAGCTTACCTGCCACTGTTTAAGAGTTACCCTGGGCTCCGTAGAGGTGGTGAGAGTCGGGGTCTGGGGCCCTGGGTACCTTCAGTCTAAAGTGGAGAGTCCGAGAAGGCTGGGCAGAGCTGGGTTGGAGGACTCCTGCCCAGGACCAGGAGGAGGGATCCCTGGAGGGGGATTTGGGCAGTCGACCTTCCAATATCCCTTTATGCCACAGCTGGGACATGGACCTGGAGGGGGCCTTGGCTTTAGGAATGAGCAGGCGCAGTGGCCTTCTTTGCCACATTTGAAGCAGGGCCCAGGTGGCTTCCTTTCTTTGTTGATTGATGAGGCTTGGAGCCATGTAGGGCAGTGACTAAAAGGTGGTATTTGGCCTGATCTCGTTGGGCCTTCTCTAGCTTTGCCTGTTCTTCCCAATTATTGAAAATCTTAAAGGCTAAATTTAAAAGGTCTCGTTGAGGGGTTTGAGGGCCTTCTGCCTTTTTTAGTTTCTTTCAGATATCTGGGGATGACTGGGAGATAAAATGGGTATTAAGGACAATGGTGCCCCCTGCTAAAGTGGGGTCTAATTTTGTATATTTTTGTAGCTTCCATTAACCTGGCTAGAAATTGTGCTGAGTTTTCATCTAGCCCTTGAGTTATTTTCTGGAGCTGATCAAAGTTGATGGCTTTATGCCCTGCCTTTTGAAGGCACACAATGAGGCAAGCAACCATGTGATTACGGGCTGCTCATCCAGATGTCTCTGCCTGATAGTCCCAGTTGGGATCTTCTGGGGGACAGATGTCGTCCCTACAGGCCCAGTGTCACCTGTCCTGTGTATCTCATCAGCATGCGCCTGGGAGGCTTGCCATACTCATTCCTTCTCTTCTGGGAGAAGAGTGGAGGAAAGGCTGATGCAAATATCATGTCAGGTTAAGTCATAAGACTGGGTAAGATACTTGAATTCTTTTAGATAATTATCTGGGTCTGAGGAGAAGGAGCCAAGACGCTTTTCAATCTGAGATAGGTTGGTAAGGGAGAATGGGATGTGAACTTCCTGTAAAGGCGGGGTGGGGGGAGGGCAGGGGAAGGAGTGGGGTCCTGAGTGAAGTTTCCTATTTTAAAGTTCAGACTGGGTACTGGGAGGGGATCTAGGGAGGTCTGGGTAAAGCCTTGGGACCCTCAGGGTAGAGGGTGGGGCTGAGGTCTTAGAGCTTATCTCAGGCCCAGGCTGGGGAGTGGGGTTGGGAGCTGTGACTTGAGAAAGAGGGAGGGAGGGACGTAAGGTGGAGGTTGTGGAACTGGATCTGGAGTGGCTGCAAGGGGATTGGGAGCTATAGGGGGTGGGCTGTGGTCAGAACGGTCTAAGGAAGAAGAAGAAAAGTCTGAACAGGGATCGGGAGACATTGTATTAGGAGGATGTGGCCCAGAGTGGGCTAGGTGTATTTGAGAAATAGGACAGAATTCACAGAGAGAGGGTTGAGAGCCAAGAGCAAAGCAAGACTGAACATAAGGGATTTCTAACCACTTGCCATTGTGGCAGCAGAAGTTATCGAGGTCCCATGCTGCTGCTGCTGCTAAGTCGCTTCAGTCGTGTCCGACTCTGTGTGACCCCATGGACTGCAGCCCACCAGGCTTCCCCGTCCATGGGATTCTCCAGGCAAGAACACTGGAGTGGGTTGCCATTTCCTTCTCCAATGCATGAAAGTGGAAAGTGAAAGTGAAGTCGCTCAGTTGTGTCTGACTCATAGCGACCCCATGGACTGCAGCCTACCAGGCTCCACCGTCCATGGGATTTTCCAGGCAAGCTGGAGTGGGGTGCCATTGCCTTCTCCCATTGAGGTCCCATAGAGTATTATAATCATGAGTTCCATTTCTGGCCACTGGGACCTGTTATCAAGTCTGTATTCTGGCCAAACAGTGTTAGAATAGTAAATAAGTCTTTTTGGTCTTATCTCCCCGTGGAAGCCTGAAGCTTTTAGGTTTCGGAGTAGGCATCCTAGAGGAGTAGATTTTGAGGGCTGGGATTGAGAATTTCCCATTGCAGCCGAATAGGGAGCTAAGACAAAGGCAAGAGAAAGCAAGGAGAAAGGTCCGAGAGAAAAGGTTTCCCCCTTCTCAGGACTTTCTCAGAGAGTAATAATAGTCTGCTTTGGAACGGGCGTTCCCTATTTCAAAGTCAGACGGGGCGCAAGGCCGAGGGCCATGGGGATCCTCCCACCTAGCTCTGGGGCTTGGAAAAGAGGCACAAGAGAGGATCTGAGGGAACAGGATTTCACTCACCCTTGTAACCGATGGATGAAATGTGGGCCGGTGTGTGTATGTCAGTCCAGTAAGGCAAGTGGAGAGTCCCGTCCAGGAGCTCATCTCAGTTTCTCGGCAAGGTCCAAGGGAGGGGACCACTCAGTTGCGGTGGATCTTCCCTCCTGGGTTCTGGCAACAGAATGTAAAGCGAGTGCAGAGAAAAAGAGAGCAAGCCAGGCAGTCAGGCAAGAAAAGGAAATTTATTAGAGGGCAAAGAGAGGGTGACTGGCTCTTAAGGAGAACCAGCGTTCTCCCTTTCTGACGGAGTCCTTCTTATACCCCACCAATGAAAAAGTCTCTGAAGGGATGGTCACATAGCCAGAAGTCTGGAAACTGGTGGTCTTGCAGCTTTGAGAAAATAAGCACCAGTGAGATAACAGGATGCCATTTGGGCAATTTGGTCAGTCTCACAGACCATCTTTTTTTGGGTGTTAGTTCTAAAAGGTCTTGTAGGTCTTCATAGAACCGTTCAACTTCAGCTTCTTCAGTGTTACTGCTCAGGGCATAGACTTGGATTACCATGATATTGAATGGTTTGCCTTGGAAACAAACAGAGATCATTCTGTCGTTTTTGAGATTGCATCCAAGTACTGCATTTTGGACTCTTTAGTTGACTATGATGGCTACTCCTGAACTGAACTGAACACAGATCATTGTGATTTTATTCTTCGTTTGCAAGGTCGACATAACTAGCCATCTTATCAATGAGACTCCATGTGGGCCCTATCAAGGTTATTTTGGCCTGAGTACTTTTAAGTTTTAAATTTTGTGTGTTCCACACCTGGTTATTTATTTACCAAAAGAAAGTCTATAAATGGCCATAGATCTTAAAGTTTGGAACACTTAAGCTTGTGTCTGTGGTTTCTCAAATAGCCTGTGCTATCCCTTGTATGATCTTCAAAAGGATACTTAACCTTTCCCATCTTCAGCTTCCTCATCTTTAAAAAGGAGGCAGAATTACTTTCTTCATAGAGTTCATGCATGCATGCTAGGTTGCTTCAGTCGTGTCTGACTCTTTGTGACCCCATGGACTGTAGCCTGCTAGGCTCCTCTGTCCACAGGATTCTCCAGGCATGAATACTGCCTGGAGTGGGTTCCCATGCCCTCTTCCAGGGGATCTTCCTGACCCAAGGATCGAACCCCTGTCTCTTCCTTCTCCTGCATTGGCAGGCAGGTCAGGTTCTTTACCACTAGTGCCACCTGGGAATAGTGAGGATCAAATAAGTCATGTCTGCAAAAGACCTTTTAGTTCCTGGCACTTGACAGGCTCTCATTAAGTGGTAGAACTACAGCTGCTGTTTTTACTGTCACCAACTATCTTACGCCCTTAGTACTTAATTTGAAACAGATCTTCGAAGTAGAATACACTCATAATACAGTAAATGGTGGTGGTAGTTTAGTTGTGACTCTGTGACCCCTTGGACTGTAGCCCACCAGGTGCCTCTGTCCATGGGATTTCCCAAGCAAGGAGACTGGTGTTGGTTACCATTTCCTTCTGCAGGGGATAGTCCCAACCTAGGGATCAAACCCACCTCTCCTGCTTGGCAGATTCTTTACCACTGAGCCACCTGGAAAGCCAACACAGTTAATATTACCAACTTAATAATAGCTTCACCAATTGTAATGGATAGAAGGATGAAGAAGATAACTGTTAATTATGAACTCATCGCTTTTTTCTCTCTTAGGGTAAGTGGTATTGGCTGCTACCTTTTGATAAGCCATTTGTACACTCGTCCAAATTTTTAGGAAGAAAAATGGAATTGAGGGAAGGAAGTATTAAAAGCATATATATATATATATGTTTTCCCTTTGAGTCAAGTACTTTCTAGAGAGACCTTGGGAACTCTGATTGAACAAAAGCAGAACCCAATCCAAACCCACAGGGAGGGCCCTCTGGATAGGTACCAATGTCCACTGAAGTGCACTGCCTTCAGTGATGGTAGCAGGTAAACTAGTTGATCTGGGCAAGACATGTGCCCTGTGGGAGCCTCAGTTTCCTCATGTATAAATGAATGATTATCCCTTTTAGCTCAGAGACTTCTGATTTTAAATGTTTGTCCTCTGTTGATATTGTGTAGACTTTATTTTTTGGACTATGGGACATGACTGAGCGACTTCACTTTTACTTTTCACTTTCACTTTCATTTCTCACTTTCATGCATTGGAGAAGGAAATGGCAACCCACTCCAGTGTTCTTGCCTGGAGAATCCCAGGGACGGGGGACCCTGGTGGGCTGCCATCTCTGGGGTCGCACAGAGTCAGACACGACTGAAGCGACTTAGCAGCAGCAGCAGCAGCAGGTGGCATGTGGGATCTTAGTTCCCCTGCCAGGGATCAAACCTGTGCCTCCTGCAGTGGAAGTGCAGAGTCTTAACCACTGGACCACCAGGGAAGTCCCTGTGTAGACTTTAACACTTGCTTTTGAAGTAAAAGATGTTATTTCAGGGTCATCATTATTATTTAGTACATTTTATATGCAAATCCACAATCCCATATCTGAAAATTCTACTGAATTACCTTCGTATCTTTTAGAATGAAACGTGTGAGTATTCACAGTCAGTGAGGAAAATAAAGACTATAAATAGCTTCAAGTCAGTTTAGGTCGGGTTTTGCCACCAAATGAGGTCAGGTCAGGTTTTGCTGCCAAATAAAGATCTACAGTGTTGAGAGCTTTTTGGATTTTCAGATTGTGAATAAAGGGTTGTAGATCACCTCTGGGTATGTGAGTATCAGTGTGCATGCATGTGTATAAAATAGATCACTTCCTTTACGTGTCTGAGGAAGTGATATATTCCTAAGTATGGAAACAAAGAAGTATCCAAAAATGAACTTCAATGAGCAAGTCAGGCAAGTTCAGATAGAATCTGCCCGTGTGGGGCAGTAACTTTTCCCTGGCCTCTCTCCTTCTCTTTTGTTCACCTGCCTTCTTATCATTCTGAATTAGTTAGATACTGTTCAGTGAAAAAGAAGACTGAAAACTGGGTCCAACTCCAGTTTCTCATACTGGCTTAGTTTCAAGAAAGAAATTAGTTGTTTGTATTTGATTAGCTCCCTCATTAAACAGATACATTTTGATTATGTTCTTTGCCAAAGGCAAGAAGTAGGTGAAGTTATAGGAACCTGGCCTTAGAACTGGGAGGCAGCCTCTGGCCTGCTTCTAGCTCCACCAGAAACTGACCCTCAGTGCTATTGCTTTGTGTAGATTCCTTTTGGGGGTGGAGAAGACTTTCATTATTAAAAACGGTTTAAAATTTCTAGACTGGATTTCTGACATCTGCATTTTTTCTTTAATGTTCTGTGAATTTACATTTATTGGATGTTTCACGTGGGGAAGCATGAATTATAATGTAATGGAGTTTGTGCTACAGAAAAAATGCCAGTGGCTGCATTGAGCCTCTTTTTTTGGCCATGCCACAAGGGTTGCAGGATCTTAGTTCCCTGACCAGGGATTGAATCTGTGCTTGGCAGCGAAAGCACAGAATCCTAACACTGAATGGCCAAGGAATTCCCATACTGAGCCTCTTTAAATGGTATCTTTTGTGGGGGCGGCGGGGCGGAGGGGTGGGGGTTGGAAGAGATACATACTCTTGCTGTCAAAGCAGAGACCTTGTCATTTTTCCCTGCTGTATTCTTAGCACCTCAAAAGTGCTTGGTACCCAATAGGTGCCAAATAAATGCTTGATGGGTGAATGAATGAATTGGGGTGATCTTAACCAACATCTCTTGAAGCTCATTTCCAGTAAAGGTAAGTTTTCTATTTTGATGCAGATCGTCTGTACTTGCCTTTTATTTCTCAGACATGATTGATCAAGTTGTACCTTACATAGTGGAAGATACTGTCAGATATGAAGAATTTTGTACAGCTCATCCTTGGCCATCTTTGTCAGGTTGAGATGAGGCCATGATACACCTATGAGTAACAATACAAGAGAGTAGGTAATTGAAAGCCTGAGTAGGTACACAACAATGGCTTAGAAAATCAGAGGAGGGGAAGAGGATTATGGGTCGAAACATTCTAGGGGAAGTTGAGACTGTTACAAGGAGGTGGGAGCCTTTTCTTTTTGAATTATTAGGGGTTTTAAATTGTTGCTGGTATTAGCCAGCAGCACTTGGTTGCAGGTGAGAGAATCCCACCTCAGACCTGGGTTAGGAAAAAATTATAAAAATTTTTTTTTTATAATTGAAAAATATAGGGTGAAATTTCTGGCAGGATCAGATCGAGGTGCTTGAATGTTATCATCAGTACTCTTTGTTCCTGCTCTGCAGGGTTTAGTGAGTCTAGTTCTGACAGGCCTTCCCCGTATGGGAGCCGAGGTTGCTGGCAGCAACTCCGGCAGCTAGTCTTCCAATTTAGTAACCTTCCTCATCAGCGCCAGCTAGACCCAGGACGGCCTGCCTCGCCGGGGAGTGGGTACCCTTGTTCCCTCGTTAACCTCCTGGATCATCCCTGGAGCTCCGGTTATAGGGGGGACTGTCAGTTTCAGCTAAACCAGGTGAAGTGAGAGGGGCTCCCCAGAGGGAGATTAGGAGGCTGCTGTCAAAACAGCGCCAGAGCAGCAGGCGTCCTAGCCTGGCTGAGACAAAGCCCATTTCCTTTCCCTGGCCTTAGCATGGACACATGGACCCTGTGAATGTGATGGCCTTTAGCCCTTTACCTTGTTCTGGGAGATGTGAAAGTGGGTTGTTTCCGTTTTTCATTTTTAATGTCATGTTGTTAAATTACCATGTTTTTCATTTTTAATATCATGTTGTTATTATCTGTGAAACTTGTATTCCTGGGTGGGCATACTAATGTGGAGTTTTGTTAAACAGTGCAGTGTGCCCTCATAATCTTTTAGTAACAATTCAATATATATTTTTAATGGGTAATAGTTGTATTCAGCTTGACTGACTCTTGAGGTCTAAATAGTGTTGACCTTATTAATGACATTAAATAGTAAATTAGGAGAGAAAAACTTAACCCAACCTTTTTGCAGCATCTGCCACCCCCTGCATATAGAAATGCTCACTCCCTCTTTCTTCAAGAAGACCACCCCCCCTTCCCCCCCACCCCCTTTCTCCTCCTCCACTCACTGTTCTTTCTCAGGCTTTAATGCTGGGTCTCCCCAGGCTTTGCTCCTTGGCTGTCTTCTCTTGGGCAGGGTTGTCAGTTTCAGACCCCCATCCTGATGCTTGTGACTCTGTTACCAAGTTCAGGCTTGCTCTGCTCACCACATGATAGGCCAGTGAATCTGAGAGACAAGCTGTTGAGGCAAGGAATACGACTTTATTTGGAAAGCCAGCTGACTGAGAAGATGGCAGACTCAAAATAACCATCTTGTTGGGGTCTAGATGCGGGTTCTTTTACAGAGCCAGAGAGAGAGAAGCAATGGGGAACTGAAATCAAAAGGCAGAATAGAGAGGGAGAGGCAGGGAGGAAGTGAAGTGGAAAGGGTCTTCAGTCTTGCAAAACATCTCAAGGAAGGGCCAGGCTATGGAAAGGGATGTGTTAATCTCTTCTTTTTTTGTGGCCATTCACAGGTGGGCGGGGTCAGATTTATCTCTTTATGAGTTGAACAAAGGCAGTTTTAACAGCCAGGCCCAGGGGTAGGGTCCTTTGAGACAGGCCTTTATGATTATAATAACAGCAGCAACTAAAACCAAGTCAAAGAAACACTTTCCAACATGGAGTCAGAATTGGCTTCTTCCTGTAACAGCTCCCCATCTCCAGTGCCTTGCTACCAGGCCTGGCGGCATACCTCCTCCCGGCTGCCCGCAGCCATGTCCCAGTCGTGTCCCTGTACCTCCCTGTGACACAGGGTGCTTCCTCCTCCTGGTGCTTTCTCCTTGCTGCCTCCAGACATGACTGCAGAATAAGCCTTTAAATGATGTGGGATTCTTCTGGCTCCTGAGCTTTCTCGGAACATAGAGGAAGAACTTGCTCCAAGACCTCAACAAACCTTTCCAGGAATTGACCTCAGTTGGATCATTGAGCCACCCCTAACAGATACCTTGGAAGAAGGAAGAGATTGCTTTTTGACCCATCTGATTCCTCCTGTGAAGTGGGGGCCCATCTCCTGAAGATCTGTTATGAGAAGGTGGAATTCCACTGGGAAAGAATAGTTCTGTGTCGCTGGGGGCTCCTGACTGTGACTGTCGTGTTGATGAGCACAGCCAGTGGGTATCTTTATCGCCCACTTGCCCTTTCCTGTAGGGTTAGCTCTGCCTCTGCCCCTGGATGAGACCTCTGGTGGGCCTAACTCAGCCTGCTCTTCTCTCACTCTTAAGTAAGAAAAAGTCCTGTGGTTGCTTCAGGTGACAAAACATAGTGTTAGGTCAGCATTAAAAGCCTGCAGTCACATGCCCAAACAGACCTTTGAGCCTGTTGAAGTTGAAGCTTCTTGCCTCCCTGGCCCAGGCCTGCTCCGGGTAGAAAGCCAACAACTGAAGAAGGCAGTTTGGCCATGGTGGGTTTTTTCTCTCTTTCTGTCCAGGAACCGGTTTCTGGGTTAGAGGACTGGGATGAAGGACAGGAAATGAGGGCCGGAAAGCCCTTCCTAAACAGGTATTGTTGCTTTGGGATTTGCTGGTGTCAAAGCTCATTCTCTTTCAAGTGCTTTCAAAGGCGTCCTTTAGAGACCCCACCCTGATCACAGTCACTTGCTTTTATTCTGATGAGAGCTAATGTCCTTTTCTTTGGACTCATTGCTTGCTCCTTCCTCAGCCCCAGGAATCTGGCAACACTGTGGCCTTATCTCAGGGGACCTGCTGCTCTAGGGGACCGCAGACCTAGTCTAAAGTGACCCTCCGCAGTACTCTCTTGTACACGGCCCATGTCTCTTGCACAAGAGACCTTCATCCTTTGTGAGAGAGAAAAGATGCCTTTTTCCTCTCCTTTCCTCAGTTCTCAGTCCTGTAACAAAAGACAGGTCAGCAAGAGAAAAGCATACACATTTATTTTAGGTAAGGTTTACATGACATTGGAGCCTTCATAAGGAAATGAAGACTGAAGAAGCAGTTAAACCCGAGTGATTTAACGCTAGGTTTGATGAAGAGAGTAGCGGGAAAATGCAATAGGACAGAAAAGGGTATGAGCTCTGAGACACGTGGACTCTTCATTCAGATTCCTTGTGGAATCCCTCTGTCTTTGGAGATAAGGGCTTCTCCTTCCTGTGTAGAGAGGGTCCCTCTCAAGGAAAGTTTTATGATCTGCTTCAGGGGAAGGTCAGAAAATCCTTTTTACCTGCTGTTTCTCAGCTTCCTTCAGCTTGAAGTACTCAGTTTGCTAAGGTGCCATATTTTGAGGTAGCCCTTTCTGATCTCTGAAGGGGCTTCCCTGATAGCTCAGTTGGTAAAGAATCCACCTGCAATGCAGGAAACCTGGGTTCGATCCCTGGGTTGGGAAGATGCCCTGGAGAAGGGAAAGGCTACCCACTCCAGTATTCTGGCCTGGAGAATTTCATGGACTATATAGTCTATGGGGTCGCACTGAGTCGGACACGACTGAGCAACTTTCACTTTCTGATCTCAGATGTGAGGCAAATGTTGCAGCCACCCAACTGCATGAACCAGAGGTTGCCACCTTTGGTGATCCTAATTGAGTCTATGGGAAAGATGTTTCTATGCCTGTTCGTTAGATGAGGTGGAGCAGGATTAACAGAATGCCAGCAGCTTCCAAAAGCTGTCCTCTGAACCTTGCTGCAGTGATTTGGATGACTTTTCAACCACCTTCTTAGGAAACTGAATCTTGCTCCTGCACATCACTTAGGAATATGGTATCTGGTATTCTGGTGCCATTAAGAAGAGATGGCAAGAATACACAGAAGAGCTGTACAAAATAGATCTTCACGACCCAGATAATCACGATGGTGTGATCACTGACCTAGAGCCAGACATCCTGGAATGTGAAGTCAAGTGGGCCTTAGAAAGCATCACTACCAACAAAGCTAGTGGAGGTGATGGAATTCCAGTTGAGCTATTCCATATCCTGAAAGATGATGCTGTGAAAGTGCTGCACTCAATATGCCAGCAGATTTGGAAACCTCAGCAGTGGCCACAGGACTGGAAAAGGTCAGTTTTCATTCCAATCCCAAAGAAAGGCAATGCCAAAGAATGCTCAAACTACTGCACAATTGCACTCATCTCACACGCCTAGTAAAGTAATGCTCAAAATTCTCCAAGCCAGGCTTCAGCAATATGTGAACCGTGAACTTCCTGATGTTCAAGCTGGTTTTAGAAAAGGCAGAGGAACCAGAGATCAAATTGCCAACATCCTCTGGATCATGGAAAAAGCAAGAGAGTTCCAGAAAAACATCTATTTTTGCTTTATTGACTATGCCAAAGCCTTTGACTGTGTGGATCACAATAAACTGTGGAAAATTCTGAAAGAGATGGGAATACCAGAACACCTGATCTGCCTCTTGAGAAATCTGTATGCAGGTCAGGAAGCAACAGTTAGAACTGGACATAGAACAACAGATTGGTTCCAAATAGGAAAAGGAGTTCGTCAAGGCTGTATATTGTCACCCTGTTTATTTAACTTATATGCAGAGTACATCATGAGAAACGCTGGACTGGAAGAAACACAAGCTGGAATCAGGATTGCCGGGAGAAATATCAGTAACCTCAGATATGCAGATGACACCACCCTTATGGCAGA
The DNA here is from genome assembly GCF_019923935.1 of Bubalus bubalis. Taxonomy (NCBI): domain Eukaryota; kingdom Metazoa; phylum Chordata; class Mammalia; order Artiodactyla; family Bovidae; genus Bubalus; species Bubalus bubalis. Next base: position 54,474,923 of record NC_059160.1, read on the forward strand.
AAGTGAAGAGGAACTCAAAAGCCTCATGATGAAAGTGAAAGTGGAGAGTGAAAAAGTTGGCTTAAAGCTCAACATTCAGAAAACAAAGATCATGGCATCTGGTCCCATCACTTCATGGGAAATAGATGGGGAAACAGTGGAAACAGTGTCAGACTTTATTTTTGGGGGCTCCAAAATCACTGCAGATGGTGACTGCAGCCATGAAATTAAAAGACACTTACTCCTTGGAAGGAAAGTTATGACCAACCTAGATAGCACATTCAAAAGCAGAGACATTACTTTGCCAACAAAGGTTCGTCTAGTCAAGGCTATGGTTTTTCCTGTGGTCATGTATGGATGTGAGAGTTGGACTGTGAAGAAGGCTGAGCGCTGAAGAATTGATGCTTTTGAACTGTGGTGTTGGAGAAGACTCTTGAGTCCCTTGGACTGCAAGGAGATCCAACCAGTCCATTCTGAAGGAGATCAGCCCTGGGATTTCTTTGGAAGGAATGATGCTAAAGCTGAAACTCCAGTATTTTGGCCACCTCATGCGAAGAGTTGACTCATTGGAAAAGACTCTGATGCTGGGAGGGATCGAGGGCAGGAGGAAAAGGGGATGACAGAGGATGGGATGGCTGGATGGCATCACTGACTCGATGGACGTGAGTCTGAGTGAACTCCGGGAGTTGGTGATGGACAGGGAGGCCTGGCTGCTGTGATTCATGGGGTCTCAAAGAGTCGGACACGACTGAGCGGCTGATCTGATCTGATCTGATTCTGGTGCCTTAGAAGAGACATGTTTAAATGTACAGCTTCTCAGTGCGCATACCAATTGACTGAACTTGCCCAAGAGATGAAACTTTTTTGCCATCTCTGCGCTCAGCGTTCTGGACTCAAAGATGTTATCTTTTGTTATTTTGGAATCCCTGTGCCCCAGCAAAGCACTTAAATCATTCATTTAGTTAGGAAGATTTCTGTTCCAGCACGGTGCCAGGCCCCTGGGAATAGAGCAGTGAACAAAGCCCCCAGGTGCCTGCAGACAAGGAGTTTATATCCTGGTTGTACAGTAAGACATTAAATACGATTTATTTACAATTGCGAAAAATGCTAGAAGGGGAGATTATTGTGAGAGAGACCCTCAGGAGAACCTACCCTGTAGTGACTGGGTCAGGAGAGGCTTTCTTGACGTCATTGGAGCTCAGAAGGGTCAGAATTACTGAGGCAGAGGACCGAGAAGAGCAAGTCTGCTCTAGGCCATTGGTTCTCAGCTGGGAGTGATGTTGCTGCCTCACCCCCACCCTCTGAGGCATTTGGCAAAGTCTGGAGGTATTTTGGGTTGTCCTGACTAGACATGTAGCGAGTAGAGGCTAGAGATGTTGCTAACACTCTACAATGCACAGGACAGCTTCCTCCAACCCTCCCCCACCCCAAGCAAAGATGGTCCAGCCCCAAACATTGGTTGTGTCCCGCCTTAGAAACAGCACAAAGGTCTTGAAGTTAGTGAAGGCCCATGAGGCTGGAGAGCAAGAGGAAGTGTGATCTAGGGGAGGTTGGTGCAGTGGGTGGTGCCCTGTTGCCAGCCCTTGGTAGATACCATTCAAGGTTACTTACTGTGCGCTGGCATCTAAGGAGTGGAGGCCAGGGATGCTGCCTGGGATCCTGTCCATTACCGGATATCCATTACGGGATGCTGGACATCCTGTAATGGACAGGACAATCCCCACAGCAAAGAGTTGTCAGGCCCTACATGTGATAGTGCCAAAGTTGGGAGAGCCTGAGTTAGAGGGAACAAGAATGGCTGCAGGGCAGTCAGTCAGGGGCCTTGGACTAGGCTGGTGGAGGGCAGATAGAGAGGAGTGGACAGATTTGAGAGATTTGGGAGGCACAATCATCTGGCCTTTATGTTTCCTTACGTGCCAGACACTCCCCTGATATCTTGGGATATAACTAAGCAAGACAGACAAGTTCATTTGTCCTCCCACACCCTAACTATAGGTACTTGGTGAATATTTACAAGTATTTATTTTTGCTCACTGATTATGATTGAGCCTGTGAGGAAAGGTGGTTTAAAAGTGATGCCTCAAATATATGCGGCATCTTACATAGTGCCTGGTGCAGGGTGCTCAGTAAATGCTAATTAAAAGCCAAGTGCTACATCCTAGTGCTGTTGTTCCCTTGACTACAATGCTCTCGGTAAGACAGCAGGGAACCTACCTTCTGAGCTGACGTCCCAGGTCACACTGAAGAGAATATTAATCTCTTCTTAGAGTAGAAAAGTTCAGGTGATTTCTTTACCCGAGTATGCTTTATAGTGGTTGATATGAAACCATAGGGGGCAAGTGCCATATTAGTTTAATACAGCCTGCACTTTACAGTAACATCTGTTATTTTAAGGAGAAGGCAATGGCACCCCACTCCAGTGCTCTTGCCTGGAAAATCCCATGGACGGAGGAGCCTGGTGGGCTGCAGTCCATGGGTCGCTAAGAGTCCAACACGACTGAGCGACTTCACTTTCCCTTTTCACTTTCATGCATTGGAGAAGGAAATGGCAACCCACTCCGGTGTTCTTGCCTGGAGAATCCCCGGGACGGGGGAGCCTGGTGGGCTGCCGTCTATGGGGTCACACAGAGTTGGACACAACTGAAGCGACTTAGCATAGCATAGCATGTTATTTTAGTTTCTTATGAAATGTAACAAACAAGTGTAGCTGTGATCGGTGAGGTATATTCATAACATATCATTTTAAGTCCTTACTGTCTTTAGATGATTTCAGTCTTGTGATCCACATGCAGTATCTTTAGCAGGTGATTAGTCAGCCTGTGTGTGATTCATACATACACTAAATTAAGCAAGGGAAAAAATGATCTTTCAGAAATGTTACATCTAAGTCACCCCTGTGCTGGGGGAGGGTGTGATTTTGTGATCAGACAAAACGAATTCTGTGATCGGACTAAAAACTGTGTTGTGCCCTTTAAAATTGCTTCCTAAAATTGTTTCTTCTTTTAGGTTCTAGTTTATCCCCCCTTCATTATCTCTTTCCATTAACTTCATTTCTGTTTCTTGACTAATTATAAATTGGATAAAGTTTCTTTACCACATTTTCCTGAGTCCGTTCACTCAGCAGAGATCAGTGGAGGTACTCACCCTGGGCTTGGTACTGTACTGCCTAAAGACACAAAGATGGTTACTTTTCTTTTTTGCTGTTGAGGAGCTAACTGTCCAATCAAGCCAAGCAAACAAACTTAAGATGCATTGTGATAAATTAAGTCGAAGAGCTAGGCCTGGGTGTCAGGGGAAGTTTTTCATCTGAGCTTGATTGTGAAGGAGATGGCTGAGGGAAGAAAGGGGAGCCCCTTGCTACTCCCCAGCCCCCTTGTAAGTGAAGGAAGCCCTGGGTGTAAAGGTGTGGGGTGAGAGGTAACTCTCACCTTCTAGAACAGAAGTGGTTCTTGTGGTGACCCAAGGACGAAAGAGCAGATAAAACCACGGAGGGCCTTGGAATGCAGGAACAGAAAAACCAGACCCTTATTGTCCTTCCCTCACCCATGTGGTAATTATTAATGGATTTCAGGTTCTCCTGAGCAGTGTAACCTGTCTCCCCTCCTACCCCATAGGGAGAAGATATTTGCCTTACTCTTCCAACCCCCCACCTAGTATACGTGCCTCATCCAATCAGCAAATGACCTACAAGACCCCTATCCGACTCGTTGTATCCTGGGTATAAAAGTGGACTAAGGACCCCTGTTCAATGTCAGTTCTCCCTTGAACTGGCCCACTGTTCTAACAGCGTCTCCCACTCTAATAAACTTTATTTCCCTCCTCTCTGTCTCATGTCTGGAAACTCTTTTCCAAAGTGCGCCTGGACCGCGACAGTTCTGAAGGGTCGTAGAGCGTACCCGGGAGTGATGCTGGAGAGGCAGGCAGTGGCTGGTTTAGGACTTGCCTGTAGAGTGACTCCAAAGAATTTGGATTCCTCCTGAAGAAAATGGGGACCATTCAAACGGTTTTAAGCAAGAGAGCCAGGAGTCAGATCTGTGTTTAAAACGGTTGTTCTGAGGTAACACGGATGGTGAATTGCCGGCAGGCTGAGACCTGGGAGCTGGAAACTGTGGGATGTAATAGGGATCCAGGAGATCCTGCCACACTGGGTGTGGTGTGCAGAGTCAGCGGGCTTTGCATGTCAACTTTTTAAATTATTTATTTTTGGCCGCACTGGGTCTTTGTTGCTGAGCACAAACTTTTCTCTAGTTGAGGTGAGCAGGGGCTAGTCCAGTTGCGGTGCACGGGCTTCTCGTTGCGGTGGCTTCTCTTATTGAGGAGCACAGGCTCTAGGGCCAGCGGGCTCCAGTGGTTGTGAACATGGGCTTAGTTGCCCCAAGGCATGTGGGATTGCACCCCTGTCCCCTGCGTTGGCAGGTGGATTATTAACCACTGGACCAAGAGGGAGGTCCCAGTCCCTGGCTTAAAATGAAAATCATTCCTTCTCTGGGATGTGCAGATCGGAGGGGAGTTGGCTCCTCTGGGTTGGGCTTGGTTGGCTCTGCTCCACATATCTTTCATCCTCCTGGGACCAGTGGGCCCGCCTGGGCATGTTCTTCTCAGGGCAGTGGGGAAGGCACAAAAACCAGGCAGATACTCCCAAACCTCCTGAGGCTGAGACGCAGAATGGGGGCACTCACCTTTTGTTCCTTGAACACATCAGATTTGTGTCCCTCTTAGGACCTTGGCACTGTTGTCAGCCTTGGAGCACTGTCCACAGACCCCCATGTTCCACATGTCTCAGCTCAGAAACTCCTTCTTGGATGGGCCTTCCCCACCACCCAGCCTAGAGCAGGCTCTTTTCCTAGGTCACTGCTGTTTATAGTCCCATCTTCTTCTTTTTTAAAATAGTACTTAGTTTCAGTCTGAAAATGTTTATGTGTGTATTTAATATCTCATCTCTCTCTCTCCGCTCTCTAGTACGTAGGCTCTGTGGGAGAAGGGTTTCTGTCTTATTCACCACTGTATCCTCAGCCCCTGGAATACAGCCTGACACTAAGAGGTGGAATGCAGAAAGATTCTTTCTTCCTAGTATCTAAACATGGAAAGGTCCCCTGAGTGATCAGTGTCTAAAGTGAACCTTAATGGAAAATATATAGGTTTAGTTGATATTAGTTGATATGTAATTATATTAGAGTTCTTCAGAGAAATGAAACCAGTAGGATGTATGTATATATGAACATGCATGCTCATGGGCACGTGTGTGTGTGTATGGAAATAGACTTATTATATGGAATTGACTCACAGGATTGTGGAGGCTGACAGGTCTCCAGGATCTGCATTAGCAAAACTGGAGACCCAGGAGAGCCAGGGATGTAGCTCCAGTCCAAGTCCAAAAGACCCAGGAACCGGAGAAGCCAATGGTGTAGTTCCTACCTGAAAGTTGGCTGCACAGAGACCCAGGGAGAGCTGATGTTTCAGTTCAAGTTCGAAGGCAGGAAAACTGGTGTTATGGCTCAATGCACTCAGATCAGAGGATATTCTCTCATACTCAGCTTTTTTGTTCTATTTAGGCCATCAACTGATTAGATGAGGTTCTTCTACATTAGGAAGGAGGGCAAGCTGCTTTACTAGTCTAATTTCACCTGAAAATACCCTAGTTGAAGTTTCTTTCTATTCCTAATTTGCTGAGGTTTTTATTTGTTTTAAATAAAAAATGGGTTTTGAATTTTGTCAAATACTCTTCCTATATCTATTGATAGGATCATAAGATTTTTCTTCTTTTACCTATGAATATGATGGATTACATTAATTGATTTTCAGATGTTGAACCAGCATTCAAAAACATGTATCTAGAATAAATCCCACTTGGTTATATTATATGATTCTTTTTCTGCATTGTTAGATTTTATTTCATAACAGATTTTCACATCTATATTCTTGAAAGTTATCAGTTTGTAGTTTTCCTTATAGAATGAATTAGAAGGTATTCACGCTGGTTCTGTTTTTCTGGAAGAAATTGTAGAGAATTGGTGTCATTTCTTCCTTGAATGTTTGGTAGAATTCACCAGTGAACCCATCTGGGCCTGTTGCTTTCTGATTTGGAAGGTTATTACTTATTGATTCAAATTATTTAACAAGTAGAGGCTATTCAGATTATATGTTTCTCCTTGTTTGAGCTTTGGTAGATTGTATCTTTCAAGTATTTGGTCCATTTCATCTAAGTTATCAAATCTATGATCATAGAATTGTTCATAATGTTCCTTTATTACTCCTTTGGGAGGAGTATTGTAGTGATTTCCAAAATCGTGTGGTAAAACACAAACAACAAAATTTGCATTTTAATGATTTTTAAAATTATTTGTTTGGCTGCACAGGGTCTTAGTTGCAGTAGATCTAGTTCCCTGACCTGGGATCACACAGGCCACCTGGATTGGGAGTCTGGAGTCTTAGCCACTGAACCACCAGGGAAGTCCCATTTTAATAATTTTTAAGTGTATCAACAACTCCATGGCATTAATTACATTTACTTTGTTGTGTAATTGTTACCACTGTCTGTTTGCAAAGGGTATCCATGACCCCAAACAGAAACTTGGTAGTAAGTAGTAACTCTGTATTCTCCCCTTGGGCCCTGGTAACCTTTAGTCACTTCCTGTCTTTATGGATTTGCCTATTCTGGAGATTTCATATAATGGATCTCTCATACACTATTTGTCTTTTCTTGTTCTGGAGTTTCTGCTTGTTTTTCAGTGTTTCTGAGCGGATGAGAGATTGGAGTTGCCACTCTGCTGTTTTGCTGAGGTTCTGTTCCAGGATGATAGTTTTGGTGGTTGTTTTTTTCACATAATATTTTATCAGACATTTTACCATTTAACTAGTCTGCATGTTCCATAAAGGAAGATCTTTTGTTTTGGTTGTTGCTGTGTGTCTTAATTTGGAATGGTGCCATATAATATCCGCTCGTTGACTGAATTAAGTTACTAATTTTTAGCAGTTTAAAACCTGCATAATTTTTAATAGCTTCGTAATATTTGTGTGACTGTACCTTAATTTCAGAGAAGGCAATGGCAACCCACTCCAGTACTCTTGCTTGGAAAGTCCCATGGACGGAGGAGCCTGGTGGGCTGCAGTCCATGGGGTCGCGAAGAGTCAGACATAACTGAGCGACTTCCCTTTCACTTTTCACTTTCATGCACTGGAGAAGGAAATGGCAACCCACTCCAGTGTTCTTGCCTGGAGAATCCCAGGGACGGTGGAGCCTGGTGGGCTGCCGTCTATGGGGTCACAAAGAGTCGGACATGACTGAAGTGACTTAGCAGTAGCAGTACCTTAATTTACTTCCCCAATTACCTATTGTTTAATTATTAAAACTGTCTTCAGGTTTTATTTATATAAGTAATAGTGATTATCATCATATTTATACAGAAGTCTTTGGGTACACCTATGTTGATTTTCCTGGCATGTATTTCTAGAAGTGGAATTAGCCAGAACAAAAGACATGAGCATTTCTGTGTTCCTTTGAATCATATTGCTAATTGCTCCTCAGGAAAGGGTTTTTTAAATGACTTTACAGCTATTTAAGTGGCACCCCACTCCAGTACTCTTGCCTGGAAAATCCCATGGACGGAGGAGCCTGGTGGGCTGCAGTCCATGGGGTCGCTAAGAGTTGGACACGACTGAGTGACTTCACTTTCACTTTCACAGCTATTTAAAAATATATAACCTTCTTGCCTAATTTATGACTTCTTTGCAAAGCAAACTCATAAAAAGAGAACTCTGCTTGGTGAATTAAAAAAATTTTTTTTATCCAAGTAACAGTATGAGATTAAAATTCAGTTGTCGGTGGAGGTGAGTTGCAGTAAGCACCACAAGCAGGTATTTTGTAAAACTTGTCTCATTTCACTAAACTTTTTTAGGACAATTAAATTTTACCAAAATAAACAGGTAAAACTTAGTTTGACTAATTTTGACTTCTTGTTATAATAGAAATATTTACCAGGTTCAACTACACTTTTATGTATACTTTGGATATATTTTTCACATGATATATTGTAATTGTTTCATATTTGTCTCCCTAATAGGCTGTGAGACCCTTGAAGGACTAAATATGTTCAGTGTTCTTTCATTGTCTTACTACCTTATATTTCCTTTAGTACTTTGTAGTTATTAGAATCGATGGATTTATATCAGGTCACTTGATTTTTTTATAACGCCTTTTGGGATAAGGGATTATTATTTTAATTTTACATTTGGAACTTACAGGGCTATAAGTGTCTTGTCTAAAATCACAAAACTGGGGGCTGGGGTCCAGGCCTCCTTTTGTGACCAGAACTTAATCTTTAAGGAATGAAAAGCTACAGTGCGGTCCAAGAGGACATTGTGCCGTGTGGAAATGGTCAGTAATTGTGACCTGTCCAGTGCAGTAGCCACTGACTACCTGTGGCTGGTGGGCACTTGAGGTATGTCTAGTGTGACTAATGTGCTGAGTTTTAAATTCACCTTAGTCTTAATTTAAATAACTATGTTTGGCCAGCGGGGATACCAATTTTTTGGACAGTCCAGGTCTAAACTCCTAGGTAGAGTAACTGTTTGCAAGGACATGCTAGCAGGGCACTGGGTTTAAAGTCCCCCCTGCCCCCCATACAATTCTGTGATCCTGTAACCTCTGAACTATAAGACAAGTGAACCTGCATATATGTACCCAGGAAGTTGGTTTGAATACTCCTGAAACCATCTTTGGTATGGTTATTTCCGCCCCCCTCCCTTTTACTTTTATTCAAGTGTGGTTGAGATTATTTTTTGCCATTTAGATAAAACTTTTTATAGTAAAGTGTACTGTCACAGGTTTAACATTCTTCATTCTATGTTTTATTTACTTTTTAAATAGTGGATCTTCTTATTTAATTTATTTGACTGTGTCCAGGCTTTGTTGTGGCATGCAGGATCTTCCTGCAGCACCTGGACTCTATTTGAGGTGCATGGGCTAAGTTCCATGGTATATGGGATCTTAGTTCTCCAGCCAGGGATCAAACCCATGTCCCCTGCATTCCAGGAAGGAGTCTTAACCACTGGACCACCTGGGACACGCAAAGACTTAATTCTGTGTTTTAATATAAGTTCCTTTATTATTTTGTCTCCTATCCCCTCAGTGGCAGTCCTTTCTTTGCTTCTTTTTTTGTTGTTCTTAGTTCCCTGACCAGGGAGTTGAACCCCGCCCCTTGGCAGTGAAAGCTGAGTCCTGACCACTGGACCACCAGGGAGTTCCCTCTCTTTGCTCCTGTAGTCTCTTAAAAATCTCAGCTTTCTCCCAGGAAAAGGAGAGAGATTTTGTTAAGCTATTATGTTGAACCCTGTCCTTGATTATTCCTTTTCTCCAACAGTAATCTATTTCACTTGTGTTCATTTAAAAGCTGAACAGTAAATATTCATAAATCATTTCATGCAAGTCAATGATTAATCCTTAACAGGATGTCTGCTCCCTGATAACGAGCCCTGGTTCCCATTTTGTGCCCTTTAAAATGGTCAGCAAATGTGTGTTGTGTGTCTAATTATGTGAAGAATTCACAAAAGGTAGAAGTGGTCTAGGAAAGTATCTTTGAATTTAATTAATATTTGAGTAAATAGTGGTCATGCGTCTTGGGTTTAGATCATTTCCAGTATGTGAAAAATGGAAACTACTCCAGTTATTAAAACCACTCTAGTTATTTTAATAACCATTCAATGCTTAATATGAAATGGGTTAATCTCTTGTTTTAGCCACTTTGTGTTGAGAAATGAGATCAATTGACTGTGTCCTCCCAAAATCTACAAGCTGAAACTTTATTCCCAGTGTGATGGTATTAGGAGGTGAGGACTTTGGTGATTAAGTCATAAGGGTGGAGCCCCTATGTGTGAGATTAGTGCCCTTATAAAACAAACCCCAGAGAGCTCTCTTGCCCCTTCCAACATGTGAGGTGACAGAGTATGAAGACAGCCATCTGTGGACCAGGAAGCAGGCCCTCACCAAACAACAATCTGCTAGCACCTTAATCTTAGTCTTCCCAGTCTCTAGAACCGTGAGAAATTGCCGTTGTTTATGAGCCACCCAGTCTGTACTGTCAGAGAAGCTCTAATGGACTGAGGCAGGAAAATGAGCATGTTTCATCAAATGTGATTAGAAAACGCTGCTGGTGATGAGCAGATTTGACTTTCTGATTGGTATCAAAGGAGAAGGTTGATTACTGGAAAAAAAAAAAATAGAACTTAGAATATCTCTTAAGTTATCTTGGTCTCTCATTTAGCACCTGTTAACACAAAGTATATTTGGTTCTCAGAAACTGTGAAGAACTTGCAATTTAGGAATATTATAAACTTCTGATGTGGTTATCAATGTATGAAAATCTCTGTCAGAGTTACTTAGAGTTCTTGCTGTTTGAGATTGGAGGGTCTCAGCATCTTAAGTTTTATAAGATCGCATGTCACATTTCTACATTCAGACACTGAGGAGGGGACATGTGTTTTAATGGAGAGAGTTTTGCACCCTTGTGTGCTGTCATCTCTGTATCTCCGGCCTTTAGCTTTTACCTTGACTCTTTGGGACTGGATCTGAAAGCAGGAAGTTCTGATGGGAAACCATGGAGCGGTAAGCTGTTCTAAGGTGTTTTGCCTTATAAAACTAGTAGCCATAATCACTCATTCTAGAAAGTTTTATTGATTTTGTGCCAGGCACTGTGCAGGGTTGTGGGACTAAAAACACAGAGATCAAGTTCCTGGATTTGAGTTGCTCGCAGAGGTGTAGACAGATATTTAAACAAGTGAACAGCTTATACTGTATGTGGCATGTAAATGCTGTCTCTAAGAGACCTGCGAGCAGTTGGCAGGAGTATTGTGCAGCTCTGTTGGATTTGCATGTTTCATCAAAACAATCTTGTGAAGTCGGTGCTGTTGATATCCTCATTCTATAGGCGAAAAAGTTGAAAATGGAGAAGTGCCCTGGATTTTATTATTAAAGTCCAGATTTAAACTCATGTCTTCTGATTGTAAATCTTATGGTCCTTGCACTGTATACCAGATCCCTTCTTAATAATTACTTCCGTCCTCCTCTTTTTAAAAAAAGGTTTATTTTTATTTATTTATTTGGGTGCACTGAGCCTTAGTTGCTGCATTTGGGATCTTTAATCATGGCATGTGGGATCTAGTTCCCTTGACCAGGGATCGAACCAGTTTCTCTGTATTGGGAGCTCAGAGTCTTAGCCACTGGACCACCAGGGAAGTCCCCCTTCTTCCCTTCCTTAACTGGGAAACCCCCAAAGGATTACAGAGCTGGCACTTCATTCTCTATAATCCTACCACAAACGTGCATTCAGTCCTCTTCCGGAACCATCAAAGTCATCAGCAAAAGTGTGCACCAGTTTTAAAACTGAAGAAAATCTTACCAACTGAAAATTGTAGCATTTGTGGGCAAAAACCAGCTAAAGGACTATTAGACATTCTACAAATGTTAAGGAGAAACACAACTTTTATTATGTGACTTGTGGTTATTTATAAACATGCTGCTGTTGCTGCTGCTGCTGCTGCTAAGTCGCTTCAGTCGTATCCGACTCTGCGACCCCATAGACGGCAGCCCACCAGGCTCTCTGTCCCTGGGATTATCCAGGCAAGAACACTGGAGTGCGTTGCCATTTCCTTCTCCAATGCATGAAAGTGAAAAGTGAAAGTGAAGTCACTCAGTCATGTCCGACTCCTAGCGACCGCATGGACTGCAGCCTACCAGGCCCCTCCGTCCACGGGATTTTCCAGGCAAGAGTACTGGAGTGGGTTGCCATTGCCTTCTCCGTATAAACATGCTAGGGAAACAGTTTTGGGCCATCGAATTACAGATGGTAAACATACCAGTCTCAACCGGTTAAATGACCACATTCATGAATGTGTATTTGACAAAGCTGGCTCTGTGTAAATAAGCATCGGTGAGGCAGCCGGGTAACAGCTGGGCAACGCTGAGAGAGCCTGGGCCAAGCTAAACAGGAACATGGGCTACAGCCTTGGGTTGATTAAATTTCAGCACCACCGCACACACTGCTTCTTGGCCTGGAGTGTCTCTTTGGGTCACTGTAGTCCCTGCCTCACAGTTGGTACCTTGTTCCAGGGATTCGAGACGGAGGGCATGGTGGCACGATGGAGCTTGTGAGTGTGTGTGCACGCCCTTTCTCCTCTGCGGTCAGCACTCAGACTCACTTTGGCTGCCATTTTGTAAAACTAACCAGCAATTGATCTTGAATACCTTCTATGCCATGATTATTAAAATGGAGTCTTAAAAGTTAAAAACATTTTGGATTAGTAGAATAAACTACCTTTAGATGATTTTTAGATAAATTATTAATAATACATTGTTTATGTGTTATTTCAGAGCTCATATAGTATTTCAGAGCTCATGCAGTATTTTAATAAATAGCATTTTAGTTTATCGTGTCTTAAATTTTTACCAATGAACTACCGTTAGTAACAGAGAAAAGTACTCTGAGAAGAATAATGTAGGGGTGTGGGTGTCTGTGTGTGGAATAGCTCAAAATGGCAAATAGGACATTTTTTTTTGTTTGTTTTGTTTTTATTTATTTATTTAATTTTATTTTATTTTTAAATTTTACATAATTGTATTAGTTTTGCCAAATATCAAAATGAATCCACCACAGGTATACATGTGTTCCCCATCCTGAACCCTCCTCTCTCCTCCCTCTCCATACCATCCCCCTGGGTCATCCCAGTGCACCAGCCCCAAGCATCCAGTATCGTGCATCGAACCTGAACTGGCAACTCGTTTCATACATGATATTTTACATGTTTCAATGCCATTCTCCCAAATCTTCCCACCCTCTCCCTCTCCCACAGAGTCCATAAGACTGTTCTATACATCAGTGTCTCTTGTGCTGTCTCATACACAGGGTTATTGTTACCATCTTTCTAAATTCCATATATATGCGTTAGTATACTGTATTGGTGTTTTTCTTTCTGGCTTACTTCACTCTGTATAATAGGTTCCAGTTTCATCCACCTCATTAGAACTGATTCAAATGTATTCTTTTTAATGGCTGAGTAGTACTCCATTGTGTATATGTACCATAGCTTTCTTATCCATTCATCTGCTGATGGACATCTAGGTTGCTTCCATGTCCTGGCTATTATAAACAGTGCTGCGATGAACATTGGGGTACACGTGTCTCTTTCCCTTCTGGTTTCCTCAGTGTGTATGCCCAGCAGTGGGATTGCTGGATCATAAGGTGGTTCTATTTCCAGTTTTTAAAGGAATCTCCACACTGTTCTCCATAGTGGCTGTACTAGTTTGCATTCCCACCAACAGTGTAAGAGGGTTCCCTTTTCTCCACACCCTCTCCAGCATTTATTGCTTGTAGACTTTTGGATCGCAGCCATTCTGACTGGTGTGAAATGGTACCTCATAGTGGTTTGGATTTGCATTTCTCTGATAATGAGTGATGTTGAGCATCTTTTCATGTGTTTGTTAGCTATCTGTATGTCTTCTTTGGAGAAATGTCTATTTAGTTCTTTGGCCCATTTTTTGATTGGGTCATTTATTTTTCTGGAGTTGAGCTGTAGGAGTTGCTTGTATATTCTCGAGATTAGTTGTTTGTCAGTTGCTTCATTTGCTATTATCTTCTCCCATTCTGAAGGCTGCAAGTAGGACATTTTTTGAAGGTTAGAGTTGTATTTTTATCAGATGAGTTTCCCATAAAATTTTTGCATTGCTACCAACATAATGTTTCAGATGTCTTATAAAAATGTTGTTCAGGAAGTTACGCTTGCTTCCCCATGTTGGCCTTTCATATCTATGTGCCTGTCATTGCTTTGGTGCTGTTTGATATCAAAGGTGGAACCCATATCTCCTTCTCTGGGAATTGCAAGTCCAGGTGGACGGACCAGTTGTCCATTGGGCACAGCACGCTCCCTATACCTTTTATTTGCCCATGTCATGGGAGAATCACCGTCCTGCTCTAGCAGCACAGTGGATTGATGAAATAGATTAAGTACTTAGTTCCTAGTTGAGGAAGGTGAGGCCCACACATTTGTAACTTACCCAGCATTTCATAGCTCCCAAGCCAGAGAGCAGGGCGGTTCTCTTAGGAGTCTCCCAAGTTCTCAGATCCAGCCTTCTCTTACATCACTTCTGCAGTAGCTAGGTAATATTTACTAAGAAGAAAATGGTATATAATGTGCTGGAAATGAGTTTATAGTTAACAGAACTGTAAGTCATTCTCTCCCCTCAAGCAGTTTGGCCTGTCAAGATGCTAACATGGGATGAAAGGCAAGTAGCAATAAAGAAGCTAAATGACGCAAGGCCAGAGGTTTTACAAGGCAGTGGGCAACCGATTTCCAAAGAAGTGATAGAGCTAGAAGTTATTCAGTTCTGAGAAGGAAGCATTCAGATTGGGCTAAGAATACAGAAAGGCTTTGTGCCAGAACAGAAGCTTCATTTTACGGTAGTCAGTGTTTCTCTAACCTATTTGTCTTTTGTTTACTGCTAATAATTGCTGAAAACTATCTAATTCCATGTGTAAGCCTTTTTTTTTTTTTTTTTGGCTTCCTTGTTGTTTGGAAGGTGTTCATATTTTTGTAGTTTACCCTAGGAACAAACAATTTTATAATTGCACAAATTTCTACTCTTGATAGTATTAAGAAAATAATTTGACGCTAACCCTTAGATGAATTTTATTTGATTTACAAGTTTCCTTTTTTCATTTCTCATTGAGCATAATACTTATTCATCTAAAAAAGTTTGGAAAGATTTTCATAATAATGTTTAGTTGACAGGAATAGCAGAAAGGGAAATGGTTATGATGGAAGAGAATCAAGTTCAAATGTTGATGGGCTTAGGACCAAGGACAGAAGACCCAGAGAGGAGGTGAGGACAGGAAGAGACCCAGTGTCCTTATGGAGTTGACATGTGGGCATAGGAGGACGCTCTGATAGCCACACAGTTGGGTGCCTCCTTAAGTCTAGACTTTTAGGAACGGCAGGGATTTCTAAAACAGTTTGGTCAGGCCCCCTTCATTATACAGATGAAGGAATAGCCAAAAAGGCTAAATAACTTGCTCAGAGTTACTCATGTGCTTCCCAGGGCATGCTAGTGGTAAAAAACCCCACCTGCCAATGCAGGAGACCAAAGAGACGCAGGCTTGATCCCTGGGTTGGGAAGATCCCCTGGAGGAGGGCATGGCAACCCATTCTAGTCTTCTTTGCCTAGAGAACCCCATGGACAGAGGAGCCTGGGGTGCTGTGGTTCCTAGGGTTGCAAAGAGTTGGACGTGACTGAAGCAGCTTAACACATATGCATGCAAAGGTCACTCAAAGTGACAGAGCTGGGATGAAAACCTGCATCCCAAGTAATAACCCAGCATTCCTTCTGTCTCCCCCAAGGTCTAAGAGTGGAGAACTCTGCACTAGAAGAGTGTTCCTAAATGTGTTAGAGAAGGACCCTTCGCTGTTGCTGTTCTTTCCAACACACTAGAGTGGTTTGGAGATGGTGAGATTAGTTTATCTGATGAAGGAAGGCACGTTATGTTCATATCAGCACATCAGCATTGCCCAAACATTGGTGAAGCTCGTGCTCTCTGCTGTTTTCTCCCCACCTTCCAGGTGGCCCTACTAACTGAGGACAATTATATTGAGCTTTATTTTTTTGTGGCTTATTTTACAAGAAAAATAGATATACTGGTTGTCCTTTTGCAAGCTACCAAGGAATATTGATGGAGAGTCACTTCCTTTTGAGCTCATAAGCTGATACAGATAAATACAATTGTATTACTGAATATAGATACGTAGTCTTTTATATATTTAGCAAAACAGATGGCATTTCTTAGCTATGTGCCTGTCATTGGTTCAGTGCTGTTCAATATCAAAGGTAGAGCTCATTTCTCCTTCTTTGGGAATCAGCAAGTCCAGGTGGACAGGCCAGTTGTATGCACTTACAACCTCAAGTATACCATGACTAAAGTGGGACTCTCGAATCCCACCAGCTCTCATCCCCTCTATACTTGCTCCTCCCATGTCATTAAATGGCCCTAGTCTGTGTTCAGTTACTCATTCTGCTGCAGCTGCTGCTGCTGCTGCTGTTGCTAAGTCGCTTCAGTCGTGTCCGACTCTGTGCGACCCCATAGACGGCAGCCCACCAGGCTCCCCCGTCCCTGGGATTCTCCAGGCAAGAACACTGGAGTGGGTTGCCATTTCCTTCTCCAATGCGTGAAAGTGAAAAGTGAAAGTGAAGTCGCTCAGTAAGTGTCTGACTCTTCATGACCCCATGGACTGCAGCCTACCAGGCTCCTCCATCCATGGGATTTTCCAGGCAAGAGTACTGGAGTGGGGTGCCATTGCTAGAAACGCTGAAAACCTAGCGATCGCCTTGATTCTCTTCTCCTTCACTCCCCTCTCCCATCTGGGAGCAGATCCCTCTACCATTCCTTGTTTCCCAGATGAACTGCTGACAGACTTCCATTTATCCTTTAAGACTCTGCTAACGTTGCTGGAATCAAGACTGCCGGGAGAAATATTAATAACCTCAGATATGCAGATGACACCATCCTTATGGCAGAAAGTGAAGAGAAACTCAAAAGCCTCTTGATGAAAGTGAAAGTGGAGAGTGAAAAAGTTGGCTTAAAGCTCAACATTCAGAAAACAAGGATTGTGGCATCCGGTCCCATCACTTCATGGGAAATAGATGGGGAAACAGTGGAAACAGTGTCACACTTTGTTTTTTTGGGCTCCAAAATCACTGCAGATGGTGACTGTAGCCGTGAAATTAAAAGACACTTACTCCTTGGAAGGAAAGTTATGACCGACCTAGATAGCATATTCAAAAGCAGAGACATTACTTTGCCAACAAAGGTCCATCTAGTCAAGGCTATGGTTTTTCCAGTAGTCATGTGTGCATGTGAGAGTTGGACTGTGAAGAAAGGTGAGCGCCAAAGGATTGATGCTTTTGAACTGTGGTGTTGGAGAAGACTCGTGAGAGTCCCTTGGACAGCAAGGAGATCCAACCAGTCCATTCTGAAGGAGATCAGCCCTGGGTGTTCTTTGGAAGGAATGATACTAAAACTGAAACTCCAGTACTTTGGCCACCCCATGCGAAGAGTTGACTCATTGGAAAAGACTCTGATGCTGGGAGAGATTGGGGGCAAGAGGAGAAGGGGACGACAGAGGATGGGATGGCTGGATGGCATCACTGACTCGATGGACGTGAGTCTGAGTGAATTCCGGGAGTTGGTGATGGACAGGGAGGCCTGGCGTGCTGCAATTCATGGGGTCTCAAAGAGTTGGACACGACTGAGCAACTGAACTGAACTGAACTGAACGTTGCTTCTAAAGGGCAGTCTTTCCCGGTATCTTCCTGGAAAGAGTCAGGTGCTCCTTCAGTGCAGCTGTAGCCTGCAATAAAGTTCTTTATTAAAAATAATCAACTATAATTCCTTGAAGTCAGGTAACTTAGCTTAATTCTCTTTGTAAATATGGTACCAGGCACATTAGACTCAACACAGTTTAAAATTAGTTGTTTTATTTATTTTTTGATTTTTTTATTCTTCTAAAAAATTTTTTTGGGCTGTGCTGTGCAGCATTCAGCATCTTAGTTCCCACATCTGGGGTTGAACCTATGCTCCCCGCGGCGGCAGTGCGGAGCCTTGACTAGCTAGACTGCCAGGGAAGTCCGTAAAATCAGTTGTTTTTAAATCAGTGCTTTGAGTGGGAGAGTTATTAATTTGTGGTGTTTATGAAACATCCCAGTGAAGTGAGGTTGTCAAGGTAGGCAGAGGCCAGGTCTTGAAAAGTCTGAATGCCAGAAAAAGAAGCTAGTAGCAGTTGTAGCTCATTTGGGTCCACAGGGCCTTCAGTGTAGCCAGCTGTTGTCATGTGACTGCATTCTGGCCAATAAAAATGGAAGGTGTACATGCAGCTTCTGAGAGTCTCCTTAAAAGAGGGGCTTGTCTTCCCTCGCTCTCCTCTTCTGTTGGCTGGAGTGATATCTAAGTGACCGGGGCCCCCACAGTCATCTTAGTGTATCAGGGCCGCATCCTAGGGTTGGTAGAGCAGGACCCCAGAAGAAGCCTTGGCAAGAGCGAAGGCCTTCCCGGAAGGGGAGCAGAAAGGGCACATTAAAAGGTCAGATAGATGGGATTGAGCTGGCAAAGGAGACTGAAAAGGAGCCACCAGAACGATGGGTGGAAAACCAAGAAAGTGGTTCAAGAAGGAGGCACTGGGTGACGCTGCCATCTGAGTAAGATCGCAACCAGGAAATTGTCATTGGGTTTGACGCTGTGGAAGCCTTGGTAGGGCCAGTGAAGTGGTGAGAGCATAAGTGGTGCTGGAGCAGCTGGAGGGTGGGTAGGAGAAGTCTCTCTGAAGATAGCTGCCCTTAAAGAGACAGAAAGTTCAGAGTAGAGTGACTAAGATGGAGGGGATTTAGAGGGGAGGGAACGTTTCCCTGAGATGATGGAATATGCTGATATGCTAATGGGAATAATCCTATTGAAAGGGAAAGAGAAAGGAGGCAAGGTCTTGAGAAGATGAGTTGATGAGATCCAGACAGAGGATGAGTGTTTGCAAGGATGGGGGACACTTTCTCTGTTGTAAAGGGAGTGAAGAAGAAACTGGGGCACGTGTGTAGGTAGGTTTATAGATTTGGGGTGCACGCATGAGGGAGCTTTTATCTAAAGCTTTCCATTTTCTCCTGAAATGTTGAGCAAGGTCAGCTGAAACCTCCACAGGTTGTAAGGTCACCATCCCCCATATCTTGTCCATCTCTTCTGTTGTAACTCATGTTCTGTGCTGCAAAAAGTTCCCCGTGTTTTGGATGGATCATGTGGCTGCCTTGAAGTCCTCCAGTGCCCCCGTTTCCCACAGCACACATGGCAGGTCCCCTTCAGGGCACCCTTCCTCAGCCCCATCTCTCTTTAGGTACTCTGTGCTCCAGCCAAAGCCACTGGAACAGTTGCCCTCAAACAACCCCCATTGCCGCCTCTCAACCTTTGAACATGCCCTCCTGGCACTGACCTTTTCTCCCTACCTGGTGAACTTGTTCTCCAAGACTCAGTCCTCATATCACAATGCACTAAATCCCTTTGACTCCCCTCCCCCTTCCACAGGCCAGAAGCTGTAGCTTTTATTTACATAATTATATAACTATCCTTTTGAATTTTTTTTTTTAAATTTTATTTTTTGGCCTTGCCACACGGTATGTGGGATCTTAGTCCCCCAGCCAGGAATCGAACCCATGGACCCCCTGCATTGGAAGCACAGTCTTAGCCACTGGACCACCAGGGCAGTCCTGAACTATCCTTGTACTGTAGCTCATTCATTTGGATAGAGCACAGTATAGGGCAGGCACTGAGTGAATGGATGAATTTTGATTGCTTTACCTGTTTCTTTTGCAATTCTTTATTTAAAAAAATTTTTATTGAAATATAGTTGATTTACAATGTTAATTTCTACTGTACAGCAAAGTGATTCAGTTATACATATGTATACATATACATTCTTCTTCTAAAAATTCTTTTCCATTTTGGTTTATCATAGATATTGACTATAGTTCCCTGTACTATACAGTAAAACTTTGTTGTTTACCTGTTCTATTTATATCCTCTAACCGAAATTCCCACTCCATCTCTCTCCTACCCCCTCCCTGGTATATATATAAAACTGCATTTTTTTTTTATCCATGCCTCTGTTAATGGATATTAGATTGTTTCCAGTCTTGGCTATTGTAAATAGTGCTGTTGTGCATGTATATTTTTGAATTATATTTTTGTCTGGATATGTGCCCAGGAGTGGGATTGCTGGATCATATGGCAGTTCTATTTTTAGTTTTTTGAGGAACCTCCTTGTTTTTTTGAGGAATCTACTCTTTTCCATAGTGGCTGCACCAACTTACATTCCCAGCAGCAGTATGGGAGGGTTCACCTTTCTCCACACTCTGCCAAGCATTTGTTATTTGTAGACTTCTTAATGATGGCCATTGTGACTGTGTGAGGTGGTATCTCATTGTAGTTTTAATTTGCATTTCTCTAATAATTAGCAGTGTTGAACATCTTTTCATGTGCCTGTCGGCCATCTGTATGTCTTTGGAGGAATGTCTATTTAGTTCTGCCTATTTTTCAATTGGATTGTTTGTTTTTTGTTGTTGAGTTGCATGAACTGTTTATATATTTTGGCAATTAAGCCCTTATTGGTCACATCATTTGTAGATACTTTTTCCATGTCCATAGGTTATCTTTTTATTTTGTTTATGGTTTTCTTTGCTATGCAGAAACTTGTAAGTTTAGGTCCCAATTGTTTATTTTTACTTTTATTTCTGTTGCCTTAGGTGTCCTTTAGCAATCCTTAATGAAATTAAGATGAAATGAAAGTTATATACTCTCAATATTTGATGCAAAGTAAACATTGTTTCTTTTTCTTTCTTTCCCTAGGTGGTTCTGGAATGGAGCCGGGATCAATACCATGTTTTGTTTGATTCCTACAGAGACAACATTGCTGGGAAGTCTTTTCAGAATCGGTGAGAAGAGACCACTTTTGGAGAGTAGCTTATTTGGGCTCAAATGATAAGTTGTGAAATCACCCATGCTTTATATGGAACAGTTGAAGGGGTCTTTCCAAGTTGTAGATATGATTTAGCTTGTCACACGTGAAGGAACCTTGTAATCCATCCTCACATTTCTAGGGATGACAAATTTGATTCTCAAAGAGCAATCCTGCCTTGTTGAGTATTGAGTACTTTAAGTTACATGAGCTCACTCTGTCCTTGACCCAGTTCTGTGAGGTAAAGATAATTCCATCCCCCTAGGATGAGAAAGCCAGATGGCTACTCTGTAGCCAGTTCCAAGCCCCAGCCAGTTTGCCCATCACTGTGTTCATAACCAGGGCATCTGCTGTGGCATCCACCAGGACCCTCACATGCCCTTGTGGTCACCACACCTTGCTGCCTCGCTATGGGGAGGAGCAAAGCACCTCACATGTGGGGTCTTTTTCTCCTTAAGGCCAAGCTTCTTGGTGCAGCCACTCCTGAATGCTGCCTTCACCCTTCCTCTTCCTTGGAGATTTCTTTCTGCCTCACGAGGCAGACCTCAGAGTGCAAGCAATCTTTTCCAACATCCTCCTTCCCTCTCGCAGCTAAAATGAATCACACAGGCTCTTTTCCTGTTTTGCCTGTAAAACTGTTACTTACATTGTTTTATATCATAAAAGCAATATATGTCTGTGGTTGAAAACAGTTCAAGCAGTACAGAAAAGTAGAAAGTAAAGCCTATCTCTGTCTCATTCTGAATTTCCCCTGACCCAGAGCAACCATGGCAAATGAATTTTTGTTTTGGATTCTTCTGGTGTCTATCCTTTTAACCTAAAAAAAAAAAAAGAATGGAAAACAGAATTGTCTCCTTTTTGACTTACTTTATGCAGTATCTGTTGAACTCCTTTCCATTGTAATGGTACAAGGCTAGTCACTGTAGGGCATGGAGCAGGGGGTGACCAGAAACAAACATGGGGTAGCCAATAAAGCTAGTTACCCTCTTAGAAGACAATTATGTAACTATCAAAGGCTGTAATCAGAAATTTCCCTAGGTCCTGACTGTTTATTTTCCCTGGAGAATAGACTCCATGAGTCCTCTTTACCTTCACTGAACCAGAAAACCTAGTAAAAGTATAACTAGTAATTGGTGTTGATTGGTGCACCTCGAACATTTTCTGGGAGTGCCTCTAGACTACATCAGCAATTTATACGAAGCTCTTGTTTCTGTTTAGAATTACTGCCTGGCGCCTCCATCCACTTGTTATGAGTACCTATGTGGTTCCTATCAAATAAGTAGTTTTTATAAAAAGCTATGTCAATTAGTTTTAGACGTATGCACTATTATAGTCCTGAACATCTCAGCGAGGAAGGGCTGTGGGATTCCTTGAGTTCACTTAAAGCTTTACTCTTTAGTCCTTAAAGCATCCTGTGTATGAGTGGCATCCCTGAATTTGCTCCTTCAATTAAGGTTGAATCTTTGAGCCCTACTCTGTTTTAGATGCTGAGATCTGACTCTCTACTATAAAGCATTTTGCAGTTACGTAGGGGAGATAGCTTATCAACAAGTACCTGAGGAAGTAGGGAAACTCTAGATCTTTCTCTTAGGAGCTCTTAAAACAGCAGTTTCCAAAGACACGGGGTGGGGGACAGTGTGGGGGGGCGGCAGTGGAACCAAAGCTACTTTTATGACAACATTGAGGTGTTATTTGCCTTTTTTATTGCATTGACATTTGCACTCATCGTGTGAAAGCCATGGTGGGTAAAATTGCAACACCATTACCACATATCTGCAGGAGTCAGAAAAATGTTGAGTTTGCTTAAGAGTGCTCCTGAAACGTCAATTTGATTATATCTTGGCCCTGTGAGTACACATTTTCTTAATGTTGCGTGTGATGCAACGGAAAGCACACTTCAAGCACCACATGGTGCCTGTCTTGAGGAAAAGCCCTCATGCACTTGTTTTTAGTTGCAACCTGAACTTTGTTTATTTCATGGATCATCATTGTTATTACTTGAAAGGACAGATGGCAGTGTCAGTACTCAGGCTTGGTTATATTTGGCAGGTATTTTCTTTGCGGTGAACAAAGCAATCCTGTGTTTGAAGGGAAAGAAACAAAGTCATTATGCCAATGATAAAATTTGAGCTTTCAAGTGAAAATTAGAATTTAAGAAAACTTGTTTCCACCCCTGTGAGCCTAACATTTCACAATATTATATAAAGACTTCTTTGATTAGATTTGCAGCATTATCCAAGAAAATCACATTTGTTAATATTATGTAAGAAAATTAAGGAAATACATCACCATGTGGCTGAGCTGCGTAACTCAAAAGTAAGCTTTTGTTTTCCAGATAACCAATGTATTGATGTTATAGAATTTTTTTTTTTAATTTTATTTTATTTTAAACTTTACATAACTGTATTAGTTTTGCCAAATATCAAAATGAATCCGCCACAGGTATACATGTGTTCCCTGTCCTGAACCCTCCTCCCTCCTCCCTCCCCTAGAATTTTACCTCTCACTGAATTTTTGTTTTGTTTTTTGAAAAATACTACTGTTTTCATTTAAAACAGCACATGAAGGGATTTACTGTTGTTTTTAAATGAATTAATATTTTTTAAATGTCTGACTAACTTTTGAAAATGGCAAGTGTGGGTATTTACAAACTATAAACAAGCTTTGGGGCTCCTTAAGAATTTTTGAGTGTAAAGTGTCTGGACTCTAAAAAGTTTGAAAATCATTCCTTAACATAGCAGTTCTCAAGCTTCAGTGTGCAGCAGAATTCCACAGAGGGCTTGACAAAATGGAGTTTCTCCCCACCTCCAGAGTTTATGCATCTGTAGGTCTCAGGGGTACAGAGAATTTTCATGTCTTAAAAAGTTCACTGGTGATACTGAAACTGCTGGTTTGGTGACCACGCTACGAGAACTGTTGCAGTAACGGATTTGTAATGAGACATAATTTTCCTACTTCTCCAGTTTTTATTTTAAAACAACGCTGATTGTCCTAAGCAAAGCTCAATGTGGCTGTCTTTTTCACCCCAGCATTTGTGAGCACTCAGCCTCCTCTGTCTGATGCTGTGCTGCATGCTGATGGTGCCTCTCAGCCTTGACAGAGCCTCAAAGCTTTTAGAAGGAAAACTAGCTCACGCAATCTAGATACTGAGGTCAGCTCTCTTAATCATGTTCTCTTTCTAAAGAGTATGTGTGTGTTCTCAGTATTTCTTCTTACAATTTTGTTGTTGTTTGGTTGCTAACTCTCTGTGACCCCCAAGGACTGTAGCCCATGATGCTCCTCTGTCTGTGGGATTTCCCAGGCAAGAATACTGGAGTAGGTTGCCATTTCCTTCTCCAGGGGATCTTCCTGATCCAGGGCTCAAACCTGAGTCTCCTGTACTGCAGGCGGATTCTTTACTGCTGAGGAACTAGGGAAGCCCCTCCTAATTTTAGGTTGCATTAAAATGTAGTTTGATTTTTATGCAGGGATATTTCAAAATTACCTAATTTTGATGATGACAATAAAAGGTAATATTACATGGATGTTGATGGTTGGATAGCTCTCCAATTCAGGGAACATGAACTTGGGCAAACTCTGGCAGATAGTGAGGGACAGGGAGGCCTGGTGTGCTGCAGTCCATGGAATTGCAAAGAGTCAGACATGACTTAGCAGCTGATGAAAAACACCATAACATCATATGTTCTAGTATGTTTTAAAATAGCCATAATTTTTATAGGAAGTTTTCAGTGTTTTGCTAGTGTTTCTGCATGTCTTTTTAATGTTGTCCCTGAATGAAAAAAAAAAAAAAAATTCCCATTCTATATGCCAGTATCAAGTGAATATATAAATTATGTACTGCTACTAATTGTGAGGTATTAAATTAGGGGCTCAGTTTTGTCATCTCTAAAATGCAGATATTAGATTAAGTGTAAAATCTCTTCGAGCTTTGGTTCTCAGATGCTATTTATGTTCTAAGTTTTCTTTGCTTTATGGAATGTAGAACCAAGGGACTATTAAGTGCCTTCATATTCATTTAAACTAAAGTGATTAAAATAAGAGTGGTATCACTGTCACCTCGGCTTTGGTTCTGAATCATAGATCACTTACTTAGTCTTCAGCTCTAAGATAAAGGCTTCCTTCTCATCTGGAGACTAAGATAGTGGTCTGTGGTTAGATTGAAAGCCTCAGACTCACTGTGACCATGTCTAAGAAGTAGAAAAACAACTGACTCACTGGCCAGGGGCAGATCACAGGATCTTCTCAGGGTTGTCAGTTTAACACCAGAGAGTTAGGTTGATCATGTAATACAGTCTTAGTAGAAGAGCCAGGACATAAATGCATTATATATTTAATGTTGCTTTCCTTGGTTGAGCTTGTAGAGATAATCTGTTGACTATTAAAACAATCTTTAATAGCAGATAGTTACTGTACAGGAAAACTTTGGAATGTGCATATTTCTCCTTCCTTTTTAAAAGCCTTTCTAAAATATGTCACTTAAGTGGGATTTTTGTTGTTGTTAATTGGTCTGTACGTAGACCACAAGATCCCCTGGAGAAGGAAATGGCAACCCAATCCAGTATTCTTGCCTGGAGAATCCCATGGACGGAGGAGCCTGGGGGGCTACAGTCCATGGGGTCGCAAAGAGTCGGACACGACTGAGCGACTTAACTTTCACTAACTTGAACTTAGACTACCTGTGACCTAACTCACATATAGGTAATGTGAAGCATTCTTTTTTTAATAGAAGAGACAACTGTTTATGTTGAGGGAATGAACTGATAGTTATTTGGACAGTATATACATATTAAACCCCACTGTGTCTCAGGCACTATTCCTAGGCACATAGTATTGAACAGGAGGAACTCATTGACCTCACACAGAAGTGATATTTTAGTGGGGGAGGCTTTTATTTATTTATTTTAATTAAAAAATTGTGAACTGTAATCTACATATAAGTCAGTAGTTCTCAAAGTGGGTTTCTGGACCAGCAGCATTGGCATTACCTGGGAACTTGTTAGGAATGCAGTTTCTGGGGCCCCCAATCCAGACCTAGTCAATGAGAGACTCTGTAGATGGAGCCTAGCCACCTGCTCAGCAAGTCCTATAGGTGCTTCTGATGTCTGCTGACATTCGGAACATCCATATAGAAACATGCAGAAGAAAATCAAGAGAAAGTAGTGTTTGCATATCATGACAGTAGGGCGAGAGAGCCTGAGAGTGTATGGGAAAGAGAGGAAGGAATTAATGAAGATGGGCACAGAACGTGTGACACCATTTCTGCCTTAGAGCTGGTCAGTGTAGTGGAAGACAGAAAAATAGCACAACCAGTATGCTAAGGACTCCTTAGAGAGTGGAGTACAGTGGAAGCTGCCTGTTAAACGGTACATTTTCTTTGTGAGAGATGAGGGAAGAGGGCGTTTGGGGAATGAGGAAGTAGTTAAAAGAAGCAGGAAAGAAAGGATATTCTAAGCAGAGGAAGTGTGTTCAAAGGTACATAAGCCTGCAAGCTCTTACCCTGTTTGGGTAAGGGCATATAGCTCGCACGTCTAGAGCATGAGGTATGGATTATGAAGTTTAGATTTCATTCTGCAGGCAGTGATGCACCTTGATGGGAGGACTCGTAGATGTTCAGCTGTCACTTGTGCCTGAGTATGAGGTGATTGATTCCACATTTTTCCCCATGAAACTCTGGGTCCCCTGGTACCTCTTTGACTCTTGTTTCTTCTTAGGTTCTTCCCTTTGCTCCTGTTTGTCTCTGTCACACTGGCTTCTCATTCTTTAACCATGCCAGATAAGCAGCTGCATCAGGGCCTTTGCACAGGACATTTCCCTTCTCTGGGCTCTACTTGCCCAGTTGCCCACATGGCGGCTTCCTCACTTTCTTTACCTCTTTGCTGAAATGCCAACCTTTCCAGTAAGGCCATCTCTGATCTCCCTATTTAAAACTGACTCCCCCCCGCCACACATAAGACCTACACACACTGTATATCCCCCTTTTCTGCTCCATAACATTGAATATCATCTGACTTCATTTATTTGGTTTATTTCCTGTCTTCACCTTTCTAGAATGTAGGCTTCATGAAGGCATGCATTTTGGTCTGCGCTGAGTCCCCAGCACTTAGAACAGTGCCTGGCACGGCATATACTAGTGCTCTGGTGATAGTTATTCAATCAGTGGATAAATACTTCTTTCATCCAGTCATCTCATCTTCTTTTAAGCCAGAAGTGATTATCACTCTATTTTCTTCCTTCCATAATTTGAATGATTTATCCCCCAAACAGCATTATTTCTCCCTGAGATTATTAACCTGTGGCCAAAACAGATTGTTAAACATTTTAGTCTTTGGAGCCCTTTGTGCGCTGGGGGCCCGATCCTGTGCCTGACCTGTGAGGAAGACAAAGAGGAGGGTAAGCTTGGCCTAAAAATAAAACAACCCCCCTCACACCCCCTAAAAAAAATAACCCTGAAAGTATAGTGTTCCTTGGAAAAGATCAAACCGGAAACAGAATCATCCAAAATACGTCTTACGTTCCCATGAGCTCTGTAGTATAGTTCCAGAGCAAGCACTGAAAGATGGGTAGGATCTTGGTAAGCTGATGAAGGAAAGGAGGAAAAAACTTTTTAGCAGGGATTAAATCTGAGATGGAGCTTAGACAGGACAGTCAGGGATTAAAAGCCTGCCTGACGTCTGGGCTTCCCTGGTGGCTTAGATGGTAAAGAATCCGCCTGCAGTGCGGGAGACCTGGGTTCGATCCCTGGGTTGGGAAGATCCCCTGGAGAAGAGAATGGCTACCCACTCCAATATTCTTACCTGGAGAATTCCATGAACAGAGGAGCCTGGCAGGCTACAGTCCCTGAGGTCGCAAAGAGTCGGACATGACTGAGTAACTTTCACTTCATGGACTCCTAAGGTCAGGGGTATGATAGATAGTAAGGGAAAAATCGAGCAGGTTTGGAAAGGTCTTCTATGCTAGTGTCTCAAGTAAGTCATCAAGCTCCTACCTGCCAGGCACAAATCCTAGTCCACAGGGTACTTTAGGGAACAAAGCAGATGTGATTCCTGCTGCCCTGGAGCTTACATTCTAGGGGAGGCACACATGAATTACCAGTATATGTAGCATGTCAATTATTTAATATGTTAGGAGATTACTGCTATAAAAAAGAAAAAAAACAGAGTCCAGCAAACAAGATTGGGAGGGGCCCGGCTTGGTGGCAGCAGAGAATGGGAAGTCTATAGCGTTAAATGGGTAGGTCTTCGTTGTGGAAAGTGAAAGTCGCTCACTTGTGTCCGACTCTTTTTGACCCCGTGGCCTATACAGTCCATGGAATTCTTCAGGCCAGAATACTGGAGTGGGTAGCCTTTCCCTTCTCCAGGGCATCTTCCCAACCCAGGGATCGAACCCAGGTCTCCCGCATTGCAGGCAGATTCTTTACCAGCTGAGCCACAAGAGAAGCCCCAACATTGTGGACTGCTGGCTGACTTTTTGGGGGTCATTTTGTTTAAGCTTCTAATTTCTTTTCTGTGTTTGGCTGCATTTGTATCCCAGCTTCCTCATTTGCTAAACTGAGAAAGTAGCAGTTTGAGCTTCTAAGACCTCCTCTACAGTCTTAAAATGAAAAGGACAGCAGCCTCTTTACAGGGTGGTTGTGATGATCAAATGATGCAAAACTACATCAAGTGTCTAGCAGAATGCAGCTCACAGAGAAGGTCCTCAGTAAATATTAACTGCCCAAGCCCCAGTTTCAGAACATGCAAGTCTGTGATATGCACCATGGTTGGATTACCTTTTTGTTGATATTCTTCCATAACCTCTGAGGTTAATTCCTGTATGCTCTTCGTATTCCCAAATATATTGGAAAAATGCGTATAAGCTGGAGGACTTATGGGTTTCCCTAGGCTCTGTCTGCCCATGCCGATCGACGTGGTTTACACCTGGGTGAATGGCACAGATCTTGAACTGCTGAAAGAGCTGCAGCAAGTCAGAGAACAGATGGAGGAGGAGCAGAAAGCAATGAGGTAAAACCGATTGGATTGTTAGAGAACAAAACACAGCACGTTCTACAGTTATAAGTAACAGTACATTTCAGAAGGTAAGATAATGCTCACATTGTTGTTCAAATAAGAGTCTGCATCTCAAGTTCATGCCGTTAGAGGATTCTGGCAGTCATGCATCCGACCCTTGTTTCTTGGTGCCCAACGAGGACTTAGCCACTTTGGCCGAGATCTTGGCCTCACCCTGCCAGGTGGCCACTGTCTCATGAACGTGGTGCTCTAGGTCTCTGAGGGCCTAAAGGTGGAGGAGCCACCCAAGGGAGCCCTGGTCTTCCTTCTCATTTAGCCTGAGTCCCAGGTGTGATAGTTTCATGAAGTGAGGTTTTGTTATTCAAGACAGCTAGATTAGTCCCTTGAAAATAAAACAGACCTGCAGACATAACTTTTCTTCCATTTGATAAAGGTAGTAAAAAGTATATTTGTTACCCTTTTTACTATCAAACAGTACACTATGGAATTAGAAACCTGGGTAGTTGTTTTAATGGAATTTTGATTATTTTATTTACTTTATCTGGGAAAAGTACAGTGGGTTTCTGGAGAACCTTCTGAACCAGGGGTCTGGCTGATGTAATTTCCCCTTTGATTCCTCAGGAGTATTTACTGGGAGTTCCCCTATTCATTTCTTTGTAAATGTTATGGGTGCACCCCAGTTTCAGGTCTTTGGCCCTGTTATACTGCAACACATTTGTCTGTCTTTCTCTCTGTTCTGTCTGTGCATGAAAATGACTTTGATAGCCTTGTACCAGTTTTACTAGTAAAATGTAAAAGCTTATATTTTAAGTAAATTTTCCTGGTTACTATGTATGGGACATGATAATATTTGTTGATCGTATCTTATTAAAATGTAGAATTTATGATGCATAAATATTATACATAGTACAGTACTTCTTAACCTACTGGTTGGTCCTTGTGGAGTAACCAGGAAAATCAATGTTGTTAAGTTCCCTTGTATTCTCATGTAAGGCTAATACTTGTCCATGCATGTGTAATGAAATCTGTTTCCTTTCACTAGAGAAATCCTTGGGAAGAACACAACAGAACCAACCAAGAAGAGGTAAGCATTTTGATTTTCCTCTCAGGAGTGAAAATCAAAGGAGTGAAGTGAAATGTCCAGATTTTTCTCCCTTGCTTTTGTTGGCTACACAGTATTTTTTATTTTACTCTGTTGCTCCTGTTCAGTCACTCTTCTGCAGTCATTCTTCCCTAAATTAAGTGCATACATCAGATGAGAACACAAAGGCAGAGTTGATTGAGAGCTCTGATTATTCTTGTTGTAGGTAACCAAAGCATTATCGTTTCTAGATGCATTAGGTAACGTTTTTCTTCTTTGCCCTTTCTATTAGTCTGTCTTGATGTGCTATTCTCTTGGTCCATTCAATGTCCATTGTTTAATTATGTGTTCAATGTATATTTCCTTATCTTTAAAAGCCAACATAATCATATGTCTTATATCTAAGGATTTGGGAAGGAGATTTAACCCAATGACAAGAATCAGATTATTTCTCTTCATTGGAATCATACCTGACACTAAATAGGCCCTTAACACAAGACTGTCTCACGAATAAGTGGAAATCCGGTAACTGCCACTTGCCCACTGAACCATTAGACTTAAAATAGAAGAGTTATTCTTAGAAGTGATCCAGAAGTGCCTTCTGAATCACCTCTTAATGTTAATTATGCTTATTTATTTATAAATATCTATTACTAATACTGTTATTTTTAAATGACTTTTAAATTAAAGCTGTGATGCAATGTTACAGAAAGGTCAAGAGGAAAGAAAAGAACAAGCTCACATAATTCTGTGGCCCTCACTCCACAATTATGATCATTTTCTTATTTCTTTTTCATGCACATTTTTATAGTAAACAATTTCTAATCTGTACAGTTTTGTATTCTATTTTTTGTTTTATGTAATCATACATATTTCTGTGTTATCATACTACTTCTTACTTATCCATTTTAATGCTGCTACTGCTGCTGCTAAGTTGCTTCAGTCGTGTCCGACTCCGTGCAACCCCATAGATGGCAGCCCATGAGGCTCCCCCATCCCTGAGATTCTCCAGGCAAGAACACTGGAGTGGGTTGCCATTGCCTTCTCCAATGCAGGAAAGTGAAAAGTGAAAGCGAAGTCGTTAAGTCTTGTCCGACTCTTAGCGACCCCATGGACTGCGGCCCACCAGGCTCCTCCATCCATGGGATTTTCCAGGCAAGAGTACTGGAGTGGGGTGCCATTGCCTTCTCCGTATCCATTTTAATAGTTATATAATATTCCATAAAGTATACTATAATTTGCTAAATGTTGGGAACCTGCTGTATTTTCATTATTGATGCTATATGTGGGTCTGGCATTTTCTGTGCGTGGGTTTGTTTGCTTTTCCTGTTTTTGTTTCTTTTCTACTTGGACTACATTCCTGGACATAAACTACTTAGGAAGAGCATGTGTTTGTTTTCATGGGTCTGATGGAAGTATTGGGGGTGTGTGTGTGTGTGTGTGTGTGTGTGTGTGTGTGTTAGTCACTCAGTCTCGTCTGACTCTTTGTGACCCTATGGACTGTAGCCTGCTAGGCTTCTCTGTCCATGGAGTTCTTCAGGCAAGAACACTGGAGTGGGTTGCCATTCCCTTCTCCAGGGTATCTTTCTGACCCAGAGACCTGACCCAGGGATCTGACCCTGCATTGCAGGCAGATTCTTTACCATCTGAGCCACCAGGGAAGCCCATAGGTATACATGATATATGTGTATCATGTTAGCAAATTGCTTTTTCAAAGAGGAAATGGGGAATTCATCTGGAGGGACACTGCAGAGTTTGAGAAGGGTAAACATGCTACACTTGGACGAACATTGCCTCTTCATATTTTGAGGGGTGCTAATTTAATAAGCTAAAGGTCATCGTTTTCTTTGCATTTCTTTGACCATTGATGAGGTTGCACAATTTCATGTATTGTTTATTAACTGGTCATAGCTCCTACCTTCTGAATTCTGTTCCATTGACTGTTATTCTAGGTATTTCTTATGTTTAGGCAGGAATATTTCATGTAAATTCATCTCACCTTGTCACATTTGCTTTTGTTTGCATTGTGTCCTATTATATTCAGTGTACAGAGTTGTATTCTAGTTGGAATTGGTAAACTGTATCTGATGACATTGTTAACCAGAATTTATCTACTTCCTTATCTGTCTAATAATGGGTTTTACTGGAGTTACAGATAATGTTGAAAACAGTAGTAATGAAATGCTTAATTTCTTGTACACCTTTGAGTTAGTAAATTTTGTGGCAGTCTTATTTTATTAATAGGAGTTTGAAAGCTTTATCTTTTGAGTTGTACTTGTTTAATAGTTTTCTACCATACTTGCTAACTTACTAAATTTTTATATTCTTGAAATAGAACTCCTTGTTTATTGAGCATTTATGATTTTTAAATAAAACACAGAAGAAACATCTGTAAAATTTAGTAGTAACCAGTGGGCTTCTCAGTGTTGTTTATATTTTTCAAGCACGTAGTTGTGAGTATGTCCCTGTCTTTCCAGTGAGAAGCCTCTGGAGTGTTTGCTGACGCACTGCATTAAGGTGCCAATGCTTGTCCTGGACCCAGCCCTGCCCGCCAACATCACGCTGAAGGACCTGCCGTCTCTTTATCCTTCTTTTCATTCTGCCAGTGATGTCTTCAATGTTGCAAAACCAAAAAACCCTTCCACTAATGTCTCAGTTGTTGTTTTTGACACTACTAAGAACGGTAAGATCTTCTTGTGGGTGTTATAAAGTCTTGATATCATTGGATGCTGGGATAACAAAAGTTTGAATGGAACAGAATTGATTAAGTTTTTAAAAAATGCCTGATAAATTAAAAATATAACAAGGGAAGCAGAAGAGCGGCCACTGTATTTCAGAAAGGGGTTATATATTTTTCATTCTATGTAATACACATGCCAGCCTGAATGCTGAGGTCAGGTCCTAAAACCTGGAACTCACGTTTACTGTATTCTCTTGGCTCTGAGTTATTCTAGAAGCTTTTTTTTTTTTTTACACCATATAATTCCTCAGTGAGGTTGTCTTCTGCAGCTTGGACTGACCATACTTGGAGCATTCGCGCTGAATGTTCTGAAGCGTCTGGTTATGCAGTTGATTTGGCCAGATAATATAATGAAATTTGTAATTCTTCCATAAAACCTGCACCACATCCTTAGAGATCCCGCCCTCCCATCTGGCCACTGAGCTGCTGAGCCCCACGCCTGTGTCTCCGTCAGTAATCCTTCCTCTTGTCTCTTATCCTTCCTTGGCACTGAGCCACTCTCCCTGGAACCTCTGCTTTCACTTGTGTAAGATGAAAGCTGTCTCATTCCTTTTACAGTTCTGTTCTCAAGTTCTCATTCTTTCAAGGTTGTACCTCCCAGCTTAAATCTTTGGAACTATCTTTGACCTGTTCTTCCTCTAATCAGTAATCAGCCGCATCCTATGAACTGCTTTTTTTTGCAAGAATCTTATCTTTCATACTTAATCAGATTTCCTCTACACCCTACCAAATTTCTTCACTCAGTTCCAATAATAGAGTCCCGTCTGCTCTGTCTACCTCTAAAGTTCTTCTCAGATCTGTCCAGCACATAACTGATAAAATCAGCATTTTCCAATCTGTTTATAGTTGCTCTCTCTTTGGAGAGAATAATAGTAGTATGTGTTTGTTTTTTACATGGATACAAACCCTCTTGCTGGTGATCCAGATCAAGGTTTAATTGCCTTGGTCCTGCCCGTCATCCCTTGCTTCCCAGCCCTCCTTGCATCTCCTCACAACTGTCAGCGTCTTCACACACAGATATGGGGTTGCCTGTCCCTTTCTTTTTCCTCTCCCAGCCCATCTCCTGTTCTTTGTGTGTGTGTGTGTGTTTGGCTGTGCCATATGGCTTGTGGGATCTTAGTTCCCTGACCAGGGATCGAACCCTGGCCCTCGGCACTGAAAGCACAGAGCCCTAACCACTGGACCACCAGGGAATTCCCGCTATCTCCTGTTCTTTCCAGCCCCATCTCCAGTTCTGTCTCCATGAGGATCCTGGACTAGTACATTCACAATGATTTTATTTTTCTGTATCCCTGTAGTACCTGTAATCTAACTCACAACTTAGTTTTTGACTGCATAGGAGTTTATGGGGTTCTCATCTAATTTCTTCAGAGCAGAAACCTCCTCACCAGTTTGTGTACTGAACAGTGTCTAACATAGTGCTCATTTCCTGGGACTTATTATTTGTGATTTGAAAGGTCCAAGTGCAGACATCTCCCCCTTCACATTACCAACCTGTTTCTGAACTATTTTGTATAGAAACTTATTTTTTAAATTCATGCTATATTTTTAAATATATAGGGAAAGTAAAAGGATAATTTTTGACAAATTTAACAAGTTAATGATTTATTGTTTGGCTGAGTTTAGCCTTCAGTTCAATTCAGTTATGTCTAACTCTTTGTGACCCCATGGACTGTAGCACCCCAGGCTTCCCTGTCCATCACCAACTCCCAGAGCATACTCAAACTCATGTCCATCAAGTCAGTGATGCCATCCAACCATCTCATCCTCTGTCGGCCCCTTCTCCTCCTGCCTTCAGTCTTTCCCAGCATCAGGGTCTTTTCCAGTGAGTCAGTTCTTCACATCAGGTGGCCAAAGTATTGGAGTTTCAGCTTCAGCATCAGTCCTTCCAATGAATATTCATGACTGATTTCCTTTAAGATGGACTGGTTGGATCTCCTTGCAGTCCAAGGGACTCTCAAGAGTCTTCTCCAACATCACAGTTTAAAAGCATCAATTCTTCAGCACACAGCTTTTTTTATAGTCCAACTCTCACATCCATCCATGACTACTGGAAAAACCATAGCTTTGACTAGATGGACCTTTGTTGGCAAAGTCATGTCTCTGCTTTTTAATATGCTGTCTAGGTTGATCATGGCTTTCCTTCCAATGAACAAGCGTCTTTTAATTTCATGGCTGCAGTCACCACTTGCAGTGATTTTGGAGCCCAAGAAAATACAGTCTCTCACTGTTTCTATTTTTTCCCCATTTGTTTGCCATGAAGTGATTGGACTGGATGCCATAATCTTAGTTTTCCTAATATTGAGTTTTAAGCCACCTTTTTCACTTTCCTCTTTCACTTTCATCAGAAGGCTCTTTAGTTCATTGCTTTTTGCCATAAGGGTGGTGTCATCTGCATATCTGAGGTTATTGATATTTCTCTCAGCAATCTTGATTCTAGCTTGTGCTTTATCCAGCCCGGCATTTCGCATGATGTACTCTGCATATAAGCTAAATAAACAGGGTGACAATTTGCAGTCTTGACGTACTCCTTTCCCAATCTGGAACTGGTCTGTTGTTCCATATCCAGTTCTAACTTGCTTCTTGACCCGCATACAGATTTCTCAGGAGGCAGGTCAGGTGATCTGGTATTCCCATCTCTTTAAGAAT
This sequence comes from Bubalus bubalis, assembly GCF_019923935.1. Classification (NCBI taxonomy): domain Eukaryota; kingdom Metazoa; phylum Chordata; class Mammalia; order Artiodactyla; family Bovidae; genus Bubalus; species Bubalus bubalis. The sequence goes on from NC_059160.1 coordinate 54,509,907, forward strand.
TTTCCACAGTTTGTTGTGATCCACACAATTAAAGGCTTTGGCGTAGTCAATAAAGCAGAAGTAGATATTTTTTTGTACCTTGCTTGCTTTTTCAGTGATCCAGTGGATATTGGCCATTCACTGATAACACTTCACTGGAAGAGAAAAAGGAATGATATTATGTTAGCAATTATAACTCAGTTATAAAGTCTATGGAGAGAATCTTGGGTTTTCCTCTACTCATTTTATGACATGTCAAAGATGTAAAAGATTGTAAAGTTTGGGGTTTCCCTGGCAGTCCAGTGGTTAAGACTCCACACTTCTAATGCAGGGGGTGTGGGTTTGATCACTGGTCAGGGAACTCAGATCCCATATGTGGCCAAAAGAAAGGATTGTAAAGTGTGATATAGATAAGATTCATAGTAAGTAATAGTCTCTTAAACACTGGTTTTTAATTTGCACTTGGGTTTTTATTTGACTGTCCTGCTTATCACATTGACTCATTTAGTAAATATTTGTTGAGCCACTGCTCTGACTTGGTTGTTGTTTTAGGCAAACAGCAGAGGAAAAAAGGGCACATTCCTACCTTCATGTAGCTTCCATTTTTAGTAGGCCACAAACTCACTCTTTTATCATGCTTAGGTATCTAGATCACGGATAGCAGAATTGTTTCATAAAGGACCAGGTAGTAAATAGTTTAGGCTTTGTGGGCTAAGAGGCAAAATGCCAGATATCATGTAGGTATTTGTATAAACATTTAGCCATTTAAAAATGTTAACATTGTTTTTAGATTGGGGCCATGCTGAATCCAGTAGTGGCTAGATTTTGGACCATGGACTGCCAAACCCTGATCTAGATTAAGAAATTTTAGCCATGTTTGGCATTTTAAAGATAATCTCATTTAACCTCTTTCCAGTTTATCATTGAGATCTGTTGGTTTGTTTTTTTTTTTTTTCCTTCTGAAATGTGTCATTTCTGCCCTCTCCTGATCACCCTACCACTTCTGTTGTGTCCTTGACTGCCGATTGGACAGGACTTCAACAGTCACACAGTCCAGCCCTGCAGCCAAGACCCGCATCTCCTCAGCAAAATGGGTTTTCCAGTCAAGCTTATCTCCTTTGATGTTTAGGAAATGAATTTCCTCCGGTGACAATTGATTCTGCCTCTGGACTACATTGATTTTTATGAGGAACTACAAAGGGCTTCCTTATAGCTTTCTCACACTGGTTCAGTTTGTACCCTTGGGATCCTATGGAGCTTCCCTGTCCTGTGTAACATTTCCTCTTCTTCCTTTAGCTGTCTCTTAGGTACTTGACTGCACCCTAGTTTGCTCCTCTCAGAAGGAACTTTAGTTTCTATTACCTTTAAAGTGTTTCAGCTGGAGTTGAACATTATTCCAGTGTGGTTCAGTCTTCAAAGAGATCAGGACTATTTCTTCACTGTTTATCAAGTGCATATTATATGCCAGATGCAGAAGTGAACAGATGGACAGAAATCTCTGCCCTCATCAAATTTACATCTTGGCACAGGGATCAGACAACTGATACAGCATACAGGTTAAATCCTATAGTTTGTAGATGAATGCTGTAGAGAGAAATAGAACAGGGGAAATTGGGGGAGGAGGGTAGGGCAGTTTCCCCGAGAAGGTGATTTTTAATGAAAATTTGAAGGAGGTGAGAGAGCCTGCCACATGAGTATGTGGGCAAGCAGTGCTTCTCCATATATTCCCTATATACAAGGTAAGTGGAATAGCAAGTGGAAAGCCCCTGAGGCAGGAGTCTGTCTGACATGTTCGAAGAAGAGCAGGGAGGCCAGTTTGGCTAGGATAGAGTGAACAAGAAGGAGAGAGCAAGAGATGAGCCCAGAGAAGTAACAGGCACCAAATGGTACAGGCTGAGGTTAGCCATGACAGGCTTTTGCTTTTAAATCAGAGTGTGTTGAGGAATCAATCATTGAAGGGTTTTGTGATCTGACTTATGTTCCAGAAGAATCAGTCTGGCTGCTATAGTGGGAATAGACTGAGGAGGGGCAAAGGTTGTAATAATTGAGGTAAGAAGGAAAGGGGCTTGGATTAGTGTGGTGGTGAGAAGTGGTTCGAGTCTGGACATATTGAAGGCCAACTCAATAGGGTTTCCTGATGGGTTGGTGTTGGGGAATATCACCCTTCTTATTCTAAGCCCTCTCCTGCTTAGAAGCACAACGTTAGGAGGAAATTCAGTATGGCCTTAGCATTACTGACTCATCCTGAACTCACTGTCAACTAAAACTCCTCTAAGTCTTTTTTAAAAACTTACATTTACTAACTCAAATACCCATTTTATTTAATTTTTTTATTTTGATTTTTCTTCAAAGATTCCTTTTAATTTATACTTGGTTTTGTTTTGTTGCCCAGTTAAAGATCTTACCTTTATTTGTAGGAGACTTTATTTTGCTAGATTTGACTGATGGCTCTAAACAGTCAAGGACTTTGGAGAACCCTTGGTCTGTTACCAAGGTAACAGCTTCTCTGCTGGCTTCCTGTAAGCCCACGCATTTCACAAGCATCACTTCTGTATCTCCCAAAACCTTGATGGATTGTTGAACAAGACAGAACCTATAGCAGACCTCCAAAACCCCTCTCTGGGTTGACTGCAGCTTTTATAATTTTATACTCTCTGGTCAGAATTGGTTATAATCTGCCTAACTTGAGATCTAGTCTCTTTTAGACCCATAAAGATGACATGAGGTGTTGTTTAGCTGCCTTCCTGAGATTATGAACAAATACAAACTCTTCTAATTGTCTGATCGACCAGTATTGTTGTTCAGTTGCTAAGTCATGTTTGAGTCTTTGTGACCCCATGGACTGCAGCACGCCAGGCTTCCCTGTCCATCATCAACTCCCGGAGGTTGCTTGAACTCATGTCCATTGAGTCAGTGATGCCATCCAACCATCTCATCCTCTGTCGCCCTCTTCTCCTCCTGCCTTCAATCTTTCCCAGCATCAGGGTCTTTTCCAGTGAGTCAGCTCTTTGCATCATGTGGCCAACGCTTCAGTTTCAGTATGAGTCCTTCCAGTGAATATTCAGGGTTGATTTCTTTTAGGATTGACTGGTTTTATCTCCTTGCAATCCAAGGGACTCTCAAGAGTCTTCTCCAGCACCACAATTTGAAAGCATCAATTCTGTGGTGGTCAGCCTTTTTTATGATTCAAAGCTCATATCCATACATGACTACTGGAAAAACCATAGCTTTGACTATATGGACCTTTGTCAGCAAAGTGATATCTCTACTTTTTAATACGCTGTCTAGATTTGTCATAGCTTTCCTTCCAAAGAGCAAGCGTCTTTTAATTTCATGGCTGCAGTCACCATCCGCAGTGATTTTGGAGCCAAAGAAAATAAAATCTGTCACTGTTTCCACTTTTCCTCTGTGTGTTTGCCATGAAATGATCTACCAATATAGAATCCACCTTATCAACGGGGAGAGACAGATGGGGACAGAGTGAGGTGTGTATCTGATGAATTTATCCATAATGAACTCATGCTGTTAGCACTCAGTGCTTCCATTAAAGATAGACAGTATATTGTGAAGACTTTCTCCAGTACTCACCAACTATATTTTTATGGTACATTTGAGACTCTTGCCCAGGGTTGACATCCATCTTGCAGGGTATAATCTGTAGACCCTGCTTTCTCTGTCTGTTTTGAGAATGAGAATTACAGCCTTCTGATCTCTTCTGTTTTCCAAGATCCCCAAATGTCAGCAGGTTTGCTGATTTCATCTGTCCCCATCACTTGACACCTGTCTCCTGCTAGGCACGCGTCATCACTTTCCTTGCTTGTACATGCTTAGTTGCTCAGTCATGTATGACTCTTGGCGACCTCACGGACTGTAGCCTGCCAGGCTCCTCTGTCCGGGGGATTTCCAAGGCAAGAATACTGGAATGGGTTGTCATTTCCTATTCCAGGGATTGTCCCAACCCAGGGATTGAACCCAGGTCTCCTGTGTTAGCAGGCGGATCCTTTACCACTGCATCACCTGGGAAGCCTGTCACCCTCCCTGCTGCTGCTGCTAAGTCGCTTCAGTCGTGTCTGACTCTGTGCGACCCCATAGACGGCAGCCCACCAGGCTCCCCCATCCCTGGGACCCTCCAAGCAAGAACACTGGAGTGGGTTGCCATTTCCTTCTCCAATGCGTGAAAGTGAAAATTGAAAGTGAAGTCGCTCAGTCGTGTCCGACTCTTAGCGACCCCAGGGACTGCAGCCCACCAGGCTCCTCCATTCATGGGATTTTCCAGGCAAGAGTACTGGAGTGGGGTGCCATTGCCTTCTCCTATCATCTTCCCTACCCCTGACTTAATTTGCTCTAATCACATTACCTGATAAATCACAGGAGTTCACTGTGACTCTGGGGAATCCCCAGGACCTACAGTGGCTCCCCACCATCCATCTATCAATAAATGCCACTGGCTTGGCTTTCAAGGGCCCCTTCTGGTTGCTCTCTTTTCCGCATACCCACCACTCCCAAATGTTTTACTCTGGTCAAACAATTTTATTTTTTAAATGAAACGTCGATGTTTGATGTTTGGTCCTACCTCTGTGATTCCTGTCAATCTTTCATTTCTGTTTCCTCTGTACACAGGAGCCTCTCCTTCAGTACTGCAGAATTATAGTGGGTTACAGTAGCTCCCCTTTTATTGAATGGGTTAATTTTGTCTCCCCCAACTACCTTTTCTTTGAGACCATGTGTTATACTGGTTTCAGTTCAGTTGCTCAGTCGTGTCCGACTCTTTGTGACCCCATGGACTGCAGCACACTGCCCTGTCCATCACCAACTCCCGGAGCTTACTCAAACTCACGTCCATCGAGTCGGTGATGCCATCCAGTCATCCCATTCTCTGTCAGCCCCTTCTCTTCCTGCCCTCAATCTTTCCCAGCATCAGGGTCTTTTCAAATGAGTCAGCTCTTCACATCAGGTGGCCAAAGTATTGGAGTTTCAGCTTCAGCATCATTCCTTCCAAAGAAATCCCAGGGCTGATCTCCTTCAGAATGGACTGGTTGGATATCCTTGCAGTCCAAGGGACTCTCAAGAGTCTTCTCCAGCACCACAGTTCAAAAGCATCAATTCTTCAGCGCTCAGCTTTCTTTATGGTCCAACTCCCACATCCATTCGTGGCCACTGGAGAATTTGGCAGCTCTCAAAATGCCTTGTACAGTGTCCTGCCAGACATCATGGTTAAGTATTCACTAAAATCATGCTTGTTTATTGTATTCTCTGTTGTAGTTGAAGATGCCCAGGCTGGAATGTTTAAAGGAAACAGCAGACAGACAGTTTGGAGGGGCTATTTGGTATGTTACTTCAAATTAGCTGTGTTTTTGCAATCCATCAGAATAAAAGTGTGAGAAATCAAGCTGTTTTACTTTGAGAGGCTTTTTAATGTTTACTTTTCCTCTAAGCCTAGCTTTCCAGTACTAGTATTGATTTAAATAATCATACCATTCTTGTTTTGAAGTTGGTGTGATGCAATAATAGATCTTTCCTAGTTTTCTCAGCTGTAAGTTTTCACCAGCCTTATAATGTGGAAAGTGAGCTGTGTTTTTCCTGTTCTTATTTTAGACAACAGATAAGGAAGTCCCTGGGCTAGTGCTAATGCAAGATTTGGCTTTCCTGAGTGGATTTCCACCGACATTCAAGGAAACAAATCAACTAAAAGCAAAACTGCCAGAAAATCTTTCTTCTAAAATAAAACTGGTAAGAGCTTAGAAAATAGAGCAACTAGTATAGCACATCCCGTTTAACGTATGCCTCTTCTTGGCAGCCCCTTCCGTTATATTAATAGTATAGCTGACAACAAGAAGCAGAGAGGGGGAGTTCCCTGGTGGTCCAGTAGTTAGGACTCTGCTTTTACTGTTGAGGGTGCAGGTTCAAGCCCTGGTTGGGGAACTAAGATTCGATAAACCGAGTGGCATGGCCAAAAAATAAACCAAAAAACCCAAATGAAGCAAAAAGGTTCTCCATTCTGTCACATATGCTATCGTGAAGACAGCTTTTTATTTGTAGAAGATTCTGGGGTTTTTTTACTCTTAATTTTACTCTTTTTACTCTTAATTCCAAATTTTAGGAGTCTGACTTGGATTGTAGGTTTCCCAGGCAGAATAAGGATTCATTTGTTTAACAAAGGAGCGTCTGTGTGGGTCAGGTGCTGTTACAGCTGCTGAGAATGTAGTCGTGGACAGAAGTCCTGGTGGCAGTGTGAGCATGGAAGGAGGCGGTGGGGGAGGTCCAGCACGTGTTTGTACGTACACTAGTCCCCACCCTGCAGACTTACTTGGAGCTTCCACTCACATAGGGGAATGCTGCAGATACTTGGAAATTTGAGCCTTTCATTCCTTAATAGCTAGCTGAGCCACAAACGTATATAGTATTTATACATGTTAACTCTTCACACCTGAACACCGAGCCCATCCGTTTGAGTTGACCTTGGAGGCTGTGACATGTGTTAACCCTTCTTGTCCTTAGAGCCATGTGTCTGATTGATGTAGGGCACAGGTTGTGTGGGTGTACCGTCCTTTCGACCTTCTGTCAGGACGCCTGCTGTTCTGTCAGCAGTAGCCTGGGTTGTACAGTATGAATGCTTCCTCCCTCAGCATGGAGGGCATACAGGTCTTGGTTCAGAATTTGCTAGGCTCCACTCTTCCCTGATTTTACAAAGAAATGTGCTCTAAATTCTGCCACTGTTTTTAGCTTCCTGCTTCTTCCCTCTGTCTCCTGTTGATGTCATTTAACAATGGGAGGTGAAGGGATGGAGGTGGAGGTAGTGGCGGGGAGAGCTGTGACTATGGGGTTATTGAGTTTACGTCTAGACTGTGTTTTCTATCTGCCTGTCCAAGTTCCCTTTCTTTCCTTTCCCCTTAAGTGTTTCCCTGTTTTAAGATACTTTGTATTACCTTTGTAAATACCTTGGTAATATGAATGACATTTCTGTCTTTTCTTCATATTATCCCCCATAATTTTCTTTCTGGTACCTGGAAATACAGTAATGCCCAGCCCAATGAGGGTTGAATTATTTCTTAATCTGTAGTTTTTTCTTAAAATAAATATATTCCTCCTTCCCCTGAATTATTTTTAGTATTGATTTGGGCAGATAAAACCATAGATCAGCATTTATTCGGCTTCTTGGCTTCCTGCTGCTGCTGCTGCTAAGTCGCTTCAGTCGTGTCCAACTCTGTACGACCCCATGGACAGCAGCCCACCAGGCTCCACCATCCCTGGGAATCTCCAGGCAAGAACACTGGAGTGGGTTGCCATTTCCTTCTCCAATGCAGGAAAATGAAAAGTGAAAGTGAAGTCGCTCAGTCGTGTCTGACTCTTTGAGACCCCATGGACTGCAGCCCACCAGGCTCCTCGATCCATGGGATTTCCCAGGCAAGAGTACTGGAGTGGGGTGCCATAGCTATTACTTGTACCAGTGTAGACTTAGTGTCTGTACTTTTGACCAGCGAATCTGCTGCTGGGTGGGCGTGGCCTGCCAAAAGATCCAAGTCATGGTCACCTCTTTGGTAGGCTAGTTTGGGGCAGTGTGGAGTGGTGAGTGCCAGGAGAGGCAGGGAGGAGCAGGACTTGAACTAGGCAGTAGAACCCCAGGCTCTGTCCACGGGGACGCCCCCTCCTCCGCCATTCACCCGGCTGGAGGTTGATCTGGATTCCCCAGACCTGTTGTTGTGGAGGCTGGCACCTCCTGGGGAATCCAGTCAGGTATACACAGTATTTATTGCAGCTCATTGTCTCAGTGCCAGCACCTGTGATTGGCTTCAGGTATAAGGGCTTCTGATTTTTGGAGGCTCAAGAATAAATGAGAAAGAGGAAGCACAGAAAGATGGTGGTGTCAGCATTCAAGCCTGGTTCTCCAAGGCACTGTCTTTCCTTGGGTCCTACTTCCTGGTTCTATTACGGGCACCCTGAGAATGAAGTTTCCAACCACTGGGTTCCCAGTTTAGCACTGATTAAACACCTGCTATGTGCCAGGGACTGTGCCAAGGATAACCGAGTGAAACCAGCCCAGCCACTGCTGCCACAGCCCAACAAGACATTCAGGTTCCACAAGGGCCTTGGCAGTGGTGCCAGTGATGAGAATGGTTCCAGAACCATCTGAGAAACCCTCAGCCTGACCCGGTGACTTATTAGCTCCTGGAGGACATAGAAGGAAAAATGAAAGGGGAAGTGGATGTGAACCAGTGAAGATGGACATAGTGACATTAACCACACTCAGAGCTTCATGGGAGAAGTAAGATTTGGGGAAGGAAACTGAAAGCTCAGTTTGGGGTAATATATTGGAGGTGCCCTGTGGCACGTGGGAGGAAGGGCTGAGACGTTGGTTCCTGTTCAGGACCTGAACGGCTGAACCACTGTGCCTTTCCAGGACCCTCCAGGTGGCTTTTGCTAAGGCTCGTGACCTCCAGAGCCACCTAGGGCTCAGTTCTGTCCCAGAGACCCTGGGCGGGCTGCGAGCATCTCAGGACAGGTACTGCCTGCCCATTTGTACCCTAGTGATCATCTCTAGGCCTGGCATTTAGGGGGCCTTGTTGAGAATGAGCAAGAAGCAAGACTGACACCTGCCATATACAGTGTCCTGGGATGTAAAGGGAACCGTTTTAGTGGAGTCATTATTCAAAGGAGTCTTTTAGTTTTTTGATGTCATGATTTTATACATCCAACAACTTGGCCTTCATCATCTTGTTTAGTGAAAAATAAGGTCAGATTCCCTTCTTACCCCCATCAGGGAAAGTGGGAGTTAGTTGAAAATGGTTTTGTTATCAAGGTGATAGATTCGAATTCATGAAAATTCTTCTGTGGACTGTAATCTTATAAATCAAGCAGTCTTCTCTATTGAAAAATTTCTAGTTTGAGATACTGGGTTGGCCAAAAATTTTGTTTGGGTTTCTCTATAACATCTTAGGGCTTCCCTGGTGGGCTCAGATGGTAAAGAATCTGCCTGCAATGGGGGAGACCCAGGTTTGACCCCTGGCTGGGGAAGATCCCCAGGAGAAGGGAATGGCTACCCATTCCAGTATTCTTACCTGAAGAATCCTATCATCTTAACAGAAAAATCCAAATAAACTTTTTACCCAATACCTTGAGATGTGAGTCCTTTTGTGATCTGATTAATTACCCTCTAATTTTGCTGTAGAATTTTTTTTTTTATGTGATGGACACAGAATTCAACTTTTGAGAAATCAGGTTATCATGGTCTTTTAAAAAATTTTTATTTTATAGTAGCATATATGGGCTGCCATCTCTGGGGTTGCACAGAGTCAGACACAACTGAAGCGACTTAGCAGCAGCAGCAGCAGCAGCAGCAGCATATATCCATGGTCTTTATTTTCAGCTTTCTCTAAATCATTTTCTTTTTGGATGTTTTCATTCATGGTGAATTTTTCATTTGTTTTCTTGGCTTTTGTTTTTGTTCACTTCAACATATGTTAGAGCAGGCAGAAGATCTTCCCCAAGCTGTCAAGTGCGTTCTCACATTTGGTTGAATTAAGTGATGCTGGTTGCTGAGTGGGTGTGCAGAAATGGAGGACATGCACTTGTCCTCAGGCTGTTTTGGAGGCAATATATTTGTATATGTGGTCAAGTAGCAAAACAGGATAGTATGAGGTTAGCTATCAAGAATGAGCTGGCATTTTAGAGACAAGAAAGAAAGATCTGCATGGATCAGAGACAGGTTTCCAAAGAGAAGGAGGCTACATGGGATCCTCGAAGCCTGATCAGTTATTGATAATTTGTTTCTGCAGGAAGGACAGTTGGGCAAGGTGGGAACAGCATACTGTCTGACTTGGACTCTGACCCCTCAAACCTCTGTTCAAGGCATGACACGTTCAAAGTCATAGTAAATTGTATTAATATTTGTACTAATGCCCCTTTTTCCAGTGCTTTCCCTGAAGCCATCTTGTGAACCTTTTAAAGCATACACAATTGTGTTTGTTTTGCAAACAAAACCGTTTTCAGGCACCCTTTATTTTGGTTTTGTTTCTCATGTGAGCATTTTGGTAGATTAAACACAGGCACCTCTGAAACTGATACAAGTTTTAGAAAACCACCAGGACATATTAAGACCTAGTTGCTTGAGTTCTGTAATTACTAAAAAGAGCTAATTTGCTTTTCAGTTGCATTAGCTGGCACATTTTTTTCCCTAACCTCACACTACCATTTAAAGGTGTTATCGGTCACATCATTCTAGATAATGTTATTGTAACAAACATCCTAAAGTCCCAGTGGCTTAAAAAATAGCACAACTTCATTTCTCAGTCATGTTACATGTCTGGCTATGGGTCTGCAGGGGGTGGGTGTAGAACTTGTTCTGTCTTGTAATTTATAGAATTAAGACTGACTTCTAATCTCAAGTAAGAAGTTATATATGGAACCAGTTGACCCATAGATTCCCAAGCTAAGAACTCCAGCCTGAGGCACTCACCACACTGCGGTTTCCTAACCACCTCCTGTCTCTTCCCTGAAGAGTAATTAAGGCGTCCGGGATTAGGGTGCCACCTAGCGGCCAACACAGGACCCTTTACACCACTCAAGACAGTTGACAGAAAATTTTTTTCATACATACAAACGTTCCTTTAAGCTCTTTAGTTTTCACCTCTTTTCCAATTTTCCATCTCTTAGACAAATCCCTGTGAAATTTCAAAGTAGTTTTCTAGAATAAAAGCAGAGATTAATTAAGGGTACTTTCACTTTCATAATTAGGCTTCCCTTGTGGCTCAGCTGATAAAGAATCTGCCTGCAATGCAGGAGACCTGGGTTTGATCCCTGGGTTGGGAAGATCCCCTGGAGAAGGGAAAGGCTACCCATTCCAGTATTCTGGCCTGGAGAATTCCATGGACTATACAGTCCATGGGGTCACAAGGAGTTGGACAGGACTGAGCAACTTTCACTTTCCTAATAAATTTAAAATTAAATTAGGATATTAAAGTACGACGTTTATATATCCTAGAATAGTGATTTTTGCACTCTAGGGAGCCCTGTGAGGTTCTGTGAGTGTCTTTATGGGAGGGGGGCTGGGGGAGGACAGGGAGGCTGTTAGGTACTTAGAACAGACGGAGGACGCTTGCCTTGCGTGGCCTGCCTCCAATCCCTCTCCTACAGAGTGAGGCAGAACAGTGGCAGTGGCATGAACAGGTCTGCGGTGAGTGCTTTGTGTATACCAGATACTGTTAGGTGAGAGAAATTGATCAGTAAAGAGGACAGCACGTGCGCGCGCACACACATACACACACACACACACACACACAATTTGCAGTGAGAGTTAGTGTCTACATAATACAAAGGAGAAGAGAGATAAATGAAATTCTAACTCTGACCTCTACTTTTGGCCTACATAAACTCAGGAAACTTTGCAGTATGACCTAAATATAGTCATGTAGCATATGCAAAAAAGGGAGAAGATAATGGCACCCCACTCCAGTCCTCTTGCCTAGAAAATCCCATGGACAGAGAAGCCTGGTAGGCTGCAGTCCATGGGGTCGCGAAGAGTCGGACACGACTGAGCGACTTCACTTTCACTTTTCACTTTCATGCATTGGAGAAGGAAATGGCAACCCACTCCAGTGTTCTTGCCTGGAGATTCCCAGGGACGGGGGAGCCTGGTGGGCTGCTGTCTATGGGGTCGCACAGAGTCGGACACTACTGAAGCGACTTAGCAGCAGCAGCAGCATATGCAAAAGCTTTCTCTGTTTTGATATTTATTTATTTTTTAAAATTTGGCTGTACCTTAATTGTGGCACCTGAGATCTAGTTCCCTGACCAGGGATCCAACTTGGGCCCCCTGCATTGGGAGTGTAGAGTCTTAGCCACTGGACCACCAGAGAAGTCCCTTGCTCTGTTTTATAAATTAAGAAGGCTAAAAATTAGGAAAGAAATTGACCCTGTTAGGAAAGCCAGTTCACCAGTAGGGTGTTGCTGTCCTAGATGAGTGATTTTCAACCCTCTCCCTGCTTTTTCAGTTCTGAAAGCCTCTCTTCACAGGAAATTGTATGATACAGAATTAAAGCAACAACAAAAAAAACTTATCAAGGGTGGTGTGGACTCTGGTCGAGGTGGGGAAGTGTGCTTGTAAAATGTTTTGGTGTGTGTGATGTTCCCTCTTGGATTTATGGTTGCTTTGAAAACACTGCCCCTGAAGGTGGTTTTCCTGTGCAAGCACTTCAGGCAGCCCTGCCAGGACTAGGTGTGGGCACGAGTGCTGCGAGACACCTGCCGACAGAAGTGCTCTCCACCTGGCACAGTTGCAGCGCCATTACCCGGCAGGACTTCCCCCAATGTAGGCAGATGGGCGGTATTCTAGAACAGAGGTCACAGACTGGGGACCAGATGTATTTTGTTCGTATGCATGACAATCCAAACTATATGAGCCACCGTTGAAAACTGGGAGATTTCATGTGATACTAGGGATTCTGGCCTCTCCAGGGATCTGGCTGCCTTTGTCCCTGTTGACTAATGGCTGCATTTGCAGATGGGGCCTGAGATGTCCCATTTGTCATAGCCCCCAACTCTCTCTTGTTTCTAAATAGCTGGTCTGTTGCATTCATTTGGGAAATGTGTCTGGCCCATGTAGGTTTTCTCTCCATGATACTGGCTTGCTGTTTCAAATATGTATATGAAACTTTGAATCTTTTAAATATATGCAATATATATTTAATGGGCATAATAAACAGCACGTAGTTTGGTCAGTACACAATATGTAGTATATATAACATTATTTATATTTAAGATCAAGGATCAACTGGGAATTTAAAGATGTCTTCTTTGTTGTTCAGTTTTCCCACATGTAACTCTCCTATTATTTTATAGTTGCAGTTGTATTCAGAGGCCAGTGTAGCACTTCTAAAGTTGAATAATCCCAAAGATTTCCAAGAACTGAATAAGCAGACGAAGAAGAATATGACCATCAATGGAAAGGAACTGACCCTAAGTCCTGCATATTTATTATGGGATCTGAGTGCCATCAGCCAGGTAAGGAAGGCAGAGATTCTTTTTGAACCCAAACTGAGGGTTTTGATTATTAAAGATTTGTAAGTCATTGTATTAGAAGAGGGCTTCCCAGGTGGCTCATGGTAAAGAATCTGCCTACCAATGCAGGAGATGTGGGTTCACTCCCTGAGTTGGGAAGATCCCCTGGAGGAGGAAATGACAATCCACTCCAGTATTCTTACCTGGAGAATACCATGGACAGGGCCTGGTGGGCTACAGTCCATGGGGTTGCGGAGAGTTGGACATGAGTGAGCGCACACATACCTGTTAGAAGGAAGAGGGCTCCCGGAGGAGTGACTTGATTCCCAGTCACTGCCATTGGTTAATACTAAGTGAAATGACCCACATTCAGAGCCAAGAACCTTTTCTTTTAAAAGGTATGTTGAAAGAAATGCTGTTTTTCTGTTGCTGTTTTAAATATGCTGAGTGTTTTGCATTTTTTTTTAAGTTTAAAAGCTGGATGCAGTCTTTGAAAGTTTGCTGGAGTTCCCTGAGCACAGAGGGGACAGTCGGGGGGGCAGTGTGACTTAGGGGTATTTTCTATCTTTCTATGCCCCATGCTTTCCTCAGTCTAAGCAAGATGAAGATGTCTCTGCCAGCCGTTTTGAAGATAATGAAGAGCTGAGGTACTCGCTGCGATCTATCGAGAGGCATGCACCGTGGGTTCGGAACATTTTCATTGTCACCAACGGGCAGATTCCATCCTGGCTGAACCTCGATAATCCCCGAGTGACGATAGTCACGCACCAGGTAGAGACTTGCCACGTGTTACAAGGCTGCAGTGTCCTGTTCCGTCTTTCCCTTTTCTTTTTCTGGTCCCTCATTTCATCCCCCGACTCTCCTCTCCTCCACTTCCACCTTCCTTTAATCCTTCCATTCACCTCCCTCCCTAATTTCTCTCCAAAAACAAAACAAAACTCCCTTCTCATTCCCCTTCTTCTGTCTTGTTTGTTTTGTGTCTGTTAAAAGGATGTTTTTCGAAATCTGAGCCACTTACCCACCTTCAGTTCACCTGCTATTGAAAGTCACATCCATCGCATCGAAGGGCTGTCCCAGAAGTTCATTTACCTGAATGATGATGTCATGTTCGGGAAGGATGTCTGGCCAGATGATTTCTATAGTCATTCGAAAGGTCAGAAGGTGAGTAGCTAAGAGCTGTCTGGTCTAGGAGTTACTTAGAAGTTGTAGATGGGACATAAAGAAATAGGTGTATATATATCATATTCAGATTTGTCCAAGTGAGCAGTTTTGAGTGCTGAGCTCAGGAGAGGTAACGATCAGGGAGTGAGAAAAGTTCCTGCGGCAGGAACCTTGCTTCCTTATGTTCTCAACACCCAAACCCACCCTGTGTGTTTTCTGCTACTGCAACAGCAGGAAAAGCAAAATCACTGGGAAACTATTGCGCTCACCACGTCAGCAAAACGCCCAAGACAAATTTAGCTCAACGTAGTGCTTTAAAGCCATGGATGAAGTGTCACGAGGCAGCCGGTCCCACTCTGGCTTTGAGGGGCAGGATGGAAAAACTGGTCCTGAGCACAGATGTTACAGGTGTCAGCTGTGTAGGCACCGCCCTCCCGGGAGTGACATGAGCTTGGAAGAGCAAGTAAGAGTTAACCAGATGAAGAAAGCCCTTCCAAGTAGCTGGACCGTGCAAAGATGTAGAGATTTTTAAAGTTTTCAAAAATGTTAGGAAGCAACCATATAGCAGGGCAGGGCTTCCCAGGTGACGCAATGGTAAAAAACCTGCCTGCCAATGCAGGAGACACAAGAGATGAGAGTTTGCTCCCTGGCTTGGGAAGATCCCCTGGGGTAGGAAATGGCAACCCACTCCAGTGTTCTTGCCTGGAAAATTCCATGGACAGAGGAGCCTGTTGGGCTACAGTCCATGGGGTTGCAGAGAGTCTGATACGACTGAGCAACTGAGCACACACCATGCATGTAGCCTGTCAGCTGTTTTGAAAGCAGAGTTGTTCACAGCTCAAGATGCTATGCTGATTAATTCATCACGACCTCACGTGTGGAGGGGAGGACATTGAGAGGTCATCTGCCCCCCTTTTCAGCCTTGCGATGAGACGATACATGAATCCACTTGGGAGCTGACAACAGCATCACAGAAAAGCAGTGACTTCTTGCACACTTTCCACCTGCACACTTTTATACTTGGGTTTAAGTCTGGCGTATTGCTGCTTTATTTAACAATAGATTATTTATAAGACCATTTGTGAGACTAAACCTGTAAGCTGAGTCTGCTTTCCTCCAGTGACAGAAAAGAGTGACTGTGCCGGCTGAGACCTGTCAGCCGGGCGGGACCAAGAAGCCACCACAGGAAGGCCCTTTCTTCAGGCTCCATTTGTTTGATTTTTCTTTTAAAGGAATCCTAGCTTAAGAATAGGGCTTCGCAGATGGCTCAGAGGTTAGAGCATCTGCCTGCAATGTGGGAGACCTGGGTTCAATCCCTGGGTCAGGAAGATCATAATAAGTGTCAGAAATCAGAAACCACTTTATTTTCTCCGTGGCTTTATCCTAGGTGTATTTGACATGGCCTGTGCCCAACTGCGCTGAGGGCTGCCCAGGATCCTGGATTAAAGACGGCTATTGTGACAAGGCTTGTAATAACTCGGCCTGTGATTGGGACGGTGGTGACTGCTCTGGTGAGGATGTGTTCAGGTGTAACTTGTCTATGTTGTTGGAATTTTTTTCATTAGCCATCATTCTTGGACCCATGACCTAGTTTATGCATGTTATCATTGTTGGGGGCATTTTCCCATGTTGACCCTGCACTTGCAAATGCCTTTTAGTATTCAAAAATATGAAAATCAGCCCTACCCTTAATTATGTGAGCTCAAGAGCAAGAATCACTCACTCTCACTGGTTTTTGTAGGAGTTCATGGCCAGTGGCTGTCAGCAGATTGCTCCAGGTCAGTGAACGACTAAAGAGGCACAGAAGAAATAAACAATCTCATCTCCTTAGCACCTCTTCTTCCTGTCTTGTACACTTATATTTGGACTTGTCGAGGAAATAAGTTTTTACATTTATTTATTGCCTTTCAGTTTATAAAGCATTTAAACTTAGAAAGCATCCTCCATTATCCACTTAAATTTCTCAGCCGCCAGAGGAAAAGAGAGTAGGTGCAGACACTGTCATCTCCCTAGTCCATGTGAGGAAGCAGGTGTGGGAAAGAGAAGAGTGTTGGAAGAAACAAAGCTTGTGTTTCAGTCAGATCTGTCAGAGGCACTTTTGAAAAATACACACTGCTTCAGGCAGAGAATGCAGCCGTGCCAGAGGGCCTGTGCAGCCCCGAGAGCTCGGCCTCTCGTAGAGCGGTGATGCTCGGGCAGGGGGTTGGCGCCTGCATTAGGACGTGCTCTTGTCAGTCCTCAGAGTCACAGTGTTCAGAATCATCTGCTTCTCCGGACACATCTACACGTGTCCCCGGGAGCACATCCAAGGCCTGTACTGGTAGGTTGCACAGCTGTACGTGCCAAGGCCTGGTCATCCCACACCCAGTTCACTGTCAGGTGGTACCCCCTTTTCAGGTTGTCTCTTTTTAAGCTACATAAAATCTTCTGTTGAAGAACAGGGTGAACCTTTCCTGGTAGAAATTCATGCATCAGTCTTGATTGAGAACCAGGAGCTGTCTTTTTTCCCGAGATTGTAAGCACCACAGGATCTCCTCCTCCTCCTCCAGGTAACAGTGGAGCCAGCCGCTATATTGCGGGAGCTGGGGGCACTGGAAGTATCGGAGTCGGACAGCCCTGGCATTTTGGTGCTGGAATGACTGGCGTCTCTTACTGTAATCAAGGATGTGCAAATTCCTGGTTGGCCGATAAGTTCTGTGACCAAGCCTGCAATGTCTTATCCTGTGGGTTCGATGCTGGCGACTGTGGGCAAGGTATATTTACTGCCATAAAAACATATTTAGAATAAGGGGATAACAATCCTTGATAAATAGAGGGGATTTGGATCACTTTTATTATTTATTCTCTAGGTAGCCCTTTCCCAGCCTGAAATCCAAACGAATTGTGAGTTACAAGAGGACACAGATCTTTAGAAAGCCATAGACACTGAAGCTGCATCTATTCCTGTTATTGCTCTAGTCTGCTTTTTTTCTTAATCTAAGCAGATTTATCTAAGTTGAAAATATACAGTGAAGGTTTAATTGGGGAACAATAAAAAGAGACCAGTGGTTGATTAAATAAGCATGGTAGAATACTGGATCTTATTGCTGGATTATTAACGAAGGTCCTTTTGGTCAGAAAGTTCTTTTTTTATAGAAGTTGACCATTGGAATTTGCCGTCCAGAATCGTGTCGTACCTTGGTAGGGAACCAGCCCCAGCATTCCATGTCAGTGATGGTGAGAGCTTCAGAAAGTACAAAAGAGCCCTAGCTTTTGTGGTAGAATTTCTGATTATTTTAAAGTCCACTTAAAGTCACTCTTAGAAAGTGAAAACTCAAACCCTAAGAATTAAAGGAAAAAGGGGGGAAATGTGTAGTTTTTTTTAAAAGTCATGTTTGTGTTTTTTCCTCTAGATCATTTTCATGAATTGTATAAAGTAACTCTTCTCCCAAACCAGACTCACTATGTTATTCCAAAAGGTGAATGCCTGCCTTATTTCAGCTTTGCAGAAATAGCCAAAAAGGGGATCGAAGGTGCATATAGTGACAACCCAATAATCCGACATGCTTCTATCGCCAATAAGTGGAAAACCATCCACCTCCTAATGCACAGTGGAATGAACGCAACCACAATACATTTTAATCTCACACTTCAAGGTAAAAATGATGAGGAGTTCAAAATCCAGATAGTAGTAGAGGTTGACACGAGGGAGGAGCCCAAACGGAATTCCACGACCCAGAAGGCTTACCAAAGTTCGATGAGCTCCATAACACTTCTTCCAGAGGCAGAAATCTTGTTTGAGGATATCCCCGAAGAAGAACGCTTCCCTAAGGTCAAGAGACATGATGTGAACACAACAAGATTCCAAGTGGAGGTGGAAATTCCACAGGTCAATATTTCACTCCTTCCAAAAGAGACCCAGTTGAGCCTTAATAACTTGGATTTGCAACTAGAACGTGGAGACATCACCATGAAAGGATATAACCTGTCCAAGTCAGCCTTGCTGAGGTCTTTTCTGATGAACCCACAAAATGGAAAGTTAACAGTAAATCACCCTCTAACAACAGAGCAAAGAACTGGCGGTTTGGAGGCCCCATTGGCAAAAGAGGTTCACAAAAGCAACTTAGGAACATCTGAAAGACTCCAGGGGTCATCGCCTTTTCCAGCAGTGACAATGACAGTGAACAACCATTCCCAGAGCCAGATTCCACCCCTGGAAGCAAGAGTCAGGGCAATAACCGTGACTCCGAAAGTAGGAGGCAGAACTGTGTCGAGAGAAAAGCTTTCATCTCTAACTTTCCCCCTGGAAAGCAAGGACACACAGGAAAAGGTAATCACAGGGAAAGAACAAGAGAAAAAAATAGAGGAAAATGCCAACGGTTACCGTGGTGGCAATGAAGTAGTACCTGGAAGAAAACTGCAGCAATACTCAGACAGTTACCTGGGCTTTTTGCCATGGGAGAAGAAAAAGTATTTCCAAGATCTGCTTGATGTAAGTTACATGCAGCCTTATTCCTTCCCATGCTCAGGAAAAAAGTAACCTTGTTAGTGGTGGTGATAAAGTAATAGCTACTGTTTATTCAGAACTTCCCTGTGCCCGCCACTGAACTCAGCACGTGTGGCTAAGTTGCTTTAGTCATGGCCAACTTTTTGTGACCCCATGGACAGTAGCCCACCAGACTCCTCTGTCCATGGGGTTCTCAGGCAAGAATTCTCCTCAGGCAAGAATACTGGAGTGGGTTGCCATTTCCTCCTCCAGGAATCTTCCCAATAATTCTAATAATAAAAATACCTTGTAAGGGTCTCAGCTATTGTTGTCCCCATTTTGCAATTTCAGAAGCAGCCTTTGTGTGAGTGAGTAAGAGATCAACCAGGGGCATACCCTGAGTTCCTACCAGATCAGTGATGGTATCTTATCTTCACTTGGCATGTTATTTCAAAAACCGCTTTTGCATACCTTGTGCAGTCAGATCACATACTTTTCCAATAACGGAAAGCCTGAGACACAGACAAATTCATTAGCTTTCCCTATGTCACGACAGCAGATGAGTGTGAGCTGATCCTCAGAGTTGGAGCTCTCCCTCCTTTACCACAGCCTTCACGGTGCCCGGGGGTCCTTTGTGCATCTTGGGAGCGCCATCCCTCTGCTGACATCCAGGAGCGCAGGATGGTCAGTAGGGTCCGTGCTCTTAGAGACTCAAAAAGCAAGCTGGGAGGCCAGAACTGTGGCCGTGTGATAAGGATCCATTGAAGTGTGGGACCTTTGAAAAGTGGGGAGTAGTCAACAGACTGAGGAAAAAACCTTGTGGTCTAGGTTGGGTCATGAATAGAGCACAGCCTGAGCAGACGTTAGGCTGGAGGAGAGTGGTGAAGGGGGTGCAGTTTCATTCCTTTCATTGTCTCCAGGGTGTTTTTTGTCCCTGACATGGTGGCATTTACTAGTGGTTGAGTCCTCACCACCACCACCCTCCTTTTTTCTGAATTGCAGCACTATAAACTTGTGGTAAAAATTGAAAAAATGCAAAAAAAAAACCAAAGCAATAAAAAAGGAAAAGGCCTCCTCCTCCTCCCTTCCTTAATCTCCTTGAGACAGTCACTATGAATATGTGGCTTGGTGGGTATTCTTCAAGTATTTTCCTATAGCTGTATAAACTATATAATTTGTTTTGGAGCAGTGGAGTTATACACACATTGCTCTGCAGTCACCTTTGATGTGGTAGTATGTGGGCAAACCGCCATTGTTTTTTAACAGCTGTAAGTTGTTCCGAGTGTTTTGCAATTACAGATACCTAATGTTGCAATAAATACTCTTGTACATACGTCTTACTCTTGGGGAAGCTTCACTTCTGTAGGTAGAATTGCTGGGTTAAAGGGTCTAGTGTGTATGAAATACGTCCTTTTATGTTGCACCCCTTCCTCCTTTGACAAGCAGTGTGCAAGCCTGCTTGTTTCTCCACAGAGTACCCAACAGCAGTTAATACCAATCTATACTCTCATGAGTTTGAGAAGGAAAACTATTGCATCTTCTGTAAAGTGTGTTCAGGTTCTTTGCCAATATTCTTTGCCCATTCAGTTTCACCTCTTAGTGGTTTTGACAGGGCTCTTTACATTTCATAGTATTAACACTGTTATATGGTGAAACCAATTTTGTATTCTAGCCTGTGTCTTCAAAACGCAAGTCCTTGCTGCTTTGATTTCACCAGTAGAAATAACTTCATATTGAAAGCACTCTCAAATGGACTGTAAATCGATTTTCTAAATGTTGCATTGTAATAGGCTGTGAAATCTCACGGTCAATGACTAGTCCCTGAAGAAAACCCTATGAACAGCTGTTGTCTGCGATACTTTCACTGAACTCGACCAGGTCAGCCCTGGTCTTAGGATGCAGAAGGAGACCTGTGTAGTGCTCATTTCATTTTCCCCACACGACAGTGACTAGTTATTTCCATGCTACCTGAAGTAGTACCCCCGTCTCTTGTTAACACAGGACCCTTGTGCAGTAAATGTAACGCTGTGCTGGGTGGAATTCTCCTTTCAGGAAGAAGAGTCACTGAAGACACAACTGGCCTACTTTACTGACAGCAAGCACACCGGCAGGCAGCTAAAAGACACGTTCGCCGATTCCCTCCGATACGTGAACAAAATTCTAAACAGCAAGTTTGGATTCACATCTCGGAAAGTCCCTGCACACATGCCTCACATGATCGACCGAATCGTGATGCAGGAACTGCAAGACATGTAAGTCTCGCTTATGTCTGCATTTTCTGCTTGTGCTCAGAGCCAGGGCAGCTTGACGTTCACATCCTCACTATGCTGCATCTATGGCTCTGACACTTGATGACTAGTGTGGTGAAAGTACTATCTCAGCAGGAGGGAAGTAAGATTCTGATGCCACAAGTGTCAGGTCCCATATATATCGTAAGTATCCAGGTCTCACAATGTGTTACATTTGGACAGGTTCCCTGAAGAATTTGACAAGACGTCATTTCACAAAGTGCGCCACTCCGAGGACATGCAGTTTGCCTTCTCTTATTTTTATTATCTCATGAGTGCAGTTCAGCCGCTGAACATATCGCAAGTTTTTGATGAAGTTGACACAGACCAATCTGGCATCCTATCTGACAGAGAAATCCGCACGCTGGCCACCAGAATTCATGACTTGCCTTTAAGTTTGCAGGTACTGTAATTTTATAACCCCCTCCCCCTGCCGACTTGTGTGACATTTTAAATGAAACTTTTAAGTTTGATACTTTCTCTTTCTCCTGCATACTTCAGTGTAATGCAAGTACAAGTAAACGAGGATGTTCATAACTAGTCCATTTTTAATGCCAGGATTAAAATCAGTTTTGAAGTTTGTGTTTCATAGGATGACTTTTTTTAAGACTTTCATTAGGGATTGCTATGGTATTGTGTGGAGAAGAGGCAGACCATAACTGCACAGAAGATTCTCATGACAGGTTCATCCAGGGGCTTCAGATGTGGCTGAGTGGAGCCCTCAGCCAGACCCGTGGTGCTGCAGAGTCCCCTCTGCCTTGGCATCCTCTAGTCCCAGGAGTGGGACACTCAGGAATAAGGGGCACCAAGAGGATTCCAGCTGGAGGACACCATCTGGTGATCCCCTGGCTCACCTAGTATCAGAGGGGCCTCCCGGTCCTGTACATTCCACTTTGAGGCAAAGATGAGTTGTTTGTATTGTTCTTTTTAGTGGGTCTTTTAGAATCATACAGTCAAACTCTCTTGGAAGGTAGCACTTACACTTTGGTGACTTTAACATATTTTTAAAACCACAAGCATTACTTGTATGTAGAAGGTTTATCCTTTTATTTTTGCTTTGTTAGGATTTAACAGGTCTGGAACACATGTTAATAAATTGTTCGAAAATGCTTCCTGCTAATATCACTCAGCTAAACAACATCCCGCCAACTCAGGAAGCGTACTATGATCCGAATCTGGTGAGTGATGTGGGTTCATTTATGTAAAACAGAGTCCATCCTTATTGGGTGTTACTATCATTTCTGTACAGCACTTCAAAAACTAGAATCTGGCTCTCTGTTTATAGGTCTGGTAGAAATCAGTAGCACCAATAATCTAGAATAATTTATATTTTTCTTTGGAATATCTTTTTTTCCTCCCTAATGGTTTAAGCTAATATTGAGATTAGTTGCTTATATTCTATAAGCAGACAACCTTTTACTAAGGATAGCAGAAGGTAACCCTGGAGTATACTCATTGCTCAGGAGAGCAATCCTGTTAAACATTAACCAAGGAAATACTCAGGCTTCCCTGATAGCTCAGTTGGTAAAGAATCTGCCTGCAATGCAGGAGACCTGGTTCAATTCCTAGGTCCGGAAGATCCCCTGGAGAAGAAAAAGGCTACCCACTCCAGTATTCTGGCCTACTCATCAAATTGAACCCCATCTTTCCTCAAAGCTAAGTTGCTTTGATGATGGATCTTACCAGTAGGGTCAGTAGATGATCTGCACACAAATGTATTAGAGTGCCACTTGGCTGAAATGGTTGGAAGACTTTGTTGATTGTAAGATGCATCCCAGTTTCAAAGAAATGAAAATGTAAAAAAAAAAAAAAATCTGCATTTAGAATTGATGGAACAAGGATATAATACAGCCATTTATGTGATGCTTACAGTTAATTTTACTCATATATATATATACACACACACACACACACACACAAATACACACACACACACAAATACACACACATGGAAAAAATGTTTACAAAATAGGTGGTGGGTTAAATCATAGGTAGTTTTCTTTTAAAATCATATAGTCTTTTGTATCTGGCCTATTTTATTTTTTACTGGTAGTTCTTAATATCTTTTTTCACACTAGTATTTTCATATTTTCTGTAATGAATAGATAACTTTCATAATCAAAATTATGTTTTTTCAAACCTAATTTTTATTTTTTTTTTTTTAATTTTATTTGGCCACATAGCATGCAGGATCTTAGTTCCCCCACCAGGCATTGAACCTGTGTCCCCTGTGTTGGGAGCGTGGGACTCTTAACCACTGGACCACCAGGGAAGTCCAAAATAACATGTGTTTTTAAAAACTGACCACCTTGCAAATGTTCAAGCCCTATAATTATCTGGAGACAAGATGTTTGTAAATGAATGTAGAGAAGAGTAATGTAATCACTCTTCTAATCAGTTACAAGTAACTCTATAATCAGTTACAAGTCTGATTTCTGAAAGAAGGCAGTCATTCGTTTCGCATTCACTGCACACAGCAGGGATGGTGTTTCTCAGGGCCCGGGGAAGCCCACCCATGACGAGACATGTGAGGGCCACCTTGACAGCTGTTGGAATATGCAGACAAGCTATACGTATTGCTGGTTGTGTGTTGGTCAGTCCAGCTTATGACACGGGTTGGTGTATAGATATGTGTCACTGAAAGCCAGCTCTCTAAATATTCTAAACTATGAAGTCAATAAAACTGAGGTAAGGTGTAAGACCTGGTGTCAGCCTAAGGGAGTTTGCTTTAGTGGGGTGAACAGGCAAGAATCAGCAGCCAGAGTCTGAGACCAGCTCTGGTTGTGGGCCCTTGGGAGGCCTGGCTGATAACAGATCAGCAGCTTGTCTCATGAGGCGCAACAGCTTCTCTGGGATGTTGGGCCCATACAGTGAAAAGTGCTCTATAAAACCCAGACTGTTACACATGTTAGTAGTTTTTTACAAGTGTGTTCTTAAAGATTAAAAAGGCACATTTGTAATCATTGTAGGTGTTTTCCCTGCCTCCTGAGAGAACAGAATCACAGTTGAAAAGAAGAAATTAGGTTGTGTAGACTAAAAGACATTCTTTCAAACAGTGATAGTTTTTTTCTGTTTTCCCCACATTTGGAATTACCCCCAACAAAGCTAATATAATCAACTCTGAATCATCTGGATATCAATATCCTGGTTTAAAAACACCCTTTATTATGTGTCAAGATAACTGAAGTTCTCTCAAAGATCTGGGTACACCCTTTTCCCAGGAGGGGGACAGTGAGCCATGAGCTCCGGGCTGTCCTGATTTGTCCCTTCTGGTATCTTCTTGGTGGGCAATCCCAGAGCATTGACGACAGGAGGAAGTGTGCTGGGCTCCTAAACCATGTCCCCTCAGCCTCTCCCCCGGCCCAGGCCTCTCTGGTCTTCACCGTCCTCAGGACCACATTTAGATTGTATTGACAGGTTGCCTTAGAGGCCACGGAAGTCACCCCAGGTGTAGCCTGCCTTGGCACTCACTCCAAACTTGTCTTTTCACCACCCTTTATTTCCACATCTGTCTTTTCACTTTTCTTTCTTTCCTTCTCTATAAACTTTGGCTTCCTCGTAAGACTGTAGAATTGCCAATCCCCTGTACTTATATAGAACTTACCGAAGCATATTCTTTTCTAAGGAAGATGATCTATGCAGTTATTCGTCTTGCCCTTTTATAGGCATGATGAAAGGTTATTGAGGGATTTTAGCATGTTGGGTTTTTTTTTTTTTTTTTTTTTAAGAAATACATACATCTTCATTTATTAGCAGAGTATTTTATTATTTTACCAAATAATCTGGCATAAGGTTTACAATCAGCAAATATCCTTTGAGTGCTAAGAATTAAGTAGGGGCTGCTTTGCTCACAGTTACAGGTCAGTCCTGAGGCTCATGCAGGTAACTGTTTAGTGCAAGCACCAGCGACAGTGGCAGCACTGGCTGACATGACTTGAATGAACTCTTAGCCGGATGTTGACTTCATTTCTCTAATTACCTGTGATTACGCACAGGATTAAGTATTTTCTAATTAGACTATAAGAATGATAGCTTGGCCTATGAGTATCGTTATAGACCAGTCCATTACAGTTTGTGAGAAATTTATTTCTGAAAAAATTAAAACTTTATTTAAAAAACAGACAATTAGTATGTGGGCCATAGTATGCCAATTTGATTTTTTTTTTTTAATATTGCATTAAAATACTCATCTTGATTGCTGATTCATGTTGGTTCCTCTTTTCATGCCCCCTTAAAACTTGCACTTGAGATGAATGCTTCCCTTGCCTCACCCCAGGCTTTGCCCTGATGCAATGTCTGTGTTTTCTCACAGCCACCAGTCACTAAAAGTCTAGTAACCAACTGTAAACCAGTAACTGATAAAATCCACAAAGCATATAAGGACAAAAACAAATACAGGTAAGTACTGTATACATTTTCTCTTTGTTTCATTTAAGAATAATTATGAGCGTGGTATTTTCATAATTTTACCATAGTTTATCTATTAACCATCCTTTGAAATTTATATGTGATTGTTCTCTTTAGTAATATGGAAAGATTAAGTCGTCCTGAGAATGTTGGTTCTTTAAAGTTTTATAAAACTTTCTTATTGAAATTTTGTTTTACATATTCATATACATATTTACACTCATTATGTTTTGATAATTAGGTTTGAAATCATGGGAGAAGAAGAAATTGCTTTTAAGATGATTCGTACCAATGTTTCTCATGTAGTTGGCCAGTTGGATGATATAAGAAAAAACCCCAGGTACTGTTTTGTTTTGAATTTAGAACATTTTAGGTTCATAGCACAATTGAATAGAATGGACAGAGAATTCCAATAACTTTGAAAATATCTTTAATCATGCAAGTAAACATGAAAAAAAAGGCAGCAGTACTAGAGAGAAAGGAGTGCCTTAGTTTTGTTTGGAGCAGATGGAAACCTCTAATGGTGGTGATAATGTTTGAATTAAGAGATGGGAGTTGTGAGTTGAGATCGGCCCCCCATGCACAGGGATTGGCATGGATATCTCTGAGTCCAGCAACAGGACTGTTCAGTGAGGCTGAGGGTGCGTTGTAGGGTAGGTGAGGCCACATGACTGGGACTCTTAGAAATTTCTATTTTTCTATTTCTTTTATAGTAAAAAAAAATATTTCTGTTAAAGAAAATAGATTTCTATTTTTAGAAATAGGGGGTTCCAGAGAAATTGTTGTGATTAGACCTGTCTTTGCAATTCAAAGGAAAGTTCAAATTAGCTTCTGAGGAAAAAGGAATGCTACCATAGTTGTGAAAATTAATCCAGCAAACTGCAGTCATTCTTTGGGAATGAATGAAGTGTTCAGCTTTACATAGCCCTGAAAATTTCCAGCCTCACCTCCAACAGTTGCCCTAGTTTGATAAAATTGGTTAAAATCTGCATTTTGAGTTTTGAATTTCAGTGGGAAATAGAAGTAGTTTCTTGAGAAAAGGCCATTGATACGTGAAGTTCAGTGTTTTCATCTGAGTCTTTTAAATGCTTTTGGAAGTTTTCAGTTGCCCCCTCATTTACATTATGATTTTAATTATACATGATCAGAAGTGTAAAATTTCCAGGCATTTTAAAGCCAGGGAATTTTTCCTTAAAATTTCATTCTCGTTTCTTTTGGGGGATGGGCGGAGGTATAGAATTTTAAGAAAAATGAAAATATTTAACACTTACATAGTATATTCATAAAATATTTTATTTCCTACAAAATACCATTTCCCACAAGCTAAAAAAACAATAAGTCATAATAATTAAGAACCATCTAGTTGGCAGCTTTTTGGATATGCTCTTCCCTCTGTTCAGAATGCCCTGCTCTAAAAACTAAGAGCCAGTTTTGGTACTTGCTTTTTGCTTCCCCCATCCTGTTAATGTGCTCACTCAGTCATAGGTTATCTGTAGTAAAACCAAGTGAGAACTTAGTGTTTTTAGTTGTACCCTATACGTTCATGTCCTGTGCTAGTTTAAAAGTCATTGGGTGAGCAAATTCACAGACATCTTCATGTAACTTAAAGGGTTCAGGTTTTGCTAAGAAGATCCAAGTCAAGACAGGCTTTTCCAGCATTGTCTACTAGGCTCAGATCCCTCCCATGGACCTGAACAGATTTTATCATTTTTAGCTCTTCTGTTTTACTTTTCTGAGGCTCACTTTAAAGTCAGGAGTGGAAAACCTGCCTTCTGACTGGTGTTAAGGACAGGTTTATCGCATTAACAGGGAATCTGGGATCGGCAGGAGCATCTGGGCTCTGCTGCCTTCCTTATGTCGCTTCATCCCCAGGGTGGAGGCAGGCCTGCGCCACAGTTCTTATGTCCCTGCAGACACAGCCATGTGCTGAGTCAGGTGAGGTTGCCTCCCTTTGAGTCAGTTCACAGGGGCAGAAATACTGAGCAAAGTGCAAGTTCTTTTGGGAAAGAGAGGGGAGTGTGTGCTGGGTACCCCACATGGTCTGCTTTGGTTACTCTGTATCTACACATTCTCTTTGTCTCATACCCATACTTTTCTTCTTTACATTTTCCCAACTGTTGGAAAAATTTTGAAGATACAGAAAGACTGAAAACAATAGTACATTAAACTCAGACTCTTAAATTTTTAGTGTTTTGTTATGTCTGATCTCTCGCTTCATCTCTCTATACAGACTAACACACACACAGGTTTGGTTTTTCTTTTGTTTGCTGGACCATTTGAAAATTAGTTGCAGACAATGATACGCTAATTTACCCTCATTATCATAGCATAGGTCTTTTAAACAAAGTTATTCTCATTTATACCATAGGACTGTTCACACATATCCAAAAACCTTAACACCAACTAAATAATACCATCGAATAGATGGTCTATACTCAAATTTCCCGAGGTGCCTCCAAAGGCCCTTTTTAGCTGTTCTTTGTTTTTAGTCTAGGAAGCAGTCAGGGCTCCTGTACTGTATCTGGTGGACATAACTCTTTAATATCCTTTAATCAAAAGCATTCTCCAAGTTTAAAGAAGAGATAGGGCCATGAACTTTCACTTACTCATCACTCATCTTCAGTAAGAAGCAACTAGTTGATCTTGTTTCATCTGAACACACCCACTCCTTCACTACTACTTCCCAGTTATTTTAAAGTAAATTTCAGTCACTGTATCCTTTTTTTTTTTTGTAAAATTTTCAGTATATATCTCTAAATTAAAAGGATTTCTTGAAAATAACCATAATACCATTATTTATTCCTTAACATGATAACCTATCTGGCCCCTGTACACATTTTTCCCCCATTGTCTTTTATAAGCATTTATGTTTTTAACTTTGTTGGCTTGAAATGGTATCAAGTACATTCATTACAATTATGTCTATAGGTTCCCCCATCTCTCTCTCTCTCTCTCTCTCTTTAATCCATATGCATTTTTGCATGTGCATTGGTATAGAGCTGTCTGCCAATGCAGGAGACGTAAGAGACACGGGTTCGATCCCTGGGCCAGGAAGATCCCCTGGAGGAAGGCATGGCAACCCACTCCAATATTCTTGCCTGGAGAATCCCATGGACAGAAGAGCCCGGCAGGCTGCAGTCCATGGGGTCACAGAGTCCAACACAACTGAAGAAACTTAAAATGCACGCACATGAAGAAATCAGATTACATATTCTGTAGATTTCCTGAACCTTGAACATTTCTTATCGTCTCCCAGTTATCTAATGTGTTCCTGTGTCTTCTGTGTTTCCTGTGGGTGGCAGGATCTGAGGACTTTATTATACTTGATAAAATTGTAAAAACAAAATTTAAATGTAATTCAGGGGTGGTGTTATCTCTACCGACCATTTTAATGGGCCCTCAACTTATTGACTTTTGCCTCGAAGGAACTTGAAACAAGTTGGGAAGCACCACTGTAATTTACTTTTTGCTGAAACTCATCATACAGCCTAGTTGGAGACGTGTCAACATTAAGAAGTCATCAACCTCATAAAATCTGTAGCTATAAGGAACCATCTCTATCTCAGCTGTCTACATGACTGTTCTTAGTAATGTAATTCTGTCAGTTCAGAGAACTCAGTTGTAGGCACTTACTAGTTTTTCCCTGGATGTTAAAAGAGTGCTTCAGTCAGTTAACACTAAACTGGGCATGTGCCAACCCCAAACAGCAATTAAAATAATGTATTCCTATAGCTAGAAGGCATATTCAAAATTATCTATCATCCCTAGTTCTTTTTGTTTTATAGGAGAGAAATATCTAAGGAAAAATTTTACAGACTGTCATTCCCCCAGAGAATCATATCAGTAAATGCCACAACTTGGGACATAAGTCCATTTAAAACATATTCCAAATCCACACTTCTTGTTTTGTTAGGTAAGGATCATCCTCATAAGAACCAATAACAACCCTGGGTCTCTGTTGTCTCCAGGAAGTTTGTCTGTCTGAATGACAACATTGACCACAATCATAAAGATGCCCAGACAGTGAAGGCTGTTCTCAGGGACTTCTACGAATCCATGTTCCCCATCCCATCCCAGTTTGAGCTGCCAAGGGAGTACCGAAACCGTTTCCTTCATATGCATGAGCTGCAGGAATGGTAAGTGTCCATGTTTCATATACGTGTATGTTTTTCTTCTTTAGAGTGATGAAGTTTCTTTACTTTGTTATTTTCTCTAATTTCTTTGTAAAAAGACATGTATAGTTTTTATTGATCTAATTGGTCGAGTACATCTGCTGAGCTTTATTCGTCATCATTGCCCTCAGAGTGGCTTCCCTGTTTCTTGAGTACCTGCTGTACAGCCGACACTGTGCTGGGCAGTATATTTACTCTTTACAATGAAAAGTGCTACTCTGACCACCACAGATGAGATGAGAGTTAGGAATAGAAGTGAGTGGTTTTCTCTCTGAGCTGGTTGTTGGTCCTCTTAATGTAGGAAACACAGGAGGAAGAACAGTACAGGGGAGGGTGCCATTTTGAATATGTGGCTTGGGTTGGAGACACCCCCTACCAGGCAGCTGTGAATGACTCTGGAACTCAGCAGAGGCTATTAGCATATCTTATAAGCCTTATGTTAAGCATTTATTTAATCTTCATAAAAATTATTATTTCCAAATTACAGACGAGAAACCTGCCATATTTCCCCATGTGCCATGCCCCCCCCAACCCTGCCCCACCTTTATCCTTACTATCCTCTCACCTAGTCTGATTCCATCCTCAGTGTCTCTTATGTTGCTTGTTTCCTTCCATCCTCGCTGCCCTCATCCAGCCCTCATTTTTTCCTTTGCCTGGACTAACTGGACTGCCTGCCTCTGGTCACTTGCTTGTGACATCCATCCTTCAAATAGCCACCCCGATTGTGACACATGTGTGCACACACACATACGCTATATATCATCCCCCTTCCCATTAGAGCATTGTGTACAACCCACAGTGTATGGTTTTCCAGAACAACTGCAGTCCACACCCACCTGCTCTTTCTTGGCTGCATATCGCTGTGTCCTCCAGGCCAGACTGGACTCAGCTCTGCAAGGCCTGGGTTTCCAGTCTGCTCATGCTCCTCCCCTTTCTCAGCCACGGCTTTCCTGCCCCACTTCAAGGCTTAAATGAAGCGTCACCATCTGTTTGATGCACTCCTCATTTCACTGTTTCTCTGCAAGACTGCTTTTGATAATAGGTATCTCTGTCCACCTTGTGTGGTGGCTGGTTATCTGCACATCAGCACCTCCCCAGGTTCACAGGTGCTTTAGAGCAGGGACCTCTCCTCATCACTATCCACAGGAAGTGTTTACTAGGTGATTGCATGAATAAATGTGCTGTGCTGTGCTTAGTTGCTCAGTCGTGTCCAATTCTTTGTGACCCCATGGACTGCAGCCCACCAGGCCCCTCTGTCCATGGGGATTCTCCAGGCAAGAATACTGGAGTGGGTTGCCATGCCCTCCTCCAGGGGATCTTCCCAACCCAGGGACCGAACCCAGGTCTTCCGCATTGCAGGCAGATTCTTTACCAACTGAACCACCAGGGAAGCCGTAATTCAATATGACAGTCAAATTGCACACACTCTAACATCAGTTTGAATAGCAGACATGAAAATCTTAGCTCCAAAAACTTCTTTTAGGGTCAAGAAAGAGCAGGTCTAAGCTCAATACCTATGAGACTTGAGACATGGCCCAAAATTCTGCTTGCAGCTGCCAGGTGATGTGTCCACTAACAGCTGAAGTGCAAGCGCTTCACTTGAGCTCTGTTAGAGGCATTTTAACGGTCCAGCAGTGTTGAGGGCGGAGGCTAGGTGCTCAAGCCACTGTGTGGTGGTGACCAGCCTTGCCAAGCTGGCTGGAACTGTTACTGATTCAAATATTTACTGTAACAATGAAAAACCTGAACTCACATGGGAAATGTATAATTATGTTAACGTTTTAGAATTGCCTTCAGACATTGTTTTTGAGTTCCACAACATTGTTTTTTGTTAAGCTAGTATAGTTTGCTAAACTAGTAAATACTATATAGTTAGTTTTACTAGCTAATGATAGTTAAACCTTACACAGAACTACATATTTGCTTTCTTTTTTCTCTGAACAGGAGGGCATATCGAGACAAATTGAAGTTCTGGACTCATTGTGTGCTAGCAACATTGATTATGTTTACTGTATTCTCATTTTTTGCTGAACAGGTAAGTTTTATCAATTTTATGTGGATGTCAATTTCTTGGCATCTAATTTTTTTTTTTTTTTTAAGAAAATGATATAAATTCATAACAAGAAAATGTTTATTTCTCCTATTGGCTTATAGCTCATATGTCAAATATTTCATAATATTCAGGCAGCAGTCACAACTGCCTTTTTAAAATCTATCTTCTAAACCTATTACCAATATTCTTTGTTCGTGGAGTTCAGTAAATAGAGCTTTTCAGTTTTAGCCTGAGGTCTACAAGTCAAACTATTTTAAACCAAAAAAACTACCCAGAATCTGCATCTGATACTAATTTTTTGTGGGTCTCCAATCTTCTTTCTTTTAATCTTTCTAAAAGAGACCACAGTGTCTTGATCTGCAGGCCTCCTCCAGTTCTGCCAATGGCGCCTGGCTCATGCGCCAGGCCATCCTCTCCCATCTACGTTTCTTCCTTGAATTGCTGGCAGTTCTTCCCCAGGCAGGCAAGCACACAGCCTCCTTCATGGGACAGTCCGGAAGTAAGAGGGAGATTTGTGAGGTCAAAAGAGGAATAAGAGAATCCTCTTCAGGCCACAGCAGATGTGAAATTCTCAGAAAGAAGAAAAAGGATTCAAGGAAGGGGGAATAGTGTCGGGCTGACCTGACCTGTGCCGGGCAGGTGAACCCACCTCAGCCTCCTTCCTGGTGATTCTGGAGTGAGGCTTATCTGGCGGTCACTGTGGGATGTTTTCACTGAGTTTATTTACACCGAGGAGGCAGTGGCGGCCTGAGAACTGAGAGCTTTAGGATAAACACTCCCAGGCTTCCTGCTGTGGATGGAAGGAAATTCCGGAAAGAAAGGTCTGGCAGGCAAGAAGTTTCACCTTTGTCCACCTCCCAGGGAATAGAAACGTCACTCTTGATTGTGTTGCCATTGTTCTTGGCAAGTAAAAATCTTGGGAAGAAATCTTATGCTGTGCCTGCTTTTGAAGAGAGTCCAATGAGGAGGCTGTGGGTCAGCTGTGTGCTGGCTGAAAGGAGCAGCTGGAGGCCGTGGAAGGAACAAGAGGGTCTTTGCTTACTGTTGTTTATACCAGCAGGAGGGGGAAAGGAAGAATAAATCCCCTCTCCTCCCTGGCACCTTGTTCTTTACCAGCTTGAATCAAATTCCTTACCTTCTACCATACTCACAAACAAACCAAGGCTGCCCCTTCCTCTGCCCAGGAATCCAGCTTGTCCAGAACACTGTAGTCCATGCTTGGGCACACCCCACTCTCACCTCAAGATGGAGGATTAGAAATTGAAACCGTAAAGAACACATTTTTCTCATTGAAACTTTCTTCTAACGGTGGTCAGGTTTTCTATTTCAGATGTATCATGGATAAACTGTTTCTGTTAGAAGTATTTATTCCAAGTTCTAATCTACAAAGTCATAGATGAACTTTTGCATTTCAGCCTATTCATAAACTTGAAAATACAGGTAATGCCCAATGATTGTTGATATGGTTACTAAGTACAGGGAAACAATGATGATAGAACTCTTAAAAAAAAAGTTAAAATTCTAGCTTACACATGCTCAGTTCAGTTGCTCAGTCATGTCTGACTCTGCGACCCCATGAATTGCAGCACGCTGGGCCTCCCTGTCCATCACCAACTCCCAGAGTTCACTCAAACTCATGTCCATTGAGTCGGTAATGCCATCTAGCCATCTCATCCTCTGTCGTCCCCTTCTCCTCCTGCCCCCAATCCCTCCCAGCATCAGAGTCTTTTCCAATGAGTCAACTCTTCGCATGAGGTGGCCAAAGTATTGGAGTTTCAGCTTTAGCATCAGTTCTTCCAAAGAACACTCAGGACTGATCTCCTTTAGAATGGACTGGTTGGATCTCCTTGCAGTCCAAGGGACTCTCAAGAGTCTTCTCCAACACCACAGTTCAAAAGCATCAATTCTTTGGCACTCAGCTTTCTTTACAGTCCAACTCTCACATCCATACATGACCACTGGAAAAACCATAGCCTTGACTAGATGGACCTTTGTTGGCAAAGTAATGTCTCTGCTTTTGAATATGCTGTCTAGGTTGGTCATAACTTTCCTTCCAAGGAGTAAGCGTCTTTTCATTTCATGGCTGCAGTCACCATCTGCAGTGAATTTGGAGCCCAGAAAAATGAAGTCTGACACTGTTTCCACTGTTTCCCCATCTATTTCCCATGAAGTGATGACACGTGTAGTTGTCTTCAAACCCAGAGACGTATCTTAATAGGTGAAGAAGAGTCGGTGTCCTTCAGTGCAAAGACTTGACAGACATCTTGAAAATAAATACATGTGGTAATTGTTATATAAAAATATGTAGTTTTTATAGATCTTAAAGAAAAAGAAACGGGAAAAAATAATTTGAACCCTATAAAAAGCCATTAGTTTTGTTTTGAGGGGAGGAATGATGGAGCCATGTTTGCCGTCTGTTCTTTATGTATAGGGCTAGGGAAAGATTAAGGTCATATGACCCTCAGCAAGAAAGTTAAAGTTTGTCAACCTGGAAAATTAACAATTTATCTTCTGTCTTTCATCCTTTAGTTAATTGCACTTAAGCGGAAGATATTTCCCAGAAGGAGGATACACAAAGAAGCGAGTCCTGATCGAATCAGGGTATAAAAGATCTCCATCAGAAAATCTACCTCAGCATTCACTGAGCATTTGAAAACTCGGCATCAGAGATGTCTTCGTGATGTGATGCTCAGCCAGCTTGGCCTGCAGAAGGGAAAACACCCAGTACAGTACTTCTGGCGTGAGCATAGCCTGCTGACCAGGAACTGCTTAGCCCACACAGAGAAGACTTGCGTGTTGAGCAGCTCTGGTTTTACTTCTAAAACATTTGCTCATGGACCTGTCTGTCATTCTTGAAATGAAGTAGCTCACGGATGAGAGACAGAGGTTGCTATGGGAACTGAGCAGCTAGCTAAAATGAGACGCCTAAGCCACCTTGAGTGCTGTTGCTAAGAGTCCCCAGTCTTTTGCATTCCAAAGCTTTTTGCTGTGGTTTTACCTTTTTTTTGGGGGGGGGGGGGTTCTTTTTTTCCATCTCTCATTTTTAAAGTAGCTACTAAGTTAACTAAGTTATTCTTCCTTTCAAAAACAATGAATTAGGATGTGTAACATGTTTTTATAGATATTATTTAAATAATGCAGCAGTAACACATCCTATTGACAATTTCTAAATTATAAATTTTATTAACATTGAAGACTATGTGATCTTAATCTACTTGCCATGACTTATGAACTCAATGACAGACATCTGATATTTGTACTTATTTTCTTTAGCCCCTAAGAATACTGTGATTTTATGTGCAGACCTGATTACAAAGGGCTAGAGTTAAGTAGCAGAGCTACTTCATAGATGTAATTATGTTTTGAAGATGTACATATTGAAAAAGAAGTGCCTCATTTTAGAAATGAGTAGTGCTGATGGTACTGGCACATAACAGTGGTGTCTTTTTTTAAATACTCACCAGTATATTCCAGTAGCTGTCTCTCAGTCAGCTTCATGTAATGCAGGGTCAGGAAACTTTTTCTTTAAAATGCCACAGAGAGTAAATACTTGCCGGCCACATGGGTCTGTGTTGCATATTCTTTATTTAGTTTAGCTTTTGTTTTAATAATCTTTTTAAAATGTCAAAACCATGTCTAACTTGCAGCTGTACAAACAGGCCATAGGCCATGATACAGAATTAGTATTCTCATGTGTAAGTAAGCCTTGACGTTCAGCCATGTTTTATGTCATTGTACTGTGGATTTATGAAGACCAGATTCCATGGGTCCTTTTTGAATTCTTGACAGGTATTTTAGATCATGATCTTAACAGTATTCTTTCAAAATGGCATACACATTTTGTAAAAAGAACGTGTAAATAACTTGTGTTTGTGCTGTAAGAGTTACGTATTTCAAAAACTGAAGTCTCATAAAAACTTAAATTTTATCTGATGCTTTAATTTTTTTTTTTTTTTTTGCAGGTTGCTTGTCCTTTATTTAGTTTTGATCACAGAGACTATCCCAATTTTGCATAAAATCCTCTTGATACTGATACAGTATTACGGCATAAAAGATTCAAAGTGCCACTAGACCTAAGGACCAATTCTTTTAACCATAAACCATGGTGCTGGGTAATGTTTGAATGGGAACAGTTGATATGGATGGTCAGATGAAAGATACCAAAATGTCATGATGCTTTAATTTTTAATCTTTGAGGAGTGAGTTTATCTAGATTCAGCAATCATCTGAGTGCTTACATGGCATGTCAGGGGCTTCCCAGGTGGCTCAGTGGTAAAGAATCCGTCTGCAATGCAGGAGACGCAGGTTTGATTCCTGGGTGGGAAAGAACCCCTGGAGAAGAAAATGGCAACTCACTCCAGTATTCTTGCCTGGAAAATCGCAGGGTCAGAGGAGCCTGGTGGGCTGTAGTCCATCGGGTTAGAAAAGAGTTGGACACGACTTAGCGACTAAACATTAAGTGGAAGTTAAGTTTCCACGACTGAAATTAAGTGGAAAATAGTGTAAGGACAGGTTGGTAGTATTACTGCCTGGAGAATGTCATTATATGGGTGAAAGTGAAATCGCTCAGTCATGTCTGACTCTTTGCGACCCTTGTAGCCCACCAGGCTCCTCGGTCCATGGGATTCTCCAGGCAAGAATACTGGAGTGGGTTGCCATTTCCTTCTCCAGGGGATCGTCCCAACCCAGGGATCGAACCCAGGTCTCCCACATTGCAGGCAGACGCTTTAACCTCTGAGCCACCAGGGAAGCCTATATGGGAGAAAATAAGTTCTAAATAGGATTTGTGTGGTAAAAATTTAGGGGTTATCTGGGTATCATTGTTAAAGTGAAGAATTCTAGAAAAGTTCAAGAAATGAACATTTGGGTGTGATGGAGATTTCTGGTTAGGTGAACATAATCCACACTTTATTAGGAGCTTAATAGATAATGAGATGGATAACAGAATTGCAATACAGAATCATTTACCTAATGATTCAGTAGAATCAGTAGAACAAAGGAACCTCAGAAGTCATGGGCAGTCACGTGTCTTCAAGAATTTTAACAAGAAAGGAAAACCATAGGGCAGTCTACCTCATAAGAATGCCAAATGAAACATTAGAAAATGCAGGTTGGCCAACACTTGGACATTGGTGTAATTCATATCAGTAGGACCAAAAAAGGAAACTGCATGATAATCTTTTTTTAAAGAAAGCACAGTAAAGCAGTTATCCTCCAATTAAAAAATAAAGCATGGTCCATTGAGACTAAGAAATAATTGAGAGTCTAGCATAATAACTTCCCCATTTATCAATAGTTTTCAACATTTTTGCCAATTTGTTTGCTCTACTATTTTTCTTCATTGGTATATTTTAAAGTAAATCCTAGACTTCTTAGAGACAAGAAGACAGGGGAGGTGAAGGGCTTCTTATCAGTCTAACTGCTCCTCTTTCCCATTTGCCTTGATAACAGCTCTGCTTACTGAACACATTTTATGTGCTAAATGCACAAATCTAACAAGTTGCTTAAGGAAAAGAGGGGTACAGGAGACATACCCTGAAGAACCATGGCTCAGCACTGCCCATCCCTGCCCCTCTCTGCATGTCAGCATTTCTCCCCGCGATGGAGAAGTGGCAGTTCCTGGCCCCCATCCCCCCGAGAGGCAGGAAGCTTCCTCTCTGGCTCAGGTAGTGAAAACCCTGGTGGAGATGAGTTACTGTGATTGGCTTACTCTAGGTTCTGTCCACACGTCTGTGGCCAGAATATGCAGACATTTACCAAAAGCAGGGGAGGGGTGTTGGGCTAATAAAAACACACCACTCCAGCTTCATGGAACAGAGATTGGGTACATGTAAACAACCAGGGTTCTAGATTATTGAGTCAAGTTGAAGGCAAGCTGCCATATTTGAAAGCAAGAATACAGTGGACCTTATAATTTTTTCATTATTAAAAGGATTCAAAGAAATGTATGGAAAGCATCAATACATCAATACAGAATACAGTAGCTGTCCAAAATGGTTCACAGTTAGCCTCAAGTTCTTGATCTTCCTGCTGCCTTTTCCTCCCCTGGCCACACACATCTCATTTTCCAAAACATGTTGTGCACTTCTATGCCTCTGTTCCCTTATAGATGCTGTTCTTAAAGCTTTACCTGTGCTTTCCTTACCTGTTGTACCTCCTTGTACCTCCAGGTTCCATCACCAATAGCTGATCTACTAAGACATTTTCTATAAGACTAGCTATGACTATGACTAAAGGAATAAGGGATATAATGTTTAGGCTTTCAAATGACCTTGACAAGATTCTACAGCCCCACTGACTAAATAAGAGGGAGGGGGATCAAGATGGAGTAAGAAGATGTGGAGCTCACCTCCCCCCACAAACGCATGAAAAGTACATCTATGTGTGGAACAATTCTCATGGAAAACAGAATTGGCAGAATAATTCCTATACACCAAGGATGCAAGAAGGATTCCCACGTGGTGGGGTGGAACAAAAAAGAAAGCTTTGGGTAGAGACCTGTTGCCCTGGGATGGGACTCAGAAAGAAGGGGAGGGGTGATCACAAGGGCAGACACATGCCCTGCCTGGGGAGTGAGTGGGTCGAGCCGCAAGCTAGGCATCTCATGCAGAGGAGAGAAGTAGACTAGACTCCACTCCTGAGAAGTACAAGGGCACTGGCGTGTCCCCAGACCCAGTGGTGTCTACCCTAATGATTGCTGTCTCACCGTGCTCCCCAGTCTGAGCTGAATGACCACCCCAGCCTCTCTCACTCCACACCACCAGTTGGTACTGGGGCTAGGGCAGCCAGGTCCTGGGAAAAGATTTAGGGTGGAGAAGTGGTCCAGGGAGGGATTATGATATGGGTCAGGTAGGCGGAGGCCACTGGTATTTACTCAAACAGCATCATAGATGCAAGCCACACTTCTGACGGTGGCCCAGCTGCTTCAATTCCCACAACCAGAATACCACAAGCCCCAGCCAAGCGAATACTCGAGCCCTCTCCATTCCACACCATAACCTTGCTCTAGATCGGTGACAACCAGAGTCGGGGAGAAGATGCGACCTTGGGCTACATTTGAGCAGAGCCGCAGGCACTTATACAGGCAGCACATGGGGCCTCTGTGAGCTACACTCACTTACATCAGCTGTACCCTCCTTTGGGGCAAAGACCCCAGTGCAGGGAGAAGGAAAAACACACCCTTAAATGGAACACAGCCAACTCAAGTCTGACCCTCAGGGCACCCACTCCAGTCACTTGGGAACAGACCCCCACCCCTGCCACTGAGCAGAGAGGAAGTCTACCTCATCTGTGCAGGCTCTGGCTCTGCCAACACCAGCCACACTCCCTATCAAGTAGACAGTACAACACTGAGGAAAGGTGTGGCTGGCATCTACGTCAAATCCAGCCTTCACACCAGACATTGGGCACACGAAGTCTACCCAGGGATCCTCTCAAATAAAGACATCCCATCCCAAGACAACAGATAACTGTTTAACCTAAATTCATAGAAATGGACAAAGGTAAGTAAAATGATAAGGCAGAGGGATTACTCTCAAAAGAGTAAAAGAAAACCCCTGAAAAAATAATGCAACAGTGATAATCAGTCTACCACACAATGAATTCAAGATGTTGATAATAAAAATGCTAACTGAATTAGGAGAATCAATCTAAATACAGATAATTTTAACAAGAAACTGGAAACTTAAAGCTTAATAAAAAACAGATAATTCAATTTCTGGGATAAAAAGCACTCGAAGTAATGATAGACAACTAAATAATGCAGAAGAACACATAAGTGATCTGGAAGATTGAATAATGGAAATCACCTAATTGAAACAGCCAGCAGAAAGGCACAGATTAAAAAAAAAAAAAACCCACAGCAACATAAGAGATCTATGCTGCTGCTACTGCTGCTAAGTCGCTTCAGTCATGTCCGACTCTGCGACCCCATAGACGGCAGCCCACCAGGCCCCACCATCCCTGGGATTCTCCAGGCAAGAACACTGGAGCGGGTTGACATTTCCTCCAGTGCATGAAAGTGAAAAGTGAAAGTGAAGTCACTCAGTCGTGTCCGACTCTTTGCAACCCCATGGGCAGTAGCCTGCACCAGGCTCCTCCGTCCATGGGATTTTCTAGGCAAGAGTACTGGAGTGGGTTGCCATTAAGAGAGATGGAAATTGAAAATGTATTTGAAGAACTTTTGAATAAATTTTGAAAAATTCCCAAACCTAAAGAAGGAAACATATTTAGGTACAAAAAGCCCAAGAGATGAACTCTAACAGACCCACACCAAGACATATCATAATTTAAATGGCAAAAGTTAAAGAGAATTCCAAAGGCAGCAAGAGAGGAAGAGAGGCATACACAAGGAAAGTTACATAAGGCCATCAGCTGATTATTCTGCAGAAAATTTGAAGGTCAGAAGAGAGTAACAAAACATTCAAAGTCTAAAACAGAAAAATCTGCAACCAAGAATACTCTACCCTGCAAGATTATTGTTTAGGATAGATGGAGAGATAAAGAATTTCTCAGACAGGCAAAAATAAAGTAGTCAGCAATATTGAGCCTACCCCGAAAGAAGTGTTGAAGGGTCTTCTCTGAAAGGGAAAAAAATCCTAATAGGAAAGACATATATGTAGTAAGGATTGAAGACCACTTAAATAAGTCAGTACATAGATTTAAACATTTTTAAAAATCAAAAAGCAACTATAACTACAATAAACTGTAAAGGGATAAGCATGAAGGTATAAAATATGATATGAAAAACAAAACATGGAGGAAGGGAATAGAAACTAGATCTTTTATGGACTTATAATAAGTGAAGAA
Source organism: Bubalus bubalis (assembly GCF_019923935.1). Taxonomy (NCBI): domain Eukaryota; kingdom Metazoa; phylum Chordata; class Mammalia; order Artiodactyla; family Bovidae; genus Bubalus; species Bubalus bubalis. Next base: position 54,550,233 of record NC_059160.1, read on the forward strand.
AGGGAAAGACAAATACCATATGATATTCACTTATATGTGGAATCTAAAATATGACACAAATGAACCAATCTAAAACAGAAACAGACTTACAGGTGTCAAAACTAAACAATGAGATTAGCACATTCTCTTATACCATATACAAAAATGAAATGGTTTAAAAACCTAAATGTGAAGCCTGAAACCATAAAACTCCTAAAAGACAACATAGACAACTCCTAAAAGCAACACTGTCTGTGCCTTGTGGCATGCGTGATCTTAGCTCCCTGACCAGGGATCAAACCCTAGCCCCCTGCCTTGGAAGCATGGACCCTTAACCACTGGACCACTGGGGAAGTCTCAAGCAGAACACTCTGACATAAATTGTAGCCGTGTTATCTTGGATCAGTCTCCTAAGGCAAAAGAAGTGAAAGCAAAACCAAACAAACTTTTGCATGGCCAAGGAAACCAAAATTGAACAGAAGAGAATGTTTGCAAACGATGTAACTGACAAAATGTCAGTATCCAAAATATACACTATCAGAAAAATAAACAATCCAATCAAGAAAATGGGAAGATATGAATAGACATTTTTCCAAAGAAGACATACAGATTACCAATAGGCACATGAAAAAATGCTCAACATCACTAATTATTAGAGAAATGCAAATCAAAAGCACAATGAGTTATCTCCTCATACCTGTCAGAATAGCTATCAAAAAGTCTACAAGTAACAAAATTTTGATTTTTGAGAAAAGGGAGCCCTCATACACTATTGGTAGGAATGTAAACTGGTGTAGCCCTTATGGAAAACAGTATGAAAGTTCCTCAAAAATCTAAAAATCAAAATACCATATGATCCAGCAATTGCACTCCTCAGTATACACCCAGAAAAAAATGAAAACACTAATTCGAATAGATATAGGCATCAAAATGTTCATAGAAACACTGTTTACAATAGTTAAAAAAAAAAAAATGGAAGCAACCCAAGTGCCCATCAACAGACACCTTGGTAAAGAAGATATGGTGGGCTTCCCCCGTGGCTCAGTGGTAAAGAATCCACCTGCCGGTGCAGGGTTTGATCCCTCGTCCAGGAATATCCCACATGCCAAAAAAGCAACTAAGCCCGTGCATCACAACCACTGAGCCCGTGCTCGAGAGCCCCAAAGCTGCAACTACTGAAGCCAGGGCACTACGGCCCGTGTTCTTCAACAACAGAAGCCGTCCCAGTGAGAAGCCCGAGCACCACAGCTAGAGAGTGGCCCCTGCTCTCTGCAACTAGAGACAAGCCAGAGCAGCAATGAAGACCCAGCAAAGCCAAAATGAAATAAATATAAAAAAGAAGATGCAGTGTAGGGAATTCCCTGGTGGTTCCGTGGTTGAGACTCGATGCTTTCACTGTCACGGGCCTGAGTTCAATCCCTGGTTGGGGAATTTAGATCCCACAAGCCTAGCAGCATAGCCCCCACCCCCCAAAAAAGATGTGCTCTCAAGAAGAAAATAAATCAGACAGAAAAACAAATACTATATGATATCACTTATACGTGGAATCTAAAAAAAAAAAGTACCAATAAATGTATATGCAAAACAGAAATTGACTCACAGATACAGAGAACAAACTTGTACCAAAGGGAAGAAGTGAGGGGAAAGGGACAAATTAGGGGTATGGGATTGATAGATACAGACTACTATAAATGAAATAGATAAGCAACAAGGATATACTGTATGGCACAGGAAATAATACTTATTATCTTGTAATAACCTATAATGGAATATAATCTACAAAAACACTGAATCATTATGCTACACCTGAAACTAACACAATATTACAAATCAACTATACTTCAATAATAAAATTTGCAACAATTAGAAAAAAGAAAATGAGGAAACATTTTGTCAGGAATCCAGGTAATTAGAGGGAATAATTGGGCAATGATACTCAGGGAGATAGTGAAGGAGGAAGCCTGGTCTGCTGCAGTCCATGGGGTCACAAAGAGTCCCACAAACTAGCAACTGAACAACAACAACAACATATATGGAGACGTATTAACAATGCAGTCGTATAAGATTAGCCCTGAGACTTGAACTTGTTAGTTAAGTGCAATCAGTCAATAAAATCCTGAAGTCTTTGCCAAATCTTAAAGAGGTAAAAATACATGATTAAAACCAGGAAAAAAAGTTGGAGAACTGGTAGGTACAAAAGTCCAAAAAGATACTTTTAATTTATTTGGGGGAAAATGCATATATGTAGAGAAGAAACGAAATAATACCCCAAATTTAAAATTGTGTATTGTCTCTTAGTAGTGAGATTATGAGTGAATTTCATTTCCTTCATAAATTATTTATTTTCTAAAAGTTGTTTTAGAATGAATACTTTGTAACTAGAATAATTTAACAGTGAATATTAGGTAGAATTATAATGACCCATGTTAAATTTTTTTGTGGCAAGTACAATGCTTTTTATCAGCCAATTCCAGGAAAGTTAATTTTGAAAATCCTATAAATGCCTAGCTCCATTTTAGGAGACTATATGATGAAACAGTCATTCTAGTGCTTACATATTTATTAATGGTGGGATATGGATTAAAAACTGAAACCCAAACATAGAGGAAATCTCATTTGGAGCTAGGAAAGTCAAAAGATGACATAACCCAATCTTGATTATTCACAAAGCAGATAATTCTTTCATCTCCTTTGTTCTTGTTTTTCCCCCCACATTTTTAAGTTTCCTAACATTTGAGAAAATAAGCAATGGTTTTAATAAGTCAGCAGATGGAGATGTTGAGCTGCCCTTGTTAATGCGACAAATCAAATTAGTGGTTCCAAACTTTCGTTAGCATGGTAATAACCTGGAGAATGAATTTAAAAAGCAGATTCCCAGTCTCCACCCACACAGTTTAGTAGCCTGTGGATGGGGCCTGGGAATCTGGACTTTAACACTCCTTTCTCCCACTCCAGCACATGCCCCACTTCATCTTCTGCAAGTGTTCCTGGTACAGGTTGGCCCATGAACCATACTTTGAAAAACTGGTATTTGAACTCATATGTATATACGAAAACATTTAGCATAGTGCAAACTGAGAGGGAAAAAACAAGTAAAACCAATTCCTGGGGAACTCCAACATCTAAAGAGGAGGAAGAGTTAGCAACGTCCTGAGAAGTTTCCAAAAGAGGAATAACAAGAGAATGCATAACTATGGAAATCAAAGAAAGACAGCATGAGGGAAGAAAGGAGTGGAAGTTTACTTTGACTGTTGTTAAGAGTCAAGTGAGTGAGGACCAGAGGATGTCCACTGGATTCAGCAACATGGAGGTCATTTGAGTGAATACCATTTCAAATTAGTAGGAGGGGTCAAAGTTGGCTTAAAGTGGCTTAAAGCACACATGGGAGGAAAAGAAATTGAGGCAACAAGCTTACATAATTCTTTCTAGAATTTTGTAAGAGATCTTACAAAGATCTCTGCAGATAAGGGAAAGAGATAGGAGCACAGCAGTTTGTTTGGAAATAAGGCTCAGGAATTTTTTAAGATGAGAGATTTGAGTATTTGTAAATGTTAAGAGGAACTGAAGAGCCTCTTGGTAAAGGTGAAAGAGGAGAGTGAAAAAGCTGACTTGAAACTCAACATTGAAAAAATGAAGATCATGGCATCCGGTCCCATCACTTCATGGCAAATAGATGGGGAAAAAATGGAAGCAGAGGCAGACTTTATTTTCTTGGGCTCCAAAATCACTGCAGACAGTGACTGCTGCCATGAAATAAAAAGACATTTGCTTCTTGGAAGAAAAGCTATGACAAACCTAGACAGCATATTAAAAGCAGAGACATCACTTTGCCAACAAAGGTCCATATAGTCAATGCTACAGTTTTTCCAGTAATCATGTATGGATGTGAGAGTTGGTGGCTGAGAACCAAAGAACTGATGCTTTTGAACTGTGGTGCTGGAGAAGACTCGAGAGTCTCTTGGACAACAGCAAGGAGATCAAACCAGCCAATTCTAAAAGAAGTCAACCCTGAATATTCATTGGAAGGACTGATACTGAAGCTAAAGCTCCAATACTTTGGCCACCTGATACGAAGAGTCAACTCACTGGAAAAGACCCTGATGCTGGGAAAGATTGAAGGCAAAAGGAGAAGGGGGCGGCAGAGGATGAGATGGTTAGATAGCATCACCAACTCAATGGATATGAATCTGAGCAAACTCCAGGAGATAATGGAGGACAGAGGAGCCTGGCGTGCTATAGTCTGTGGGGTCACAAAGTGTCAGACATGACTTAGCAACTGAAAACAAATGTTAATAAGAGGGACTAAGCTGAGAAAAAGAGAAATAATGGATAATGTAAGATTCTTGGAAGATAAGATGCCATAAAATTCAGATCACAGGCAGGCATGCATGCTACGTCGCTTCAGTCGTGTCTGACTCTTTGCGACCCTATGGACTGTAGCTGCCGGGCTCCTCTGTCCATGGGATTCTCCAGGCAAGAGTACTGGAGTGGGTTGCCATTTCTGCCTCCAGGGGATCTCCCTAACCCAGGGACTGAATCCACAACTCCTGTGTCTCCTGCATTGCAGGTGGATTCTTCATCCCTGAGCCATCCAGGAAGTCCCAGATCACAGAAAAGTCTGAGGAAGAATGGACGGCCAAGATGCAGGTAGGTTGTAGTTGGGTGGCAGGAGTTTTGGGGGGTTCAGTCTGAACTATTTCCTCAGGAAAAAAAAAATATGAAAAGGATCAAATTCTAAGCATGAAGTGAGGTGGCAGGGTTGAACGTGAAATGGAGTAGAAAAGGCTTACTGGAGAGAATGAATAAGCTAGAGGAAGTGGAAGAATCTGCGGGCAATGCTGAGGGCTCAGTTGAAGCTAGGACTCGTAAATTTATATGTTACACATTTGCCCCATTGGGTAAGTTTATTCCGAGATGCCCAAGCTGAAGTAGGCACAGAGAAAAGATAACTGGATTTCTGCATAAGCAACACTTTGCCAGACAAATGCAGTGGAAGCAGAGGTAGTTATTAGCAAGAGACTGAGTGAAATGATGGAATCTGAATCGAAGATATGAAGAGAGGAAAAGTAAAAAGGTAAAGGACTGGAAGTTCTGGTGAATCTGTCAAATGGTTACAGTGGGAACAGATGAAACTGAATGAGCTGGCAAGGTAGGAGGAATTGGTCTGAGGGTAGGATATCTGAAAGGAATTTTGAAGGTGGAACTGCTTCAGGTGCAGCCATAGGAGTTGGAGGACTTTGCGTGGAGTGCAGGGGTAGGGGGCAGTTTAAGGAACTGAGAGGCTAAAGGAAGAGGAAAAGAGTCAAGCTGAGAAGACTGTGCCAGATGTCATAGCACTCAGTGAATGAACAGGGGTGACCAAGAGGCCGATTATCAAGGCTGATTGGAATGTCTGCCAAGAAGTTCAATTTTCCAAACTAAGCTTTCTTTTAAACTGTGATTGCAAAAATATCAACTAGTTATTTATAATCTTGTCCTTTTCAAACCTTCTTAGGAGGCTCGTTTGTTTTGGTGAGTGGAGTTATGGGGGGGATGCAGCAAAAGCATGAGAAAGTTATTTTGTTTACGAAAGAAAAGGATCAGTTCAGTTCAGTCGCTCAGTCATGTCTGACTCTTTGCGACCCCATGAACTGCAGCACGCCAAGCCTCCCTGTCCATCACCAACTCCCGGAGTTCACTCAAATTCACGTGCATCGAGTTGGTGATGCCATCCAGCCATCTCCTCCTACCTCTTCCTTCTCCTTCTACCCTTCTACCCCTTCTCCTCCTACCCTCAATCCCTCCCAGCATCAGAGTCTTTTCCAATGAGTCAACTCTTCACGCGAGGTGGCCAAAGTATTGGAGTTTCAGCTTTAGCATCATTCCTTCCAAAGAAAACCCAGGACTGATCTCCTTTAGAATGGACTGGTTGGATCTCCTTGCAGTCCAAGGGACTCTCAAGAGTCTTCTCCAACACCACAGTTCAAGAGCATCAATTCTTTGGTGCTCAGCCTTCTTCACAGTCCAACTCTCACATCCATACATGACCACTGGAAAAACCATAGCCTTGACTAGACGGACCTTTGTTGGCAAAGTAATGTCTCTGCTTTTGAATATGCTATCTAGGTTGGTCATAACTTTCCTTCCAAGGACTAAGCATCTTTTAATTTCATGGCTGCAGTCACCATCTGCAGTGATTTTGGAGCTCCAGAAAATAAAGTCTGACACCGTTTCCACTGTTTCCCCATCTATTTCTTGACTTCCTACTTTTGCATTCCAGTCCCCTATAATGAAAAGGACGTCTTTTTTGGGTGTTAGTTCTAAAAGGTCTTGTAGGTCTTCATGGAACTGTTCAACATCAGCTTCTTCAGCATTACTGGTTGGGGCATAGACTTGGATTACTGTGATATTGAATGGTTTGCCTTGGAAACGAACAGAGATCATTCTGTTGTTTTTGAGATTGCATCCAAGTACTGCATTTCGGACTCTTTTGCTGACCATGATGGCTACTCTTTTTCTTCTAAGGGATTCCTGCCCGCAGTAGTAGATATAATGGTCATCTGAGTTAAATTCACCCATTCCAGTCCATTTTAGTTCGCTGATTCCTAGATTGTCGACATTCACTCTCGCCATCTCCTGCTTGACCACTTCCATCTGCCTTGATTCATGGACCAATGCTGTAAAGAAGAAAGTGATAGAAGGACTGAAAAGGGAAGAGCCAGGGTAATGGGGAAACAGAAAACCTGAGGTATAATGGGAAGGTGAGCAAGAAAAGACACAGTGGGAGCGGCCTGGCAGCTGTCCTGAAGCTCTCCTAGAGGGCCTTAGGGGAGAAGCACTCCCCAGTTAAAGGGATATCTAGGAAGTTGTTCTGTTTGATGTGCAAAGAGTCAGTTCACCAAACTTAATACAAATCAACATAATCTTGCCAATCATAGGTGGAACTGGATGGGACAACATGTGCGAGACTAGTTTTAAGATTGTGAGAGCAGGGTGACTACCATAGGGTTCTTCCAAATCAGACTATGCAAGCAATTTTCCTTTTTATTAAATAGCTGCCAATTTCTCAATCTTTTTTGAGAAAAACTTTCTCAAAGACTGAAATTCTTTGTGACATCCTATATAATCTAAGTAACTCATATTGAAAGAACTGTTATATTTTACATCTAAAAGTAATCTCCATTTGTTGATAAAATATTCTAATTTTTAAAATAAAAATTTTATTTTTTATGTTAAATATTTCTGCTGTTGGTGTTTGATATTCAGGAAATAGCATACCAGAGACTCAAGTACCCATTATATTATCAGTGTTTATATCTTATATCCACTATTTGCTTTGTGCTGAGTGCCTACTAAGATTTTTTATGCATCATTTCCCTTTTTTTTTTTTGCCCCAGCCTGTGGCATGTGGAGCTTCCCTGACCAGAGACAGTGGAAACATGGAATCTTAACCACTGGACCACTAGGGAAGTCCCCCTATTTCACTTTTTAAAATAAAAAATTCTATGAGATAAATACTATTATTACAGCCGTTATGTTAGTGAAGAAAGAAATGGAGGCTTAAAGTCATTTGACCACGGTATCACAGTTAATAAGTGGCAGTGGTTTAGTTGCTAAGTCGTGTCAAACTCTTGTGACCCCATGGACTGTAGCCTGCCAGGCTCCTCTGTCCATGGGATTCTCCAGGCAAGAATACTGGAGTGTGGTCGCCATTTCCTCCAAATAAATGTCAGAGCCAAATTTAATTTTGTCCTAGATTTTCATGTCACATTTTAAAACATTTTTATGGAGTTTCTCCTTGAATAATATTATACTTCACTTCTAAGATTCTTTTTGGAATTCCTCTTAGTAGGAAGCAGTGATTGCTACTCACCTAAATACTCATTCATCCTTTCCTGGGTCCGCAGCTTGGCAGCATTTGCCAGCCTTCCCAGCTGCTAGGTGTTGACCAGGTGACTGAGCTCTAACCAATAAAATGTGAGTGGAAATAATCTGTGCCACTTCCAAGCCTCGCTCATAACAACCTCCATATTCTTTTCCCCTTCTAGATGTCTGGGATGGCGACCACTTCCAGGGCAAACTTGTAAGTCACATGTTGAAGACTACAGTTTCCACCAGCATGGGCCCCCGACTGACCACATAGATGGAAACTACCCCAAGGACCTGTTCACTTGCCCAGTACTGTTACAAAAGAAATAATTTTTTTTTTGAGTCATTATATATATGATGTCATCCGGTTCACAAAGTTTCACAAAAGAATTTCAAACATTTGGCACCAAAGAGTTCCAATACTAATAAGTTGTTTCAGAGCATAGAAAATGAAAAAAACAAAAATTTTAAATTCTTTTTATAAAGCAAGTATAACATTATTATCAAAACTTGTTAAGGGCAAACATAAAAGACAATTACGGGCCATTGGGCTTCCCTGATACCTCAGTTGGTAAAGAATGCAGGAGACCCCGGTTTGATTCCTGGGTTAGGAAGATTTCCTGGAGAAGGGAAAGGCTACCCATTCCAGGATTCTGGCCTGCAGAATACAGTAGTCTTTATTGTCCATTGGGTCGCAAAGAGTCGGACAAGACTGAGCGACTTTCACTTTCATCCCTTATGAATGTTAATGCAAAAATTCTGAACAGACTCCAATACTACAAGAAAATAATATACCATAGCCAAGTAGAATTCATTCCAGAAATGCAAAGATAGATTAATATTAACATTTTAATATAGTTTACCAAAATAATGGTATAAGGGGAAAAATGTATTATTATCTCTAAGGATGTTTAAAAAAATCTTTTGACAGAAATCTAATAGTCATTTAAAACATTTAACCATAAAGTCATCATATGACTGAGTCCCTTCATTGTTCACCTGAAACTACCACAACATTGTTAATCAGCTGTACCCTAGTATGACATATTTTTGGTGTTAAAAGAAATTAAAATTAAAAAAATAATGGAGAAATGCCTGAGGCATTCCTACTAAGTTAAACAACAAAGAAAAATTGATCACCACCTTCACTACTATTTAACATTGTACAGAAGGCTTTAGCCAATGAAATTTAGATGAGAGAAAACAGAGGCATAGGAATCCGAAAGAAGTAAAATTATCTCTATTTACAGATAACATGAAAATACATCTGGAGAACTCTAGAGACTCAGTGAATAAACTCAAACATTAATTAATTTTGTAAGGTAGCAGGACATGAAAGTAACACACGAAATTCAAAAGTCTTCAAAAAAAGGAATAAAAATAATATAAATTCACTTTGCTGCACAGCAGAAACTAACACATTGTAAAGCAACTATACTCCAATAAAAAGAATAAAAAATTTAAAAACCTCAAAAGTCTTCATACACACAAATGATTACAAGTTAGAAGCTATAATGGAAATGGAAACAAACCTGAGTTATACTAGCTACAAAAATGATGAAATATTTAGGAATAACCTAAATACGAAACATTCAAAATCTATATTCAAAACACTATAAATGCTTCGTCAAGATGCAAAAGCAAACTTGAACTAGTGGAAAGACTTCCTTTCTCCTTTTTAGGACATCTCAACATCATCAAAATGTCATTTTTCCTTAATTTACAAATTTTAATGCAATCCCAATAAAATATCCGGTTTCCCCCCTCTTTTGGAGAGAGACAAGATGATGCTAAAATTCATGTTTTTAAAACAACCCAATACTAGTTAGAAAAAACCCTGAAAAAGAATAGCTCTGAGGGGAAGAAAGTAACCTATGAGATATTAAAATATACTCATAAATTTGTATAATCCAGTGTGGTACTGATACATGAACAGATAAACCAGTAACAGAATATCCAGAAATAGACCCAACTCTATGGAAATCTAGTGTGTTTAATAAGGAAGTGTTACTAGTCACTGGGGGCAAAGATGACTTTTTAGTCAATGATTTTGGGATAACTGGGTAGGCATCTGCAAAAAGATGAAATTAGATCTCTTCCTCACACTATAGAAAATTCTGTTGGTCCTTTGGAATTTATATTCTAATGGGAGTTCAGTTCAGTTGCTCAGTCGTGTCCAACTCTTGGCGACCCCATGAACCGCAGCACGCCAGGCCTCCCTGTCCATCACCACTCCCGGAGTTCACCCAAACCCATGTACATTGAGTCAGTGATGCCATCCAACCATCTCATCCTCTCTCATCCCCTTCTCCTCCTGCCCTCAATCTTTCCCAGCATCAGGGTCTTTTCAAATGACTCAGCTCTTCGCATCAGGTGGCCAAAGTATTGGAGTTTCAGCTTCAACATCAGTCCTCCCAATGAACACTCAGGACTGATCTCCTTTAGGATGGACTGGTTGGATCTCCTTGCAGTCCAAGGGACTCTCAAGAGTCTTCTCCAACACCACAGTTCAAAAGCATCAATTCTTCAATGCTCAGCTTTCTTTATAGTCCAACTCTCACATCCATACATGACCACTGGAAAAACCATTGACTTGACTAGACGGACCTTTGTTGGCAAAGTAATGTCTCTGCTTTTTAATATGCTGTCTAGGTTGATCATAACTTTCCTTCCAAGGAGTGTCTTTTAATTTCATGGCTGCAATCACCATCTGCAGTGATTTTGGAGCCCAGAAAAATAAAGTCAGCCACTGTTTCCCCATCTATTTGCCATGAAGTGATGGGACTAGATGCCAACAATTAAGTAAACTATCAAACTATATACTATTACATTAAAAAGAGATAAGTGCCTAACAAAAGTACCTGGGAAAGAGGTCTAGGGAAAGAAGAGGAATTACAATGCAGAGTTTACAATTACAATATCTAAAAATGAGGGCAGAGAGGCCTTATTGAGATGAACAGTGACATTTAAGCAAAGACCTGAAGAGGCAGCAAGCTTTGTGCACAGTCTTAATTACAAACTTCCCGGATGGCTCAGTGGTAAAGAATCTGCCTGCAATGCAGGAAACACAGGAGATGTGGATTTGATCCCTGGGTAGGGAAGATCCCCTGGAGGAGAAAATGGCAACCCACTCCAGTATTCTTGCCTGGAAAATCCTATGGACAGAGGAGACTGGCAAGCTACACTCCAAAGGGTCACAGAGTCAGAGACGACTGAGCAGAAGCACGGACAAGAGAAAATCACAGGCCAACCTTAGTCATGAAAACGGACACAAAACACTGAACAACCCAAATATAGTAATGTGCTTAAAAAAGTTAGCACCTCATGATCAACTTGGGTTTATCACAGGAATGTAAATTTGGTTTAACCTTAGAAAACTATATATACATTTTGTTTATCACATTACCAATTAAAAGGATCATTTTAATAGATTTAGAAAAATAATTTAATAAAATCCAACACTCATGATTTTAAAAAACAAAGTGATAGATAAGCAAGAAAGCTCTTAGCAACTGAAAATAGAAACTAAGCTTTCAAAAAGGGCAACTACCAAAGTCACACAAACAGTACTGTTACTGAACAAGGTTTGTCTTGCCTGAAGTCCAGCAGGACAAAACACTGAGATGCCGAGATTTGCAGCCAAGAGAGAATTTATACACAAGATAGCCAAGCTATGAGACAGGAAAACCAGTCTCAACTCTGCCTCCCCAAGGCAAGGAGCTCAGTTATTTATGGGATAAAGAATAAAAACGCAGGGCAGTCCAAGGTGTGGGGAGTGTGGAGAAAGATGACTGGAAAGAGGTATAGAATCTGCCATTCTGAGCATCTGTTAACTAGGCTACAGGCCTCAGCAAGTTTTAAGGGTAGAGTTTTCACTCCTCTGATGTCAAAAATGTCACCAAGCAACCACTCTTGAATGCCTAGTTGACAGGTCAGTGGTCCAGACTTATCCAGCTCAGCTCAAACTATACCCAGCTGACTCCAAATTCCTGAAAACAACTTGGGCAGACACCTTACTGTTTGGGATAAGTGTAGCCAAGAAGACCTGCGAGTCTCAAAACGACCTTGATTAGTGATGGCAGGTGAAATGGATTTAACGTAGGTTTTGGTAGCATCATTGTTAATAGAAACTTTAGAAATATGCCCTTTAAAATTAGGAAGGATGTCTAATATTGATACTTTTATTCATCTTTCTACTGAAGAGCCTAATCAATACAAGCAGAAAGTGGGGGGGGGGGGAGCTTAAAAACTAGAAAGAAACAAAAAAGTCACTATTCACAGATAGGAGCCCCGACTCTACAGACAAATCATTAAAAGTAACATAGGCGGTTAACAAGATGCTGGATAGAATAATAAGCCCATATCCCCTGCTTCCAGGACCAGCTTCACAACACACTGGAGAGAAGCCCTCACCGCTAACTAACTGTGAGCACCCAGATCCGGCGCAATTCTTCCACCAAGGAGGAGGCCACCATCAGCCACACCTCTGGGCCTTGTCCACCTACCTCTTGGAGCTTCTACTTGGAAGGCAACGAGGTGGCTCTGGAAGGTGTGGGCCGATTCTTTTGGATGTTGGCCGAAGAGAAGTGCAAGGGTGCCGAGCTTTTCCTTAAGGCGCGGAAGCAGTGGGGTGGCCGCGCCCTGGTCCAGGACCGGCAGGTGCGGGCCCCGGAGGAGTGGAGCACCGCCCTGGAAGCCACGGAGGCCGCCACGGCCCCCGAGAAGGGCCCGAACCAGGCTCTCTCTAGGATCTACACGTCCTGGGTTCTGCGAACGCAGACGCCCAGCTCTCCGAGTTCCTGGAGCACCACTTCCTGGAGGAGGAGCTCGTCAAGAAGCTCGTCAAGATGGACATCCACTTAACCAACCTGTGCAGGCTGGCCGTTCCCAGGCCGGGCTGGGCGAGTATCTCTTCCCGAGGCTCTCCTGCCAGCGCGACTAGGCATCTCCGGAATCTGGTGGCCTTGGCGGGACCCCTCTGCCTTCCCCGTCCCAAAATCTCTGCCAGAGCCACTGCCTCCAGCCAGGAGGCAACTTTTTAACCACTCTGAAACCTTCACCCTAGCCTGGCACCAAATGGAAACAAGAAAGGTTCCTTTTGCAGAGGCAAAAAAAAAAAAAGCTTGGCTGTTAAGAAAAAACATAAGTATCTGAATAGCATGGATGATTTGTAGTCTAATTCTCTCAATTGTCTAAAGAAATGATTCCTAACTTGCGTGCATTTTATAAACTATGTTTGCTCTGCCTAGAAGAATAAACATACCTATTCAGAAAGTGTTGAATAGAATTTTAGGGCTTCAGGACTTCTATGGAGTCATGATAAAATTGCTTTCCCTGAAGAAAAAAGAAAGAGTTGATGTGATGTGATGCCATCAGCCTGTATTGAAGAAAGAACCCTATGAAATTAATTTTTGGTCTCCCATCAGGTTGCTACTGAGAACACTGATTATTAATTACATCATTCACTGACCTCTTTATAAACCCTCTCAAGAGAAATTTTTCTCTGTCTTAATATTAGGAATAACACTGCTTTGCGTGAGTAATTGGTTTATTTTGTTTTTTTGGATACTGCAAATGATGTAATTAAGTTTCTTTTTCTGACTGCCTGCTAAAAACCTTAGAGCCAAATCTGTGGTCGGTTCACCCAGAGTAAAGGAGTAGGATTGTATATGCATTTTGCATATGCTTCATTCCTGGTTCTTCTATTACTAATTCCTTCGTGTATTTTATGGAGTCTTTTAAGCCACCTTAATCCCTTTCTGGAACAGTGTTGTATAAAACAGATAAATAAACTTTTAAAGTGCAGATTTTAAAAGAAATAAGACCCATGTCAGAAATCAGTTGGATATTAGATGCTGGGAAGTACTGAAGGCAGGAGGAGAAGGGGACAACAGAGGACGAGATGGTTGGATGGCATCACTGACTCAATTGACATGAGTTTGAGCAAGCTCTGGAAGGTGGTGAAAAACAGGGAAGCTTGGCAGGCTGCAGTCCACGGGGTCGCAAAGAGTCAGACACGACTGAGCAACTGAACAATTAGAGCAAAATAGAGACAAATAAGTTATGTATAAAAAATTCAATAAAAGTGAAAACTGTGCACAGAGAAAAAAATTTAACTTTATTGAATTATATTAAGACATTCTAAATAAATGGAAAATATGCTACATTCAAGAATAGAAAGATTCTCCCAATCAAAAAATGGGCCAAAGAACTAAATAGACATTTCTCCAAAGAAGACATACAGATGGCTAACAAACACACGAAAAGATGCTCAACATCACTCATTATCAGAGAAATGCAAACCAAAACCACTATGAGGTACCATTTCACACCAGTCAGAATGGCTGCGATCCAAAAGTCTACAAGCAATAAATGCTGGAGAGGGTGTGGAGAAAAGGGAACCCTCTTACACTGTTGGTGGGAATGCAAACTAGTACAGCCACTATGGAGAACAGTGTGGAGATTCCTTAAAAAACTGGAAATAGACCTGCCTTATGATCCAGCAATCCCACTGCTGGGCAAATACCCTGAGGAAACCAGAAGGGAAAGAGACACGTGTACCCCAATGTTCATCGCAGCACTGTTTATAATAGCCAGGACATGGAAGCAACCTAGATGTCCATCAGCAGATGAATGGATAAGAAAGCTATGGTACATATACACAATGGAGTATTATTCAGCCATTAAAAAGAATACATTTGAATCAGTTCTAATGAGGTGGATGAAACTGGAGCCTATTATACAGAGTGAAGTAAGCCAGAAAGAAAAACACCAATACAGTATACTAACGCATATATGTGGAATTTAGAAAGATGGTAACAATAACCCTGTGTACGAGACAGCAAAAGAGACACTGATGTATAGAACAGTCTTATGGACTCTGTGAGAGAGGGAGAGGGTGGGAAGATTTGGGAGAATGGCATTGAAACATGTAAAATATCATGTATGAAATGAGTTGCCAGTCCAGGTTCGATGCACGATACTGGATGCTTGGGGCTGGTGCACTGGGACGACCCAGAGGGATGGAATGGGGAGGGAGGAGGGAGGAGGGTTCAGGATGGGGAACACATGTATACCTGTGGCGGATTCATTTTGATATTTGGCAAAACTAATACAGTTATGTAAAGTTTAAAAATAAAATAAAATTAAAAAAAAAAAAGAATAGAAAGATTCAGTTCTCTCTAAATTGATCTACAGATTTATTCCCATTCCAATTAAAATCCAATAAGTTGTTTGGTTTTGTTTTTTCCTGGAACTTGGAAAACTGATTATAAAACTTGCTTGAAAAGCAAAGTTCAAGAATACACAGGATTCTCCTGAAGAAAAAAATTAGGTGTGACTTGCCCTGTTAGATGCCAAACCTTTAATAAAGCTAGAATGATGGCACAGAGATAGGCAAACTGATCCAGTGGAACTGGCTAGAGAAGCGGACTCAAGGACGTATGGAAACTTGACAGATGATGTAGCTGTTAGAGGGAAAGGATGCACTATTCAGTAAATTGGTTTCCACAGTGAGGAGTGAGGCAAAGTAATTGGATCCTACCAGTCAGGCACAAAAATTCCGTATGAATAAAGGCTTAAAAATGAAAAATAAGGCCTTCAAACTTTTGTTTTTTTATGGCTTCAGGATAAAAGATACAGAAAGCAGTTACAAATGTTTATTAACACTCACCCAATATATAAAAAGTTACGAATCAATAGGAAACACATAACCCAATTGAAAAATGAGCAGGAAACTCAAATAGATATTTTAGGATAAAGGAAATGCAAATGGCCAATAAGCATAACAAGAGCTTAATCTTATGAGTGATTGGAGAAATACAAAAGAAGAGCCTAAAGAAATATCATTTTACACCTCTGAGAATGGCAAAATTAAGAAATCTGACTATACCAACTGATGATGAGTACATTGAACAATGGAAACTCATTCTGTTGGTGGGAGTATAAATTGGAAACCAATTTGGCCTTATTTCATCTAGCCTATTACCAAACAACTTCACACCCAGATCCTCTGTAAAAACTTTAGCATATACACAGATTAGAATATTCATAGTAGCGTTGTTTATATAGGCTGTAGTCTGAAAACAACCCACAAGTCCACAGACAAGAAAATAAACTAATAAATTGTGGAATAGAGGCACAATGGGGTATTACGCAGCAGTGAAAATGAAAGAACTTTGGTTAGGTATAATCATCTAGATTCTCTTAGTGACAATGTTAAGTAAAAAAGCGAGTGACTGAAAACTATAGAATATGGTACAATTTTTGTACTATGCCAACACGAACAAGGAGAAGGCAATGGCACCCCACTCCAGTACTCTTGCCTGGAAAATCCCATGGACGGAGGAGCCTGGTAGGCTGCAGTCCATGGGGTCGCTAAGAGTCTGGACACGACTGAGCGACTTTACTTTCACTTTTCACTTTCATGCACTGGAGAAGGAAATGGCAAGCCACTCCAGTGTTCTTGCCTGGAGAATCCCAGGGACGGGGGAGCCTGGTGGGCCGCCATCTCTGGGGTCGCACAGAGTCGGACACGACTGAAGCGACTTAGCAGCAGCAGCAGCAACACGAACAAAACCTAGAAGGGTTGTTTATGGGCACATATATGTGGTAAGAAAACTTAGAAAATGGGAGGGTCCAATGATTCACACAGAATTTAAGGTAAGTTTTTAAAAAACCTCTGAGTAGAAAATGAGGGTGTGAGTGGGATGGAAAGGACTTCCTGAGACGATTCAATGGGTTCTGGTAAAATTCTACTTTGCAAATTAAGACGTATGTTCTTCACATTTCATAATTTACTTGTTCTTTCGCCATTTTATTAAAATATTCTGAAAATTTTTAACTTAAATTACAAAAAGCTACTGGAAAGCGCCACGCCTCCTTTTTACTAGCCACAAATTGCCGCTCTGAACGCACTCAGGGTCAGCAGCCTCACCGAGTTCGTCATCTCAGGGGGCGGAGCCCCGGGGCCACTGTAAGCATGCGCCTTCCAGCCAGCCAATCAGCGACGCTCCTGGGAGGCGAGGCTGGCTTTTCTCCCGCCGGAATTCGGAGTTTCCTTAGAGGAGTGTCGCGGCTGCTAAGTGTACACTTCAGGTAAGGTACTTGGGCAGCGGGAGTGGAGGGTACGCCTGTCCAGAGACATTAACTGCGGTCCTCGGCCATTGTGGTGTTTTTCGGGCGTGAGGAGGGAAGCGTTTGTCCTGCGTGGGAGTCTGAGCCAGGGGCTACTCTTGACGAGGTAAAATTTTCCTGCTGGCTCTCCCGGTAGCCTCTGACAGGAATTTGAAGGCCTTAAAGCTCTTAGTGGGCAGAGCTGTCAATGGCGGGGAGCGGGCGGGAAGGCCCAGGTTGGGCAACTTGGGTTGAACGTGGCGGGTGGACAGGTTGACCGCAGGCGAAGAGGGTGGGCTTTAGTCTCCGTGCACACGCGTCTCCCCCCTGCCCCCGCCGCTAATCCACAGAAACCATTTAGATTAACTCAGGGCTCCCCTTCACTGGTCCTCGAGGCCTGGGTCGTGGAATTCTTACTGGATGTGTTTTTCTGCGGATTTTATTTTGTATTTCTGTTGCTGGCAGTTTGGGGTGGGGTCGTGGTTGATTCTGTCAGTCGATGATTTCACTCTGTGACTGAAATGCAAAATCTAGATGGGCCTCAATTTATTTAGCCAGAAGCTGGCAAAAGCGGATCTAGAATTCTGCCGCCCTCCCCATCCTCAGAGGAGAACTCTCCATTAAGGCACCCCAGGAGTCAGGGGCAGTGTTGTCATTATCTTGTTAACTTTTGCTCCAACAAAGTAAATGAAGAGAATCCTAAAGTGGAATTCAATTATCTTTATTTGATGTCTCTCATTTTGAAATTTGCCAGTCTGTTTAAATAGTGTCTTTGGATTCAGAAGGGTTTTTTTCGTGTTTTTTTTTGTTTGTTTTTTAAATCAGAAAGCATTGAAAAATGGTGCCCTCTGGAAGAAAACATTCCGGGAAGTCTGCAAAACCATCC
Source organism: Bubalus bubalis (assembly GCF_019923935.1). NCBI lineage: Eukaryota > Metazoa > Chordata > Mammalia > Artiodactyla > Bovidae > Bubalus > Bubalus bubalis. Next base: position 54,568,060 of record NC_059160.1, read on the forward strand.
GTGGGGGATCAGGCTATAAGAACCTATGAATTTGAGCAAGAAGACAAAAAAGATCTGAGTGGTTCAGAGGAGGATGCCATTGAAGGTACAGTAAACCTAACGTTTACTGACCACGTCCTGCATTTTCATGTATTTCATGTTTCTGCTTGGGGGCTAGTGAAGCTTCTATAGCATCTTTCACCTGATGTCTGATAAATAGTACAGAGATTATTATGACATTAACACAGGAAGACTTGCAAAATTGTTTGTATAAAATGGTCTTGGATCCTGATTTAATTCCATCTAACCTGGTAGGCTGCAGTCCATGGGGTCGCTAAGAGTCCAGCGCGACTGAGCGACTTCACTTTCACTTTTCACTTTCATCCATTGGAGAAGGAAATGGCAACCCACTCCAGTGTTCTTGCCTGGAGAATCCCAGGGACAGAACAGCCTAGTGGGCTGCCATCTCTGGGGTCGCACAGAGTCGGACATGACTGAAGCAACTTAGCAGCAGCAGCAGCAACCTACATAGAGGCAGCTTCCCCCGGTGGCTCAGTGGTAAAGAATCTGCCTGCCAATGTAGGAGGGCTTGATCTCTGGGTCAGGAGAAGATCCCCTGGAGAAAGAAATGGCAACCCACTCCATAATTCTTGCCTGGAAAATACCATGAGCAGAGGAGCCTGGTAGGCTGCAGTCCATGGGATCACAAGAGTTGGACATGACTTAGCAACTAAACAACAATACAACAAACCTGCAGAGAAAGTATTGCGTTTATAAATCTGCTTTAAAAACTTGTCTTGGCAGAAAGCTTAAAAAAAGCACAAACCCTCAAAATTAAGATATGATACCATTAAAAAATTACCAAAATAACACACTTAATTTCAAATTTTTTTTTATTGTCATGCAGAGAAGACCCCAACACTTGAGAAACAAGGGAAGAAAAGGACTTCTGCAGCAGTTGAAGATATGGGGTAATATGGTCAAAACAATTTTCACCTGTTAGACTTTAAGAACCATCTATTTGGTTGTCCCATGAGTATTGCATGTAAAATACTGGGTATGTGATATTCCTTCCAAAACAATAAATATTTTATGGATCCTTAAAACTTTTCTGATGTAATTTTTTCATAGGGGTGAAGTACAGAATATGCTGGAAAGATTTGGAGGTATGTTTTAGGAGATATATGTGTTCAACATTGTTTTAAACCATATAACTTGTATAATAGTAAATAATAATCAGTGGACTGTAAGACTTTTTTAATGCTTTGTTCTTATATGTAAGATTTTGCACAGATATATGTGATTCAGCTTCATAGATTTCCTTATTAACCTTTTCCATTTGTTGATGTGAAAAGAGAATGGTACTAACAATGGGTTAGGAATGATCTTGTTACTTTATACATGTGTAGGTTTAATAGATTATGGAATTTTAGAACAAAAATGGATGGGAAAAATATCCCTCTTTGTATGACTTTCATTGACTAAGTGATGCAAACACACGCATATCTGTGTCAGTTTTTCATTTTCTCTGTTATTTTCTATGACATTCTTGTGTTCTTTACTAAATGCAATGTAAACTGAAACCTTTAAAATAACTTTATTGTTATTTTTACATTATCAAACTATGTAATTGAGAATTAAAGACAGTGTTGCTAGTAAGAGATGTATGAAAATGTGAAAGTGTTAGTCGCTCAGTCACGCCCAACTCTTTGTGACCCCATGGACTGCATGCAGCCTGCCAGGCTCCTCTGTCCATGGGGTTTTCTAGGCAAGGATACTGGAGTGGTTTGCCATTTCCTTCTCCAAAGAGATGTATAATCAGATAAAAAAATCATTAAATTGTATGTCAAATATTAGTTACATTAACTATATTGGGGATAGTATTCTGAAAAAAGAGTAAATATTTGGCTCTTCTCTATAGATCATTCATACAATCAAATATTTTTTTAAAGCTTTGCCTTATTTGGTAGTAGCAAAATACTTGACCTTATAAATGTATTATTGGAGATGGATATTGGAAATCCCTTCTGGCTCAGCTAGTAAAGAATTCACCTGTCATGCAGGAGACCTGGGTTCGATCCTTGGGTTGGGAAGATCCCCTGAAGAAGGGAAAGGCTACCCACTCCAGCATTCTGGCCTAGAGAATTCCATGATTCCATGGACTGTATAGTCCACAGGGCCGCAAAGAGTTGAACACGACTGACTGACTTTCACTTTCACTTGGAAATACCAAATATCGGATAGTATAGGTAACCTCATCATGGTTGCTGAAAATGACTATTGACAGTAGATCCATATGCATGTGTTTAGCAAAGAATTATTAGAAGTATTAAAATTTTTATGAAATGCAGTACTTATTGGCAAAAAATGGCCTGTAAAAAGCTCCATGGACATATTTAAGAGTTCCTGAATGAATTTATTTAGATACCTACTTAAATTAAGATTTTCCTATGCTTTGTCTCTCTTAGTAAAAAATATATTTAATAGTATCACTATGTTTTTAAAAACATTTTAACTGTTTTTATTCTTTTTAGGCTTTTAAAAAAGTTTTGTGTTTTATATAATGAGTTCTAAATTTAGTCTTTATTAGTGTCTTCTTATGAAAAAATTAAAGTCTGTCCTTGAGACCTTTTTTTTCAGTTATTAGCTCATTTTAATCATCTCTAAATTATAATTATCTCTAGTTAAGAAAATAAGAATTGAGATACCAATAACTAAAATTTTTCTCAGGAAAAAAAGCAAGCAACTAATCATGCTTTTTGATAGTATGTGTATTTTTTTTAAATATCTTCAAAATTCTTGAACCAGCTTTATCCATATTTATTTGAATATGTGGGAATAAATAACATACTTTCACATTAAATTTAATGAATATCTATTTTCATTATAGCTGATATTAACAAGTCTCTTCTTGCCAAGAGAAAGAGACTAGAAATGTATACCAAGGCTTCTCTCAAAACCAGTAACCAGAAACTTGAAAATGTTTGGAAAATCCAACAACAGCAAAGGTAAAGTTGTTGGTTTTTTTCACTGCCACAACATTTGTATCATTCCTTACTACTCATGGGTACAAATTATCAGAAGTATTATCATCTTCAATTTATTGGGATTTCTAGTAAAAATTATATTTGATTTTCCTCTAAGTCTTTTAGTCCTATAACTTTATTTCTTCACAGACTTGAAATACATTTCCTAGAAATCAATAAAGGTGACCTCTTTCCCCTTTTAAATAATGATTGAGACTTTTTTTAAACAATAAAAGTAATTTATTTTCATTTTAAAAATACGCTAGCTGAATAAAAAGTGTCATGTAAACCATTGGTCTTATAACAGTTAACTATTTAACAATATATAAAATGATCACCTTATATATTATAAACAATTTGTATATTTTAGCTGAATTAACTATTCTTTTGTACAAAATCATTGTACCAAAATGGGGGAAAATTAAGTGAAATATTTCTATTTGAAAATCTTCTATAGTAACTTCAGTGAATCTATCATATCATAACCTGTATTCAGTAGGAGAAAATGAAAAGTAAATTGCTTGGAGATAAAATGGACTTTTCTGGGAAAATGTATATATATAATAAAACTCCACTAGTTTTCAAGAGCTAAAGTGCATGAGAGGATTTTGAGGGTTTTTCTGTTAGTTGGTTAGGAAAATATATATTTCTGGAATCAGCATAAGTCATACTTCTTGATTTCACATCTGGAAATTTGATACTTTCTCTTTTATTATAGAATAATTACATCAAATCAATTTTGTTTTGATAGTTGCTCCACATTGATATGAAATATAATAATATTATGTTTTACAGGCAGAAGCTTAACCAAGAATATTCTCAGCAGTTTCTGACTTTGTTCCAGCAGTGGGATATGGATATGCAGAAAGCTGAGGAACAAGAAGAAAAACTTGCTGTTAGTATTATGCTTAGCTTTGTAGCTTTATAATTAATCTATTATAACCAAGTTTCAAGTAGAAGTGGAGAGCCTGGCCTTGTAGTACACTCATGGAACTCAGTCAGGTTCCATTACCTGTTGCTGGCTGTGAGCTTGGTTCTGCTGAATGGTAAACCATAAGTACAGGCACATACCATATATAAAAGCTGTTGGTGTTTGCTTCCTACCTAACACTTTGTTAATATGAAGTTTGCTATTAATACTATGTAGAGGTTATAGTTATTGGTAATGACAAAATCTAGGTTATGAGTCTGTAAGTAATAGATAAAGTAGGGTGAAGGGCAAAAACCATTGGTTGAAAACAGGCCAAGAAATTGAAAGATCAGCAAAATTGGAAGGATCATCTGTGTTTACATAGAACTCAAGAAGAATTAAGACATGTTTTGAGCACTGTTGAGATTTCCTATTCAGTGACTAGCTGGATTATTATTGTATGTAAGTGGTAAACACATTATCTAAACTCACAGTAAATGTTAAGATAAAATCTGAAAAATACTGATTTAAAAACTGTTCCTTTTAACATAGAATTATTTTTTCCTAAATTTTACCCAAATAGTTATTACATAATTTTTTCTTTTACATTTGCAGAATCTGTTTCGACAGCAACAAAAGGTTTTTCAACAATCTAGAATTGTTCAGAGCCAAAGACTGAAAACAATTAGACAATTATATGAGCAGTTCATAAAGGTTTGTTGTATTTGTTAACATAATACATTCTTATAAAATATAGTTTATATGTGGAAGTAGAATATAATTTTTTCTCAGTTTAAGGGGAAAACATTTTGCTTACACATTTTAAATTCTTAACTATTTTCCATTCTGAATTCATTATATTTTATTTAAGTGCTAAATGCTATCACTGGACATTATCACTTGGTGTAGAAACTTTAGTACTATATTTGACACCTCCATTTCCCTTATTCTTCACCACTGCTACTGCCCTAGTTCAGAACCTTGTTATTCTTTGCTTATACTATAAAAACCCTTAACTGATTTTTCTGTTTACCAACCCATCCTTCATGGGTCTGCCATACTGTCTTCTGAAAACATTATCTTTTCCCTCCTGAAAAACTGTCAGTAGATTCTCATACTGAATTCTTAAGTATTCAAGATTTACTCCCACCCCCCAATAATATGATCCTTTTTTTATGCTTCAGTTACTACATTCATCCTTTACTTCCACCCTTTCACATAATTGCTTTCTCTGAACTCTGCACTTTGGTGCTGTTGTTGATGCTCTTGCCCTAGAATACTTTTAACTTCTTTTCCCTTACCTTTTCAATCTTATTCTTTTGGCAACTAAATTGGAATTAATCCCCATTTTCTACTACATAGCTACAGCAAGTTGTGCTTCTATTCCTTTTATAAAATTTTGTTATTTTTTGTTTATTTCTTCCAGTGAGAAGGTACACCACTGTTGTAACTCCTTTAATAATATTTGATTTATGATGATATTTTCTATTCCTTTAGTGGATATTTTGGTTTTCATGTATTAGAATATTTTTATTTGAGATAAATAATGTGCGTTGTTGAATATTAAAAAGTTCCTACTTTTGAAAATTAACTGCATAAGTTTTGAAACTGAGATGAAAAGTGGTGGTTTGTAACTGACCTAGCTTTTTGTGTTTTAGAGTATGGAGGACTTGGAGAAGAATCATGAAAATCTACTTACTGGTGCACAAAATGAACTTAAAAAAGAAATGGCTTTGTTGCAAAAAAAAATTATGATGGAAACTGTAAGTTGTTATTCAGAACTGTAAAAGAAAGTATTAATGTAAGCATTGAAATATTTTATTTGCTGAAATATGTATTAACACTTATCTAAAAATTAAACCAGTGTTTAATATCTTCTCTCATGTAACAGCAGCAGCAAGAGATGGCAAGTGTCCGAAAGTCTCTTCAATCCATGTTATTCTGATGACTCTTTGAAGGAAGAACTTGAACCTAAGTAACATGATACAATTATAACATTAGCTAATAAGTTGTGAGAGTGATTTAAGATTCTGGTTTAAAATATTATATAGTATTAATCATTGCAAGACCATTCTTTTTGTTTACCTCCAAATATGAACTTTTGTGAGGAGCAGCAATCCCTAAATTATATGTACCACTTTGCTTCAGCTCTTTAATAGTGCTAGTGATAATATAGCAATAGTGAATTTTTCTAACATTTGTCATTTAACTTTTAGCAATAAAAATGATTTAATTGCAAGTTTTGGCTTCGTGTATTTGTATCACTTCCAAAAGGTAGAAAACACAAGTATAGATGGTTAATGTTCTTATTTAAGGGAAAAAAACACAAAATCTATTATATGTACATCCTTTCGTGCATATTCATGAAGTTACACTGCCAATTCTAATAAAATAAGATTTCAAAAAATACATTCTATTGACTTATAAAACTTATTAAAAGCAACTTAAGTTTCCCTTCTGGAATAAATTAAACTGCTAAAATCCATTTTAAAAAACCAAACAGGATATATAAATACTGTTTTAAGGCATGGATTTTTGAATGTCACTTCTACAATGACATCAAAATGCCATTTAACTGGGCTCAGTCCATAATTAAATGACATATGCCCTTAGTAAGGATTAACAGCATTTCATTAACATACCTAATTACTTATGGTTTAAGTACTTCACATCGGTCTTTAACTATAAATTACATAGAATGTTTTGTTTTCCAGTTTCAATATTCAGTAAATATATGGAAGTTTTTACATTCATTTCCAAACTAACAGTTAATTCTTATACCTGGTATTTTAAAATGTACACTTTTTAAACAGAGAAAAACATATTGAACACTTAATAAATATTGTTTCAGCAAAATAAATTTTAAATATTTGGGTTAAACTTACTATTTTTTGCTGAAAATACTTTCCCTGAGTTATTCAAAACAATATGCCCAATAGAAGGAGAGAAGAGTGACTTTGTCTTGTTTCTCCATATTTAAAATTCTAATTTTTGTCTCATAATCCACCTTTATTTTAGGTTTTCCAAATTTTAAAACACAAATACATACTGATTCTCTTCTTCTGTGATCAGTTATATTGGAAGAAATTAGTCCTCCATCATTAACAAATATCTGACATTAGGGACAGTTTACTTCCTAAATTTTTGCATTTTGTAAAGGATTTCCCTTTTAAGCCAAAGTACATGTTGGAATATAAATTTTAAGTACTATTCAAATTAAGCTGTTCATACTGAATTTACCAATTGTTTTAGAAGCAAAATAAGTACTCCAGAGTATATTCATTGTACTTAACATATTTCCTTTTAAGGAATATCAACTTTTGCTCTTTTTACAACATGCCTTTTTATTGCTTAAGATACAGTACATGTTCATTATTTCTTTTTTAAAGAAATGTTTTCAACATATGGCTTATGGTCTACAGAACTGTTAGATAAAAATTACAAACAGGTAAGATGAGAATTGAGGATCTGGGTTACCAAAGAACCATATGACAGTTCTATTATTCATAATGAGCAATAGAAACATTTTGAGAGTGGAAAGATAAGAATCAATATTTAATGTACTTAGTGACTGAATAAAAGATACTTATTTTATCCCCATTTTATCTTGAGTGAAAGTGTACTTGAAGTAGCTTTAGCTGATATTCTAAAGGAAAGATACTTTTGTCATGGTTTCATAAATTACTGATTTTCTTATATGTCAATTGTGCTTAGGCTACTGTTTTTATTTTTCACAAATGGACATGTTTAATATCCACTTTTTTGTGACAATGAAACTTAGAATATCAAGGAATAATTGGCTCTCACTGTAAAGATGCTTACATTTGACTCAATTACAAGTCTATGCACTTACGCAATATTATGAACTCATTTATCAATTCTTAGCAATCAAAGTAACCATCTCCCTCAAGATGGCTAAAATCCTCTTTACTGAATTTTTATGTAATCCTTTGGCAGAGAAAACCCCAACTGTCTGATAAGGATTTCTGAGACAAACAGATTGCTCTTTAGAACTGTAGTGGTTCACTTTCTTATACTTAGAAAATTGAAATTTCCTTCTTTGGTTTTGTTTAGAATTAATTTATAGGTTGTATTACTCTGATAATACCTTGATAAGAAATGTTGATAATGAGGGCTTTGCAACTAAGATACAATGGATCTACAGGACTTAATTTTTATATTAAAATATAACCTTATTTGATAATATACTAGCCTCCTGCAAAGAGGGATTCCTTCACTCATAGGTTCCCCTAACTGCTTCTCCTCTTTTCCTTGGGATATTAGTCAATATGCTTGTGAACCTGTTCAGGTGCTTGATGACATGAAGTCTTGAAGATACTTAGATGAAGGTGTCTTGAAATTTGCAGGCACAAAGCACTAAAGTACCTCATCATATCAAGTGAAGAAATGACCTTTAGAAACAAAAAAGAAAATATAAAATGGATTATGGTCTATCTTTTCTGAAGTAGCTATTTTTTTCTGTCCTCCACCCCCTAATCTCAAACCTTAGCCAAAAATTCTTCATCAAAAATATTACATTTTATAGTTTGTATTTGGCCCTCACTGTAGTCCTCTGGAATATGCAGGGTATTTCACAGATTCAGAAACTGAGCTCAGAGTGATAAAAGGTCTTGACTAAATTACAAAAGCTGAAAAACAACAGAACTCAAGTCTTCTGACTCCACATTCTTTCAGTTTTCTGCTGTGCAACAAAGCCACCAGTTTTCTACTAGAAGGGGCTGTCAGTCATTAGAATTGAAATCATTCCATCATATACTTTTCTTATTCCTTATTCCTGTGAAAGTAGTTGTAAGACAGTAAAGGCCTGGAAAAGACACCATAGTTGAGGGAAGGCATACAAAAATTGTGTTCTTTACAAAATTAAGGAGGAAGGCACACATTTAAGAACTTTCCCAGACTGGGGGCAAATGCTTCCTTTCATAGAAAGGAGCCTCATGGCTCTGTTGGTAGAAAATTCTCACTGATAAGAGGAAAATCTTATTTACTTGAAAAACTCCATCTGACTTTTCTCTTTCTGAAGCAAGAACCTTTTCTCTTAAGGATGCCAAAGGGCACAATATGTTGGTTTTGGTCCACCTGCTGTTTGTTTGCTTGTTTTTAATTGTGGTTTACAAAGTGTTAACCACAATTAAACTGAATTAAACTTCCTTAGCATAATCTCCACCACTGATGTAAAACTAGGCCACCTCACTCATTACAAGTTAGGTGCTTGAATTTTTACCACCTGATACTTTAATTATACTCATTATATTTGGTAATACTTATTTAAGTTCACCAAAAGGAACCCTACATTGAATTTAACTTCCTTAGCATAATCTCCACCACTGATGTAAAACCAGGCCAACTCACTCATTACAAGTTAGGTGCTTAAATTTTTAACACCTGATATTTTAATTACACTCATTCTATTTGGTAATACTTATTTAAGTTCACCAAAAGGAACCCTACATTGAATTTTCAGATACTTTGAAAAATCACCCCCTATTTCTTAAATTTAGATTGTTTTGTAGCACTAATAATATTTATAGTGGATAGTAATTTAAAAGAAATCATTCTTTCAAACATTTTTTAGAATATTGCCTGAGAACCTTTCAAGGATTAAGATTTGTATCTCACCACCATTTGAAGAATGGAAGACTTCTGAACAGATATTATTAATTTACTCCAAAAAAGTATACAATAAAACCTAGAATAAAGGATGATCACATGTACCCCATTGATCCATGCACAGAACAGATAGGTTTTAAAAAACACCTCTCTCTAGTAAATAGTGTGAGATCATTCAAATTATCAAAAGGTTCAATGTTTCTTTTAGCTCACTTTAATATTAATTTTTGTATATCTCTAACAATTTGACGAAGTCTAGTGAGGTCTGGAGGTAGGGAAAAATGAGGCAAAATTGTCCAGAAATAGCACTAATTGAAGCCTAGCCATAAATGTCTCAGTAAAATTTTTTAAAATGTTAAAATTGCCTCCTTTATTTACTTGTGATTATAATGTTAGAAACAATGATTTTCTTTTCCTTAGATGGCTAAAGCTGCTTTCTTATGCACCATAATACTATATTTTATAATTTTTAAATAGAAATTATGTATTATCTATATCACTTTTTTAAGCAGGATGCAAGCTATGAGAATTGAATTTGCTTGATAAGAATCATCATTATTAATATAAATTTTGCACTATCCTCAAGGGCCATACACATATATATGGTTGCTTACTTCTAGCACAAATGGTCCTGGAATCCTGTACTTGGTTGTACTGTCTGTTCTGTTTCCTCAGTATTAGCTTACATTTCTTGATGAAGTAGTGCCCTCTGCTAACCCAAATTCCATTTAATTTACCTGTTATCTGCTATAAGTTCAGAGTAATTCTAATAACCTGGATTAAATAAGACACTAATTCATGTTTGTAAAGCTTTGCCAGAGAGTGAAGTGATTTTTGACAATTTTGTACTTTTTTTTTTACTTTTATTTGCATTTATTTTTTGCGGCAATTATTCCCAGGCCGTAAGTTTTTGTTTCTTCAGTTTCTTCTGGGATATCTTTTTCTCCTGTGCAGCCTCCTCTTCTGGTCTAGGAACAATCTGTTCTTTTTCAGTAAGGATCATCTCAGTGTGGCAGGGAGAGCTCATGTAGGGATTGATCCAATCGTGAGCTCTTGTAAGTCCTGCGCTGCATCTTGGGGACTTTGTTCACCTGGATGTGCTTAATGACCAGAGAATCTACATCTAAACCCTTAAGTTCAGCATTATTACTCTCTGCATTTTTAAGCATGTGCAGTAAAAATTCACCACTCTTTCTGGGCCACCAACCCTGCATCCAGCCCCACTGTTTGGCCTGTACACACCTACCAACTCCATCATTGTAACGACGGAATGGCACACGTTGCCTCTTTAAAGTGACATCTGTCAGATACTTGGTGGCTTGTCGGATATGCATACCCTTTATGGCCTGGGCAGTTTCACGAGTGTTCTTAAAGTGAACACGAAGATTTGAACCTCTTGATCTGCATGATTTTGTGGGGTTTTCTGGGTCGAATGAATAGTGTACCATTTTTAGAGGTCACCTCAGGCCACTTGTACTGTTTTCTGGTACTATTTTTTTTTAAGGCACACAGTTTTGTTTTTAAGGATTTACATTGTTGGAACTGTATCTTTATGTATATGTGGGCCATATTCAAACACAATATAAAAGGAACTTTAAAGAAATAATTTTAAATGTTCAGAAATGTTTAATAGATTAGAAAGTTAGGGCTACCTAATACCTCACTGAAATGACTCTTAAGCATAGTATTATCTGACATTTGTTGAAAATAAATAAAAAATCTTAGCAAAAAGGTACTTACCATTGCTATCCATAGAACAATATATTCGTCTACAAAATTATTAAAGTACTGGTCTAAAAATAAAAGACCTGGGCCAATAAAGACAGTGTCTTGAAGATACAGTTCACTTTTGGTCATGTGAGCTATCTATAAAAAAAGTAAAAAAAAGAATTTCACTATTAAATTTTAAATGTTTTATTTTCAGGATAGAAATAACTAAATCTTTAATTTACTGTTAAGATAAAGATAAAAAGGCCATTTGGGCTGCCCTCATAGCTCAGTCAGTAAAGAATCTGCCTGCAATGCAGGAGACCTAGGTTTGATTCCTGGGTCTGAAAGATCCCCTGGAGAGGGAATGGCTACAGACTCCAGTATTCTTCCCTGGGAAATTTCATGGACAGAGGGGAGCCTGGCAGGCTACAGTCCATGGTATCAACAAGAGTTGGACACAACTTAGTAACTAAACCATCACCACCACCACCACCAAAGAGACCATTTAATCTCACATTTGATATGGGAATATTGAATCTAAAATCTCTCAAATTCAGGACTAGGTAGCTTGTTAAAGTTTCCAATATTTAAATTCCTTGATATCAGAAGGTTATAACTGATAATAATTGTTAAAACAAATAATTAAGAGAACTTACACTAAGGAGTCTTGTCTCTGAATAAAACATTCATTTACAGTATTACTTGGAGCACAAATAGCTAACTATTTATTGTGATACCACCACAAAAAACCTACCCATTATATGAAAGAGTTTCCAGTTTTGTGTTTGAGGAACAAATACATTATTTATACCATGAATCATAAATTAAAAGAATTTCTTACCACCAATTTCTGTGAGACTTTAGCAAAGACACATCCAAACATTAGGGTATAAAGACAAGGATGCTTTTCAAACAAATTAGTTGCTGACTTTTTATAAATCATTATTGCCAGTATAATAATTATTCCTATGTGGAGTCCAGGTGATAAGACACTGGTACCCTAAGGGATAAAGCAGAAAATCAGCACCACATTTTAACAATGCATTTATTACACTGCAAATATTTTCTGAGCATCTACTTTGTGTTAGGAACTAAAGACCTAGAGAAGAGTATGATGGTATATGGCCTAAAGGAGTATATAGACCTTAGCTGTGCTTTTCAAACTTCTACAGAACCCTACCAAGGATTACAAAGAGGTAATACAGTGCTACAGATGTTTCATTCCAATTTTATATGAATATACATTTTAAGCTAATAATCACTAAAAAAATGACATCATTTATCTTATACTAAATTTTACCATGTTAAAGGTCATCAACAGGCCAGTTGCCAAGTTAACCTATTTTTGTGAGATACTGAAATAAAGCTTAACCTGCCACTTTTATACAATATCTTAATCATTGATTAGGAGGACTTTAGTCACTCACTATACCAACATCCCACCTTGCCCTGCCTTTTACATTTAGACCACAAGTGCCCTCTTATGTAGCATTGTACAACTGAACCCATTATATTTTTATCTATATGAATCGGGATTCTTTCAGGATTGCTTATTCTGAACAAAATACTGTAATAAATTTGATATTAAGGCTTACTAAATACATAACCATCAATTTAAATGTATCTATTAAAACTGCCTTATTCTTTATTAAGTTTATATGTAATAAGTTAGAACTTACACTAATATTATGAATATTTTAAAGTCATGTCAATAAAATACTATATAGTAATGTTATAAATATTTATGCTATTAAAATGCTGCTTTAAAATAATTTATTTTGACTGTGCTGGGTTCTTTGTTGCTGTGTGGGCTTTTCTCTAGTTGCGGGGCGTGGGGGCTACTCTCTAGCTGTGCTGTACAGGCTTCTCATTGTGGTGGCTTCTCCTGTTGCAGAGCACGGGCTCTCGAGTGTGGGCTTCAGTAGTTGTAGCTCCCATGCTCTAGAGCACAGGGTCAATTGTGGCACACGGACTTAGCTGTACTTCAGCACATGGGATCTTCCTGGACCAGGGATCGAACCTGTGTCTCCTGCATTGGCAGGCAGATTCTTTACCACTGAGCCACCAGGGGAAGCCCTTAAAATGGTGCTTTTATCTGTTAATTTTATTCAGGGAAATCTGCTGCTAAAAAAAACACTGAAAAACCACTGGTTCAAGAATTTGAAATCAACCACTTCTTAGAAATAGTGTTTGATTTCTTGTCTCCCTTCAAATATTTAATCAATTATTTCTTAGTAAAATATTCTCTAAAATGGACACTGATCCTCGCTAAGTTTATCATTTTTAGTGGAACTCACTTTCCAGCTAGTGCTCTATTTTATCATCCATGGTCAAGCAACAAGTACTCTTAAGCCCTTTATGCAGAGTATTCTAACATTTCTAAAACAATTCTGAAGTCAACTGACAAAACACCTCAAAAAACAACCAATTAATTTTTCCAAATATATCAGAACTTATGTATCTGAGTTCTATACTTTGCCTTTGACTTATGTATATAAAATATATTCATAAAGGTCGATAATATATGAATTATGATTCCTTTCAAATTGTTTTAAGAGCCAGTATATGTCATTTAAAAGAATGAGGTGTTTTTTTTTTTAAGTAAAAATGCCATATTTCAGGTTTTTACTCCTCTTATTTATTAGGTCTGCCTTCAAGTGACTTTGATTTTTCTCAAAATCAAACCCATCCTTACAGGACAGAAATTCTGAACTACAGCAAATTAAAGAGAATGAACTATAGCTTAAAGGCATTCCAAATATGTTTTGATAGAAGATGGTATCACTGGAATAAGTTCATAATGTTCAACTACCTTGAAGATGACACTTTTTAAAAAAAACATAGATACTATATGTTTAAAAACTGAGCAGAATTCTTTCTGCCTCTTTTCTCTGCAAAAGTACTGAAGGAGTTTTTTTTTAAAACAAATATGAATAAATACAGAAGAATTATAGATGAGCAAAGTGTAAATAACACAACAAATGCAAGGTGTACCCACTCAAGACCTGAGGCTGAAGTTTTTACCTTTTAAAATATTAGGGTAGTTTTAAAAATATATTTCAGTGATGAAATTTCAATTGAATTTACTTCATGCATAATAAATTGCCCCATATGTGAAACCATGACTTTGGACTGCTTTCCTGACATTCAATCAGGAACTCACTCTTGCCTCCTCCTCTCCTATATCAGGGCCAGGCACAAGGAAGAAAACAAATGGCAGCCCTTAATTATGTACAATAGACAGCAGATGATTACATGGAATGTCACCAAAGCCTACTCGAAGAAAGACTGTATAGAAAGAGGGAAAATGCTGTAAAATCAGTCTGGACTGTTTCAAAAATGCCTTTTTGTATTATGTGCCTAAAAAGGATTCCTTTAAGATACTTAGTTTCCTTCCCTATTTTTAAAATTCATCATATTTTTAGTATCTCTATAGCTGGGTGTTAAGAAAATTTATCATAAAATTAATACTGAATGATGATGAAATTAATGTCTTACTGCTATAGTGGATCCATTCTTGCCAACACCACCATGGAGGATAACATGGAAATAATTTGAACAGGAAAATATTGCTCCACCTACTACTCCAAGAACTGGTAAGATCTTCAATTTTATTTCTAGGATGGGTATCTTTAGGGTAGAGGAAAGAAACACTTTATTAAGAAAACAAAATTTATTTTCCTATTAAACAGTAAAGAAACATTACGATAGAACCCTATATAATAAGCTACCCATTTTCTTATAATCAAACCTTAACTTCTGGAATGTAATCTGAAGTGTTAATTTTTCTTCTAATGGTTTTATCTCTTAAATGAATGCACCAAATTTAGCTAAATCTTCTTAAATAACTGTGATGAAGCATTTCATCTCACAAGCCTTCATCTGACTTAGAGGAAACATGAAAAAGGATGTTCACTTGACTCTAGTACCTCTAAAAGGCAGCATCTTAGGAGTCAGACACTGATCTGTGATCTGTATCACGAATGTGACAAATATCACCATGTGTGTGCATGCAAAAATTTTGTGTAGTTAACATCCAGGATTAAATCTCTTTAGCAATATATATTTACCTGTTGGTCAATTGCTGTTCAAGAAAACTTCCAAAGGCAGCAAAGGATTTAAAAAACAGTAACAATGAATTGCCAAAAGCTATAGGCTATTGTGTTTGAAAATATACTTTGAAATACTGTACCAAAATATGTGAAAACTACAGATTAACAATTCAATTTAGAAAATCTATATCTAAAACAAGTATTCTTATTGATAAGAATAAATAGGTATGCTTTCTTCCTATGGTATTGCCAAAATATTGAATGAAATGATTTTAAGATTAAATTCTTCCACAGTATAATTAAATCAGAATTCCAAACTAAAACAACCACATCTGACAATGACCAGAGTTGCCTGCCTCTAAGTCCACATTTACCTTCTAATGGGTATTGGCAGAGCAGCTACCATTAAAGACACATCTACATATTTTAGAGGCCTGTGTAGCACATCCTTGATTCTATTATTTATTCTTACATGATAAGAAGGAATGTGAATATCACAGAGAATGTTCCACTACTTAAAAATATGCTCAAAGTCTATTTCTGAGCCTAGTAATATGAATTACAATTGGCAATTCTGAAACTAAATGCCACAGAGAAATTTCTTATAGTTTTTAAAAATAGATATAATTTTAAAGCAATTTTAGGATCAAAGCAAATATACAGAAAGTACACAGAGTTCCCATATACTCCCTGCCCTCACACATGCTTCCCTACTATCAACATTCTCCACCAGAGTGATACAATCCATGTGTTACAATCCATGAACTGACACGGACATTATTATTGCTTATAATCACCCTAGTTTATATCATGGTTTGCTCTTGGTGTTGTACATTCTGTGATAATGCATAATGTATAAATGACAAATGTATAATGACAGGTGGACAGGTATCCACCATTATAGTATCACACAGAATGGGTTCATGTCCCTTAAAATATTCATCCTTCCTTAACCCCATAACCTCTGGCAATAGCAGATCTTTTCAGTGTTTTCATCATTTTGCCTTTTCTAAAATATCATATAATTGGGATCATACAACATGGAGCCTTTTCAGATTAGATTCTTTCACTAAATAATATGGATTTAGGTTTCCTCCATGTCTCTTCATGGTTTGATAGCTCTTTCTTTTAACACTGAATAACATTCCATTGCCTAGATGTACCATAGTTAATCCATTTACTTGCTTCCAAGTTCTGGTAATTATGAATAAAGCTGCAATAAATATCCATAATCAGGTTTTTGTATAGACATAATTTTTTTCTGGCTATGCCATGTGGCTTGTGGGATCTTAGTTCGCTGCCCAGGGATTGAGCCCCGGCCCACAGCAGTGAAAGTGAATCCTAACCACTGGACCACCAGGGAATTCCCTGCATAGACATAATTTTTAATGTATCTGGGTAAATACTAAAGAGCATAGTCACTAGATCCTACGGTAAGAGTATGTTTAGCTTTGTATTTCTTACTGTTTGTATTACCAGGGGTATATTGCTTTGTGATTAAAAACAGAGTCTGGAATTAGTCTGTTTAATTTCTAGCTCCAGTACTTACTAGCTATGTGTCTTTGTACAAATTACTTAATCATTCTAAGACTTATTAATAAATCAGAATAATGACAGTATCTACTTCATAGGGTTGTTCTGGGGGTCAGATGAAAAGAGTGACAGTAAAATATTTAAGAACATAGTAAGTATTGAATAAACATTAGTTGTTGACAGCTGATATTATCCTTATTATTCTTCTTAACTCTACGGGCATGAAGTTTTGAGTCAGCCAATAGTGTAAACTTAGGTTGTAGTGAGAAAATAATTTGTTTCTTCATAAATTTCCTTCCTGTGGAAAGCATGAATTTGTAACAGTGGCCTCCTTGAGAGTCAGCTTTTATCTGAGGTCTCCAACCAAGTAGAAAATAAAAAACATTCAACATGAGAAACTTCACTCATAGTAAATTATAAAAAATACAAGTTAGCATCTTTCCTAATATTGAGGGGCAAGTTTCAAACATAAAGTGTTTGACTGAATTTACTTTTTATAAATCTATTTTATGAAATAAATTTTGGCCTGAAAAGGTAGTTCAACTAGCGAGTCTAATTGTGTATTTGGGAAATAAATTTTGGCCTGAAAAGGTAGTTCAACTAGCGAGTCTAATTGTGTATTTGGGAAATGGAGTCGTTTTCTTTTATGTGGTAGTACATTCATGAATAGGGTAGTATATTCATGCTGTAATAAGGTATATAGAATAGTAAAATTATAAAATGAAAAAAGGTTAAGAAATGTAATGAATATTAAATATAGCTCTAAGAATATCTGAAGAAAATTAACAATATAATATTTTCCCCAAATGTTTAAAAAGTACTTAAATATAAATTTAAACACTTAGATTTACCGTATAGTCCCACATTGTTGCTCCTCCAAATGTAGATAACACAAAGATGATCACTAAAGCTATCTGAATTTCAGTTACATCCACTCTAAAAAGGAAAGATAAAGAATAGAGGTTTGTAAACCAAATTCCCGAATATGAAGGTTCATTAACCATATATTGAAATCAAAGATGTAAAAATCTACATAGGCTTAGTTTATTTTTACCTTTAGTTCCATCACTGAATTATCAATTAACTACACTGTTAAGTGAAAAAGCCTACAGGAACAATGTGCTCACATATAGGTAAAAAACTTGTGTAGCATATATACAATTGCTAGTAACAGCGCTGAGATTACAGAAAGCTTTTATCTTCTACTTTATATACTTCTGCAAAGTTTGAATTTTTAATAATAATCATGTATTACTCTTGTAATCTGGAAAAATTAATAGTAACATAAAAACAACCAGATGATTTAAGGCAAATTCATAAACACTCTCAAGTCAATTTCATTAAAAAGTAGGGAAAATTCCAATCGTTTTTCTCATTATGTTGCTGATAGTCATTATAATTTTTGGTTTCCACAGACATTTCCTCTCTCTATATAAACATACTTGTAAAAGTGTCAGCCACTCAGTTTTGTCTGACTCTTTGTGACCCTATGAACTGTAGCCTGCCAGGCTCTTCTGGCCATGGAATTCTCCAGGCAAGAATACTGGAGTGGGTAGCCATTCCTGTCTCCAGGGGATCTTCCTGACCCAGGAATTAAACCAAGGTCTCCTACACTGCAGGCAATTCTTTACTGTTTGAGCCAACAGGGAAGCCCTAAACATAAACTTCTTTTAAAAACCCACTAAACCAAGCAACATCAGTCTCTAATCTGCATCCTCTGAAGCTACCAATTCCTCTCTCCTTTGCTCCATAAACAGGTTAGCAAATAGTCCACATCTGTAATTTCCTCCTCTCTTCATATTGCTGCATAATCCACTACAGTCCAGTTTTTGGCCTCATTCTATTAAAATTGTTTAAGGTAAACAGTGACTTTCAATTTGTTGAATGTAAGGGATGCATTTTGGTTACTATCTCACGTAACTCCTCTCAATAGTTAAATTGCTGATCACACCCCTCTTTCTTGAAAAGCTTTGCTGTTTTTATGCCATGTTCTCTCGTGATTCTCCTACCTTTCTGGAAGATCTTCCCAGCCTCCTTCTTCCATATCTTAAATGCTACTGTTTCCAGAATTCCTCTTTTCTCTTTTTAGATTCTCTGAATATTATATCTATACTTAAGACTACCATCTATATGCCAATGACCTCTAAATCCATTTCTCCAAATCCATCTATTTTTTTCTGAGCTTCAGATTTTATGTGTCTATCTCCTTTGCATCTCCTCTTAGATGCCCTGCTAGAGAAATACTTACTGCTCTGCAAATACAAAAAATGTAGGGATTAGATGATAAAATAGATCCAGCTATGGAAGAAAAGACTTCTCAGCTGAGTTATTTTGAGGGCATTTAGAGGGAAAAGGCAATGGCACCCCACTCCAGTACTCTTGCCTGGAAAATCCCATGGATGGAGGAGCCTGGAAGGCTACAGTCCATGGGGTCGCTGAGGGTCTGACATGGCTGAGCGACTTCACTTTCACTTCTCACTTTCATGCACTGGAGAAGGAAATGGCAACCCACTCCAGTGTTCTTGCCTGGAGAATCCCAGGGACGGGGGAGCCTGGTGGGCTGCCGTCTATGGGGTCGCACAGAGTCGGACACGACTGAAGTGACTTAGCAGCAGCAGCAGGAGAAGGTGACTGGAACATTAACGCACAAATAAAGGAAAATGTAATGACATCCAGTATTTGTAAGATCAGTGATAGGCAAATCAAGGCCTCCAGACTGCATGGAGAAATAGTCAAGTTAATTGAAAAAGGTAAACTAAGTAATATAACGTATGGTATTTTGTGAAGAAAAAAGAGGAAAAGTACTGACATTTACTGAGCATCTGAGTCTTATGAGCTATATATACATTATACCTGTTTTTTGGGAAAGAGAAAGTGAAATGATTTTTCCACACTTGTATTGAAAACAGTTGGATACTGCTATAGAAAAATGACTTCAGAGCCAACATTCTTTCCCCTACACCTATGATTTATTATCAGGATTTTGTACTCTTTTTCAAGTAACAGTGCAGAATTCCATTAAGTTAATCTATAATTTTTCCAGGGTATGACTAGTGACCAGAAGCAACTAGGAAAACTGACAGAAATTACAGGACAAACTTTCAGTAACTAAATGACATATACAGGGATTGAGCTAGGGACCTTGGTTTCACACATGCATCATTCATACCACAGAAAGCGTCATTCTTCCTCTTTTAAGAATAAACTATAAAAATGACTAAATTTTTTTGGAAATTTATTATTGTTTATTGACAGATTTTTCAGGACATCCATCCTAGCCACTTGACAGTTGATACTGACTGACTTTGGAAGTATTTACAGAAGCTTGGCTGATGTCCCACATATAGATCCTTCTTATAGTGTTAAGCTGGACCATCCATGTGTATCCTACTCAATGTTCAATGATGCTTTTACTTTGATAAAGTGAAACCATACAGAGGAGGATCTGTGCCATAGAGAGTAAGCATTTTACATGCTTCAAATCCTGGGCAATGCAGGATCTCCTCCAGTCCCTCACATGTCTGGTGCTCAACCACAGCAACCACTTCCCTAATGTTCTGAGTACTTCCGTTCCTCATCCTCCTGCCTACAATGCTTTTGCCCCAATCTGTCTGGCATATCCCACCCACAAGTGACCCATCTTTCTATGTCCAATTCTAGGCACACTCAGTCAACTGACACTCAACTAACACTCTCAGTCAACAGTAAATGAGTATAAAGTGTACAACTAGGCCAGGAATGTAAAATAATTCATTTCAGAAAGATTTTTAATGAAGTTAAAAGTCAAAGAGGTAAAGTCTAAGTCATTAAATAACTGCTGCTACTGAACAACAGCCGTTAAGAGTGTGGGGTTTGGAGAGTTGAGTTTAACCCTGGCTCCACACTTTTTTAGCAGTATAAGGAAGTTACAGAACTTCTCCACCTCACTGGTACAGTTGCAGCAATACCCTCAACAGGGTTAATGTGAGGAATAAATGAGAAAAGGCATGTAAAGCACTGAGTACACCAGCAGAACCACACAAGTGCTCAACAGCTGACAGCTGTGACTATTCTGTAATTTAAAGTCAATGTGAAAAACTGCCAGTGGCTTTCACTCCGCTAAATGATCCATTGTTTTGAGCTTCTCCTTTCAGTTATCATTATCAGAAGGTTTTTTTTTTTTTTTTTTTCCCAGAGCTGCTGCTTCTCCCAGGAAGCACTAAAGTGCTGCAGGAAAGAATCTGAAGACAGGGGAAGCCAAAGCTGAGAATGAGCCAAAGGGAGATGGCTACTAAAGGGTCAGGCAAAGAGGGAGCTGATGAGAAAGACAGAGAACAGAGTTCCAGTCTTGTGCACTGTTTCCTGGTGTCTAAGAATAAAGCATCTGGGGCAAATAGTACAAGATGCTTTTACACTATCTCACCAACTGTACACCACAGCTGAGATTCTCATGACTGCTGTTGTTCGGGACTGCTGTAAAGGGGTTCCCCTTTATGGACACACAAAAATTTGACCATAAAGGACCTTTAGATTCCATATCTCATTATTTTATATTTTAGCCAAATGCTTCTTTTTTAGGTACTTTATATTCTTTTTCTACTTTATTCACATCCCTTATTTTTCTTTTTCTCTTGTCAATGTAAACTTGGGCTAGTAAGTTGGAGAGGGAGAAAAAATAAAATTATCATCAAGTATGTAACTATAACAAGAAGAACACCTAAAAGACTAAACCTAAAATATAACATTTATGGATGCTTCAATAGATTAAAAGTTAATTTAAATTCATGATTGACAGTTTGTTCCCTTTATTATGAATAAATGAAGTATGACAGTGAAAATGAATTTGATTATATCTTAAAATATACAACTTAAAATACATACTTACTTTCCAAACCTCAACACGCCTGAAACATAAGTCTGCCAGTGAGCACAATAAAACATGAACATCCCAATAAAAGAGCAGAAAAACAACCAGTCAGGATGAGTTCCTAAGCGAACAGCAATTGAAGCTCCAACTGCCATAAAAACTGAAAGAAATAAGGTTTAGAAACCATTAAGTATTTAAAATAAGTTAAATAATTGCCACTAAATGTTTAGAAATGTAGAGTTTTAAGGTGCATAATCTTGGCATTAAAATTAAGCAAGAATAAACTACTAAACATACATTTTTAGTGTATTTACAAAAAAATACACTTTGCAAAATTGCTCCCAAATGTAAACCAAAACAAACCAAACAGCTCAGTTCATTTTTTAAGCCATCATTAAAAAACAAACAAACAAAAAACAACTGTAGGAAAAAAATCTCCACTAACTTACCTGTGGAAAGAGAGTCGCAACCATGGTCAAAAAGTTCCCCTAAAGGAGAACAAGAATTTGTTCTTCTGGCTTGTTTCCCATCAATAGCATCCAGTGACTGGTAGATGAAGAGTCCTAATGCACATAAAAGGTATGTCCAGTATGGTGCCTAACATGAAATGTTAACAATGAAGACTGGTGAGGGACAATAAGCCAGCTTCTGTTTGAAAACAGCTCAACCAAGCCAACCAACACATTTTCTTATGTTCTCGCTTTATAGCACCTCAGCATGATATAAAGAACATTCATAACCCTCTTTCTACAGATATGAATTAAATTAAGAAATGAATTGCTCTAGATTGGGTAGGAGGTCACAGAATATATTATAGGAAGCAGGAAGTTAAACAACTGAATGAGGATTAGGACCCTGATTTTGATTCTTAGTCCACAGCTCCTTTAATATAATACTATTCATATATGGCACTGGATTTGAAATTATTCGGTAAGTCTCCACTGTGAAAGAAGAACTTAAAGACAAACCACAGACCCCTGCTTCCATTTATGATGGAATATCAGGGACTGGATTTACTCTCCCACCTTGGATAACTAGAAACGCGATCAAATAAACAAAACAACCATGTTCAGACATTGCAGCCAGCGCAGCATTGTGATCCCTGACAGAAGGGAAGTAAGTGACATGAGCCCTCTGAGTACTCCAGCTTAGTGCCAACGGGCAGTGTCCAGCCCGCAGTGCAGGAGTGGGGACCTGGAAGAGCCCAGTGATCCTGCTGTGTTGAGGAGCAACAGAGCAGAGCTCAGGAAGGTCAAGGCAGACAGAATCTGTGGCTCAGAGCACTGGTAAGGAGAGGGGCACATGTTGTGGAGATCTACAGAGGGGATCTTTGAGTCTTTGGCTGAGAGGTGACCTGTGCCTAATGAGAAAAAACTACCAATGAAGGCCAGGGAAAGAACCACATTCCCACCAGGTACAGCAGAAAGACCTTGTATACTTGTGGCACTGGGTAGAGTTCTCAGAACTGTAATGCTTTAGCAGTGGGGATAAATTAGCCTTAGACTAAAGGTTTCTCTGATAGCCTTAAAAGATGTAAAATCCAGCCTCAAAAGGATCTGACTGATTTCAGGTAACTTACCTATAGCCAACACAAAGTACATCTTAAAGGAAAACCCCATCAAACCTAGTACCCCTGAATGTAAAATTCACAATGTTTGGCATCTAATTAAAAAACTACTAGTCACTCAAAGAAGCAGAAAAATATGCTGACAACTAGGAGTAAAATCAATCAAAACAATCAGACCCAGGAATGACAGAGAGAGTGAAATCTGCAGAAGAGGACATTAAAAGTTCTGATAAATATGCCTCATATGTTCAAGAAGGTGGAAGAAAAGCATGACAGACTCCAGTGAAATTTCTAGAATGAAAAGTACAATATTTCAAATGTAAAATATACTATATGAGATTAACAACATATTAGATACTGCAGAAGAAAATATCAGTGAATTTACAGACTATTAGAGGAAAATATCCAATATTGTGCATTAAAAAAAAAGGCTAAAAATAATTGAACTGGGCCTCAAGCAACCTGTGGGATATATGTAATTACAGTCTCAGAAGGAGAGAAAAGAAAGGGTTGGACATGGAAAATACAAGAAAAAATAATGGCTGGAAATGTCCACATTTGATAAAATCTATAAACTCACATATCCATGAAGCTCAGCAAACCCCAAGCAGAATAAGTATTTTTTTAAAAAACTCACCAAGGCACATCATAATCAAACCACTGAAGACCAGTGATGAAGACAATATCATTTAAGAAGCCAGAAGAAAAAGACACATTACATACAGAACCATAGATAAAAATGACAGAGAGTTAGTGAACTTGAAGGTGGGTCAATAGAAATGATGCAATTTCAACAAAAGAGAGCAAAAGAATTTTATTTATTTATTTATTTTGAGAAGAAGGATTTTAAAACAACCATTCTTTTCTTTCAGCACTTTATAAATGTATTCTACTTCCTCAGGGACCCATGTTATGAAAGCAATGGCCAACCCAGAATTCTGCCTCAGAAATGAAGTACAGCAAAAGTGTTGAGACGTAGGGTTTCAAAGTTAGATCTGTGTTTGAGTTCTTGGCTCTGTTATCTAATAGCCAAGTGACCCTGGGCAAGTCATTTAAACTTCTAAACTTTGGTTACCTCATTTGTAAGATGCAAATAAAACTTGTAGTTGTACACAATGAAAAAATTCTTAAGATAGTTCTTTACACACACCAGGCATGTAATAAGTGCTCAACAAAGTTTAGCTATTGTCATTAAACATTCTAAAATGATATTTGACATATCAATGTGGGTATGGCTTATGTGGCAATTCTTCAAATAACCAATCAGCTTGCTACCTCATTCCTCAATCTTTCAAAGTAAACAAAAGTTTACTTTGAACTTTAACAAATATTTCATTATTTGTTAATATTAGATACCCAGTGTTAATAGCTACACTGCTGTTGTTGTTTAGTCACTAAGCCGTGTCCGACTCTTTTGCCACCCCATGGAATGTAGCCCTCCAGGCTCCTCTGTCCATGGGATTCTCCAGGCAAGAATACTGGCATGGGTTGCCATGCCCTCCTCCAGGGGATCTTTCCAACCCAGGAATCGAACCCGTGTCTCTTGATCTTCTGCATTGGCAGGTGGATTCTTTACTACAGTGCCACCTGGGAAGCTCCTTTCCACTGAATCCTTTTCCCCTAAATGACAGAAAGTAAATCATCTACATGAAGATGTTCCAATTCTCCCTTCTTATACAGAAACTTCTTATATGGAAAATTTGGAGATTCTCAAGAAGCAACTCCCAAAGGTCCACATTAAAAAGCTCCTGATTCTAACTTCTGATCTGGGAGCCTGGCAGCAGATAAGTCTAAAGGTCAAGGTGTTAACAGAAATCCATGCCGAAATAAATTTGGTTGCTCCTGGATACCACGGTTGGGGGTGGACTCTGCCCTTTATTTGGAGAAAGGAATGAAAACTGGCTCGCTGGCCTAACATGACCTCACTAGGATATCAATGGAGTTAAGATTTAGAGTTTAAATGGGGAAAGAGGGGCAGGGGAATTTCAACAGGAAAGACAGAGAGAAGGGCTAAGCAGGAATGAAGGTAGAGTCCTGAAAGTGAAAGGTTTATTCATGAGTCCATGACCAGCTCATGTTTCTGGAACAGATGATCCACAGGTCATTACAAGAGAGACTGGAAAGGTAGTAATGTTATCTTAAACAGTACAACAAAGGACTTTCAAAAATGCATTATTTTGTTAGAAACAGCAATCCACAGAGACAAGGCAGCTATTATGTTCTTTTTATTACAGATAAAAGTGAAACTTAGGGAGGGGTGATAAAGTTCCATCAAGAAGAGAGTTAGACTGGATCCAGGAAGCAAACCCTAGTTTTATGACCTGGCCCATGAGATGAGATCTATCGGATTTATTGCCCTGCAGGCTACACAGACTAGGTGCAGCTTCCCATCTGGATTCTTATCTATTCTTTCAAACCTGCTGAGAAGCACTTTCCTGCCCCAAAAAATACAATTTCTTTTTTTTTTCTTTTTTTTTTTTTCTTTTTTAACTTTAAAATATTGTATTGGTTTTGCCATATATCAACATATATCCGCCACAGGTATACACGTGTTCCCTATCCTGAACTCTCCTCCCTCCTCCCTCCCCATACCATCCCTCTGGGTCGTCCCAGTGCACCAGCCCCAAGCATCCAGTACTGTGCATTGAACCTGGACTGGCGACTCGTTTCATATATGATATTATACATGTTTCAATGCCATTCTCCCAAATCATCCCACCCTCTCCCTCTCCCACAGAGTCCAAAAGACTGTTCTATACATCAGTGTCTCTTTTGCTGTCTCGTATACAGGGTTATTGTTACCATCTTTCTAAATTCCATATATACGTGTTAGTGTATCGGAGAAGGCAATGGCACCCCACTCCAGTACTCTTGCCTGGAAAATCCCATGGATGGAGAAGCCTGGAAGGCTGCAGTCCATGGGGTCACTGAGGGTCGGACACAACTGAGCAACTTCCCTTTCACTTTTCACTTTCATGCACTGGAGAAGGAAATGGCAACCCACTCCAGTGTTCTTGCCTGGAGAATCCCAGGGACGGGGGAGCCTGATGGGCTGCCGTCTATGGGGTTACACCGAGTCGGACACGACTGAAATGACTTAGCAGTATACTGTATTGGTGTTTTTCTTTCTGGCTTACTTCACTCTGTATAATAGGCTCCAGTTTCATCCACCTCATTAGAACTGATTCAAATGTATTCTTTTTAATGGCTGAGTAATACAATTTCAAGTTCAATGAACCAAAGTGGTGGGAAACTGGCTGCAAGCTGAGAGAGACTTCCTACCTTTTAAACCCACGAAGGCACACTAGTCTACCAGCTGCCAGTTAATTCCCTTTCCAGTCTTCCCAAGACCACAGGGGCTGGACCTATCTTTTCTCTTCCCTGCAGTCATCACCTCCATTTCCACCTGGGAGCTATGAAATAGTTGGCAGATTATCTGTTATCTCTGCAAAACAGGCCCCAGGCGGGAGATCCTCTTGCCAGGAACAGCAGGCCTCTTCCTTCCAGGAGTCTGCTTTAAATGTGGGTCACTCCAGAAAGTTCTCCAGGTGGATGCAGGATTTCCAGAGCCATCCCAACTCAATTCCAGTTTTTAAAAAAACTTATTTTCAAAAATTTCAAATGTAAACCCAGGAAAATCAGGGCATGGATTATGAATTATAGAATTATAAAGTCATAAGAAATGGCAACCCACTCCAGTGTTCTTGCCTGGAGAATCCCAGGGACGGCGGAGCCTGGTGGGCTGTTGCCTATGGGGTCGCACAGAGTTGGACACGACTGAAGTGACTTAGCAGTAGCAGCAGCAAGCAATATGTTACTATCAGAATACTTCTATAGAAGGAGGCTATTACAAAAAGTAAAACTTCTCCAGATCATATGAGCTCCTTAACATTTAAAGTTTTAAATTATGTTATCTTTATAATATCTACTGTATCTGGGAATTCCCTGATGGTTCAGTTAAGACACTATGCTTCCACTGCAGTGGGTATGGGTTTAATCCCTGGTCAGGAAACTAAGATCCCACAGCCATGTGGTGTGGCCAAAAGAAAAAAAAAAATATCTACTGTATCTTTTAAGATCAGAACTTTATAATATATCATAGAAATCTTTCCAAGTCAAGCATAAAGATCTACACCATTTGCTTACATGACTGCATGGTATTCAATGATGTGAGTAAATCACAATTTTAAAAAATACCTTCACTAATGATGAATCTTACATGATTGTATGGAAGATTATATGTTTATTCTAGAAAATAAAATAATTACTAAGAAATAATCATAAGTTCACGTCATTCGGAGAAGGCAATGGCACCCCACTTCAGTACTCTTGCCTGGAAAATCCCATGGATGGAAGAGCCTGGTAGGCTGCAGTCCATGAGGTCGCTAAGAGTCGGACACGACTGAGCAACTTCACTTTGACTTTTCACTTTCGTGCATTGGAGAAGGAAATGGCAACCCACTCCAGTATTCTTGCCTGGAGAATCCCAGGGACGGGGGAGCCTGGTGGGCTGCCATCTATGGGGTCGCACAGAGTCGGACATGACTGAAGCGACTTAGCAGCAGCAGTAGCAGCATGTCATTCAGTCAGTTCAGTTCAGTTCAGTCGCTCAGTCATGTCTGACTCTTTGTGACCCCATGAACTGCAGCACACCAGGCCTCCCTGTCCATCACCAACTCCTGAAGTTCACCCAGATTCACATCTATCAAGTCGGTGATGCCATCCAGCCATCTCATCCTCTGTCGTCCCCTTCTCCTCCTGCCCCCAATCTCTCCCAGCATCAGAGTCTTTTCCAATCAGTCAACTCTTTGCATGAGGTAGCCAAAGTACTGGAGTTTCAGCTTTAGCATCATTCCTTCCAAAGAAATCCCAGGGCTGATTTCCTTCAGAATGGACTGGTTGGATCTCCTTGCAGTCCAAGGGACTCTCAAGAGTCTTCTCCAACACCACAGTTCAAAAGCATCAATTCTTCGGCGCTTTTCACAGTCCAACTCTAACATCCATACATGACCACTGGAAAAACCACAGCCTTGACTAGATGGACCTTTGTTGGCAAAGTAATGTCTCTGCTTTTGAATATGCTATCTAGGTTGGTCATAACTTTCCTTCCAAGGAGTAAGCGTCTTTTAATTTCATGCCTGCAGTCACCATCTGCAGTGATTTTGGAGCCCAAAAAAATGAAGTCTGACACTGTTTCCACTGTTTCCCCATCTATTTCCCATGAAGTGATGGGACCAGATGCCATGATCTTCGTTTTCTGAATGTTGAACTTTAAGCCAACTTTTTCAGTCTCCTCTTTCACTTTCATCAAGAGGCTTTTTAGTTCCTCTTCACTTTCATGTCATTAAAAAAACACTAATAAATTTAAATTGCTTGTCAGTTACATCACAAACAAAGAACTATATAAAACTTAAGTATTTGGGAAATTTTACTTTTTCTAGCTACTTGAATTAAAGGATTAGAGAAACCAGAGATTTGAACTAGAACATGTGGCAACTGTTTTTGTTCAAATTAACTCTGGATCAGAGAAGACTCATATATAGATCAGTTATTTATTCCAGGCATCATACTCCTTTTTATTTGTGTGTTTGAAAGAGCACACACATCAGGAAAAGGAAAAAGAGACTTAGAAAGTGATCAGTGAACACATTTCTGTGCACTGGACAAATTTAACTTTTGGCTCAGACCCTAGAATACTGGATTTTGGGGGAATACAGTCTTAGGTTTTTCTATAAATGAAAAGGCTAACCTAGGTAGACCGCAAGGCCCCATCTTTAATATGAGAATAGAATCCTCTCCAGAGTAGGAGGTGTGTTCTCTGGTTTTAAAACCTGCTATATATACCATGGGAGCTAAATAACTAGATGGTTAAAATCAACTGATTAAGTAACAGGTTACCTCATAATTATTCAGTAAAATGGTTTCCAAATTTAAGAATACATGTCTTGGGCTTTTTTGCAGACTGGATAGGAGTATATACTCTGTACTCCACCTGCAAATGATCCTTGAATGAGCTACTTTATCTCTCAGTGCTTCAGTTTCCCATTATGAAAAATGGGAATAATCACTGTTCTCGGCTCATTGTGAGAATTAAATGAATTATTACATGTCAAGTGCTTAGAAAAGTGCCTAGTATATGGGAAGAGCTCAGTAAATTTTAGTTATTATTATTTCTGATACTATATAAGATACTTTTTGAGTGATTCTTAGGTAAACTTTTCATTTTAATACTTATGTCTTTAACCTATTTTAAAAATAATAATTTTAAAACTAGCTAGCACAGCTATCAAGCCTATAATTGTACAGATATTAAGGCTTTGAGTCTAAGTTTTTAAGGAGTAGATTTAAAGTTTATGTAAAGAAAAACAGTATCGGTAATACACAAAAGCAAAAATGTTCCCAAATTAAAATTTAGGAAATACTGAAACTATACATGCCTGCTTCTATGAATTTTCACACTTAAAAAGTCCTCTTTGCTTTAAATGGCCTTGGGTGTAAGTTGATACAGATGCAAAAGATATTACATAACCAGTAACCACTGGGTCAGCTGGTAATGGAGAGACTTCAATTATCCAAACATCAGTTGACTTCTCTCTCCATAAAAAATAAAAACTGCATTTAGACAAAGATCAGGCATGTGTGAAAAACTGTAATGCTGGTACAGCGTTAGAAGGTGGACTTTGTACCCAGTTGGGTGAGTCTAGTGATTTTTTTAAATATAATTAAATTTATTTTTAATTGGAAGATAATTGCTTTATAGTATTGTGTTGGTTTCTGCCAAACATCAACATGAATCAGCCACAGGTATACCCAAGTCTAGTGATTTTTGAGAGAAAACTCATGGAATTTTAATAGACTGCTAATCTGACTGCTCTAACCTGGATTATGTGCCTGTGACACAGTTGAGCCTGTGACCAGAGGCACTTCATTGTTTACAGAGGGAGGGTTCCCACTGGAACCGAGGCTGGGGAGGCTCCAGAGGCTTGGTGGACAGGAAGCCAAGAGTCACTCTTCATCCCTCCCAGCAGGAAGGCCCTAGCAGCTCACTGGCTTACCCCAACCTCAGTTCAGGGCAGGGGCCAGCGTTTGAGGGGAGCACACCCACCTTCTTACAGTAAGGCAGGTTACCAGCTGGGGGTGGAAACCAGGCAGGGCACGAACACCCAACAGCATTCAACCAACTTCAGGGCCAGAGGGACTTTCTCAGGACAGTAGAAAGCTGTACTTGAAAGACAGCATTCCTTCTCTTAAGTTTAGTGTAAACAGTCGTATTCTTTTTAAAAACCTCTTTGAGCACTTACTAGAATTCTTGCTGACAATGCCAGCCTCTCACTAGGCAAAGGGAAACAGGCAGGGAGGGGAGCGAAGAGAACCCCAGGACAGATCTACCGTCACCGTCAACTCCTTTGGGTACCTTCACATCTGTTTTGCTCTGTAACTTCACAGAACCCAGGTGATTGGAGCTTCTGCCCAGGTCAAACCCATCAGGAGCAGGATTTAAGGCTCCTTCTGTACTCACAAGGCCATGTTTTATCCACACTTGAACCAGAATTCTAAAGGGGAAACAGTCTGTTCCTTGGGAATCAAGCACAGGAAAGCCACAGGCATCAGAGCTACTTCTACATCACCAGCAGAAGCTCCTTCTAGACAGCACTGGGATTAGGGTGAGGCCAGCAAGGCACTGTGCGTGCAGAATTGAAGGAGGCATTTTTGACCCTCAGGGCTATCTGTGCCTGCCTGCCTCACTCTACTCCCTGCCCTGCTTCTAGAACTTTCACCTCCTGCGAGGTATTTTGTTTTAGTACAAGAGGCCACTCTCTCACAAAAGTCCTGCCTTCATAAATGACCCTTCGTAAGTTACTGAACTGGAAGGAAATATTCTAGATTTCAAAGAAACCAAATCTGTAACACAATTTGACTAGGTTATTGCCTTTTCTTATTCTTCCTCCAACAAATAATTCTTTATAGTCCAAAGGCCACTCGAATCTGAATTATTTAGACAGGGAACAAACCATTTCTTAAGGTTGTAAATCTCTCCTCAGATACACTTGTTTTCGATTCATATCATAAAGGAAAGAAATTATTCAAGGCCCTTTGACCCAGCCCTATTCTGGGCACCAATCTGCTATAAACACACTCTTAATAGCAGTCACATGGATTTATATACAGATAGCAAGAGGGCAGAGCAGAAACATTTACTCAAGAAAGCCGAAAAGGGAATGGAGCCACAGTTTATGTCAGTCAAAAATAAGCAGAGAATGCTACTAAGCTGGAGCCCGAAGAACCAGACTCGAATCACCAAATTTTCTTATTGAGAGGGGACGCAATTCAATGCTTGTTTTCTGTTTGCCCTGACTCTTGCTTACTCATGTCAAAACTCCCTAGACCAAATTGATAAGTATTTAATCTGAAACAAGCTAAAACTGAATATGGATGGAAAAACATAATCTCCCAAGATTATAAATTGCTATTTCCTGCAGGCAGTCAATAGTTTAGCAAATATTTACCAAGTGTCTACTTTACACAAGGCACTGTGCTATGGAGAATATTCAAATAAATGGGCAATTGCTGTCTGAACTTAAAATATGGTAGACTGTCTTACTCGATAAGGACATACATAACCAAACATCACATCACACACATAACCAAAATAAAATGGAGAAGTTCCACAGGAGAACTACAAAGACCTGCAGCAGAGGTATAGTCTTTCAGCTTGGAATCCTGGACTCAGTTTAAAGAGGTTAATTTATTTCCCTTTAGTTTCCTCATCTATAAAATGAGGATAATAGTAGTACCTTTTCATAAAGTTGTAGAGAGGATTAAATGAGATAATAGACAAAAGCAGTTTAAATGAATGCCTAGCACATAAGTGTGTGCGTGTGAATGCTAAGTTCCTTCAGTCATGCCCGATTCTGTGCAGCACTATGGGCTGTAGCCTACAAGGTTCCTATGTCCATGGGATTTTCCAGGCAAGAATAATGGAGTGGGTTGCCAGGCCCTCCTTCAGGGGAATCTTCCCGACAGGGATCGAACCCATGTCTCTTACATCTCCTGCATTGGCTAGTTCTTTACCACTAGCGCCATCTGGGAAGCCCCAAGTACGTAAGTAATTCCCAGTAATTGTTAGTTAAAAGGTCACTCAGTCATGTCTGACTCTTTGTGACCCCATGGACTGTAGCCTGCCAGGCTCCTCTCTGTCCATGGGATTTTCCAGGCAAGAGTCTTGGAGTGGGTTGCCATTTCCTTCTCCAGAATGTTAGTTATCATTGCTATTATTATGGAAGTTCATAGGATTAAGTAGTTGATTTGACTTCAGAGAAGGAAGAAAAATTTCCTAAGGAGGTAGTGTTAGGAATGGACACTGAGAGATGAAGTGGGACAGGAGAAAGAGGAAGGAGAAAAGAGAGGGACAAGAAGGAAAGAAATCTTAAAAAAAAATTTTTTTTGGCTGCACTGCATGGCATGTGGGATCTTAATTTCTCAACCAGGATTGAACCCCCCTCTCCAGCCCCAGCCTCCATTAGAAGCATGGAGTCTTAACCACTGGACTGCCAGGAGAAGTCCCAAGAAATACCCTTGATATAGGAAGTGGTTCAATTTGGCTGGAGTAGAAAGTTCCTTAATGAAATGGTGGCGTGACATGCAGTTCAGAGCACCATTGCACAACAACGTAAATCACTTAACTTTTTTCTACTAATTTCTCGTCATCCCCAGTCATGTCCTAGAATATCAATACAGTTAAAAAGTAGATCAAATATTATTATTAACATAGATATGTAGTGAGCATTAATCTTAAATAGGTAGACTAACCCAAGCATCAGAGTCTAAAAACTGTATGGGCTTTCCCTGACCCTTTCTGGAAGGAATCCACCAAGTCTGAAAAAGTACTAACTCTTAAGTTTAAGAATCAGAAAACACATTTCAAGCCAAGTTAAAGACACTCCAGGCCTCAACTTCCTCTTAATAAAATGTATGCCACTATTAGTTCAGGATGGCTGGACAGAAGAAATACTAAAATGGTGCGAAGGCCTTTCTAGGAAGGGAGAAAACTTGCCAGCCTCCTTGGGTTGATATGAGACACAAATGCAACAATGAATGTGAAAGCATATTACACACCTGATAAGCATTACATAAAACACAAGGTATTTTTCCTGCAGATCACCCAGAAAAGAAAGAACTGCAGATGAGACGGTGGTGGTATATGGTAAAAAGAATCGGGCTTTGTAATCAGGCCTTCTTAGATCTGAACCTTGTCAGATCCTGTCTCTGTGGCCTATGAACTGCAACGTTCCTTTTGTGGTCTTGCTGGGATATTATCAGACAGGCAGCGTGACTCCTGTAACGGTGTTTCCCCTCACCGCTACAGCCACTTAGAAACATGTGCAGGATCTAATTACATTTCAGAAACACTTCTCAGTTTCATCTGGTTTTTTTCAAACTTTACTTCCTGTTTTTAGGTCATCCTGATTCCTTTTTTTTTAAGTCCCTCAGATCCTCCCTGTCTGCCACCTTTTTCCTTTTTTTTTGAATGAATGAGGCATAGCCTAAAAATTAATAATTTAACCTGTTCCATCAGGCCCCATCCCCTGTCATCCCTGAACAGAATCTCCTGGACTTCTCTGCCTTGTCCTGCTCTTTGGAAGTGCTCAACAGATGGTTATTAAATTAATATTGAAAAGTTCATGATTTAACTGGCAAATAGAAACATTCAAATGTTGTCAGCCAAACCAAGGCCCAATAAAAACTAAACTTTATTATAGGTTTGCAGGACATTTTTCATAAAAGTAATATTTTTAACAGGTTGAACAAATTCTAATTTTCTACATTTATCTGCATGTAATATATCATTTAGTCCTCACTGCATTCTTGTGAAATTTGGCAAGTATTGGCAAGTATTATTTCTATTTTACATGAGGAAAGCATGCCCACGTTGTCTGTCATTCCATGGTGTGGCAAAGCCACATTAGAACCAGGCTTTCCGTTCTGGCCCAGTGCACCTTCCATTCTGGCACACTGCCTCTGGGGAATTCTGCAAACAGGCTTCCACTTACATTTTTTAAACAATATGTAAATGAATTGACAATGGGAACGTCTGCCGAAAAATCAAATATTAATATAACTAACATCCATCAATCTATGTTTAAAATGTAGGCTTCATCAAATACTTTAAAAAAAAAAAAAAAAAGGATCCATGTATGGAGGGCACTGTATTCCTATCCAACCTCAAGTCAAATTAGTTCTCCACAGGATCTATACTCCCTGGAGAAGGAAATGGCAACCACTCTAATCTTCTTGCCTGGAGAATCCCATGGGCAGAGGAGCCTGGCAGGCTGCAGTCTATGGGGTCGCAAGAGTCATAGACAACTTAGCCACTAAAACAACCAACAAACCAGGACCTATACTCAAATATGATTATAAACGGGATCTCTATGTGGAGGGCAAAGAAAAGAAAGCAATGTCACAGAACGTGCAATGTAGTCTTTATTCCAGGTATTCTAAAAAGCCATAGATGGGAGTGGCCCCCTCTGCCTCCTGCTCCCCCCATCACACTCAGTCCAGGGGACGCTTCTGATTAACAGGTGTCAACGAAGAAAGAGGAAGTAGTTAATCTCTTAAAACTAACTTATCTTTGATCAGCGCTATCAGTAATTACAGGATCACTAGCACAGCCTTTGAGAAACAGATGGTTAAGTATAAAAGTGTTCAAAGGGCATTTCGGACTTGGTCAACCAAACCACAAGCCCTAAGGCCAGGCGGGACGGAGATGGGGGTGTTCAGTGACCAGTGTGCAAAGTCACCGACTGCTTGTCCACCCACCCCCAACTTGGCGCAGAATGGGGCGGCGGCCAGACAGGCAGGCCCCTCGCTCGCAGTGGCCGAGACAGCCCGTCCGCCGCCCCGCGGGTGGACGGGACTGGGCAGTGACCTTGAGAGCCCCTCCGCCGTCCGGAGGAGGCTCGGGGTACATGCGGGACTGGGTAGGGGCGTGATAGTCTCCAGGCAGAGCGGAGAAGGCTCGCGGCGGCAGCGGCGCGGGGGTAGAGGCGGTGTCCACCCCTCCGCGGTCCCGGGCGGCTCTGCCGCGCGCGCGGGTTGGCGGAGTGGGGCGCCCCGGGAGCCTCCAGGGCCGCACCTGCGCTGGGGCTCGGCTCAAGAGGGGAAGCAGTTGGGGGCCCACGGGCGGCGGGCGGTCGGCGGGCCCTACCTCCTCGGTGACCGTGGGGCAGTAGGAGATGAGCACGAGCGTGGTGAGCATGTTGATGGCGAGGCCCAGGAGGGTGATGGAGTTGGGGGCCATCCACAGCGGGATCCACTGGAGCAGCCAGGTCCAGTAGAGCTGCAGTGGCGGCTCGAGCAGCGAGACGCCCGCCGCGGTGTAGCGGTGCTCCTCCAGCCGCCGCAGCTGCGCCGCGCTCAGCGGCTCGGTCAGCGCCTTCAGCCAGCGCGGCGCCGGCCTGGCCCCGGCGCCCGCCGCCATGGCCGCCTGCGGGCCCCGCCGCTGCGAGCGAGCGCAGCCCGCGCGGGGCTCCAGGGCGGGGACAGGTGGAGGGAGGGGCTCGAGGGCCCGGGCCTGCGCCGGCCGGGTGGGACTCGCCGGTCCGGCCCGCGGCCGAGGTCGAGGTCAGGCCGGGCCGCCCCTGGTCCCGGGGCCCCCGCCCCTAGAGCCGCCGGCCGCAGGGGGGCGGGGCCTGGGGGGGGTGCGCGGGGAGGGGGCGGGGCCGCCTCGTGAGGGGTCCAGCCGGCGCGACCGGTCCGCCCAGGCCTCCGGGTCACCTCGGGGTGCTCCACCGACCGTCACTTTCTAATTGGCACACAAAGGGCCCAGACTCCCCCAAGATCCCGATGCACCTGCCTCTAAGGTCCGATTCTTCTCCCGGGACCGCTGGTGACGCTCCCCGGAGGGAAATCTCGCCCGCGGGACAGTTGGTAGCGGGTTCCTCTAACTCGTGCGGTGTGCATAGCTCGGTTCTCCTCTTTGGCGAACGCCTTGGTCTTCAGCCAAACTGAAGGACGCCGCTGCCTGCAGACCCGGGGTCTGCGGGATACTGTGTGAGAACATGGTTTTTGCCCATCTTGGGTCACTGGTTTGAGGGCCCCATCCGTTGGCCCATAGAGAGGTCCTGTTTGATAAATGTACGGGGACAGGATAGGTCTTCCTCCCAACCCCCAGGACTGGGGGGCCTGGCCGTGTATTAGCTCTAAAGAACCCTCACTTTCCGGTTCAGGGATCAAGGTTCAGGGTTCAGATTCCAAAGTATTGGAACTACCAATCAGGATTTAGAAACACGGTCTAACAAGGGGACTGAATGGTTGGAACCCAAATGCCTATTTTTCAGAGCAGCCCATACCGATAACCATGTTGTTGTTGTTGTTTTTTTTTTTACACACACCGTTCCCCCCAAAGACAAGGATCCAGGTGGTACCTTCCACTGCCCACCACACAATGGCAGTTCACCAGCCCCTTACCTCACAATGCACTCTTTAGACCAAGGGACAGCCTGTCATAAACATATCATTTTGCACAACCAGCGACAAGCCTGACAGTTGCCTTTTCTTCACCTCAGGGTTCTTATCGGTAGGCACTTCTCTAAGACACTGAACTAACTCAGAAGCTGCTTAGTGACAGTCGTGTTGGGCAGTGGTTATCAGCGGGTACAGTTTGTCCGACAGATGCCACCACAACACCTTGGAGATGGGCTAACAAACTACTACCCAGCCCACCACCTGTTCCCATACAGCTTATAAACTACAGATGGTTTTTAGACTTTAAATGATTAAAAAAAGAATTTTTTTCTGTGATGCAAAATAACATAAAATTCATATTTCAGTGCCACTAATAAAGCCATGTTTATGCCTTACATACTAATTATGACTGCTTTCATGCTCCAAGGGCAAATTTTAGTGATTGTGATAGAGACCATATAGCCTGAAAAGACTACAATATTGACTGTCTAGCATTTTACTCAGAGAAGGCAATGGCACCCCACTCCAGTACTCTTGCCTGGAAAATCCCATGGACTGAGGAGCCTGGTGGGCTGCAGTCCATGGGGTCACTAAGAGTTGTACACGACTGAGCAACTTCACTTTCACTTTTCACTTTCATGCATTGGAGAAGGAAATGGCAAGCCACTCCAGTGTTCTTGCCTGGAGAATCCCAGGGACGGGGGAGCCTGGTGGGCTGCCGTCTATGGGGTCGCACAGAGTCGGATACGACTGAAGCGACTTAGCAACAGCAGCAGCAGCATTTTACTGAAAAAAATTTGGCAATCTCTTCTTTAGAAGAATAGGAGCGTGTCTGTAGACCAAACCATGCATTGAATATCCATTTCCTAGTCTCTTATGTGAAAAATGATACTTAAAAATGCAGGAAAGGAATCAGAATGATAGAGATTCATTCTTAACTCTGTTGGGGGTTTTGTACAGTAAACTTGGAGATACCTATCTTTTAACTTGGCAGGGTCACAAATGAGTCAAGGAAAAATCCTTTTCCAGTTTAATAAATTTATGTTATAGATAATTTTAACTATAGATCAAAAAACATGATAAAGAGAATAAAAGGGCAAGCTGGGAAAAGGTATTTCCCGCAAATAAAATCCAGATTGAATAGTACCCAGATCATATAAGGAATTTCCAGGTGGTCCAGTGGTTGGGACTCTGTGCCTTCAATGCAGGGGCTCAAGTTTAATCCCTGGTCATGGAACTAAGAGCCCACATGCTGTGCAGTGCAGCCAAAAGCGATTTTAAAGAATAAACACATTTCCTATACCCCAAAGTTCTTTCTTTAAAAAAAAAATTATCTTACTAAATTTACTAAAATTAATGATGCATTCTCTTGCCAGGAAGATTTTGGTAAAGTCCAACCTCCCTAGCTTGGCATTCGAAAGCCCAATCTTCCTTTCCCAGTCTTATTTCCCAAGTGTCTCTTCCCTCACCCGTCTCCCTAATCTGATGCTCCAGCTTCATGGGTCCATTAGCTGTTCCCAAGTACACCCAGCACTTCCTCATGCCTCACTTTGCTTCCTGGGCTTGGAGAGTACTCTCCATCTCTCATCACCCCCACAACATTGCTCATCAGTCAAGGTTCAGCTTAAATTCTGCCTTCTCTGAAATGGCCTCTCAGATTCTTCCAGTTTGATCTCTCCTGCTTCTACACAGAGTCCTTTATGCCTTGTAATCCAGTCTGCCTTGAGGCACTTGTTTATGTACTGATCTCCTTCTTGTCCAGCTCGGAGTACAAGGATTGTATCCCTGCACTGAGTATGTTCCTCAGTCCTTGGTACCGAGTAGATATCCATACACTTCAAAACTTTTTGTTTTGAAATAATAGAGTCACAGAAAATTGCAAAAATTGTACAGAGAGATTCCTTGTACTCTTCAGCCAGCCTTTCCCAATAGTAATGTCTTACATTATCCTCAGTACAAGAGACATCCATAAGTTTTTATTTGGTGGTTTATCTTGGTTTAACTACCAGTTCTTTTTGTGTAACTTACAATCATATTTCAAATCTTCTTCCTCAGCATCTAGATCAACTTTCCACAAAATGTTCTGGTCTCATGTAGCCAGATTAAGTGTAAAATAACTGCTTCAAAAAGCCCCTAAATTTCATTGGTTTGGAAAGGCACGTGTTGCAATCAAAAAAGTCACCTGGCTAGATTTTCAGTGTAGCAGAATTTTATCTTTCAGGGACTCAAGCTATGTGTGTAAGTGTTTAGAGCTTTGGACCCACAGGCTGGAGTATTTATGAAGATTAGTGTAGTTCTGTGGTGTAAATCCTTGCCTTTTCTCATTTACATGCTCTGGTTTAATTTGTTTTTATAGTTCTGTACTTTGTGACTCTAAAGTCCAAATTTTATAGAACCATGGCACCTTACAAAATACATGAGTGGACATAAAGTGCTCAATAATAGATTGACAAAAACGTTTGCCCTCTTCTCTGCTGCTGCTGCTAAGTCGCTTCAGTCGTGTCCGACTCTGTGCGACCCCATGGACTGCAGCCCACCAGGCTTCCCCGTCCCTGGGATTCTCCAGGCAAAAACACTGGAGTGGGTTGCCATTTCCTTCTCCAATGCTCTCTTCTCTAGAAATGCTTAATTTCTGGATCAAGATCAGAAAAGCAAATTTCACAATAGAATCCCTGAGATGTTGTAATTGTGTTTTTTATCTGATATTTCGAAAGCAGTTTATGGTTGGAAACTGATTTTCCTCAGAGACACAGTTCTTAGCGGTCTGTCCTATTTATATCCTTTAACTGTTTTTATTTATTATTGTTTTCTGAGTTCTCATCCCACTGCTTTAAAATGTTTTCCATGGTATGACTTGAGCATTGGAGGGAATCTCCTTCCTCAAAAATTCCTTCTTCAGCAATTTGTGGTAAAGCCCCACAGTGAGTTATTCCTATCTTTGGATTGGGGCTTTTAGGATAAGCAGGTAGGTCAGATTTCCATGTTAGGTTGGGTCGTTATCAGAAACACCTTAGGAGCGATGCTTTTATCAGAAAGTCTTTCCTCTGAGACAGCTGAGAGAGAATGACTCCAAACAAAGAGCCATGCAAGGAACTTGTGAGAGACAGCTGGAGCTGCCCGCCCCCAACACGGATGACCACAGGAATCACCTGGAGATCCTCTGATGAGGCAGGTTCTAAGCAAATCTGGAGAGAGAGTGCAGGGAAGGTTTTCAGTCCTAACGAGCTCCCAGGTAATGCTGATGCTGCTGGAAACTGGGTTCAGTCCCTGGGTCAGGTAGATCCCCTGGAGAAGAAAATGGCAACCCACTCCAGTATTCTTGCCTGGAGAATTCCATGGACAGAGGAGTCCGGCAAGCTACAGTCCACGGGGTCGCTAAGAGATGGTTACAACTGAGCAACTAATACGCATGTGTATTAAACTGATTATATAATACCATCTACAGTGGAATTGAGATCTATTTTGTTGGTCATTGTTTCATTTGTTTTGTTTTTTGTGGCATGCAGGATCTTATTTGCCCTACCAGAGATCGAACCCATGCCCCCTGCAGTGGAAATGCAGAGTCCTAAGCACTGGACCAACAGGAGAGTCCCAGTTGTTCATTGTTGATGAGGTTTTTCGTTGTACTGTGCTTTCCAGACTGGGATACATTTAGCTCCCTGACATAATGACTGGAATGACATCATTTGAAGATCTGGGAAGAAAAAATAGTTTTCTGTGTAATAAATGCATATATCATGTAGAAGAAGGTAACCTGGATAAACTTGAACGAATAAGCAAGTGAGGGTTGTGGCAGTGGCCTCAGGCTGGGCTCTCACATCCTGTCCACCGTTTTCCTTTTTTCTGCCAAGAGGAGGGCTGTTGAGTCGGACAAGGTGAAGAGTCCGTGCCTGAGATAATCCCAGTGAAGCACAGAAACAGGTGCTCTTTTCTTTCTGTTGTTGATTTTCTCATTTCCGTTTCCTCTTTCCTTAGTCCTTGCCTGGTGTGGTTGTTCCTGGCTTCATTTCTGTCTCATTGCTCTTGACTGCCCTTCCCTCTGTACAGATATTAATGTGTTCGTCTGTGCTCCTTTCCTCCCTCCTACTTGACAATGATCCTGGGTCTTGGCCTTCAATGAACCCATCCTAGCCACACCCTCCTGGTCGGTCCATCACTGTTCCTTAACTTCTTCAGGGAGTGGAGTTACTAGAGACTGTGGGTCAGAGTCCATGCTGGCCACTATGAAGACTTGACATTTATGGAAAGATTCATAGAACAACTCATCTCACTAATGAACTCTTGATTCTACTGCAAGACAATGTTCCTTGAACCCTAACTGTGAGCTATTATAGTTAGCTCCAACCCTATGGACTGTAGCCCACCAGGCTCCTCTGTCCATGGGATTCTCCAGGCAAGAATACCGGAGTGGCTTGCCATGCCCTTCTCCAGGGGATCTTCCTAACCCAGGGATCAAACCCATATCTCTTACATCTCCTGCATTGGCAGGCAGGTTATTTACCACTAGCACCACCTGGGAAGCCATGAGCTATTAAGAAGCCATAAGCTATTAAGTACCTAAAAATAACCCCACATAGAGAGGCTCTGCCCCTTCTTGGCAACCTCTACCATTACCCCACCTGCCTCCAACTCAGCGGTACTGCCCCACACAGGAGTGAGAACTGAATTTTCAGTGACCCCCCAGTGGACATGCAGGAATGGGGCTGGGATGATCAGCCCAGGGGCACTTCATCCCATATCCTGCAGGGGATTACATTATTTGGCTTTCTAGTCCATGGGGTCACTAAGAGTTGGACACGACTAAGCGACTTCACTTTTACTTTTCACTTTCATGCATTGGAGAAGGAAATGGCAACCCACTCCAGTATTCTTGCCTGGAGAATCCCAGGGATGGCAGGGAGCCTGGTGGGCTGCCATCTATGGGGTCGCACAGAGTCGGACACGACTGAAGCGACTTAGCAGCAGCAGCAGTGCTTAGAATTTTCCAAATGACCACATGACTCCAAATCAGCTTTGGTTTATTTTGAAACATGGCTCCCTTCCAATTACTCCTCGTCCCAGTTGTCTAAAAGGGATGCCTTGCAGAGCTGGAAGAGTGGCTCTTTTCTTTGTCCCAGTGTTGCTGGTAACTCCTGTTTATTTTTCCTTTCTTCTTTGTGTTTTTTCCCATTAACTTAAAAAATATTAAGCCAACATTTTAAAATTTGTGTGTAATGTCTTTAAGATATTTTCTTAGTCTCCAAGACAAGGATGAAGGTGAGAGGAGAACACTGGAAGGAAGAAATCTCTTGCCTATGCAAGTGCTTACCTACAAAGAACAGAAAGATTTCTCTAAAGCTATTGCTTGAGAGAAAAAGAAGCTATGGTCAATCATGCACTTGAGGGCAAAGTTTCTGCCTTTAAAGACATGAGTCCACCAATGCCCCAAGCCACATGCTGAGTGACCCCTTTGGGAGTGTTTACCTCCTGCCACCTGCCTGGTGTTTTGTCCCTAGCAATCAACTCCAGATAGAAGAAAAATCTTTATCTAGGCCAAAAGTTTTTCAAGTCAGGGCATTTAGGGACAGAGAGAGATCATCAGGTGAATTTAAGAGGGTGATGACTGCCCTTAGAATCAGGAGAATTGGTCATTCCATTAGTGGGTTTGTTTCTCTAATCCAGTGTAAGTTATCAAAATTCAATTATTGATACAAAAGTGAAAGTGAAATTTGCTCAGTTGTGTTCAACTCTTTGCGACCCCATGGAGTATACAGTCCATGGAATTCTCCAGGCCAGAATACTGGAGTGGGTAGCCTTTCCCTTCTCCAGGGTATCTTCTCAACCCAGGGATCGAACCCAGGTTTCCCACATTGCAGGCGGATTCTTTACCAGCTGAGCCACAAAGGAATTTTATAAATACCTACGCATAGCAATCAGCCGACTCTTTGGTACAAGGATGGTAATTAGTGCTCCAGATAAAACAGGGAAATAAAGGCAGAGCTCAGTTTAGGGTCAAGGAATGTTATAAAGGAGGGTTGGTGAGAAGACCGTCTGGTTTTCTTACTCCTTATTCTACTCCTGGGCTACCCTTGTAGCTCCATCAGTAAAAAATCTGCCTGCAATGCAGGAGACCCAGGTTCGGTTCCTGGGTCTGGAAGATCCCCTGGAGAAGGAAATGGCAACCCATTCTAGTATTCTTACCTGAAGAATCCCATGGACAGAGAAGCTTGGCAGGCCACAGTCCATGGGGTCGCAAGAGTCAGACATGACTTAGCGACTAAACAACGAAACAATTCTACTCCTACTCCTACTCCTACTCCGAGGAAAAGAAAGCTAAATTTGTGTTTCGAGGATTCTATTCAAAGGAACTGAAGTGAGGAAGGCGATGGGTGGTCAGGCCTGGAGTCAGGAGAGAACTGGTGATAGTGGAGAGGTAAGAGTGGCGGTGGGCAGTAGAGGAGGGCGAAGAGGGGACACAGGAGAGGGAATGAAGGTGGCTGGGAGCTGGCTGACCCCTCGTTTTTATAGCTCATATACATGAATATTTAGAAGTTATAAATCTAATGAATGGTTCATAAAATGGTTGTATCCTCGTTTTCTGAGGCAGATACCCTCATAATGACCTGGAAGTCTAGATTTTTTTTAAAAAAAATTAACCTTATTAAATTATGACAATTGAGTACACGTCCTTATTTGTATTTATTCATTTATTTATTTGGCTGGGCTGCACAGCATGCAGGATCTTAGTTCCCTGACCAGGGATCAAACCCGTTCTCTCTGCAGTGGAAGCATGGAGTCACAACCACTGGATCACCAGGGAAGTGTCAGAAGGCTAGATTGCATGTTGGATTATCAGTCTTCAAAGATACTTGCCAGGATGTTGTGTGCTTTCCCCCCTGCTGCCCCCTGCACCACGAGGGGTCTCAGGGACACACACGCAGATGCCCTGCCTCATGTGCAGCCTCAGTCACACCCTCCACATCCTGACTCCCTGAAAAATAAGTGTCCCTAGACTCAGACAGTAAAGAATTCGCCTGCAATGCAGGAGACCCGGGTTCAATCCCTGGGTCGGGAAGAACCCCTGGAGAAGGAAATGGCAACTCACTCCACTATTCTTGCCTGGAGAATTCCTTAGAGCCCTGGTGGGCGCCAGTCCATGGGATCACAAGGAGTCGGACACGACTGAGCGACTTCATTTCACTAGGCCACCCATTGGGCCTCAGGATATATATGCTGGCCACTTTGTTCTTCCTTGGGGATAGAAAAGGAAAAGGCCCACAAAGTCCTTAAAACTGGACTGGGTGCAGGCTACAGGAAGGGAGGAAGGTTTGTAAGGCTTTAGGTATGCATGTCCCCTTGGGTCCATGGCCTCCCTGCTGTGTGGAGGGAGATATGGCTGGGGGAGGGTCAGAGGGAGAGGCTTGAGCATAGAGGGTCCTCTTGCCCAGGTCCAAGTCTAATACTAAGCGGTAGAACTGTCCAGTCTCCTCACAAAGAACATCTTTATAAGTAGCAGGTAAAGGGAATTCTGTGGTGGTCCAGTGATTAGGACTCAGTGCTTTCACTGCCAGGGCCCTGGGTTCTGTCCCTGGTCAAGAAACTAAGGTTCTGCAAGCAGATGGTGTGGCAAAAAAAAAAAAAAAAAAAAAAAGATAGCAGGTAAATAGCCAAGCTCTGGCCTTGGAGG
Source organism: Bubalus bubalis (assembly GCF_019923935.1). NCBI lineage: Eukaryota > Metazoa > Chordata > Mammalia > Artiodactyla > Bovidae > Bubalus > Bubalus bubalis. The sequence goes on from NC_059160.1 coordinate 54,612,441, forward strand.
TCAAAAGAGCCAGGTCTACACTTGTCAGGAAGTTTCCACATCACTGGTCCTTGTCTGGACTATACTGGGTTGGACCATAGGCATCTCTGCCATCACCAGTGTGACCTGAACACCGGAGGCTTTGCCTTCTCTCCATCTTCTAGGCACTGAGAAAGAGTCAGTTGACCCAGACCCAGAAGGAAGACAGAGAGATCCTCTCAATCTCTCTGGCTAGTGGGGAGATTAGAGTCATATTTAATTTGATTTAGAAAAATAAAATCATGTGGCATGTCCTGCACGCCATCCTAATGTGATACATACATTGATAATAACAATTATCTAAATACATTATTTGACTTCCGAATCCTTATAGTATTCTCTTACATCTACAGTCTGCCCTGTTTATGTGCTTCCCTTTGGTTACCAGTCTTGTACATTATAAATTTCCTGAAGGCAGGAAGTGGCTTATTTCTCACTGAATTCCTAGCTGAGTCCAAAACAGCGCCATGTACACAGACATTCAAAAACTCATTCATTGAGCTAATGAGAATGTTTCAGGTATCAATTTAAAAGTGAGTGGTTAAGCAGTATGGTACTGATGCAAATACAGAAATATAGATCAGTGGAACAGAATTAGCCCAGATATAAGCTCATGCACTTACGGTCAATTAATCTATGACAAAGGAGGCAAGACTATACAATGCAGAAAAGACAGTCTCTTCAATGAGCAGTGCTGGGAATACTGGCAAGCTATATGTACAAGAATGAAATTAGAACATTTTCTAACACCATACACAAAAATAAACTCAAAATGGATCAAAGACCTAAATATAAGACTGGGCACTATAGGCAGAACACATTTTTGACATAAATAGCAGCAATATCTTCTTTGATCCACCTCCTAGAGTAATGAATTTACATTAAAATTAAAATTTCATTTTAATGAAATTTAAAAACAAAAACAAACAAATGGTACCTAATTAAACTTAAAAGCTTCAGCATAGTAAAGGAAACCATAAACCAAATGAAAGCCAACCCACAGAATGGGAGAAAATACTTGCAAATGAAGTGACTGACAACGGATTCATCTCTAAAATATTCAAACAGCTCATGCATCTCAGTATCAACAAACAAATAATCCAATAAAAAAATGGGCAAAAGGTCTAAATAGACATTTCTCCAAAGAAGACATACAAATGGCCAACAAGCACATAAAAGGATGCTCAACATCACTAATTATCAGAGAAATAAATGCAAATCAAAACTGTAAGGAAGTATCATCTTAAACCAGTCAACATAACCATCATCAAAAAGTCCACAAACCATAAATGCTGGGGAGGGTGTGGAGAAAAAGGAACCCTCTTACACTGTTGGTAGGAATGTAAATTGGTCCAACACTATGGAGAACAGCAAGGAGGTTCCTTAAAAAATTGAAAATGGAACTATCATATGATCCAGCAATCCCACTCCTGGGTACATATCTGAGCATGCCCCTAATGTTTATTGCAGCACTATTTGCAATAGCCAAGACATAGAAGGAAACTAAATGTCCATCAACAGAGAAATGGATAAAGAAGTTGTGGTATATACATGCAATGGAAGGTTACTCAGCCATAAAAAGGATAAAATAATGTTATTTTCAGCAACATGGATGGACCTAGTCATTATCATACCAAGTTAAGTAAATAAGACAAAGACAAATATGGTATGATATGACTTGCATGTGGAATCTAATTTTTAAAATGATACAAATGAACTATTTACAAAACAGATATAGACTTACAGATATCAAAACCAAACATGATTATCAAAAGGGAACTATCAGGAGGGTGTGGGGAGGGATCAATCAGGGGTTTGGGATTAACATACACACACTATATATGTAAGAAGGATAATCAGCAAGGACCTACTATAGAGCACAGGGAGTTCTACTCTATATTCTGTGGTAATATATATGAGAAAACAATCTAAAAAGAATAAATATGTGTATATATATAACTGAATCACTTTGCTATACACCTGAAACTAATACAACATTGTAAATCACTGTACTCCAATGAAATTAAAACAAAAATAAAAGTGAGTGATTAAGGATGTATTGCCTTATTCCAATGTTTCTTGGAACTAGTAGGGCTTTTTCCTACTTCTGCATTAATCGAGATGTAAACATTCATCAAGCTTTCTTTTACAGTGAGTAAATAAATAAAAATAAAGTGAGTCAATAGTGTAATTCTTTAAAAAATTTTAATGAATGTTTCATTTCCCAAAAGAATTTTTTGTAAATTCCTGTGGTATATCATTTTTCTTTAATGGAAATTTAAACGAAGTTATTTAATGGAATTTAAACAAATTCAATGGAAATTTAAACAAACTTACAGGAAAGTTAATAGCAACGACAGCTTCTGATACTCTGTTCTTTGCAATTTCAAAATGGACATTTTCTTCCTTATGGGAACTTTGCAGTGTATAAGTATTCTTAACATGAGGAGATACCATATGTAGAAAACAGTAACACTGTGGTATCTTACCCGCCCTCTACTCCACACCCCGAAGTGAAACTTTCTCTGCAGTATCAGGAAAGTGAAGGACATTGTTTATAATACAAATGTTTCTTGGCATCTAGATTTTGGAATAAGCTTTCATCAATTTGAATAGATGCCATCAGCAAACTCTAAATCTGTAACTGCTCTGTAGTCTACAACAGCTCTCCATCAGTGTGACGAGGTATTTAGGCAGGAACTCTGGTGCATTTGGCCAGGATGCTGTGCCAGAGACATGACTTGGGTCAGGCCTGAGTTTGGTAGCATCCTGTCTCTTAGCCTGTGTCCTTAGGTCTGTCTGATCATGCAACCCCAAACACATAAACGAATACTGTAGCATTTCATCATAAATAGTTCAGATTTATTGTACCATTTATTGAATACATTTTCCCTTCTGTTGAGAAAACTTGTCTGAAAGACTTCAAGAATGTCTCATAGTGAATTTAAATGGGGAAAAGGGCACAGATCACTGGAGTTAAGTAGGGTTGTGGGAAATAAACAACTCTTCTTTGCTTAGAAAAATTTCTTAGATCCAGAGAAAGATGGGTTTTAAGGTTACATTGCTGTTTATTGTGTGTGTGTGTGTGTATATATATATATATATATATTTTTTTTTACTCTAAGGGGAAAAAAAAGCTTTCAGAGTCTATTATGTTAAGCTAAAGTAACTGTTTCTGATTATTCTATAGCTTGCATTTTTTGGAAAGTACAGTGACCAAGCAAAGACAACAATGACCAAAATGCTAACTTCAAATGAGATTTTGTTTGCAATTTTTAATTAAGCAATCCGTGCAAACATTTTTTTTTTTTTCTTCAGCATCAGGAGGAAAAAAAACGACCACACTTGGGAGCCTGGTGGAAAAACAGAAATGCTTTCTCATTGCAACCCGATTTCAAAGCAGTGGCGTGCAGAGAGGCAGTGCCCAGGCCCTTTATTCCTCAGGGTTGCTTGAGTGCAAGTCTCGCAAATATGAATCGATTATGTTAGGAGGCACACCTTGCAAGAGGAGCCTGCAGAAGGAAAGCCCACCTAGAAAGGATAAGAAGGAAAAAGCAAAGTCAAAACTGTCTACACGTGAAAAATCCCTGAAACAAGACCTCTTGACTAGCTGCTTGCAAATGTGACTAATTATGTTTCAGTTAGTTACAAAGATTCATTCAGTCCCTACTTGGAAATCTTCTCTTGGATTTAGTACATTTAGAATCTAAAACACTGCATTGAGAAGGAAAAGCAAGTTCCCTGCAGACACATAGCAGTTTTTTTGTTCCCTACTATTACTTGTTCTTGGTTTAAATTCCTAACTAGTTGGAGAGTGTTTATTGCCCTTTGCAAGTTTTTTGAGATTGCTCTATAGAATGATTTCAATATTCTGACTGAATGGCAGAATAAATGCAAATCGTGTTATGAGTCAGTAGGAATAACCTTTTCCAGTTTGTTAATGTTCTTTTTAATTAAGCACAAAGAGCTCCCATTGAAGCACATGGGATAAGAAAAAAGGGACTACTCTTTTAACTTTGGCTATTCACACACTGTCAAAAGTGCAAAAATTGGAAATATAGTAAAATCTGTTCAAGAGTAAAATCTGTAAAATAATAAAATAGTAAAATCTGTCCAGTACATCTGAAGGTGAGAGAAACACCACTTAATATTTCATACTTACCCTCCATGGTTCTGAATTGCATTTTAAAACTAAAAGTACCTTTCACGAGAGACCCCATGAAACCATAAAAATTCATGGTCCTTTAGAAAAGTGTCTTACTACTTGCTAATAAATTCACGTCCAGACAAAAACAGCATGCCATTTGAACATTCTTAAAACTCCTTTAATGCAAATTTGGGAAAATCATTCTCCTTTTTAAAAAAAATCAAGTCACATATTGGTAGAAATGATGCCACTTATGTACATGTCCATTCCTTGATGCAAAGCGTTCAGAATGCTTGGGTATCACTCATTTTCATCTACATTAAATGCTTTAATTCATGCTCTACTGCATTCAACAACTTGCTTCATGTCAACAGAAGATTGTTGTGATAAGTACTAGCCGTTAATGTCAAGATACTGAAATACACATTACAACTACAATGTTAGAGATTTTAAAGAGTCTATTTTCATTGGATTACATAATGAAAATCATGCCATACTCCACAGGCTTTGTATGGCTTATGACAGTCATAAGCTTCATATGCCAAAATCATATGAAAGCTTACCTTAGATGATAATATACATTCAAAAATCCTTACTGTGCTACAACTAAGGAAAAGAGAGAGAAAGAGAGAGAGATGTTGTAAGCATTAATAAAGTGCTAAAACCAAAGTTGAGTACTTGTTGGAGGAAATTATGGTCACGATTATGATGAGGTGATTTCATTAATCCTTAGTCAGGTGAAAAGTACAGGAAAATAGAAGCGCACGGAATGAAGGGCAGGGATCCAGTCACTTCAAAAGGATCATTAATAGGTAAAACATTTATTAATAGGCACAACCACTTTGCCTGAACAGGTGGCAAAGCCAGTTTGACTGTAATGTGAATAATTATAGGAACAGCTTCCAAACCATTAGCTAAAAAAAAAAAAAAAAAAATCCTACAACATATATATATTGTGTTTTTCAACAAAAGAAAAACAGGGACAATAGACAAAGTATTAGTGTACATATATATATGTTGAAATTCTAAAAGGCAAAATTATCAAGTGGATTTAAAAATTATTCTATAACATTGTATTCTGAACTGACTATATATTGGTTTGGCCAAAAAGTTCATTGGGTTTTTCCATAACAGCTTAGGGAAAAATCTGAACAAACTTGTTGGCCAACCCAATATGACTGCTCTAAATAAACACAAGGCTTAAAAAAAAAAAAAACAGGCTAGAAAGTGACTATATGTGCAATCTACACAACTTTAAAGAAAGAATCCTAATTCTTTGCTCTTTTGAAAGCTGACATTATCTCTAGGAATTCAGAAAGCTAACATTGTAAACTCAGGCATGGGTCTATGTCATTACAGTTTACATCAGGTTGCTCATAGCCCTGAAGAACTCCTTAATTCACTCTTCCAAATGGGGTTCAATCTATATATATACTGCAGGACCCATTTACCACTTAATATATTAAGTAACGGGGTCTAGAATTTTCTTTCCTAAGTTCATGAATATATGAAATAATCTTAGTCCCATGAAAATATACAAAATGTTCAACAGATAGATGGATTACAGATACTCTACTAGTATCTAGAAGTTTTCATTGGACAATCTTAAATATGGAAGTTTCCAAATATTAGAGCCTAATATTCCAAACATTTTTTATTTGTGTCCTCTCCCCATCGCAAATACACAGAACACTTTTTCTACGGCCTAGCAACAGAAAAATGTTCAGTTTTCTGAACTTCAACATGAATCTAACAGACCTACACTGGATACTATCTTAAAGGAAGAACATATGTCTCTGCACTTGAAAACGAAAGTATTAAAGAAACGTCATTGGTTCCTGAATTCTGGTACTCTTATATCTAAAATGAGGACCTCACCTAATGTGGCTTTTTGGCTTTATTTATGGGAACCTGTGGTATGGTACTTGGTTTTCCGACAAAACATATTTCTACATTACCTAATATCCTTGAATAATTTGGCCTTCCTTGTTCATGGCATAGCCACTGTATGCCATGAGCTGCTAAGAAATATAATTAAAAGCAAAAGAGAAAGACAAGCTTTACATGCAAAGTGCGATTTCATGTAAGAGGAATGGAACAGAAGGAAGAAATATCCAGTGGGATATGAACTTGTAAAACCTGTTGCTGCCCCTCCAGGAAGACTGGTTGTCCAGGGGAATTTACTCCTTGATATATCACTGCAGAATTAGAATATTTGCACCAGTATTTATTTATTCTCAGTTGACATTCTTACCTTTATTTTTGTTTTTTTCACAGCTTAATTTGATTCAAGTCACGTATTATCAGATAACAATCTGATGACAAACAATCTTGGCTTTACTTTTAGGACCAAAAGCTTTTACCAATATATCACAGTTGATAGCTTATTATGAATTTATATACTAGAATACATTATTTGTGTTACAATTTATTATACAATTAGCATAAAGTATAGCATTTATAGATGCATAAAATTATTCACTTATGGATGACCCCAAATGTTGAACCATTTATGAAACCATCATTTTATATCATTAGCAACATTCAGCTATTTTCAGAGCATGCAAATGTAGTCTCGGGTTTTTGATTTTTGAGTTCTTGTTTTTTGGGCATTGGAATGTAAGTAGCAACAATACCTTGGAACTAATTAGGAGTTTAGAAATCAGATGTGTTTGCATTGTGACCTTCATTTGCATTTAAAGCTAATAAATAGCTAAAAGAACAACACTTAAATTTGTATCCACTATCTCAATAGAAAGGTTTAAAATTTTCTAAGAATATTATATGTTTTACATTTGAGAGGGAAAAAAGTTTTTCTTAATTTCTATCAATTGTGCATCTACTCTCCTGTACTATCTGAGGATGGACACATATCATAAGAGAAAGAACACTGATTTTTTTTTTAAAGTTAGAGAAGGAAAAAAGTGTTTCAAGAAGTTTTTCCACTATATTTAGGAATTAAAAAACTCTTTTGTTGTTGCTATTATTTACATAAATACCTTAAACATTTACTAACACTTTTTCTAAAACAGATATTTATAAAGTCATAGCTGACTTTTAGATTATAATTTCTCCATTATAGAAAGGTAGGAAAAGTAAAGACTTTGGTTGTTATAAAGCAGCAATATAATACAAGAACGAAAGAAAAGACATTAGCATCATGTCACCCATTAACTCCTAACAGTGACTTTGACAGGTGTATGATTCTTCATGGTGTCCCAAAATAGGTACTGATTGTCAAGAAAAAAGTGTCAGCATAAAACTTATCTTCAATTAATATAAAAATTGATTAAGATGACAATTACACTGAGAGTTTTCTCTGACATCAATTTTTATGTCTTTTCTTGGTTTACATTAGTTGAAACACTTCTGAAAACTAGAATAAATAAAATGTATAGCTCTAAGTGGAAATTCTCTAGTGAGATTTTAAAAGAAGTGGGTTATGTGTATGCTGAATTCTACATTTGGAGAAGGAAATGGCAACCCACTCCAGTATTCTTGCCTAGAGAATCCCATGGACAGAGGAGCCTGGTGGGCTACAGTCCATGGGATCTTAAAGAGTTGGACACGACTAAAGCAACAGAGCATGCACATTTGTAATATTAAACACTAAATTAGCAAATTTACATATATAGTTTCACAAAAATAGTAAACTAGTTAAAAATAGTGTAAATTCCTTAATTGCAGTTTTATCAGTGAATTTTTACATTTATCTAAGATGGACTACATCACAAAAGTAATACCCCTTGACTTGAGTCATTGTTACCGTGCTGTGCACATAACACAGTTCACTGAAATTAATAGTCCTTTAGATATCAAGAATTTCAAGAGATGAAAATAAGTCTACTTAAAAAATCAAGTAGCTGTCACAAATAAAGTGAATGCAGAATGTAAAAATGTCCTCTCCTCGGATCTTATCCCCCGCTTCCTAACCTATCCCCAAAATGCTAGCAAGCAATTTGGATTAGGTAGTAAGGATAGTAATTAAATGATTTTCTTTCATTTCGGTCTACACGAGATCTGGGATGTCCTACCTTTCACCTCCAGTTTGCATTCGATCTCCACTGTCCCAAGGTCATTGACTGCTTTGCAGCAGTAAGTGCCCCCGTCATAGGGGCTGGGCTTGCGAATCTCCAGAGTACAGACCCCTTGGTTGCTGAACATCCTGTATCTTGGATCATCCTTAATAGCAACTTTGTTCTTCATCCAGGTAATTTTGGGCTGAAGATGGAAACAAACTAGGTCAAAACATATCTGTACTAGGCCTGGGGTAATAGACCATCCAAGCCAGTGACAGAATGTTCAAATGTGGCTTAGAAAGAAATCACTACATCTAAGAAGAATCCACGTCAACTTAGGCACTAATTCTCTTCAAATTAAATTCTACTTAATGCTTGGCCAGGAAGCAAATGAGCAGTTTCGAAGAGACAGCCATATTTCTTTAAAGGACAGCCCTGGGGTGATCTTCCCAAACAGATTCAATTACATTTAAATTCCATTTACATGTCTTTGAGATTGACTCATCCGGGAGCATGTATATCACTCAATGTTTTTCAAAGAATCCCTGTAAAGTGTCATCACCGGTCAATTTTCTTTATGTTTTCCCCAATATGCTTTTCTAACTTTTTACAGGCTGCTTAACCCTCCTCACTATTGAATCTCTCTTCTGACATCTGTTTTCATTATCTGGTGGCAATGGATGGACCTGCTCCAATCAGATAATCCCAGATCAATAATGATGCAATCACCCAGGAAGGCTACTCCATTCTGCTACACCAACACTAACTCTCCTTTCCATTCTCACACTGTCTTCTCTTCCTTTCTGTAAACACACACTCTTGCCTCTATCTCTTAAATGATTTTGTCTTGCCCAAACCCAAAAGATAGCACTTCTCAGTGTCCTCACCGTCCTCTTCCTTCTTCTACCTTTCAAACGGGCATATTTCCTGAGGCTCACATCATGGTCCTTCACATTTCACTTCACTTCTCTCTTTCTTCTGATATTCCTTTCTAGAGTTTCAGCTCCAAAGGGTGGGATGCAGCAATTCCATGCACCCAGACCAAGAGTCACAGCCCTGGCCTTTCTCCCAAGCTCCAGTGATGTTCTTCTCTCCTCCTGGTCATTCCCACTTGCACATACCAACATCACCTCCAATTAAATATAGATTTAGCATCTTCTTTGCATCCTCAGTCTGGCTTATCCCTTTCACTTCTCTATTTCTGCTCTTGGTATATGCTGGAAAAATATCACCATTTGCAATTTTTCCAAATTCTAGGGCACTTTCTCTCAGCGCCACCCAGGGATAGATAGCTCTGTGGGCAACATTCATTAATATGTTGTTCTTTTCAAATGCCAACATGTAACCTGTTCAGTCAGATGCCGTCTCTCCTTCCTGGTGCTCTGTACCTTTATCAACGAACATTTTGTATTCTGCCTTGCATTATAGTATCATCATTTGCTTTACACTATTACAGGAAACTTGATAAATCAGTATCACCACCTAATTTTTCAGATGACACAATATTAATTCCATCTCCTTACCTCTCAGTTCTTTTAAAAATAGGTGGTTTGTTTTTTCCTTAGAAAATATTCCTTAGTTAGTAAAGAAACATTTTTATACATTTAAATAGTGTCCTTTAGTACCCACCAACATCATCACCCTGCATGCCCCATCTCTCTATCCCAGAAAACACACACACACATTGAGCAGTTGCAAAGTCAATTAATATTAGTACGGTTGGCCAAAATGTTCGTTTGGGTTTTGCCATAAGATGTCATGGAAAAACCTGAATAAACTTTTTGACCAACCCAATACTTACAGTTATAACATAGCAAATATAAAAGATGGAGTTTGGAGTTAATTCTTAAATTTAATTTAATGTGATTAAAGAAAAAAACTGGTACCTTAGGATTTCCTCTCACACTGCAGTTCAGGGTAGCATTGTAACCAGCTACAGCATAGGTGTTGACCAATGGCTGAGTAAACATAGGTGCCTCTGTGAAATCGAAGTCTTCATACACTGGATTTTTGTAGATTTTGCCTTAAAAACAAGCATTAAACATAAGCAAATTAAAAATAAAAATATTATTCTTGGCAGAGTTGACTATGATAAAAACTTCCTTCAGTTTAGTGCATGCTCACGCTCTCAGTCACTCAATTATGTCTGACTCTTTGCGATCCCAAGAACTGTAGCCCACCAGGCTCCTCTGTCCATGAAATTTTCCAGGCAAGAATGCTGGAGTGGGTTTTTCTTTGCTATTGTAATCTTTTTTGCTAATTAAATGTTTTAGTAAAAAAAAAAAAAGAATACAGGTGTGGGTTGCCATTTTATTCTCCAGGGGATCTTCCCTACCAGGGATCGAACCCAAGTCTCCTGCATCTCGCGCATTGGCAATCGGATTCTTTTACCACTGTGCAACCTGGGAAGCCCCTCTGAGCTTAGAAAAACATGTACAAACATGAACAAAGGCATTCATTTGGAAAGGTACCAATTAAAACCAATCTCACATGGGACAGAAAGCCAGAGAGCCATCTGGAACCAAAATAAATATTGGGAAGAATTCAGTGTCTGGGTGTCTTGCTCAGCAATGTGTTTTAACCTGAATGTAATGAGGAAGGGCCGGAAGGACATGATTTATGAGGAAACGAAATGACAGGGGTGGAATCCAACTTCTTTCATTACAAAATGGCTCTTATAAGTAGCATCCTCGAAGGTGTCCAGGAATAGAATAACCCAAGCTCTAGAAGTAAATGGTGACTTTTTCCTATCCCTGTGATGTTAGTCATTGAGAGACCCACTGTCCAGATAGATGTTGGAATGAATGAAATTATGTATGTTAAAAAATATAATCATAGTACAGTTTTCCTTAAGATATTTTACATGTAAGATTAAAATTTTAGTTGGACATTCTTACCACAGTTTTGAATGGGTGTTTATGATTTCTTATTCATTTTGCCACATCTCTTTTTCTTTCTGTCTTCTCTGTCTCATCACTTAACACTAAGGTTCACTGATGTCCAGCCCACTCCCAACTCACCGTCCTTGGCAATCACGGCACTCTCTTTTGTCATTGTTGCATCTTCGCTGAGGCCACACATGTTTTCAGCAAAGACCCGGAAATAATACTCGTTTCCAATGACCAGTTCAGTAATGGTGGCATTGGTTCGGTGATAATGCTCAATAACAGTGAACCACTCCTAAAAAACAAACAAAGATAATTTAAGGAAAATCACTTCAAAATACACAGCTATTTCAACTGTTAATTAGAATAAATAACAGGGATGTTGCATTAACTAAAGAAAAAAAAAAGCACTAATTTTTATATTTAGGGTAACAGAAATGTATATTTAATTTAATACTTTATAATTGATTTTTACCTGATTATGTAATTTAATATCCATTTACACATTAGATTTATTTACCCTAGATGATGATGGAAGAAATTTTCACATAATGAGCTGTGGAGATGTCATTCTGACTAATATGTGGTTTAACTTAAAATTTATACTAACTAGAACAGCCTGTTTTGTGGCCTATTAAACATATGTTGTACATCTGCTTTAACCATTTAAAGAAAAGCATGTATTGCCTGGAAGTAACGAGTGTCTCTTTTGAAAATCCAGATAAATGCCTCCCTTTCTGGGACATTAATGCTGGTATACATTCCATAATAAAGCTCCCTTCCCAAGCACCAGGGTCATACTGATGCTAAATCACGAGAGAAAAGTTAACATCACCCAATCAATTTGCCTAATATCATTATCATGCCGCTGCTGCTGCTGCTGCTAAGTTGCTTCAGTCGTGTCCGACTCTGTGTGACCCCATAGACTGCAGCCCACCAGGCTCCCCCACCTCTGGGATTCTCCAGCCATGAACACTGGAGTGGGTTGCCATTTCCTTCTCCAATGCATGAAAGTGAAAAGTGAAAGTGAAGTTGCTCAGTCGTGTCCGACTCTTCGCGACCCCATGCACTGTAGCCTACCAGGCTCCTCCGTCTATGGGATTTCCCAGGCAAGAGTACTGGAGTGGGGTGCCATTATCATAGGTTCTTTCAATTCTTTGTTCAATTATTAATTATCACCTCCTCCCTAACTGTTTACCCTCCCACCACTCCACTTTGGTTATAGTTTTTCACCTTGACCTGGCTTAGTTTTCTTCACAGCACTTGTTACCTTAAATATATCATGTACTTACTATTTTACTTGCTTTTTCACTACTTTCCCCATTGCAATGATGTACAGTGATGGTTAAAAATGTACTTTTCTTCTCACCCCTTGTATCTCCAGTGCCTTATCACAACACCTGGTATATAGTGGGTAGCATGCACAAAACTGAATACTTGAATGATTGAGTGAGTTAAAGTTATGTTATTCTTTCATTTTTTTAAATTTTATTTTATTTTTAAACTTTACATAACTGTATTTGTTTTGCCAAATATCAAAATGAATCCACCACAGGTATACATGTGTTCCCCATCCTGAACCCTCCTCCCTCCTCCCTCCCCATTCCATCCCTCTGGGTCGTCCCAGTGCACCAGCCCCAAGCATCCAGTATCGTGCATCGCACCTGGACTGGCAACTCGTTTCATACATGATATTTTACGTGTTTCAATGCCATTCTCCCAAATCTTCCCACCCTCTCCCTCTCTCACAGAGTCCATAAGACTGTTCTATACATAAATGTCTCTTTTGCTGTCTCGTACACAGGGTTATTGTTACCATCTTCCTAAATTCCATATATATGCGTTAGTATACTGTATTGGTGTTTTTCTTTCTGGCTTACTTCACTCTGTATAATAGGCTCCAGTTTCATCCACCTCATTAGAACTGATTCAAATGTATTCTTTTTAATGGCTGAATAATACTCCATTGTGTATATGTACCATAGTTTTCTTATCCATTCATCTGCTGGAGATTCCTTAAAAAACTGGAAATAGACCTGCCTTATGATCCAGCAATCCCACTGCTGGGCATACACACTGAGGAAACCAGAAGGGAAAGAGACACGTGTACCCCAATGTTCATTGCAGCACTGTTTATAATAGCCAGGACATGGAAGCAACCTAGATGTCTTTCATTTCTTTTTTAAATTTTTCCTTCACCATGTCAGGAAATAAAGTGGCTTCAAAGTTTATTTTGTCACTAGTAGAAAACCACATTGTACTACATATATTTAGTACCACTAACTGAGAAAATACATTTCCTGACCAAAAAACTCTTAAAGGAAAAGGATTTTTCTTGCAATGTTTAGGGCCTCTGGCCTCTATTTTAAAGACACCCAGCGATTGTAGTTATGTCCTCCTTAATTTCCAAAGCACTTTATGCACACCTTTATTCCAACATTAATTATATTGTTTTTAACATTTGGTTTATGCCTTTCTTCTTGCTTATACTAAGAGTGCTCCAAGAGCATGAGTTGTCTATTTGTTTTTGATCCAGCAGCTAGAACAGTGCTCAACAAATAGGAAATGAATGAACACATGAATGTGCTGGCATACATCATGAAAACAATGTTTATGGAAGGTATAAAGGACTATAGGAACTTAATTGAAAAACAGCATCTATAGGCACAGTGAGACAGTGGTGTGGTGAGCTCCTGGGAAGTGCACTGGGCACGGTGAGCATTTTCAGGTCTGTAGGTCTGCTGAAATGCACCAGAAACATAATGGTGCGGTGTTGGGGTTCCTCCCCTGTCAGCAGGCAGAGCTAAGACACATGAAGCAGCAGCAAAATCCTGGCTCACCTGGACTTGACTAGATATCTAAGAAGACAAATGCTGGGCAGTGTGGTAGGGATGGGGCACCTGGAAGAAATGTGGTACCCCTGGATTCACTACCAGCATCCAGCAAAGGTCCAGGGAAGAGCCCTTTTTGCTAAGGAAATCCAAAATATTCAATACTTTCCTTGCAAAGTCACCCATTGATCTAGCTCTCAAGCTGTCTGGGTTTGGCTGAAAGATGTTTCTTGAAATGCCAAGTCTTATTTTGTCATGTAGCACCCACCCAGGAGTGTGGGGAAAGACAGGCTAGAAATAGTTTACGAAAAGGAAAGACTTGAAATCCATTCCTGTTACTTAGGTTGCTCTTTTCATCCCTCTCCCCTTCTATTAATCCAGTCTAACCTTATAACCTAAGTTCTTACTGAGATCTACTAGTATAAATGCCTAAAGCCTTCCTGTCAATATCATTCAGTATGATGTTCTACTCTTCCTATGAGAATGGATAGTGGCTCTGTGACATTCTGTGTAAAACATTCATTTATTCATTCACCATCTTACAGGCAGGGGAATGGTGGGTGTAGTGGATTGATTCAGAAAGACCTAGGTTTTAACATTTAAAATCTGGTGATTTCCAGCAATTCATTTAATCTTTTGAGCCTTAATAGCCTCATTTATAAAGCATAGGTAATAATAATTCATATTTGTTGATTTGCTTCTTGAATACTCTAAGCTTGTTCCCTCCTCAGGACCTTTGCATATGCTGTTCTTTCTTTTCTAACTGCTATCTTTTTTTTTTTTTTTTTGAGACATCAGTCTATGGTATCCAACAATTATTTTACAAAGAGAAAGAAGTTGCATGGATGCAAATTTGAGCCAGAATTCACAGTGAGTAAATATTTGCTGAATGCATAAATTTAGTGAATTCTATTGAGCATTCTATTGTCTTAGCCTCTTGATAAACAAGCAAGGTAAACTTCACTGTCCTTATTTTACATATGAGGGAAATGGAAATCAAAGAGGTCAAGTGACTGTCCATGTATATGTGGTCCTAGGTACAAATTCAAGTCCAACTCTCCATGGCTCCTAAGGCCTTACCCTTCCCACTGTGCCATGACACTTCTCCATGACCCTCATGAGTTCCTCACC
This sequence comes from Bubalus bubalis, assembly GCF_019923935.1. Lineage (NCBI taxonomy): Eukaryota > Metazoa > Chordata > Mammalia > Artiodactyla > Bovidae > Bubalus > Bubalus bubalis. The sequence goes on from NC_059160.1 coordinate 54,627,472, forward strand.
AAAGAGGACTTCATGCCTCCCCCTTTACTTCTGATGAACTATGATTTTGCTGCTCTGTACCAGAGAAACCAGACCTTACCATGCTCTTCTTATCAGCCTTCTGGATCGTGTACCCTGTAATGGCAGTATTTCCATCATCCCTTGGTGGGGTCCATGATAGAGCAACATTCTCTCCCCAGACATCCTCGATCTTCACATGTTGGGGTGGACCTGGACGGTCTGTAGGATAAATTCATGGAGTCACTGTGAGGTCACTTTCCCCCTAATCTAGACCTTGTTGTAGGAGGGTATTTAAAATGTCTTTTCCTTCCCATCCCAAAGAATAGCAAGGAGATATAAGAAAGCCTTTCTCAGGGATCAATGTAAAGAAATACAGGAAAACAATAGAATGGGAAAGACTAGAGATCTCTTTGAGAAAATTAGAGATACCAAGGGAGCATTTCACGCAAAGATGGGCTCAATAAAGGACAGAAATGGTATGGACCTAACAGAAGCAGAAGCTATTAAGAAGAGCTGGCAAGAATACACAGAAGAACTATACAAAAAAGATCTTGATGACCCAGATAACCATGATGGTGTGATAACTCACCTAGAGCCAGACATTCTGGAATGTGAAGTCAAGTGGGCCTTAGAAAGCACCACTACGAACAAAGCTAGTGGAGGTGATGGAATTCCAGTTGAGCGATTTCAAATCCTAAAAGATGATGCTGTGAAAGTGTTGCACTCAATATGCCAGTAAATTTAGAAAACTCAGCAGTGGCCACAGGACTGGAAAAGGTCAGTTTTCATTCTAATCCCAAAGAAAGGCAATGCCAAAGAATGCTCAAACTACTGCACAATTGCACTCATCTCACACGCTAGTAAAGTAATGCTCAAAATTCTCCAAGCCAGGCTTTAACAGTACGTGAACCATGAACTTCCAGATGTTCAAGCTGGTTTTAGAAAAAACAGAGGAACCAGAGATCAGATCACCAACATCTGTTGGATCGTTGAAAAAGAATGCCAGAAAAACATCTATTTCTGCTTTAGTGACTATGCCAAAGCCTTTGACTGCGTGGATCACAACAAATTCCTGAAAATTCTTCAAGAGATGGGAATACCAGACCACTTGACCTGCCTCCTGAGAAATCTGTATGCAGGTCAAGAAGCAACAGTTAGAACTGGACATGGAACAACAGACTGGTTCCAAATTGGGAAAGGAGTACATCAAAGCTGTATATTGTTACCTGCTTATTTAACGTACATGCAGAGTACATCATGAGAAATGTCGGGCTGGATGAAGCACAAGCAGGAATCAAGATTGTCGGGCGAAACATCAATAACCTCAGATATTCAGATGACACCACTCTTATGGAAGAAAGTGAAGAAGAACTAAAAAGCCTCTTGATGAAAGTGAAAGAGGAGAGTGAAAATTTTGGCTTAAAACTCAACATTCAGAAAACTGAGATCATGGCATCTGGTCCCATCATTTCATGGGAAATAGATGGGGAAACAATGGAAACAGTGACAGATTTTATTTAGGGGGCTCCAAAATCATGGCAGATGGTGACTGCAGCCATGAAATTAAAAGAAACTTACTCCTTGGAAGAAAAGCTATGACCAACCTAGAGAGCATATTAAAAAGCAGAGACATTACTTTGCCAACAAAGGTCTGTCTAGTCAAAGCTATGTTTTTTCCAGTAGTCATGTATGGATGTGAGAGTTGGACTATAAAGAAAGCTGAGCACCGAAGAATGGATGCTTTTGAACTGTGGTGTTGGAAAAGACTCTTGAGAGTCCCTTGAACTGCAAGGAGATCAAACTAGTCAACCTGAAAGGAGATCAGTCCTGAATGTTCACTGAAAGGACTGATGCTGAAGTTGAAACTTCAATACTCTGGCCACCTGATGCAAAGAACTTACTCACTGGAAAAGACTCTGATGCTGGGAAAGATGGAAGTCAGGAGGAGAAGGGGACGACAGAGGATGAGATGGCTGGATGGCATCACTGACTTGATGGACATGAGTTTGAGCAAGCTCCAGGAGCTGGTGATGGACAGGGAAGCCTGGTGTGCTGCAGTTCATGGGATCACAGAGTCGGACACGACTGAGCAACTGAACTGAACTTCCTTCCCATATTGCCATCTTCTTCTCCAGAGAAGTGCAATGCACTCCAGCTTAGCTTATCTGCAAATGCTTGACTTTCATCTTCATGGAAAGAAAAAGTTTTTGTAAAGAAAACTTAAATGAAACCTCAAACCTCATTAACCATCCTCCAGGGGCCAATGACTGGCGATGAATCACAGGCTACTCTGCCTAATGGAATGGTAAGCTGACACTGGACCTGAAATCTTAGAGTCTACCTGGGCTGTGGGACTCCAGCTTTTGGTGAAAGGCCTAAAACCCACAGCCTGTGAGAGGGGTTCCTGCTGTACTAAAAAGGCATCTTTAATGGGAGGAAAACATGCTTTTGAACTGTGGTGTTGGAGAAGACTCTTGAGAGTCCCTTGGACTGCAAGGAGATCCAACCAGTCCATTCTGAAGGAGATCAGCCCTGGGATTTCTTTGGAAGGAATGATGCTAAAGCTGAAACTCCAAGTACTTTGGCCACCTCATGCGAAGAGTTGACTCATTGGAAAAGACTCTGATGCTGGGAGAGATTAGGGGCAGGAGGAGAAGGGGACGACAGAGGATGAGATGGCTGGATGGCATCACTGACTCGATGGACGTGAGTCTGAGTGAACTCCGGGAGTTGGTGATGGACAGGGAGGCCTGGCGTGCTGCAATTCATGGGGTCACAAAGAGTCAGACACAACTGAGCGTCTGATCTGATCTGATCTGGGAAAAAACAAACAAAAAACAAAAAACCTTGCACAGAAGTGCAAGGAAAGACAATAATATTATGTCTTTTTTTAAGACATAATTTCTTAATTTTTTTCAGGGAAATTTCACATCTGTTATCCTCTGCAGTACAAGCATGATGCTTTCTGTCCTGAAATATTCTTCAGGTATTAAAATGCAATTATAGTTATTTCTGTTTGTTTATAGTTGCTAAGTTGTGTCCAGCTCTTTTGTAATTCAATGCACTGTAGCCTCTGCCCATGGAATATCTCAGGCAAGCATACTGGAGCAAGTATTTACCATTTCCTTCTCCAGAGGATCTTCCTAACCCAGGGATCAAACCTGTATCTCCTGCATTGGAGGGGGATTCTTAACATTGAGCCACCAGTGAACTGAACTTCCTTCCCATATTCCCTATAGTTATTTCTATATGAAATGTCAGACTGAAAAGAGTAAATATCAGAGTGTTTTCTAGTCATGTTTTTCTCTTTTAATCAACATTTAACAAGCAGTCTTCATGGGCTCCAGGAAGGAAAACACAGTGACAGTCCCTGCTTTCTTTCCACAATTACCAATGGCAAGCCTCTACAAGCACAATCTTTGACTTCCTGTTTTCACCCACTTGTCCTACAGACAGCCGGCTTCTCTAAGTTCAACCTCCCACCTGCACTCATCTGCTTTGTCTTCAGAATTGGCACTGACTTTTCAAACACTTGCTCCCCAAGAATAAATGGCATTGCTAGATTTTTACAGCTATGGCAGAAATATAAATTTGGGGCTAAAAAAAGTAAGTAGGATAATCTGTGAAAAGAAGAGAAGTGAAAAGCAAAGGAGAAAGGGAAAGATATAAGCATCTGAATGCAGAGTTCCAAAGAATAGCAAGGAGAGATAAGAAAGCCTTCCTCAGGGATCAATGCAAAGAATAGAGGAAAACAACAGAATGGGAAAAACTAGAGATCTCTTCAAGAAAATGAGAGATACCAAGGGAACATTTCATGCAAAGATGGGCTTGATAAAGGACAGAAATGGTATGGACCTAACAGAAGCAGAAGATATTAAGAAGAGGTGGCAAGAATACACAGAAGAACTGTACAAAAAAGATCTTCATGACCTGGATAATCATGATGGTGTGATCACTCACCTAGAGCCAGACATCCTGGAATGTGAAGTCAAGTGGGCCTTAGGAAGCATCACTACAAACAAAGCTAGAGGAGGTGATGGAATTCCAGTTGAGCGATTTCAAATCCTAAAAGATGATGCTGTGAAAGTGCTGCACTTAATATGCCAGCAAATTTGGAAAACTCAGCAGTGGCCACAGGACTGGAAAAGGTCAGTTTTCATTCCAATCCCAAAGAAAGGCAATGCCAAAGAATGCTCAAACTACCACACAATTGCACTCATCTCACATGCTAGTAAAGTAATGCTCAAAATTCTCCAAGCCAGGCTTCAGCAATACATGAACCGTGAACTTCCAGATGTTCAAGTTGGTTTTAGAAAAGGCAGAGGAACCAGAGACCAAATTGTCAACATCCGCTGGATCATGGAGAAAGGAAGAGAGTTCCAGAAAAACATCTATTTCTGCTTTATTGACTATGCCAAAGCCTTTGACTGTGTGGATCACAATAAACTGTGGAAAATTCTGAAAGAGATGGGAATACCAGACCACCTGACCTGCATCTTGAGAAATCTGTATGCAGGTCAGGAAGCAACAGTTAGAACTGGACATGGAACAACAGACTGGTTCCAAATAGGAAAAGGAGTACGTCAAGGCTGTATATCATCACCCTGCTTATTTAACTTATATGCAGAGTACATCATGAGAAACACTGGGCTGGAAGAAACACAAGCTGGAATCAAGATTGCCGGGAGAAATATCAATAACCTTAGATATGCAGATGACACCACGTTTATGGCAGAAAGTGAAGAGGAACTAAAAAGCCTCTTGATGAAAGTGAAAGAGGAGAGTGAAAAAGTTGGCTTAAAGCTCAACATTCAGAAAACTAAGATCATGGCATCTGGTCCCTTCACTTCATGGGAAATAGATGGGGAAACAGCGTCAGACTTTATTTTTCTGGGCTCCAAAATCACTGCAGATTGTGATTGCAGCCATGAATTAAAAGATGCTTACTCCTTGGAAGGAAAGTTATGACCAACCTAGATAGCATATTCAAAAGCAGAGACATTACTTTGCCAACAAAGGTCCATCTAGTCAAGGCTATGGTTTTTCCAGTAGTCATGTATGGATGTGAGAGTTGGACTGTGAAGAAAGCTGAGCGCCGAAGAATTGATGCTTTTGAACTGTGGTGTTGGAGAAGACTCTTGAGAGTCCCTTGGACTGCAAGGAGATCCAACCAGTCCATTCTTAAGGAGATAAGTCCTGGGTGTTCTTTGGAAGGACTGATGCTAAAGCTGAAACTCCAATACTTTGGCCACCTCATGCGAAGAGTTGACTCATTGGAAAAGACTCTGATGCTGGGAGGGATTGAGGGCAGGAGGAGAAGGGGACGACAGAGGATGAGATGGCTGGATGGCATCATCGACTCGATGGACGTGAGTTTGAATGAACTCTGGGAGTTGGTGGTGGACAGGGAGGCCTGGCGTGCTGCAATTCATGGGTTCGCAAAGTCGGATGCGACTGAGCAACTGAACTGAACTGAGGATAATCATTGTTATTATTTATTATACACTCTGAATGTGTGAGTGACGTGCCAGGCACTTTTAACTACCTGGTAAAGTGACTACATGTCAAAGTAGGAAAAATAAAAAAGTCCTTCCCCATGTTTCAGAGGGTAAGCCTCTTCCAGATCCAACCTCAAGAGCTTCCATTAAAATGGAGCCAGGCCAGACCCAAGGGCACACACAGCATCCTCCATATTCTCTTCTACGTAACAAAAATCAAGACAATTTAGTCAACGGGAAAAGAATGTTTAGTTTAAAGAACACGACCTTTCACCTAAGGGAAGGCTCACCATAGGAAGTTGCTCCTTTGGTTAGAGAACCTGTTGTTCTAGCACATTTGCTAAACTGTACTAATAAAAATGACTGGAGACAAGGATTCTCCTAACTCTGCTCTTAAATTTATTTCTTGATACTGCAGAAATTATAGAACAGTTCAAGCAAGAAGAGTCTATTTATAAGAAATCCTTTCTCTATCACCCTGACTGTGGAAAGAAACAAGAACTAACCTTATCTGGACAGGTAAATATCTAACTAGCCCTGCAGGACCAACCACAGTTCAGTCTTTAATTGTTTAACTCTGTTTAGGTACACCTTTCTTACATTTAATAAAAGTCCTTCATTCTCCATTAACTTTGTGCTAAATCACTTCAGTCGTGGCGGGCCCCTTGTGACCCTACGGACTGTAGCCCATCACGCTCCTCTGTACATGAGATTCTCCAGGAAAGAATATTGGAGTGGGTGGCCATGTCCTCCTCCAGGGGATCTTCACGAGCCAGGGATCCAACCTGCATTTGCATTAACTTTACTATTAGCTGATTTTAAATGAAGTAAGAAACATGTTATATCTACATGCTTTCTTGTAGAAAAAAATCTAAAATCTACAATGTTTTCTTAATGCAAGAATTCAACACAAGAAATAGTTTCATCATCAAAGAGTTGAGAAACAGAGTAAGAGAGACCTAGATTGTAAAACAGTACAGAGAGTTTTCACTAGAAAGTACATACATTAATTTTATTTAATATATATGCCCTAAGTTTCTCATTAGTCCTTTTAATCAGTGAAAAGTTACTCTAACAAGCTAACCAATTTTACTAATTTATGTTTTTTCTTAATTCTAAAAAAATGAATTTTTTGTAGAGCCAACCTAACGGAAATTCTGATTCTTTAAGGACAATTTGTCTCCATGCTGCATAGAATATTCTAGTTTCTTCCTCCAAACCTACCAATAACCCGGATATCGATGGACGCAGTTTCCACAAATTTTTCCACTTTGACCTGCAGATCATATTTCCCAGAATGGCTCCTCTCTGCTTTTCTGATAAATACGATTGTATCAGTCTCAGAGTTGCGAATGTTGATCTGATTCTTATCGATAGGTGCACCATCCTTTGTCCAAATTAATTCTGGTCTTGGTTTTCCCTTAAAAAAGAAGACAAAAAGTAGAGGTGGAAGGGGATCAGATTGTCTCCAGATTTTTTTCAGCATTAAAAACATGGTCAGTGGCTTACCCTATCCTTGGCAAGATTGGAAAACTGTCTGATGGTGGGCAGTTACAGCAGTAATGTAATATTCACTATTGCCCATCAATTGCATTGGGTATGCAAGGCACTGTTAGGTACATGATATTTATAACTTCCTTTAATCTTCATTTCACAGTAAGTATCATTATCTTCATTTATTTATTTTTGGATAAAGGTATCAAATGACTTTCACAAGGCCTTGCAGCTAAGTGCTGGAACCTGGTCTTCCAGCCAGGTCTCTTCAGCTCCAAATCCTGTACATCCCAGCCTAATGGTTCAGAACATAGGCCCCGAGGCCCCAGAATCTGTATTTGGATCCTGACTCCACTGCTTGATAGCTGTGTGACTTTGGGCAAGTTACTTAAACTCTCTGCTTCAGTTTCCTAATCTGTAAAATGGAATGAGAGTAGTACCTATCTCACATTGTGGTTACCAAGACTGAAGTTCTAAGCTTCCGCGCACTGCATAAGTGTTTCATTGATCATCTCCATGTTAATGATTATTATTCCACTGTACCATGTTGCTCATTTTAGATTTGTCTGTAATTCCCTCTCTGATAACAGCTGAAACTATTCTTTAAGAGCAGACTTTGAGTAATTATAATGTCAGTCGAGGATGTGAGTTTCAGTTTACATTACAAAGGAACTCCGTAAGATTCCTGAGCCTCCAGGCTCAACCCACAGACAAGAACCAAGTGTCTGGTAAGGCACAACCTTACCAAGGGATCCTAATGTGGCTTGTTGATAGGTTCTGTTAAGGAATGTGAGAGACACATATCAAACCCCTGCCCACAGGCCTTGAAAAAATGGACAGGGTGCTCAGATGTGCTAGTAAGAAGTTTAACAATATTGTTAAAGATGGGAAAGTAGCTCCAGGTCTCATTTCCTTAAACTGCAATTTATTATTAACTACTAGGGGAAAAAATTGAATTCTCTGATAAAACATGAAGTGAAAAAAGCACTGGATTTAGTGTCTGGAGACATAGACACTATTCACGGCACTACTCTTTTCTTGCTGTGTGATTTTGGGCAAATCACTTAACTTCTCTGAATATCAGTTCCTTCCTTTCTCAAGGTGGGTAAGGAAATCTGCCATTCCTGCCTCTCGCATGGGGCTCACATGAGGTCTCAGAACTCCAGAGGCTACATAAATATACAAACGTGACATACTAGTCTCACCGTCCCTCTCCTGGTAAATGACCAGCCCCTAGGGATGCCATACACACGAGGCCCCTGTTCTCATGCTCTTTCCTCCCCAAGACCCAGTCACAGAAGCTGAATCCACTGCCTCCCCCTACAAGATCCAGAACTGGGATTAGCCCCAGTTGTCAACATGGTGTGAAGACTAGAGGGTTAATTCAGCCCTGGTGCAGAGCAGGGTCCTGGGTGCCTGACTTGTGCCAATTCTTAGTTTGATTTAAGGCTGTGGAAGGAGAGAAGTGGGAAGAATCTTGCCAAGCCATCTCCTTCCTCCTCTGCCACGTTTACACCCGCTTCCTCCTTGACTTCCCTTCTGACTTCACATTCTGTCTATGTAGAAGATAACTTCTTCTAAGGCTGGGCCCCAAACGCAGTGAGAACGGCCTGACCTGGCTGTCCCTTTAGGTTAATTTTCATGGGAGCCTGAGTTTGAAACAGCTGTGGGTGTATGTGTGTGTTCAAATGTGTGCACAGACCTAAATTTTAGTTCTAAGGGTGTCTGATATAACAGCCACAAGCTAAATGTGGCCATTTAAGCTAAAACTAAATGAAATTAAGGAAAATGAAAAATTCCCCATCACCCTAGTTCCTAGCTGCTCTTTTTAAGTTAATAGCCTCACCTGGCTACTGGCTACCATATTGGACATTGCATTAACAGAATATGTCTATCATCACAGAAAGTTCTATTGAACAGCGTTGTCTAAGGCATAAAAGGAATCAAATGAGTAAGGAGGTAATGGTGCAGTGTGTGTGTGTGTGTGTGTGTGTGTGTGTCTGAGAGAGAGAGAGAGTGCAAAAGTGATTATTGTATGCAAAACCTGGTTAAACTTATAAACAACAGATTCTTCTTCAGGAGCGATGATTTAACAATATTCATATACTTCAGTGAGTGACTTCACAATTTCAAATTTCAGTTATCCCTCATTGGAACCTGGGTAATTTGAGTGTGGTTTGGGATAACTGTGGGAAGCAAGCACATGTTGTTTTTCTGCGTGTTACAGCAAGAACTTCACCTAAAAGGAAGATCATTTTTATAGATGAATAGACCCAAAAAGATCTTTAAGCATTTCTTGTTTTGGTGTCTCCTTGGTATTTGCTCTCTGGCCCACTACAGTCATTGAGCTTCAGACAAGATGAGGTCTCATTTGGAAAATCTATGACAGTTTTATAGATTTCAGTATTTCTAAAGCAGGAGATTGTTTAGTCATTCTCCAAATCTGGTCCATCATTTCCTACTTTTCCTCTGAGGAAATCTTGAATCGTGAATAACGTAAATGCTGAAGTATCTCCTTTTACTCCTTAAACACCCCAGCATTGTAAAGAGAAAGTAAACAACCCTGAATTATTACCTGGAAAGGAATAACCAGATTGATGGCTTCTCCAACTCTGCGGATATAGGTTTGCTTCAGGTGCCTTGGGATGCGAATCTTTGGAGCCTCTGAGATAGAGTAGAAGAGCGTAATTTTGTAGTTAGTACCGTACACTGGAAGCACCCTTACATAAGCGTACCTGGCATATACTCATCAGGATTTCCCTGTGCTTATGTCTCTGCAGTAAAATCTTAGATGGGCCACTAATAGATTATATATGGTAACTTTGGTTCCAAATGTTACCTTCAAGCAGAGATGTTTTAACAGTTTGACTCAACAAAATTTACTCTTGACCTCTTTCATTTTCTGCTACTTCCTATTTTTATTATGTAAGAGTTGGACTATAAAGAAAGCTAAGTACCAAAGAACTAATGCTTTTGAACTGTGGTATTGGAGAAGACTCTTGAGAGTCCCTTGGACTGCAAGGAGATCCAACTAGTCCATCCTAAAGGAAATCAGTCCTGAGTGTTCATTGGAAGGACTGATGCTGAAGCTGAAACTCCAATACTTTGGCCACCTGATGCGAAGAACTGACTCATTTGAACAGACCCTGATGCTGGGAAAGATTGAAGGCAGGAGGAGAAGGGGAGGACAGAGGATGAGATGGTTAGATGGCATCACCGACTCAATGGACATGAGTTTGAATAAACTCCAGGAGTTGGTGATGGACAGGGAGGCCTGGCGTGCTGCAGTCCATGGGGATCACAAAGAGTCGGACACGACTGAGCGACTGAACCGAAATAACTGAAAGCAAACACTAAAGTTTCTCTTAGGGCCTTATATATATTTTTCGTAGTTTCTAACAGTGAGTATATTCTCCAACAAACATTCAATAAAAGATCTATAATCCCCACATTAGCTGGTAAAACTGACCATTTTTTCTCACCAGAAAATAATAATAATAAAATAGCTTTGTCCAGCTGAAACTAACACAACATTGTAAAGCAATTATACTCCAATAAAAATTTTTTAATAATTTAAAAAATTTTAAAAAGCTTTAGTATGTAGCACTTGTTGCTTATGTAATTATGTTAGAACTTAATGGTAACTTTCTCCCTCTATGGTTATGGTGAAGTATGTAACATGCAGCACTAACCCACTGAATGTTGATATTCATTAAACACCACAAAGATATTAGGACATGTGGATATAAACCTATCAAAGGCAGAAGAAAATCGAGGCTCATGGGTCACAGGGATGAAGTGGGCTCAGTATCATTTGAGGGCTCAGTATGGAATAGTAAATGCTTTTCATGAAGGGACCAACTTAACCCTCACAGCTACCTTTATGGCAAAGGTATTCTTTTTACTTTATAATAAAGAAACTAAAGCCAACAGGGGTTTAAGTCACTTGCCCAAGGTGACACAGCCAGGATTAGAACCTGGAGTCAGCTTCAAGTACCTACGCTCTGCTTAGACACACAGACTGCAGTGTCAGAGAGATCTGGGTTTGAGTTCTAGATCAGACAGTAGATCTGGTCTCAGCCTCCTCCACAAGATCTAATTCACAGGATTGTTGTGAGAATTAAATAAGGTCATCTAGATAAAGCATTGAGCATACTGGCTGAGAATAGTAAGTGCTCAATAAACTCAGGAGCTGATGATGATGATTACTGAATGCTCCAGCTGGAAGAGAACTTGAGGGATCCTCTAACTCCCTAACTTCACAGAGTTAAGGAAAAAGAGACTCAGCGAGGTTCCATAGCACACTAAACCATCATCATAATAAAAGCTAGCATATACCAAGAGCTTATTGTGTGGCAAACATTTTATTATGCAAATAACAGGGATTAATTCATTCAGCTCTCACAAGTTCTTGAGGTGGTAAGTCCAATTATTGTCTCTGTTTTGCAGATGAAGAAATTAAGGCTCAGGAAAAGCAAGTCCCTTGCCTGAAACCACATAGTCAATAAATGAAAGAAACAGAACTCATGTTTCATAGTCTGTCTCCAGAATCAACTAAGAAAATTTGCATTCTTCACACTTTTTTCCATCCATCCATCCCCTAACCTCCCAAAAGGTTTCAGGCAGTCACACCATAAGTCTGTGGCCCAATATGATCCAGATCTAGATACTCAACCACTTTCCAATATTCTTTGCCCTAGAGCAGTGATGCTCAAACTTTTTGGTCTCTGTATCCCATTACACTCTTAAAAACAATCGAGGAAGGTCCCACAAAGCTTTTGTTTATATAGGCTGTATCTATCATACTAACCATATTAGAAATTAAAACCAATATATTTTGAAATATTTATATACTTACTTGAAAAATAACAACATAAATATCATTTTAATGAAAACAACCATATTTACATTAAAAAAAACTTGTGATATGAGTGGCATTATTTTCTGTTTTGGCAAATATCTTTATTGTCTGACTTATAATCTGTTGCAATATGTTGTTTTGCTTGAAGTGCTTGAAGAAAATTTGGCTTCACACAGAATATTTTAATAAATTTTTTCAGACAATTGTGGATATTCCTTTTTGATTCTATACTAAAACATGAATTGTAATTTCTTAAGGGTTAGCTACTTCCTGGTAGCTCAGATGGTAAAGTGTCAGCCTACAATGCCGGAGACCCGGGTTTGATCCCTGGGTTGGGAAGATACCCTGGAGAAGGAAATGGCAACCCACTCCAGTACATGGCATAAAATCTTGACATATACTTTGCATTTCACTGTCACACATATAAGGAAAAAGTGTACTCAAGAACCAAGGTTTAAAAATGATTAAATGATTAATTTTTTATTATAATCATTTAAATAATCATAGTAAATGATTATTAATGATTTTTATGCCTCATCAAGAACACTCTAAGACCCATTTATTTTAATTGGGAGTGCATGGTGGTAAGGAAGAAAAGACTGACAAGACAAATCTGTGCTAAGGCACCAGCACTTTTACACACCATTGCTTTTGGACCACCAGTGCAAAGGTCAAACATTGAAAAGGGAAAACAACATGTTCATATTACTATGAAAATGATTTTGACCTCACAGACTCATTAGAGCCAGTTGCTGCTGTATGGATTGTTTGAACCGTTTCTTCCCTGCCCCTCTCTCTCCATTATAAAAAGGCAGCCCAAACAGATTTGGCTCATGCAACCTGGTGTACTTATCTGGTCCTAGTACTAGGTTAAAAACTGGGAGCTGACCTCCCACACTGCCTATAAAGGGCTATTTTGTTCATTTCTAACCCCCAGGAAATATTAATAAAATATCAAAGGAGTGATAACAAAAGAGGAGGGTTTCAGAAAGAAAGCAGTTAAAAAAACATGGAGACAAAATTTTGAAAGCCTTGCCACCTACCTATGATTTCCTTCACAAGGATGGGCTGAGAGTAGTACTTGGGCTCGCTGGCACCGGCGGCATTCACAGCCTTCACACGCACAAAGATCCTTGAATCCATCGGCAGACCTGTGATGGTGAACTTGGTCTTTTCGATCAGTTCTGTATTTGCAGCTATCCAGTCGTCAGCTAAAGTCCATTAAGGAAAAAAAGAAAAGAAAAATAATAGTTAGTGAAAGAAATCATCTTGTTAAACAATTTATTCCAAATTAGTGTTTTACTCTAAATCATTTTGAGGGACTATGACTTTGCTCTGAACTCAGACTACATGGCTGGGCTTTTATCATATTTAAATGAATAATGGCCTAGAATGGCTAAGGTAAAAATCAGGAATGATAGTTAGATTCTGCTATTTCTAAAAAGTCTCTTATACATGATACTAGGGTATCCTGAATGATAGTGACTGTTCCAGGAATTTTGTAGTAACTTATTCCAATTTGGTTTTACAGTATACATTTTTTACAATTAATATAACCATGATATTTATCCATCAATATACATTAAAGTTAAGGAAAAAAGGAACACTATTCATATGAATGAGAGACACTGATCTTTATAGTCATATGATCTCTCCATTTTATCCTGGCAGGCTTATTACTATAAGACAATAATATGGCCATGGGAAGTCTGAAGTGAAGTGAAGTGAAGTGAAAGTCGCTCAGTTGTGTCTGACTCTTTGCCACCCCATGGACCTGCCTGCCAGGCCCCTCGGTCCACAGAATTCTCCAGGCAAGAACACTGGAGTGGGTAGCCATTCTCTCCTCCAGGGGATCTCCCCAACCCAGAGATCGAACCCAGGTGTCCTGCATTGCAGGTGGATTCTTTACCGTCTGTCACCAGGGAAGCCCATGGGAAGTAGGATTATGCCCTCAATTATGAAGAAAAGAAACCTATATCCACAGTAAAGAGGAAACACAGCTCAGGAGCCAAGACCTCATAAAGAATTGGCATAATCTTTCACTTCAGTCAAAAGTTCTGATTTTTAAAAATGTTTTTGGTAGCTTTGTCTGTAACGTCAAGAAAATTTAAACCCAGCATCCACGTTTTACAAACATTTCAAGTTCTAAAAGTTTACATGCATTATTATGCCCATGGAGGAAAAACAAGAAAGAAGAAGGCTTGGTTCCCACCTTATTAACTCATGGCCCACCCTCCCCTTCCATCCCTAAGGGCTTTTTGTGTGTGGGTGTACTTCATGCTCGGTCTTGGAACATTCCCAGAAACTTTATCATACAGTAAGAAACTTTGAGAGCTTTCAGAGAATACTTTACCTGGTAGATCATATGCAGCCTCCCCATTTTCATCAGACTGTTTTGCTGATGTACCTTTGAGAATCCGTCATTAAAATTAATTAAAGACACCCACTTTCACACCAGAAGAATATCGTATCAGTAGTCAGCATTCTCTGTTAGTAAAGTGTGCAAAGTATGCAAAGATATTTGTCTTCAGAACAGTGACGGAAGAGACCAAACACGTTAGAGGAGAGGGGAATTCCTCAGGAGGGCCACAGCCTGCTCTGTCCAGACTGTGTTTTTTTTTTTTTGTCCTGAGGCACCTGCCACAGAGAAGAGGAGGAGAAAGGAGGCTGGGACACCTCCAACTCTGGGAGCAAGAAGTAGAAAAGAACAAAGCAAGACCCCGAAGACAAAAGCGGAAGAGGTCCTAGACTCCATAGGGGAGCAGTCTGCAGTGGAACAGTCTCCCCTTGCTCTTGTCCCTGCCACCTCAGCTGGGGAGGGTCTGGTGGGTCCTCAGGGAACATAGTTCTCCCTATGTGGGGCTCACACATCAGAGTCTGGGAGTGAGGGTGCTTGAGATAAGGGCAGCCCTGTCTTATCAGGAATTGGAAGTGTTCTCCATGGAAATAAAAACTGCCCCCCGCAGCCCAGGAGGCAGCCCCTGGTTGTCATGACAACAAGCTCTTGGTCTAGCAAACAAATTAAGCTATCCTGGGTTCCTGCATTCCACACAGGTGGAGGATGCTCCTGGCTCACAGAGGGGTTGTGGGTGTTCCCCTAGTGGTTCGGAATGATGACCATCTAGGTTATCAGGAAGGGAGCAGGGGGATGGGGATTCTTCTTTCTCTTATTTCAGCCCTTCTAGAGTATTAGGGAGAAGGAGCAGCAAGCCAGAATATCCTGGTGGCTAGGAGGGCATGTGAATGATACAAATTACTCAGGACTTTGAAAAAGAGAAACACCTTGAAGTCAATGGTCGGTCTGGGGGCTACCATGTTGATATTTCATAATGAAGAGACAATTGATGAGAACATGAAACAGGAGACTGAGAAAACATGCATGAACAAGTGAAGAAATAGGAAAGAAGAAAATTTCAAGAGGAAACAGGACAAAGCAAGATCAGAGAGAAATAAAAACAGCTTTTCATGTTGGAACTACTTGAGGGAAACAGAGAAAGAAACTGGTGTCCAGGGGTTGGGAAAGGAATGTGAAAGTTATTTGATACATGAGGAAAAGTTTTCAGGAAGAAAAGGAAGAACCAGGGTGAAGGAAGAAAGTGAAGAGTAAAATGGTGCAGGCATTACAAAGTAAAATAAAAACCAAGAGAGAGACAGAGTCCAAACCAACACACGATCTTATAAAAGAAAGAATTCTCTTACAGAATAAAACCTGACGTAGCTAAAAGCATCAAACACTACAGAAATTAGTCTGGAGGACAACAGCCATTAAGAGAGAATGGAGAATAGGGCAGCCACAGAAAGGAAGTAAGAAAAGACTGCAAGAAGAAAGATATACACGTTATGAAAGAATTTCCATAGAAAGCTAATTCCAACACATTATGTGGCAAAATAGATACATAATAATGACTGTGTACATATATATATGTATAGGGGGCATACATATATATCTACACAGACCACACACAAAATTATGTAAAATACACTTCGTTGTATTTTATCTAAGGTGGGTAACATCAAAATGACAGCCATCTATCATTTTGCTGTATCTTCTTACTTTTTAAACCTATCAGAAAGAAAAGAGTAAAGAATTTGCTCTGTTTCATACATACACAAAAGGTTCACATTCAGCAGCCCCATCACATAGAAGACTGGGGAAGTCTGCCAGCAGGGCAGTATAAATAGCAGAGAGGAGGGCTTGGGGGGTGTTCCAAACAGGTGGAGGGGAATGGAACGGGAATAAACCATAGTCTGAAGTGCTCAAGATTTTATCTGTTGCCTGAGTGACAATGCCCCCTCCCACACTGGGATAACTCTGGGAACTGTTTTCTAATTCCCCCCATTGTTGTTTTGGTTAGTGGATATCAAAGCCCTGGAAAAATCAAGCACAGTGCTCTGTGAGTGCATGTGAATGGAATGGAGTGTTACCAAGATTCTCTATTTCCCCTTTGTCTTCTACCCTCCCGACCAACTCAGGTTATTTCCACAGGTGCTCCCATCCAGAGGCCTGGGGCTTCTTTTTCAGCAGTCTGCTCTTCAAAGAAGTTTCGTCTTCATAGGCGCTTTCCTTCTGTTCACACTCCTGTTTTCTCAAATGTGCTCTGGAGTCTCTCTTTCATTCATGTAAGAGTCATGTTAAAGTTGCGGGTTCAAAGAATTTTCTTAGAGGCTATCTTGGCCTCTCATTTGTCAAGATTTGAACAAACTTCCCTGGTGGACTGTTTACCTACCATCATCTAGAATGGAGCCTGAGTTTAGAGCTAGGGCAGTTTTATTCACCCATCTCCAAATCATGACAAGTAGGAAATTAAAAAATACAAGAGGCTTTTAGTGAACTGTACCTTTTTTTTTGGTTTTAGATGTACTCCGGCCCATATTTTCTTGAGTCATTTTTTATTTTTTATTATTGCTATCAGCAAGAGGTTTTTTGTTTTTTTTTTTGCCAGTTTCTATTCACCTCCTAAATGTAAGCCATTAAACCATTAAAATTTTATACACTCATGTCCTGAAACAAATTACTGCCATTTGTCAAATCTATTTCTTATACCCTCTGGTGTAAAATTCTTTACTGATTCTTTAAAACACTGAAAGTTGTTCTTGATTATTCTTTTTTTTTTTTTCCTGTAAGAAGGCAGGAATTGATCACCAGATAGTCAAATATATAATCTCTCCTTACCTAGAAATAGGTAGCTCTGCTGATAACTGACCTCTGCTCAGTATAGAGTTTAGCATTTCCAATTTGCTTTATCCTAACTAGACTTTTATTTTGCTTCGGCACATTTTAATTCCACCAATTCAAGAAGAAGGGATCCCTGAAGTTTGGTTCGAATCCCTCCTCCTATGTCCTAGATCTATAGTGTGGTCAGATCTGGGAGCCCATCTGGATATTTTGGAGATCTCAAATGATTAATACCAATGAAGGGCTGAATTCTTATCTATCACAGAAGGATGACCTTTGGCTTGTCATTTTCAGTAGGCAGGAGAAGAATTCCCAAGACAGAAACAAAAGAAAGGGGGGCATATCTCACCTATCGATGACGGTATTCGTCTGAATTATGAGCCGTACTTACTTCCTTCAAAGCAATACTCTAGCACGTAGCCGTCTAAACCTGCTGCGCCAATCTGGTCTGGGGGCCGCCACTTCATTGTGACTGTGGTGTCAGTTACAGAGTCAACGGTCAGAAGAGTAGGAGGGCTGGTTACAGCTTTCAGGATGAGAAAGACGGAAAAAGCAGAAACTATTAGCTACGGAATTGTGGCACAGGAACTGTGGTCAGATGAACTAGGACACAAATAAAAATGCACACAGAAGCCCCCACATCTTAATAAAATTCAGTGACGACTTCTTGAGTATACGCTGTGTATGTGGCAAAGATCCGCCAGGCATGAAAAATATTTTAGAAATGCTGCCACACGTGCCCTCCACTTGGGAGGTTGGTGTGGGATTCTGGGAGGCCCAAGGCATTTGAAAAAAGTCAAAGTTTGAGATCTAATGATCTAGTGTAAATTTCCCATAACTTCTTAATTTTCAAGTGCAAACTCTTCTTGAAAATTACACTTCTCTACCATAAAATGGCAGACATCTTAATCTCTTTCGTTGCCTTTACTGAATTGACTTTTCTGGTTCACAGATAACATTTAAAATGTAATTGTAAAGCAAAGAGACTAGCTTCCAAGTGTACTTGGTTGAATAGATCTCAATTTGTTTTAGTTATAGTGTCTATACTAAGGTGCTGGCTTATATTTTCAAAAGGTCAAAGGAGGGTAGTCATGTGTCAACAGGCTCAACTCTGTTTCCAGTGAGGAGGGGCAACAGAGCCACCCACAGCTGTCTTTGGAATTCCAGTAATAAATTCCAGGGCCTACAGTATGAAGGCATTCAACTCTATCACACTGTTTGTAATTTCTTAGACAATTGTCCCGAACAATTTCTAGTTTCTTGCTCTGGCGCCACTCCCAAGAAGCTTCTAGGTGTGGCTCAGTTAGAAGTCAGAAGACAGCAGTCACAACCTGGGGCAATGAGTTTCATGACAGAGACACATCTCTCTTGACTCACCCAATGGAACAAAAGGCTTGGAGGGCATACTGGGCTTAGAGATGCCAACAGCATTGACAGCAAAGATGCGGACCTCATAGGCCACACCTTCAATCATCTTCTTGGGCTCAAACATTGTTTCTTTGCAGAGATCGAAATTCAGCCTCATCCATCTGGAGCTTTGTTTCTTTTTCCTCTCAATGAAATACCCTGAAGGGGACACAAAATGGAAACAGGTTTTTCCTTGGCTTCTAAAAGTAAACTTTGTCAGATAGAATTCTCAACAATTTCTTAAATTCTCAGTATTCTAAGTGAAAAAGTCATACATGTATCTTCAACTCATCTTATTCCATCAGTTGTTTGAGAGAGATTATAAGGAATACAAATATTAACATCATGGGATATAGACAAAAATAAAAACACTAAAAAGTTAGTGGTGCAAGGAAGAGAAGAGGAAAAAGTAGACCACAGATATGTAGGCCATAGAAATTAGTACAGTGACTATGAGTCCCAGCAATGTAAGTGAGAAGGGGGAATAACCAGTTTTGTAAGTTTCATTATTAGCAAGGAGAAAAATGTTCTTGTTCCATGGGGGAAGTAAATTCTTCTAAGGATTTAACCCTAAATGAAACTGCGTCATAGACATAATTCTCTGGAGCTGGGCATTTACTGACCAGAACAAAGTTAGACTTATGGTTGTTTCAAAATTAGATACTGAATAGAAATGTCAAAAAAGAGGACAGGAAATCAGATGATATTCATAGGAGCTATTTAAATCTCAAGTACTTAAAGGACATCCCCCAATATATTTTAATTTGAATGGATATTTAAAGATTTCTTCTAAATTCAGTATTTTAAAATGTGTTTTGTGCTAATATGCATAAAGAGCACATCAACTCCATTGGCCATTCCACAGATGAACCAACATGCAGTTACCTAAGATTGGGGACCCTCCATCATAGACAGGAGGCTCCCAGGTCATGATGCACCAATCGTCTCCCACATCTGTCACATTTGGTGCCACTGGAGGATCAGGGATATCTGTAACATACAAACAAATTGAATAAAATAAAATAAAATTGACCAAAAGCACACACAAAAAAATGTTCATTCGAAAATATGTTTTGGGGTAATAATCACAGAAGCAATGCTATTTCTGATTATTTTTCCATGTTTACTGAAATGCACTGGCTAACTAGTTTAGGCATAAGGTCCTGTTCCCTATGGAATCAGGGAAGGTGAGCCCAATACAAATACAAATGATGTCTCCAAATCTTTTAAGCTAGTGTCACTTTATAGGACCGCATGAAATTCAAGCCTCTTGTTGTTTGTCTTGAAAATGGTGACTAAGAAATTAAATAATTGCCTAAATATTGGATGGGATTTTGTTTCTTAACTACAAAGTGAACTTCCAGCAGAACTAAATCAAAGACTAATCATTGTACATTTTGCATCAGTTGGAAGATTCAAGATGTTGACTGGTAGAAATCCAAGTCAAAAATGGCAAGTTAGGGACTTCCCTGGTGGTCTAGTGCTTAAGAATCCACTTAGCAATGCAGGAGATACAGGTTCGATTCCTGGTCAGGGAACTAAGATCCCACAGTCCTAGGAGGAACTAAGCCTGTGTGCCGCAACTACATGTCACATGTGACATGTGGGTCCACATGTCACAACTAGAGAGTCCATCCAACCACAACGAAAGATCTTCCAAGATGCAACGAAGACCTGGCATGCCACAACAAAGACCCGACACAGCCAAATAAATAAATTTTTTTTAAGTGTCAAGTTACCATGTTTTCTACAGTTCAATATGTAATAAAGTGACCTTAGCTTTGGATCAATTTGAAATATGTTTCTTGAGGGAAAAATAAAATGGAATGAAGAAATCATGAGATCTTGGTCTATCAGTAATCTGCTAGACTCATTTCACTTGGTTTTGGGGTCTGGAAAAAAGTATTTAGAAAGTCATCTGAGAACCAAGGCAGGTCTTACTCCTCTGTGTGGAGTCCTGCCCCAAGGCCACAGGTGCTAGGCCTTGCACTAAGACCACAGAAGTGGAGCCCAGAACCAAGGTCACCTCTGGAATTGACGGAGCCCCTTTGTGAACATTGCCAAAAGCCACCCTGATCTTAAATTATCAGCAGACTTCCTGATCCCAAATGAAGCAAAAGTGCCCACCCTGGTAGTCACCCTATGGCTCCCTAACCAATCACCTAATGCCAACCATCCAGCAGGAATTTGCTTTGTCTTGAGGCTATAAAAATTGGCTACTAACCCATAAAAAGCATTGACTCTCCCTGGACTGGCAGGAGGTTAGCCCACTGCATTTGCAGTGCCCTCATAATCTCTGCTCTTTGTTCTTAATAAACTCACTCCCTTCTGAAAACCTCTGTTTCTGAAAATTCTTTTCCAACCTGCGCTTGCACTGCCTCGGCACTCTACAATGAATGTGATGCCGGAAATTATTTAACAATTGTGTGTCAGTGACTGTGGAAGACACTGAAAGGGAGTGTGACTGCAGAGAACTTGGTCAGCAACCCCAAAGTCTAACTTTAGCTATTCCTTCTTGCAACTGGTCCTCTAGGCAAGAAAAGAGACGAGAAGGGAAGGAAAGAAAAGAAAAAGAAAGACATAGAAAGAAGTGGCAAAGACAGAGAAAGAAAGGCAGTGGTTTATAAAGTACAGCTATAGCGCAAGTTTCTTTGTCAGCTACCCAGAAAAGCTGAGACACCCAAGAGCTCGGAAAGTCTATCTAAGATCTAAGCACATCAGCTTGATCCTAGTAAGTCTGTTGACTTGAGGACTTACCCACAACTTTAATCTTGATGCTTGCTTGTGCTTCTCCGGCTTCATTTTTCAGATTTATGTGGTAAACACCAGAATCATCTTTTTCTGCTATGTCAATAACAAGAGTGGTGCTGTCAGGGTAATTTTCAGATCTTATCCGGCCGCTGCCCTCCATAATAGCCTAGGGAGAAAGGAAACGCAATGTGGTATGATCTGTGCAAATGATAAGGACACCTCCAGAGTGCCTGGGCACTTAAGCTGGAAATGGTGCTAATGCCTGACATGCATGTTCCTAGTTTTATCCTCGACCAGCTCTAAGGACAAACATACTGTCATCCCATTTTACACATCAGAAAATTATGGCCCAAAGCTGCATGGCTAAGAAGTGGTAGAACTGGGATTTGACTCCCAAGTTCACTATCAGTTAACTCCTTAAAAAGAGAAAGTTGGAGGACCAAAAATATAAGCACAAAACTGTCATTCTAGGAGAAGAGTTTCTTTGTACATTAAACTAGAAATATTTCTAGTTTCTCATATCAGAAACTAAATAATGATTTGTTCATTTCTTAAAATGTTTTGAAAATTTTTAAATACTGAAGGGGTTGAAGAAGGACACAATGTCAATTTCCCAATTTGATTTTTCCCTTCCAGTGGGACATGAAAGAATGAACATCTAATTCCTAAAGTAAAGACAGAGGGAAGCTGAGACTTCTATTATATTTTCTTTCTTTTCTCCTTCTTCCCTTTTTCCCCTTCTTATTTTCGTCCATTTCTCACCTTCCTTCTTTCTCACACCAGAAATTTACATTACATTTTTCTGATTCCCAGGTCATATCTTCCATGCAACAATGGGCAGCCAATGCACAAAGAGGAAAAGTAAAGAAGGTCCGGGCGGTTTAGAACCTGGGTAATTTGCCACTAACTATTGTCACTTCTACTCTTTGGGGTCTGGATTAGGACTTACAAATCTTTAATAACATAAGATTGTGACAACAGTAAGAATATTTGAAGTGGCTTTCATGATTCTTATTTTATGATAAAACAAAATATCCTCATTTTAGCCAAATCCTTACCTTAAGATTGTAAAAGATGTTCTGCTCTTTTTTTTTTTAATGTGAAAAGAAAAATGATTTACTTAGGGCAGTGTTATATTATCCATTTCATATTTCCATATTTTATTTTGTTCATTGTGCTATAATTTACATAGAGTAAAATTCATAGCTTTTAGATATATAGTCCATGAATTTTGACAAATTTCTGTGATTCTGTAACCAGCACCATAATCAAGACACAGACTATTTCCATCACCTCTCATAGTGTCCCCACACTCCTTGGCATTCAACCCACTAAACCCTGGTCTCTGGAAGTCACTGGTCTGTTATTTGCCACTTTAGTTTCCTCTTTTCCAGAATGTCAAATAAATGGAGTCAAACATTTCAAGTGAAATTTTTTAGATTGATCCATTTTGCTGTATGTATTATGAGCACATTCCTTTTCATTACTGTGCAGTTTTCCATTGCATATTCCATGTGCAGTTGGTTTATGTATGTACAACTATATCCTTATACAATTGAACTTTTGAGTCGTTTCCAGGTTTTGACAATTATAAATAAATCTATAAACATTCCTGAACAGGTTTTTATGTGGACATGTGTTTCATATCTTTGGGGAAAATACCTAGGAATAGCTTTGTAGTTGTATGGAAGTATATGCTTAACTTTATATTAAAAAACTATCAAACTCTTTTCCAAACTGGATGTACCATTTTGCATTCGGACCAGCAATGAATGAGACTTTCATTGTTCCATATCCTTGCCATTATTTGGTATTGTCAGGTTTTTTTTTAACAGCTTCTTAAAATGGTAGTTTCTTTCACTCAGCATAAGAGACTCATCAAAGTTATTGCACTATATCACTAATCCATTTCTTTTTATTACTGAGTATTATTCCCTTGTATGAATTTTATTTATCCATTCACTCATTGATGGAATCTGCATTTTTCTCAGCTTTTGAATATTACAAATAAGGCTACCATGACTATTTGTACTAGCAGGCTTTTGTGTGTGTGTGTGGCTTATATTGGATTTTTATGGAAAATCCTGAATGAAATTTTTGGCCAAACCAATACATCAATGATTATGTCAACTGTAAATAAAGACAGTTCTACTTGTTCCTTTCCAAAATGTATGTCTTTTACTTTTTTTTCTTGTTTGATTGCCCTGGCTATAACTTTCAGTGCAATGTTGAATAGAAGTGGTAAGAGGGAACATCTTTCTCTTCTTTCTGATCTTAGAGGAAAAGCATTCAGTCTTTCACCACTATGTAGGATGACAGGATTGCTGTAGGATTTTCAAGGATGTCTTTCATCATGTTGAGGAAGTTCCTTTCATGTTCTGGTTTGCTTTTTTACTAGAAATGAGTGTTTAATTTTGTCAAATGTTTTTCTGTGTCTATTGAGATGATCACATTATTTCCCTGGTTTGTTAATATGATGAATTATATTTATTTTTAAATGCTAAACCCACCTTTGCATTCCTGAGATAAGCCACCTGTGGATATAACATATTGTTCCTTTTATGTACTTTTGGATTTGATTTGCTAAATTCTGTTTAGAACTATTTTTTTTTTTAATTTTTTTTTTTTTAACCAGTCAAATTTAGCAGTGGGGGGTTGTATACCAACTTTAGTGACACTAACGTTAATAAGTTCTGGAACTATTTTTGTCCTATGTTCGGGAGTGATACTGATTTGTAGTTTTTTCTTTCTGTAATTTCTTTTTCTGGTGTTGCTGTAAGGATAATACTAGCCTTCAAGAATGTGTTGGGAAATATTCCTATCTTCTTTTCTTCAATTTTTTTCTAGAAGTTTATATTAAATTTATATTATTTCTTTATTAAACATTTGGTGGAACTATCCAATAAAGCCATCTACATGTGAAATTTTCTTTATGAAAGATTTTAAACTACAAATTCCATTTCTTCAATAGATATAAGGATGTTCAGTACTGATTTAGTCATATTTCACAAATTCTGATATGTAGTGTGTTCCTAAATATTTTCTGGAATAAGAAATGGCAACCTGCTCCAGTATTCTTGCCTGGAAAATTCCATGGACAGAGGAACCTGGCAAACAGTTAGAAGCAACTGACCACATAAATATTTTCTGATTTTCCTTGTAATTTCTTCTTCGATCCATGAGTAATGTTTTTTCTTTCTTTCTTTTTTAAAGAAGCTACTTAGCTTCTAAATATTTAGAAATATTACATATCTTTCTGTTAATGTTTTCTAATTAATTCCAGTGTGGTCAAAGAATATACTTTGCATGACCTGAGTCTTTTTACATTTATTGAGACTTATTTATGGTCTATTTTGGTAAATTTTCCTGTGTGTTTTAAAATAATGTATACCTGTGGTGGATTCATTTTGATATTTGGCAAAACTAAGACAGTTATGTAAAGTTTAAAAATAAAATAAAATTAAAATGAATAAAAAAAAATAAAAAATAAAATAAAATAATGCCCATTCTGCTTTGTTAATGGAGTGTTCTATAAATGTCAACTACATCAAGATG
The DNA here is from genome assembly GCF_019923935.1 of Bubalus bubalis. Lineage (NCBI taxonomy): Eukaryota > Metazoa > Chordata > Mammalia > Artiodactyla > Bovidae > Bubalus > Bubalus bubalis. Next base: position 54,652,214 of record NC_059160.1, read on the forward strand.
GTGGATAGTATTTCTTAAACCTTGTATATCTTCACTGATTGCCTGTCTTCTTGTTCTATCAACTAAGGAGAGAAAAGGATTAAAATCTCCAACTTAACCATTTTTCTTTGTGATTCTGTCATCTTGGTAGCTGTTTTTTTATTTGTCCCATTTGTTCTTTCTGCCTCTTGTTTTTTTGCCTTCTTTCAGATTCATTAAATATGGTTCCATGACTTCATTTTATGTTCTGTGTTGGCCTAGTAGCTATAACTATTTGTTTTATTATTTTAGTAGTTCCTTTAGGGTTTATAGTATAGTCTACTTTCATGTGGTATTATAATATTATATGTTTAGCAAAAGAAACTTACAACAGCATACGTCCATTTCACTCCTTCTAATCCTTGCTTCTGTTTCTCCCTTCCTGGTCTTATGTTTTCATTGTCATAAACTTTACTTACACTAATGTTTAGCTCCACAGTGCATAATTATTATTTGTGTTTAAACAACCAATTATCTTTTAAGATTTAAATAGTCAGAAAAAATTCTTAAGTGTTTATCCATGTAGGTACCATTTCTGGCACTCTTAGTTCCTTTGAGAATGCTTTCACCTTGGTATCACTTCCTTTTTTAGTATAATATTTATTTATTGTATCTCCGCTGAGTCTTCACCGCTGCTCGAGCTTTTTCTCTATTTGTGGTGATGGAGGCTACGCTTCAGTTGCAGTGCGTGGACTTATTGCAGTGGTTTCTCTTGTTGTGGAACATGGGTTCTAGGGCGTGGGCCTCAGTAGTTGTGGCGGATGGGCTTAGTAGCGCTGTGGCATGTGGGATCTTCCCAGATCAGGGATGGAACCCATGTCTCCTGCAATGGCAGGGGGGAAGCCCAGTCTCACTTCATTTTGACTTAAGGACTTCTTTAAGCATTTCTTATACTGCAAGTCTGCTGGAGATGATTTCTTTCAGCTTTTGCATATCTGAAAATAACTTTATTTTGCCTTTGTTTCTGAAAATTATTTCTACTGAGTATAGAATTCTAGCTGACAGTTCTTTCCCCCTTTAAATGTTGATCCACTGTCTTCTCACTTGCTTGGCTTCCAGAGAGATTAGCTGCCATCCTAGTCTTTGTTCCTACAGATTTAATGTAACTTTTTTCTCTGTTTCCTTTTAAGATTGTTTTCTTAACCACAGGTTTTAAGCAATTTGATTATGACAGTGTAAATTTCTTAATGTTCCTTGTGCTTGGATTTTATTGAACTTCTTGGATCTGAGATTTTATAGTTTTTTTTATCAATTTGAAAAATTTGGAGCCATTAATTCTTTATATATTTTTATGTCCTACTCTTTGGGGACTCCAATTACACATAGATTTGACTTCTTGAAGTTGTCCCATAGCTTAACAAAGCTCTTTTTTTTTTCTCTCCAGAAAATAGAAAAGGAGGAAACAGTCTCCAACTTCCTTAAGAAATAGTTTTTGCAGAGCAGCTTTGAGTTCCCTGCAAAATTGAATGGAAATGTATAAAGAGTTCTCATATAATTCCTGTTTCCACACATATACAATCTTTCCCACCACTGACACCCCCACCAGAGTAGGTACATTTGTTACAATGAATGAACCTACACTGATAAAAGGTTATCATTGAAAATCTATTGTTTACATAAACTCTTGGTGTTGTACATTTTATGGGATTTGAAAAACCTATAATGTCATATGGGTTATGTGGGTCATAATGTCATATGGATCATAATGTCATAATGTCAATGTTATAATGACAGGTATCCATAATTATAGTATTATGTGGAATAGTTTTACTACCCCTAAAACATTTAATATAGGAAGCCACAGAATGACACTTGAGCTGGCTCCACTTGACCACTCCAATCTTATTGAGATTATTCTCCTTACTCACTCTGTCCTGGCCATACTGGCTTTCTTTTTATTTCTCCAGAAGGTCAAGCACATTTTCTCTTGTTCTTTGCTCTTGCATTGACATCACCTGGAAATTTCTTTGCTCTTATATTCACATAATGGTTCCCTGTTGTCATGCATAGAGGCTGTAGATGCTCCATGCAGTCACTTACTAATCATATTACCTTGTTTTTTTTTTTAATCTTCATAACACTCATTACTATCCAGAGGGACTTTATTTATTTAATAATTCATTATCTATATCTCTTCCACTCCATTCTCTGATACCCATTAGAAGGAAAGATAGAATCTCATTCATGGCACATAATAACATTCATTTGCATATGTTCACATAGTAGGTAGTCAGAAATATGAAAAGCAAGTGAACAGTTATTGTATTTGCCTAAAAATCAGTGATCTTTATTTGCTAAAGTAATTATATCTTTGCCATACATTTATCTGCTGCCTCCTTTCATCTGACTTATGGAAGGAAGGGAGTAGGGTAGGGGTTGTGTGTGTGTGTGTGTGTGTGTGTGTAGAACAAACCTTATCTGCTCGGCTCCAAATGGCTTTAGGAGGTGGTTCCCCACTGATGGGAATCTCTAGACGAAGCTTGTTTCCTGCAATTACTGTCACTGTATTGTCAGCATCAAGACCATCCAGGTTGATCTTAGGTGGATCTAGAATATTAAACATGGCCTTTGTTATCAGACATTTATTTCCATGTGATTATAGGGGTTAGGTCTTGTCTAGTGTTAAACATTGGTAATAACCAATATTTTATTTGGTCAAAAAGAATATAAGAGGAATCAAAGCAGTCAGTGCCAGTACCTTGCAAAACTATTTCATTGTTAAGACCTCTTAAGAATCAACTATTAATATTATGCCTAGTGATTAATACCAATTCATGTCATTTTCTTTAAATGTCACATTTTTAATATATTATATCCAAGGTAAGCAAAACCAGAAAAACAAGACTACAACTCTGAAATGATTTCTTTTATCTACTCACCAATAACATGAACTTTGGCAGGCAAAGTAACAGAATAGGCATCTGGTGTGAATACATAATCACCTTCGTCCTCAACAAGAGCATTGGCTATTACTAATTTGTGGATTCTAAGGAAATGAAAAAACATGTTTCTAAGACTGTGCAAAGATTTAGACTGTATAAGACTCAAACTGAGAAGACACATGGTTTTACCTTAACTTGCTTAGTGCAGCCTGCAGAGAGAGTGAGAATAATGTGAATACTTAATTAGCCTATTTTTTGATCCACATTCAGTATTTATTTGGGGCTATATGGAACCATCTATACAAATACAGCCTGTTTAGTATGCAAGAATCTCTTCTGCCTTTTAAAAATCTCATAGCTTAAAAAAAGAATAGAAGATAACACCTCACTGATGCCACTCTTTAAGATTCAAGAAATTACCAAGAATAACCTTGACTTTGGTTTTTTATGCAAACCTAAGAGCAATAGTCCTTAAAAAAAAAATTGAGGCATAGTTGATATACAGTATTCTATGTTTCAGATATAACACTTAGTGATTCACAATTTTAAAGGTTTTACTCCATTGATAGTTATTTAAAAATATTGGCCTAAGAACAGTAGTTCTTAACTTCATTGGCATCATGCACCAGTGAATATCTGATGGACACAGTGGCACCTCAGTCTGGAGAAAAACAAGTATTTTTGTACACAGAGAATCTGCTTACAATTTCAGAGGATTTGGGGGGGGGGCCTGAAGTTCATGGGCCTCCTAAGAATCCATGGATCCAAGTTTAAGAACTCCTGGACTTGCCCTGCATCTTTGCTAGATTCTAGGATATTAAGCAACCTCCCCCCTAGCGGGGGAAAAAAAAAATGTGGAAGGATCATGTGACATTTATTAGTTAGGGACAGCGGATCCAATCTGACCAGTTCCTCAACTCGAATTCAGTATCACTCTGCTAAGTTCATGTTTATATGGGAAGACTCAGTCAATGGATTCCAAAACAACAGCACCTCACTGAAAGATGCAGGTACCAGGTCACAAGTAGGACATGATGGACGGCAGAGAAATCACCTACTGCTGCTATTTGGAAGCAAAAGACCAGAAATAGATCCTCTCCTTATGACTACTCTCCAAACATCCTTACCAGTCATCTAATTTAGGAAGTAGAAGAAGCCAATACAGGGACCAGCCCTCATTCAGGGATTGCTCTGGCTTGTTTACCTTCCTTTGTGAACAATCTTTAGATGGTCAGTCTCCTGAACAGGTAGGCCATTTTTAGTCCATTTTCCTGTTATGTTCTCAGATACTTCACACTTCAAGCAGATTTCCTTTCCAAGGTTTACAGTCTGATCAGTCAGAGGTGTCAATATCTTCAGGGGTTTTACTGCAGAAATAATAGATAGTTAAGAGTGCCAAATCCAAATTTCAGACAGACCAGGATGGTGTCGTTTCACAATGCTACTGTTTCACTATAATGCTTGTTTTGAAAATGAGCATTTGTTCCAATGCAACTGAAATATTCCAAGACAATTAGAGCATAACATACATTTCATGTTTGATTATCCATGATTTTATTCATGAGAAAGACTAGAAAAATCCAGAAAACTGCACCCAGTTGAACTGAGCCAGGCGGGACTGTGCAGAACACACACGTACACCTGAAATATCGACCCCTTACTTTAGTTCACCCTGTTAAATGAGCCACAGCCATGCACATCTGAGACTACAACTCTCCCAATTTCAAATAACCTCCTTCCACTGCTTCCAATGGATCACAAGCTGCAATATTTTTAACCCCACTTTCACAAGCAAATTTCAGATCTTTTTCAAGGTAAAGTGCTATGCTTATTGCAGTATTTACTAGACATGTATAAAACTGTGCCACTGATTTTTTTTTATTAGGTTCTTATCATTTTATTTTATTTTTCTTTTTTGGCTGCGCAATGCAGCATGTAGGTATTTGGCTCCTAGATCAGGGACTGAACTTGTGCCCCCTGCATTGGACATAGGAAGTCTTAACCACTGGACCATCAGGGAAGTCCCTCATTTCACTTTTTAAAAACTGGGTCCCTGAAAAAATTACTGAGTGTTGTGTCTTTAACCCACATTCCCCATCGGCCCTATGATTTTCACTGTATGACTTTGTACAGCAGAGTAATTTTTTAAAATGCATATGTTAATGTTATAGCAGAACTAACTATAATTGCTTAAAGGAATGCAAATATCAGTAAGGATCTGCCTATGGTTGAAAAAACTTTTTTGATATTACACTATAATGGACATTATTCTACAAAACATAAGGAGTGTACTGCGATTACTTCCAAATAATTCAATGGTCATATGAATTGCAACTGGACTAAGAAATAAGGAACAGGATTTTGCTCTCCACCTATTACAGATCTTCTTGTAAAGTTTGCCATTCTAATTTTCATGGCTAACTGGAAGGCACAGTCTCTGCCATTAAGAACGTAGCACCATCATGGGGCATTTGAGGAAGGCCATGAATTCTCTCACACCTCTGAAGCCTATCAGCGAATTAGCTCTTTCAGTCTTCTCAATTGAGGCCCACTAGTCTGAGGAACTTCTCAACCCAAATGTAATTATAGAATGTTGAATATTTATTGAATAGATAGCAAATTCACCTAGGGATTAATCAAACAGGATATCAGGATTTGATATCATATCTAAGTATTTATCATCTATTTATATGCTTTTGGGATTAAAATATTTCTTAACCATTTGGGTAACTTCTTTGGCAGGTGATTTTTATACTTCTTCTCAATCAGTTCAGTTCAGTCGCTCAGTCATGTCCGACTCTTTGCAACCCCATGGACCGCAGCACACCAGGCCTCCTGTCCATCACCAACTCCCGGAGTTTACTCAAATTCATGTCCATTGAGTCAGTGATGCCATCCAACCATCTCATCCTCTGCCGTCCCCTTCTCCTCCTGCCTTCAATCTTTCCCAGCACCAGGGTCTTTTCAAATGAGTCAGTTCTTCACATCAGGTGGCCAAAATATTAGAGTTTCAGGTTCAACATCAGTCCTTCCAATGAATACTCAGGACTGATTTCCTTTAGGATGGACTGGTTGGATCTCCTTGCAGTCCAAGGGACTCTCAAGAGTCTTCTCCAACACCACAGTTCAAAAGCATCAATCCTTTGGTGCTCAGCTTTCTTTATAGTACAACTCTCACATCCATACGTGACTACTGGAAAAACCATAGCTTTGACTAGACAGACCTTTGTTGGCAAAATAATGTCTCTGCTTTCTAATATGTTGTCTAGGTTGGTCATAGCTTTTCTTCCAAGGAGCAAGTGTCTTTTAATTTCATGGCTGCAGTCACCATCTGCAGTGATTTTGGAGCCCCCCAAAATAAAGTCTGTCACTGTTTCCATTGTTTCCATCTATTTGCCATGAAGTGATGGGACATGGCTTTGGGTGAAATCTGGGAGTTGGTGATGGACAGGGAGGCCTGGCATGCTACAGTTCATGGGGTCGCAAAGAGTCAGACACTATTGAGTGACTGAACTGAACTGAACTGATGGGAGCAGATGCCATGATCTCAGTTTTCTGAATGTTGAGTTTTAAGCCAACTTATTCACTCTCCTCTTTCACTTTCATCAAGAGGCTCTTTAGTTCTTCTTCGCTTTCTGCCATAAGGGTGGTGTCATCTACATATATGAGGTTATTGATATTCCTTCTGGCAATCTTGATTCCAGCTTGTGATTCATCCAGTCCAGCATTTCTCATGATGTAATCTGCATGTAAGTTAAATAAGCAGGGTGACAATATAAAGCCATGATGTACTCCTTTCCCAATGTGGAACCAGTCTGTTGTTCTATGTCCAGTTCTAACTGTTGCTTCTTGACCTGCATACAGATTTCTCAGGAGGCAGGTCAGGTGGACTGGTATTCCCATCTCTTGAATAATTTTCCAGCGTTTGTTGTGACCCACACAGTCAAAGGCTTTGGCATAGTAAATAAAGCAGAAATAGATGTTTTTCTGGAACTCTCTTGCTTTTTCAATGATCCAGCAGATGTTGGCAATTTGATCTCTGGTTCCTCTGTTTTTTCTAAATCCAGCATGAACATCTAGATCTTCATGGTCCACGAACTGTTGAAGTCTGGCTTGGAGAATTTTGAGCATTACATTGCTAGTGTGTGAGATGACTGCAACTGTGCAGTAGTTTGAGCATTCTTTGGCATTGCCTTTATTTGGGATTGGAATGAAAACTGACCTTTTCCAGTCCTGTGGCCACTGCTGAGTTTTCCAAATTTGCTGGCATATTGAGTGCAGCACTTTCACAGCATCATCTTTTCAGTTCAGTTCAGTCACTCAGTCGTGTCCTACTCTTTGCGACCCCATGAATCACAGCACGCCAGGCCTCCCTGTCCATCACCAACTCCCGGAGTTCACTCAGACTCACATCCATCGAGTCAGTGATGCCATCCAGCCATCTCATCCTCTGTCGTCCCCTTCTCCTCCTGCCCCCAATCCCTCCCAGCATCTGAGTCTTTTCCAATGAGTCAACTCTTCACATGAGGTGGCCAAAGTATTGGAGTTTCAGCTTTAGCATCATTCCTTCCAAAGAAATCCCAGGGCTGATCTCCTTCAGAATGGACTGGTTGGATCTCCTTGCAGTCCAAGGGACTCTCAAGAGTCTTCTCCAACACCACAGTTCAAAAGCATCAATTCTTCGGCTTTTAGCATCATCTTTTAGGATTTGAAATAGCTCAACTGGAATTCCATCACCTCCACTAGCTTTGTTTGTAGTGAGGCTTCCTAAGGCCCACTTGACTTTGCATTTCAGAATGTCTGGCTCTAAGTTGGTGATGACACCATCATGATTATCTGGGGTATCAAGATCTTTTTTGTACAGTTCTTCTGTGTATTCTTGCCACCTCTTCTTAAAATCTTCTGCTTCTGTTAGGTCCATACCATTTCTGTCCTTTATTCTGCCCATCTTTGCATGAAATGTTCCCTTGGTATCTCTAATTTTCTTGAAGAGATCTGTAGTCTTTCCCATTCTATTGTTTTCCTCTATTTCTTTGCATTGATCCCTGAGGAAGGCTTTCTTATCTCTTCTTGCTATTCTTTGGAAGTCTGCATTCAGATGGGTATATCTTTCCTTTTCTCCTTTGTCTTTAGCTTCTTTCTTTTCTCAGCTATTTGTAAGCCCTCCTCAGACAACCATTTTGCCTTTTTAAATTTCTTTTTCTTGGGGATGGTCTTGATCATTGCCTCCTGTACAATGTCACTAACCTCCACCATAGTTCTTCAGACACTCTATCAGATCTAATCCTTTGAATCTATTTGTCACTTCCACTGTATAATCATAAGGGATTTGATTTAGGTCATACCTGAGTGGTCTAGTGGTTTTCCCTACTTTCTTCAATTTAAGTCTGAATTTGACAATAAGGAGTTCATGATCTGAGCCACAGTCAGCACCTGGCCTTGTTTTTGTTGACTGTGTAGAAATTCTCCACCTTCGGCTGCAAAGAATATAATCAATCTGATTTCAGTATTGACCATCTGGTGATGTCCATTTGTAGAGTCTGTCTTCTCCTGTGTTGTTGGAAGAGGGTGTTTGCTATGACCTGTGTGTTCTCTTGGCAAAACTCTGTTAGCCTCTGAATGCCTTGCTTCATTCTGTACTCCAAGGCCAAGTTAGGCTGTTACTCCAGATATCTGTTGACTTCCTACTTTTGCATTCCTGTCCCATATAATGAAACAGATGTCTTTTGAGGGTGTTAACTGTAGAAGGTCTTGTAGGTCTTCAAAGAACCATTCAGCTTCAGCTTCTTCGGCATTACTGGTCAGGGCATAGACTTGGATTACTGTAATATTGAATGGTCTGCCTTGGAAACGATCAGAGATCATTCTGTCATTTTTGAGACTACATCCAAGTACTGCATTTCGGACTCTTTTGTTGACTACAATGGCTATTCCATTTCTTCTAAGGGATTCTTGCCCACAGTTCAGTTCAGTCGCTCAGTCGTGTCCGACTCTTTGCGACCCCATGAATCGCAGCATGTCAGGCCTCCCTATCCATCACCAACTCCCAGAGTTCACCCAGACTCACATCCATTGAGTTAGTGATGCCATCCAGCCATCTCATCCTCTGTCGTCCCCTTCTCCTCCTGCCCCCAATCCCTCCCAGCTTCAGAGTCTTTTCCAATGAGTCAATTCTTCACAGGAGGTGGCCAAAGTACTGGAGTTTCAGCTTTAGCATCATTCCTTCCAAAGAAATCCCAGGGCTGATCTTCAGAATGGACTGGTTGGATCTCCTTGAAGTCCAAGGGACTCTCAAGAGTCCTCTCCAACACCACAGTTCAAAAGCATCAATTTTTCGACGCTCAGCCTTCTTCATAGTCAACTCTCACATCCATACATGACCACAGGAAAAACCATAGCCTTGACTAGATGAACCTTTGTTGGCAAAGTAATGTCTCTGCTTTTGAATATGCTATCTAGGTTGGTCATAACTTTCCTTCCAAGGAGTAAGTATCTTTTAATTTCATGGCTGCAGTCACCATCTGCAGTGATTTTGGAGCCCAAAAAAATAGTCTGACACTGTTTCCACTGTTTCCCCATCTATTTGCCATGAAGTGATGGGACCAGATGCCCTTGAGCTTTAAGCCAACTTTTTCACTCTCCACTTTCACTTTCATCAAGAGGCTTTTGAGTTCCACTTCACTTTCTGCCATAAGGGTGGTGTCATCTGCATATCTGAGGTTATTGATATTTCTCCCGGCAATCTTGATTCCAGCTTGTGTTTCTTCCAGTCCAGAGTTTCTCATGATGTACTCTGCATAGAAGTTAAATAAGCAGGGTGACAATATACAGCCTTGATGTACTTTTCCTGTTTGGAACCAGTCTGTTGTTCCATGTCCAGTTCTAACTGTTGCTTCCTGACCTGCATATAGATTTCTCAAAAGGCATATCAGGTGGTCTGGTATTCCCATCTCTTTCAGAATTTTCCGCAGTTTATTGTGATCCACACAGTCAAAGGCTTTGGCATAGTAAATAAAGCAGAAATAGATGTTTTTCTGGAACTCTTTTGCTTTTTCCATGATCCAGTGGATGTTGGCAATTTGATCTCTGGTTCCTCTGCCTTTTCTAAAACCAGCTTGAACATCAGCAAGTTCATGGTTCACATATTGCTGAAACCTGGCTTGGAGAATTTTGAGCATTACTTTACTAGCATGTGAGATGAATGCAATTGTGCACTAGTTTGAGCATTCTTTGGCATTGCCTTTCTTTGGGATTGGAATGAAAACTGACCTTTTCCAGTCCTGTGGCCACTGCTGAGGTTTCCAAATTTGCTGGCATATTGAGTGCAGCACTTTCACAGCATTATCTTTCAGGATTTGAAAGAGCTCAACTGGCATTCCATCACCTCCACTAGCTTTGTTTGTAGTGATGCTTTTTAACGCCCACTTGACTTCACATTCCAGGATGTCTGGCTCTAGGTCAGTGATCACACCATCGTGATTATCAGCAGTAGATATAACGGTCATCTGAGTTAAATTCACCCATTCCAGTCCATTTTAGTTCATTGAGTCCTAAAATGTTGATGTTCACGCTTGCCATCTCCTGTTTGAGCACTTCTATTTGCCTTGATTCATAGACCTAACATTCCAGGTTCCTATGCAACACTGTTCTTTACAACATTAGACTTTACTTCCATCACCTCAACTTCCAACATCCACAACTAGGTGTTTTTGCTTTGGCTCTATCTCTTCATTCTTTCTGGAGTTATTTCTCCACTGATTTCCAGTAGCATATTGGGCACCTACTGACCTGGGGAGTTCATCTTTCAGTGTCCTATCTTTTTGCCTTTTCATACTGTTCATGAGGTTCTCAAGGCAGGAATACTGAAGTGGTTTGCCATTCCCTTCTCCAGTGCACCATGTTTTTCAGAACTCTCCAGCCATGCCATGTAGGGCCACCCAAGACAGACGGGTCATGGTGGAGAGATCCTTCTCAGTACTGGTACTCTATTAAACTGAGTAGTAAGTTCTTAGAGACTCTGATGGATACGATATAGACACTCTGCTAGAATGGAATCTAATTTTACACATATAAAATTGTCACAGGTCGAAGTTAAACAGATTGAAACTTTTTCTAAAACTGAATTAGCAAACACAACACACTAGTAAAACCACTTGGAGATGTACAAGGAAGCCTTACTTACAGTCCACACTAAGTTTAGCAGATGACTGTCCTCCTGTTGTCATTACAGAATATTCTGCAGTATCAGCCTTTGTTGCTCCATCTATGACCAAAATGTGCTTTTTGCCTTCAACTTTAATGTAGTATCTTGATTTTGGACCAGGGATGATTTCCTCACCATTCTTAAACCTGAGATAAATAGATGATTTTTTTTTAAAGTTTTATAAAAAATGCTTCAAGTCACCAGACACTCAAGAACTGCTTCTTGAATTAAAAACTGTATGGATCAGTCTCTATCAATAGATGAATACTGTAACAAGTATTATCTGAAAATTACATTAAAAAAACAAAATCCCATTCCTTTCACTTAAGATCAATTAGATAAAGATGCTGCTGCTGCTGCGTCACTTCAGTCATGTCTGACTCTGTGCGACCCCATAGACAGCAGCCCACTAGGCTCCTCTGTCCCTGGGATTCTCCAGGCAAGAATACTGGAGTGGGTTGCCATTTCCTTCTCCAGTGCATGAAAGTGAAAAGTGAAAATGAAGTCTCTCAGTCGTCCCCGACTCTTAGCGACACCAAGGACTGCAGCCTACCAGGCTCATGGAAAATCCCGTCCATGGGATTTTCCAGGCAAGAGTACTGGAGTGGGGTGCCGTTGCCTTCTCCGATGCTAAGAGTGGATATTACCTATGTTTGGGCTCTTGGTGCACACTACTAAGAATAGCATTTTGATACATTTTAAAGATAGCTATGATTCTAGGTTACAATGAACAATCTATTCTAAACCAAATTACTAGCAATTCCTACTGCAGAATTTACTCTGTCTCTCAATTAAGATTTTAAGATTCTGGATCTTCTAGTCTTTAACTCTGAGGCTACTCCCAGTGAACTGGAGAAAACACATCCCATCTGACCCCCAAAATACCCTTTTTATTTTTAAGAAATGTTCAAGTAATTTGGTGATTCTCAGTCTAAAATATCTTTCTGAGATACTGTGACAATAAAACGACTAGGAGTAACTTAAAAAAAGTATTCAGTTCAGTTCAGTCGCTCAGTCATGTCTGATTCTTTGCTACCCCATGAATTGCAGCATGCCAGGCCTCCCTGTCCATCACCAACTCCTGGAGTTTACTCAAACTCATGTCCTTGGAGTCGGTGATGCCATCCAACCATCTCATCCTCTGTTGTCCCCTTCTCCTCCTGCCCCTAATCCCTCCCAGCATCAGAGTCTTTTCCAATGAGTCAACTCTTCGCATGAGGTGGCCAAAGTACTGGAGTTTCAGCTTTAGCATCATTCCTTCCAAAGAAATCCCAGGGCTGATCTCCTTTAGAATGGACTGGTTGGATCTCCTTGAAGTCCAAGGGACTCTCAAGAGTCTTCTCCAACACCACAGTTCAAAAGCATCAATTCTTTGGCACTCAGCTTTCTTCACAGTCCAACTCTCACATCCATACGTGACCACTGGAAAAACCATGGCCTTGACTAGACAGGCCTTTGTTGGCAAAGTAATGTCTCTGCTTTCGAATATGCTATCTAGGTTGGTCATAACTTTCCTTCCAAGGAGTAAGGGTCTTTTAATTTCATGGCTGCAGTCACCATCTGCAGTGATTTTGGAGCCCAAAAAAATAAAGTCTGACACTGTTTCCCCATCTATTCCATATAACTTGCCATTATGGTATAGTGAGAGTATGCATTGGAAAGAGCACCCATGGGCTTTGGAGTCAAATAGATATGAGGAACCTTGAAACATTCATTTACTATTAAGTGTCTAATTCCTTATATCCTTATCAATATAGATATCTGGATCTTTTTTTTCAGTCTCACAGGTGAAAAAAGCCAATATCTTAGGATAGTTTTAGTTACATTTCTACTAACACAAATGAGGTTGAGATCCTTTTCATATGTATAAAAGCAATTTCCTATTCTCCAAAGTATGAAGGCACTTTTTTGTTTATTAAAAATGGACAGACCTCAGAATATCTATTTACCATTTTACATTGGCATCATCTTCAGACACTTCACATTCTAATTCCACTCTCTCCCCACAATAAGCTTTTGTATCTTCCAGCTGTTTGGTCACCATAACTGGAGGCTCTATTGTGGGAAAAAAAAAAAAAAGAAAATCAGAATCATAAATGCCCCCAAATCTGCTCATGACCCTGGGTTTGTTCACAGATAAAAACCAACAGTAAGAAAGTGTGGTTGATCACAGAGTGATGGTTAGATGGTGGTAGTTAGAAGGTGGATTTTTTAATGATTTTTCATGGCAAAATAAACAGTTGGCAGCCTTGGGTAAGTTTCACATAATTTCACAAGAACTCTTCAAATCAAATAAATGATTGTTTTAGAGAGCAGACAAATTGTATCAAATAATCTTCTTTGGGCAAATAAGAAAGCAGAAGATAGACATTTCTGAGGAAGGAAAATAAATAACACTAAAATTCTCTACTTATGGTTTTAGACAGATGATAGAGATTACAGAATTGTCTTTACTTCTTTTTTTAATTGAAGTATAGTTGATGTGCAAGATTACAAAGCTGTCAGCCACAGGTCCTCATATAGGAAATAAGTGCTTCATGGCTTCATTGACACACACCCTCCAGCTCTTTTCACTAGTAAATGATGGTCTTCAGCAATCTCAGTGCCAACCACTGATGACTTTACTAACGAAGCTGTTTCAAGGGAAATCGATTTGCGATGAGCTGAATGTGTGAAATGGTTATCCAGTAGACTTTGGTGGATTTCAAAAACTATCACTAGAGCAATTAAATTGCAAAATACTGCTTACATGAGCTGAAACTACAAGGCATTTTTACTCAACAATTTTTTTCTCCTGTCAGCTTTTCTAGTCGTCAACAAACCTGAAGATTAATTAGGCTACTCAATAAACACCAGTACAAAGATGCTTCAATCCACAGCCAATCTAACACTCAAGCTAAACCATCTCGAGAGGGACTACTATCTCTGCTCTGGAGCTCAAGAGCTCACTTCACCATTTTCATTTTTGATTATTACCCCTGAGAGAAGGAGAGCCATTGGCTCTTAATGGTTATGTAAGAGATTTCACTTTACCTCTCACAAAGAGCTCAGTGGAACATTTCTCATCACCAGCTGTCACATAATACTCCGAATCATCTGTTAGTACACAGTTATTGATAAACATGATTCTTTCACATCCTTTATGTTCAAAGATGTATCTGTTTTAAATAGGAGGAAGATAAACAGAGTCCATGAACCCAATTTTATTCTTTTCTTTATTGCCAGCAAATTTGGCTTATAATTCCATAATATCTGAAAGTCAGAAATAGTCATTTAGATCTATAGTTTATTAGCCATATCTTACATAGTTTAATAAATATTAAACATGAAGCCAATTTCTATCTTTATAACACATAATGTAATACATATGCATATTTGCATATAATATTTGTCACTATTTTCTTTTATATGTGATATTTGGGCTTCCCAGGTGGCACTAGTAGTAAAGAACACACTTGACAATGCGGAAGACATAAGAGATGCGGGATCGATTCTTGCGGTGGGAAAATCCCCTGGAGAGGAGAATGGCAACTCACTCCAGTATTCTTGCCTGGAGAATCCCATGGACAGAAGAACCTGACAGGCTACAGTCTATAGGGTCGCAAAAAGTCAGACACGACTGAAGCAACCTAGCACAAATATTTTTTATTCCAAACATAAAATCAGTACTCACATATTCACCAATGAACAATTTTTAACCTATTGTTGGAAAATACGGTAGGCTAAGATTTTTAACTCTTTACATTTTTTAAAGTGATCAATTCATCTACTCTATTGTGGGAGAGAAAGTTTATATTTTTCATTGATTTATTGAATTCACTCTTTGCTATCCCAGTGACATTTTATTGGGTGAATAAATGATTACACAATTTAAGCAATAATATGAATTTAATCATTAATATAGATGGTAATTCTATACAATGTGATATTATCTTAAATGAGCTTAAGAACTAGTATCATATATATCGCAGTTATCATCTACTGAAAAAGAACTTAAGCGGAAACAAAAACCTGAAATCCAGAAGACTGCAAAATTTGATTATCTGTGATCTAGATTATGGATGGGTATATTAGGGCATTATAACAGATGAAAGAAAAAGTTCTTACTTGGGAAATTCTCAAAGACTTCAAGAACAAAACACTAAGAAATATTTTTCGAGATAAAAATAACCAAGTAAAATTATGTTTTTGGTAAATTCAGGCTGCCTGCAAGAGACTTTTACCAGATATAAACATTATTATCACAAAGTCACTCTGAGAGCAGGATCACATTAAGAAATTGGAAACTACCTAATTGTTCCACAGAAGTGACAGATTTTCAGGATTAAAGCCCTTTATAAATATACACACGGTTCCTCTTAACTTGAAAAAATGTATTGGAGTTGAAAATCTTTCAGACTGAGAAGGATCTCTGTAATGTAGTTCCCAAATAGCCTAGCAATAGCATCAGATATCAGGGATTAGCTTGTTTCCTTCATTTGGGAAAAGGGTCAAAAAACAATAAAACATAGGCTTTAGATGCTATTCTGGAAGAACAGAAGTTATCTACTTATAAGGTGTGATTCCCATTACAAGCTGGTATATCAAATACATATTTCAATTTTTCTCAAAAATTTCTTTAAAATTGGGTGAAGTTTGGCAATGCTCTGAAGTAATCACATATAACCTACAATGACACAAAATAATAATTATAAGTACTTGAAATAGTTTATATATAATTAAAACATAAGGCAAGGTTTAATTTATATAGCACCATACTTCAATGGTTCCAAAATACATAAAAAGTTTTTGCTGTCCCCTCATATGATTTTGCATCTTATGAATATAAAACTAAAAGTGCTTTCAGGCATAGAAAATCAAGTCAAATTACTCTTTGATTTATACAGTTACTACTGATTATTTGCAAATTTGACTTACATTACTCTTTGATTTATACAGTTACTACTGATTATTTGCAAATTTGACTTACATTACTCTTTGATTTATACAGTTACTACTGATTATTTGCAAATTTGACTTACTTTGTGCTGGGTCGAATTTCTTGACCATTTTTATACCATTTCACCTCCAATTTTGGATCTGCCAGTTCCACGACAAATCTTACCCTGCCTCCTTTATCAACCTGATATGCAGGATCAAGAATTCTTGCAAAAGCTAGTAGAGAGAAGATACAAAACTAAGTTAATATGTATATGCATATGATATGAATTTAAAGTCAATCCGAAAACCTAAAACTGAATAAATTGATACAAAAAGAAGAAATAGGAAACTTTCAAATTATCCCTCATATTTTAGAAATCTGCATAATTTATAAATAATAAGATGGTTTAAAAATTTTAAGAGAGTCCATATGCTTTTGGAAGAAACATAAGTAAAGAATTATTGAAGAGGCTTTAAAAATGATTGTCTTCATTCCTTGGGCAATGTATAATATAAAATATCCAAATGAAATTTGAACTTGAAGGACATGCTTATTCTCCTAAAATGATTATTTTCAGTTTCATTGGCATTATCTGTGTACATCTATCTTACAGACAGTTTTTTTAATCAAAGAATTTATGAGATACTTCCAATGACTCATGAGCTTAAATGGAATGTCTTTGACTGATTGAAACAGTAAGCTTATCACAATTTTTGTACTGTGGAAACCTGCACAAATATTGACATGCTTAAACATTAGGGTTACCTTAGCAGGTGTGGGACATGAATTCCCCATGACGCATCAAATGGGTGGAAGAATGTAACAGTAAAACAAACACAGAATCTACTCTACCTAAATAAGAATCAGGAATCTGAGAGTGACGGAGAGATGCAGCGGATGGAGAAAGGGGCTGCTGAGAAATTCCCAGTAACACAAGAATATTTAATACTCCATTATACACTGTGTCGGAGAAGGCAGTGGCACCTCACTCCAGTACTCTTGCCTGGAAAACCCCATGGACGGAGGAGCCTGGTAGGCTCCGCCGTCCATGGGGTCGCGAAGAGTCAGACACGACTGAGCGACTTCACTTTCACTTTTCACTTTCATGCATTGGAGAAGGAAATGGCAACCCACTCCAGTGAAGCCCAGGGACGGGGGAGCCTGGTGGGCTGTCGTCTATGCGGTCACATGGAGTCGGACACGACTGAAGTGACTTAGCATAGCATAGCATAGCATATCGTCTCCCCTAGGAGTGCTCAGACGTCCTCACCTGCACTCTTCTTTTCCACTCTGCGCATGCGCTTGAGCCGCCTGAGCATACCACGCAGGTCAGTGATACCGTACTGGAAGGCGATTTTCTCGTACTCGCTGGGTTTCGCATTCTTCAGCAGCTCCCACACGTCTACCTCGGGTTGTTCCTCCTGCGGCTTCACCTCCCTAACCGGGGAGAACCATTGCCTGGTTTAATAGCTGCCCATTGGCCTTTAAAGACCAGGAAAGTCGGAGTATGGTACCGATTTTTTGGTTCAGCGCTAAAAGCTCTGTTTAAAGCCTGAGTACTTAAATAGCCAAGAAGAAAGTCTACTTTGCATGAAGTCTCAGTGCAACTTCTGGATAGTCAAAGGTCAGATCCGTGCACTTTCATTAACGCTCTCGTTTTTCTAGTTAAAAACACAGTATTAAGGAGATAGAAGGATTTCAGGAAATATCCTTACGCTATTTTTACTTATTTTAAACCTGAAAATCCAAATAAGAGATGAGATTTTGAGAAACTTAAAAGATCAGTTTTCATCTAGGATTTAGATATTGAAAAAAGGTTTAAGAACCGGAAGATTTTAGGTGTTGGTCCATGAAAGAACAATGCTCTCTGCCTTCATTGGTGTGCATACCCTAACTCTGCATGGAGACGGTACAAATAACAGTATTTCAAATCTTCAGATTTTGCAAATAGCATTTTCCCTACCATGTTAGTAAATGTATACATTAACCATTTTTTGCTGTTTTTTAATACAAAAAATATTTGAAACTGTGACAGCATTTGTTCTTTGTTTCTGGTTTTGTTTTGTTTTGGTTTGGTTTGGTTGTTTTTCATATGGCTTTTGTGTATACATATTATTTTAAAGAGAAAACTTTATTTTCTAAATTGTCAGAATGAAAAGAATGAGACTCAAAATTCTCTCATATTTCATCTTAAAGTACTGTCCAGAACTTTTTTGGAAGCAGTTTGGGTACAAACTGCTTTGAATCATGAAAATATAAATGTGAAACTATAAAGCAAGTCATAAAGGGTTCCATGAACAAGCTGATAGTAACTTAGTGTGATTATCAAAATCATGACTCTAAATTTTGACCACTGGCAAAAGAATGTATAGAACATATAAAGAACATATATAACTACTGTATACACACACATACATAGGATTTAAAGTACATACACTTATCTGTATTTTAAAACCTAAAAGTGAAACAAAATTCAGGAATAAATACTCTTCAGGGAAAGAGCCTTAGTTGCAAATGCTAAATATAATATAAATTGATTTCCTTAACTAGCTAAGAAGTTCTAATTCTGTTTAAGTTTAGTTGACTGTTTTTATGGACTAAGGTTAAACTGGAAATATTTTAGTGACTACTTACTGTGAATAATGCTGGTTTGGGTATGATTTTTCCAGGAAAACTGGTCAACATATCTTAAACATCAGTGTGAAAACAGATGCATGCTATCATGATAGCAAATAATGAGTTACATATGTTTGTACTGTCATATTAATTATACCCATTTCAGAATTTCTTGAGGAAATACTGGGTTATAATCATAGGGAAGGGTAGGAGAATGTAAACATAACTTAGAGTTTAGGGTGGCGTTAGGCAAGGATGGCTTCTGCATATCTAATTTCCGTTGTCATGTAAGTCTTTTGCCCAATAAATGATGTTGAGGCACATCTGGATAATGGAAGAAAGTGAAAGGTCATTGGTCCCTCAGCGACCTTTGTGGGAAGGACTAGAAACACCATTAGGAAAATGTGCTTCTTAAAGGTTCAAGATGCAACTCTTCATTTCACTGAAATGGTAACCAGGCCCTCTAATGACATGGGGAAATTGAAAAGCTTAAGAAAAGTGTCCTGAAGTTGAAATATTAGTAATAATTTGTCTGGTCTACTATATTTATTGCCTGAAAGCAGTCTACATTTCAAATTTAACATTTAAATATTTTGTAGGAAGTCCTGGAGAATTGAGATTAAAATGTGTATCTGTGTATATACATTTTTTTCCCCCGTGAGACTTTCCTCAATCCACTTTATTATTGCTCTATTTTTGTCATATTAGCCTGAATCCCCACACTGTAAAATTATCCCATTCTACATTTTGTTCCATTTGTATCTCAACCTAGAAGAATTACCCACATATTTCAAATATCCTCTTGACATTGGTGAAAAGATTTAAAGATATCAATGATAAAGACAGATTAAAAGAGCTAACAAGAGGCACAAATCAAACACTGAGAATACCCAGATGTATAGGTGAATGTTTACATGAGGAAGTCACTAAGTAATAAAGACCATTTTTAGCGTGATTTCTTGAGTCAGTTTTGTTGATAGATTCATAAAACTGATCATCCTCACCATTTTTTTCATTAACACCAAAATATATCCCACTCTACCACAACCTTAATCATATCATGCTTTGTATACAAACACAAGTAACCTCTTGCCTCTTTCTTTCTTTCCTCTCCACTACTCAGTTGAACCCCAAGTTTCAAGGAGATGGATGCCTCATTTTGTACTAGAATATGAGGTCAAGGAGCCCATCTGTAGTATTTCCTTAACTCATTCAGAACACATCTTTACTTACCATGGTGGCTGCACATGACCATATCTGTATGGCTACATTAAGTTTCAGCAGGGAGAAAAATCCAAATTTCTGTAGGCACTACTGATTCCTTTCCAAGAATTGGCATAGACCTATATAACATTTACAGTACTTCCATCTACATCAAAATTTCCATAACTTAACAATCCTAGTGAAATACAAAGCTGTTATAGAAAATTTTATGTAGAATAAAACTTTAAAGTATTTATATAGGTCAGGTCTCATAACAAGATACTGCCCAAAGACTAACTGTGATTTATCTAATGTCTATTTGGAATATGCTAACTTTGTTCAGGGCAGGGAGATATTTCGTTGTATAAAGATGTTGGTGGTAATGATATTTATTCTCGTGAGGATTTTGCCACACACTCTTGGAGGAGTAGAAATGTTATTACCACATGTTATTACTACAGTGAAAACACATGCAATTCACAAATTAGTAGGAAAACACAATGATTTCCCAAGTTATACTGGTGGATTAGTATATAGTATATTAAATGAATATAGTCTCATGGTGACAATAATCTAATTATGAGTCAAAATCATAATTAGGGGGATGTAAAGAAAATGAGAAGTAGAGACATGTTGACTGCTCAGTTTTTTCTAATAATTTTTTTCTTTAGTCATTTTGACTATTAATTAGATTTCTTTTACTCTGAAAACTACTGATAGAACTAGTGTGTTCTTTTTTCTTTCCTTTTGCTTTTAATCAGACTCGGCACTTAATAATCTATTACATTTTTATTGATTGATTATGTGTGTGTATGTGTATTTTGTCACTTTACTAATGTCAACTTAAAAAAATTGCACAATATGAGAGCTGTGAATTAAGTTTTATTTGGGACAAAATGAGGATTGCAGCCTGGAAGACAGCGCCTCAGATAGCTCTGAGAAACTGTTCCAGAGAGGCAGTGAGGAAGGTCAGTATATATGTGATTCTGGTGAAGGGGGAATACACACAATCAAGCCCATATTTTTCTGGAAGATTTCTGCTAGTCTCATGAAGCTTTTGCTAGTTATGAGGAACAGTCATTATCACGAAAGATTTTAGTGCTTTCTAGATATGAGAACTGGGCTCACAAAATCAGCTCCTGAAAATATCTGGATATAACTATCTGAAGACCTGTCCTTCCAGTTTTTCTTCCAAGCACAGAGTGCCTCATTTCTGCTTTCCACCCTGAACTCCTTTTAGGGAGTATTGAAAATCAGCACGTGGTTCAATCTTTGTAGAGGAAGATGGCAAGTGCAAATTAAATAGTTGACACTAATGTAAGTTCTTCAAGGGAATGTCACATTTTGAGGGGAAGTGGATATTTATTTGACGCCTGTATGAATCCGGTCTCTTACATTTAACTTAATTCTCAAGTAGTTTTTATTCTCTGCATTTACAGTTGTGGAAAGCAAGTCTCAGAGAGGACATATCACTTGAGCAAAGTCATGTCCAGTAAATGGGAAAGCTGAGACTCAAATCCATGTTTTAACCACTACCTTTTTCTTCCCATGAATATGTATTTATATCTTTCCATGTACCAGGCGCTGGATGGCATTGGATTTCTTTTCCTCACCTCAACTAGTGCTATAGTCTACACAAAGAAAGCATTTGGCATTTTCCTGGTTGATTAAATAACTGCAGAAAAAAACAACCCAAAACCTCTTGTCTTCCTAAAGTTTTAACTTGTTATAAATGTACAAGGTGCCAACTTCCCAGGCAGATTCAGAGTGATGTTTCTTATGTGGAGTCGCAGGAAGTGCGCTGATTCAGAAAAGGGAACTTGTATGTAGGTCCCTGCCCTCCCTCAAGTTAGCTGTATGACTTGATGTAAGTCACTCAACTTCTCTGGTCTTTGGTCTCTCACTTGGAGAACAGGAAGGGTGCGGCTCATTTAAGGTCACTTAATATTCTATTGCTTTAAAATACTTTGGGGGAATTAATAGATATTACTGAGACTAATGATTATTTGAAGTATCCAGAGAAGGAATGATGTTTCTGATACTGCCAAAGTCTACCGATTGGTGAATATCCATTTGGTTATTAATAAATGGCACCTGTTAATGTTTCTGTTCTCAGCCTAAATGTTTAGAGCTGGGGGTGAATGTTCCGTTCACAGGGGTTTGAATAAAGCCACCCAACTAAACTGAGAGTGAACACAAGCCTATTTATTACCGTTTGTAATTTGTTTTGAAGCATATCTATACCTATGATTTTCAGTAGACATAGAAATCAGTAAAAAAATAAGTGAACCTAGAAAACTAAATGAAGTCCGATATCAATATTATATATCATTAATTTAGAGTTGTAATTTTACTGTTTATTCACAAATTTGGTACATAAACACCATCCTAGCAAAAGTCATTTTCTTTATGTTTCATCTGTGCTATAGTAACTATCTATATATGTATATCTTTATATATAACATATATATAATATAGTCTATTTATGATTATGTATATGCATATATGGGCTTCCCAAGTGGTAAAGAATCAACCTGCCAATATAGGAGATGCAGGTTTGAGTCTTGGGTTGGGAAGATCCCCTAGAGAAGGAAATGGCAACCCACTCCACTATTCTTGCCTGGGAAATCCTGTGGACAGAGGAACCTGGTCGGCTACAGTCCATGGTGTCACACAGAGTTGGACACGACTAAGTGACTAAAAACAAAAAACAAATACGCATATATAGGGCAGAAATTCTATAAAATGGTTGTGTATTAAATATCCATAATGAAAATTTATAAATTTTATTGCCAGAGAGTACAAAGTTAAAGGAACATGAGTGATAATACTAAACACTTATCTCCATTTCACTACTATTTTATCCCTTCAAAAAATGCAAATTTGGGGCATTTTAAATATCTCTGAAATAAGAATGTACCTTATAATCAGCAGTATGTCACAATAAGCTATTTGGACAATTTTTTTCATTGCTTAGTGGTTTATAATACAGCTATATATTAGCACGGTGTCTTAGATTTGATGAAATACAGTAAATCATCAATACTATGTTAAAGTAGGTGTGTATATATATATGTGTATATATATACACACACACATAAATATATACATTTGCTGAGACTTCTACCAAAATTTTGAAATTGACTTTTCAGTCAAATATCAAAAGCAGGAGAATGGAGGCTTTATTTATTCAATCATGATGAGGGATCATGATTGAAATAATCGAAATCATGAGAGAAATAAGAAGTTTTCAGGCATTTAAGTCTTCTGTCTCAGTTTTCAAATTTCCTCATCCCCTACTAAGAAAATATGTGAAGACTCATGAAACATTTAAAAAGAAAGTAAAAGCATCAGCTAAAATATTTAGCAGATTAGTAGGCAGTTGTTTCACTGTCGCTTAGTCAACGCTATTATAATATTTCATAAGCAAAACACATTTTAAGAAATGAGAGGATCTTTGAAAAAGATCCACTTTAAACTTGACTTCTCTGAGTGGGTATCTAAAAAATTTCCAGGCCAAAGCACCTCACTCCATCAGTGGGTTCTCACCTACGTTTCAGGAGACCACTAAAGTCAAGTTCCCCTGCATCCTCTTGACCTTCTCCACTGTCATTAACAAAAGAAAAGCAAATCTGGGTTTAATGCTGAGACACATATACAACAATTCCCCCAAACACTCTACGTATAATGTATACGCAATGTTGTACTAGCACACAAATCATGGGACTAAATCAACACAGTTTCTTTTCACACAAGTGACATTTTAAATTTTGGAAGATGTACTTGTGGAAAAGTAAACACAAGGAACTTGTGTTACTCTACAATCTCAGAAGACACATTTTTGTAGATTGCATATGTAAAACTGCTTGGATTTGTGTTAAAACAGAGTAACACAAATGCACTTAAGCCAAACAACACAAAGTACTTTGTTTTTGCAAGTTGGGGGCTCTGGGAACGTCCGAGTGTAAAAAGCAAAGGACTTTTGCTGATCTCTGTTACTAAAGTCATACAGAGATTGGCTTGGAAGATGAAGTGGACTAGAGTCAAATATATAAGTACAAAGCTTATATTCAAAGGTAACCTCTTTGTGTCCATCAATAGATGAATCAGGTAATGTGATACCAACGTA
Source organism: Bubalus bubalis (assembly GCF_019923935.1). NCBI lineage: Eukaryota > Metazoa > Chordata > Mammalia > Artiodactyla > Bovidae > Bubalus > Bubalus bubalis. Next base: position 54,676,186 of record NC_059160.1, read on the forward strand.
ACATAAAAACGGAGCTAGTGCAGAGCTTTTTAAAAGATGCATTCCTTTCTCTTGAAAGGGAAGGGATTATAAGCTTTTCATTTTCTTGTTAATATTTATACAATTTAAAATGTGTTTTCCAAAAGTTTGTCTTGGAATTGTTGAGCCCTTTCCTAGGAGTTTTTAAAAGTGTTTTCCTGTGGAGAAATGCATCTTACTTCAGGCATGCAGCCACCTTCATGATTTCATATAAACTCTAAATAGGAGCTATGAGCTGACATTTAAATGGTGCTACATAGTTACTTACATGTTTAATTTTTTAATGAAGATTTTGTTTCCTGAGCTTTGCAAATGTTAGTTATGGTTTCTAAGAAAAGAGTCTGCGGGTTTAAAAACAGCGTGTATAACACGTGAGTTATCAGAATTGAACTCAAATAATGTGTCCTCAAAATTTCTTTAAAGCAGGTATTTGGAAAGGCCTATTGACATAAACACATTTCTATTCTCTTAAAGCCCAAAACTAAGTAGATGACATCTTTCTCTCTTAAAAGAGACATAAGTAGGATGAACCTAGTGTGAGATCTATGCGTTTGCTAACCACGGGGTGAAGGGAAGGTAAGAGATTTTGAAAGTTATGACTTTAAAATATACAATGGACTGATCAGGACATACCACATATCTTTTAAGAGTAATTACAATGTTCATTACTTCATAATTTAGACAGAAATTTTGCCTTTTGTGAACAAGGCTAAATCATTGCTTTATACTAGTTTGGGATGACTTTCCTTACTCAACAAAACTGTTATTTGGATTCAGTCTTAGGAAGAACAAAACATTTCCTCTCATTAATGAATTTTTATTTTGGAAGAATTCTAGATAAGTAAGAAGTACAGAGAAAAAAATAATACCAGGAAGAGACTAGTCACATTTCTCACAGACTAGAAAATTTTTTTCATTTTTCTTCTTTGACTTTATGATTTTTCGGCCTTGGTGGTTGCAAGATAAATCAGGTAAGTATCTATATTTTGCCTTTCTACATGTTCCTTATTCCAGCAGACTCAATGGTCTTTCATTTAGGATAATCCCATACTTAAATTGTGCTAACTTTAGTAAGGAGCTACTTAATTGTAGTTTTCTGGGCATAGGGTTTAATAGCTCTGTATGTGATTCCTAAATAAAAAGCAATGTAAGTTTTCTGACATTACTTAACTGATGCTATATGAGATGTGTATTGTTATATATCTTTCTGGGCCATTTGGTAGAAAATAATGCAATTCAGGAAGAAGCCACATATGAATAGAAAGAAAATGTCTTTCTAAGGCAACTGTGAGACCTATAAAATGAGTGCTTCACTATATCAAGAATATTCTAAAAAATGATCAGCATATACACAATATGGCATTAAGCCTATGGCATCTCTAGAAAACTAACTTCTGAATATTTGGTATGTTTGACTATAGTGAAAAGACTTGATCTCATTTAAAATATAGAGTGTGGAGGAAGGGAAGATGTATTTGAAAATCCTTTCATGTTTTACAAAAGATACCTAGATCCCTCTTTTGAAGTTACCTTCTCTTGAAAGCAGATCTGATGTCAATGTTTGGAGTAGTCCCAGTAGATTCTTTGAAAGGAAAGAAGACAATAAAATAAACACCCATTAAGAACCCAGTTTTGTGTTCAGTTCCTCTCCAGGCTGTGGGGATTCTTCAGAGGGAAGGAATCAGGTGAAGGGGGTCGGGGAGGGGTGGCTCTCCTCCTGGGGGCTGAGCTGCTGAGACAGCAGAGCTTATCTTCCCTCCCGCACAGTCAGTGATGGGACTGTAGGAGTTCCCCTATCCTGTTGTCATTCCACCTGCGTGCCCAGTAGAATCGTCCAAGGAGCTTAAAAAATATCAGTGTCTTCAACTCCCTGCTGAAAATTTTGATTCACCAGATTGAGGATGGGCACCCAGAATTCAGTATTCTTAGAAAGCCCCTTAGGTGATTCTCAGATGCCTGGCCAGGTGAAGAAGCAGTTCTCAGGACCAGAGTCCCACTTAATACTGAAATCTCAACAGCAACTCAACCCATGGTCATTCAGCCTCTTGACATTTCTCAGACTAGGACTCTCACAGCCATCTGTGGTGTCTATATGGCTTTAAGAAAGAGCTAGTGTTAACGTGAATGCAAAATTCACCTTCTCATAATTTCCACCTTTTGATTCTAATCTGCCTTTCCCTCTTTCTGTGTCAGCCCTTCTGTGATTTATTACAATTAATCATAAATGCTGGACCTTCTTCACCTACACATTCAAAGTGAATGGACCATGGTTCCTGGATTCTTCATCCTCCCAGTTACCCTACTCCAGGAGGGATCCCAGTGGTGATACAGTGCCTATGACCAAAGGCATGACCCCCAAACATGGAACAAGTAACATGTTACAGAGAGCAGTAGCACTTCCTAAACCTAGATCCTATAACATTTGTAATGCTCTGGTTTTAAATTGCATCAGCTTTGTCTAAAAATACAAAGCTATGTCACACTTTTGGTTTGTTACCAAGTCAACTTTCCCTTTGTTGACTTATTGAAGTATTGCTTTTTTCCCCTAATCTACATATATACCTTTAATTTATTCTTATCAAATTCACTCTTGGCAGTACACAAAACATATAGATGAAGAATGTCCATATCTGACATTAGTCCTTATAAGAGAAAATTCTCCCTTCTACCTGGGTTTCCTGACATCCTTGTCCCAGGAAACTTTATTTTCAAAATCTCATACTAATACATGACCTTATTCTCCTCTATCCTCTCACACCCCATTAAAAAATAAATAAATAAACATCACACTTATCCAGACTAGAAGCCTCTCTTACCAAGTACTTCAAGATCGAATGAACAGCTGTCAAACTTATCCTTATAGGTGACCTCACATCTGTAGTTTCCTGCATAGTTCTCTTTGGCTTTGATGATCTGCATCTCGAATGTGTACACCTGCAATGAAATGCATCCGAACACATTTCAGTCCTACCCTGCTGGCAGAAAAAAAGACACAACATTGCAGTTATTTCCCCAAATCCACAGCATTGGCTTAAAGATGTGTCTGCATCTGGGGATTCTGGTACAATGTTCTCAATACAGGAGGGGTCAGCGCAGTGCTCTGAAGCCCCTGGGCATAGCAGGGCCACCACACTGGAGTATAAACACTGGGAATGGTAACTCCAGTGGATTTTCTGGAACTGACGTCCCTCAAAGCTGAACCTGAAATGGCCTCTGATGCACACAGAGGAATAAACCAGTCACGTCCCTGCAGCAGGAGCTCAGGGTCATACCCGGCTATGCCTTTCGAAGGTTTCCTTCAGCTGGAGGTGCTTTCCAGCTTTGCTGGCCAGGTCCATCCATTTCCCTTTGAACCATTTGACAGTGGGCTTTCTGAGAAGATCTTCGGCCTTGACTTTGGCTATAAAGGTGATATTTTCACCTAGGAAAAAAACACAGGCAATTCAGACTGTGGTTTAAAAATTGCCATTTGGGGCTTCCCAGGTGGGGCTAGTGGTAAAGAGCCTGCCTGCCAATGCAGAAGACAAAGGAGATGCAGGTTTGATCCCTGGGTCAGGAAGATCCCTGGAGGAGGGCATGGCAACCCACTCCAGTGTTCTTGTCTGGAGAATTCCATGGACAGAAGAGCTTGGTGGGCTACAGTCCATGGAGTCGCAAAGAGTCGGACACTACTTGAAGCAACTTAGCATGCACAAAAGGAGTTAGACAGGACTACTATGATGTGACTGGCACAGCTGGAATTGAACAATGGAAGGGCCCTGACTTTTTTTATGAGCACCCTAGTTTCTAGGATACTCTAACTGCTTCTGCTTTTGAGGTTTATGGAGCAGAAAAGGAACAAAGGGGAAATTAGTGGAAATAATTTTTATTTGGAATCCAAGCACATGTAATGTGTATAAAATAATCTATTCAGGCATACCTCATTTTATTGCACTTTGCTTTATTTTACTTAAAATTTATCATTTTTCTTTTTAAAGCAATTAAAGTTTGTGGCACCCCTGCATCGAGCAAGTCATTTTTCCAATAGCATTTGCTCACTTCATGTTTCTGTGTCACATTTTGGCAATATTTCAAACCTTTTCAATATTGTTATGTTTGTTATGGTGCTCTGTGATCAGTAATCTTTGATGTTAGTATTACAAAAAGATTATGACTCATGGAAGGTTCAGATAATGGCTAGCATTTTTTAGCAATAAAGCATTTTTAACGAAGGTAAGTACATTGTTTTTTTAAAACATAACACTCAGTTCAGTTCAGTCGTTCAGTTGTGTCCAACTGTTTGTGACCCCATGGACTGACTGCAGTACATCAGGTTTCCCTGTCCTTCACCAACTCCCAAAGCTTACTTAAACTCTTGTCCATTGAGTTGATGATGCCATCCAACCATGCAACCAACTGTCTATTGCATACTTAATAGACTATAGTGTAAACATAACTTTCATATGCACTGGAGAAAAAAATTTCTTAGGACTTGCTTTATAATGATATTTGCTTTATTGTGGTGGTCTAAAACCAAATCCACAATATCTCTATTAGTATGCATAAATATGAAAAAATGAAAGAAAAAATGAGAAAATACACACATACCATATATATATATATATATGGATTTTTTCCATCCTTTTTATTGAGCAAGATGATGTTAATACTGGAGTTATAAGAATATGACTAAATGAAGCTGATCTTTTTGAAGTAAAGTCTCCTATCTGTTTGTATTGACCCCTTAGACCTAAAGGACATCAAAATTCTAGCCCAGTGGCCAGTCCAGCATTTTCGTTTCTTCCAGAAACACAAGGAGAACAAGCATTTCTATTCATATACAGTGTGCTTCTATATTCCAGACTTAAAAGAAGTAATTTTAGACTGTAGTCAGCTGTGTGTTCATTTGCAAAACATTTGGTGTCAAAGACTAGTTCTGATCATAATATATTCCTTATAAAAATTCATTTAGTTAAAATTCCTGGACCCCCTGGTCACTCTCTGGCTTACTACTTTGTTTGTTTCCTTCATGGCATTTGTGATGGCTTTTGTGACGATTTGTTCGTTTAATTTCTTCTTGTTTGCTCATCCCATTAAGTCTGTAAATTCTGAATGCTCACATATTTTACTCAGTGTTTAGCACAATGTCTAAAACAGGAGGTATATAGTCAATATTTTTTAATGAATATCTCCAGAATTAAACCATCTGTCTGATCAGCTTCCTCTGAGACATTGCAACTCTTGATCTAGTTATGCTGCACACAGCATGTGTGCAGATTTATAATCATTTAATGGAATGAGGTGTGTTGTAATGACAGTAAACATCGGCTCACCAACTTTCACGGTTTCACCTTGAGGCTTCCACTTGAAGATATGCCAGGGACTATTCAGAGTACTTCATGGGTAGTATTATCTCCATTTTACAGATGAGGAAACTGATTTGAACCTACCCTGGCAAGGGTCCAGGCACTCAACACTCTGTGCTACAGATTATTGAAATGATAGCTGTCACTCAGTAGAATATCTTTCAACCATAAGAAGGAATAAAACACTGATTCATGCCACAACTTGGATAGACCTTGAAAACATTATGCTAAGTGAAAGAAACCAGACACAAAAGGTCCCATCTTATTGTGTGATTCCACTTATATTAAATATCCAGCATAGGGACATTCATAGAGACAAAGAGATTATTGGTTGCCAGGGTTAGGGGAGGGAGAAAGAGGGATAAAGCTGGACAGGATACAAGGTTTCTTTTGGGGGAGTGTGTGTACTCAGTTGTGTCCAACTCTTTGTGACCCTAAGGACTGTAAGCCCACCAGCTTCCTCTGTCCATGGAATTTTGGGGTGATGAATATATTTTGGTACTTGGTTATATAGTTGAGTGTACTAATAGCTACTGATCACTCACTTTAAAATGCTTAATTTTATGTTTTTTAAATTTCATCTTTATCTAAAAAAAAAAAAAAAGACCAGGATTTAATGCTTGGAACTCACCAACTTTCACAGTTCCGCCTTGAGGCTTTTCCACGAACAGGGTGGACAGCTGACTGTTGGCATTCTGCTTGTCCTGTTCCTCCCCAGCTGGTGATTCACCAATAGACCATTCTAATGAGCAGAAAGGAGGAAAAGGATCATTTCAGGGCCAGGTTCTTTTTAGGCAGACTTACCTGGGTTTGTTTTTCTTGTCAGCACAGAAGCTTCTCTTTGTCTAATTAGCCTGGATAAATATAACATCATTCTTTCCATCCACCTCCCCACAGCCATCAGTAGAGACTGAGCGATTCCCATTCTTAAAGGGCTATTTCTTCCAGGTGGAATCTAATTTCTAGGAATAGCAAAACTTCTCAGAAAGGTTGTTACTCTTTCCCGGCAGCCAAGTTTCCTTTGTTTCCGAATTCTGCCTATCCCCGAACTGATAAATACCCGTGGGAAGGCTATGAAAGCAGAGCCTTAGTGTTTTTCCAGGTGACAGGCTATAAAGCCTTGTCTAAACAACAGCTGAGTTGGAAAAGACTAACGGGATGGATCAGTTTGCAGGTCAAGTGGGAAAGGTCAGACTGCCAAGCCTGGCCTCATATGTCTAGACTCTTCACGGCTGTATGATTAGATAATTTCATGATGGTTGTACGATGTGGCCTTAGTTTGACAATTAAGTAACAGATCGTGACCTGCAGGCACAGGTTTCAAGAACTCTAGGATCATCCTGAAAGAGAGAGGGAAAAACTAGAAAAACAGAAAGAGAAATAATCTCTTTGAGGCTTTCCCGTGAAGACAGACAATCTGGAAATGAAGCTTATTTTGCATTTTCTATTTTGCACTCCAGGTGCTTAGGAGGTATCAATCAGCTGTCCAATGAGGAGAGCAGGAGAGAGAACTGTAGAAAGTTCTTCTGTCTCTGAGAGCTGAATGAAAGGAAATTCAGTTTCAGCCACTAATAACTGGAAAAAAAAGTGCATGGGTTGCCAACACTCAACCTGTTAATGTATCTTGAAAAGGAGGAAATGTAGATTTAGTTATTTTAGTTCCCACGTGTCAATCATGCTTAGTATTCCTATCCAGAGACCATCATTCTCACAGTGAAGTTAAGCGATGTTGTCACGCGATTGTACAATTTTTAAAAATACCCAAGTTGATGTTAAAATTTTATGTTGTGTATATTTGTAATAGTGCAGAGTGGCCATTAATATTTGAAATGTGAGGACTTGGATTTTCTATTTTGCTCATTTCTATCTCAGAAAGGGTCTGCAAAAATGCCCCACCCACAAAGAGGTCCATAGCAGAATCAGTCCGCACTCAAACACATTTGTTGGATAAATGAAAGAATAAATAACCATCCAGAATTGTGGCTACAGCAGGTTACATTTGGCAGTATTCTTTTTAAGTGTATGTAAATTTCTATAAAAATAGGAATTATTATTTAATGTCAATACATCCCAGGAATGGTGATTTTATTTTATTTATTTATTTATTTTTTCCCGGGGGTCGGAATGGTAATTTTAAAAGTCTCTTCGTCTCTATGTATTTGCCAAATGTTAAAATGATAGTGATAATGAAACAAAGGAACCTGTGGTGTATGTGGCCAGATTTCTGAATTCATGTGTGCGTGTGTGTGTGTGTGTGTGTGTGTATCATGCAAAATTAATTGTTTCTTAATGCATTAGTTTTCTAGTCAGAGGAATGTAATAAAAGATTGCTATAAAAGCTACAAACTGAATAAAACCAAGATTAGAATCAAATACAGCTTCAAGAAGTGAGGCCATTAGTGATTACTATATTAGGATGAGGTCGAGACACCTTGCTTCCGGTGTGTGCTCACCTGAATCTTTTCTTTCCAGAGCCCGACTACCCAAACCTGAAAGGAAAGTGTGATTTGGATGACACAAGGGGGAGGGGAGAAAACGGAATGGCTGGCTTTAACCTTCTCAGATCCCCCATATCCTGTCTCTTTTGATGATGGGGAGAAAAGACACTACAAGTTGGTCTGGATGGAAAACCAGTAGAGCTTCAACTTTGAAAACATCTATAAAAGGTATGTGTCCTATTTAAAAAATAAGAATAAAGTTTTACACATCCACATATCTAAAGAACAAGGGAAAAGAGTATACAGCTGGAGATGAAACACATTTTTTGCCCCTAAAATTTATATCCAGGAGTTACTATTTTTATTTATTTCACAAAGAAAGCCTCTTTTTAAAAAGTTTCTGATGTTAAAAAAAAAAACTGCCATTAAAGCCAACATTTTCCCTCTTTGGTGCTGGCAAGAAGGGGGTACCCTGTTCTGGGTTTGGTCTCATCGAGCAACTCCGTCAACCCATCACCTTTACTGTTGATCAATAATGCATTGCAAAGTGGGGAAAGGAGTTGGAATCATCCTAACCTGGAGGCAGGGCAACAGGAGGGGAGGCGTCCTCTTCATCTGAAATAAGAAAGAGGAATCAAAAGTCAAGGAGAAAAGAACTTCATCCTGAGTATCCTGAGAAAAGAGGAATCTGCAAAAGAAGAAGAGAAACTACACAAAACACTCAACAGATGAGTAAGCCTTAGAGGACTTGGCACCTGAGAGATTAAACTGTAGGCAAAAGAGAAAAATAAACAAATGTAAAAGAGTGATTTGGATAATCTCAATGAAAGTAGCTTTAAAATTGGTATTCTATGCAAACTTTTTATGTACTTGTAAATTAGAAACAAAATTAATGCAAACAATCTAACTTCGATGAAATCAACAATGGAGGTGCATTTTGAGTTCTTATTTTGTAGCGAAAGTCACTGACAGCATCACTCATATACCACTTTCATTTGAACACAGACTTAAAATCATGTATGTTTTTATATAGTTTGATAACTCAATGCCCTCAGAAAGCCTTATAATTAATTCTCCTTCTATATTTAGGAAACAAAAGTCAACAATAACTAGTATGTATCCATTTGTTATACTAAGTTCACCAGTAGTTATTTTAGGAATTTTATCTATCTTTTCCCAAGATTATATTGGTGTTGGAAAATATAATCTGAAAAATATTTAACAATTTGTAAACTATTTATGAATACTTTATATATATTTATAAGATATTGGATTGGGCAAAAAATTTGTTTTTTTCTGTAACATCTTACAGAAAAACACGAATGAATTTTTTTGCCAATCCAATATTTACCCATTTAAAAAATCCAAAATATCCCTTGTAGTATTTGTACAAAGACACTGAATATTCCCTTTTCTAAAATGTCTGAATTTCAAAGTGTCTTACATTTTAGATGGTTAAATAGGTATTTGGTGTTTATCTAAACTTCTGCTCCTTTCCTCCCAAAGCATAAAGACTAGTGTTAGTGTAAATATTAATAATCTTCGTACTTAAAATACTAGAATAATTGTGGGCTTCAAAATACGAACTTAAATGACTATATAAAATAGGGTACAGAAAACAAACGCATGAGACTGTTGATTTAAAAAGTGCTTTAAAAAGTCCTGACAAGAAGTAAAATAGCACAGGTACAACATATTAGTATATTTACAACATATATTATTTACTAGTCTGAAATTTCTTAAACTGTCAACCAAAGATGTATTTTATTACTTTTTTTAAACAAAATAACTAATGTAATGTATAGAAAACCTTAATGTCTTATCTTCAGAACCCAAAAGGTGATTCACTGGGTATTGTGGGATTGAAGATTCTTCAGAGGAAGATCTCTTTGGTCAAAGAAGCTTGGGAAACACTAGGCTAAATAAAATTTCATGTTTGTGTTTTATGGTGTTGTTTGTATGCAGTTACTGAAAGGTATCTCAGTCTTCGGTGCTCATGAGGATGGAGATCAGAAATGATACAGTATTAGCATTTCCCAAACTTAATTCATGCTTGAATCCTTTTCTCCTGGAATATCCATTTACTTTCCACAAACTCTTTGCATTTGGGGGAGTCTAGGTATTTCTGCAAGTTTGAGCAAGCTCCAGGAGTTGGTGATGGACTGGGAAGCCTGGCGTGCTACAGCCCATGGGGTCACAAAGAGTCAGACATGACTGAGCAACTGAACTGAACTGAGGTATTTCTGAGCAATTAGGGTAATTCTGCATTTCAGAAAACTTATATAATTAAAATTTTACATAACCAAAAATAAAATGCCTTGTAATATCTCTATATCATTTGCCATACATTTAACTCAGTATGTAGTATTTTATTCGTGTAACCTATTTGAAGGCCTTTATTTACTAAAATGCATAAAGAATCTTGATTTAAAATCTTGTAAAAATTCTTAAAAATGAAGTTTTAAAGTGCAACCAAATCCTAGAAAGCAGCTTCCTTTATTATATTTTAACTAGGAAATAGAACTATTTTGAGTCAAATGAACACTGCATTTTATAAGGTGTGGTTGTTGTTTACTTTGTGCACAGTGCCTGATGAACCCTAATGAACCCTTGAGTTAATTGTTTAGAATGCAAATGATTGGGAAAAGAGTACACACGTTCGTAACACTAAAATGAAAAGAGAAGCCACATTTGAAGCAAAAATTTGATGGGTGAGTAGTTTCAAAGTCCACTAAATTATAAGACTATTTGAGGAACATGCACAACCATTTTAGACTATTAAGGCACCACACAGAAAGCATCACAGCCTTTCACTGCTGTGGCCTGGATTTAACCTGTGGTCAGGAAACTGAGATCCTGCAAGCCATGTGGCACGGTCAAAATAAATAAAGCAGAACCCAAAGCTGCCGTTGTGTGACAACCTAGAGACGTAGGTTGGGGAGGGCGGTGAGAGAGAGGGCATATGGGTATGCCTTTGGCTGATTCATGTTGAAGTATGGCAGAAACCATCACAGCATTGTAAAGTAATTATCCTCCAATTAAAAATGAGGTGGAATTTTAAAATAAATAAATAAAACTAAAATGTTGACATTAAAAAAAATAATAAAGTAGTTTTGTTCCTGTCATCTTTTAGATTGGGAAATAAAATTAAGATGTTGGGATTCTGACCTGAACTCCTTAAAAAAAATTGCCTGGTTGAATTTTTTCTTATGTACCATAGAAAAACAGGTTCTACTGCTTGGAGGAAAATTGAATATCCAACTCTTTGGGGCTCTGCCTAATCCAGCATCACACATATGAAAGGTGTGGCATTATACAAAGATCATTTGCAAACAAAAAATGCAAAATATGTCATATTTTCTTATTTCTATTTAAAAGCAACTACAATGGTGATGAAAATTAAACATCTGTTTTTGGCTAAAGATATGGCCTATGTGACATCACAAACTGAAAGCAACAGAACTATCTTCCTGAGCTACATAGAAGAGAAATTTACCAAAATTGAATTTTATGTGTCTTTAAGTCATGGGAAAACAGCATTTGTAAAATCATAAAAATAATTCTTTCAACATTGAAGTTCCTAATGAAGAACACCTGGAAAATGGAGAAAGAACCCATATTACAAGCCTGGAATTTTCAGGCGGTCCATATGAAAAATCTGGAAAGTGAGAGAGAGAACCCCAGAGATGTAGAAGGTGTCCATTCCTATAATTCTTCAAGTTCTCTTGGGCATAAAATAACTCCTACCTATGTTTAACTTAAATTGCCTTTTTAAAATTAATTTTTAAAGTATACATACTTAGGACAATTGTTGAGATTTTAGAATATATACAGTTAAAATGTACTGTAAACAAACCTAAATTAAATACAGGTATAATACTTTGTTTCATACAGATGAATTTATGAATTCCTCAAGCACGATAGTCAGTGGTAGTAAATATTGGCATATGTTACCAAAATAACAACAGCAACAACAACAATCAATATGGAAGGCAATAACAAAAACAGCTAACATTAATTCATCATGTTTAGAGACATTTGATTAATTTATGGTATTTTCTGAATGAGACACATGTCTTCACACTTTGGTGCTTCTGAAATCAGGATTCACTGTACTATAAATGCATTTATTTAATGAGTTTCCCCCCAAATCTATTAAATCAATGTTTCATTTTATAATGGCTGTGTTTTAAAATGTTGAAGTATAGTCATTAACTTTTAACAAAATTCATTATAAATAAATCACATAGTTAGAATATACAGACCAAGACAATGTTATTGCAGATGTAAATGGACCTAAATGGAGAAAAAAATCATTTCATTTAAGAAATCATATCATTTAGGAGAAATTTGCTGGAACTTCTGCTGATTCACTTCCTCATCTTACAACCACATTCAAGCTAAAAGAAAGACTCTTCATCTCAAGTTACGAGACAGTAAACACACACAGGGTTCATTCGTGATGGTTTGTGGTAATGTTAATGAAAATGCCTGGGGAAAAAAAAGTTTTCATTTCTGTTGCAGCAATAACCAAGGGCATTTTTTTCTCTGGAAGAAAAATAAAGAGTGGCATTAACGACCCCAGCTGGGCTTACCAAAAAATATACTGGCTATAAAATGATAAGTCTCAAAATTTAAAAATATATATCAGAACTTAGGCATTAGGATGAGTACTGATCTGCAAGCTGATCTCTGATTCTAATGCTACTGATAGATGCGGAACCACTCATAGAACCAGACTTGAAATGCCCCACAGGGCTAATCGTTTCGGCACAGAAGAGACTCAGTCTCATTAGACTAAGTTCACACATATGATGTTGATTGATTAAAAGAAAAAAGAAAGTATGACCGCACTTGCACACCCACATTATTCTCCACCCATGGCCCTCCATCACAGTTGTCTGCTTCCAAAGCTGAAATCTACCGTCCTCTACTAATGGTATTCTCCTCTCAAGTGAAAGTGTGAGTTGCTTGGTTGTGTCTGACTCTTTGCGACCCCAGGTTGCATGGACCCCATGCAATCCCATGTAGCCCACCAAGCTCCTCTGTCCATTGAATTCTCCAGGCAAGACTACTGGAGTGGGTAGCAATTCCCTTCTCCAAGGGATCTTCTCTGCCCAGAGATCAAACCTGGGTCTCCCACATTGCAGGGCAGATTGTTTACCATCTGAGCCACCAAGGAAGCCCACTCTTCCTTCTAAAGCTCCCTAAAATTGGCTCTAAGAGAGCAAGACCCAGTTCCTAGACCTGCCCCTGGCACATGGCCAATACTCAGTGGATATTTGAGATGAATAAATGAATATTGGAATAGAAGACAGATCTCTGGCCCCACTGAGGATATAGATACTATACTTAGCTTTCCACTGATTTGTTACCTGTGATTATTTCGGAAGAATTCTAAGCCACAGCAGCATTATTTTTTCAAGGACATTATCTTCCAGTACGATCACTCTGAAAGGGATATCTAAATTCCAATGTTGCTGTTTGGTTAAACCCATTTCTTTATTGTCATCTTGATCATTTCAATTCCAAGACAGTGAGCACTATTAGGGAACAGGATACCTAGATAGGCAAGTCCAGGGGCAAACAAGCAAATATAAACAAATAATAAACCACTTCCTGAGAAATCAGCTGTTTACCAGAGACTCCGTAGATGTGAAAAGTTGGCACATCTAGTCACAAACACTACCGGTAAGATTGATATCAGAACCAAACAACATTCTGCGACTACAAAAAAACAAAAATTCAGAACATCGCCAGGTTGTCTCAGAATGATGCAGTCAATCTGGAAAAGATATTAAGATGGCTTTGCTATGGATGTTGTTCTCTTTTTTAAAATTAATTTAGATTAACATCATCAGAGAGAGCCATGATTAATGACATGCCCTCTATGACTCTGTTTCTATAAATGAAGGTCAAGTTAAGCCCAGAATGTATGTCATGTATGTGGTATAAAGGGAGATTGATGGCTATTTGTTCTCTCTTTGTCCTGATGGAACTACAATCAATCTAATGAATGTTCTTAATAGCGAGCATCTTAGAGCTATTAACTGAATATACTTCAACTAATTAGATAGTACACTAAAGTGCAAGAAATGTTCTAATCCAGATGTGACCATTTCCAGTAATGTTAAATGGGCTGATCTTATATCATCCATGTGGTCTTAGGATGAGCATACATAATACACAGCACTGGCATCCCATTCCAAACCTTACTAACTAAGAGCATGCATGGGATGGATGTTCATCCTCCTGCCCAGCAAATGGAAATAAAAATCTATCTAGATTACCATTGTCTGTACGCTCAGCAGCTAAGTCAGCATGGAAATTCAATTGATCATTCATTCTACAGGTATTTATTAGGAGATCGCCATATGCAGCTCTCTGCCAGATGCTGGAAGAAATGAGATGAGAGGTCCAAAGAGGTGTTAAGACTTGGTGCCTGACCATCACAAAGCTTACAGCCTGTTAGGAAAAGGAATGAACAATTAATACAAGATTAAGTGGAGAAAAGGGTGATTTAATGACATACACAATCAGTCCAAGAAAAATCAGGAGAAAGAAGAGGAAGTGAAAGTAAGTTAGGATGGTCATGGGAAAAAGTAGCACCTGCCTTGAATGGTTAAAAACAATTAGATGGACTGAGGGTTGGGGGAGGGTGAAGGACAGGGATTCTAGTGTAAACTGGAAGGCAGGTCTGTTGCACTTGTCAGTCTTGCTCATGTTCATGCAAGAATTCTTTCTCAGCCAGGGCTATATATGTAGCAATGATTATTGTGTCTACTTTTCACCTTTTCACTTGAGTATTGTCTTTGAAATTTACCTGTCCTTGATGAAAGTAAGTAATAGTTGAAGGGGATTGGATATTTAGAAATAACTTCCACCACCTACCTTCTTTATTTAGGGATGTCACTTTCTATCCTAAATCGATTTGCTTTCTAGGCATGTAGAGCAAACACATACATGGCAGTTTATGTTCCTGAGCATGTGACTGCATGTGGCCATGACCTTGTTTAACTTCTGCAAATGTCAGAAAAAAAATGTTACTAATTTCAAAATGCCCTTTTTGGTCATAATGACCTTGCTCTTTCATCATATTATGTTCTGCATAAAGAGCTTTTTGGATTGGTAGACTGTTGGTTGGTTGATTTTAACTTAAAGGTAGGCATTTTCTCATTTAAACATACAAATATAATATGGATTTTCAGATTAAGGGTCAGGCACAGGCTTTGTTAAAACTTTGACAGTTTGCCTTCTGGGATTACATCATCTGCTCTGTTGGTTAAGCCTTATAGCCTGGTCCAAGCACCTTTCCAAATCTGGAAACAGAGGTGTACACCATCAGCCTTGTAAAGAATAATGTTACAGCCAGGATGTCCAAACCTCCTTGAACCCATCTCATGGAAGGTGTTCTAGGAGTTTGCACTCTCTGCATTCCATAAGCAAATAACCTTCAGACTGGTCCATGTGGCCGGGATTAGCATTCATGTTACTATCCATGGAAGCCACTGAAGGTCAAGGACAAAGTGAGTGTACTAACATTAGGTATTCATTTATGAGAGCTGTAAATTCAAGTTAGCTGAAAAAAAGTGGTCCAAGTACTGAAAGAAAGAAAAAAAAGTATTTTACTAATGTATAGAAGATAAAAATACCATAGGAATTCGTTAATGAAATTTAAGATAGTAAGAACAAACAAAAGGGGTTTCCAGAAAAAAAAGAGAAATAATGGATTATTCCAGAATTTAAAATATGTTTTTCACTGCACAAATATCAAATAAAATTTTTAAGTGGTGATACAGATGTACAAAGCAAAATTGTCATCTACCTCAGTGGAAACTTTCTTCTATAGGAGACTAATGCCCCTTGACTTGAGACAAATGGTCAGGAATGACAATGACTTCCTCCATGGGGAAACAAAGGAATTAGTATTTCATGGATCCATGAAAAAGTATGTGATAAACATTATTCATTTTCTAAAACTAGACTATCCCCATATAAAGTGAGACTAGAATAATAGTACAGAAATGAATGCTTCCAATTCAAAAAGGAGTAACGTTATGTTCGCTTAAACTTGTATTATCCCTCTATATAACTCATTCTATAAATCTACATGAATGCAAAGTGTTACAAAACGGGATTCTAGTTTTCAAAATTACTAGTGAAACCTGGAACAGTTTACACACTAACATGAAAACATTCAATTAAAAAAAATCTGGGTAATCAAGAAAGCTTTCCAAATAGGTGTAATCCCAAGAAGACCAGACATCTCTTTTCCTTCACATGCACATGGGAACTTGGAAACTACTAATAAATTTGCGGGCATCCCAGCAAGTTCTTGTGATAGTATCATTGCTGCTTTTCTTCTGAAAATGTGATGAAAACTGATCAAAGCACCATTTGTTGTTAATGTTGATTAGGTTGTGCAGGTAAAATGCCAAGGAAGAACTCTAAGCCACACTGATGAAACACACTGCAGAGAAATTCTTTGGGGCCTCCATGGTAATCATTGCTGAGCTCTTTCTGCTTCTAGCTTTGTTGAATTCAGCATCACTCTCCCTCCCTCTGACTCACCTTTTCCTGGTGAAGTTCCGGCCTCCTTTTCTTTATTTGGTTCTGTGTGGAAAGTACAAGCACACTTTAAAAAATACGTTAAAGAGAGTATTTTATTGTGTGATAAGCAATGGGGTGGAGGTGGGGAGAGAAGAATTAAGGACAACAGAATAGAGCATAAATGATGCTATGTACTCCTTTAATATGCTATACATGAATTGAAAATTGGGGAATTATAGAATCACATATAAACTTAATTAAAGCAGCTAATAAACCTGATCATCTTGGGGAAAAAGTGTTCACAAAATCATGCAAAACAGATTTTGCTAAAATAGCTTAGCTATGCTGGGGCCATATTATAACATACCGGTTTGATAATAGTATAAAGTTTGATCACTTCATTTTGACTTCAACAAGAGACAGACTTTTTAATAAAGTTTGAAGTCCAATAGTTTGGACCTCAGATAATATTAAAAAGTCAGGGATAAAATCTGCAATTGTACAGTGGTTTCAAAGAAAATATTTGGGTGCCTGTATTAATCTTCCTGGTTGAGTTGAGTGGCAATAAATACAATGCAAGAGCAAGAACATCAAATTGTATCAGTTGAGACCCTCTGGTTTGTATCTCTCCATTTAGAATGATATGAGTCTAGAATCCTGCAGTGTCTGACTTGTGGTGTGTGTAAGAAAATAATTATTTCAAACATGAATTCTCTCTCTCTCTCTTTAAAAATTGATGAATAGACATCTGAATCATAGCTAACTAATAAGGACACATTCTATGGGCCCCCCTGGTAATCATGACCAAGCTCTTTCTGCTTCTAACTTTGTTGAATTCAGCCTCACTCTCCCTCCTCCAACTCACCTTTTGCTGGTGCAGTTCCAGCCTCCTTCTCTTTAGTTGGTTCTGTGTGGAAAGTACAAGCGCATTTTTAAAAGTATCTTAAAGAAAGCATTTCATTTCATGAGGTGGAGGTGGGGAGAGAAGAATTAATGATGACAGAATGGAGCATGAATGATGCTATGCACTCCTTTAATATGCTATAAATGAATTGCAAATTGGGAAATTATAGAATCACATAAAAACTTAATTAAAGCAGCTAATAAATCTGATCATCTTGGGGAAAAAGTATACATAGAATCATGCAAAACAGATTTTGCTAAAATAGCTGAACTATGCTGGGATCATATTATAACATACTGGCTTGGAAGTAGTATAAAGTTTGATCACTTCATTTTAGACTTTTAAAGAAAGCTTGAAGTCCAATAGTTTGGATTTCCAGATAATATTAAAAAGTCAGGGATAAAATCTGCAATTGTACAGTGGTTTCAAAGAGAATATTTGGGTGCCCATATTAATCTTCTCGGTTGAGCTGAGTGGCAATAAGTACAATGCAAGAGCAAGAACATCAGTTTGTATCAGTTGAGACCCTCTAGTTTGTATCTCTCCATTTAGAATCATATGAGTCTAGAATCCTGCAGTGTCTGACTTGTGGTATATGTAAGAAAGGAATTGTTTCAACCATGAATTCTCTCTCTCTCTTTAAAAATTGATGAATAGACATCTGAATCATAGCTAACTAATAAGGACATGTTCTATGGGGCCCCCTGGTAATCATGACCAAACTCTTTCTGCTTCTAACTTTGTTGAATTCAGTCTTACTCTCCTCCCCCAGCTCACCTTTTACTGGTGCAGTTCCAGCCTCCTTCTCTTTAGTTGGTTCTGTGTGGAAAGTACAAGCACATTTTATAAAGTATCTTAAAGAAAACATTTCATTTCAACAAAGTGGAGGTGGGGAGAGAAGAATTAATGATAACAGAATGGAGCATAAATGATGCTATGTACTCCTTTATTATTCTATACATGAATTACAAATTGGTAAATTATAATAGAGAGTCACATTAAACATAATTAAAGCAGCTAATAAATCTGATCACCTTGGGGGGAAAGTGTACATAAAATCACGCAAAATAGATTTTGCTAAAATAGCTTAGCTATGCCGAGACCATATTACAACATACTGGTGTGGAAATAGCATAATGTATGGATCACCTCATTTTAGACTCCAACAATAGACAGACATTTTAAGAAAGTTTGAAGTCCAATAGTTCAGACCTCTAGATAATATTAAAAAGTTGAGGATAAAATCTGCAACTGTACAGTGGTTTCAAAGAAAATATTTGGGTGCCCATATTAATCTTCTAGGTTGAGTTGAGTGGCAATAAATACAAGAGCAAAAAATAAAATTGTATCAGTTGAGACCCTCTGGTTTGTATCTCTCCATTTAGAATCATGTGAGTTTAGAATTCTGCAGACAGTGGTTGACTTATGGTATATGTAAGAAAAGAACTGTTTCAACTATAAATTCTCTGTCTTTAAAAATTGATGAATGGACATCTGGAATCATAGTTAACTAATAAGGACACATTCTATGGGGCCTCCTTGGCAATCATGACCAAGCTCTTTCTGCTTCTAACTTTGTTGAATTCATCCTCACTCTTCCTCTCTTCAACTCACCTTTTACTGGTGCAGTTCCAGCTGCCTTCTCTTTGTTTGGTTCTGTGTGGAAAGTACAAGCACATTTTATAAAGTATCTTAAATAAAGCATTTAATTGTGTGATGAGCAATGAGGTGAGGTGGGAATCAAGAAATTAATGACAACAGAACAGAGCAGAAATGATACTGCATACTCCTTTATTATACTATATGTGAATTATTATGAATTGAAGAATGATAATGTAGTCACATTAAACTTTTAATAAAAACAGCTAATAAATCTGATCATGTTAAAAAAAAGTACACATAGAAACATGCAATACAGATTTCTTTAAAATAGCTTAGCTATGCTGAGACCATGTTATAACATGCTGGTATGGAATGAGTATAAAATGTTGAGCACTTCATTTTAGACCCCAAAAAGGGATAGACTTTTTGAAGAACCTTCTTCAGACCTTCTTGGTTAATTTGTGTGGCAAAAAAAAAGCAACACAAGAGCTGAAACGTCAGATTTTATCTGTTGAGACCCTCTGGCTTGCATCTCTAATTAAAATTGCATTATCAATAGTTTAGATACCTACAAATGGTGTCTGACTTATGGTTTATGCAAGAAAAGAATTGTTTCAACCTTGAATTCTCTCTCCCTCTCTTTTTTTTTTTTGATTGATGACTAGACATCTGAATCTGAATGAACTAATACGAATAATTTTAGCAGAGTTTGGGATAAGACTTGTTTTAGGAACAGGGGATCAGTATTGCATAATAAATATGAAACACGGCATAACTAGGGCAACTTTGCAGTGGTCCAGTGAGAGCTGCTGATCTGGAGAAGAGAAAGGAAAGGTTATATATGTATTGGCCTGCAGGTTCTCAGCGTCCTCAGTGCTGGCAAAATAAATAAAACATAAATCTGTGTGTGCAAAAAGAAAACATACCAAAGAAGTTCCTAAGAAGACTGTCACACGTAGGTTCGAAAGAAAACTAAACTTGAGCTTGCCCCCGTTTGAACTAAATGGCACTGAGGCTGTTTCATTTATTTGTCATGAATGCTAAGACACTTCAGTCGTGTCCAGCTGTTTATGACCCCATGGATTGCAGCCTGCCAGGCTTCTCTTTCCATGGGATTCTCCAGGCAAGAATACTGGAGTGGGTTGCCAATTCCTCCTCCAGGGGATCTTTCTGACCCAGGGATTGAACCTGCGTCTCCTGCATTGGCAGGCGAATTCTCTACCACTGAGCCACTACTGTATCTTACTTAATTGTTCTCTGGGCCGTATTTTATTATCTAATTGACTGTAAGCAAACTGAATACAGGGAAATGTTTCCTACTAAGAGTTCTTCCACTCTAAATACAGTACATTTGCACACAGCTATCAGTAAGCTCTGTATCTTTCTAAAGGGTTAGGGCACATGGAAAATATCCTGTGAATAACTATTTACTGGATTCCAGTTTCTCATCTTGTGAGAGAGGGCACTTTGGTGCCTTGATGGGTAAAGAAAAGTGAAAGTGTTGTTGCTCAATCATGTCCGACTCTTTGCTAAGAGTCCTTCCGTGGAAGACCAATCACGCTGGTGGGATGGATGGTCTGTGATTGCAACCCTGTGGACTATAACCCGCCAGGCTTCTCTGTCCATGGGACTTCCCAGGCAAGAATACTGGAGTGGGTAGCCACTCCAGTGGATCTTCTCGACCCAGAGGATCTTCCCAAGCCAGGGACTGAACCCAGGTCTCCCCTATTGTAGGCAGATTCTTTACCGTCTGAGCCACCAGGGAGGCCCATCTTCTTAGAAAAATGCATGTAATTCTGGTTGCCTCCACCGTGGGGGCCATTTCAGTGGGCAGACAAATGGTCCTGGAGTTTCCTTTTGAGCTTGCCATTCTTCCAATCTCCTTCTCTTCCTTGCGTGTTGGATTAAAAAAAAGCAGGCTTCACTTGTGTTGCTAGACACTCCCTCTACCTGCCAAATTCACTGGAACTCTTTACTGCTTGTTTTCTGTTGCCACCTGCTGGACAACAGAGTACCAGGGACTGGAGCAGTTTTTGCGGTTGAGCCTTCGAGGCCACCAAACCTTCCTGGAAACTCCCCTGGGAGTTTCTGGAGGTTCTTGATGGTGACGCAGTTCAAGTAAGGAGATGGCTGCTCATCTTCCAGTACTAAGGAAGAAATATATGTTTACCTTTAGCTCTGTTTACCTTTAGCTATGTGTGAAAAAGCACTGTCAATCCTTCAGCCCCTTGGAGACTCAACCTCCACAAGGAGAAAGCATGAGCATAAGAACTTTGGCCTAACTTCATAGGTTTTATAAGTGTATGATGTGCCATCCAAAGCAGATTAACATAAGAAAGTTATATAAATACAAGGTACAGTTATGATTACAAACCCGTGACAGCCAGGAGTTAGCTTAATACTCACAGCTTCCGTGGAGGACAAATCACGCTGGGATGGATGGTCTGTGTTTGCAGACTAAACATGTAAGACTGTAATTTTTTACTCACCTTCTGGGGGTGGAGCTGGAGCTGGGGCCAGCACTTCATTTTCTAGAAATGAAAAGAGTAATAGAAGTGTCAGTCTCTCCTATCCTGAGAAAAGTTACTTTGCACAGCTCCAGTCTCTGCTCAACTCCATCTTCCAGAGAGGAAATGCATCAGCCCAAGGCACACTGTCTTTTGATGTATGGCATGAGGTGAGGATCTAAATGTGGTTTGAAGATATATAGACTTCCAGGAGAGGCAGAGTGTAGTAATGGACAGAGATTGGGTGAAATGGGCATCCAGAAGTCCTTCTACTTAGTTATATTCTTGGGCAGCAGGCAGAGCATTTAAAGGCACTGAGCCTGTTTCCCTTCCCTGGAAAAATGGACACAACACCTATCTCATACGTTTAGGGTTGCTGTGAGGCTGAAATGAGACACAGTGAGTACCAAGCATGTCCCTTAGAACCTCAGGTGCTCAGAAAATGAGACCCCAGATTCCTCAGAGAGCAAGAGCACTACCGCATCACCAACAGCAGCATCTCTTTCTGAATGATGACGAGAACAAAGTCCTCTGGCTTTGCAGCACTTCCTCTTATCATAAAGTAAACCATTGTTCACTGGGAAAGAGAACCAGCCCCCCTCATAGTCACAGTCATTCTTGGAAGTTTGTATGCCTGGAGATATTTTGCCTACACTTATCCAAAGTTCTCTAGGCTCTGGTTTTGAGTTTTTATACTTGGCTTTGGGTACCCAGGATTATAGCAATCTGGCAGTCAAGTCTGTTAAAGAAACTTATACTGAAGAATATATGTACAGGGTGGTGGGAAGGAGATCCAAGAGGGAGAGGGTATATGCATACATATAGCTGATTCTCTTCATTGTACAGCAGAAACTAACACAACAACATTGTAAAGCAATTATATTCCAGTAAAATAAAAGAATGTATATCCAAGTAGCTAAAGGCATATCTTATGAACAATGTGCATAGAATTTCCCCTGCTGAATCCCCATGGATGCCCAGAACAGGGAATTAGTGATGAGTATCTGAATCAGCTGCTCCTACTTTAGGGCAGGAAGAGAGAGTTAAAGGTGATCTTTTTAAAAAAATAAACAAACAAACAAACTTTTTGTTTGATAAACATCAAAGAAAACTTTTTGTAGTAGAAGCATATTGTGGGATCCCAGGAGTTTTAGCTTTGTCCAGATCTATGATTTTCCATATTTTTTTCCACAAGTGGCTCTTGCCAAGCAAAGAGGACAGTACCTCACAACAAGCAGTTTGGTCTGAGAATCATCACCGTGCAGGTCAGGTGCCCTGTTTTAGTCTAGGCAGGCTGGGAGGAGACAGAAGAAGGAGCCTGCATTGCAAGAGTAGCAAATGAAGAGAGGAGGAATGCAGGGCTGCCAGGAGACAGCAATGTCTTTTTTCATCACTAATGTTTTGTGCTGGGTATAAATTCCACAATTAAATGCATTTTAATTAAGTTAAATTAAATGCATTAAATTAAATTAAATTCCAGAATTACTTCATTTTCATCCAAATGACCATAAACAAGTATATTACAATTTACTATTGGGGAAATATAAGCGAAGGAGAAAAGACATATCACCGTACAGACAGGCAGAAGATAACGTGGCAGGATGTGATATGGTTTGGCGATATGGTGAAAGCAAAGCGTCCCATAGATGGCACACCAGAAACGCTTTCGTTTCTTTGCCACGTCATGGAAAGGATCTTTCCTGCCAGTGTCAGCCCGGAGATGAAACCCTCCGTCAAAGGATTTTATTTTCAGAGCTCTGACTGTGGCAATGGAAATCTAATATTGACCTCTCAGCTTTGGGTGAGCTGAGGCTGCACATGGATATCGGAATACCGAGAGTGAGGAGCCAATGTCTTTGACACTCTATCTTTTGGACGGGGCCATTGTCATCCAATGCCCGTGGACCTCTTCCTGGCTCCCTTTAAGACAAGTTTCTCCGAGAGGGAGGGGATATGTGTATTACTATGGCTGATTCACGTATGGCAGAAACTAACACAACATTGTAAAGCAATTATACTCTGATTGAAAAATACATGAAGAGATAAAAACACGTTTCCCTGCCTTCTAGTCTTTTTTCCCCACGGCGGCAGGTTTACGTATGCTCTCACTCACTTTCAGCCTGTTACTCTACTCATGAAGGCTCCTGTTACCTACTAGGTTGGTCTACACTCCTCAGGATAAAGGTCAAAGCCATGGCTGGCAGGCACCTCCTACCACTGGTGGCCCCTCTATTCTAGAGTGGTTTCTTTTTTCACCTTCTGACCTTTCTGCCACTGAAAAGAGTGATGATCTTCACCCCAACTGACCTTTTGTTTTCTTCTCTACATGTGACTGTGTCAGACAGACCTAGGTTCGAGCCCTGACTCCACATCTTAGGAGCTGTATAATCAAGGACAATTCCTTAATCTCTGTCAGTCTTGGCATGCTCATCTGTGAAATAGGGATAATAAGATAAATGAGCTCTTAGGGTGCTAATCCTATGTAAAATGCACAGCACAGTTCCTGGCGTGTAGAGAGAGCCCTACAGTTTGCAGCAGTAACTATTACCATTATTATTCTTTGGCAATCTTGGTCTGGTTTTTTTTTGACATTTCTCTTAAAGACTCTCAGAGCTGGTTATACCATTCTGTTCCCCTTCTTTATTCTGGAGGCATTCTGGACCACCTCATAATACACTCTTTTTTCCTTAATTATTTAACGGTTTCTAAATCATGCAATAAGATATGAAAAAAAATGTGGAAGGATTACAATGGAGGAAAATTATTTTATTATTTCTCAGATGGAATTATTACACACAAAAAAAAATTCAACTGAATCTATAAACAAATATTTTAAAATAATGTTACCTTAATAAGGTTGCTAGGCTGGAGGTAGTTAGAAAATAATGTGGTAAAAAAAAATACCATTATTTTACTATAGAATAAAGTCCACAAAGTAAAGTATCTATGAATAAACCTAATTAAAAATGTGTAAAATTATTATGCAGAACTTTATAAAACACTATTGAGAGAAATTAAGGGAAATCTAAATAAATATTTATGAATTGGAAAAAAATAATTTTCCAGCTGCCTCCATATATTTGTCTTTCTTTTTTGTTTTGGGGGGTGTTTTTAGCCTCACCTCACAACATGCAGGATTTTAGCTCCCCAACCACTGATTGAACCTGCACTTGTGGCATTGGAAGTGCAGTATTTTAATCACTAGATCACCAGGGAAGTCCCATGTATTTATGTTTCCTGTCCCTCTCAACTAAACAAAAACAGGCATCTTTGATTCCTTTCCTATCTCCCTAGTACCTCTTCTTATTGCTAAAACCACTTTAAATGAATTGATTAAAAAAATTAACAAGGGATTCTTCAGTCACTGTGTGAACTATCAAATTGGCCATGCTTCCTCAACATCTTTGTAAACAAAGGCCCATTTTGTAAGGAAAGCTGTGGTTGCTTAAAATCTTATTTTGGAAATAAAGGCCAAGGGTGAATTCTAATTAAATAAACAAAAGAGGATGTTTTTGGACACTGAAACTGTAAAAATGCCCTGACTCTGTATTCTTCATTTTTGTGATATTTCCATTTTGTGATGTTCTGTAGCCCCAGGGTTCTATGTAACAGCCCCCAAAACAAACCAAATTGACAATTTAAAGGGCTTAGTTCAACTTCCAACAAATCCACATTTCATCTATCACTAACAGTCAACTATGTCAGATACTCAGAACTACAGAAACATTATAGGGTATTACTGCTGGTGCATTTTAGGGTAGATGTGGCAAACAGAAGTAGGAAAACGCATCCTGCCTGGTGAGTAGGCAGAGCCAGAGTGTTTCCTTCTTAAAATCATAGAAACCCCATTATTTTATAGCCAGTGAAGGAATAAATAAATAACAACCATGTATCGGCCACTCACTGCATGCAGGACCTAGTGTATATTACTTTCTACCATCCTTATAACACTCTGAGTCAGTATTATCATTATCCTCATTTTACAGATGGGGACTGAGGCCCTGTGGGGTCCCACAGCCCCTGAAGGGTGGAACCAGCCTCTGACCCAGGTCTGCTTGAGGCGGTACCTGGCCTCTTCAGGATGGAAGTGAACTTCCCTTCTCAGCTGGTCACTCTTGTGGAGGCAAAAACGGGCTGATGGACTTTGCAGAGATTTCACTGTGTTTTCCCCAGCTGAACTGATTGGTCTGATGGTCAAGGCCACATCGCCTCATTTAGATGTTGCCTCAGGGAGTGGAATATGCCTCAGTTTCCTCATCTGAGTAATGGCAATAACAACAGAACTCATCTCAAGGGTTGCTGGCAGAAATGAAGGGGTTCCTGCAGGGACAGGGAATGCAATAAACATCATAGATACTTTCTCTCTCTTTTCATAGTTCTCACATTATGATCATGATTTCATCATGACACACCTGGGAGAATGACACTCCTGTCTTTCCTCACATGCTACCTCCTGAGATTTGCCTTATTTCATGGGCTACATCACGTTAGACCATGTTTGGGATTGGAGTAGCATCTGAGGAAGCATCTGAGAATTAAATGAGGGAGGGAGGCCCCTCACTCTTCTACTGTAAAATGGTAATAATTAATATTTTGATGAGTTCTACAAGTGGCACAAGAGGTAAAGAACCTTCCTGCCAATGCAGGAGATGTAAGAGATTCAAGTTCGATCCCTGGGTCAGGAAGATCCCCTGGAAAAGGAAATGGCAACCCACTCCAGTATTCTTTCCTGGAGAATCCCATGGATAGAGGAGCCTGGAGGACTGTAGTCCATGGGGTCGCAAAGAGTCAGACATGACTGAAGCGACTTAACAAACAACACACACACACATATGCATTACAGAGTTTGCACAATTAAGTAAATTGATCAATTAAATCAATCCTGATGGAACAAGAAGCATAAGAAGATGAACTCTCAATAGATTTCAAGACATTTAAAACAAAGAATTCCAGCTATTCTAAACCTGAAGGGATGAGGAACCAGGAATGATGAGAGCCAAGTAGCACATGACTTAGTCTGAAAAGAAGCCACTATGGGTATATTTTGGGGCCTTGAGACATCCCCGCTTTTGCCTTAAAAAAAAAAAAAACTCTTCATGTATTTCTCTTACTCATATGTTTGTCTCTGACAGGCTTTGTCATGCCCTGCTTTGCCCACACCTCCAGAAATCATTTGCACATTCCCCAAATCCGTTAGCTGCCTCTATAACAATAATTCATTCACAACGATTTCCACTGTACTCCCACTGACTAGGGACTGTAGAAAGAAGCTCCCACACAACTGGAATTTATTGAGCCTCATTATGAATTTAACAAGGATGGGGTTTATAAAGGTGGCTAAGATGAGATGCCCGTGTTTAAGAATCTCAGAGGCAAATTAAGTAGCTTTTCTACGGGTTTAATCACCAAGCCAGAAGGCTTTCCTCTCTCAAAATATTTGAGACTCAGCACTTCCACAGTCCTTCTGGTGCTTCTGACACTGCTATGAGCACACGAATCATCTTGGGGTTTGGTTAAGTGCAGGTTCTGACTCTGGGGATCTGCTGGCGGGGGGGTGGTCCAGATTCTGCATGTCTAACTGGCTCCCCACCGATGCGAGTGCTGCTGGTCATGACACACACTTTGAATAAGGAGGCTCAGGCTGTGCCGTAAGTATCGCTGAATCCTCTCCCATTCCAAACACGACTGTGAGTGGCAGTGGGTTCACAGTGCATGCACTTCTTTGATCACAAGCTTCTTGAGGACAAGGCCTGTCTCCTCCTCCTTTTAAATTCTGCACAGCAGGTGCTCTATAAATATAGTTGACTGGCAGGCTGTTTCTACCCACACAAAAGCCCCTTCTGCTCACTGCCAAGAAATCAAGAACCATCCCCTGGCACTCCAAGGGCAGCTTTCTTCGTCTGCCTTACCCGCAGGGTACACTGTGTCTCCCGCTGGTGACCCTTTCGCTGGCTGACTTCTCCCAGGCACACACCCAACTTCATCATTTAGATTCTTCTTATTGTCAACATACCTTCCATCTTGAAAGAGCAATTAGGACCAGAGTTTTGACCTCCAAAACACGCTTTGGGGACTTCCCTGATGGTTCAGTGGCTAAGACTCTGACCTCCTAATGCAAGGGGCCCAGGTTCAATCCCTGGTCAGAAAGCTTGATCCCATGTGACACAACTAAGACCCAGCGAAGTCAAATAAATGAATAAATAAAAGCACCACCTCTTGCCTTTCCGAAGATTTCCCTTTTCAAAATCTAGGCTAGTTTTCTCAGCAAATAACCCTCAACCAACTATGCCAATCCCATTATCACCCAGCTTTACCATGTTGCAACAGTCAGGAAATACAAGACCTGGGAAGCTCCCTAATTTCTGAAATTTGAGCAAATAGGCATCTATTGAGGTTGTTGTTTGTTGTTTATTCAGTTATGTCTGACTCTTTGTGACTGTAAAGAGGAGCCCACCAGGCGCCTCTGTCCGTGGAATTCTTCAGGCAAGAATACTGGAGTGGGCTGCCATTTCCTCCTCCAATGGCTGCTATATTTCTGCTTATTCAGAAACCAAAGGGCAGGGACTCCCCTGGCTGCCCAGTGGTTAAGACTTCACCTTCCAATGCAGGGGGTGTGGGTTCAATCCCTGGTTGGTGAGCTGAGATCCTACAAGTGGCCAAAATTATCTTGTGGCCAAAGATCCTATCTTGTGGCCCAAATAACCAAAACATGAAAACAAACGAACAAAAAGAAGCAATATCGTAACAAATTCAATTAAAAAAAAAAAGGCAAATTCACCTGGGAGGACTTTTCTCCCAGGTGAATAAAGTTGGCTTTTTGTCTCCCTCATCCATCCTTCCCCATTGTCTCCACTGGAAAACAGACCAACAGGATGGACTCAAGAAGTAGGGTTAAGTAAGTTGCTGTTTTTAAATAGTTTTGAATTAAAAGGAAAGAAAGAAAGAAATCGGTATACTCTGAAAAATTAAACCCAGGAAATATTTTCATGGACAACATAAAAATCAGCCAGACTCTGACCCAGCAACTAAGGCTCCTTCAGCAAGGGCGGCTGTCCTTGATCCTCCCTAATTCACGGATATAGCCTTTCTTTCCCTCTGCGACACTGACATGCTTTCAAAGGGCTTGATCTATTTATGGTGGATTTTTCCTATGACCACCTACTGTAAGAAGCACAGGTATGCCGCCAATGGCAGGCCCGCACAGTTAGTGCCAGGGCCTTCTAATTGACGGGCACTGGTGGCCGCTATGAAAGAGACAGTCCATATGTGGTTCTTGTCTCTGCTGAAAGACTAGGCACCCGGTACTCCATAAATGGTTGGCTCCCTCCAATGCAGTCTATTTCTATTTTCCATAATCAAGGGTTCCATGGTCAATACATTAATGGGGAAAACAATGCTAAGTTTTAATAAGAGGCATTAATCTGCCTCTCTTTCTGTGGCTATACACCAAAATGATATAAACAACCCAGGTCTCTTCTTCCCATGGGCTCACTGCTCAAATAATATACTGCTTGATTTACTTAAAAATTATTTTACGGGCCCTCATGTGCAATTTAATTTAGGCTTTTAACAGCACAGAGAGCATAATTACATTATATGAATACGTTAATAGGCATAGAAAAGATAATAAGAACATATAATAACAGTTGTTATCATTAAACGTCTTTTTTTGTGTTTATGTGGCTTTCTTTCACTTTTTTTGGATAAAACAAATGTGCTAAAACCATCCTTTGGTAACCTGGGGTGTAGGAGAAAACTGCATGCTATTCTTAATTATTATTTCTTATTCTCAAATTCTTTTTTTTTCTTAATTTTTATTTACTTTTGGCCACCCTACATGGCATGTGGGATCTTAATTCCCCAACCAGGGATCAAACTCACATCCCCTGCAGCGGAAGTATGGAGTCTTAACCTCTGGACCACCAGGAAATTCCCTAAAAGTCAAATTCTTGGTTTGAAATAAAATATGTGAATGCTTTATATATTGCAAAAATTGTAGTAAATAAGGTTTTATCTGGCCAACTCTTGTAACTTTTGGTACTAAAGCACTGTCTTCTCTTTTGGATTAAATATACAATAAACACTGTTGATAGTGAAGTCTGGCACAAGTCATGTCACAGCCCATCTCTCATATGCCTAGATAACAGCACAATGGAAACCACTTTAATATAAAATATTGTCTGCATGAGGACATTTATTGCACTTAGAGAAGTTTTGATTATACGAATCATAAAAGCCACCAAAAAATTAGCAAACAGGAATGACAGTGGATTTGCACTGACCATATTGCTTATGCATCAGAGATCAAGATTTTCATACACAAATTAGATGTAATTTAATGTTTTCACAATTATATGATTGTTTTGTCTCCTGTTCTATTCACTATGGGCCACAGATCCGGATTTTATACCTTGGAATTTAAGGGGAGATTATACATGAGCTCTGAAGAATTGATGCTTTTGAACTGTGGTGTTGGAGAAGACTATTGAGAGTCCCTTGGACTGCAAGGAGATCCAACAAGTCCATCCTAAAGGAAATCAATCCTGAATATTCATTGGAAGGACTGATGCTGAAGCTGAAACTCCAATACTTTGGCCACCTGATGCGAAGAGCTGACTCATTTGAAAAGACCCTGATGCTGGGAAAGATTGAGGGCAGGAGGAGAAGGGGACGACAGAGGATGGGATGGTTGGATGGCATCACCGACTCAATGGACACGGGTTTGGTTGAACTCCGGGAGTTGGTGATGGACAGGGAGGCCTGGCGTGCTGCGGTTCATGGGGTTGCAAAGAGTCAGACACAACTGAGCAACTGAACTGAACTGATGCATTTTTTAGAGGCAATTATATACTGACTTACAACAGAAATTCTCAAAGTATGCTCTGGGATCCCCAAGAGCCCCTAAAATCCTCTTGAGGAGTCCATGTGGTCAAAACTATTTTCATAATAATGCTCAGACATTTTATGCCTTTTTTACTAATTCTTTCACAAACAGGCAGTGGAGTTTTCCAAAAGATATATAATGTGTGATGATGTTAACACTCTGGCAGCTAATAGAACATGTGCTTTGTACTCTTATGCTTTAAAAGTTCATCCATTTTAATTTCAAATTCAGTAAGTATTAATAGAGTGCACATAAACAGATACTTTTTAATGTCATCAGCAGTTACTGAATGCCAATTGATCTGAGACTGAAAAGTTTGAGAATTATTTAGAATTTATGGTAAATCTTTGAAAATAATTTTGTGTGTGTATACTTAAAAAAAAATAAACTCATGTCATATGCATCATTTAGGAAAAATCCATAGCCTTGCTTAATAAAAATGAGTGAATCAGTCAAAATAAAAGTCACAGACTGATTTGGGGGCAGTAACTTATTCTACAGTGTACATAATTAATAGGAACAAAAGGGTGATATTGTCTAGTATCACCTCCCTTATTTAGAATTCAGCTATCTAGCAACCTTACTTATCCAGATAATAGCTGCTGATCAGCAAATTATAAGGGCTTCTGAAGAGCAAAATTAATTGTCTCAAGCTCCTCCTACCTGGCACTCTCAGAGCTCAAATGCTTTACTCCCAAGAGAAGACCTCTCACCTGGGTCCCCAGCCCTGGAACTGGAACTAGGGTGAGGGGAGCCAGGTGACTAGGGAGCATCACTTACAGAGGCACTGACACTCAGGTCTGGACCTTGCATTTGCATGACCTTGAGAATGAGTGCCTCCTTAAATGGGGTACTCTGCAATGTAGTCCTGCTCAACTAGATTATTGACCTGGCCAGGATCCAAAGCAAACAACAGAAGGAAGAGAAGGGGACAGCTTCACACACTGACTAGTAAGAGTAATTAAAGAAGACAGCAGCCTTCTGGCAAGGGATGAAACAGGAAGGCTATCCAAAGTTGGACACAAATTCAGAATACAAACCAATGTGGCCTCATTAACAAAAAGACAAATAATTTGAGCTCTGCGGATATCATATGGTAAGATAACTGATATCTATAAATGATGACAAAGTTAAATTATATCCACTGTACTTTGTTTTTCAAAACAAGGAGTAACATATTGCATCTTAAGTCTGTTTATATCCAAATTGGTTGAAATAATAAGGTTCAAGAAGAAAATGAGATATTAACTATCCATCAACTCCAGCTATTCAAAATTCAATTCAGTCAATTTAATATTTATTAATATTTACTGTGGCCACATATCCCCCAAAACTATATTTTAAGGTTGTGAATAGGTGGAGTCTATTTGTACATCAAGTAGTAAATTTTCGATGACTCATTAGTTAACTCGATGGAAATTCCCTGAATCCACAGGGTTTTTTCCCTTTCCTAGTTAACTTGCTCTTCCATTGTTCAAATTACATGGTTTTAACTTAAGATGTCATTCCACACAGGAAGATTAAAGTCTGGTGATTATCACAGAGCAACAAATAGCATCTCGCTGTTAACATGGGGCTGGATGAAAATGAGATCTTTTGCTAAGATCTGATTACTTGTCTCTTTATTGTTCTTCTTAATATATTTTAAAGAACAAAGTGATGGTTGGGAGTAACCTAGGTGGGTATAGTGGTATAGAAGAAGCTTTCCTCAAGCTGAAGTTTAAAAATTTAGCACAGGTAAAAAATGATTTGAATCATTAACAATTTCTCCCTTTCACCCATTTTGTCTTTCCCTGACGGGTCTGCTCCTGAGTAGACCATCCCTACAATCATATCACTCTTCTGTGGTTATAGGGTTATCGGAATAAACCACTTACAGGCCTTTCCCAAGCCTTGTGGAGCCTCACGTTGGGTGACTTTTTAAAAATAGAGGAACGACAGGCCTGATGCCAGGTGGGGTCATAAAAATAAAATTCCACAGCAGTAAACACCGCCACTCAATCAATCACCCACTGTATTCATACACGGTCATGGAGAGTTCTTTATGTGGCTATCTCAGAAATGTTCTGACCAGAGGAAAACTCCCCACCTGCCAATAGCACCCCGGGTGGGAAGAGAAATCTTAATGCCCACCCCCAACACCCAAGCCTTATAGCCCTTGGTGGAGGATACAGTTACATGTTCAACTGTGCAGGGTGACTCTTTCATCTAAGTGGGAAAGGCCATGCCCCCACAATGGTTATCACCACCTCACTAACAACTGGGGACCCCCAGCTGGACATGACACATTTCAGCGTGGACACCACAGACGCTCTGAAGTGTAGGCCTCTGACCTGAGCCTCCACGGGTGAAAGCAAAGATATTCTACTTCGAGTCTAAAAAGAGAGAAAGACTTATGGTGGTGGCAGCGATGGCTATGATCGTAACCACAGCTGTTTGGGACCGTATTATAAATATTAACACCAGGCAAAGAGGTGGACTGTGGCTGTAACATATCTTACAGTGTTTGATATGTGTTGGCAGAAATGCCCTCAAAGTTTATATTAAACTTTAGGCATTTAATACCTTAGGCTTGACAAAATTTCTGAGTTTGCTGCTTTAGAAGGAAAGGACTTAAGTTCTTATTACATGCTAATGGTTTATTCTCAGCTTTTCACCTAACTTATTTAATTCTTACAAAAAAACAGTGAGCTAGTTACTATTATTATTCACATTTAACAGATGAAGAAACTGAGACATGTGAAGTGTAACTAACTCGATTCATGATACAGCAGGAATCTGAGCTGTCTAGAATGTTCTGTGAATAGTTAACTTTATGTCACTATGTTTAATGATGAATATTACCTAGTATACATAAGAAAAAAGCCAAAATACACACTAGATGAAGAATAAGTCTAGAGACATGTAACTTAAAAAATGAGAAATTAAACTGTAGAATTATATAATAAGGTGAATTTTTAGTTAAAAGCAGAGCATTCTGTTCCAAGAGATATAAAATTTTATAGAAGGCGAAAGCTAATACTTGCTGCAAGCAAAGAATTCCCGAGGAACTTAGAGATTTGATGCTATTTAGAGGAAAAACTGGGTTTCTTTGGTGGCTCAGACGTTAAAGAATCTGCCTGCAATGCGGGAGACCTGGTTTGATCCTTGGGTTGGGAAGACCCTTTGGAGAAGGGAATGGCAACCCACTCAAGCATTATTGTCTGGAGAATTCCACAGACAGAGGAGCCTGGCGAGCTACAGTCCTTGGGGTCGCAAGGAGTTGGACACAAATGAGTGACTAACATATACACACACACAGAGAGGAAAAACTGGATGATTTGAAGAAAAAGAAAAAACAATTGAACCCCAAGCTCTTGTAAATATCTAAAGTAAAAGTCAAAAAACAAAATTAAAAGATTTGACATACACATACACACACAGAGAGAGGAAAAACTGGATGATTTGAAGAAAAAGAAAAAAAAATTGAACCCCAAGCTCTTGTAAATATTTAAAGTAAAAGTCAAAAGACAAAATTAAAAGATTTGACATATAAATAAACATAATTTTGGGTGTTGTATTGATGTGCCAAATTGGTCCATAAAAAGATTTCTTAGGCAGTATAAAAGGGCAAAAATCTTATCAAAGTGGAGTTCAGACTTGAAAGGCATAATGAAAGTCAGATTTCAGTTAGCTTATTGGGAACTCAATTTAGAGAGAAAAATACACATGGGATTAAATGATACTGGTCTTTTTTTCTTTGCCAAATAAAGCACTTCACGCCCCAGTTGGATAGAATCTAAAACTTTACTCTGAAAATGCATGTAAAAGTGCATAATTAATCCACCCCTTGCATGGGAACATCCTAAAAATTTGGCCTATTGTCTATCTGTGTGGCTGTCCAAAACAAACCTACTCTGTAAATTATAATTGGGCCTATCCACAAAGAAGAGATTTGGGTGTGACAGTGTCATCGCTTTGATATTTGGAGGCTGTCTTTATAAAAAGCTGTGGGGACAGATGCTTTCTCTCCAATATGAGACAATTTGCATGCATGCAGGAAATTAAGGGGTTTCCCCAGTGGCTCAGTGGTAAAGAATCTGCCTGCAATCAGGAGCCACAGGAGATGCAGGTTTGATCCCTAAGTCAAGAAGATTCCCTTGAAGAGGGCACAGCAACCCACTCCAGTATTCTTGCCTGAAGAATTCCATGGACAGAGGAACCTGGTGGGCTACAGTTCGTAGGGTCACAAAGAGTCAGACACAGCTTAAGTGACTTAGCACGCACACACACAGGAAATTACGTGATTAAGTCTTTTCTTCTTTTTCATAGTTTGGTTTTCCTTAATCGCTACGCTTTTAAATTTTAGAAAACTGCTCTTGAATAAGCGATACCTACTTCGTGATTAACCTAACTCAAAAACACTGTATTTCAATAATTACCTTTCTGTGTATTAGGCTCCCCTACATGAGCTACAGTCCATTCAGTCACAAAGAGTTGGACATGACTTAGTGACTGAACACAAGGATGCAATATTCTGAACAAGCTAAGGACTCCAGGAAAGACATCTGTCCCCCTCAAGAACTGAAATGGGGGACTTTCCTGGTGGTCCAAATGGTTAAGAATTCTTCTAGTGCAGAGGATGCCAGTTTGACCCCCTGCCCAGGGAACTAAGATCCCACAAGCCGTGGGGCAGCTAAGTCCATGGGCCACAACTACTGAGCCCACATGCTCTGGAGCCTGCATGCTGCAACTAAGATCCGACACAGCCGTAAATAAATAAAGATTAAAAAAAAAAAGAAAAAGAAGGAATCTCTGCAGGAATACACATGAAATTAAAAGTTTTCTGCTTATTTTTTATTGCTAGAACTTTAATTCTGTTCTTTATTATCTAACACACCCAAGTATGTCTAGAGATGAGGTCTAGAATTACCACAGAAGTCATGGGCTGCCAAGAGTATTTTGTTTCTCTTAATATAGGTTTCATAAACTAATTAAGGAGGCAAACAGACAAAACTGTAATTATTAACAATAAAAATTCTTCTGCTTGGCCATAAAGAGTTGAAAAATAAATTTTAAATTAAACAATCATACAAGACTTCAGCAAAAGTAACAAAACTGCTTTCTAGGGCTGTGAAACAACAGCATTCTATTTCCTTTCATGACAGCCTCTTTCCACAATTCTCTCTAAAAGAAAGCATCTGTGAGTTTCCAAAAAGATTGCAAAAACATCATTTTATGTTCGCTCAAGCTTTTTAAAAGATGGCTTATTTATTTATTTTTAAGTCCAAGCATTTCTTTAGAGTAATTTCAGCCTGGGCAGTTTATTCTAACATTCATGTCAAATTCAGGAATACTTCTAAATTGCTAAAAATAAGAGAACTCTGTGAAGTGTGTGTCCACGAGGAATCTAAAATGTTTCAAGGCTATATCGCAGGCCAGAATAAAGTGTGGCATTCAGAGAGCAAAGATTATGTTTTTCTCTTTTTCTTTTCTCTTGGGGTCCAGACTAACCAGAGAGCCTAACTTTTGTTCATCTCAGGAACTCCTTTACCCCTGCTCTTTGCAAGGCCTAGGGGAGATTTCGTCAAACTTACTGGATGAGAAACAAAGATACAACTTGTTTTTTCAAAGTTTTTTTTTTTTTTTTAAGAGATATATTTAGGGTGCTTGAGAGGAAAGAATTGGCCAGTCCTTTATTTATCTTCCTAACAGGTGCAGTCGGACAGTCATAAAAGCATGCTACTGAAAAAGAATGATTTTGCCAAGTATTAAGCCCCTCTAGCGTGCATTAGCCTAAGAGTATTCCTTCTTACAGCAGATAGCTCAAATCTACACTGTGCATGGCCAGTACAGCCTGGCAAAGTTTTTCGGGGTGGGGGTGGGGGGAAACATTGGCATTCATTCATGCGACTTCTTTATTCTTCATCCAAATCTTCAATGTGGCCTAAATGAACCACATGAAGTTTGGAGGAAAATAACTGCCCTCAATCAAATACCTCCTCCCTCTTCTCCCTTTCTTTTTATTACTTTCAACAAATGCACTTTTCCCTAATTAAAAAAAATACATATTTACTCATTTATTTGGTTGCATTAGGTCCTATTTGCTGCAGGTAGGATCTAGTTCCCTAACCAGGGATGGAACCCAGGCCCCCTGCCTTAGGAGCACAGTCTTAACCACCGGACCGCCAGAGAAGTCCCTACTTTTCTCTGATTTGAGAGAAAAATAATATTCTATATGTAATATGACTTCTCCAAAGACAAATTTACTTTGGTGTTTGAAATAGACCATCCAGTCTCATCCAGGTGGAAATTGAAGGTCAAGGAGTATATATGAGAAAGAGGTTTCCTATCACCAAGGCTCCTTTTCTGATGCTGACTAAGCCTTGAGTGATGCTGGGAAATAGGTAAGAGGTGATGGATGCTGCTTTGCATTCAGATGGGTTTGGGGCTTAGCAGAGCCTTAAATGTACTGAAATCTCTAGTGACCAAGAAAAAGAAGTAGCAAAGGAAAAGCTCCTATGGACTGAAAAAGTTCTTCTCCATGACCATGTTCCCACCTAAGCTTACTGAAATAGATCAAGATAGAATAGATAGATACTGCATGTTGAAGAAGCAAACGAATCTGTAGCAACAATGCCATACTTTTGATTCTTGGAGTTATTAGAATGGCCCCTAAAACTGATCATCAATGCAGGTATGTTTTGCCATATGTTTGAGTTTTCAACAAAAGGTCTTACAAGGAAGATGAGAAATCTACCACAGCATCCTCAAAGTGTTTTGAATGACCCGCAAGCGCCAATAAGGAACTTTTGCCTTTTTCCTAAAAGTTAAGTGCATGAAATATAATAGGGCCTGATATATCACAAAAAGTGAAATTCACATTAACATCTTAACCTGGTGTTTTAGAAAAGAGTTTTTCTAGGTTCTATAGCATCTGACAGTTAATAATTTGTCTAAATATATTAAAGAACCAGACTTTATGGTTTTAATCATTACATAGTACAGAGCAAAAATTCTTAAGAAATGATTTGTAGGCAAAAATATTATTAATAGCATAAGATTCTTGCATGTTTTTAACTTCATGTTGATAAAACCCCTTTTTTACAGGAAAAGAGAGTTTCACCAAAAGATGACTTCTTTACTCAGTGAGACCCAGGGGCAATTCACCCAGGGGCAATAAGGGTTTTTAGAGCAGAGACCATGTTGCATGTATCTCTGAAATCCCAGCAACCAGCTCATAGTAAGCGCTCAATTCACTGATGATAGGTAAATGAATGTATCAGCAAGACATCCTGGGAGATTCCCACAAATCTGAAACGTCCTTCTCACTGTTTGATTAGAACACCTCACTTTTACTGGGTGTCAGATCTGCATCGATCTAAAGTGTAAGACAGACATTTTCTTCGGAACTGGCAGTACAAATAGTATAGTTCTACAATGAATAAATATATAAAGTAGAGGTGGAGAGGACAAAGGGAAATGAAGTGAAAGTGTTAGTTGCTCATTCATGTCCACCACTTTATGACCCTATGGACTGTAGCCCACCAGGCTCCTCTGTCCATGGGATTCTCCAGGCAAGAATACTGGAGTGGGTTGCCATTCCCTTCTCCAGGGGACCTTCCCAACCCAGAGATCAAACCTGGATCTCCCACATTGCAAGCAGATTCTTTACTGTCTGAGCCACCAGGAAAGCTATTCCTTAAAAAAAAATTTCTTTCTCAGAAAGAGCTTACTGAGCCATCCAGAATATTCTGAAGGGTCTAAGTAAGGGCTCTTGACTAATTACTTCCATTAGAGTCCCTCCATGAGGTCTAAAAGTACAACCATACTTCCCCTTCTCCTTAGAAGGACCAACTCTCCCAAGACCAACTTGAAGCTCCCAGAATTAGGCCACTGCAGGTTGGGAGGCATTTGAGAGAGACATCTTTTGCACTTTCAGGTGCTGAAAACTCGGCCTCTTTTGAAGAGTTGTCAAGTGCTCCTGGATCCTGGGAAGGTCAAAGCAGCTCATGTGTCATCAAGATTTACAGCAGGCGGTCATGCTCTGCCTGGGCATGGTTCTTCCAGCTAAGGAAGAGATGTAAGGATATCCACAGGGGCTGGAGAAACCTGCTTGAGGGGGGTGTTTCTGCAAATAGTTTGAAAGGATTCTGTACAACTGGTTTGGCGGCACATTTTATTCTTGAGGCTGTCTTTCAGAGGCAGGTGTATATGGAACAAAACCAACCCCAGTAAGTAGTGAAGTGAAGTTGCTCAGGCATGTCCGACTCTACGACCCCATGGACTGTAGCCTACCAGGCTCCTCCATCCATGGGATTTTCCAGGCAAGAGTACTGGAGTGGGTTGCCATTTCTTTCTCCAGGAGATCTTCCTGACCCAGGGACTGGACCCAGGGATTGAACCCGGTCTCCCACATTACCATCTGAGCCACCAAGGTAGTTCAACCCCAGAAAAAATGACACTAATTGAGAGAAAGTGCAAGGACCAGAATAGCCCCTGACTTGCCATACTCCTTATGTTTCTGATGTAAACAACAGAAAAATGCAATGATTTCATTAAGAAAACTCTTCAAGGTGTAGTTCCTTTAAAAATCAGTTCTGCTGGTAAGGAAACCAAAAAAATCCCTGTACTTCCTCAAAGGATTTTAAATATATCAGTAACCTTCTCTTTATCCTGATTCCCCACCATCCAAATTTAAACTAACCAAAGAATCTGAGTATAAAATTACTGTGCTGGGGGCAACTCCTACACAGAATATCCACAGTGCTTTTATAGCAAGATTATGGGCACTTTGGTATGTAT
The DNA here is from genome assembly GCF_019923935.1 of Bubalus bubalis. Lineage (NCBI taxonomy): Eukaryota > Metazoa > Chordata > Mammalia > Artiodactyla > Bovidae > Bubalus > Bubalus bubalis. The sequence goes on from NC_059160.1 coordinate 54,715,218, forward strand.
GTTGATTTATAGCCAAAATTTATACATGGTTTTTTTTGGGGGGTGGGGTGGGGGAAGGGCTGAAGTTAAAGATATATTTTCCTCCTGTCTCGCTAGTTTCATTGTCTTTAAAAGTAAAATGGATCAGATTGAGTTGTCAGACAAAAAGTAAAACTTTATCACATCTAGCAATCCAAATAATTTAATTAGCTTTATAGGCTCTACAGCTCTTCATATTGCCTATTAGTTTCTCAGCTTTTCTTGTCATTTTCCAATGGGCTTTAAAGTAACACATGCAAATTCATCCACTAAATGCAGGATATTAACACAATATTCTGTCCTTCGTCAGGAAACATAGAATGCATTTCATCCAAATAAGCCTTGAAGAGGCTAGTCAAGTGACAGATCAAATGAAAAGGACACTTAATACACAAGTAAATCATTTGCATTACAAATAAGACACTTCAGCAGGGACTGGACTCACTGCTTGATAGTCAGGATTAAGTTCCCATATTAATGCATGCATTTGGTGTGGTTATTTCGGGTAGAAGACTTCATCCATCAATGCCCTCCGCCACTAAGTAAAGCCAACCTGTAAACTGATCACCACAGCCTGTCAACACTGGTTACTTAATTACATAAAGAAAATATATTTCAAAAACTTTTGGTAATTTGGTTAGTGTTTCAACTTTGGATTCAACACCTAAGCATCTTTTTCAAGGCTTTTCAAAAGAATGGTTAAAAGCAGTTTTTAGAATTAAAAATTAAAAAAAAAAACTAAATACCATTTTTATGCTCTCAGGCTCTCTGCTAATGTTTGTCAGTTGGTTGCTTTTATTTGCAAAAGTGAAAAACAAAGATTTAGTAGGCACTAAGGACGACTAATACAAATGAAAAGAGTATTTTTAAAAGATGTTACCATTTAAAATTAAATTCAATACATTTCTGCTGTTAATTTGTGTTTTTCATTAGTTATTTTAGTAATTTTGAATTTCAGCTTATTTATATTATTAATAAGTAGTTTTAAGATATTGATTTTTCATAGGTAGGAGAAGCTGTTTATTGGAGGAAGCATTTTTCCTAATGAAAATTATTTTCATCTTAATTATTTTTAAATGGTTACTATGAAATTACCTACAATAAATCTCATTAAAGAACATAGTCTGCCATTGACATTCAAAGATATTCTTTAACCCAGGTGTTTGATTTTTTTTCCATGCGAGATTATAATAATGTCATAATTAATAAAGCTCCAAACTGATAAAACCAAAAAATAACTGCATCTGCATATTTTAAATGTCTTTCTAGGAGAAAAATATAGCAAATTGGGAAATACTGTCACAAATTCTTTTTTGAAATCTTGAACAAATTTGTTAACTATTTAAGAAAACATTCCAAGTTCCTCCCACTCCCCACAAACTGTAAATACAGGTGAAAATTTTGTGACTGAACCTAAGAAAATTAAACTTTAAGGATTCTTTGCAACTAATGATAAAATTCTAATTTGATCATTTCAGTTAATGTTCCTTCATAAATGATCATTATCAGATATTTTTTAATTGGTTATACTCTTCCTATATTTACCCTCTGGTCTTTCTACTCCAAAGGTTCTTTTCCTTAAGTCACAGTATTCTATTATCTTATAGTCTCTTTAAGAAATTAGATATTTTTTGAAAATAGCAAAAAAAACACATGCTTTATTAAAAAGTACAACAAAAAGATCTAGGGAGGAATCTTACCCTCTTTCTTAGTGGGTTCTGGCATGGTCACAATAAAATATTATTCTCCAAACAGTTTGTCCTTTCCAGTACTAGTTGACAGAAACCTCACGAGCAGTTGAGAGATGGTACAGGTCAGTGTGACAAGCAGCTGGGGAGAAGTCTGGGGCTTTTATATTCCCTGGGAACGTCAATCATGTTTGCACCACCCCTTCTTCAGCACAAGGATGCTGGAACTCAACAGCTATGAGCACCTTCTCACATCTGTTGTCTGCACTCTGCTCTCTTGCCTACTGGAAGGAATCTTCTGTTCATCTCATGTGGCTATGAGAGCACCTCTGACTTTCTAAATTCAGCTGCAGCCTCGTGCTCCTTCTTGCTCTTCTCCTTCTGTCTGACAGAGACATGTGTCAACTCAGAAAAGCAAAAAGTTGCCTGAAAATAAAAAATTAAATCAAATTAAAAATCATAACATGTTAATTCAACATATACCTTAATTTTCACTAAGATTATAAAGAAAAACCTCTGCATTGATGATAATATTATGTTCCCATTAGCTTTTTGTTGTCTGTTCTTAATTATTGGGTTTAAATTTTTTCTTACTTTTCATCAATATACTAATATTTCTTTGTCAAGCCAAATCTCTATGTTGAATATTTTGTCTCATTTTCTCCTCCAAGAATAGCAAAATTTTCTATTAAGGAATATGTAGCTTTTATCTTTGTTTCAAGAAACATCCTTTAAAAAATTACAGTGCATACAAAAAGATGAAGTAATGATACATGCTACAACATGCATGAAGCTTGGGAACATTATGCTTAGAGAAAGATGCCAGACAGAAAAGACCATGTATTGTATGATTCCATTCATATGAAATATCCAGGAGAGGCAAATCTATTGCATCAGAAACTCAATTAGTGGTTGCCTGGGGTTGAAGGGAGGTGGGATTAGGAGTGACTGCTAGTAGATATGAAGTTTCTTTAGGGAATGATGAAAATGCCCTGGAATTAGGTAGTGGTAATGGATGCACAACTTTGTGAATATATTAAAAACCACTGAATTATATATTTAAAAATATATGGGGCATGGGCAAAAAAAGTCAGGCCAGTAGCCGTTGTTTTGTTTCAACATGGCAAACATGTACACAAATCTAACTTAAAATATTAGTAGACTGTTAGCCACTTTCTCCCCAAATTCTCATGGAACTGATGGAGAAATATGAATTACCAACTAGTCAACCTAAGAAAAACATCTTATTGGGTGGGCCCAAAAGTTCGTTCACAGTTTGTGGAAAAACCCGGATGAACATTTTGGCCAAAACAATCATTTCTTTATCCACACCCATGGCCTCTTATGGATGAGGACTAAAATTAGTTTATATGAAAAGACAACTACCTGTGTGCTTTCATTGGTATGTGTTTTCAAGACCATTTTCAAAAGACTTTGATTGATTTGTACAGAACCAGCCACACTGTCTCACTTAATTTCCCCTGTGGCTAAGAGCACAGCTGGTCAGACTTAGCTCTGCCAAGCTCTGTGCCAAGCTAACTTTTCATATAAGGATGGAAACTCAACTTAGAATCAATATCATCATGCTTTAGCTATTTGGTGGGGAGGAGGCGGAAAACCAGTCAAGAAGGTCAATGAACATCTTCTACAAAGAAAGCCTTTTCTCAATCACATAGTGCTACTGAGCATGCTGTTTTGTTTTCTAAAATATTCCTTTGCTCTTAGATGCTAAACAGCTAAATGTCAGCCAGAATACAGTATATTCTGTAATGCAAAGTTAGAAAAAACTTTCTCCCCCGCCCAGTCTATCATTAGAGTATCCATTAATAGATGAAACAAATTAAAAAACCTAGAATTTGAAGTCGGACTCTTGGTTTCTATTTCAGGACCTATCATTAACCAGAAGAGTTTAAGAAAGTCAAATGGCCTTTCTGGGCCTCTGATTCCTTTTGCGTAAAATGAGGGGTCTGAAAAAATGATCTCTGAAGCCCCTTCTAGGTTTAACGTTGTGATTCTATATGACTAGTCCTTAAAAAAAGAATCATTTTTCCCTCAGCTTTCCCATCACACTAAACACCACATATGAAATGAACATAAGGGCAAAGTGTCATGTTGCAAAGAATGTTTATAGTGATGGGCAGATTTCACACATGCCACAAAAGAGGTGCCATGCCATCACTGGCTTCTGCAGACACTTGGTTGGGTTTTTAATACACTGATCATTTTACTGAAGTGAACATGTGCCAGGACATACTGCAATCCATGGAGAAGATATTTCATAGCCCAGGGAACTTTTTGGTAATTAAGGACTTGATTTTAAAAAGATAAAACATTATTGGAGGAATTGGAAGTATGAACAGATCCCAAGATAAATAGTTGTAGAGTGCATTATATGGTTAAAGTAAGATTCCAAGTTAGAAGAATAAGTAGACATGTGTAATTTTCCCAGCACTGTATTTTTTTTAAAGACTGTTTTGTTTTAAAACATGTAACCTCTATTTCTGATGTTATATATTCAGCTAGAAGTTTTCAGATTCCTTATCTCCAACCTCACTCTCAGGAAAGGGAAAATTGGTCAACAGGACTCTTTATTTTATTTTATTAAATCATTTACTGGGTTTTTCTTTTCGTATTATTTAGGATGAGATTAGGCTGAATATAACACAAAATCACAAAATGTCAATTGAACCAAGACAGAAGTGTTTCTCACTCACTTAAAGCAAGTCCAAAAGTAATTAGAGTCATTGCTGTGACTCCACACTGTCATCAGGAATCTAGACTCCTTCCTGTTCTGTCATCCCAAGTAACTTCATGATCCAAAATGGCTGCTAGTGCTCTCGTCATTGCATCTACATTCCAGGCAGCAGGAAAAAAGGACTCACTTTCTCAATATCTTTGTGGTTTCTTTAAAGTCCCACATAAAACATCTAATACATCCCACTGGCCATAACTTGATTACATGGTCATATCTGACTATAGAAGAAGCTGAGCAGCATTCTCAGTGGTAATAAGCTTCTTTTATTAAAGAGAATGAGAATGAATGTTAGATAGGTCAGTATCAATCTCTGCCACATCTTTCAAAATAAAAGCAGTAATGTTCCCTGCACCAACCAAAGAGTGCAGAGAAATATAAATAGTTATAAGCATATATTGTACGGCACAGGAAATATAGCCAATATTTTATAATAATTATCAATGGAGTATAACCTTTAAAAATTGTGAGTCACTCTGTTTTACACCTGAAATTTATGATATTGTATATCAATTATGCCTCAATTTAAAAATTTATTTTAAACCCTATATCCTTCATGTTAAGTTTGTGCCTAGACATTTTAGTCACTTCAGTCATGTCCAACGTTTTGCGACTCTAAGGACTGTAGCCCACCAGCCTCCCATGCCCATGGGATTCTCCTGGAAAGAATACGGGAGTCGGTTGCCATGCCCTCCTCCAGGGGATCTTCCTGACCTAGGGATGGAACCCACGTCTCCTATGTCTCTTGTACTGGCAGGCAGGCTCTTTACCACTAGTGCCACCTAGGAAGTCCTTGCCACTGGTTGTTGTGCAGCCACTCAGTCTTGTCCAACTCTTTGTGACCCCATGAACTGCAGCATGCCAGGCTTCCCTGTCCTTCACCATCTCCCAGAGCTTGACAAACTCATCTCCATTGAGTCGGTGATGCCATTCAACCATCTCGTCCTCTGCCGTCCCTTCTCCTCCTGCCCTCAATCTTTTGTAGCATCAGGGTCTTTTCTGATGAGTTGGCTCTTTGCATCAGGTGGCCAAAGTATTTGTAACTTACCGAGGGCATAAAGAAAAGCTATGAAGTTATTCTTATAATTATTTTGTATCCAGACACCTGGGCTTCCCAGGTGGCCCAGTGGTAAAAGAATCCGTTTGCTAAGCGGGAGACATGGGTTTGAACCCTGGGTTGAGAAGATCCCCTGGAGAAGGAAATGGCAACCCACTCCAGTATTCTTGCCTGGAGAATCCCATGGACAGAGGAGCCTGGCAGGCTACAGTCATGGGGTCACAAAAAGTCAGACACGACTGAGAGACTGAGCACAGTACATGACAATTATATAATATGCAAAATGATAATTTTGTTTAATTTTCAATTTTTATTTATTTTCTTATTACATTAGCTAGAAGCCCAAGTATAATGTTATAATAGTGCAGAGGGTGAGTCTTCCTCTCTCATTTTTGATTTTAATAGAAATGGATCTCGGAGAAGGCATTGGCACCCCACTCCAGTACTCTTGCCTGGAAAATCCCATGGACCGAGGAGCCTGGTAGGCTGCAGTACATGGGGTCGCTAAGAGTCAGACACGACTGAGCGACTTCACTTTCACTTTTCACTTTCCTGCATTGGAGAAGGAAATGGCAACCCACTCCAGTGTTCTTGCCTGGAGAATCCCAGGGACGGGGGAGCCTGGTGGGCTGCCGTCTATGGGGTCACACAGAGTCGGACACGACTGAAGTGACTTAGCATAGCATAGCATAGAAATGGATCTAGATTTTGAACTTTAATATGACATTTGCTATTTGTAGTAAATAGGCTATTATTTTTATGTAGTTCCCCTTTTTTCCTATTCACTTAACTATTACTAATGACTATTGATTTTTATCAAATGTATTTTTGTATACATTGTTTTAATCACATGTTTTCTTCTTTAATTTGTTTGTAGAATGAGTTCTATATTTTGAAAAATTGCCAAATGTCAGACAACCCTTGCCTTCCTGGCAATAATCCTATTTCATTATGGTATATTACTCTATTAATACAATTCTGGATTCATTTGCTAGTATTTTGTTTTAGATATATTTGAATTTGTTGATAAATTTACTCTAAAAGTTCTTTGTGTGCTATTTTTATCAATAAGTTATATTAGCAAAATAAAATTAATTTAGACATGTATCTTTTCTGACATTTAAAATAGTGTGAATAACAGGAAAATGTGTTCACTGAAAATAGACGATATTTGGTTATAAAACCATCTGGCCTGGTGCCCATTTAAATGGTAAATCTTTGACAATAATAATTTAGTATCTTTTATGGATTTGGGAACAATGTACAATGTTATGTTAGTCTCAGGAGTATCTACTTTTTAAATTAATTTTTTTGCTTTACAAAACCTTTTAATTCTTCTAGATTTAAGAAAATTTTATGTACAATATTTTATTGGTAATATTTTGCCATTTTTCTGACCCTTAATTACTAATATACATTTTTATTTTTCCTCTTGATTTCCCTGGTGGCTCAGACGGTAAAGTGACTGCCTACGATGCGGGAGACCCGGGTTCAATCCCTGGGTCAGGAAGATCTCCTGAAGAAGAAAATGGCAATCCACGACAGTATTCTTACAGTTTCTCTGGTGGCTCAGAGGTCAAAGCGTCTGCCTGCAATGTAGGAGTCCTGGGTTTGATCCCTGGGTCAGGAAGATCAAGATCCCCTGGAGAAGGAAAAGGCAACCCACTCCAGTAGTCTTTCCTGGAGAATGCCTTGGGTGGAGGAGCCTGGTAGGCTACAGTCCATGGGATCACAAAGAGTCAGACTCAGCTGAGTGACTTCACTTTCTTTCTTTACTTTTTCTTTCTAGAATATAACTATTTTTGTCGGTGCTTTGAAAAAAATAGTTTATGATTTTACTCTATTTTCTTCTTCTAACTTCTTTTGGTCCAGTTTGTTTTTGTTGTTGCTATGTTGAGAATTTGATTTAGACTTTATGTACAGCCTAGGTCTTTAGTAGTAGCACTCATATTTTGATTTAGAGTACTTACTTTTTCATTAATTTCTGAATAATCGAATTTTGGTTTTAATTTTCTCATTGATTCAGGAGTTATTTGAAAGAGCATTTGTAAATTTCTAAGGAATTAAGGGGTTTGTTACTTTTTAAATAAATTTTTTATTGAGGTAAAATTCACATCACAAATAATTAACCACTTCAAGAGAAAAATTGAGTTGCATTTAGTACATTCAGAATGTTGTGTAATCACCTCTATCTAGTTCCAAACGTATTCATCATCCTAAAAGGAAACCTGGTACCCACTGAGCAGTTACCTCCCATTCACCTCTGTTCACTCTTGGGCAACCAGTATGTTTTCTGTCCCTATCAATTTATTTGTTCTATATATTTTATATAAATGGGATCATACAATATGTGACCTTTTGTATCTGACTTTTTTTATGTAACATAATGTTTTCAAGGTCCACTCACACTGTGCTATGTAAAAAGGAGTATTTCACTCCTTTTTATGACAGTAATAGTCTAGCATATGAATATATCACAATTTACTTATCCATTCATCCCTAATGGATATTTAGGTTATTTCCATCTTTTGTGACCAATGCTGCTGTGAATATGTGTGTGTGCGTACTTCATTGAATACTCAATTTCAATTTCTTTGGATATACACTTAGGGGTAATTGATGGATCATGTGGTGGTGATTCTATATTTAACTTTTTGAGGAAGCACCATCTTCCTTAGTAGCTGCACTATGTACATTTCCAGCGGCAATGTACAAAGGTTCAATTTGTTCATATCTTTGTCACCACTTACTATTTTTGTTTTTAAGAATGATAGCCATTCTGGGAGTCCCTTGGTGGTCTAGTGGTTAGGACTCCATGATTTCACTGCCAAGGGCTCAGGTTCAATCGTCTGTCAGGGAACTAAGATCCTACAAGCTGCAGGGTGTGGCCAAAACAAAAATAGCCATCCTGGAAGGTGAGTTCTATCTCACTGTTGGTTTTGATTTGCATGTCACTGATAACTAATGATGTTTAGCATTTTTTATGTGCTTGTTGGCTATTTGTATATTTTCTTTGGAGGAATTTATATTCAAGTCCTTTACCCATTTTTCAATTGGGTTGTTTTTGTTTTGAGTAATAAGATTTCTATATATTCTGTGGTGCTGGGAAAGCTAAACAGATTCATGTAAAGAATGAAATTAGAACATGCCCTAGCACCATACACAAAAATAAACTCAAAATGGAATGAAGACCTAAATGTAAGGCCTGACACTATAAAATTCTTAGAGGAAAACATAAGCAGAACATTCTTTGACATAAATAGCAGCAAAATCTTTTTTGATCCACCTCCTAGAGTAATCACTACAGACAGTAACTGGAGCCATGAAATTAAAAGATGCTTGCTACATGGAAAAAAAAGCTATGACAAACCTAGACAGCGTATTAAAAAGCAGAGACATTACTTTGCCAACAAAGGTCCGTCTAGTCAAAGCTATGATTTTTCCAGTAGTCATGTATGGATGTGAGAGTTGGACTATAAAGAAGGCTGAGCACCAAAGAATTGATGCTTTTGAACTGTGGTGTTGGAGAAGACTCTTGAGAGTCCCTTGGACTGCAAGATCAAACCAGTCAATCCTACAGGAAATCAATCCTGAATATTCATTGGAAGGACTGATGCTGAAGATGGAACTCCAATACTTTGGCCACCTAATGTGAAGAGCCGACTCATTGGAAAAGACCCTATTGCTGGGAAAGATTGAAGGCAGGAGGAGAAGGGAATGACAGAGGTTGAGATGGTTGGATGGCATCACTGACTCAATGGAAATGAGTTTGAGCAAACTCTGGGAGGTGGTGAAGGACAGGGAGATCTGGTGTGCTGAGGTCCATGGGGTCACAAAGAGTTGGATGTTACTGAGTGACTGAACAACAACAACCTAGAGTAAAGAAAATAAAAGCAAAAATAAACAAATGGGATCTAATTAAACTTAAAAGCTTTTGCACAGCAAAGGAAACCATAAACAAAATGAAAAGGCAATCTTCGGAATGGGAGAAAATACTTGCCAATGAAGCAATGGATAAGGGGTTAATCTCCAAAATGTACACACAGCTCATGAAGCTCAATAACAAAAAACAAACAAACAAACAAACAAAAACTAAACAACCCAGTCCAAAAAATGGGCAGAAGATCTAAGTAGACATTTCTCCAAACAAGGCATACAGATGGCCTCACTTATGTATTTTCCTTTGAAGCCAACTTAAGCCAATTTGTAAAATGGCAAATTTAAATTAAATAAATATAAGAAATGATGTTTGTACTTCAGGTTTAAACATATTTTCTTTAACTTAATTTGATAATAAAATTATCTGTCAAAAAATTTTAAAATGTCATATTAAATAAAAGATGCTCAATTATCATAAAGTAGACTACATAGCCCAGGAAATCTTGTAACAATAATTAAAGACATATATTTCAAAGTATTGTTACATTTTGTAGGCATGAATGTATCATGAAGGAAAATGTTACAAATTAAATAAATGTAAAATTATTTTTACAAAAAAAGTTTTATATATATTTTGAATACTAAACACTTAGCAAATAGATGATTTGCAAATATTTTCTCCTATTCTGTAGGTTACCTTTTCACTTTGATTATGCACAAACTTTGATGCACCAAAGTTTTTAATTTTGATGAAATCTGATTTTTCTTTTGATGTTCAAGCTGTTGGTGTCATGAACATTACACTCTGTTTTCTTCTAAAATTTTTATGGTTTTAACTCATATTTAGGTTGTTAATGCTTTCCTTCCTTCCATTCTTTTTGTTGTTGTTGTTAATACATTTTGAGTTTATTTTTTATCAGTGTGATGCCGGGGCCTAAATTCATTCTTTTGTATGTGGATATCCTGCAAAGCAGGAGACCTGGGTTCAGTACCTGGGTTGGGAAGATCCTCTGGAGAAGGGAACGCTACCCACTTCTGTATTCTGGCTTGGAGAATTCCACAGGCAGAGGAGCCTGGCGGGTTACAGTCTATGTGGTTGCAAAGAGTCGGACACAACTGAGAGAACTTCACTTTCACTTTCATCCAGTTGTCCCAGCAGCTTTTGTTGAAGAAACTATTCATTTCTCATTGAATGGTCTTGGCACTCTAGTTGAAAATCATTTGGCCGTAGATGTGAGGGTTTATTTCAAGTCTTTCAGTTCCATTACATTGGCCTATATGTCTCTCTCTTATGTCAGTACCACCCTATTTTTATTACTATAGCTTTATAGTAAGTTTTGGAATTGGGAAGTGTGACCTCCAACTTTGTTCTTCTCTTTTAGTATTATTTTGGCTATTCAGGGTCCCTTGAAATTTGACTTAAGAATCAGCTTTTCAGGACCTAAAGTGGGTGCTTTAGTTGCTAGTTCAGTTCAGTTCAGTTCAGTCACTCAGTCATGTCCGACTCTTTGCCACCCCATGAATCGCAGCATGCCAGGCCTCCCTGTCATTCACCAACTCCCGGAGTTCACTCAGACTCACATCCATCGAGTTAGTGATGCCATCCAGCCATCTCATCCTCTGTTGTCCCCTTCTCCTCCTGCCCCCAATCCGTCCCAGCATCAGAGTCTTTTCCAATAAGTCAACTCTTTGCATGAGGTGGCCAAGTACTAGAGTTTCAGCTTTAGCATCATTCCTTCCAAAGAAATCCCAGGGCTGATCTCCTTCAGAATGGACTGGTTGGATCTCCTTGCAGCCCAAGGGACTCTCAAGAGTCTTCTCCAACACCACAGTTCAAAAGCATCAATTCTTCAGGCTCAGCCTTCTTCACAGTCCAACTCTCACATCCATACATGACCACAGGAAAAACCATAGCCTTGACTAGACAGACCTTTGTTGGCAAAGTAATGTCTCTGCTTTTGAATATGCTATCTAGGTTGGTCATAACTATCCTTCCAAGGAGTAAGGATTTTAATTTCATGGCTGCAGTCACCATCTGCAGTGATTTTGGAGCCCAGAAAAATAAAGTCTGACACTGTTTCCACTGTTTCTTCATCTATTTCCCATGAAGTGATGGGACCGGATGCCATGATCTTCATTTTCTGAATGTTGAGCTTTAAGCCAACTTTTTCACTCTCCACTTTCACTTTCATCAAGAGGCTTTTGAGTTCCTCTTCACTTTCTGCCATAAGGGTGGTGTCATCTGCATATCTGAGGTGACTGATATTTCTCCTGGCAATCTTGATTCCAGCTTGTGTTTCTTCCAGTCCAGCGTTTCTCATGATGTACTCTGCATATAAGTTAAATAAGAGGGTGACAATAAATAGCCTTGATGTACTCCTTTTCCTATTTGGAACCAGTCTGTTGTTCCATGTCCAGTTCTAACTGTTGCTTCCTGACCTGCATATAGATTTCTCAAGAGGCAGGTCAGGTGGTCTGGTATTCCCATCTCTTTCAGAATTTTCCAGTTTATTGTGATCCACAGAGTCAAAGGCTTTGGCATAGTCAATAAAGCAGAAATAGATGTTTTTCTGGAACTCTCTTGCTTTTTCCATGATCCAGAGGATGTTGGCAATTCGATCTCTGTTTCCTCTGCCTTTTCTAAAACCAGCTGGAACATCAGGAATTTCACGGTTCATGTATTGCTGAAGCCTGGCTTGGAGAATTTTGAGCATTACTTTACTAGCATGTGAGATGAGTGCAATTGTGTGGTAGTTTGAGCATTCTTTGGCATTGCCTTTCTTTGGGATTGGAATGAAAACTGACCTTTTCCAGTCCTGTGGCCACTGCTGAGGTTTCCAAATTTGCTGGCATATTGAGTGCAACACTTTCACAGCATCATCTTTCAGGATTTGAAATAGCTCAACTGGAATTCCATCACCTCCACTAGCTTTGTTGGTAGTGATGCTTTCTAAGGCCCACTTGACTTCGCATTCCAGGATGTCTGGCTCTAGGTGAGTGACCACACCATTGTGATTACCTGGGTCATGAAGATCTTTTTTGTACAGTTCTTCTGTGTATTCTTGCCATCTCTTCTTAATATCTTCTGCTTCTGTTAGGGCCATACCATTTCTGTCCTTTATCGAGCCCATCTTTGCATGAAATGTTCCCTTGGTATCTCTAATTTTCTTGAAGAGATCTCCTGTCTTTCCCATTCTGTTGTTTTCCTCTATTTCTTTGCATTGATCGCTGAGGAAGGCTTTCTTATCTCTCCTTGCTATTCTTTGGAACTCTGCATGCGGATGCTTATATCTTTCCTTTTCTTCATTGCTAAGTCATATCCAACTTTGCAAACCCATGGACTGTAGCCCGCCAGGCTTCTCTTTCCATGGGATTCTCCAGGTAAGAAAACTGGAGTGGGTTGCCATTTCCTTCTCCAGGGGATAGTCCCGACCCAGGAATTGAACCCCAGTCTCCTGCATTGTAGGCAGATTCTTTACCAAATGAGCTACAAGGGAAACCCCAAGGACCTAAAGTTAGTGGTTTCAAAAAAAGAAAAGGAAAAAGAAAGTATATATACGTATAACTGAGTCACTTTGCTGTACACCTGGAATAAACACAACATTATAAATTAATTATAATTCAATTTTTTAAAATTGAAGTTAAAAAAATGAAAATGTATAAAGATTATCCAAAAAAAAATTTTTTTGAAGGTAGATTAGTCAACTCAGGCTGCCATAACAAAATACCACAGACTGGGTGTCATAACAGTAAGTTATTTCTCACAGTTCTGAGGCTGGAAGCCTGAGTTCTGAGTGCCTGGTCAGATTATAGTGAAAGCCCCTTTCCTGGTTTGTAGATGGCTGCTTTCTCCTTATGTCCTCCAGGACACGGAGACAGAGAGCAAGCTCTCTGGTGACTCTTCTTATAAGGACACCAATCTCATTGTGAAGATCACACCCTTATGACCTCATCTAAACTTAATTCCATCTCAAAGGCCTCATCTCCAAATACCATCCTATGCAGGGGTGGGGAGGGGTTGGGGGGAAGGGGTAGGATTCAACACAGGAATTGGAAGGGGAGTGGGGACACAACTCAGTCCATAGCAAAAGATGTGTGTAGAGCTAAAGGACTCTGTTTAGATGACTGAAAAGCGATCAGGAGGAAAGGGCTTATGGCAGTAGATGATAGACCCTACATCTCCCCCCAGGTGGCACCTGCCAATGCAGGAGACATAAGAGATATGGGTTCAGTCTCTGGGTTGGGAAAATCCCATGGAGGAGGGCTTGGCAACCCACTCTAGTAAGCTTGCCGGGAGAATCCCATGAACAGAGGAGCCTGGGGGCTAGAGTTGGTCCATAAGGTTACAAAGAGTTGGACATGACTGAAGTGATTTAGTATGCATACATGCACATCTCCCCTAGATCTCCCTCTTTTCCTTGCTAGGCCCCTGGCCAGGGGTGAGGTAGGGAACTTAGCCTAAGCTTCTTCCCCCAGACCCTTTTCTCTCTGTCTACATTCTCCACCTGGATAAGCTCATCCCCTCTCACATCCTCAGCTATTACTGTGTGAACAAATTTCGGAACTCATTTGTGTTCTTGATCCTGAGTCCTGCTTCTAAACTTACAATTATATTAAATATTAAAAATTTAACCAATTAGAGATTAAAATTGCTAAAATTGTTGCATTTACTTCCAGTTTTTCCTATGCAAGTTTTGTGATGATTTATGAGCTTTAACAAAGTCACTGGGGAAACAGTGGAAACAGTGACAGACTCTATTTTTGGGGGTTCCAAAATCACTGCAGATAGTGACTGCAGCCATGAAATTAAAAGACGCTTGCTCCTTGGAAGGAAAGTTATGACCAACCGAGACAGCATATTCAAAAGCAGAGACATTACTTTGTCAACAAAGGTCCATCTAGCCAAGGCTATGGTTTTTTCAGTAGTCATGTATGGATGTGAGAGTTGAACTATAAAGAAAGCTGAGCACCAAAGAATTGATGCTTTTGAACTGTGGTGTTGGAGAACTCTTGAGAGTCCCTTGGACTGCAAGGAGATCCAACCAGTCCATCCTAAAGGAGATCAGTTCTGGGTGTTCATTGGAAGGTCTGATGTTGAAGCTGAAACTCCAATACTTTGGCCACTTGATGTGAAGAGCTCACTCATTTGAAAAGACCCTGATGCTGGGAAAGGTGGAGGGCAGGAGGAGAAGGGGATGACAGAGGATAAGATGGCTGGATGGCATCACCGACTCAATGGACATGGGTTTGAGTAGACTCCGGGAGTTGGTGATGGACAGGGAGGCCTGGCATGTTGCGATTCATGGGGTTGCAAAGAGTCGGACACGACTGAGTGACTGAACTGAACTGAGTAGCTTAGTAAATCAGAGAGTTTCCTCTCTCTCTCTCTCTCTCTCATCTCTACCTGTATCTGTATGTGTGTCTCAGATTTACTCTGCATGTACTTGAAGCTACCAGGACACTCATGTTTCAACTCACAACATCATAAATTGCTATTATGAATAACTGACCTTTAAATTTAGCACTTCAGTGAATGGATGGTGATAAAACTGAAGCTGTTCCCCCAAATACTTACGGAAGTCCATTCCATTTAGAAAACAAACAAAAAACCTTTCTTGCACAAAATGTTCCTGGACTCAACCAGGAAAAAAGAAAGGAACCCGCCTTCTTGACATTCCTTAGTGTGACTTTGGATTTTATCTCACACCAAGTACAAGTTCATACTGGAAGCCTTGCAGGCTATCAATAGAACTCTGCTCACCCGCCTTATTTTAAAGCTGAAGCATGTTAAGCCCTCTAAGCCTCTCCTCCTAAGACATACCCTTCATCTCCCAAATTAGTCCCGGTGCCTTTGCTGGATCCTTTCCAAGATTCGGATGGTCTTTTAAGTTTCATGTCCTGCCACACACTATGTGAGAGTTCCATTGCCTTAAAATCTCTTTTAATTTATGAACCGTAACAATTTTCAGTCTCCATATCTTCTCCATGCTTATAGTGTTTATTGCCAACACACAGACATTTTTCTAATTCTGATGACTGTGGGTTACATGGGCAGTAAATATATTTTTAGTAAGAAACTAAAAAACAAACCAAAATTAAACAAATAAACAAGAATATTGAAGTACAGTGTAGCTCAGAGGCCCCTGACCCTGACTTACGGTTTCCCATCCGCAGGTCTTAGCTGGTACTATTTCCTGCAACTGAAGCAGTGTTCAGTCCCACTGTAGTGGTTCCAAAGCTGATGCATTTTGAAAGGATAAACCGAAAGGTGACATCCTTCACAAAGTCTTCTCTAATACTCCTGCTGCATATTATCTCTGACTTTTCTGAATACTTTATATGTATTCCTTGTGTGCCAATTATAATCTAGCTCCTATTGTTCATATTTGTGTGTCTTACTGTTTAAACCAGAGATCTCAACCTGGTAGCCTGTGACCTAAAACCAGTCTGCAAGTTAATTTTGCCTGGCCCACACACTTGTTTCATGTAAAAACTATAAAAAGCATTCAAATCATGAATTTTTGGCTTATCTTGGAAATACTGGGTGCAGGTAGAAACAATCGGCTGGAGCTTGGGGGGCGGGGGAGGGGGGTCACCCAAGTTGCTTCTTAGGCCACTTCACTCGTTTGTATTAAGTACCAAGCCCAGGTGGCATTTCAATTTGCAACACTTAGTCAAAACTTTGGTATTCTTGAGGTAGCATCTTATCTTTATAGTTTGTAACCAGCATTTAGGCTTCCCAGGTGGAGCTAGTGGTAAAGAACCCACCTGCCACTGCAGGAGACACAAGAGACACGGGTTCCATCCCTGGGTGGGGAAGATCCCCTAGAGGAGGGCATGGCAACCCACTCCAGTATTCTTGCCTGGAGAATTCCATGAACAGAAGAGCCTGGCAGTCCATAGGGTCCATAGGGTCGCAAAGAGCCGGACACGACTGAAGCAACTTAGCACGTGCACACAGCTGAACAAAAAATATGTAAACAGATTGACAGGTAAGTCTTCTTTTTTCTTTAAGTAACTTTGAGGTAATGTCAGTGAGATCTGACCAATTTCTCCCATTCCCTTCTTCCATCATAACTAATCTTATCTATCAATAAGTATCCACTCACTTCTTACTAGGCATTGGAAGCTTAGAGATACAAAACAAACAAGTGTGGCACCTTGCCCCTTCTCCGAGGTAACAAGAAACAAGCACAGGAAATAATCTGTGAGCAAGACATCATTGTCATTTCAAGGCAGCACAGCAAGTTTTAACAATAAGACACTGGAGTTGGGTTTTCATCTTGGCTCTGTACTTAGAATCTTCCAGTGTTCAGTCAAGTATCTAACCTGAGCCTTAGTTTCTCAGTCTTTTGCTGGTCCCTTTTCAAGGTCGAGACTGGGACAATAATCACACCTGCCCCATAGAGATACTAACACAAGTGAAGTCCTTGGCATACTGTCTGAACCTGGTAAAAGCCTTACAGGTGGAAAGAGTTACTATGGGCAGCTAAACAATCCAGAATCCTCTATACTACATATGAGAACATATAAGCAGTACACAAAACTCACCAAGCCCTCTCTCCCATATATATAATCTGTATTCTCAGTTAGTCTGCTGTTCTCTACTTAAAAATATATATATATATGTGTGTGTATATATATATGTGTGTGTGTGTGTATATATATATATATATATGGCTGCTTGACATTCAGAGTTTACTCCTATGCATGCTTGCCGGCTTTGTGTGGGTGTGATGGAAGAGACCGGTTTGTCACAATGAATCTTTTCGCACTGTGGACATGTAAAGACCAGCCGTTGGTCTGCAGCTGCAGCTGCTATTTGCAGCACTGGGGCCTCTGTGATGGGATTCTGCAGCTCAGATTTATTTTCTGCCTGCTGCCTTTGTTTGAAAAGACTCTGGTCCTGCTCAGCTGCCCTGACTACTGCTGCTGTCACACATTGCCCTCGTTTTCCTCGCTGGCTGAAGACATGCTTCTTCTCTCTTCTGATGCCCAGAAAATTCAGGGAAGTGACCATCATCATTCAGTAAACATTTCCAGAGCTTCCCTGGTAGCTCAGAGAGTAAAGGATCCGCCTGCAATGCAGGAGACCCGGGTTCAATCCTGGGTTCAATCTCTGGGTCAGGAAGATCCCCTGGAGAAAGGAATGGCTACCCACTCCAGTATTCTTGCCTGGAGAATCCCATGGACAGAGGAGCCTGGCGGGCTCCGTAGGGTTGCAGAGTCAGACATAACTGAGCGACTAACACTTTCACTTTCACACTTTCCAATGTCCCAGGCAATCTGCTAAGCAGTTTACATAAATTATCTCCTTTCACACTCATAAAATGCTACATTCTATCCACATTTTAAGAGAGAAAATTATGGTATAAGGAGGTTGGATAATTTTCCAAAGCTCACAGTTAGGATGGACCCTGTATTTGAAAGAAGGTATGTTTTTTGTAACCCAAGGTCTTAACCATTAAACTGTATTTCCTCAAATAAATTTAGGTGAATAATCTTTCCTTTGAAAACACATGTCTCCTGATCCTGAGATGTTTACTGCTCCCTTAGCATGACGAAGAAGCTGGCAAAGAGGTCCTGTTTAGGCTCAGTCCGTTGATCTCTGTAGTGCCATCTGCAATGCTACTTTTTAAGGGCTCTGGGAAAATGAGGAAAATGCAGTGGTCAACTAGCAAAGTCTGCAAAGGATTGTCATTCATAATGTCTGTCTATTGATTATGATGGGGCAAGTTTGACAGATAAGACTTTCAGTCTTTTACTTCTGACAGATGTAGCAATAGAATGATTTTATGACTTAGGACTACAAGTCAGACAAAGTCATAAACATCATATAAAATATTCCTGAAAGTTACACTAGCCTTAGTTTCCATTAAGTAAAATAGAAAAACTTTTTTATATCTTAAGATTTAGTCCAGCTCAAAGTCTCTTAAGAGGAAAAAAATTTATGTATCTTCAAATTCTGTTAAGTCCTCAGATCTTTAGATATAAATGAGAAACCTAGCTGCATATCTTAAAAGCTAAAGGAACATGAAATGAAAGGAAGTGGTCAGCTGGGTGTGGGGCTGGTCCAGAGTTGCAGATACTTGACAGATACTTGATAGAAAATCAGGTAAAACAGTGGTTACACGGGCAAAGAGGTGGTAGGATAAGATTGATAGTGTTTAAGGGTACAAACTTGTAACAAATACTGAAATAGACATGGGGGATTTAATGTACAGTTTACTGGACACAGACAATAATATTGTACTTTAAGTATGTACTATGATAAATATTATTACAGTGTCAACCATATTAAAAACTATAAATGTTATCAAAGTAACATGATGTATACCTTAAATTCACACTATGTTACATATCAAATTTATCCAATAAAACCATGGTATTAATATCTTCATTTACCATTTGACATGTGTACTGTGCTGTTTAGGAGACAGCCTGGTAATTCCAATTTGAAATATATAATTGAATAACTGATTTAGATCTGTGGTCTTAAGCTGAAATCTCTTAGACTTTATGGGCAATATTAGCATATCTCAGAGAATTTTACTTAATTCATAAAAATAAAATATTTTTAAAATAACCAAGTATATTAAATTTATGAAATTCTGGCCTATTAGAGCAATGTGCTGTTTAGAAAGATAATTTAACTAACCAGATTCATAAATGGAGCAATCTAATTATGCTATCTCCCTAAAAGTGCTGACTAAATTTTGCCAGAGGTAAAAATATAATTATTAGATTTGTAAGCTCAATTAAAAAGCTTTAAAAAAAACCCTAGGTTTATGAATGTATGATTATAATCAATTTAATACCAATTGTTTATTCCAAAGCAAATTCTGAATAATCTTTTCTGTATACAAAAGCTTTCAGCACCACCCTAAACCTTCCTGTCATTCAATTCAACAACAGTCTGGAGATAAACAAGACTCCCATTCCTTCAAGGGACCTCAGTTCAGTTTAGCTTAGCATCCATTTATGGAGTGTGTCCTCTGGGGTTAGCACAATGTTAGCACTGGATATTCAACAATGAAAAGACCCACCATCGGCCCTCAATAGTTTGCTGGGGAGACAGACACAGACACCCACAGTTCACCTTAAAGTTCACTACATTGTGAAACTCAAAGCAGTTGAGGGATGAGCTGATACCTTTCTATACCACCCAGTGGACTAGAACTCATGGTTACTGATGCCATCTTGCCATTGTTGGCTTAGAATGGGGTTTGTTTTTTTTTTAATCTATTTATTTTTAAATTGAAGGATAGTTGCTTTACAGAATTTTGTTGTTTTCTGTCAAACATCAACATGAACCAGCCATAGGTTACATTTGTCCCCTCCTTCTTGAACCTCCCTCCCATCTCCCTCCCCATCCCACCCCTCTGGGTTGACACAGAGCCCCTGTTTGAGCTCCCTGAGCCATACAGCAAATTCCCATTGGCTATCTATTTTACATATGGTAATGTAAGTTTCCATGTTACTCTCCATAAATCTCACCCCCTCTCCTCCCCTCCCCATCACCCTCCATGTCCTAGTATAGTTTATTGGTAAAACCTAGGAACTATTTAAGAGGTCAGACTCCCTTCACTGGTTAAAGAATTTGTTCCCACCAACATAGAAAGACTTCTTGGAGTCAGAGCTGCATTAGCCACACAGCATGACTTGCTTCTCCTATATTCTTTATCAGGATGAATAAACCCATCATTATCCCAATCATCTGAGCCAGAAACTTTGACTCCTCTTTGACCCCACAGTTCTCCAAGATCTATTAAATCTACTTCCACCATAATACTGTGATCATTTCCCTTCTCAGAGACAAGAGAGATTATCATAACTGCACACAGAGATCAAGTCTTTGTTTGTGTATAACTTGCCTCCTGTGACATATTCCCAAGTAGAATATCAACAGAGTCACATCGCAAACTAATTTTGCAGAAATGACCTAAATTTCCAACAGTACTTTTAAAATTCTGCAGTTTGGATACATCTTGGGCTCTCCACACAGAATGCTGGCCATCTCCCTTGAAGTGTGGATCTGTTCTATAATCCCAACTGATGGTGATGGTTTAGTTGCTAAGTCGTGTCCAACTCTTGGGACCCCATGGACTGTAGCCTTCCAGGCTCCTCTGTCCATGGGATTCTCCAGGCAAAAATACTGGAGTGGATTGCCATTCTCTTCTCCAGGGGATCTTCCTGACCCAGGAATTGAACCCAGGTCTCCTGCATTGCAGGCAGATTCTTTACCAACTGAGCTACAAGGGAAGCCAATTAGGGAATTTAAAATTTTCTCCAGAAATGTCTCAAAGACAGAAGAGTTTCAGGCATGCTATCTAAGAGCCTCTTAGATGAAGAACTTTCAAACAGAGCTTCTTCTGACCCTCATGTGCTGTCTGAACCTCACAGGCTAACACAACAAAGCAAATATTTTAAAACTGAAACCAGAAGAACCAGCTTGAAAAAAATGCATGGCATCATTTACAGAAGCTGATTATGACCCAGCAATTTCACTCCTAGCAACTCAATAGAAATACAGTCACATGAGATAAATAACAGCAATATTCATAACATAAGAAAAACTGGAAATAATCCAATTGTTCAACACTATAATGGATAAATTGTGACATACTCACACAACAGAATATTAGATAGGAATGGGAATAAATAATATGGATGAATCTCACAAACTTAATGCTAAACAAAAGCTACTGGATACATAGAGAACACATATATACTTCCATCTTGCGAAGACCAGAATAGGTAAAAATAATAACCTATGCCATTAAAAGTTGTAATATTCTGCATCTCAGTCAACCTGCCTACACAATTGAGCCTGTATGATAGATCATTATACCTATAGAATGGAGATTCATTATAATATTCTTTAAAAACTTGGGTAATAAAATGCAAAAACAGGAGAAAAACATCTTCTCATCCATCTCATGTTAATTTTAAAGAGTCTACTGTGAAGGAACAAATTCATCTTTTCTACTTTCCTCCCAGTGTGAAATCTTTGGAATGTGATTCAGTAAAATTCCCTTTATCTGATATGACAAGATGGTGGGTTAGTCAAAAAAAGATCTGATAATTTTTGAAAATGGTATGTACCAATATTTTAATATAAATTCTCTAAGTGCATTCAATCATCAACCTTTTGATGTATGACCAAGTCTTTTTTCCTTATTAGTTAGACTGATTAGAGATTCTTATCATTATTACATAAATGATATTCATATGACTGCCAATATTTGTTTTTCAAAAGCAGAGCCAAAATTTAAGGTCATTTAAAAGTCAAATTGTGCCTAAATTGCTTCTAGATTTTTACCATTTTCTAAGTCTGTTATAGTTAGTTGTTTTATCACAACTACTTTTTTTCTTTGCAATGTGAATTTACTTATGTATCCAACCTAGTTTTCATAGAAATAACTCTTCATATTCATATTTCATCTGTTTACTTAATATTTAATTAAATTCCAATAACAAGAATAACTGGCATTAACAGGTTTGGGAACAAATAATACTCTTGATAAGTCTATAACTCAGCTGGTAAAAGAAGTAAGCCTGTGTGCTTAAGAGTATTTCAGGGTGCTTGGGGCATGGGTCAGTATGTTTTTTTAGAGAGAGAGGTGGTTAATTTTTCCAGTCAGTTAAGTGGAGGTGGATAAAGACAGTTAAGATAATAATACCTGTTATTTCTTGGCTACTAATTCTGAATCAAATGCTATGCTGAGCATTTTGCATACATGATTTCATTTAATCCTTATATTCTGTATTCATTATTCCATTTAATTCTTATAATATCCCTGAAAATTAATATCATCATTTCACAGATAAGGAAAACAAACTTCAGAGAAATTGAATAATTTGATCTAATATTTAAATATTCAGCATGTACAAGAGTCAGAATTTGAATCTGGTTGGTCTCTGACCACCCTAACTCCCATGGTGTATTGCTTCTCATGCTGACAAAAGCTGGGAAGAAATGTTAAGATGTTTTCCCATTACCTAAAGCGAGAGGACTATGTTTGATCAGAAACGTTCTTCACTTGAAAGTTTCACAGGCTCAAGTCATCTTTAGAGATTACTAAATAGAGTATAAGACAAGATCCTGGAGGAAGCCAACTGTCTGGGTTCATCCTTTCTAAGGAAACTGTCTCTGAAAGGAGAAAAATATCTTGGCAAGCATGATATAATAAATAGTAGCTATGAGGCACCCTGGGCCAGAAAAGCTTACTTTCTTTAAATAATTTCTGTGGGTATCTTTGGACCTTCCCATAAGTCACATTCTCTTCTCTCCCCAGCTTGGTTATATCATTAGCACAGTCCAGTTGCCTCCTCCTAAGAAAGGGAGGAAAAAACTTCAAATTTTAACCAGATGCTTGTAAGTTTTTCAGAGAATGTGAAATGGAAAATTTATTTTAGATTTAGATAGGTAGTTTGTGGGGCTTCCCAGCTGGCGCTAGTGGTAAAGAACCCATCTGCCAAAGCAGGAGACATAAGAGATGTGGTTCAATCCCTGGGTCCAAAAGATCCCCTGGAGGAGGGCAAGGCAACTCACTCCAGTATTGTTGCCTGGAGAATTCCATGGACAGAAGGGCCCGGTGGGCTACAGTCCATAGGGTCTCAAAGAGCTGGACCCAACTGAAGCAACTTGACCCACAGAAGGCAGGTAGTTTGCTAACCCTGACAGACGTCAAACTCTCCTGTTCAGTTCAGTTCAGTTCAGTCGCTCAGTCGTGTCCGACTCTTTGCGACCCCATGAATCGCAGCATGCCAGGCCTCCCTGTCCATCACCAATTCCCGGAGTTCACTCAGACTCACGTCCATCGAGTCAGTGATGCCATCCAACCATCTCATCCTCTGTCGTCCCCTTCTCTTCCTGCCCCCAATCCCTCCTAGCATCAGGGTCTTTTCCAATGAGTCAACTCTTCGGACTGTGAAAAAATGCCCATATTAGGGCTTTCACTGCCTTGTCCAGACCCACATTCAGATTTAATTGGGGTGGATGGGACAGGGCTAGGAGTCAGTCCTTTTTTTTTTTTTTTTTTTAATTAATGTTTCCCCCAGTGGTTAATATGTGCAGCCAAGATTGTAACCACAGGTCTCAATAGTCAGACTTTCAAGGACCTAATGGTGTAGTTGATTGATTCAGAGGAAGGATGTCTGCAGGCATCGCTGACCTGATACAATGGAAGTATTTCTGAAAGGTCACTGGGCTAGAGCACTCCCCTCACTCCTTATAATTTCAAAAGGCTAATTTTTTCATTTGTGGTGGTTTGTTGATGCTTCAGCTTCTTTGTCAAGTAGCTTTTTGACCTAATAACCATCACTAAATCCACCAAGAAAGAGTATATAAAAGGAATCTTTTAATGAACAGTTTTGTGATTATTTTTAGAAAGCTTAATACTGAGCTGAGTATGCTAAGTCGCTTCAGTAGTGTCCGACTCTGTGTGACCCCATAGACGGCAGCCCACCAGGCTCCCCCGTCCCTGGGATTCTCCAGGCAAGAACACTGGAGTGGGTTGCCACTTCCTTCTCCAGTGCATGAAAGTGAAAAGTGAAAGTGAAGCTGCTCAGTCCTGTCCGACTTCTAGCGACCCCATGGACTGCAGCCTACCAGGCTCCTCCGTCCATGGCATTTTCCAGGCAAGAGTACTGGAGTGGGGTGCCATTGCCTTCTCCGAGCTGAGTATAAAAGGCTATATTCTGTTCATGTCACATTTTTTTAAAAAAGTGTTCTTCCCCATTTCATACCAAAGTTATCACTTACTTTTCCTTTAAAAACTCAAGTTAGGCTAAGATGGGATTTTGATGTATCAGACTTAGACTGCACAGGAGTGTTTAAAAACACAATGTTGTCACCCATAAAGAATGTTACATGAATATTGGAGCAAATAATTTTACATTTTATCATTTTCAAGTTGAAAATTCCCTACTTTTTTTTTCCCTTGAATGTCATTACCAGGATATTCCCAGGGAAGAGGCATCAACCTAATGATGTGTTCAGCTAACTTAGAACAGAACACTTCTTGGTATTTTACTGGGTCATTTCACCTAATCGTTAATGAAATATTCTATCAGAAAAGAACCTAGCTTTACATTCTCTATCTGGATTTGAAAGGGAAAAGGGAAGAGGGGAGGAAGAAGATCTGGGTGTATTTTTAAGGACTAAAATTTTGCAAGTTATGGTGACAATCAGTAAATTCTGTATGTCATAGTGCAAAATTGTCCCCAGAGGGCTCAATGTGGAATTTTTATAGTACTCAAGGTACAATTAGTCAAATGCATCATAATTCCTAATTTTCTTCTCCTACCAAACCCAAAACTCATCTTTCTTATTTTTCTGAAAAAACCCATGTGTTTGAATCATTTTTCAGGAGAGACAGGAACTCTGTTGAGACATTTCCATATTTATAGAACCAGCAAAATCATGAATTTCCAGTTCTGTCCTATATTTCTCTTAAAGGTTTATTCAAGGTCATCCTAATGTATTTTTTGGTGGGGAAAATATTTACAGCTGTTCTGATCAAAATGTTTAAGAAAGTAAAATGTTAAACTTTTACCCTGAGCTTTCTGGATATATTTTAAAGAAAATTGACACCTACCCCAAAACAAAATTACATGTCATCACAGTTTTTAAAATTACAGTTTGCTGTTCCTTTCTCCCTGGCCATTTTAAACATGTATATTTATAGGTTTGATGAAATGGATACTTTGTGTATATTTGAACCATCAACTCTATGTACTTAAGGAGATTTGTAGAGTCACTTTCCTAAGCATAATCGACTGAAATCACTCTCAACATGACCCCTCCATCCCCTTGCAACTCTGTGTTCCCCTCTACAATTTGAGTAAATCTGATCAACACAGGAGTCTGACATTTTCTAAGAGAAACAGGCAGTTCTGCAGATTTAGAAAACATTTTCTCCTCCAAAATTTCCCAGTTTCTAAAGACAAAGAAATAGACACTGGTTGAGAGGCCCTCCTATGGGGGAAGATTCTTCATCCCAAAATAAACTCTTCCTGCTCAAGTTAGAGCCTCAGGCTTAAAGTCTCAGCGTCCTGGAACCAGAACAATACAAACATGGGATAAGCGGAGTGAGACGGGGCATTTGTACGTGATGTGATCATTGCTTTGTTAGTCCAGGCACAGTGTCACGCTGGGAATGTGCTGAAGTTCGGGGGGATTTTAGTCAAGATAAAGAAAGACTAGGTGCCATCTACTGGTGAGGAACCTGAATTTTTTTCCAATTTTCCAACAAAATTGAGCCTCTTTTCAGACAATGCAGTGTACAGGTTACACACATCATTGTCCCATGGTCATGATAAGCTGACTGTCTAACCCATTCCCCAACCTGATTTAGCAACTTCCATTTCTAGTTCCAAATGCTCACAAGATGGTAAAGATAATGTAAAGAGATGCTTACTATGGCACTGTTTGCAATTACTAAGAACATGAGCCAAATGCCCAGTAATCAGAGTCTGATTAAATATATACTACACAACAAAATGTCACTACAAAGGAGCTGATAGCCATCCAAAAATAAAGAAGTATGTATGTGTGTATGTGTGGGTGTGGGCTGATATGTCAGAGATATGTCGAGAAGTAAGCAAGTTGTAGGACAGTATTATAATATGATCCTGTTTTGTAAATAATATTGTAATATTTAATAATAACATGGGGGATTGCTCACTTAAATATTAACAGTTTTCAGTCACTGTTACTGTTACAGTAAAGTAGTAACACACACCTACTGTTTGTTAGATACATGGAAACCAGCACAAATGATTTTTAAAAGCAAATGAAAAATTTTTAAGTTTTAGTTATGTAACATTTTAATATTGAAATGTTATACGTTTTTAAAAGAAAAATTGTCACAACCATTCTAAAACAAAAAATTTTGGTTTATATATGCACTTCCTTTCCTAGGAATTTATTCTACAGAAAACAACCACACAAAATAGCAAAGATTGTATAAAATCACATAGATATAGAGAAAATATAGAAATGCTATAGAAATGAAAAGGGGAAGTATTCCACACTATATACAAAAGAAAAAAAAATCACCTACCACCTACAATTCCATTATCCAAGTGTTTGATGTTATTGGTTTTTGTTCTTCCTTTTGGTGTCAATTTCGCACTGTTCTGTTCACATATGTATTTTATGTACTGCTTTTTGTAATGTTTCCCTTTGCAAAACTTTAGAAGATCCTAGTTTTAAAGGCACGCTTTTTTTCATTTCCTGGCTGCATCTTGAGATAATGTAAAACAAAACACTTCCTGTTTTACCCTCCCATCTCAACCCCTTCTCTTTGTTAACCTAGTTTAGGTATTGTTTTCATGCTGTCACCAAGGCTAAAACACCAGCATCTTCCAAAATAGAGACTAAGGAAATGATCAGATTTCTTTAACGCTCAACTCGGCACAGTAACTTGGCTGGGGGAATAAATATATGCTGACCAGTGGCAAACACTGTTCCTTGAATAAGGACTGGTGGAAAACTTCACAATCCTTGCAAAACCTGACGAACGAAGAAAATAAGATCCTCTGGTGAAATGAAAGCAAATGGGAAGATGGGCTTAATCTGATTCAAATCTGAGTGAAGAACAGTATTAGTCACTAGGAAAACTTATTTAGAAGAGAAGTGCTCGATAAGTCCAGCTTATGTACTTTTCTCTTTAACTGACAGGGAGACTCCTAGTGGATTTGGAGAAGCAAAAAGAAGGGGTTTATGCAACTCTGTGTGTTGACGGAAAATTTTATTCAAGTGCCTGGCTTGCCTAAGAAAGGAGGAAAGAACGGTTGGGGTGACAATGATGACAGGTCAAAGGCTTGAGGCTTTAGCTACGTGAGGCCCTACTGTATTACACTCAGGGTTATTTTGGGATGGTCACAAGAGTACTTGAACCCTGAACAAAGAACTCCTCCTTGCCTTATCCTATTGCAGATGGGAGTAAAGTGTTTAAGTGCCCCAAATCTGAAGCAACTGTGAAACCCCAACCAAAAGGTTAGTGAATGGGAGTCTCTTTCATTCTCTTGGGGCTGCCTTTCTCCTTAAAAACCATTGCATTCACATACCTAGGGTTAGCCCTGTTTTCCCCATAATATTTATAACAGTCTGCTAAAAAGAACACTTAATAGTACTGATGAAACACGAGTGGGTATCTGATATAGCTGGTGACAGGTACAGTAAAAAAAAAAAAAAAAAAATCATAGTGACTCTGGTTACACTTGGTTTTAGCCAACTTTGTCCCGATAACACTTCCCTGGGTACTGCTGGGAGTTGAATTTAGAAAAGGAAAAAATAGCAGAACCAAGAATCTATGATCAAAGTCAATTTTCCTTGTAGATAAGCAACTCAGAAAGATCAAGCCTTCAAGCCTCTCTCATTGACAGATACAGGAGAATAAGTTTTAAATAATAATACAGACAATATATACAAAAACACTTTAAAAAGAATAAACAAGTCACACTATAGTTAGTTGGATAATATTAACTTCCCTCCAAGTTCAACACTACTCAGTATCTTCTCTGGAAAGTATCTCTGTGATCAGTAAAGGCATCGGTCACAAGCCCTGTGTTAAATTAGTGCCAGCTAAGTGAAGCCTTTCATCTCTTCCTTCCATTAGCCCGCATTTGACAAAGACCCCAGATGAGTAAGAATCTTTCATCTCAGCAACAGACTTCCAGGACAGTTATAAATATAGGCTTACTCGTGGGGTGAGGTTTTAACTTCTGATATACAAAGTGTTAATGGTTTCAGTGACTACCTGGCCAAAGCTCTGCAGTAACTCTATTTGCTTGTGATATATTATGATTGTATTATCCAAGTTAATAACTACTCAGCCAAATGAAAGTTTCTCCAAGCTTTTGTGCTTTCTTTCCTCATCCCATTCAGATTTAATTATAATGTTCAAAATCTAGTTCATCAAAAAATTTAATATAAGATGACCATTCACAACTCTCCATCTCCAGCAGGCAATGTAATATTACTGGTTACTCTTCATCAAGTACAACAATTCTATGTGGTAGGTAGAGTGATTGTCTTCATTTCATAGATGAAGAAACTCATGAATAGAGGTTTCAGTACTTGGCCCTCCACCACAGCTATGACATGGGCTTCCCTTGTGGTTCAGCTGATAAAGAATCTGCCTGCAATGTGGGAGACCTGGGTTTGATCCCTGGGTTGGGAAAATCCCCTGGAGACGGGAAAGGCTACCCACTTCAATGTTCTGGCCTGGAGAATTCTATGGACTGTATAGTCCTTGGGGTTGCAAAGAATCGGACTCGAGTGACCGCCTTTCACTCACTTCACTTACAGCTATGACATGGTAGAGATGAGATCTGACTCTAGATTTTCAGGCTCCCAGCCCGTATTCTGAACCTTGGAGAAAACATAAGCTAAATAACACTCTCAGTCTCTCATTTTATCTTCCCAATTACCTTACATAACCATGGATAGAATCCATTTGTCAACAGTTCAAATTCTACCACACTAGGAACATCCAATATCAATAGAGTCAAAAGATATTTTAAGTTACAATCAGATGGTTGGGTCACTCCATCTCTCCATCCTGGCAAACCCATCTGTTGTTACTCCTTTCGCGTGCCTTTCCACTCCTAATTTGGTTTTCCTCTTACGTTTGACTTTGACACATTCTTTCCTGCAGGTTGCCAAACATCCTTGTGATGAGACCAAAAAAAAAAAAAAAAGTCCTGTAAAAGTATCCATAATTTTCCTTTCCTCTCTGTCATGTCAAGAAAAATTCTCCTCCTCTCCAAAGCAGAAGAATTCTTGCTTGGTAAAAGAAAAGCTAGGTCAATTAAAAGATAAGGAAACTGGGGCAGAGAGATCATTTCCCCCGAAGTTTGTTCTACTCTAAAGGATAGTGCCAAGATTCTAAATCTAAATACCATAGGAATTATATTTTATTAATGCTTGTACACCCATATCATGATGCTAAGTAAATATTAGGTGCTTGGTCAAAATTTGTTATATGAATGAAATGAATAGAAAGGAAAAGAGAGAAAGAAAGAAAGGAAATTGATATCAAGTGGTGTATATTACTATGTTTGAGTTCATGGAAGGCAGAGACAAAATTAGGTGAAATTATTTTCACAGTTCTTTTTGTGCTTCCTGTAACTAGCAGCCTCTAGGTGACATCTGAATGTGTCCTAGGTTTATACTTACGTCTGTGTTAGAATTGGTTGTGCAATACTGAGGTGCTGAATTAAACTGTCCTTGAATATCACTGAATAAGCAGTTCTCTTCCTGTGTTTTCATTTCCCATGTATTTTGTCAACCAACAGACTTGGATGCCCACTCTTTACGACTGACAGCACAGCGTGGAAGAGAAACAACAAAAATGGGTAGGGATGCCATTATAGTTGAGGGTGTCAAATTATAGAGCCAAAGACTTACAGCATAGGATGGATGGACATGGGTTTGGGTGGACTCTGGGAGTTGGTGATGGACAGGGAGGCCTGGCGTGCTGCGGTTCATGGGGTCGCAAAGAGTCGGACACGACTGAGCGACTGAACTGAACTGAACTCTCCTTTCTTGCCAGTTTCTTTTCCATTAAATGTTGATCCCAGGAATTTCATATTTTAAAATGATATCCAATAAAAGAAACATCTTGGACCTTTTAGAAAGTATATTCTTAGAAACATTATGTAACATAAATTGCTGTTATAAAATGTCATGGCTTAAAAGTGAGAGAATGCATTTGTTTCATGGCATCTAGTCCCATCATTTCATGGGAAATAGATGGGGAAACAGTGGAAACAGTTGCTGACTTTATTTTTCTGGGCTCCAAAATCACTGCAGATGGTGATTGCAGCCATGAAATTAAAAGACGCTTACTCCTTGGAAGGAAAGTTATGACCAACCTAGACAGCATATTAAAATGCAGAGACATTACTTTGCCAACAAAGGTCCAACTAGTCAAGGCAATGGTTTTTCCAGTGGTCATGTATGGATGTGAGAGTTGGACTATAAAGAAAGCTGAGCACAGAAGAATTGATGCTTTTGAACTATGGTGTTGGAGAAGACTCTTGAGAGTCCCTTGGACTGTAAGGAGATCCAACCAGTCCATCCTAAAGGAGATTAGTCCTGGGTGTTCATTGGAAGGACTGATGTTGAAGCTGAAACTCCAATATTTTGGCCACCTGTTGCAAAGAGCTGACTCATTTGAGAAGACCTTGATGCTGGGAAAGATTGAGGGCAGGAGGAGAAGGGGACAATAGAGGATGAGATGGTTGGATGGCATCACTGACTCAATGGAGATGGGTTTGGGTGGACTCTGGAAGTTGGTAATGGACAGGGAGGCCTGGCGTGCTGCAGTTCATGGGATCTCAAAGAGTCAGACATGACTGAGTGGCTGAACTGTATGGAACTGAGGATGGTAGGTGCTCTGGTGGAGAAATGTACTCAGTGCTGGGGACAGGGGACAGGGATTCTTTTTTTTGCAGAAAAAGCAAGAAGATGATCAGGGAAATGGTTACAGAGGAACATGCAGGGTGTGAAGGACGTTCCCAACAGAGAAAATAGCTTGGGCAAGGGTGTAGCAGCATGCACATCATGCTGTGTTCAGGGAATGGCAAGAGGGCTTAGTAGAGCAAGGGTGCATGGCAGGGTCCTGCCTGGTGCCAGGAGCGGAGACTAACCAGGAAGCTGAGACAGATTTGGAGGGGCCTTATCTGCCCTGCTAAGGAACTTGGGTTACTTCTTCTGTTTTACTTTATTTATTTTTGGTGTGACACCACATGGCCTGCAGGATCTTAGTTCCCCTACCAGGGGAAGCATGGATTCTTAACTACTGGGCCACCAGGGAAGTCCCTCTTCTTCTAGCATTTTAAACCAGGCTTAGTTTTCCTGACTAAGTACACAGTGTCTGTATGTTCCCTGCTCTCCGATTTCTGTCTAAGTGAATCTGATCCAAACGTGTCTGCCAGCCTGGACCTTGGTCTTTCTGGTAAGTCATCCTAGAAGAGTCCATATCTTGGTAAGACTGCAACTGCCAGCCACAAGCTTGATAAGCAGCCCAGGGACCATGGGGACATTCTGGGATGCCTGTGTGAAGTAGTATGAGGAGAGGCATAATAAACATTTGTCCTAAGCACACCAGAAAACATTATTCTTTTTGTCAAAGAATAGCCTGCTAAGTAATATTGTTTGTTGGATTTGCTTTCAATATTATTGAAATATATATATTCAAATAATATATTTGTTTTCAATATTTAAGTTACTACATGATTAAACTTCAAAATGAAAGATCAATAAAATTAAAAAGGCAAATGATTTCACGTTAAAATACCAACCACTAACATTTACAAAATTTTTGTGGTTGGTATTTTAACATGGAATCATTTGCCTCTTTAATTTTATTCATTGTGTAAATAATTTTTACATAATATAAAACATACATGTCCCATTCCACTTTTTCACTTAGCAGTGTCTCATATAGAGTTCTTCATTCATTTATTTATTCACTCATTCACTTTAGAAATATTAAGTAGTAGTAGTAATCACATGCTGTGCATGTCTCAGCTAGTCCTCAGAGCAAATCTGAATTAGATACTATTGTTATCCCCATTCCAAAAGGAAGAAACTAAAGCTCAAGGATGGTAAGTGACATGCTTAAAGTCACACAACCAGCAAGCAATAGAGCCAGAACTCAAACAGACCCAACAGATATTAATACTTAGTTCCGGCCTTTACTATTCAATTACAATATACTTAGTAACTTATGGTTTGCTTAATGACTCTCTAATCTGAGGCCATGTGAGTTTTCTATAGGGTTTCTGAAGAAAAATTTGTGTCATTGTTTTTTTAAAGACTTTCAGAGAGAGGGGAAAGGTAGCTATTTCTTTGGGATATATTCCCATTTTGAGTATCATCTATTTAAGGCCCCTTGTTTATTCTGTTCTGATCCTTTCCACAGTGATTCCACTGATTCTCAAGGCTCCCAGTTATCTGTTGACATATCTGCTAGTTCCATCAGCACTGAGGGTTTTTTCTTCACAGTCTGTTTGATTTTCTTTTTAAACTTCAAAAAGAAAAAAAATTCCTGCACTTTGCCATAAGCCGAACAATATAATGGAAAAACAAGCATTTATGTCCACAGTGACCCTTCCACTACAAATCTCACCATGGCCCCCCGCCCAATCTCAAGTAACAGCTGAAGGGTATTCTTCCATATTTTTGTTCTCTATCTCATACAATTATATTTGTTCGTATGCAAAACTTTTATTTTTCTTTTACTCAGATGAGTGAAATACATACAGTACAATTTGTTAATTTCTCTCACTGTGTCATGACTCTTACACAAGTCAATACATACAACACTAATTTCATTAATTATACATACATACATTCATCAATTCATACAACACATTTCATTACTTTTACTAGTATGACTATATCACAAATTTTCATTTTTTCCCCCATTTTAATGAAATTGATATTTTTGTTTAAACAATGCTACATAAACATCCTTTTATAAATATGCTTATATTCTGGTGCTATAATTTATTCAGGAGAGACTCCAGAAAGAACAAAAGGATACACATGTTTTGTAATCTGAATGTATGTTACTACATTTCTTTCCCCAAATGTAAGTCAAATTTCTAACAGCAATGTATGACAAGGTCCCTTTCCCCATATCTTTGTCAAAACTGAATATCATTAATCTTCCAAATATTTCCACAAATATTTCCCTGCAAATAGTATCTCATTATTTTCATATGCATTTTCCTGATTACCAATGAGGTGGAATGTCTTTTTATATATTTATTATGCTAATTAGCTCTCTAGGAAATTTTTCTCTACTATGAATCCATTTTTTATAAATACTTTATAATATATTGCTGTATTTAAAAATTCATGCAAGAAAATAACAATCTTTATAAATTGATAAAATGTTTATTTCAGATGGAGAGAGGAGTTCTATAGAGGGTTTGATTGTGTGGTGTTTCTATTTATTATTTTTAATTTTTTGTTAATAGATCTCATTGCTACAAATGCACACACACTCACACACACACATATATACATACTGCGTTGTTCCTGTCTTATTCCCTTCATATTTGCTCTTCACTCTTCTTTTCTCTATAGCAAACCTTGTAGTTCCACCCATGTCCCCTGGGCACCAGCCATTCCAGTATATCCCTGCAGGCATCATCTTCCCCAAGAGCCTTTCCCCATGCCCCCTCCCCTGGGTCTCCCCTCCTCCCCAGAGGCAGGCAAAAGGATGGGAGTTGGAGGATAATGGCCTTAGCTTTCTTCTCTCTGGGAGAGAAGGATGATTTTGAGATGCCTTTGATATGTCTCCCAGATTTCCCTAGTAGGACAGTCTTGGGTGCCCATTCACATGCCCATTTATTGACTCCCCCATCTCTCTTCCCACCTCTTTATTAGTGCTTCCTTTGGGAATATCTACTTTTAGTCAGGCATGCTGTGAACTGCTGATAGACTCTGGTGATCAAGACGCCTGGAGTTCCTCCCCATGTGAATTTAGTCTTATGGTTTTTCCATTTCTTTGCTTCTGTGTTGGTTGACAAGTGTTAGTACGGAAAGCAAATGCTGCAGAGCCCAACATGATC
Organism: Bubalus bubalis; assembly: GCF_019923935.1. Taxonomy (NCBI): domain Eukaryota; kingdom Metazoa; phylum Chordata; class Mammalia; order Artiodactyla; family Bovidae; genus Bubalus; species Bubalus bubalis. The sequence continues at coordinate 54,749,215 of NC_059160.1, forward strand.
CTTAAGGAGGTCTAATATTCAGATGGTGTTAGAACGAACTCAGAGGGGCAAACAACTTGGAATCTGCTCTTTTTCTCTTTCTAGGAGTCTGGCATGAATGTGTTTAAATTGACACATTTCTGTCATCGATCCCAAGTGTTTACATTCCCTACCCCCACTTACTTCATTTACGTCTCCTGATTGGGAACCCAACTCTACTGATATGTAAATTCCGAGTCATAGGAGATCTGAGGGTACAATGTTGATCTTGAAATCACATCCTGTTTGAGGGATTGCAAGGCCTCCCCTCTACACACACACATACATTACCTCTTGCAAACTTCAGAGAACTTTCCTTTGGATATGTGGGTTGCTATGGTGATGAGAGCAGTGGAAGTGAGAGGCACTTACAGAAATGACTGTAAATGAGGCTTAAATAACTTTCAAGAACATTTTCCTAACTCAGTCTTAGTCAAGAGCATTGCTGGGTTCCCTTGGCCTGTGGCAAATACGTTTCTATGCTCGTTCACTGAGTAGCTTCAATTGCCAAGTGATTGGTGTATATACAGTGGGGAACACAGATACAAAACCTGCCTCTTGGGAGTTAAGGGTGAAAGAAAGCACCTTAACTAGCAAGTAGACACATAAGTAGAAAAATGGTATCAAGAAAAGAATAGGGGCTATAAGCAGAATTATATCTTGGATTTGTTATTTATTTACATATTTGTGATAACACAAAAGGGAAAAAACAGGGAGAGCCTACTTTGGTTTGGGGCAGGAGGCTCTTTAAAGAAGTATTGGTAAACTAAGTTCAGAAAAATGAGTAAGAGACTGAGCCACAACTGAGGGTGGAAAGGGAGGACTGTTTCAGGCAGAGAAACAGCACTGCAAAGGTCATGAAGTGGGAGAGACCATGTTATATCCCGGTACTGAGAACACAGTGAGAGTGGGGTGATGGTGTTGGTGTTAGAAGAGGTGCACTCATGGCTTCATACCACATCTATTAGTAGGTCTGTCCCTAGAAGATATAGTCAAAGCTATGGTTTTTCCAGTAGTCATGTATGCATATTAGAGCTGGACCATAAAGAGGGCTGAGTGCCAAAGAGTTATTTCTTCAACTTGTGGTGTGGAGAAGACTCTTGAGAATCCCTTAGACTGCAAGGAGATTAAACAGTCAATCCTAAAGGAAATCAACCCTGAATATTCATTGGAAGGACTGATGCTGAAGCTAAGCTCCAGTACTTTGGCCACTTGATGAGGAGAACTGACTCAATGGAAAAGACCCTGATACTGGGAAAGATTGAGGGCAGGAGGAGAAGAGGGTAGCAGAGGATGAGATGGTCGGATGGCATCACTGACTCAACGGACAGGAGTTTGAGCAAACTCTGGGAGATAGTGGAAGGACAGAGGAGCCTGGAGTGCTGCAGTCCATGGGATCCCAAAGAGTTGGACTCAACTTATTGACTAAACAACAATAACCCTAGAAGATCATTACTTCACTCCTAGAAGAAGAGTCTCTTCAACTTGACTTCTATGTTTCAACCTCCCTCTCCAAACTATGTACCAAAATTGAGAACTGGATCACCTGTTTGGATAAAGATGCACCAGCTTTTGGGCAGAGACAATTAATTACCAGGAAGGAATAAAAATGAAGTACATTTCAGGATTCACATTAAACCTTGAGGAGCATATCCCTGTGTTGACATGTGAGAGCATTTGCCAGGTGCACCCACATAGATTTTCTGTGCTTCCTGAAACACTTCCTTCCTTTGGCTCCCATAACTCAAGCCTCTCCTGTTTTCCTCCTACCTTAACACTGTCTCCTCTTTCTCCTTTGCAGGCTCATCACTGTCCACTGGGCTTTGGAATTATGGAGTCTCTCAAAGCCAGTTAATGCTTAGTCATCCTCCAAATCTTATCTTAAGCATCATTTCCTTAGGCTTCCCTGGTGGCTCAGATGGTAAAGCGTCTGCCTGCAATGTGGGAGACCCAGGTTCAATCCCTGGGTCAGGAAGATCCCCTGGAGAAGGAAATGGCAACCCACTCCAGTACTCTTGCCTGGAAAATTCCATGAACAGAGGAGCCTGGTAGGCTACAGCCCATGGGGTCACAAAGAGTCAGACATGACTGAGTGACTTCCCTTTCCTTGGGGAAGCCTCTCCTGGTCTCCTTGACTAACCAAACCCCCTTGGTATGTACAAATGGTGTGTCCCCCTACCCTGAATTTATATCTTGAAGCCCTCCCCTCCAGTGTGATGGTGTTTGGAGATAGGCCCTTTGGGAGATAATAGATTTAGATGAAGTCATGAGAGTAGGGATCTCATGATGGGATTAGTATCCTTATCTGAAGAGGAAGAGGGACTAGAGCTCTCTGTCTGCCTGTGAGGATGTGAAGAAGGAGGCCATTTGTAAGCTAGGAAGAGAGCTCTCACCAGAACCCATCTATCCTGGCACCCTAATCTTGGCCTTCTAACCTCCAAACTGATAGAAAATAAAACCATTGTTTAAGCCACTCACATGGTATTTTACTGAGGGAGCCTAAGCTAATAAACCCACTCTGACAGATATTCATAGAACCATGTTCCTGTTCTTCAACAGTTCTTAGAGAGTCATGATTTTAGATTAATTGGTTTGACTAAAGAATTTTATGTTAATAGGTATGACTAAAGAATTTTAAATTAGCTGGTATGTGTGTATTAAAGAATTTATCCCCAGAAATTCAGCACCATAAGCACAAAGTCTCTTGTCTCCTCAGGCTTATCAGGAGAACCAGTTTCATGTAGAGGGCTCAGGGCCCCGTGTTCAGATGGGCTCCATGCCTGGTTTAATAGTCTGCTGTTGCCATGTTGAATCTTAATAATTTTTGAACAAGGGGATGTGCATTTTTTCCCCTTTGGCTCCATAGATTATATAATCAGTTCTGCTTATCATTATATCCCATCTAGCAGTGTCTGGCACATAGTAGAGTCTCAGTAAGTATCAGCTGAATGACTAACTGACTGTCTATGAAGTGTCCAGAACTGTGAATGGTGTCTGGGTCTATCTGACCCCAAAGCCCAGGCACTTTCTGCCTCGCCATAGACCACTATTTACACTCAGATATGAGGCTGGGTTTGACTAAATCTGCTCAGGGACCTTCCTCCCTCACTCATTGCTCCAAATTATTTGCTCCTGGGGCATCTCTGGGGTAGTGTTGCAGTGGCAGCATTCTCTGGCATAAACATGCTTCTGAGTCATAGAGCAATGCCATCTCGAGGGGCCCGGACAGCTGCAGCTGTCAGGCATCTGTGAGTTACTTTGAGATGGCATGAAAAATATCTCCTGATTGGTTAAATCTGCCTTACGTCCTGCCCCCCAGATCTGTAGAATGGACATTTGTACAGAATACTTTTTTACAACATATGAAAATATGAGACCGGCTGCTGAAAATAATGGACCTCCTCAAATTCAGTTGCAATAATCCCACTCGTCAAAATTAATCTGAATTTTATCTGAAGCTCTTTGACCTTCTCTAGTCATAGTTAATTTACAGAAGTAACATGAAAGGACTATCCTTGGAATCAGACACCTGGGACAAGAGTGGAGAATTGACTCAGGTTGTTGTTGTTCAGTCACTAAGTCGTGTCCTACTCTTTGTGACCCCATGGACTGCAGCACACCAGTCTTCCCTGTCCTTCACTATCTCTCAGAGTTTGCTCAGACTCACATCCACTGAGTATGATGCCATCCAACTGTCTCATCTTCGGCTGCCCTCTTCTCCCTTTGCCTTCAATCTTTCCCAGCATCAGGATCTTTTCCAATGAGTTGACTCTTTGCATCAGGTGGCCAAAGTATTGGAGCTTCAGCTTCAGCATCAGTCCTTCCAATGAATATTCAAGGTTGATTTCCTTTAGGATTGGCTGGCTTGATCTCTTTGCTGTCCAAGGGACTCTCAAGAGTCTTCTCCAGCACCACAGTTTGAAACCATTAATTCTTCAATGGTCAGCCTTCTTTATGGTCCAACTCTCACATCCATACTTGACTACTGGAAAAACCATAGCTTTGACTATATGGACCCTTGTTGGCAAAATGATGTCTCTGCTTTTTAACACACTGTCTCAGTTCATCACAGCTTTTCTTCCAAGGAGCAAGCATCTTTTAATTTCATGGCTGGACTTAACCATCTGCAGTAACGTTAGAGCCCGAGAAAATAAAATCTGTCACTGACTCAGGTTACGGAAAGTGCATTGTGAATTGTCTTGCCTTCCTAAGGGCATGAAGTGTATCTTATGGTTAAGGGTTCAGGAAGATAGATTTGCAAAATCTTGCCTTTAAACAACCATCAGGGCCATAAAGCTGGGGCCACCTTTGGTGCAGGGCTCCCTGGGCAAAGTTTTTGCTCTTTCAGTGTTTCCGACAAGAGCTCTGTGCCCTTAAGCTATCTTCAAATGGCAATGAGAAGACAGTCAGGATCAAAAAGAATTGGCTGGTGTGCTTTCAGTCATTTTTTAAAAAAATCTTGTTTATTTATTTAGGCCATGCTGGGTCTTCATTGCAGCACAAAGTCTTTTTCTAGTTGCAATGTGAGGGCTTCGCTTTTTGCAGCACATGGGCTCTAGAGCGTGGGCTCAGTGGGCACTGTGGCTGGCTTAGCTGCCCTACAGCATGTAGGATCTTATTTCCCTGACTAGGGATCAAACCTTTGTTCCCCTGCATGGGGGACCACTAGAGAAGTCCCCCAACACTCTTTAAATAAAAGGCTGAGCAGGGCTTGTTTCATGAGACTGTGCTTTGCCACACCAATTGTATCAAGCAAAGGTAATGTTAACTTTGCTTTAGTTTGTTTTGTGGTTCTGGGGTGGATAACCCTGTCTCCAATGGGCTCCTCATAAGGGTGGTGAATATTATCTTTTGGATCTATAGGTTTAAATGGCAAGTGGTTAGAATCTCAAGGAATCTTTTGCCTGCTTGGTGACTCTGGGTAACCTAGAAAATCTCAAGGGCAGAGTTTAAGGTTCATGTGAGTCTCGGGTGGGTCCAAAAAGGACGCCGTTACACATTCATCCATCCTGGACTGATCAAGACCCCTCAAGTACCACTTCATTCTCTTTCTGATGTCATTCCAAGAGAATGCTGGGCCAGGAATGTCTCTTTCCAGCCACTCAGTCCTCATGTAATTATAGTGTTGATAATAATAACAAAGTATCACTAACACTTTTTGAGTGTAACTATTCTGAGCATATAGGCACTTTCTGTGTATAGACTGATATTTCTTCCTGCAACAACCCTCTGAGGTAGGCACTATTATTACTCTCTTTGAGAGATGATGAAACTCATACACAGAGAGTTATGTACAGTCATCCGTCTAGAAAAAGGACTGCACTGGTTATCCTAGTGACATTTTCAGGGCTCTGTTGTAGGAGTTTGCAAAGATGACTTAAACATATTTTAAAGTGAACTCGAATTGCTGGAGCTTAGAGGATGGGGGTTTAAATAAAAGGAAGAAATCAGTAAGTTGTTCTTGGATTTTTTTTTAAGGGGAAGGGTATGTACATCTTGAAAAAAGTCAACCTGAAGCATAGGGCCACTTTGGGAAATCGTATTTCAAGAAGTTAACTTTTCACTTGGCATTATCAATGCCTTTGATAGAGATTCTTTTTCATGTTAGGGGTCAGGTCAACCTAAGTATGTGTTAAATGTCAACTCAAACCTCTCTTCCAAAAAGTATGGACTAACATTGTTCCTCTTTGAATCACCCATTGAAACAAAAGCTGCAACTTTTACTTTTGATCCGTGAAGACACTTTCTTCAAATTCATTTTCTGAGTTTGGTTAGCCTGGGCTGCTTTCAAATCATGACCTCTTAGATGGAGCTAGTATCTCTTTACCCCTCCAAATTACGATGCCAGAATAATTGAGGAAAATTAATCAAAGTTATGCAGAAATAATTAGAGGTTATCCGAACTCCCATCTCAAATTATTCTTCTTTTTACCTCTTCATTTTTTGAATATCTGTTAGATTCTTTCTTAAGTACAAGATTTTCCAGTAATACCCATGGACACTGCATAGATGCACAGCAGAACTCAATTTTCATATAATATGAAGAAGTAGAAAAAGGGAAGAGGAGCCATCATATCAAGAGAGGCAACAGTTGACAGATTTTGTTTTTTAAGTAGTTTTGGAGGGGAGGTCTTCGTTGCTGTTCTCGGGCTACTCTCTGGTTGTCATGTGTGGGCTTCGCATTACACTGCTTTCTTTCATTGTGGAGCACAGGCTCTAGGCACTCACATGCAGCACTCAGGCTCAGTAGTTGTGGTATACAGGCTTCGTTACTCCGTGGCATGTGAGCTCTTCCCAGACTAGGAATTGAATCCGTGTCCCCTGCATTGGCAGGCAGATTCTCAACCACTGGACCACCAGGGAAGTCCCTATTTTTTAAATATTTATTTATTTGGCTGTGCTGGGTCTTAGTTGCAGCACATGGGATCTTCAATCTTCATTGCAGCATGCCAGACCTTTTAGCTCTGCATGTGGATTTGTAGCTGGGGCATGTGGGATCTAGTTCCCTGATCAGAGATCAAACCTGGGTCCTGTGCATTGGGAGTACAAAGTCTTAGCTACTGAATCACCAGGGAAGTCTGCAATTGACAGATTTTTTTTAAAAGTAGCGGTCTTAGTTCAGGCTTCTATAACAAAAATACCATAGACTGGGTGCTTTCAATAACAAATAGTTATTTCTCACAGTTCTGAATGCCAGGAAGTCCAAGATTAAGGCATCTGCAGATCTGAGTCTGATGAGAGATTGCCGTTTGGTTCATAGATGACAGCCCTCTCACTGTATCCTCATAGGAGGAAGGGATAAGGGAGCTCTGCAGATCTCTTTTTCATAAGGACACTAATCCTGTTCTTGAGCCTCTCCTCTCCATGACCTAATCACCCCCTGTAAGACCCTACCCCCTAATACCATTGGGGATGATATAGACCTTCAGTGGAAACTGTACCCTGGATTTTAAATTGTGACCTTTTCCCTTGCTAGCTTATGTGGTAGCATACTCTCTCATGATGCTGAGCAGAGGGAGCAGGGGCAACTGCCAATAGGCCAGGTGATTCTGTGATTACTGATACACTTAACAACCATCCTGAACCCAGATAACTATTCTGTTTTTCACTGTCAATACAGTATTCAATGAATTACTTGAGATAGTCAATACTTATTATAAAACAGATTTTATGTTCGATGCTTTTGCCCAACTGTAGGCTAACATAAGGGTTTTGAGCATGCTTAAGGTAGGCTAGGCTAAGGATGATATTCTGCAAGTTAGGTGTATTAAATGCATTTTTGACTTAAATATTTTCAACTTATGATGGGGTTATTGGGATATAACCCCATCATAAATTGAAGAAGATCTGTATTTTAGATCTGTATTTTTAAAGTGGCCCAAAACAACTGTTGTAAAATTAGTCCACTATTTTTTCAAAAGCTGTCATACAAGTTCCCCAGGTAATAATTTTTATATCATGATGCTTAGGCCCTGAAATACATCATGTGATATTAATCAGGATTTGTAGCTGTAAGCCATAGTTTCAATAAAACTAAAGCTATCTTCTTACTGTAGTAAAACATGGTTTCAGTCTCTTAAGAGATCATCAAAAAGCAAGCTGGGATAATTTTATAGCTGTGAACCTAATTTTACCTCCTAATAAAAATATGATACTGCCTATTTGAAAAATTCAAAAAGACTCTATTTACAGATTTAATAGTATTTTTTAAAAAAGTTTGTTAAATTACAGATTATCTAGTTTTGTGAAAGCACAGCTCAGGACCCTGCTCTCCTAGAAAATTTTTGTTTGATGTGAAGTAAGAATTCTGAAGTGGCATATGATTTCATCATTGCAAGATATCAGACATGCAGTCCCAATTTAGAAAGCCCAGAATAAGAGCATACTGAAAGACAGCTTTGATCATTATAAGGATGTGGGCAAACATCATGCATCTGATGACTGTAAGAGCTAACATTTACTAATCGCCAACCTTGTGTCAGGCGGTGTTCTAAGTGTTCATTTAATCCTCATAAAACCCAGTTCTGAATGAGGCAGACACTAACATTTCCTCCAGTTTACAGATGAGGAAACTGAAGCACTGAGATTACGTTACTTTCCTAGGATTATACCCTTAGTGTAATCCTAGGATTGGGTGCAGAGCCTGCACTTGCGCAGTCCAACATGGTGACCACTGGCCCACGTGCCTGCGGAGAGCAGGAAATGCGGCCAGTGGGAGCTGAGGTGTGCTGTAAGTTATAAAATACACTCCAGATTTTGAAAGCTGAGTATGAAGTATACCTCTTATGTATAGCAAGTATACTTAGTATGAAGTATAAAGTCTCTCTCTAACAATTTTTCTAATGATTATACATTGAAATGATATTTTGGATACACAGCATTCAATAAGACATGATCAGAATTAGTTTCATCTATTTTTTTCTTTTTCATGTAGCCATGAGAAAATTTTCAGTTACACTCATGGCTTTTATTCTATTTCTACTGGAGAACTCTAATCCAAACTCAAACAGTCTCTTCCTCTGGTAGCAAAGCCTTTCATTGCTAACTGTTTTCATTTTGTATAAGACTATTAGCAATGTGAATAAACTGTCAGCCTGAATGATTCAATGAAGAATGTGAAGAAAAACAAAAAAAGAGAAGCAGAGATCTCATCTGAAGTTATCAGCCGTAAAATCTTGAAGCAGGAAGACACGTTGACTATTGTCTTCAGCACATAGAGCTCTGTGGTGCAAATTCATTTATAGAATGTCTCTTTATTTCTAGACTCAGTCCTGGCTGAAAGCTTTGATGAGCAAACATCAGCAACCAACTGACATATTTCTTATTGCCTTCTCAATGACAGAAGAAAAACACTTGATTATTTACCTTCCACCCCATCGACAGAACACTTGTCTGTCCATCAAAGGCTACCCAGCGTTTTTATTCACTCATGGATTTGTTTATTCCCAAATCATACAAGACCCCTGCCTTGGTGTTCTGAGGACATACAGGTTTCTTCTCCTCCTTTTTACAGACCCTAAGGGGCAAAGTCTGTGGGGCACAGGGGTGAGGAGGAAGGGAAGAAATGAGAAGAAAGGCTCTCCATGTGAAAAGGAGTGGACCATAGTGGTCAAGGCCCAGGGCACAGAAGAGAACAAACAGCTCCTGCTGTCCGTCCAGGGCTACTTCCCCTCCCCAACTCGATCAAAGTATGAGCTTTGACCCCTGCCCCCCACGCTCCTCACTACTCTAATTCAGAAGGCTCTTTCAGGATTTAAGTTTTAGTTGTTCTCATCTGAACCTTCAAAGGGGTAGAATTATTTTCCAGTTTGTCGTGCAGGAATAGAAGAGGGTGTACCGCAAAGAATATGAATCCTGATGATCCGGAAAACTCTTTTTAAGACCTAAAGGGGAATGTCCCTGGTGGCACAGTGGATAAGAATCCACCTGCCAGTACAGGGGACACGACTTCTATCCCTGGTCTCGGAAGATTCCACATGCCGTGTGGGCAATTAAGCCTGTGTGCCACAACTACTGAACCTGTGCTCTAGAGCCTATGAGCCACAACTGCTGAAGTCCATGCACCCAGAGCCCACGTTTTGCAATAAGAGAAGCCACCCCAATGAGAAGCCCATACACAGCTAGAGAACAGCCCCACTCTCTGCAGTAGAGAAAACCCGCACGCACAACGAAGACCCAGCGCAACCAAAACCAAAAATAGATAGGTAAATTATTTTTAAAAAAGAACAAGACAACCTGTACTCTCTGCAGACCCTGAAAGCTGCTCATCCATCTTCTCCCTTGATTCCCGCAAAGTGTTTCCACCTTCAGTGCCAACTTCAGGTAGAATATTTCAGAATAGGGAGAGCAGCCAAGACGGCAGAGGAGAAGGACACTGAGCACACCCAGATCACAACTATCTGCAGGACAACTAAACCGAGAAGGACCCTGTGGGGCTCTTGGGCGTGGAAGCCTTTTTTTGTCCCCCGTTTATTATAGCAAGATTCCAGCTTCCACAACCTTCCCTGAGTTCCAAGGGCAATTAAACAATTGCTCATGAAGGGAGGAGCAGCCAAGAAATCACCTGAGGCAAGATTAAAGGGAGGGGGACTTCCCTGGTAGCCCAGTGGTTAAAACTCCAGACTTCCAGGGCAGGGGGTGGGAGCTTGATCTCTGGTCTGAGAACTAAGATCCTGCATCACGTGTGACCAAAAAAATTAAGGAAAAGGCAGGGGCTGGGGGTGACCAGAGAAGCTCATAAGATTAGGAGACTGACCACCTGAGACCCTGCACACATCTAATCTTGTCAGCAGCCCTATCCTTGAACTATCGGTATGAAAGTGAAAGTGAAGTTGCTCAGTCATGTCCGACTCTTTGCGACCCCATAGACTGTAGCATACCAGGCTCTTCTGTCCATGGGATTTTCCAGGCAATAGTACTGGAGTGGTTTGCCATTTCCTTCTCCAGCAGATCTTCCCAACCCAGGGCTCAAACCCAGGTCTCCTGCATTGTAGACAGACGCTTTACCATCTGGGCCACCAAGGAAGTCTACATCAAATCCCACCAGGCTGGGACACATAGTTTTCGAGAGCAGGAGCCCCCTGTGTATCCCTTTGCTTGGCAAAGTAATACCCGAAACTCTGTCTCTGATGCAGAGAGGCCAAGCTTTGGGCATTGCAACCAGCAGTGAAAAAGATAGGAAACTCCCAGGAAAGATCTTCTACAGCTAAAGATATAAAGAAAGAACCACAAGACAAGTAGGAGAGGGAGTACTCACAATATAATTAAATCCCATCCTCCCAGGGTTGGTGACTCACACATTGGAGAGTGATTATATTGCAGTTTCTCCTACAGGAGTAAGAGTCTTGAGCCCCACTGGCTTCCTGGCCCAGGGATATCCTACCAGGAGAACAAGCCCCCAGAGCGCTTGGCATTGAGGGCCAGAGGACTTAACTGCAGAACTGCCTGTCCCTCAGGACTGGGGGAATAGACTTCACTCTTGAAGGGAGCACCCAAAATCTCAGTGTACCGGGACCCAGGGCAAGAGCAGTAATGAGATAGGAGCCTGAGCCAGACCTACCTGCTGGTCTGCAGAGATGCCTTAAGCCAAACAACTAAATCATTAGCCACAGGCTTTCTAAAATTTAGAGCCCACCACCACCTCTGGGCTCTCGCATCCCACAGAAGGGCCAAGACCCAATTCCACCCACCAGTGGTCCTGCACTTGCTCTTCCCACCAGGAAGCCTGCCTGAGCCTTTTTTTTCCCCAAGTATCTATTCTTCCCCACACTCCCCTCCCATCTAGGTAAGAGGGGAATAATTCCTTAAAGAGGTTGGAGAAATGTGTGTGTGTTAGTTGCTCAGTCACGTCCGACTCTTTGTGACCCCACGGACTGTAGTTTGCCAGGCTCCTTCATCCAAGGGATTTCCCAGGCAAGAATACTGGAGCCAGTTGCCATTTCCTACTCCAAGGGATATTCCCAACCCAGAGATTGAACCTCAGGGGATAGGCTACCCACTCCAGTATTCCAGCCTGGAGAATTCCATGGACTGTAAAGTCCATGGGGTTGCAAAGAGTTAGACACGACTGAGCAACTTTCACTTTCACTTTCACTTCTGCATTGCAGGCAGATTCTTTACCATCTGAGCCACCACGACCTGAGCCTCTAAACTGGCCTCATCCACTGGGCTAGGGGCAGGCGAGGAGGGGAATATGCACCAGAAACAAGAAACTATGATCTCTGAATGCAGGCCAGACCCTACCGTGGGGCTAGCTGGGCCCACTTACGGGCCAGTGCAACCTTCGGGACGCCCAAGAACCCACACTCAACTGTGTAAGGAAACACCCCCCACCCCCCAACTCATGATCTGAAACAAGCTCTGGGATCCCTGGACCCTGCAGCCAGACTCCAGGAACCAGCTCTGCCTGCCAGTTCAGTTCAGTTGCTCAGTCGTGTCTGACTTTTTGCGACCCCATGGACTGCAGCACGGCAGGCTTCCCTGTCCATCACTAACTCCTGGAGCTTGCTCAAACTCATGTCCATTGAGTCGGTGATGCCATCCAACCAGAGTCTGGGACTAATCCAAGGACCTGTCTTCTTCACCTGTAGCGGTGGGCAATAGCCCCTGAGTCGTCTTAATAATTTTTTCTTTTTTGGCACACCATGGGAGGCTTACAGGATCTTAGTTCCTGACCAGGGATTGAGGCTATGCTCTCGCCTGTGAAAACTCAGAATTTTAACCACTGGACCACCAGGGAAGTTTCCCCCAATAACTTTTTAAAAGGCATATTGGTGTATCTAAAATAACACAGATATTTCCTCTTTTCTACTTCATGTCCTAGATCACTGATATATGCTGGCCAACTTAGAAGACATTCTATGCAGAGGCTGCATTTTAGCTTAGGACCTATATGTCAGATGCTGTGGACACAGAAAGCTGAAGACTCATAACCTATAAAGCAGATCCTAGGGGGAAAATCTGAGGAAGTGATAAAAAGTTTTAAGGAAATCCTTGCAGTTGTACTGCGTTTACAGTTTTACATGAAATATCCCTTTAAAATACAGAATACCTGACAAATCAGGACAGGAGGTATTGTTCCCATTTTACAGATGAGATTGAGTCTGGGAAGTTGAGCTGTTTGCTTAAGGTCAGCTGTTAGGAAGTGGCAGATCCATGCACACCCAGGTTTTCGTACCACTCTGAATTGTCAGCTTTGCAAAGAGCTGCTACCAAGAGGCTCTGACCTAGTCCTGGGGAAAATTCTAACTGACCATTTGTGCTTTTCTAGCCACATGAAGCTACTTAAATTAATTAAAATTAACTGCCACTAAGCATTCAGCCTTTCAATTGTGCTAGCCACATTTTAAGTGTTGTGAAGCCATGTGTAGCTAGAGGCTGCTGATTTGGATAGGACACTTCCATAATCCCCAAAATTTTTACTGGATAGCACTTTTATAAATTCATTTTAATTGGTGTTTACATTCAAATAATAGTCAAAGTGTAAGGCTTTATTTAAACCTCATAAAAACTCATAGAAGAAGGCTCTGTTTTATCTCCATTTTCAGATGAAGGAACCAAGGCCAGAGGGATACAGCAGCCCTCTGGAGATCATGTATCTAGTGAGGAGATGTAGCAGGGCCTTGAAGGCAGCCAGTCTGGCACCCAGAGTTCAGTTCAATTCAGTTGTGTCCGACTCTTTGCAACCCCATGGACTGCAGCACGCCAAGCTTCCCTGTCCATCACCAGCTCCCAGAGCCTAATCAAACTCACATCCATCAAGTCAGTGATGCCATCTAACCATCTCATCCTCTGTCATCCCCTTCTCCTCCTTCCTGCAATCTTGCCCATCATCATGGTCTTTTCCAATGAATAAATTCTTCACATCAGGTGACCAAAGTATTGGAGCTTCAGTTTCAGTATCAGTTCTTTTAGTGTATATTCAGGACTGATATCCTTTAGGACTGACTGGTTGGATCTCCTTGCTGTCCAGGGGACTCTCAAGAGTCTTCTTCAACACCACAGTTCAAAAGCATCAATTCTTCAGCAGTCAGCTTTTTTTATGGTCCAACTCTCACATTCATACATGACTACTAGAAAACCCAGAGTTGGTTGGTGTATTTAACCCCTGTCAGTCATTCTGAAAGTGTGGTCCCTGGATCAGCAGCATTAGCATCACCTGGAAACTTGTTAGAAATGCAAAGTCTCAGGCCCTACCAGATATACTGAATCAGAAACTCATTGAGGGATCCAGCTCTCTATGGTTTAACCAGCCCTCTGGCTGACTTTGCTGCATGTTTGAGTATGAGAACCACTACACTCTCATGTTGCACTCCCACTTTTTTTCTGGATGCTAGTGCCTCTCTCACCAGTGCACACTGTTCCTACCACCTTTCTTCTCCCCACTGGTAACCACTAGTTTGTTCTGTATATCTGTGAATCTGGTTTTTTATTATATTCACTATTTTGCTGCATTTTTTAGATCCCATGTATAAGTGATATCATATAACATTTATTTGTCTTTCCTGTTTGACTTATTTCACTTAGCATAATACCCTTGAAGTCCGTCCATGTTCCTATAAATGGCAAGTTTTCCTTTTTCATGGCTGAGTAGTATTCCACATCTTCTTTATCCATTCATCTGTTTATGGATGCTTAGGTTGCTTCCATATCTTGGCAATTATAAAAATACTGCTATGAACATTGGGGTGTATGAATCTTTTTGAATTAACATTTTCTTTTTTTTTTTTCTTTAGATATATATCCAGGAGTGGAATTGCTGGGTCAAATGGTAATTCTATTTGTAGTTTTTGTGAGAAACATTCATACTGTATTCTGCGGTAGCTGCACCAATTTACATTGCCACCAGGGAACTCCCACTTTTTAAGCATCTATTACATACCCAGCACTGTGCTAGGTCACGGCTATTGTTATCTTTTAAACTTATAATGGTAAGCCCCAAAAAATCTTTTCAGCAGAATAAAAAGGATAGTTAATTAACCTGAACTGAACCCTTACTCTGTAGTGGACTCAGGGGTCCATTTCTCAGTCCAATGGACTTGGAACCATCATCTAACTTGCCGGTGGTCACACAGCCAGTAAAGGTTTGGGCAGCAATGTGAATCCGGCTCTTGGCATCAAAGCCCATCCTCTTCTCCATGGACCCTATTTAGAGGATAGTGGAGAAGGAACACTGTGTCCCTAAATACAAATGAGTTTTAAAATTCTTTGCTGCTGCAATGTGTTCCACTCTGCTATTCTTCTAGAGGAGACTAACTTTCCCTTCTCCTTTCCAGGTTACATTCTATCCATTTTTTAAATTTAGTCCTACATAAAAATAACTTTTCACATCAGAAGATATGTATCCTAGAATGTACCAACCTGGAGTTCAGAATTTCTATTCTTGGGAATATCTTGGCAGTTCAGTGGTTAGGACTCCACGCTTTCACTGCCAAGAGCATAGGTTCAATCCCTGGTTAGGGAAATAAGATTCCACTAGCCACACAGCACAGCACCACCCCCCAATTTTTTTTAATTTTAAAAATATAAAAAGAAGAATTTTGATTCCTAGAGGTTATCAAACAATGGAAATTCACTCATTCATTCTTCATGTAATACATTATTGAGTGCCTATTGTGTGGCAGGCATATTCCTAGGCAATGCTCCTGTCCTCTTGGGGCTTATGGTCTAGTGGGAGAGACAGAAAATAAAATAAGTATAGATTGTAAAAAGCAGTAAGAAGGAAATAAACAAGATGCTGTGTTAAGGAATAAATGATGGCCATTAAGGATGCCTTCTCTGAAAATGTTATCTTTGATGGATACATGAAGCATGAGAAGAAGCCTGTTATCCAAAGAGCCAAGGAGATGGCCTTTCAGACAGAAAGAACAGCATGTGCAAAAGCCCTGAGGTTGAAAAGAGCTTGAACTAAGACTGTGGAATATAGGAGCAAGGGAAGAGTGATGTGGGTAGGCTAAGCTGAGGTTGTAGATGTAGGAAGGGGTCAGGTCATATAGGGCCATGTGGGCCAAGGTAACTCATTTGCATCTTATTCTAAATGGATTTTGTGCTTTCACAAAGGAATGCACAATCTGATTTATACTGTTAAAAGATCACTCTGGATGTGAAATGGTTTTTAAAAGTCAAGAATGGAAGCAGGGAGAATAGCAAGGAATTTGTTGCTGCGGTCCATAAGATGATGATGGTGATGGAAGTAAGAAAACACATAAAAGTATTTTGGAGGTAGATTATGTGCTCTGTACCTGACTAATACAATTTTGTAAAGTTTAAAAATAAAATAAAATTTAAAAAAAAAGAAAGAAAAACTAAAACATAAAAAAATAAGTAAATTAAAAAAAAAAAAGTAATGAATAAGCAAGTGTTCCAGGATGTCTCTGGTGGTCCAGTGGCTAAGACTCCGAGCTCCCAATGCAGGGGGCACAGGATCGATTCCTGGTCAGGGAACTAGATCCCACATGCCACAACTAAAGATCGAGCATGCTGCATTTAAGACTCGGCACAGCCTAACTGATTAATTAATTAATTAATATTTATAAATAACTGTGTTCAGTGAATGAATGGATATTTCTAAATTGCACCCCTGGACACTGTCTTATTTAACATGTTTCCCCCATACTTATCATGGTACCTATTTAATAACTACTTGAACAAATGAATCTGGCGAGAGGACTATAAAAAGGATTCTGGGAAGAAGAGTTCTAATTTTTCTTCTGAGAATAATAAAGTAACAGTTGTCATTTATGGAGCACTTTTTATATGCCAATTGTGCAGTCATCAGTTTGTCCTTACAACAGCCCTGGGAATTGCTACGATTATCATCCTCATTTTAGAGCTGACATTCACAGACTTCCATGCAACACATTTATTTAATAAGTGCTTGCTGAGTGCCTGAAGTTTTGGGTCTTGTGAATAATAAGTGGCAGATCTAGCCTTGAACTTAAGACTGTCTAATTTTGAAGCTCATGTTCTTTGGAGTTTTACTAGTGCAAATTAGAGAATTAAAAACTTGAAAAATCTATAACCTTCCTAAACCTGCTCCGTCATTTATAGGTAACAGCAAGGACAAATGTGAGTCGGTTAGGCTGGGCTTCAGGCACACCATAAGCCTGTACCCCTGACCTTTATCCCCAACTCAGAACGCCTCTATGCATGACACCAATATCTTTTGCCGCGGGTGGAGACAGGGAACTGGCCAGCTCCACACGTCTGCATTCCCACTTGCTCTCCCAAAGTTCCAACTGCCCACAGCTCCCCTGACATTATGCTCTGATTGCTAAGTCTGGTCTGGCACAGGGACAGAGGGACTCCGAGGCCGAGGAGTTGAGAATTCTTGCTGGCCGCTTTGGGAGGGCCGGATAACACAAGTGAGATGCTGGCATGCTAAAAAGAGGGAGGGCTATTTTGAGACTCTGTTCAAGTAATGTTTCACAGTGGAAAAACGGTAGCACTCTGCACAGGATATGACTTGACAGGAGTTATGGTTCAGGCGTCAGTGCCCTGGGTTTCTATTTTCATTGCAAAAACTTGTAGTGTGAACCTAAAAAGGCTGGCCCCTAACAAAGAAGTAAACATTGGTGTGAAATCTGGAAACTTTTCTGAAAAATGTCATAGTTCAAGATTGGAGGCTCACTGTTTTAAATACATCATGGCATAGCTACATAAGGAATACCAAGTGGCTATTAAAATGATGGGCTTCCCGGGTGGCACTAGTAGTAAAGAACCCAGCTGCTAATGCAGGAGGTGTAAGAGATGCAGGTTCAATCCCTGAGTTGGGAAGATCCCCTGGAGGAGGAAATTTCTTGCCTGGGAAATCCCATGGACAGAAGAGTCTGAAGGGCTACAGTCCATAGGATTGCAAAGAGTTGGACACAACTGAAGTGATTTAGCATGCATACATACATTAAAATGATCATATAAAACTATTTTTGGCCACAAAGAAATATGTTCATGCTACATTCTTCAGTGCAAAGAGATTATTAGAAACATATGGCACCATGTGTAAAATATGTGCATGGCTATGTGTGTATAGAAAAAATTTGGAAGGAGATTTTTAAAAAGGGTGTTATTATGCCTTTCTTTTTGTTATTTTATCAACTTATTGTAAGAATTAGTTGGATTATCATTATTACAAGTTGGACTATTATGGATTTTTTATGTATAACCAGAAACAAAAAATGAAGCAGTTCCCATTTTGAAGGGAAAGATGGTGATCAAAGGGGTCCCTGACCAAGTGGTTAAGGGTAATCCTATAGAGTAAGTATTGGGTAAGAAAGGGCTAAAGTCCCTAACTCAAGCTTTATTTCTAATATTCTCATGAAATAAAGTATTTTATTCTAAAATTATTCCCAACTGTTTATATATTGTGTTGATTAGAGGTATATATTTGAGTTCCAAGAACATCTAAAAAATCAATAAAGGAAAAAAGAAGAAATACACATGAATCAGTCATCATACCCACAAGTGTATAGTCAGTTAATAGGAACTAATTAACACTGAAATCTTTGGGACAAGAACAGCTGTTAAAGTAGGAGTCTAGTAAAGACAGAGAACGCTGGGAGAGGAAAAAATGAAATCTGCAAGGTAGGAGATGCGAGAGCTTCGGGCACCTTGACCGTGAGAGCTAACGTGAAGGACACATGGTGGAGGCAAAATAGAAAGGCTACCACACCCTGTGCCAGTGTCAAATTCATCTGCCAGGTTCCGTTTTCCTGCTCCTTCAGTTTATTTCCCCTCAATTTTTCCCTGGACTGGATATTCTGCCTAAATGCACAACATTTAAACTGCACAACATTTTGAGTAAATATTTAATCTAAAGGAGGTTTTTCATTAATACTTTGGAAGACTATATTCAACATTATACAATTGTGATAGATAGCACAAAGTTCCACATCGTTATGCTATGAGTTGAACTGTGTTTCCCCAAAATCCATATGGTGCAATTCTAACCCCAAAGCATCTCAGAATGTGACCTTTTGGTCAGAGTCCATGCAGATGTAATTCATTAGGATGAGTTCACACTGGAGTAGGCTATGTTTACTATGCTCAGTCTCTCAGTCGGGTCTAATTCTTTGCAACCCCATGGACTATAGCCCACCAGGCTCCTCTGTCCATGGGATTTTCCAGGCAAGAATACTGGAGTGGGTTACCATTTTCTTCTCCAGGGGATCTTCCCCACTGAGGGACCGAACTGAGTCTCCTGCATTGCAGGAAGATTCTTTACCAACTGAGCCACTGGAGTAGGGTGGGCCCTTAATCTGATATGACTAGTATCCTTATAAAAAATGGAAATTTGGACACAGAGAGATGCATAGAAGGAGGATAATGCGAAGAGATTACGGGGAGACGATGCCATCTACAAGCCAAAAAGACAGGCCAAGAACACATCCTTCCCTCATAGCCCTCAGAGGAACCAACGCTGACAATGTCTCGTTTTCCAGCTTCTAGTCTCCAGAAGTGTAAGGCAATAGATTTCTGTTGCTAGAGCCACCCAACCTGCTATCCTTTGTCACGACAACTTTAGCAATCTAATACAAGGTGCGATATATCCTAACGATATGTGTGTGTTGAATTCTACCAATAGGCATCTGAGTTGTGTCAGCATAAATTTTCCTATGTTATGGGGGATGTCACCAAGTTCATAGGTAAAGAACTTGCCCAAGGTCAGTCAGAGCTGGAAGTCATAATAAAATTACTATTCTATACATAGTCATCTGATTTATGTACATGCTAGAAGTTTATATTTTCAAGTGGCTCAAAACATTATTTGTTTTTTTTACATCAATAAGGTATCAAGTTGGGGGCTTCCCCGGTGGCTCAGATGGTAAAGAATCTGCCTGCAATGCGGCAGACCGAATCTGGGTTCTGTCCCTGGGTTGTGAACCTTCTCTGGAGAAGGGAATGGCAACTACTCTAGTATTCTTGCCTAAGAAATCCCATGGACAGAGGAGACTGGCAGGCAATGTCCATGGGGTTGCAAAGAGTTGGACATGACTGAGCAACTAACACACACACACACACACACGATATTAAGTTATATTTGGGGCTACTTTTAGGTGGGGTGAATATAGGTAGGTCATTTAGTCCTCAGGATAGCCTTGAGAGAAATATCTACATTATAATGACAAATAAGTTGAGTGTCTAAAATTTTAATTCACTGCCCAAGACTGAAGATTCAAACATAGTCTTTTCTAAGCTTGGTATACATTCACATATGTTTTAAAAAGGCTTAGTACCCCTATATTCTACTATTTTATTATGTGAATAATATCTTCTATGCCATGAGCCTCATTATAACACTTTCACCTAGTTAATTTATTTGTGATTTCCTTTCTTTTATAATATCCTCTCCACAATCCCCTTATCAAAAGTCATATGGCAATCCAAGAAATAATTTAAAAAGTTCTCTCATTTACTGCAACCATAATGAGTCTCCTTGTACTCCACAGAGTCAAATGATCTGATTAAGTTATTCAGTATGGAGGTAATAAGATAGCAAAAATATTTTTATGGGTTGGAATGACATATTCCTTCTGCCACTCAGGGGACATGATAGGATATTCTTACTCTACAAAAATGTTTTTACATCATCATGATATCATGTGGTCCCTACATATAATTACTTCTAAAAATATCCATTTAGAATGTTGGGTTGTTTTTGCCTCTGAAAAAAATTGCATAGGGAAACCTAGGGAAAATGCTAATTTCTTGTGACCAAATGGCATAGAACTGATAGTTTCCTTTGTATTTGAAAGTGCCTTACATATTTTAAAGTATGGCAATATAATTATTCCTTTTAGATAGCCTAAGGATTACTAGTGTCTCTTATGTTGATTATCTAACCTTGTATTAGATTAGGCTGATTTCCTAGTGATTTTAAGAAAAGTGCCATACCAAATTAATAAGTCATGTCATTGTGAAGAAAACCTCAAAATAAGCTTACCCAACATGGCAATGAGTAAAATAGTGTAATAGGTAGTTAAAAATAGATAAAGTTTATCCACCCATCTGCTTCCCAAAAAGTCTATAAAGCAGCAGACAATGAATACACTTAAAGGTATATTTGATAAATAAAGATAAAACAAATATAAACAAGAAGGGTAATTAAATCAGAAGTCATGAATGAGAGTGTTTAAATAGATGGATAAAAAAATTAATGGGGTTGCTTATTACTGAATGTCTAGGATGTGATGTTTCAAATTTCCTAACCATCAGAGAAAAAAAAAGAGGATGTGAACTTCCCTTGCAGTCCAGTGGTTGGGACTGCCAGGTTCCAATGCAGGGGGTGCAGGTTCAATCTGTGGTTGGGGACTAAGATCCCACATGCAGGGTGGCACTGTCAAAAAAAAGGAAGATTAAATGTAATCAGTATTTCTCAAATCTTCCCCCTAAAGTTCAAAGAGAATGATTACTAGGGTATGTAAACTGAAATAATTCACCAGAAGTGAAAAATCACTTTATGATTTAGCATATGAATTCATGGAAACATTGTATTCTAACACTAATACACTGAAATTTATTTTAACAAAAAATAATTTTTTTATCATTTCTACCTGTGAGTTTAAATTTATTTCCAGAATAAAGTAGCACATTAATCCTGTAGCTTAATACCAAATTCTAACAACATGGTACATTTTCTATTATTCCTGGGAAGTAACAAATTACAAAACTCTCATTACCTGATTTGTTTTCTAAAATCACACAACAGAATTTTTAAAGTGAAATCTTAAGATGTAAGTATAACATATGTACAGGGATTTACTTTAGAAGATAGTAGAAAAAATATGTTATAAAGACTGGAACCCAGTCTTGTATGAGCTGAGTCCCTGCCTGAATTAAGGTGATCTGCTACCAATCTATCTTCTAATCAAAATTAAGAGAAATCCTTCTGGGGGAAATAATATCATCAAGAATCCCTATAATTTTTCACATTCAATGCCTGAAATTCAAATGCAAAGAAAAACAAAAGCTTGACTTTAGTCTCCCTTTTCTTGGTTTCTTAAATTCTCTGTTCTCTTAAAATGCAGTTTTCCACCTGAAGCTTGGCACCATATGATTTAGACTCCACAATATATGTTGCTTACAATATTCTAAAATAATACCAGTTGCCACCAAGGACAATGAATTTCTGCAAAACAGAATTTATTGATTAGGGATCCTCTCTGTGAGCTCTTGTTACTCACCTCAGTTCTAGAGTGAGGAGAAACACTACATTTGATTTTAAATGACCATATATACAGAGAAATGGAGCCAACAGGAAAAGCAGACTATAGAAACAGATCCAGAAACGATTCAATGGAGGCGCAGTAACTACCTTAGCCAAGAAGAGAAAACTTCAAAAACCACAAAGAAGAAACATAAGAACAAAGTTGATTTGCCTCTGCCTGAGAAGTCCAAAAATTCGGAGGCACCAGTTATCAGGGAAAGCAGAGAGCAACACAGAATTGAAAACAGAGTGATTAGTTGAAAGTCTTTAAAAAGAGAAATTGCATCCCAGGTCCTTCATCCAGAAAAGTAATTCTTCTATCTAATAGGAGATCACAGATTTATGATGTGGAGAAACTGGATTAGAATGGCTCCAACTTAGGTTGGGAAGTAGAGTTAAGTGTGAAGATGAAAATACTAATATTAAGGGAATATCTGCTTACTGAATGGTGGGCTCTCCAGGCCCTTATTCAACCTGTTCTGAAAACCCCAGGAATCAGGAGTATGCCTTTTCTGTCTCCCTAAGAATATTCTTCTCAGGTAGGTTCTTTTGCAGGTGATAATATTTGGGGCCCCAGAGAAATAGCCAGCTCCCAGCCAAACCACCTTGAAGTCCATAGCCAGCAACTTCTACCCAAAAGTGGTTTTCAGTGCCTTACACATTAGTGGAGAGACAAGAATCACCATTTATTGGAAGAAAGTCACAAACATAAAACAGAAGAAAAAGCAAATAGGAAAAACAAAGCAGGATCAGGGGTGGTGCTTGGAAAGAAAGGAGATTATATTAGAAATGAAGAAAAACTGAAAGCTACATATATATGTTTGATAACTCAGAAGAACAATTTTTTTTAACCTTGAATGCTCTACCAAGTCAAACTAAAAATCAGATATGAGGAAAGGGAATTCTCTGGCAGATTAGGACATCATGATTTCATTCCTGAGGGCACTGGGTCAATCCTTGGTGTGGAAACTAGAATCATGCAAGTCACAAGGCAAGGCCAAAAAAAAAAAAAGATAAAATGAAGATATTTTTACACCTGTAGGGATTAAAAATGTTAACTTGCTATGAAGTTATAAAACTGAGCGTCCTAAGTAATTTGATTTAGTTTAGGGCTTGTGTTGGGTCCTCTCCCTCCTCCAGAGGCAAAAACTGAGATAAGAATGTGAATGTTAGTAGTTTGAGAGGTGGTTCCAGAAAACACCATTAGGGGAATAGGGAAGTCTAAGAACACGTCTCAGCATTGTTCCAACTAAGAGGTGAAGAAGCAGAGGTAAGTATCGAACAACCCGCAGCCTTCGCTGGTTGAGAGCTGGTCTTACAGGACCACTGAACTCTGAGCACTTTCAATCTACTCCTCACATCCTCAGAGCCAGCTCTGGCAACCAGAAAATGCTCTTGAGAAAAGAATATCAGTTATCTTTTATACTTGTAACTGGCCAATTATGTTATTTTGAGCTCTTCAAACAATCTCAGTGAAACTAAATCATAAAACTAGAACATTTTAAGAATTTCCTGAACAAAGGAAAACAGATATGAGTGAAGCCTCCTGGACTGTAAAAGCTACAAATTATAGGCTTTAATTTCTTAGATCAGCTTCAGTTATAGAAATATGTCACAATTTTACTTGATATCCAGAGAACTTAAATAACATGCTGAAATTACTTCTCAGAAAGATAAGGAAAAGTTGTTTAGAAACTGTTTAAATTCCTATGACCACAGAAGCACTAAGAACAAAGAGTATTTTTGGAGATTAGCCAGGTAGGGCAAAGGTCTTTAAAATCAAACTATACATGCTCTGATCCTTGTTATTGTAGTTTAAAACTCTAATGAACATTTATCATTCTTTTGGCTGCCCACTTTCTGAACCCCTTTCTATGTTTGGGGAATTCTTGACCTAATGAGTCTCGATAGGATGAGAAACAGTCTCCCGGTATAAGGATTGAAAGTTCCAGATAATCACTTTTCTAGCTTTCTTTGCAGCCACACATGAACACATGACCAAGCTTCAGCCAATCGGAAGTTTCCATCACAGATTTCAAATACAGATCTAATGATGTACAGAAGCAGGGAGGGCAGACAACCAGCTCTGAATGCAGCAGCAGGTGCAGCAAGATAGTTGCTGGGGGCAGTAGTGATCTATGCCAGCTCTGTTCAGTGACATGCGAGAGGACGTAAGCTAGGCCTCTAGTGGCAGTGATGTCCTCACTTGGCCAGATCTTTGGTGTGGTCTGGGGCTTTTTATCTGGCTGCTTGTTCTCCAGCCTTCTCATAAATTTTGTAAGCAATCTAACGCAGTTGTGCTTATCCGCTCAGTTGTGTCTAACTCTTTGCGATACATTGGACTGTAGCCCGCCAGTCTCCTCAGTCCATGGGATTTTTCAGGCAAGAATACTGGAGCGGATTGCCATTTCCTCCTTCAGGGGATCTTTCCATCCCAGGGAACCAACACATATCTCTGCACTGCAGGCGGATTCTTTACCACTGAGCCATCAGGGAAGCCCCAAGCAATCTAATACCTTTCAATAAATTCTAGTGTATACTCAATGAGTCCAAGTTGACTTCGGTTAGTGACAATCAAGGAAGTTTACTGCTTCAAAATTCAGTACCAGAAAGAAGGGTATTGTCAATAGCAAATATTAAACCAGTTTGAGTCAAGGTTTTTTGTTATTTGAAGCCCAGGGCATCCCAACTGATCTCCTTAATTTTACTGAGTTAATTAGAAGAAACAAAGTGTTCCAAAAGCTATCAGTCTGACTCAGGACTTCCATGGTGGTCCAGAGGCTAAGGTTCCATGCTCCCAGTGCAAGGGGCCTGGGTTTAATCCCTGGTCCAAGAGCTATATCCCACATGCCACAACCAAGTTCTCATGCTACAACTAAAGATCCCAAGGGCCCAAACTAAGACCTAGCACACCCAGAGAAATAAATAGTTTTTAAAAAAAGGTATCAGTTTGACTCTGAAACTTGTAAATGTGATCTTTCATCACATGACTTGTTATAATTGCTTATGTAAAATTATAAATTAACAAACTGAATTTCCTATAATGACCATTTCATGATCTGGGTGAACAAACAATACTTTACATAACTATGAAAATAGTTCACCCAGATCATGAAATAGTCATTATAGGAAATTCAGTTTGTTAACAGTTTGTTAATAAGTGGTACATGAACTCTCTGGCCTTTCATTGGTTAATCCATCACTACACATCCTGAATGGGTTTGCTTATCAAAGAGAATCTTCACTAGCACCTGAATCTTCACTACAGCCCCCGAGAATAAAACTTCTTCTGACAGCCGATCCAAACACTGCACAAAGTTTTGCTTTTACACAATTTGCAAATATCTTATTTTGAACCATATCTATTTCTTCGGTGCCAATGATGAACTCATCAGATCACCATTCAAATATTCATGGGCCCTTTATATTGGGATTTCTGATCATGTGACCCACTACTGAAAACACCTGGACACTCTGGATTCTTTTTCCACTTTCAGCTCTTTGCTAGATGAGTCCATGGCCTGGGTAAGTCAGGGCTAATCTTGACAACTCTTGAAGTAAACATTTCAAACATTCATGGGGTACCTCGCTGTTCTTGCCTGGCAAAGAACACACACGCCCTTTTTGTGTTGCAGTCCTCTTTCTTTTATGTTCCCTCTGCCCTTAAAATCCATCCACATCTAAATTAGAAAGGCAGACTGAGTGTAAATACTGAGTCCTACCTTGACGTTAGCACTGATTGAAACTTTCTCAGCCTGTCCTGGCTGCTCTACTGCTACTGCTGCTGCTAAGTCGCTTCAGTCGTGTCCAACTCTGTGCGACCCCAGAGACTGCAGCCCACTAAGGCTCCCTCGTCCCTGGGAACTTCCAGGCAAGAACACTGGAGTGGGTTGCCACTTCCTTCTCCAAGGCATGAAAGTGGAAAGTGAAAGTGAAGTCACTCAGTCATGTCCAACTCTTAGCGACCCCACGGACTGCAGCCTACCAGGCTCCTCCGTCCATGGGATTTTCCAGGCAAGAGTACTGGAGTGGGGTGCCATTGCCTCTAACAGAATACTGTAAACTGGGTGGCTTATAAACAACAGGACTTTATTTCTCACAGTTCAGTAAGCTGGGAAGTCCAATCAAGGTGCTGGCAGATTTAGTGTCTACTGAGGGCTTGCCTCCTGGTTCACCCTACTATCCTCTCAGGGTGGAAGCAGAAAGGGAACTCTCCCATCTCTTTGATGAGGGCACTAAACCTATTCATTAGAGATTTCCTTCATGACCTAATCACCTCTCCAAAACCCTACCCCTAAAGACTATAACATTGGGGATTATGTTTCAACATGAATTTTGGGAAGACACAAACTTGTCTATAACAAACCTAGACTACATGTGGGTATGGCCAATATTGAGTTAGTCTCCATTTAGTCACCTGGGATCTACCATGTTCTTTCCCTGAGGAAGAAAGGGCGCCGGGAGGGCACAAAGGAAAATGGGAAACTGGGAATGCCGGACACAGTGCAGAGTACCATCCACTATATGGTCACAGCAATGTTGCAGATCTAACACAGCAAGCTCCCAGGAGCTCTTGACCTGCTGGCCAGGCCTTTTTGGCCCATACTGAAGATGGCCTATTTAATCTAGGACGTTCTCTTGCTTCATGGTAATACAGATGGCTTTCCAGGTGGCAGGAGTGGTAAAGAACCTGGGAAGATCCCCTGGAGGAGGGCATGGCAACCCACCGCAGTATTCTTGCCTGGAGAATCCCGTGGACAGAGGAGCCTAGCAGGCTACAGTCCACAGGGTCACAAAGAGTCGGACACAACTGAAGTGACTTAAAAAACCTGCTAAGCAGCAAGTAAGAGTTTATTCTGGGAGTTTCTTATGGGACAGCTTCCATGCAAGACTGCCCACATCCTGGCTCCGCTCCTGGGTTTATTATTTGCAAGCCTCCATCTTTTATTAAAGCCTTCCCCCACCACCCCCCCTCCTCCAGCTTCAACTGTTTCGGCCTCCTTTAGCTGGGCTAGTTCAAGGAAAGATCATGATCCAGGGTTGGGCTCGAGAACTAATGGTGCAAGAGCACCTCCCTGTGGTTGAGTGGCAGGAGAGCAAGAAACTTTAGCTCCTGGATCTACCCAAAGCAAGAGAGAAAAGCAAGGAAATGATTTGTGGTAAGTGTAAGCTTTGGAGTTTGTAGGTGACATTTTCCTTAGACCATTTCTTTAGTGCTGAAGGATTACAGACCATGAGGTCCGAGGTGCAGAGGATAGCCACTGAAGTTTTTATTTTTTAAATCTTTCTTTATTGTATAGAAATATAGTCGATTTACAATATTATATTAGTTTCAGATGTACTACACAGTGATTCAATATTTTTCTAGGTTATACTCTATTCAAAGCTATTATAAAATGTTGGCTACATTCCCTGTGCTGTACATTACATTCTTGTATCTTTTTTGTTTTATATTTAGTAGTCTGTACCTCTTAATCCTCTATGCCTATCTTGCTCCCCTCCCCCCAGCCCTCCCCCTACTGGTAACTAGTTTGTTCTCTATATCTTTAAGTCTGTTTCTATTTCATTATTTTCGTTTGTTTCAATTTTTAGATTCTACATATAAATGGTAACATATAGTATTTGTCTTTCTCTGTCTGACTTATTGCAGTAAGCTTAATATCCTCTAGGTCCATCCATGTTGCAAATGGCAAGATGTCACTTTTTTAGCCAAGTAATATTCTGTGTGTGTGTGTGTGTGTGTGTGTGTGTGTGTGTGTGTGTGTACCACATCTCCTTTGTTCACCTGTTGGCTAGAAGGTTGCTTCCATATCTTGGCTATTGTAAATAATGTCACTATGGGAGTTCCCTGGTAGTCTGGTGGTTAGGATTTGGTATTGTCACTGCAAAGGCCTGGTTGGGAAACTGATATCTGACAAGCCACACAGTGCAGCCAAAAAAACAACAAAAAATTTTTGTATCTTTTTGAATTAGTGTTTTCATTTTCTTTGGATATATACCCAGGAGTGGAATTGCTAGATCATATAGTAGTTCTAGTTTTAGCCACTGAAATTTTTAAAGCCCTGAATATAATTTAGCAAGGATACCATCACAGCAATCAGTTTTTGTTCTGTTGCTAAAGCTATTGGATATATGCTAAAGTGATTTTTTTTTTTTTTGGTCTGAGTGACAAGAAAATAATGTTTAATCAATATGCAAATCAAACTGTCTCCACTGGCATTATTAATCTAGAAAGAAATAATTGCATAATTACTAGTAAGAGGAAGGACATTTAGTCTATACTTTCAAATGGGACAATAATTCTAAAGGGCTGTTCACTGGCAGAATTTCTCCGCAAGTTAGTATAGATTATATGCCATGTCATAAAAGATAACAATCATGAAGTGTTTTTTTTCAGTATTTGCTTTTAGAGAAAAATCCTAAAACTTGTAGAGACTTCTGATGTCAGAAAATAATGAAATGTAAGAGTGTATTTAGCAATCAGAGTGACTTAGCTCATGGTAATTGGCATATGTATAATTATAATTTGCATTCCAGTTATTTAAACTGAGATATCCTTGATCAGGTTGAACATACTGTGAATAGAAGATCTCTTTTTCCAAGAAATAAGGTGCAGACAGTCTTTGGAGAATGGCCTCACTGAACTGGTAAGTTAGCTTTCTCCGGATTTTGATGATTTCCCCAGTTCTTCCATAATTCCTCAGTGCTCTGGCCATTTTCTGGTAAGTCATGGTCTTCCGGTTGCCTTTTCTTTTTCCCCAGAGTTGGGCAAGTTTTTCTTTGTTTTTTGATACAAACTGAAAGATGCCTTTGGTTTGATCTATCCACTGAATACAAGATGCCATCTCTGGATTACATAGGGATTCATGAAGGTATTCAAACAGTCGGAGCTTCTTCCTGCCTAAAACAGAGGAAAACAACGTCATGCTTCACCATGGCTCTACGCAGAGCACCTTCTCAGGAAGGATTTGTTGAGTGACTACAGAATTGAAAGTTCCATTGGGATTGGTTTCCCTCCTATTCACCCTCTTAGAATGTATTTATGATATCATTTTATGGGACTTGGCCTATTGCAGTTTCAAATGAAACTTTCTTTGTTGGGGAAGTTGTCCAAAATGTAGTCCTTCATTGGAAAAGGGAAGCATGGAGCCTCTTTACCCTAGTCTCTTATCTGTCATGTGGTCTTTCTTTACAGTTAAATCTTGACTTCTAGTTTTATGTTAAACTGTCTACAGAACAAGACTGAGAAAAATGTACTACAAAGTTTAGTGGTTCTAAAGAGAAGTTTCAGGACTTCCTCAGTGGTCTGGTGGTTAAGAATCTGCCTTTCAATGCAGGGGATGTGGGTTCGATCCCCGGTTAGGGAACTAAGATCCCACATGCCACAGAGCAACTAACACCCGACACAGACAAATAGTTGTTTTGTTTAAAGGAGAAGTCTCAAAAGACGTTTCCAAAAGGCAACTCATTTGAAGCAGCTTTATTCAAGTAAGTTAAGTCAAATAAGCTAAAGAAGGTGAATGCATTTTGTAAAATGTAAAACAATGTGCAAATTCAAGTGAAATCAGTAATGCTGCTGCTACTGCTGCTAAGTCACTTCAGTCGTGTCTGACTCTGTGTGATCCCATAGACGGCAGCCCACAAGGCTCCGCCATCCCTGGGATTCTCCAGGCAAGAGCACTGGAGTGGGTTGCCATTTCCTTCTCCAATGCATGAAAGTGAAAAGTGAAAGTGAAGTCGCTCAGTCGTGTCTGACTCTTAGCGACCCCATGGACTGCAGCCTTCCAGGCTCCTCCATCCATGGGATTTTCCAGGCAAGAGTACTGGAGTGGGGTGCCATTGCCTTCTCCTGAAATCAGTAATAGACTTTTGTAAAAATGCTAACTCTGGTTCTGCATAATTACTTGAAAAAAAATAGAAAAAAAGCAAAGTTGAAATGCCAAAATATCTTCATGACATTCTGACATTATTAATGAGAAATGACAAAGAGCATGGTGATGTTTTTCATTGCTGTGAAATAAAATGATACTGCCAGAGCTTTTAATCTCTTTCGGAACACAGCCCTTTATATTTCAGAGTAACTAGAAAGGAAACTTTGAGAAGATTTGCTGTGATTGTTGCTTGTTTGGCTGATTGGAGAACAAAGGTGACAACCCGTTTTATGACTTCTGAATTGGCCTATAAACATCATGGTCCACCAGATCTGTCAGTAGCTAAAAGTTCCATGGCCAAATTCCATTTTCCCCTTGAGAAAGTAAAACAGTGGATTCCCAAACTGCTTTAAACAGTCTCTGGGGTGTAAGACTCATACATTGGTCATTATTCATCCAAAAGCCTCAAAGATTATCTTTTGTGTTATATTATCTTGAGTTTATGAATTGAGAAATGAAAGGGACTTACCAAAAAACATATTATGAATTAAAGTCACAGACTTAAACAAGCTCTCTGGCTCTCATCCAATGGTCAAATCAATTATAATGGATCCTCATCTTTTAAAGTTTGTTTTCGATTTTGAAAAAAAAGATGTTTGAACTTTTGTGTTTTGAAAATAAAGGTATATGATAAAAAAATTCAAACAGAAGCACAAGCTGAAAGTAAAAACTCCAATCTAGTCTGAATATCTTTAGAAAATAATTTACTTTTTGCATATATAATCATATGCATATTGGAGAAGGGCATGGCAACACACTTCAGGATTCTTGCCTGAAAACTCCCACGGACAGAGGAATCTGCCAGGCTACAGTCTATGGGGTTGCAAAGAGTCAGACACAGCCAAGCAACTAATACTTTATCCTTTAAAAGTGAAAATTGGTATAGTATTTTGTACTTTTTCCAGTGTCTAATATATCTTAAATAAATCATTGAACCATATAGAGACTAGCTATAGATAGAGGAAATACTAAAGTGTTGACAACAGTTAGTTCTGGGGGATAGCATGGGAAGAAAGAACATTTTTTCACTCATTCTTCACATACTTCTGAATCATCTGAAATTTTCATGAGCATTATTACTCTTGAATTATGGAATTACAAAGGATTAAAATCCAAACCAAAATGGTAATCAGAGATCATTCTGCTTCAATACTTAAAGTATGCTCTTTTGCATTTTAATAATTATATATGTTCTATTTGTGTGTGTGTGTGTGTGTGTGTGTGTGTGTGTGTTAGTTGCTTAGCCATGTCTGACTTTTTGCAACCCCATAGACTGCAGCCCCACCAGGCTCCTCTGTCCATGGGATTCTCCACTGGACACTGGAGTGGGTTGCCATTTCCTTCTCCAAAAGGAACTACAGAAAGAAAGAAAGTGAAGTCGCTGTCTCCCAATAATGAATTCTTGAAGTATTTTGAAATTTCATTGTTTCAAATGTATCACGACTTCAGGTGGATGACAACTCTAAAAACAGAAAATAGTAAATTATATTTTCCCTAATTGCAAAGATCCACAGCCCAAAACATCAGTGAAAAGATATAGGCATCATACTCTGGACTTAGTTGGTTTGTTTAAAAAAAAAAAAGAATAGGAGACAGAGGTAGAAGCATTATTGTCCTAATATTAAATTACTGCCATTATTCAATACTTAGTAGTAATGTTCAGTAGATTTACTTCACTTATGTGATATTATACATTATTCCTTTCTGGATTAGAGTATTACTGCATAGTTAGATTTTATAATTCTAGGATACAGTATACTGTTTTATAGGAACAAAACTGCTACTGCTGCTACTAAGTCACTTCAGTCGTGTCCGACTCTGTGTGACCCCATAGACGACAGCCCACCAGGCTCCTGCGTCCCTGGGATTCTCCAGGCAAGAACACTGGAGTAGGTTGCCATTTCCTTCTCCAATGCATGAAAGTGAAAAGTGAAAGTGAAGTTGCTCAGTTGTGTCTGACCCTCAGCGACCCCATGGACTGCAGCCTACCAGGCTCCTCCGTCCATGGGATTTTCCAGGCAGAAGTCCTGGAGTGGGGTACCATTGCCTTCTCCATAGGAACAAAACTAGTTATCCCCAAAAATATTCATTTAAAGTAATTTTAAGTATGAACATGTAAAAGAATAAAATTAGAACATTTTCTCACAGATTTATAAAAATAAACTCAAAATGGACTAAAGACTTAAATGTAAGACCAGGAACCAAATGTAAGACCAGAAACCATTAAACTCCTAGAAGAAAACATAGGAAGAATGCTCTTTGACAAAAAGTGTAGCAATATTTTTTTTTAATCTATCTCCTAAGGCAAAGAAAACAAGAACAAAAATAAACAAATGAGACCTAATTAAACCCAAATGCTTTTGTACAGCAAAGGAAATCATCAACAAAACACAAAGATAATCTACTGAATGGGAGAAAATATTTGCAAATTATATGAATAAATGGTTAATATCCAAAACATGTAAATAGCTCAAGCAACTCCATATCAAAAAGTAAACAATTCCATTAAGAAAATGGGCAGAAGACCTGAATAGACATTTTTCCAAAGACATACAAATGGCCCCAACAGGCACATAAAAATCTTCTTATACCCAACATTGATACTGATTAGAGAATCAGAATCACAATGAATATCATCGCACCCTATCAGAATGGCTATCAGCAAAAAGACAAATGGGACTCCCCTGGTGGTTCAGAGGCTAAGACTCTGACTGACACAGAGGCTAAGACTCTGTGCTCCCAATGCAGGGGGCCCAGGTGCGATCCCTGGTCAGGGAACTAGACCCCACATGCTGCAGCTAGGACCTGGCACAGCCAAATAAGTAAACAATAATTTTTAAAAAGACCACAAATAGCAAGTGTTGGCAAGAATGTAGAGAAGAAAGAGCACTTATGCACTGTTGGTGGGAATGCAAATTGGTAGAGCCACATGAAACACAGTGTGGAGATTCTTCAAAAAGCTTAAAAAAGAACTACCAGTGACTTCCCTGGTGGTCCAGTGGTTAAGACTCTCTGAGCTTCCAATGCAGGGGCTCAGGTTCTATCCCTTGTTGGGGAACTAAGATCCCACATGCCATATGGAGTGGCCAAAAGAAAAAAAAAGAACCACCATATGACTCAGCAATCCCACTCCTGGGTGTATATCCAAAGAAAATGAAAACACTAATTTGAAGATACATGCATCCCAATGTTCATAGCAGCATTATTTATAATAGCCAAGATATGGATGTAACCTAAGTGTGAATAAACAGATGAATGGATCAAGAAGATGTATATACACATACATTTGAATATAACTCATCCATAAAAAAATAAAATAAAATTTTGCCATTCGCAACAAAGTAGATGGACCCAGAGGGTATTATGATAAAATGAAAAGTCAGACAGAGAAAGACAAATACTGTATGTTATCACTTATATGTGGAATCTAAAAAAATCTAAAAAGTTTAAAAATTAACAAATATAGCAAAACAGAAACAGACTCACAGATATAGAGAATAAACTAGTGGTTACCAGTGGGGAGAGGGAAGGAGGGAGGAGCAAGATTAGGATAGAGAATCAAGAGGTGCAAACTACTATGCATAAAATAAGTTACAGGGATATATTATGCAGTACAAGGAATACGGCCAATATTTTATAATAATTTTAAATGGAGTATAATCTATAAAAATTTTGAATCAGTATGTTGTAAATCTGACACTAATATACTATTGTAAATCAACTACACCTTAATAAAAAATATAAATTAAAAAAATAAAATAATGTTAGCTATGATATCATTTTTTAAATTGCAGTATAAAGTTGTGATGCACCTTACATGTCTTTGTATTTAGTAGGTGTATACTATCACAAACAACATTGCAAGGAACATCCTAATACATATTTACATACACATATTCCTGATGTTCAAGCTGGTTTTAGAAAAGGCAGAGGAACCAGAGATCAAATTGCCAACATCCGCTGGATCATAGAAAAGGCAAGAGAGTTCCAGAAAAACATCTATTTCTGCTTTATTGACTATGCCAAAGCCTTTGACTGTGTGGATCACAATAAACTGTGGAAAATTCTGAAGGAGATGGGAATACCAGACCACCTGATCTGCGTCTTGAGAAATTTGTATGCAGGTCAAGAAGCCACAGTTAGAACTGGACATGGAACAACAGACTGGTTCCGAATAGGAAAAGGAGTTCGTCAAGGCTGTATATTGTCACCCTATTTATTTAACTTAAATGCAGAGTACATCATGAGAAATGCTGGACTGGAAGAAACACTAACTGGAATCAAGATTGCCGGGAGAAATATCAATCACCTCAGATATGCAGATGACACCACCCTTATGGCAGAAAGTGAAGAGGAACTCAAAAGCCTCTTGATGAAAGTGAAAGTGGAGAGTGAAAAAGTTGGCTTAAAGCTCAACATTCAGAAAACGAAGATCATGGCATCCAGTCCCACCACTTCATGGCAAATAGATGGGGAAAGAGTGGAAGCAGTGTCAGACTTTATTTTTCTGGGCTCCAAAATCACTACAGATGGTGACTGCAGCCATGAAATTAAAAGACGCTTACTCCTTGGAAGGAAAGTTATGACCAACCTAGATAGCATGTTCAAAAGCAGAGACGTTACTTTGCCAACAAAGGTTCATCTAGTCAAGGCTATGGTTTTTCCTGTGGTCATGTATGGATGTGAGAGTTGGACTGGGAAGAAGGCTGAGCACCGAAGAATTGATGCTTTTGAACTGTGGTGTTGGAGAAGACTCTTGAGAGTCCCTTGGACTCCAAGGAGATCCAACCAGTCCATTCTGAAGGAGATCAGCCCTGGGATTTCTTTGGAAGGACTGATGCTAAAGCTGAAACTCCAGTACTTTTGGCCACCTCATGCGAAGAGTTGACTCATTGGAAAAGACTCTGATGCTGGGAGGGATTGGTGGCAGGAGGAGAAGGGGACGACAGAGGACGGGATGGCTGGATGGCATCAGTGACTCGATGGACGTGAGTCTGAGTGAACTCCGGGAGTTGGTGATGGACAGGGAGGCCTGGCGTGCTGCGATTCATAGGGTCGCAAAGAGTCGGACACGACTGAGGGACTGATTTGATCTGATCTGATGCATCTTAGGTATTTGAGGAAATAGCCATAGTACTAGACTATAAGCATAGTGATTTATGTGGGTTTTCTAACTTAATTTTTACAGCAATCTTACAATGTGTGTACAATTATTATTATTTGCTTTTCTTTATTTTTTGAATACGAATACTGTGGTACAGAAGGTTAAATGATTTGGCCAGGCTCAATTAACCCAGAGTTCACACTCAACCACTGAGTCATAGAGTCACTAAGAGTCGAAAGATATGAACATTTAAAATTTTGGGAGGTATTGCTAAATTGCTTTACAAAACTGTACCAGTTTATACCCCCTTTAATAATGCATGTGAAAAAAAAAATAATGCATGTGAGTGTGTGTGGCCCACATCTTGGCCAACACAAGTTATTATCTTGCTTTAACACTTTTTTCTTACCTGTTAGATGAGATCACCTTCAATTTATGAAATCAGGATTTCAAATTTATGAAATAAAGTTATTATTATGTAACTTGTTTTCTGTGGAAAACTTAATAGAGAAGATGATTTCTGTCCCTAGGGCTTCACAATTGGAATAAGATTGCTAAGACAATTTATGGAAAACTTCCCCCTTCTATACCTAAAATTTATATACCTTATTCTTTTTTTAATTGAAGTATAGAAGATGTGCAATATAAGTTATAGGTGTACAATATAAAGATTAACAATTTTTAAAGGTCATATGTCAATTAAAGCTATTATAAAATATTGGCTTTATTCTCTGTGTTGTAGAATGTAACCTTGTATCTTACTTTATACATAATAACCTCTTAATTCCCTACCTTTATATATCCCATCCCCCTGCTGGTAACCAGTAACCTGTCCTCCATATTTTACATCCTATTTTTTTTTCTTTTTTAGGCTCCACTGGATGACATGCAGGATCTTAGTGACTTGATCAGGGATCAAACCCATGAGCCCTGCATCAAGAGTACAGTCTTAAGATCTGAACCACCAGGGAAATCCCCTTACACCCTATACTTGAACACAGATTTATTTGAGGGACTGACGCTTCGCACCTTCACACCATCTCTATGAAGCAAAAGGAAAGCTCATTCAAAATAAACAGCTTGGAGTCTTTTGTCTGTCAAAGTTAAGTTATTCTCAGTTGTGAGAAAAGAACATTTTGCAAGTCATTTCCAAACTCAGATATGAAATCCCCTAAAAACTGCTTTGATAAAGACTTGGTTCTTTTGCAAAGAGTGAGGTATCCACATACCTTTTCCTCCCTTTTGCTGGAGAAGAGCAGGTTGTACCAGCTGGTTTTCAGGGATGTTCTGCAGAGATTGATGAATATTTCCTTCAAAATAGAGGTCCGTAGCACTGTTCTATATAAATAATGTATCAAGATGTTAAATGGGACTTTCCGTGCGGCCACCAATTGATGGCCAAAGTCAAAATCTGAGGGCAAAAAGAATGTTCAAGAGCTCTCAAATTTTGAAAAGCGCTACCTTCAATGGCTGTCTCCCAGGGCAAAGCCAGCATCAAACCCATATACAGAGAGTGCCAAGGGACAGAGGATACTGAGGAATTCTGAGTATCCTCAGAATTGAGAGGAATTGTGAATTCTCTCTTCTCTCTGATAAAGGAGAGTGGGTTACTTTCCTCCTTTCCCCTAAAAATGACCAGTAAGAAAGATTCAAAAGAATCACTAGTAGAAATGGAAGTGCCAGCAAAAAGGGAAGACAAGCTTCCATTCCTGAACTGGATGCCCATCTAGACGAGACAAGGCGAGACAGATGGCAGGTGCGGGAGGGCAGAGCCAAGAGAGGAGGCAGGAGGAAACCGCCTGAGCTTCTACCATAACGTATGGCAAAAAGACAGGGCAGAAGGGGCTAGACTTGAGCCATCCCCATACAGCAGGCAACGAGTTCCCAACCACAAGGGGCTGTGCTATGCATGCTGCGGGTAGAATCTGAAGAGGAAGTAGGGTTGCCCTAGCAACTGAAAATATTAGGCATCCTCTAATTTACCTGGTAACCCTAAGGGGAGGTGAGAGAGGTTAAAGTAAAACCAAAACTCCCTCTTAAAAGAAATGTCTTGTTGGAGAGACCCTGACAGTACAATTTACAGGGACAGAAAAAGGATATTTGACATAGCATGGTTGAAAGTAATGACTGAAAAAAAAGAAGGCTACTTTATATTTATACTCTGTTTAAGAGTATACTCTGTTTAAGAGTATTAAGACTGTTTGATAAAATGGATACATCAAGAAAACAATGCTGAGAATTCCATGGCAGTCAAGTGGTTAGAACTCCACACTTCCATAGCAGGGGGCATGGATTCAGTCCCTGGTTGGGGAAATAAGATCCCACATGCCATGACATGGCCAAAAAAATAGATAAAAATAATTTTTAAAAAAAGAAAACAATGCAAAAAAATACACGGAAGGAGAGATGGTAGGGACACTTCCATTTGCAGAAGGCGCTAAAATAGAAATGAATTGGTCCAATATACATAGCTAGCTCTGAGCTTGGGATGGGAAACAAAGCGGGTTAATACAAGATTGTAGGTAAAGCCAGTACAGGGAATGTTTTTAGGGGAACCATAGCTTTTCTGCAGTTTTCTGGATGGACTGAGGAGAAGCATTGACTTGAGAACCCTAAAATACCTCCTCTTTATAGAATCATTCAGACCTGTCTGAAGTCAGATGAAGAACAATGATAAAGGGGAGTTTCCTTCTTGACAGCACTGATGATCCCCCAACTTGCCTGCCAAATTCACACCACAGGTGGCCCCAAGTGAGCATTTTCAGTCAGTTTCAGCTAGCATACACCAAGGGAAGGCTGGTGTAAATAGGAAATTTGCTTGTTGCTGAGGGATGACAGTCTCCTGGTAAAAGTACTCACTATTACTGTTCTCCAATTGTAGATGGGTTCCTCTCCAGGCTGCACACCATAGCTGTTGGAATTTCCTCTCATATGAGAACGGTGGTTGATAAAAGCCAGGTAATTTTTGTAATCTAATTTAAAAACAGAGAAAGAAACTGACAAGGTCAAATTTTATATTTGTGTGTGTGTATGATGATAAATGCTTATGTGATTGATCGTGGCATTTTTATATGTGAGACACTAAATTTATTTAGGATAGAGAATAGGCAGATCTGTCTCCTAATGTAAAAGAAATAAAACCAAAAAACAAACAAATGGGGGGGCTTCCCAGATTGTTCTAGTGGTAAAGAGCCCACCTGCCAATGCAGGAGTCATAAGAGATGCGGGTTCCACCCCTGGGTCGGGAAGATGCCCTGAAGGAGGGCATGGCAACCTACTCCAATATTCTTGACTGGAGAATCCCATGGACAGAGGAGACTGTTGGGCTACAATCCATAGAGTCTCAAAGAGTTGGACACGACTGAAGAGACGTAGCATGTTCACACACGAACAAATGGGATCTAATTAAACTTAAAAACTTTTGTACAGCGAAAGAAACCACTGACAAAACAAAGACAACCTACAGAATGTGAGAAAACATTTGCAAATGATGTGACTCACAATAGGTTACTTTCCAAAATATATAAAGAGCTCAATATAAAAAAAGAACAATCAAAAAATGGGCAGAAGACCTGAATTGACACTTCACCAAAGAACACATAGGGATGGCCAATAGGCACATGGAAAGATTCTCAACATTGCTAATTATTACGGAGAAGGCAGTGGTATGCCACTCCAGTACTCTTGCCTGGAAAATCCCATGGACGGAGGAGCCTGCTAATTATTAAAGAAAAGCAAATCAAAACAATGAGATATCATCTCACACAGGTCAAAGGACCATCATCAAAAAGTCTACAAAAAAAAAAAAAAAGTCTACAAACAATAAATTCTGGAGAGAATGTAGGAAAAAAGGAATCCTTGTACACTGTTAGTGGGAATGCAAATCTGTACAGCCCCTATGAAAAACAGTATAGAGGATTCTCAAAAAAATAACTAGCGTAAGATTCAGCAATTCCACTCCTAGATATACATCTGAAGAAAATGAAAACTCTAAATTCAAAACGATACATGCGTTCCAGTGTTCACAGCAGCACTATTTACAATAGTAAAGACAGGGAAACAACCTAAGTGCCCATCAACAGACAAATGGATGTGGTATATACATACAATGGAACATTACTAAACCATAAACAATGAAATTCTACAATTTGCAACAAGTATATATCTAGAGAACATTATGCTTAGTGAAATTAGTCAGACAGACAAGTGCTAGATGATATCACTTATATGTGGAATCTAAAAAATAATACAAACAAAACAGAAAGATATTCTCAGACATAGAAAACAAACTTGTGGCTATGTAGAGGGACAGGGAAGGTGGGAAGGACAATTCAGTGGTACGGGATAAACACACTACAATGTATGAGAAAGATAAGCAACAAAGATATGTTATACAGCACAGAGAATTATAGCTATTATCTTAGAATGACTTATAATGGAGTGAATCACAATGTTGTATACCTGAAATTAATATAATATTATAAATTAGTTATGTTTCATTAATATACAAAACCTAACAAAAATTGTTTAAGGTGGATAATCCTGTTTGATTTCTGCCTTTAGAACCGATCCCAGATGCACGGGGTAAAAAGGATCTTTTCTGTTCAGGTCATTATTCTCATGTGTGTGTTATGTGACCAACAAGCCATCTGATGTACAAACAGAAGGAGACTGACATCTTTACCTGAGGAGTACTGAAAGTCTCCAGTTGAATGCTGTCTCAGTACTTCAAAAGCATCTTCAAATGCTTGACCCAGCTTGTCTTGTTCAGCACAAGCCTATTAGAACAATGGCAGAACTCTGGAGTTAAGAAATTACCAACTGAACTTAATTTTGCTGATGTAAAGGAGGGCTTCTCAACCACAGCACAACCTATTAGCATTTTTGGTTGACTGTCTCTTTTGTAGAGGGTTGTCCTGTGCATTGTTGGGTGCAAAACAGCATCCCACTAGATACCAGTGTCAATCCCACTGGTGACAACCAAAAATATCTTAAACATAGCCAAATATGCCCTGGAAGACAACATCAAGCCTGGTTGAGATCCACTGCTCTACAATATAGTATCTAAAACTAGTGCTCAATCTATAGTATGGTATTTAATGTTTTATAAATTTTTAGCAAGGGGTTAGTTATAGCAGAAGACTGATTTAGAAAAAGGGATCGAGGAAGTATGTTTATCAAACAGAATCTGGCTCATTATTTAAAAAATGAAATGTTCTTAATTTCAAAAGCATATCTCCAAGACCTAAAATTAAACTGTTTTGTAACCATCTCATACCCTTATTAATCTAATGAGGAAAAATAAAGAAGATTTTTAAATGTCAACTTACCATGCTTCATTAAAAAATTGACAGTTCTGAAAAAAATTAATATGTAAAAAATAAAATTAGTGTTTCTATTTAATTTGCCTCTGAATAAAAAAGACTACTTAAAATATACCTTATATAAATCAAAAGTACCATCTGAATTTTGATGAGTACAAGTTTCCTTTCTACAAAAATTTCCTCTGAAGATTTATGTTTGCTTTTCTATCATTACAAAATGTCTTTTAAAAAATATTTCTTTATTATTTATTTGGCCACACTGGGTCTTAGTTGCAGCATGTGGGATCTAGTTCCCTGGCCAGGGGTTGAACCTGGGCCCCCTGCATTAACCACTGGATCACCAGGGAAGTCCTCCAAATTTCTTAAATGTTAAAATAGCTAAATATGTATTGCTGAATCACTTTGCTTTACACTTGAAACTAACACACTGTAAAGTAAATATACTTCAATTAGAAAAAGAGATTAAAAACATAAATAAAATAGCTAAACAGTTAACCACGCAAACCACTTAAGATATGAGAATACAGAAATAATTTGAGTATATTTAAGTATGTCAAGTATTTAAAAATTCCTGTAAGTATTAAAAAGTTCTGGAAATGAAAATCTTTTTAACCTTAGCCAGGCTGTCCATTTATAACAGTGATTTTGTTTTTTAACTTTCTGGCGTCATATAGACTTCTGAAAATCTGTTGAAAGACATGCTTTTTCTCTCATAAAATGTGAATTTACCTTACAAATAAAATGTACTCTATGAAACCCACCTGTAGAGTTTCTAAGAATCCTAGTCTATAATTTTACATCTACTTTCTTATCTCTGTAAGTAAGTTTTGTTTTAAATAGTTATCATACTGACCCACATTAAATGTTTTAAAACTTTCTGTTCTATACACTACACAACACAAACAAATCCACATAAGAAAGAGCGGGCGGTGGATCTACATTGTTTACCATTTCATTTAGCACACCAAACCACACTGTTTATACAAGTTTTTAGAATTTATCCTCCAAACACAATGAGCTTTCTCTTTAATATTTAACCTTGCATAAGATGATACAATCTAATACTATTGCTAAACATATCCATAACATATCAATATAATATGTCAAACATCAAAATTCTGTTCTGCTCTTTGAAATCACTATGTCATTTAAAAGAGCTCAGCCATAAGAATCCGCCTGCCAATGCAGGAGACCCAGTTTCAATCCCTGGGTTGGTCGAGAAGATCCCCTGGAAAGGAGAATGGAAACACACTCCAGCACTCTTGTCTGGAGAATTCCATGGACTGAGAAGCCTGGTGGGCTATAGTCCATGGGGTTGCAAGGAGTAGGACATGACTGAGCAACTAACATGAGAAGAAAAACCATTTAAGAAAGGTAACTATGGGAGGTGATGAATGTGTTAACTAATCTTATGGTGGTAATCCTTTCCCAATTTATATGTGTGTCAAATCATCATATTGTACACCTTACACAGTGTTATACATCAATTACATCTCAATAAGGTTGGAAAAAAATACAGCTTCTCAATGTGGAAGATGTTGAAAAATTTAGCAAAAACAACAAAAAAAGAAAATCCATAAATAATTTGAACGATGATTTCTAATGGATATTACCAGTACAGGTATTTTTTAAAGGCCATATCAATAACTTTCAATTCATTATGACTCATAAGCACCAAAGGAAATACCTACCTAGGTGAGTGCTGTACTTCGAATTAAATACTTATATGCAACTACTCCCTTTGACTAAAATAGCCCCCAAAACAATCATGACTCTTTAAAGTAGCAAACCCAAATGGAAGGAAAAAAGCTTGAAAACATTATCGATCACTTCAATCGCTTAATATTAGTACCAGAATAGGCAGTCAACGAAAAACACTCCTTAGGTCAAAAAAAGAAAATTAATAGTTATTACAAGGAGTTTTGAAAAGCATAAACTAAACCACTTACCAGGAAGACACTTTACCAAATTCTTTCATTAATACCAGAATCGTTAGGACAGAACTGTCAGGAGCTCACTGACAGGGTTGCATTAAGTAGCTGTTTTTAAGGAAGTGCTACAAAAGGGGATTTTTTTTAAAAGATACAGTGCCTTCATTATTTCTCTTTCATGATATGGCCAGTAGACACCAGGGGCTATTATTTTGAAGTGGCACAGAATATTTGTATACTATAGGCCAAAACCATTAGAACAAACCCCATGAACCCCCACCCCACCCAGCATAAGTTGTGGCCCCCGGGCCCACACAACCCGACTGGGCACCTCTGATCTGTACAACCCTTGTTCATATTTCTTTTTTTTTTTTAAATTATTCTTATATTTCTTCCCTGATTCTGGAGCCTGTGTTGCTTTTCTTGCCTGAACCATTAACAGCCTTCACTCTGGTCTTTCCTTTCAAATCATTTTCTTGATAAAGTCATTCAGTGACTGCCCCCACCTCTACACACACAAACCTCCCCCACTTGAGATCTTAAAGGCACAGGCCCTGGCCCTGGTGCACAGGCCCTGGCCCTGGCGCACAGGCCCTGGCCCTGGCGCACAGGCCCTGGCCCTGGCACTCAGGCTCCTCATTTCACCTTATTTACCACCACTCCTTTAAGAGGAGGCAATTGAATCCATGCTATAGTCTTCCCTCCACACCTGGATAAAGTAACAATTCCAAACCAGAAGCTTGTGGACATGTTTGAGGCCGGTGCACTTAGAGAGCAGGTCCAGCTCTCTTGTTTAGCTTGAAGGTTTATTTGGGATGGTTTTGATGGCGCTGATGGAAATTACGGGGGACTCCATTCACCTGTAATGCTTCCTTCACAGCCCACCCCTCTGCCTATTTACCCATTTTATCTTACCTGTCCATCAGAGGCCAATCCAATATTTACAAGTGCTCCAGGTGGAAACAACTTTCCCCTCTGAAGCACAGGTCTGCAACACTCTCAAGTAACTGTAACCTTCTGTCGTTTTAATAGATGTCACAGTTAGCCAGGGGGAAAACCACCTAAGAATTTTTTGTAAACCTTGTGGGTGGGGAAGAGAGATTTTCTATTTTGCATAATTGGAATCTGAGCTCACCTTTGATATGGGACTATTGTTCTAGACCAATTACGTTTTTTGCCGAGTTTTATTATGCAAATATAAACACACATCCCCTCTTGTGAAATGTAGATGTTATAAGTAACAACTGTATAAAACCAAATTGCTAATGCTGATGAGTTTTTAATCTGTACCATCGCCAGTCTACGCCCTTTTCGCGCCTTTTGATTTTCTTTGGTTCATTTAGTCAACAAATACATATCAATGATCTCTTTCCTCTGATGGATACTGTCCTGAGTCCAGGGATCACAACCCTTAACAAGTTCTGATGAGGAAAAATGAAGTTTTTAAAAAGCAAACTAGAAAAATGTTATTAATGATGAGTACTGCTACTGCTAAGTCGCTTCAGTCGTGTCCGACCCTGTGCGACCCCATAGACGGCAGCCCACCAGGCTCCTCTGTCCCTGGGATTCTCCAGGCAAGAACACTGGAGTGAGTTGCCATTTCCTTCTCCAATGCGTAAAAGTGAAAAGTGAAAGTGAAGTTGCTCAGTCATGTCTGACCCTCTGCGACCCCATGGACTGCAGCCTACCAGGCTCCTCCGTCTATGGGATTTTCCAGGCAAGAGTACTGGAGTGGGTTGCCATTGCCTTCTCCGAATGATGAGTACTAAAAAACAATAAGAGAAAGGTCATAGTGAATGTATATGGTCATGGTGAACGGTAAAAAAAATTCTAAGGGAATGTGTATGAGCTGAAATCCAAGGATAAGAAAGAGTGAGCAAAAGAAAAGCAGAAAAGCTGCGAAGCACCTCTCATCAGAAGAAACAGCAGATGCCAGGAATCTCAAGTGGAAATGAGTTTGGTTTATTTAAGGCACGAAAAAGAACGGCAGTGGGGCTGAGGTACAATGAGTCTGGGGGCCAAGAGGCAAAGGTAGCAAGAAAGGAGGATGGGTCTGGATCAAATACACACATCAAGCCCCCCCCCCAAAATATTAGTAATATAAAAATGTTCAAAAGAATCTAAAAATCACATGTGATAGTAGTTACTGCTCTGCTCCATTTCACAGATGAAGTCTCTAAACCAAGGCTCAAACACATTTTATGATTTTTTTTTTCCCCCTAAAGTCCAATTGCTAGTGAGAGATGGGCTGTTCTGGGCCCAGATTTGGGCCCAAATGACTTCATGCAGATGCTCTCAACTGCCATGTGCTGGAGTCCTATGTCCGTAGATTAGGTTCCACTGGACCAGGGTTCTCAATA
This sequence comes from Bubalus bubalis, assembly GCF_019923935.1. NCBI lineage: Eukaryota > Metazoa > Chordata > Mammalia > Artiodactyla > Bovidae > Bubalus > Bubalus bubalis. Next base: position 54,793,583 of record NC_059160.1, read on the forward strand.
TTGATGGCAGTCTCCATAGCACCCCGAAGAATCTCATAGCAGCACAGGCTTGGTATGTATTTGAAATAAAGGGAAAAAAGAACAAGTCAATATTCTAAGCCCACATTTTCCCCAAGAGGTGTCTCCAAAGTTTTATTTTGCAAGATGTAAATAAATGGACCCTGAAGAATAGTTGAGTGAAACCAATGAGCACATGATGTTTGGGGGGCATGATTCTATATCATAGATGAAAAGTAGACATGTGGTTTTGAGTCTTTTGTAAAGGTAAAGTATGAAAATGCTTCCAGCAACTTAAAAAAAAAGATACATTCTTTTAGCATTCTAGGGGTTAAGGCTCCTATTCCTTGAGAACCTAAGGAAAGTTATGATCAGCTATTTCTTCAGGACAATGTCATCAGCACATTTTCAGGCAAATTCTCCTAGTCAGGCCAACAGAACCCAGTTTAGGAACTCCTACTATATTCTATTTTCAAAGCCTTCTTATCTAAGTATTCCTTCTTGAGATATTTGTAACCAATGTACACATAGAGCATCTTTTTAAAGGTGGTCATCAGTGTTTCCCTTCTCTCTAGGTCTGAGCTGAGTAACAAGAGCTCTACAGAGAGGATCCCTAATCAACAGATTCGCTTTTGCAAAAATTCATTGTCCTTGGTGGCAACTGATATTATTTTATAAAATTGTAAGTAACAGATGTGGTAGAGTCTGAATCATATGGTGCCAAACTTCAGGTGGAAAACTGCATTTTCTGAAAATAGAGAACTTCGGAACCCAAGAAAAGAGAGACTAAATTCAGGTTCTTTCTTCGCAGTTGCTATTTAAATAATTCAATTCTTTAGGGGAGTTAAGAACTAGATCTTAATCTTGATAAGATCTCTGAAAACCTAATAAGCAAGTAATATTGCTAGACCAGGAAGAAGCTGCTAGAGAATTTGTTACGTCTGAGTAGCATTCATAGAACCATAGATTACAAGATACATAGCTAACTCTCACCCTCATTTCACCCTCATGCACTGGATTATTCTTTGAAATTTATTGAGACTTGTTTTGTCCTAGGCATAGGGCCTATCTTGATGAGTGTTCTATTTGCATTTGAAAGAATGTGTGTTTTACAGTTATTATATGTGGCACTGGATAAATGTAAATTAGATCAAGTTGGTTCATAATGTTATTCAAACCTTCCAGATCCTTACTCATTTTTTTTTCCTTTGGATTTTCTATCAGTTACAAAGACTACAGAGATTACAAAGAGGACTGTCAAGCTATAATTGTGGATTTTTATATTTCTCCCTTTAATTCTGTCAATTGTTGCTTTCATGTGTTTTGAAGCTCTATTATTTGAGGCAAACTTATTTAGAATTGTTATGTTCTAATGAGTTATGCTCTAATGAGTTCAGCCTTTTATTATTGTAAAATTTCTTTCTTTCTTGTAATCCTTTCTGGTAATCCTTGAAGTCTAACTTTGATATGACCCACACTAATTTTCTTATTCCTTTTCCTTTCAACATGTCCAATTTGTCTGTGTCTTTGTATTTAAAGTATGTCTCCTTAAAGTAGCATATAGATGGGCATTGATTTTTTACCTAGTTTGATGACCTCTACCTTTTTAGTGCTTAGTTTAATTTAGTAATTACTGCCACAGGTAGATTTAAGTCTACCATCTTGCTATTTGTTTTCTATTTATTTTTTGTTTCTTTGTTCTTCCTTTCCTCCTTTCTTTTGGATTAGATAAGTATTTTACTATTTCATTATATTCCCCCATTAGCTTTTTATTATGTCATGGTATAATAATGGCATGATATACTTCTGTACTTTGTCTTTAGTGGTTGCTCCAGGGGTTACAATATGAATTCTTAATTTATCGCGTCTACCTTGAGTTACTATTATATTGCTTCATGCATAATATAAGAAACTTATCATAATGTAGTTCTGTTTACAGCCCCTCTCATCTTTTGTGCTACTCTGTCATATATTTACTTCTACATAGGCTATCATAATATATTATTTAATCCTCAAAATAATGCCCTAGGAAACTGTTACTATCCCTGATTTCCAACTGTGGCTCCATACATACCACCCATCTGTGTAAACTTGGACAAGTTATTTAAACTTCCAGTTTCCTCTACAAAGTGTAGATAATGATTTTACTTACCATATACACTGTGAAAATCGAAGTGAATTCATGTCACGTACTTTGAACAGTCCAAACATCTAATATGTGTTGAACAAGTGTTAGGTCCTACTTTGTAATTATACCAGTATTATATATAAAGTAACAAAGGGACGAGGGAGTGAAATGACTTACTTAAGGTCAGTGAGTGATAGCAGTGAAGATTTTCAAACCAGTTCTACCTGACTCCAGCCAAAGGCTTTTAACCATTCAATCCAACTTTGCTTCTTTATCTATGGAATAAGACTGAGAATGAGCATAAGAACAAGAATTCGATAATGGCCTTATGTCAAAGGGCTCTTGAGAGGTTTTACTGAGATAGTGCAGAAGAGTAGTAAACACGCCTGGTGGTAGCTATTAATCACCAAAACTGCTCCTGTTTTACTATACCTGAGACCTTCACCACACCTGTCCATGGGATTCTCCAGGCAAGAATACTGGAGTGGGTTGCCATGCCCTCCTCCAGGGAATCTTTCCTACTCAGGGATTGAATCCCCATCTCTAATGTCTAACCTGCATTGGCAGACGGGTTCTTTACCACTAGCGCCTCTTGGGAAGCCCATAAACTCTAATAAAAAATTTTTTTTAATTTTTAAATAAAAGAAGCAAAGGCAAAAAAAAAAAAAAAAAAGCGCTCCATAGGCTCTAGTATTTATTGTAATTACTGTAATAGCTCCCACAAGTATTCATACCAATGGAGGAAACTCCCCTGACACAGGATTGGTTAAAAACAAAAAACAAAAACACGACGCAGCTGGGGACTCTTTACCCCCTCTCAGTGTCTATGCTGAGAGCTTTGTAATTTCCTTCTCTTTAATAATTTTAATTTGCTTCCTAATACAAAAGACGGGGAAAAAAAAACAAGCCACGCAGCCATATACGGAGGCAGGGAGAAAACAGATTGACTCTCCTGGTTTCCATGGAGGCACTGACTGGAGGGGTGGAGGTTTGTTCAGAGCCAGGACAGAGCCTGTGCGAGAGCTGTCTCCAGTCTTCTCACAGCTAAGGTCTGAAAACCTACTGTGTATTCTAGGCAGGGAGAGGTGAGCTAACCCATTGTGAAATTCTTATACATCTTTATCTGGAACCTCAAGAGCATATATGCCTCTCCACTTCAGCCCTTCTAGCCTAGAAACTTCTAAATCTAAACCATTCGCTGGCCTAGGAAAGGGAAAAGGAATGACTCCTCCCTAGTACTGCCATTGATGCCTATTTTCACTTTCTAGTTCACTAAGAAGACAGGCTTGCAATTGATTCAGCTTCATCTCCAGACCCTCTTGTCTAGGAATTTTTTTTCCCCTAGCCATTTGTGAGTGGTAATTTCCTATATTTTAGCAGAATCAAATAGCAGGGCAATGATATCTCTCACTGTGGAGAAACAGGGATCCCATTCCCAGAGAAGTGAACTGAGTAGGAACTGATAAGGAAAGTGGGATGAAGTGGGGAGGAAATTCTCTGAGCTCAGAATAGTTTGGGAAACTGACAGATTAAAGGGATCCCAAGTTGCAGCTGTGTGCCTATCGCAGCTTAGATTTTCTAGCTTCAGGTGCTTTTCATTATAAAATTTATAGTTTCTTTGTATTTAACTTTTATCAGATAACTGCAATTAGCAAAAAATATACTCATTTTTGACCTTCCCAGATGGCGCTAGTGGTAAAGAACCTACCTGCCAATGTAGGAGACAAGGGAGCAGTTCAATCCCTGGGTTGGGAAGATCCCCTGGAGGAGGAAATGGCAACTTACTCTAGTATGCCTGCCTGGAGAATCCCATGGACAGAGGAGCCTCGTGGGTACAGTCCATAGAGTCGCAAAGAGTCAGACATGATTGGAGTGACTTAGCTTGCATGCATACTCATTAAAAAAAAAATCTATAGAATGCCTTTGGTATGGTTAGAAGAAAGAGAAAGCTTTGAAATGTCTTCTTAAAGGGGTTCTCAGTATTGTTTTGCTTTAGTTTTTTTTTTTAAACTTTCATATAATCTTCATTATAACCACCATGATCATACATTATACATTCATAAAATTCTGTCATTTTCAGCATTATCTCTGTTATAATAACTTTGCCAACTCCAGGGGGTAGGGGGTGGATGGGAAGCCATTCTTACATGTTTTTGTTTTCCCAAAACACATGGTAAAATACTATAATCCAACATAGGACTTCAGTGGAAGTGGGATGGGTGAGTACTGCATTGTATCATTTAACTCACAATAGCCCGTAAGGCTGGCAGGGTGTTATTTTCGTTTTGCTGGTGAGGAAGTCTACACCTAGGGAGATCAGAGATCATTCAGTGAGTGAGTGTTAAGTGAGAATTGACATCTCCTTGTTCTCAACTCAGTTTTTCAGATATTGTCTCTAGAAGATATTAGTAAATACCAACTGACTTTTAAATTTGTATTTTCTTCAGTTCAGTTCAGTCGCTCAGTCATGTCCGACTCTTTGAGACCCCATGAATCGCAGCACGCCAGGCCTCCCTGTCCATCACCATCTCCTGGAGTTCACTCAAACTCATGTCCATCGAGTCGGTGATGCCATCCAGCCATCTCATTCTCTGTCGTCCCCTTCTCCTCCTGTCCGCAATCCCTCCCAGTATCAGAGTCTTTTCCAGTGAGTCAACTCTTTGCATGAGGTGGCCAAAGTACTGGAGTTTCAGCTTTAGCATCATTCCTTCCAAAGAAATCCCAGGGCTGATCTCCTTCAGAATAGACTGGTTGGATCTCCTTGCAGTCCAAGGGACTCTCAGGAGTCTTCTCCAACACCACAGTTCAAAAGCATCAATTCTTCGGTGCTCAGCTTTCTTCACAGTCCAACTCTCACAACCATACATGACCACTGGAAAAACCATAGCCTTGACTAGACGGACCTTTGTTGGCAAAGTAATGTCTCTGCTTTTGAACATGCTATCTAGGTTGGTCATAACTTTCCTTCCAAGAAGTAAGTGTCTTTCAATTTCATGGCTGCAATCAACATCTGCAGTGATTTTGGAGCCCCCCAAAATAAAGCTAATATACACAAATATAAACAGTTTTAGCATATAAAACTAGGTTTATTTTTACTAAGAAAAAATGTTTTTAAAAAACATTACACAGCTGCTTTTCTACATCAAAGTTTTGTGGTTGGGGTTTATGAAAAATCTATTTGAAAAGAAAGGAAGAAAAAAGAGCATGAGTTATCAAAATATCATGAGCTTCTATAAGGAGATCAGTCCTGGGTGTTCATTGGTAGGACTGATTTTGAAGCTGAAACTCCAATACTTTGGCCACCTGATGCGAAGAGCTGACTCATTTGAAAAGACCCTGATACTGGGAAAGATTGAGGGCAGGAGGAGAAGGGGACGACAGAGGATGAGATGGTTGGATGGCATCACCAACTCAATGGACATGGGTTTGGGTGGACTCCAGGAGTTGGTGATGGACAGGGAGGCCTGGCGTGCTGCAGCTCATGGGGTTGCAAAGAGTCAGACATGACTGAGTGATGAACTGAACTGAACTGAATGCCCAGATTGGATATAGCTGAGATCACTTTGAAGTGTCAATTGGTATACATTGCAAAATGTATGCAAAATTAGACAGCTGCCAATAAGACCAGCAGGGCTTCCCTGGTGGCTCAGTTGGTAAGCCTGAAATGAAGGAGACCCAGGTTCTATGCCTTAGTTGGGAAGAGCCTCTGGAGAAGGAAAGGGCAACACTCCAGTATTCTTGCCTGGGGAATCCCATGGACAGAGGAACCTGGCCGGCTACAGCCCATGGAGTCACAAGAATCGGACTGAGTTACTAAACAACCACCATCAATAAGACTATCAGGAACTGTGATGCTGCTTCCACCTGATGATGCAGGGACAAGTGGGAGCTGCCATGTGGGCAATCAGTTTCTCATGGCCAAGTGCTGCAAGAGTTTCAGTTTGGAACCAAATCCATCAACTTTGACAAAAGGTTTTATTCTGTTTTTAATGCTGTGGTTGAGATTAACAAAAATTAAGAAGTCTGATTTGTTGTTGTTTTGCTAAGTCCTGTCTGACTCTTTTGCGATTCCATGGACTTGTCACCTGCCAGGCTCTTCTGTCCATGGGATTTCCTAGGTAAGAATACTGGAGTTGGTTGTCATTTCCTTCTCCAAGGGATCATCCCAACCCAGGTACTGAACCTGTGTCTCTGGTGTCTCCTGCATTGGCAGGTGGATTCTTTACCACTGAGCCACTTGGGAAGCCCAAGAAGTCTAATAATACCAACTAAATGAAGAAGATGCGAATCCGTGGGAATTCTTCCCATTACTAGTAGGAGTCTAAACTGGGACAACCATTTAGGAAAACAGGTATTTACTAGTAAAGCTTAGGAGTATACACAAGTGATACTTTTGTACATGAAAGCCAGGATATATGTGAAAGATGTTAGCAGCTGTGTTTATAATGGAAAAGCTCTGCAACATCTCATCTCTCTCAATCTCTCTCTCTCTTTCTATATATATATATACCATATATATATAGGTAGATATGTATCTACCTATCTATCTATATGTACACAAAGACAAGGATTGATAAATAATACATATATACCTACATATAGCCCAGATGGCACAGTGGTAAAAGAATCTGCCTGCCAATACAGGAGATGCAAGAGAAGCAAGTTTGATCCCTGGGTCCAGAAGATCCTCTGGAGAAGGAAATGGCAACCTACTCCAGTGCTCTTGCCCAGAAAATCTCATGGACAGAGGAACCTGGTGGGGTACAGTCTGTGGGGTCGCAATAAGATGGACATGACTGAGCACAAGCACAAGCTCTATATATACATTTACGTATACTGGTAAGAGAAACGATAAATTGAGGTATGTTCACATAATGGAATAATACACAAAAGTGAAAATGAATAGACTATAGCTAAATGCAATAACACGGAAGAATCTTGAGTATATAAAGTTCAGTGAAAAAAGTAAAACCCAGAAATTTACCAGGTTCAGAAATAAACAACTAAACAATATATATTTATTCAGGTTTTCTTTTTTTCTTTACAAAAAGGTTATCTAACAAAGCAAGTTAAACTCCAAGACAGAAAATTCTAAGGAGGTGATTTTGCTTTGGATCACGAACACACTCATCAGTCAGTATTATAAATTTACTTTTTTTTTTTGCCCATATCACTTGTGGGATCTTAGCTGCCCAACCAGTGGTGGAATCCAGGCCCATGGCACTGGGAGCACAGAATGTTAACCACTGGACCACCAGGGAAGTCACAAATTACACTTTTAATTCTGTTAAAACTCCAGCATGATTTAAACATAATCTATACATTTATATCATGAAATAAATAGGATAGTAATAAAGATTTACAAAGCACAGAAAATAGGTTTTGTCCCCCTCATCTCAGCCTTCAGTCAATTCCTAGTGTTATTTCTTATTTGAAGCCTTTTACTCAAATGGGAATAATTTTGCCATCAGTTCAGTTCAGTTGCTCAGTCATGTCTAACTCTTTGCAACCCCATGGACTGCAGCACACCAGGCCTCACTGTCCATCACCAACTCCCGGAGCTTACCCAAACTCATGTCCATCAAGTCGATGATGTCATCCAACTATCTCATCCTCTGTTGTCCCCTTCTCCCCCTGCCTTCCATTTTTCCCAGCATCAGGGTCTTTTCAAATGAGTCAGTTCTTCACATCAAGTCCAAAGTATTGGAGTTTCAGCTTCAACATCAGTCCTTCCAACGAATATTCAGGACTGATTTCCTTTAAGATGGACTGGCTGGATCTCCTTGCAGTCCAAGGGACTCTCAGGAGTCTTCTCCAACACCATAGTTCAAAAGCATCAATTCTTTGGCATTCATCTTTCTTTATAGTCCAACTCTCACATCCATACATGACTACTGGAAAAACCATAGCCTTGACTAGACGGACCTTTGTTGGCAAAGTAATGTCTCTGCTTTTTAATACGCTGTCTAGGTTGGTCATAAATTTTCTTCCAAGAAGTAAGTTTTTTTTAATTTCATGGCTGCAATCACCATCTGCAGTGATTTTGGAGCCCCACTTACCCCCCCCCCCCCAAATTTTTTGCCATCAGATAACACAATACCTCAGGCTGCCCTTGTGGCTCAGCGGTAAAGAATCCACTGCAGTGGAGGAGACTCTGGTTCCATCCCTGGGTTGGGAAGATCCCCTGGAGAAGGAAATGGCAACCCACTCCAGAATTCTTGCCTGGAGAATCCCACGGACAGAGGAGCCTGGGAAGGGGCCACAGTCCATGGGGTTTCAAAAGAGTTGGACACGACTGAGTGACCGAGCACATATGCAAAAAGCAGACCCACCTTCCTTTACACATATTTAGTAAGGCATCTTATTGTGTTTAATGAGAAACCAAAGAGCTTGGCTATTTTTCTTTTGCATTCATGGTGTGAATTCCCATGGTTTCTGTGGAAGTGAAGATCAGTTGTCAGGTTTACAGTGTATATAGATGCTACTGTGCCAGAATGTGGCACATTCTGTGAGGGGATGTGAGAGGATCATTTCCAGTTGAGGTCCAAGTGAGAGACTCCTGGATCTTGGAAAGGGGAAAGCATAGCCTCCATTAGCTGAAACAGCAAGACGAAGAAAAACCAACCTCAAAGTCTCCTGAAAGAGAAGGACAAGAAGGAATATCTGAAAGGAGATGAGTCATTCAGACAGGAGGGCTGCTACTGAAGGAAAAAGCCTATTCTAGAACTCCAGAAGGAGAGGTAATCTGCTTGTAGGCAAAAGAATCCATATCGTAATGATAGATGCAGGGCGTGGTAGTGCATGAGTATTAGAAATCTCTATCATCTTTATCTTGAGGTGCAGAGCCAGATAAAGGGTGGGCCAGGCAGGCAGGATCCAAGACCTAAAATATGTAAATCCAAAATAAGACCACAAACAGATGTAAGAGAAATGTTTTTTGTTTTGTTTGTTTGATTTTCAGTAAGATCCTTTATTTACCTTTTGTTCTCAACCACATCACATGAGTACAGGTAGCCAGGTACCTGTGTGGGCTGTTGGCTTTGTAAATGTAGAGCAATCAGTATGTGTAGAAACCATGCATCTCAATGATTCTTTAACAAGAAACTTAATGAGCAAAAAGACTTCATGTGTGTTTGAAATGTCTGCCCTTTCCTGCATTCCAATCACTGAAAATTATGTGTTGAAATTTTACTCAATGTAGACATGTTGTCTTTTTTTTTTTTCCTTTGACCACGCCACACAGCTTGTGGGATCTAAAGGGATCTTCAACCAGGGATTGAATCTGGGCCATGGCAGTGAAAGCACCAAGTCCTAACACTGGGAGTGATTGAGAGTCTTCTTGAGAATCCCTTGGAGCAAGATCAAACCAGTCAATCCTAGAGAAAATCAACCCTGAATATTCATTGGAAGGACTGATGCTGAAGCTGAAGTTCCAATAATTTGGCCACCTGATGCAAAGACTGACTCATTTGAAGAGACCCTGATGCTGGCAAAGACTGAGGGCAGGGGGAAGAGGGGACAACAGAGAATGAGATGATTGGATGGCATCACCAACTCAATGGACATGAGTTCAAGCGAACTCCAGGAGACAGTGAAAGACAGGAAAGCCTGGCATGCTGCAGTCCATGGGGTTGCAAAGAGTAGGACATGACTTAGCGACAACAATGACAACTAACCACTGGACCACAGGGAAATCCCTAAACATGTTTTCTTTGCACATTTTGTTAGTAACTACCTAGTGTGTTTCAGGTCATCTTTACTTCTGACAGTTGTTCCTCCCAGAAGCTGCTGGTTCGCTCAAGGACAGGGCTGTAAGTAGTTGGGGAAAAAAATGTTTAATAAACTGTGGGTTAGAGGGGAGAAGTGAGACATCTGAGATACTCCCTCTCATATCTCTGATGGTCTCAGAACTGCCTTCATTTATTCCTTCTGATAGTTGCTGTGGGTTTCCCAGGTTTCTCAGTGGTAAAGAATCCATGGGTCAGGAAGATCCCTGGGAGGAGGAAATGGCAACCCATTCCAGTGTTCTTGCTTGGTGAATCCCATGGATAGGGGAGCCTGGTGGGCTACAGTCCATGGGGTTGCAAAAGAGTCAGACAGGATTTAGTGACCGAACATGCACACCTATATAGATGCTGTGCTAGGTGCTAGGATATATTTGTGGATAAAACAAAAATTCCCATCTTTGTAGCATTTCCATGGGGGAAAGACAGATAATGGGCATGACAATTAAGTACATCACATAGCATAGTAAACAGTAAGTGGTTCATGAAAAAAAGAAAGCTGAGTAGGGTAATGAAAAGGAGGAAGGAGAACAGTTCCTCTTTTAAATAGGGTCATCAGCCATGCCGTTTTAAGATGGTAGACTTTGTGCAAAGCCTGGAAGGAGGTGAGGAAGTGAACCGCTCAGTTGCCAGTGAGACAAGTCAAGGACTGAAAGAAGCTTAGGACCAATAGTTTCCTAGGAGGGAGAGCCGCAATTAATTCCTGGGATTATATTGGGGTCACAGAAGTAGTCTTTATTTCACCTTTCCTGCTTTCAGAACCCACTTCTAAATGCTTTAAATGTCACATTACTATCTCATGGATATTGACTTGAGTATTGACAAAATCAGGTTCTCAGGATGCCCACTTGTTTCTCTCTCTTCTGGTGCCATTAATGCTATGAGTGATGTGTGATGTGTGCTCAGTCACGTTGACTCTGAGACCTCATGGAGTGTAGCCTGCTAGACTCCTCTGTCCATGGAATTTCCCAGGTAAGAATACTGGAGTGGGGATTGGAGTTGCTATTGTCTACTCCAGGGATCTTCCTGGCCCAGGGATCAAACCCACATCTTCAGTGTCTCCTGCATTGGCAGGCAGATTCTTTACCACTGTGCCACCTGGGAAGCCAGTGCTATGGGTAGTGGAGGCATACATTTTCTAACTTCCCGAGTGGAGGCTCGGATGGTAAAGAATTTGCCCACAATGCAGGAGACCTGGGTTCAGTCTCTGGGTTAGGATGATCCCCTGGAGAAGAGAATAGCAACCCATTCCAATATTCTTGCCTGGGAAATTCCATGGACAGAGGAAGCTGGCAGGCTACAGTCCATGGTGTTGCAAAGAGTTGGACATGACTGAGCAACTAACACTTGGATTGAGAGCTGCAAGCCCCTACGCTATGATTAAGTCAAAATTGGAAGTCAAATTGCCTTACTAGAAGTTTTAGCCCAGTTTGTAGCTATCATTTTAATTCCTGAAATTGGATTTAGGGACTCAAAGTTGCTAATGCCCTGTGGCACTTTTAGATAGAAGATAGCACTATGGCCTCAGGGTTTCAAATACAATGCCCACAGGCGTTAAAAAATCATTAAACCTGTAAGGAGATAAGGCAATTTGAAGGAGAACAAGTAGTAATAGAAAACAGAGTTACCACACCAGGGCTTCTGATATTGGAGTTGTCAGCCACAGGCTTTAAAATAATTATGTTTGATAGTGTTTAAGGAGATAAAACACAAAATTGAAAATCTCAGCAGAAGACTAAAAATCATTTTTGTTGATAGCAGAGGTTAGGGGTATGGCAGATTTTAAGAAAAACCAATGGAAATTCTAGAACTAAAAGCATAAAGTAATCTAGATTAAGAACTCAATATGTCCATTCATGTCTTTTCTATCTTAGAAAATAGAAAAACAAACCAAATAATTTTGTTCACCTTTTCAAAAAATTTTGGCTTTGCTGATTCTAATTGTGCACCTTCTTCTATTCTTTGTTCTCTGTATTATCTATCTCCTTTCATTCTGTTTGGATTTATTCTGTGTTCCTTTTCTAATCTCTTATTTGAGATACATGTCTTTAATTTTTGTTTGTTTGTATTTTATTAGCTAACATGAGCATAAAAGGATAAAAGTATTTGCTTTATCCTACAAGTTCTGTTTTTTTCTATTAAGCAAGTTTTTTTTTTTTTTTTAATGACTAAATTATTTATTTAAGCCATCTCCTCCTGCTATAAGCAAAGGGATGGAAGATCAGTATAATGGTCCTCAAGTGTAATGGTCATCACTGGATACAAGGTGGTGAGCTTGAGGTCCCGTATACTTTTCTGGTCCATGCGTGCAGAGTAAAGGTCCAAACCAGTGCTGTGGTCCCCACTGGGTAGTGGTCCATGTTCTCTTTATTCGTCTTCATAGCCGGTTGGAAGAGGATTCACATGAGGGTTATGGAATAGGGTATGGTTACCATCTCCCCAGGGAAAGGGCTTGGATCTCATGTGGAGATGGGGGTAGGCCACGAACTCGGGTCTCTCCTCCTCTCCGTGGTGTGACTTCAGGAAGACATTCAGCATGCTCACTCCCACCCTGGGGAGCGCCACGAAGTAGGTGAGAGCCTTCCACACGCGAGCTGAGCCCTCCTCGCCATGGGTGCCACTGGACATACACCGACTCAGCTGCAGCCGGGAACGACCCAGCAGCCCAGAAACCCGAGATCCAGCTGCTGCCGCCATCTTCGACCTGGGTCCCCATTCAGCAAGTTTTGATGTAGAGGGTTTTCACTATCATTCTGTTCTATTTATTTAACTTTTCATTATTATTTCTTTTTTACCCTGGAGCAATGTATATTTTAAATTTCTAAGTACAGTATCTCAAAGGGCTTTTAATATGTTTTTTGTTATTAATTTTTAATCCTGAGACCGTGTTCTCTAATTACTATTAAGTTAAGAATTAGCAACAAAAAGAGAACCCAAAAAACTTCCTCTGAAAAAGGCCAGGTAGTAAATATTTTAGGCTTTGCACAATATATGTAATAGTTTCTGTGACATATTCTTTTGTTTTTGCCACACCACGTGGCTTCCTGGATCTTCGTTCCCAGGGCAGTGGTGCAGTGGTGTGTGCTCAGTCTTGTCCAACTTCTTTTGACCCCGTGGGCTATAGCCCACCAGGTTCCTCCATGCATAGAGTTTTCCAGGCGAGATCCCAGACCAGGAATCTAATCCAGACCCACCGCAGTGAAAATGCTGAGTTCTAACCACTGGACTGCCAGGGAATTTCTTTGGCGTATTCTTTAATGGACTGTTATGTAGGCATTACAATGAGGCATTTTAAAAATATCAATATGGAACTCTAAGTTACATTATAAAATAGAAAATTCAAGATCTAGTGTATATATGATAATTCAATTTGTATTTTAAAGAATATATTAAATACCTGTGCTTACATATGCATGGAATATCCTGGAAGGATATATAGGAAATTGTTAAAAATGAGTGTCTCTGGAGAAAACTGGGGACTGGGTACCAAAGATGTGAGACTTACTTTTCACTATACACTTTTTGATATTCTGAATTTCTTTTTTATAATGTGTGTTACCTAGTTTAAAAAGCATTAAACCTTTAAAAAATTATAGGCTGGCATTTTATCATATAATACTGTTTAATATATACTTTCCTCCCTTGTCCAGAAGAAATGTCACAATTAGAAATAAAAGTTACTTTGAAAACAGGTAAGAATATTTTATTAACACCTAATCTCAGTAGAATAAAGAAATCTTCTTAAATGTTGATAAAACAAATGTTGAAAAACAAAAAACCTTAAGCATGCATTTAAAAACTGGCTGTTTGTGGCCTTTAAAAATTATATTTTACACAGAATTACCTCTTGTCCGAAGTCTGTTGTTCAGATTCCAGAAGAGTTTAGCTCTTTTTTTTCTTAATATATATATTTTATTGAAGTATAGTTGACTTACAATATTTTAGGTACACAGCAAGGTGATTCAGTTATACATATACACATGTTATTTAAAAATTATTTTCCATTATAGGTTATTACAAGATATTGACCATAGTTCCCTGTGCTATTTTTAAAAATTTTTTAAATTTTTTGGCCCCACCATGCAGCATGTGGGACCTTAGTTTCCTGGCTAGGGATCTCAGGGATTGAACCCACCTCACCTGCATTGGAAGCAGAGTCTTAACTGCTGGACCACCAGGAAAGTCCCAAGTTTAGCTCTTTTAAAAAGTTGAGGTGACAAAAGTTAAAATCTAGCAGAAAAAGTCCAAGAGTCATAGAATTTAATATGAGGAAAGTTGAATTTCAAAAGCCTTACGTAAGAAGTAGCAGAGGGCACGGCAAGAGCATAAACTTTGAAAATCTTTCACCTTGTAATAGCTACAGGAATTTGAACAATGGCTTACCTATTGGTTCATTTTCTTATCTGTAAAGTTTATCAACTACCTGACTCCTTGGCTATTCTGGATCAACTGAGAACACACATCCCAGAATGGAGTATTGAACAAGAGCTGGTTTTCTCTCTCTTCCCTTGGTATATTGTCACATAGAAGGAACTATGATGATATAAATGCTGCTTTGACTTTTTTTATAATAAGAAGAAAATTATAAAATAACACTAAAGAAAATAAATGAATGATAAACATATGAAATGTTGCTCATCAGTATCATTGTCATTGGGGAAATGCAAATTAAAAACCACAATGAGCTACGTCTACACACATACTAGAATGACTGTAATTAAAAAGATTGATAATTACCAAGTGTCAGCAAGCATATGCAGCGATTGGAACTTTCATAAGTTGCTGGTGGGAATGTAAAATGGTATAGCCATTTGGAAAATAACTTGTTAGTTTCTTATAAAACTGAACATGTGTACCTCCTGTTATGACCCAACCATTTCACTCCTAGATAGTTGCCTGAGAGAAATGAAAACATGTTCAAATAAACACGTATGAAAATGACCATAGCAGCTTTATTCATAATAGCTCCAAACTGGAAAAACCCAAATTTCTATCAACTCATGAATACGTAAACAGTTTGCTATATAGCCATGCAATGGAATTTTACTCAAAAGAAAAAGGACAAATTATTCATACACATTCATTCAACATGGATAAATCTGAAAAGCATTATGCTAACTGAAAGAATCCAGACACAAAAGACTACAAACTGTAAGATTCAATTTATATGAAATACCAGAATAGGCAAAATGATAGTGTCAGAGATCAGATCAACGGGTGTCTAGGGTTGGGGACTGGGGGAAGGGACTGGCTGTAAAGGAGCACAAGAAAAATCTGGGGGAGGGGATGATAAATATTCTGTGTCATGATTGTGGTGATGGCTGCACAACTGTATGAGTGCTGAGTTGCTTCGGTCATGTCTGATGACTTTATGAACTGTGGCCCTCCAGGCTCCTCTGTCCAGGGGATTCTCCAAGCAAGAATACTGGGGTGGATTGCCATGCCTTCTTGTAGGGGATCTTCCTCACACAGGGATCAAACGCACGTCGCTTACACCTTCTGCATTGGTAGATGGGTTCTTTACCACTAGCACTACCTGGGAAGCCCACATAAGTGTATACATTTGTCAAAACGCTTTGCACATTTAAAACTGGTGAATTTTATTGTGTGTAAATTATACTTTGATAAAGCTGATTTTTTAAAAAAACTAATGATAGAAGATACAATGAACAACCTTATGTCCAAAATTTAAGCTTAGATGAAATGAACAAATTCTTTGAAAAACAACTTACTGAGGTGACAAAAATAGGAAGGTTTTCTAAACTAAGTACATTTGTGAAAATGAAGCTAATACTGGCAAACAAGCATCATACTTGTCAGGAGCATGTAAAGGATGCAATTAGGACTTGTTATTTTTTTGTTATTGTTGCTATTTTATTTTGAACTAGTATTTTGAAGCCATATTTATCCCTCTTTTTTCTGTTTGCTTTTTTTCCTGCACCAAAAGGCTTGTGGGATGTCAGTTCCCTGGCCAGGGATTGAACTCTGGCCACAGCAGTGAAAATGCCTGAATCCTAACCACTAGATCGCTGCTGCTGCTGCTGCTAAGTCGCTTCAGTTGTGTCCGACTCCGTGCGACCCAAGAGACAGCAGCCCACCAGGCTCCCCCGTCCCTGGGATTCTCCAGGCAAGAACACTGGAGTGGCTTGCCATTTCCTTCTCCAATGCATGAAAGTGAAAAGTGCAAGTGAAGTCGCTCAGTCTTCCCTCCATTTTCTTAGAAACTTTTTCAATGAATACTATATTGCTTTCAGAAAAAAAAAAAATTCAACTACATTTGTTTACCAGAAACCTGGAGACATGTATTGTTAAAATTAATTATGAAAACCACAAAAGAAAAACAAATGATTAAATATATGAAAGATATACATAACTCAGTGTGAAAATAAGTATATACCCAGGATATTAAAAAAATTATAGTAGAAAGAATTTTTTCCCCCATTTATCCTGTCTTTGTAATTCCCAATTTGGTTTTGGTAGAAAATAAAATCTTACTTAATATGTCTTTATGAACATCTGGTTGTGGGTAGGAGAAGAAGGTAGGTCTCTGGATTGAATTTTTGCTTTCTTTAAACAGAAAACTATTAAAGAGATTATTCCTACCCCCATTTTTCTTACCCTTAAAAAAAGATAAAGCTAAAGTTGAATCTGTAAGTTATTGACCTTGCTTTTGTGTATCTGCACTCATTCAAACTCATTTACATAGTGTACTTCCTCTTGGATATCTTCTCATCTATTTTTGCTCTTTTTTTTTTCTCAATTTAATAAATCAAGAAAAATTGTCAAGGGCACAGAGTCCTAAAGCTGGAGACAGATTCCTTGGGTCAAAATCCCAGCTCTTCCATTTTCCAAATTCAAATTTTCCTATGCCTAATATTAATAACAATAACAACATCACTGACAATTATGTACTATATGGCATAGAGCAGTTAAGCAACTTGGCCAAGGTCACGTAGCACTGGCTACCTGGGAAAAGCCTCACCTTTATGGAAATTCTATGCAGAGGCAAATTAATCTAGACCCTCCCATTCAAGTCCGGGAAAGCAAAATTCCCTTCAACCCTCCGTTGTTGATTGAGCAGCCACGGAAACAAGACAAGACTTACAACCTTAGGTCCTTGATCATCTCAAGGGGAGGTGAATGAGGAGATAGCCCAATAGTCATGTGTGAGAAATAGACATGGGAAGAAAATTGGGGAGTTGATTTAAGTATGGATATGATGTCCTAGAATAAATCAGGAAAAGCCAAGGGACATTGGAAAGGTAACCTTAAAGCATGCTCTTTAGAATCATCTTGGGGCTTCCTAGGTGATGCTAGTGGTAAAGAACCTGCCTGCCAATGCAGGAGACATAAGAGATGAGGGTTCATTCCCTGGGTCGGGAAGATCCCCTGGAGGAGGGCACAGCAACCCAATCCAGGATTCTTGCTTGAAGAATCCCATGAACAGAGGAGCCTGGTGGGCTACAGTCCATAGCGTGGCAAAGAGTTGAACGTGGCTGAAGCAACTGAGCACAGAATCACTTTGAACCTACAGATTCTGCCAATGTCTGCTAACACAATTTTTGTAGTTGCTCTTCCAAAGTGAATTGACAAAGCCAGTCTGGTGAACACAGGGTTCCAAGCTGTTTACCTGGGACTGAATGGTCTCCTGGGATGTGGGACTTTCAATTTTGAAACTGAAGAATTAAAGCAACCCTGGTCAAACTGGAAGAGTTAGTTGCCACTGCAGAAGTAAACCATAACAATGCTTGCTAGCATCTGTTGATTACCTGCACTGTGTTAGGGGCTTCTCAGGTGGCTCAGTGATAAAGAATCCACCCGCCAATGCAGGAGATGCAGGAGATGCGGGTTCTATCCCTGGAGGAGAAAATGACAACCCGCTCCAGTATTCTTGTGAGGAGAATTCCATGGATAGAGGAGCCTGGTGGGCTACAGTCCATGGGGTCGCAAAGAGTGGGACACGACTGAGTGACTGAGCATGCATGCCTACTATGTTAGATGGACACTGTTCTAAGAATTTTCCATATGTTTGTTCATTTAACTCTCCTAATAACCTGCCATTTGAATACTATCAGTAGCTCCATTTGGAGAAGGAAATGGCAACTCACTCCAGTATTCTTGCCTGGAAAATCCCATAGATAGAGGAGCCTAGTGGGTTACAGTTCATGGGGATGCAAAGAGTCGGACACGACTTGGTGACTAAACAACAACAATTAGCTCCATTAGGCAATGAAGGACACGTGCTCAAGGTCATGGTTCCGGGAAGTGTTGGAACCAAACCCAGACATTGTCCTTCTGGGGTCGACCTTCACATTGTTCTATCCTGGACAAACATCCAAATATCCAGCTGTGCGTTATGTCTTAGTATCTTGGATCCCCAGGAAAAGCAGAAAGGTCAGACTTGCAAAGGGCCAATATTACAATGAATAATGTGTCTGACTACGGATCAGAAGAAAGGTCAGACTTAAGAACCAAAGCATTAAAAATGTCTCTTAATTTGAACCCAGGACTGCTAGACTCCCAAGTCCATGACTCTCTAGGGCAAAATTCCTTCTGCTTTGGATGAAGTTCTAGGTCCTTAGGATACTTTGCAATTGGTTCTTATGGGTTCTGACTTGTTCCCAGACAACAATGGTTTAAATGGGACTCAATCTCAATATCGCTTAGCCAATATTTTTTTTTAATAAGTTATCATTAGTTGAGAATGTACTGTGTGCCTGGAATTGTTCTGAATACCTTGCCTATATTAAATCATTTAATCCTTATTTCTTGTAATTAGTTGTATGCACGCCTGCAGAAGAAAAATTTGAAAGTTATCTCTTTACCCTCTTTTAAAATTGATGATGGGTCATGAGGAAGGGGAAATGTGTATATTTATAGTTGATTCATGTTGTTGCACAGCAGAAGCTAAAATGACATTGTAAAACAATTATCCTCCAATTAAAATATAAATTTAAAAAAATTAGAAAAAATAAAATTAATGCTGGCTAGTTGGATAAAATAAATTGATGGAGAATGGAACATGTTGATACTTCAATTAGTATTTCTCCTGGTATATAAGTAATTTTGTTTTCTCACAGCTAATCTCTGCTTTTGCAATATTCTAATTTATAACCTATTTGTTTTCCTTTTAAACACAGTTTAATTTCCCCCATCAAAGTTCTATAGAAGTGTTCTTGGTGATTTATAAACTCATGATCTCGGTGTTAAGGAGCTTTGGAAATGTTGGTTTGCTTGTTCTTAAAGGTTTTATCAGGCAGTTTATATGCCCCCATGCTTTAGGGGAGAGTGAGAAACCACCAGCATCTGTGGAATTTGTTGAATGATTTGACTTAGAGCACTAATACTTGGGGAAGAATGGATTTGAATGGAGAGGGCTTTTTTTTTTTTCACCCTAATTCTCAACCACTCTACTAGAGCCTTGGATTTCTGTTGCTAGAATATTCTTGCTTTCAAGTGGGATTTCCACTTCTCAATTTTTATGTTGTCATAGGACTAACAGTCATAACAATTCATGTCCCCTTCCAACCACCCCACTCAGAAACTGCATTATTTTCCTCCTTCAAAACCTCCAAGGAGGACTTTCCTGGTGGTGCAGTGGATAAGAATCTGCCTGCCAACGCAGGGGATGTGGGTTGGATCCCCGGTTCGGGAAGATTCCACATGCCGAAAAGCGACTAAGCTGATGTGCTGCAGCTACTGAAGCCCAAGTGCCCAGACTCCATGTTGCAGTGAGGGAAGCCACGGCGATGACGCTGCAACCAGAAGCCCGCGCACACCGACAAGCAGTAGCCTCTACTCTCCACACTTAGAGAAAGCTAGCGGAAAGCAGCAAGGACCCAGAGCAACCAAATAAATTAATTAATTAAATTTTAAAAGACCTTTAAAGAAAAAACCTCCAAGAAGGGAGAGACCAAAACTTATCTTCGAAAACCAAGACTAGTGAATCAAAAGCCTTTATGGTAAGGAAAGGCAGTCACAGCTTGGATTTTGCCAGTTAGTCTCATCAATGGTGATTTATATTTATAGCATTTTGTATACATTCTTGCCAAAAATGTACTATCCTGTGTCCAGAGCAGTGCCTGCCACCAACCAATAAATGCATTTTTTTTTCTTTAACATTTATTTATTTGGCTGTGCCAGGTCTGAGACATGTGGAATTTTTTAGTTGCAACATGCAGGATCTAGTTCCCTGATCCTGGATCAAACCTGGGCCCCCTGGATTGGCAGCTTTGAGTCTTAGCTTCTGGATCACCAGGGAAGTCTCACAACTTTCTGTTTTAAAATAATTTCAAACTTTAAAGAGTTGCAAGAATAGTACAGATTCAGCAGTTATTAATGATTTGCTACATTTGCTTGTCTAACTGTTTTTATTTTTGGAGGCCCCGCTGAGATCTATTTATTATTTATGCATAAATTTTTAATAAATCAACAAATATCACGCTCCTTTATGTCTAAATAGCTTGGTATCTATGTCCTATAAACAAGGACATTCTCTTATATAGCTGTGAGGCAACAGAAAACATATATTGGTCTCTGCCCCCAGTCCCTGAAATCTTTGTAAATTCCTTCGTGATAAGAGAGAGTACTAGGTACATGTTTTGTTCTATTGATGTGACTGGATGACCGCCCTGGATGGCTCCTATGTGTGGGCTGGTCACCAGAAAGACCAAACTGTGATTAAAGGCTTGGAATTTTCAGACCCAGTCTCCATCCTCCAGAGAGAGGAGGGGGTTAGACACAAAGTTAATAACTGATCACACCTACGCAAGGAAGCCTCCATAAAATCCTGATAGTGTGCCGTTTGGTGAGCTTCCAGGTAGGTCCACACTGGGAGGGTGACGCACCCCATCTCCATGGGGCCAGAAGCTTCTGCATTCAGGATCCTTCTGGATCTTGCTCTATACTCTTCATCTGTCTGTTTACCTATATCTATTTTTTTGGGCTCCAAAATCACTGCAGATGGTGACTGCAGCCATGAAATTAAAAGATACTTACTCCTTGGAAGGAAAGTTATGACTAACCTAGATAGCATGTTCAAAAGCAGAGACATTACTTTGCCAACAAAGGTCCATCTAGTCAAGGCTATGGTTTTTCCTGTGGTCATGTATGGATGTGAGAGTTGGACTGTGAAGAAGGCTGAGCGCCAAAGAATTGATGCTTTTGAACTGTGGTGTTGGAGAAGACTCCTGAGAGTCCCTTGGACTGCAAGGAGATCCAAGCAGTCCATTCTGAAGGAGATCAGCCCTGGGATTTCTTTGGAAGGAATGATGCTAAAGCTGACACTCCAGTACTTTGGCCATCTCATGCGAAGAGTTGACTCATATGAAAAGACTGATGCTGGGAGGGATTGGGGGCAGGAGGAGAAGGGGACGACAGAGGATGAGATGGCTGGATGGCATCACTGACTCGATGGATGTGAGTCTGAGTGAACTCTGGGAGTTGGTGATGGACAGGGAGGCCTGGCGTGCTGCGATTCATGGGGTCGCAAAGAGTTGGACACGACTGAGTGACTGAACAGAACTGAACTGATTATCATGTCCTTTAGTAAACTAATAAACATAAGTAAATACTTCCCTGAGTTCTGTGAGCTACTCTACAAATTAATGGACTCCAAGGAGGGGGTCTTTGGAACCTCCCACCTACAGCTAATAGTGAGAGGCACAACTGGTGTTAGAAATTAGTATGTTAGCTCAAGGGGTGAAGGGCAGTCTTGTGGAACTGAGCCCTTAACCTGTGGAATCTGATGTACAATTATAGAATTGAGTTAAATTGCAGGACCCCCAAGTGGTGTCAGAGAATTGCTTACTGTGGGGGAAAAAAAAATTCTTGGTGACCAGAAATGGAGTGTTTTGGACTTCTCTGGTTGTCCAGTGGCTATGACTTCATGCTCCCAATGCAAGGGGCATTGTTTCAATCCCTGGTCAGGGAATAGATTCCCACATGTTGCAACTAACGATCCCACATGCCACAACTGAAGATCCTGCATGCTGCACCCAAGATCATAGATTCTACATCCCCACAACTATGACCCAGCACAGGCAAATAAATATTAAATTTAAAAAAGTTAAGTATTTTAGTTAAGTAGTAAAGGAGACTCATAGGGAAAAAACATAAAGGTGGAAAACTGAGTTTTTTCCTTTTTAATAACCATGGTGTAATTATAAGGTTTGGGAAATTTATTATTGTTATAATACTTAATATATTGTTCATATTTGAATTTCACCAATTGTCCCCAATCCCCTCATTTGGAAATTGATCATAGTGAGAGTATATGTAGTTCATTTATCTGTAATGAGGTTTTGTAATAAAGCACTTAGCTCTTGGCTTGGCACAAAGTAAGTGCTCAATAAAAATTAGTGATTGTTACTATTATCATCAACCTGTACAATGGCAGGCAGAGACAGCTAGTTCTCCTTAAAATTTTCTTAACTTCTTTCGCCATTGGGATGGGGTCATATGATCCAGTCTGGCCACAGGACTATAGGTGGAAGTGCCATGTGCCACTTCCGGGCTGAGGGAGAGCCTTACAACCTGGGGTTCTTCTCCTGCCACAGTGACCCTGGAGGCTTTGTGTTCCAAATGGAGTAGCTACAAGGTGGAGATAGGCTGCCTATTTAAGTTGGTGTTGGAAAAAACTCTCTTGATGACCAAAAGCGTCTTAAGTGGGGTGTTCTGTATGAGTAGTTAAGGAGAAGAAACACACAGGGAAGAAACACACAGGTGGGAAACTAAATTTAAAATAAATAAGTAAACTTTTTTGTCTTAAGCCACTGATATTATATTTTACTACAGTAACACTTAACATTTCCTTGATTAGGTAGCATGTCTACATAATATGTGAACAATAATTTGACAATTATTCAAAAGACTAAAACATACTGTTAATTCTATCTTTACTGCTGGTTGACTCTATGTTTATTGATACTCATTTTAAGTGTTTAATGAGACTTCCTGACTGTCCTGCCAAGTGGCAATGCAAAACCAGAGTTCCTGTAATCGTGAGTATAATAGTCTAGTGGGGGAAATAGGCATTAATCAAATAATGGCATAAGCAAATGCAAAAACGTAACCAGCTTATGCTATGAAGAAGGGAGAGGATCATAGTGCTATAAGAGGCTATGATTGAGAAACAAGATCTGACACTAGCAATGTCATCTTGGGTAACCTGGCTTGTTGTTTACTTGCTAAATTGCATCCAACTCTTTTGCAACCCCATGACCTGTTGCCCACCAGGCTCCTCTGTCTGTGGAATTTCCCAGGCAAGAATACTGGAATGGGTTGCCATTTCCCTCTCCAGGGGATCTTCCCGACTCAGGGGTCGAACCTGAGTCTCCTGCCTTGGCGGCAGATTCTGTACCACTGAGCCACCAGGGAAGCAACCTGGCTTAGTATCCTTAGTAGTTTCTCTATAAAATGAGTACATTGGCCTAGTTGATCCTGAAGGTCCCTTCTTTTTTAACTCTCATAGTCTATATGTCTGTGTGGATTCCTCTTTTTTCCTTGTTTGTGTGAGCACTTTTTAATTAAAAAAAAAAAAAAAAAAACAAATTTAGCAGAAAATTTGGCTAGCACATGAGGCAATGTGACTTCTTTCCTTATAGCTAACTTAAATACAATAGAGTTAGGCAGCCTCCCTCAATGTTTTTGCTGAAACTTTGGAATAATGCTTACTAATCATCTGCAGGGGAACCTTGTGAGCCATGAGTAAGCAGTTTCATTGAGTGACAAAGGCAGGAGGCTGACGTCCATTTAGCAAATTCTCTGGGGTAGAATTCGAAAAGTCCATGAAGAAATCTGAGAGTGGAGACAATATTTCCCCCTTTGGCTACCTGAATTCCCATATCATTTATAACTTCAGAAAATCTTGAAATAGCAATGAAAGAGTTTTCTCAGGAACATCATAGTTCTTTTTTTCTAATGCTTCAGTGCGAATGTTTTATGGTAGCTGGAAATCACTGAGGGATAAAGAAGAGAAAGAGCTCAGAAAAACTGAGTTTATGGTAGCTCAGTCACTGAGGGATTGGCCAGAGAATGCAGATTTGAGTCTGTGTGCAGAGGTCATGTGCTCTAGGAAGGCCCTGGCTATCAGGCTAAAGAGAGCACCCACAGTGAAGGATCCAGGGACAACAATCCTGCCTCACAATGTTGCCAAGGACCAACAATGAGTACCTGGCTTGTTTATTATCAAAGTTCACTGCCTCATACCAAGTACCATAATAACATGAAATAGTGGACTTAACACAATCTAAAGAAAGAAACAAAGTACTCTGAGTAAGAAAAGTAAAAGGCATGATTTTTCCCCCTGGAATGATTGGAGGTCTTTGCTACCAGTTTCATAACACTTGTCTGCCCTAGATAGGTGTCAAAGAGGAAAAAACGACAGAAAAAAATTAGCACAAACTCCAGTTCATGTGACTTTGATTCCCACGTTGATGGCAGCGAAAAAGCCAATACATAACTGCAAAATAACTTTAAAAAAATTACATGACTAAGCAAAACTGGTATTAATAAGCCAGTTCTTCTTTTTATAAAGGACTCGAAACTTGCTAACATAATAGGAGCAGTTTTCTCATGCCCATAGAACCATTTTCACATCCCACATCTTGCCAGTTTGGTATTTCCTTCCTTTATTGCTTAAAAGATTGTCAGACATTTTTGAAAGGAGAGAAGAAGTCAATTGAAATACATTTAGACTGTTCTTTAAACATTCTAATAGGACAAGGAGAATTTAAAATATCAAAATGATTAAATATGAGGAGTTTATTTTTTGAGAAGGCAAGGAACTTTGGTTAATGTTTTGTATCTCTGAGGGGGAATACTATATTTTGTTCAAAGTCAGATCAGATCAGATCAGTCGCTCAGTCGTGTCCGACTCTTTGCGACCCCATGAATCGCAGCACGCCAGGCCTCCCTGTCCATCACCAACTCCCGGAGTTCACTCAGACTCACGTCCATTGAGTAAATATGGTTTTTTGATTCATTCAAGCAAAGAAATTTACTTTACTTCATATTGTTGAGTTGTCTCAAATATTATGTCTACATAAAGTTCTTAATGATAATACACATACCTAAGATTGTATGGAGACTTTGGGGACTCACTTTCAAATCCTTTTCTTTTTTAATCAATGGAATTAGTGTCTCATGGGAAATGTCAACGTATGAAACATATGAAAGCCACTTTGATGGGAGAGATGATTGAAGACCCACCTCAAACTCAATCCAATATTCATGTCAAATAAACTTCATTTCACTACTTTATCACCAGAAACCAACAAAGTATCTGGCACAAATGTTTGTTGAAAGAATATGTTATGCTGCTTCAGTCAATATCAAAAAGAGGTCATCACTTATAATACATATTAGAAAAATTATAAAAATAAATAAACCCCAAGTATTCATCAACAGATGAGTGGATAAAAATATTACATATACATTTTATATGTGCAATGGAATATTACTCAGCCATAAAAAGAATGGAATTTTGTCATTTGCAGCAACATGGATGAACTTGGAGGGTATTATACTTAATAAAATGTCAGAGAAAGACAAATACTGTATGATATCACTTATATGTGGAATCTAAAAAATACAACAGACTAGTGAGTATAACAATAAAGAAGCAGAGTCACAATGCAGAGAACAAACTAGTGGTTACCAGTGATGAGAGGGAAGGCGGAAGGGGAACATAGGAGCAGGGGCTTAAGAGATACAAACTATTAGGTATAAAATAAGCCACAAGGATATATTATACAACACAGGGAATGTAACCAGTATTTTGTGACTATAAATGGAGTATAACCTTTAAAAATTGTGTATCACTATATTGTACACCTATGATGTATAATATTGAATAGCAAATATATTTACTATAGAAAAAACAAATTAAAAAATAATGTAATAACAGAAACTACCATTTAGCATATTCTTTTTAATAATAGTAATTACCCAGGTAACAGCCTTTGAATACGTTTTAGTTCTTGGCAGAGCAATGTGAATTCATTTTCATTAGAGAAATATATTTTGAGCTCAATAGGGTACATGCGTGTGTGCTAAGTCATTTCTGTTGTGTCTGATTCTTTGCAACCCTATGGACTGTAGCCCACCAGGCTCCTCTGTCTATGGGATTCTTCAGGCAAGAGTACTGGAGTGGGTTGCCATGCCCTCCTCCAGAGGGTCTTCCCAAACCACGGATCGAACCCATGTCCCTTATGTCTCCTGCATTGGCAGGCTGGTTCTTTACCACTGGCACCACCTGGGAAGCCCCTCTCAAATGCTACAATGAACTGAAGAGCTCAAGTAACAGGTATCCACTTTGCCTGGACAATCTTCTCTAGTCTTCACATGACTGGCTGCTTCTTCTCTTTCACCTTTTAGGCTTCAGCGAAGATGTTACTTTCTTCCAGGTCTTCAGGGATCCTTCTATCTAAAACAAGCCTTTTCCCGCAGTTACATTTTATCACACTACCCTACCCATTTCCTCCACAGAATTTATTGCAATCTATATGTACGTTGTTCATTTATTTGTTTATGTGTTGAAAGTGACATGTTCTGCCTCCTTTGCAGGCGAAGCCCAGGGCTAGGCACAGTGGCTGGCCTATTGTCAGGGCTCAATGAATAAAGAATCAAACATGTAGTGCCCCAAAGTACATAGCTGTCCATGATGAGCTTAGAATTTAATAGGAGTTTGAAAACAGTTTGTGATTGGAACAGCTGTGGATGGAGGGGTTCCCCAGCTCTGGGGAGGCACTCTGGAAGGACAGAAGACTTTAATATCAATTGATTAATATCAGCCCCCTGTTTGAACACCCCAGACCAACTTCTTCCCATCCATGGTACTGAACCTCACTTTCTTCAACTGTAAATAAAAACAATAACATCAAATTTGATGTCTATTGATAAAAACCTTCTCTTCTCCATGCATACTGATAAATTTCGCATGAGGCAAGGGGACTCTATGGGAGCGCCTCATCGTGTATATTTAGGAGATGGGAAGTAGGGGGTGGGGTGACTCATTTTGAGCCAATGAACAGAGTTTTATTACGTAGATTGAGATCCAACTGGGAATAGTTAGACTTTAGTTAGAGAGGGTCTACCAGTTTGTATGAAAGGCTCAGGAGCTTCCTAATAGGCTCTTATTTCAGGGGAATTAGTTACTGGAGAAAAAAACCAATTTCGAGTGTTGCTTATCATTTATCAGTCAGATTGAAGAGCTTGTTCATCGTGTCAAAAGCAAGAACTGGACAAGCTGTTTTGACACAAAGGTTTTAGTAGGACATAGTGGGGGAAGGAATGTCCCGTTTTTCTCTGTAGTGCAGTGATAGGGTTACCGAATCAGGTCCAGCTGTTTAGAGCTCAAAAATCGATACTCATGAGACAAGACAAATCTTGGTAGGAAAGGAAAGTTACTTCTAATCAGAATGCCAGCAATCTGGGGAGATGGTGGACTCAGTGCACCACCTCCCTTCTCAAAACCAGGTCCAAAGATTCTGCTCAGCCATGAAAGTTTTTAAAGGGAAAAAGGGAAATAATCTCAATCATTGAGATGGGGGGGTCAGAGTCGTCACCATCCCCCACTGTTTGCAGGCTTGTCGACTTCAGATGCTCTCTTGTTCACACAGTTTGTTGATGAGGTTACTGAAGGGGAAGCTAGGGAAGACATCCGGTCATCTGTTAATTATTTATTCTTCATTTCTACTTCTTCGATCTACAGAAAGAATCAACAGATTAGGTGAAGTATTGTGTGGTCAAAAAGATCTGAAATGTGTCCTTAGGCCAGAGATGTGTAGAGTGTGGGGGTGCCTGGTTTGGGGTTAGTAACAAGACAAGGAGACCTCCTGCAGAGAGCTCTGTCTTTACAAAATCTACTTATAAGAGCGCAGTGTGAACTCCCTGTATGATGGCACCAGTATCCACCTGTATCTATTCCCATTAAGTGCAGGTTGAGAGGACATATCTGTGGACTTTGCAGGGGGCCTAGGAATCTTCTAGTCACATCTAGAAGGTAGAACCTAAGAGATGCTCTTTATTACTGTTACTCAGTTTCCAACTTTTCATTTCACTTTTTTCCTCCATGTCTCCCCAACAGAACATTTTACGAGTGTTAAAGAGAAGGAAGTAAGTCCATGTGTATTGATATAGAATATTCTCCAAGCTATATCATTTAAAAATTTTTTTATTGGAGTACAGTTGATTGACAATGTTGGGCTACTTTCTGCTGTGCAGCAAAGCAAATCAGTTACACATATACACACACCCACTCTTTTCTAGATTCTTTTCTCACATAGGTCATTACAGAGTATTGAATAGAGGCCAAGATATATTAAGTGTAAAAAAGTGCAGAACAATGTAAATATTATACTACCATTGATAATAAAGGAAATATACATATAATGCATAGAAGACATTGGAAGGATACACAAGACCACTCAGATCAGTTCAGCCTCTCAGTCATGTCTGACTCTTTGCAACCCCATGGACAGCAGCACGCCAGGCTTCCCTGTCCATCACCAACTCCCAGAGCTTGCTCACACTCATGTCCATCGAGTTGGTGATGCCATCCAATCATCTCATCCTCTGTCGTCCCCTTCTCCTCCTGCCTTCAATCTTTCCCGGCATCAGGGTCTTTTCAAATGAGTCAGTTCTTCGCATCAGGTGGCCAAAGTATTGGAGCTTCAGCTTCAGCCATCAGTCCTTCCAATGAATATTCATGACTGAAGTCCTTTAGGATGGACTGGTTGGATCTCCTTGCAGTCCAAAGGATTCTCAAGTGTCTTGCTCCAACACCACAGTTCAAAAGCATCAATTCTTCAGTGCTCAGCTTTCTTTAGTCCAACTCTCACATTCATACATGACTACTAGAAAAACCATAGCTTTGATTAGACAGACCTTTGTTGGCAATGTCTCTGCTTTTTAATAGGCTGTCTAGGTTTGTCATAGCTTTTCTTCCAAGGAGCAAGTGTCTTTTAATTTCATGGCTGCAGTCACCATGTACAGTGATTTTTGGAGCCCAAAAGGCTCTTTAGTTTGTAGTGATTAATTCTGAGAAGGTGACTCTGGGTGTGGAAATCTGGGGAGAGAGAGACTTTTTTATTATTTCTTTTTCAACCATATCTACATATATATATTATCACATATCTTGTATACATATAACTTTTAAAAACTATGCATTGCAAAAAATAAAATTAAAAACTACTGATAAGGAGAGTGAAAAAGTTGGCTTAAACCTCAACATTCAGAAAACTAAGATCATGGCATTTGGTCCCATCACTTCATGGCAAATTGAGAGAGACTTTATGTATTATTTTTTGGGGCTCCAAAGTCACTGCAGATGGTGATTGCAGCCATGAAATTAAAAGACGCTTACTCCTTGGAAGGAAAGTTATGACCAACCTAGATAGCATATTCAAAAGCAGAGACATTACTTTGCCAGCAAAGATCCGTCTAGTCAAGGCTATGGTTTTCCCAGTAGTCATGTATGGATTTGAGAGTTGGACTATAAAGAAAGCTGAGCGCCAAAGAATTGATGCTTTTGAACTTTGGTGTTGGAGAAGACTCTTGAGAGTCCCTTGGGCAGCAAGGAGATCCAACCAGTTCATGCTAAAGGAGATCAGTCCTGGGTGTTCATTGAAAGGTCTGATGTTGAAGCTGAAACTTCAATACTTCAGCTACCTGATGCGAAGAACTGACTCATTTGAAAGGACCCTGATGCCGGGAAAAATTGAAGGCAGGAGGAGAAGGGGATGACAGAGGATGAGATGGTTGGATGGCATCACCAACTCAATGGACATGAATTTGGGTAGGCTCCAGGAGTTGGTATTGGACAGGAAGGGCTGGCGTGCTACAGCTCATGGGGTTGCAAAGAGTCGGACACAACTGAGTGACTGAACTGAACTGAACTGATAAGTTAGTCTGAACTTTCTAATATTGACTATAACTATCTAGCCTAAATAAAAGGAAAAGAACATACCATTTAGAAAATAATATGTAAACATTTTCAGTTTTCATATATATGAGAAATATTTTCAGTTATACATATATGTTCAGTCACTAAGTTATGTCCAACTCTATATGTGTATAAATATATGTATATATACATGTATATATACACACACATACATATATATATTATTATTATTTTTTAATAAGGAACTTTCTTATTTTGGGTAGGCTGGTTTCTTTCCCAGAACAGAACATAGCAATACTGCTTAAGAGGTCTGGCTCTAACATCAAACAGCTTGAGATTTAATCTTAGATTTGCCACTTACTAGCTATGCACCTAGGGTAACTTAATCTGTCTAAGCTTCAGTTTCTTTGCCTTTGAAATGTGGGAGCATAGTCGTACCTAATTTATATGGTTGTTAATGAAGACTACATGAAGTAATGCACTTGAAGTGGTTAGCGTATTGGCTGACTCAAAGTAAGCACTTGATAAGCATTATTAGAAAATGCATGATGAAAATGAAGGGCACACAGCAGTGAGGATTTGTGGGACGTCAACATCTGTTTTCCATTTTGAAAAATGTGGACATGCAGTGACAAATATCGATAATAAAACACTTTAAGAGACATTCCATTGTGTCATTAAAAATCTAGTAATTTCCAGTCACTGGTTGAAGTTTTGGATGTGGATTAAGTGGCAAGGCTCAGTCAGTTTAGAAGAGACTGTATTACCTGTGTTATCGACACATCTTTCTGGATGCTCTCACTATTCCTAGTTTTCCCATGTGTCACTTAACAAGGTGGATAGAACCAGGGAACAAAGAGAAAGAGAATAGTCCAAGCCTGATTGTAACTAATGAGCTGGGCAACCTCAAGGCCACACTGGCCCCACTTGCAAAACAAGGAGACTGGCCCAGATGATCTTTGAGGTTCTTCTAGATCTAACAGTTCTACAAAAATGCCATGCCTGCTTAAGCTCTTCTGGTCTCTACCCATTCTATATCCTGTGTTACTCCATTCTGATGAACTCAGGTTATGAGGTGACAGAAAGCTTTGTAAAGCGGGAGCTAAAAATAATCTCTTCCCATAAATATTTTATCAAAAGCTAGAGAGCTAAATAAAATAAAGGTAATTAAAAATCAGTATTAATGTCTGTTTTCTGAGAATTTTCACTTGGTTATTCATTTTGTGAAGAGAAGTTTCCACCAGAAACTAAATTAAGAATGAAAATCCTTCAGAGTTTAAATAGAATAAACAGATTTAAATGACTAAAATCTGCTAAGAATAAGAATCGTTTTGCTTTATATCTCCTATTCGGGTGACCCAGTACTTTTAACAGGTGTACTCATTTAGCTCATATTTTCTAGCATTTTGTAGAAATGTTATAAATTATGTGTAATAATGATTAAATGCTTTACATTTGTGGAATTGGTGTCTCATAGTTAACCAAAAGATTTTTACAGTTTAATAATTTACAATCAAAACACCTGTCTGGTCATGAATTTGATAATATACAACATAGCTCTTGTCAAAATGACAAATTGATATTTGAGTTAGGGTTTATTTTATAAAGCAAATATTGCAAATTGGTTTAAAAAAACTGTTCAATAGAAATGCAAAATAGGGTGGTATGTTCTGGAATGCTTCTTTTTTCCCACAATAGTGAGTTAGGCAATATTCAAAGAACTTCCTTATTTTAACTTTAAAATTTAAAACAACTTCTCTATATCAATAATAAAGTTTCTTTGTTTTTCACCAGGCAGGGAGTTCACTTCATTATTTGATATGCAACATGGTATTTGGTATAAAGCCTGTTGTTTAACCAGGCTACTAAAATCATGCTATGATACTAATTCATATGCTATAGGACCAATCTTTTATTCTCTATAATGCTGAAGTTCTCATACAAACTATGTGCTTTTAGTTTTGGAAGTTGGGACAGAAACAGCAGTAGCAAATTTCATTGTTTCAAATACCAAAGAGAAAATTTTATAAACTCATTTTAGGAATTTTAATATCATTAATTTTTGAACAGATCAAATTATGGGGAAATTCCGCACTGCCTCTTTCCTCCATGTTCTGGAAAATGACAGTATAGACAAGCAAAGCATTTATCTTTGGGATAATAATGCTGAAGTGTCATTCAGTCATTCACCAACACTTTATTGTGTATTTACAATTTCTTTCCTCACAGGAAAGAAAAAGAAGTAAAAACAAAACACTGGGAACAGGAGCACTAGGTTAGCCTGGGAAGGCTAGAGGGTAGAATTTGGATCACTGAGCAGAGAAACAGGAAAGTGGAGAGAATGAACCATATTTTGGGGGGTTTGTTTGTTTTACTTTTTAGCTGGGCAACAGATATGTTCAATTTTAGATATGTGAATCTTGAATGCACGTTCAACGAGAACTTTCTAGTAAGGAGTGGGAGGTTCAGAACTGGAGCTTAAGAGAAAAACAGGGCTGGAGAAATGATTGATTTCTTCCTAACAGATCATTTGAATCATTGGACAGTAAATAGGATTGATTGTGCATTTTGAAGTTGTCTGTTGCAGGTTTATTACATTTTGTTTATTTTAAAATAAATCTTCAAACTTCGCTTTCTTAGCTGAGAACAACACAAGCTAGTTCAGTGATCTCAATCACAACTATTATGTTCACTAACATAACTTTATTTCCTTTTCCTGCTAGTGCAACTGTAACAGCAAAAAAAAATTACAGTAGCAAGTTTTTCTTTAAATTCCATTTGCAAAGTCCTACTCTAGTACATTTCGCCTGTGTTCACTTTTTAAATGTGTTAGCTAACTTCGGAAACCACAGCTGTCTTGTATCCTACAAAATGTGAACAACTGTATCAACGGTTGTTACAGTCAATGCACAGCTGAGTGACTTAAATTTCTCAAAAGTGAATCGTGCAATTTAATTTTAACATGAAGATTTCATGCTATATTTACCTATTATGCTCTTGCTCTCCTCCAGCTTCCGGCAAGATTTATTGACAGATTTATTTCAACTACCAACTTCTATGCGGTATTCTTATTTGGTAGGGACTGAGTCTTATTGTGGTAGACTCGGTGGACGGAGTGTCCCGGGGTGATTTCTGAGCACTGATGCCATGACTCAGCGGTAGATCTCTCCTACATACCTGTGGTGTTGATTCAGTTCATATAACGGAGCTTCCATGTTGGTTTCCAGAGAGACCCTTGCAATGTAGACAAATACATTCACTTTATAGGGGAGAAAACTGAGACTCCACATGAGGAAATTCAGAGTTACAGCTGATGGTATGGGCTTTGGTGTTCGATACCCTAGGACTTAAATCTAGGCTCTGTCACTTTTAACTAGATGACCTTGGGCAAGTAAAAACAAACAAACAAAAAAGTCAGCTAGTTTACTTTTATTAAAAGAGTAATTCATGTACATGGTATAAACTTCAAACAGTACAAAGGGTATACAATAAAAAATGTCTCCCTGCACTTCAAGTCTGTAGTCTTCTGTGCAGAACGATTCTTAAGTGTTTCTTGTATAAATGTTCAGAATGTCATGCGTTTGCAAGCACAGCATAGTACAAATGTGGCTGTGCAAACGTGCAAGCATATGCATAATTCCTAAAAGTGACATTTTGGTCAGGGGTATGTATATTTAAAATTTTGTATGTAGATCCTGCCTAATGGTAAATGGACTGTGGATGAGAGTGACAATTTTCCCACACGGAACTACTTAAAAAATTTACCAATTAGATAGGTGAATGTCATCCTAATGTGCTTCCTTCAAATTATTTTTAAAATATAACACATAGACAGGAAAACACACAAAATATAAATATGCTATTCAGTGAATTATTAAAGAAGCAAACAAGTCAGGTCAAGAAAGAGAATATCTAAACATTCCAGAAACTTTCCTCATGCTTCCTCCTACCCCATTTCTCCTTTCCCAAAATTAACATTATAGTTCAGTTATGATAGCTTTGCCTGATTTTGAATTTATATCCATGGAATCATACATAGTATACTTTCTTTGGTGTCTGCTGCTTTTGCTCAGTAATGTGTTTATGAGATGTCTCCAGTATACAACTCTAGTTCTTTTATTTGTTTTGTTATAGATTTCCATTATGTAAATACATGGCAATTTATGAATTCTTCTACTGCTGACAGACACTTGGGTTGTGTAGTTTTTTATTTTTTGTGAATAATGCTACATAAATGTCCTTGTACGTGTCACTTGGTGCACATGTGCATGCACTTCTGTTAGGTCTATACCTAGGACCACAGCGCTGCCACAGCCATGTCAAGACCAGTCTAGCCTTTGCGAAGATGAACCACCACACGCAGAGAGAAGCCAACCAACTCAGCCAGTGTACCAGTTGCATACAGCTGCGTGAATAACCTCCAGCAAGATCAGGAAAAGAACTGCTTAGCCAATCCATATGATTGTGATAAATAACACTTACTGCTGGTTTAAGTCCCTACATTTCAAAGCAGTTTGTTACACAGCAATAAATAACTGACCTAGAAATTGGTACCAGAGAGATATGGTACATAAAAATTGCATTTCCCCATGTAAGGAAATGGCACCCTACTCCAGTATTCTTGCCTGGAGAATCTCATGGATGGAGGAGCCTGGTAGGCTACAGTCCACGGGGTCGCAAAGAGTCGGACACAACTGAGCGACTTCACCTCATGTACATGCATTGACTTAGGAACCATACTGTGAGTGGGGGCTGGAAAAATAAAGAGGCTGTTAGTGAGAGCTGGAAGACTGGCAAAAATTATTTTAGGAAAGGATAGAAAGGTGGTGAGAAAATATTAACGAAGGCTTGGAAAAGAGTGAACTGTGGTAAACAGTTGTGGAACAGTGGATAAAAATGCTGCCTGTGGTAACTTGAAATAGAGATAAATGAACTTGCTGAACTGATATATTTCCAGGGAGAATATTGATAGTGTCATCTGGCTTCTTAGCACTGAGTATGATAAGGTATGGGAAGAGAGAAAGGCACTAGAGAGCTTTTCAGTTTGTAAGAAGAATTTGGAGGAAATACAGAGAGCCCAGACTTCCTGGGTCAGAAAATAAAACTGTTCCTTATCCCAAGTTTCTCCAGCTGGCAAGAATTTCAAAATAAGAAATATCCCCCATTCTATAATGAGGTTTGAGAGGAAATAAAGCAATGAGAGAAAAGCTCTCACTTCTGGTATAATAACTTTGATAGAGAGACAAGCCGGTCTTGCCCTTGGGGAAAAGGGGAAGGTGGGAGGAAGGGGTAGGGTTGGTCAAGAGGCAGTCTATAAAAGAGACCACAGACCCTGTGCTACTGTGGCTTGTGTTGTGTCCTCTGGAACAGAGGACAATCACAGTAAGACATAGTTTAGGACGAGCCATTAATACTGTACCTAATGCCTGCCACATCCACCCCAAAAGGACAAATGCTGGTATTAGAAAAGAACTATAGTGAATACCTATTGTGTCCAGCTTCTATAACTTCCCCATTCCTGCACCCTTATTCATGCATATGGTGCGTATGAAAGCAAATATGATTTTCCAGTGGGCACTGTTCTGAGCGCCAAAGAGTTGATGCTTTTGAATTGTGGTGTTGGAGACGACTCTTGAGAGTCCCTTGGACTGCAAAGAGATCCAACCAGCCCATCCTAAAGGAAATCAGTCCTGAATATTCATTGGAAGGACTAATACTGAAGCTGAAACTCCAATACTTTGGCAACCTGATGTGAAGAACTGACTCATTTGAAAAGACCCTGATGCTGGGAAAAATTGAAGGCAGGAAGAGAAGGGGATGACAGAGGATTAGATGGTTAGATGGCATCACTGACCCAATGGACATGAGTTTGAGTAAAATCTGGGAGTTGGTGATGGACAGGGAGGCCTGGCGTGCTGCAGT
Organism: Bubalus bubalis; assembly: GCF_019923935.1. Lineage (NCBI taxonomy): Eukaryota > Metazoa > Chordata > Mammalia > Artiodactyla > Bovidae > Bubalus > Bubalus bubalis. Next base: position 54,829,320 of record NC_059160.1, read on the forward strand.
CCAGGGGTCGCAAAGAGTTGGACATGACTGAGTGACTGAACGGAACTGAACTGTTCCCCTAGCCACAGCTGACAGGTCCAAGTGTGAGCAGCCTTGTTACAAAGAATTTAGTGTGTGGGTTGTGGGGAGAGTGGGTGCAAATGGTAGGGATAATTATGAAGCAAGAGTGACTCTGAAGTATGGCCATAAATTGATGATTATTACAGATGAGTGTTAAGTGCATGGGTGTTCCTTGTAACTATTCTCTCAAGAGTATTTTGAAATTGTGTATCAAAGAGAGTATGATGGAAGTGCTAGATTGTCTTTCTGGGAAAAAAATGCATGTACACAGAGAGATAAAATTCTAGAGATAATTTCAGTAGGTTTACAGTCTCCTACAAGTCTATCTATGGATTTGTATGATGCCAAGTTAAGAACCCTTAGTCTCAAAAAAGCTCAAAATATTCAGGAATAAGTTTAACCAAAGAAGTATAAGACCTGTACACTGAAAACTATAAAATATTGCTGCTGTTGCTACTGCTGCTGCTAAGTCGCTTCAGTTGTGTCTGACTCTGCGACCCCATAGACAGTAGCCCACCAGGCTCCCTCGTCCCTGGGATTCTCCAGGCAAGAACACTGGAGTGGGTTGCCATTTCCTTCTCCAATGCAGGAAAGTGAAAAGTGAAAGTGAAGTCGCTCAGTCGTGTCCAACTCTTAGTGGCCCCATGGACTGCAGCCTACCAAGCTCCTCCGCCCATGGGATTTTCCAGGGACGAGTACTGGAGTGGGTGCCATTTCTTTCTCCGACAAAATATTGCTAAAAACAAGTAAAGATGACCCTAATAAATGGAAAAACATCCCATGTTTGTGAATGGGGAAGACTCACTATTATGATGGCGAAATTTCTCAAATTAACCCTACAGAGTCAGTGCAATCCTTGCTGAAATTCTAATTGCCTTTCTTTGCATTAACAAACTGATCCTAAAATTCATATGGAAATGCAAGGGATCTAGAACAGCCAAGACAATCTTGAAAAAGGACAAAGTTAAAGAATTCATAATTCCTGATTTCAAAATCTATCACAAAGCTACATGATGGTATTGTATGAGAACAATACATGAGGACAGACATAAGCATCCCAGGACTAGAACTGAAAAGTCCATAAATAACTGAAAAGTCCACAAATCTGTACATTTATGGTCAACTGGTTTTCAACAGAGTGAGTGACATGACCATTTAATGGAAAAATCAGTTTCAACAATGGTGTTGGAACAACTGAATATTTACACGTAAAAAAATGAATCTGGACTCCTACCTCATAAATTACACAAAAAACAATTAAAAATGGATCAGAGACATAAATGTAAAAGACAAATCTACAAAATTCTTAGAATATGGGTGTAAATTGATGTGAGCCTGGATTAGGCAATATTTTTTTAGATATGACACAAAGAGTACAAGCTGAAAAATAAAAATACATAAATTGGGCTTCATCAGATTTTAAGTTTGTGCATTAAAGGATACTATCAACAAAGGGAAAACACAATTCACAGAACTGGAGAAAGTACTTGTGAATCATGTATTTGATAAAGGTCTAGTTTCCAAAATATATAGAGAACTTCTACAACTCAACAATAAGATGACAAATAATTCATTAAAAAATAGGTAAAGGATTTGAGTAGACATCTCTCCAAAGAAGATAAACACATAGCCAATAAGCACATGAAAAGATGTTCAACATTACTAGTCACTAGGAAAATTCAAATCAAATCCACAATGAGATACCATGCCATACCTATAGGATGGCTATAAGTTAAAAGTAAAAAATAAGTGTTGGTGAGGAAGTGGTGAAATAAGAACCCTCAAATGTTGGTTTGAGGGAAGCAACCAAGGCAGTTTCCTTGGGGGGAGCAGTAGGGAATTATTGTTTAATGGGTATAGAATTTCTGTTTGGGGTGATGAAAATATTCTGGGATTTGACAGTGGTTATAGCTGCAAGCTTCATGAATATATGAAAAACCACTGAATTGAACACTTAAAAAATGATGCTATTGTATGTGAATGACTTCTCAATAAAAAAAAAAAGACCACATAGTCTAACAAGAAATTCTCTGACAAAGTACATATTATTGCAAAGAAACATTTGAGATATAACACATCTAGTTATGATTTCAAAATGTTGCTTAGTTTAAAAGACAATTATAAATGCACAGTGTGAAAAGCCCTTCTGAAGCTTATATTTACTATCCTTTTATATTTATTATATTTCATAGGTTCTGCTTCACTCTGCTTGGAATTTATTCTGCTTGGAATAAAATCTAAGCAAAGAATGTAACTTTCACTAGCAATGGAACACACTTAAGTCTTAAGTTTCTAACTTCGGAAACTACAGAAAACTACAGTATGGCAGTTTGCTAAATCAACTTACCAAACTTACAGTTACAGAAGGCATCATAATGTAGTTACTTTAAGTCTGAAGTCAAATGGTAACAGTAGATGTCCTAGCTCTATCGCTTAGCTCTTTTCCACTTCTTCATCTGTGACTGAGATAGGTGGAATTGAAGTTCCTTCTAGCTTTAAAATTTTAAACTTACTCCATCTAATTGTAGCTTTACAGTCAAAAGAATTTTGGAATTGTTTTCCTTGCTTGGACTATATTAAAGCGTTCACATTTTAAAATTTAACATATAATTATTGTACCATAACATTTGAAAGGGATTAAATCAATTAGACCAACTTATCTCATTCTGCTGAGAACTGGCCTGAGGCAATACCTCCATCTGGTGGTTTCTCTTCAAACATAACATTCTAGAAGACGGTTTGGCCTCTCATCAAATTAGGACAGGTAGTTTAGGTATGCCTATTTTAGGAAACAAATTTAATAATGTTGCATATGTTTAAGTTAACTAATGCTTATGTAATTGGTCTTAAAAACTTGTAATTCAACACATTTAACAAATATTTGTTTAGTGCCCAAGTATAAGAACAAAAGAGCAAACAAAATAAAAATACGTGTATTCATAGATGTAACAGTCTAGTGAGAGAAAGTAGACAGATAAGCATAATAAGCAAGTAAATTATGTTAACTGGTAAGTTCTATTAAAAATCAGGATAAGGGGGATGTAGGGTAGGTTGCAGTTTTAAATAAAATCTGAGCAAATACTTGAAAGAGGTGACGTCAATTCTACACGCTTGTCTCAAGAGTAAAATTTCACTGACTTACAATCTAAGTATCTAGCTTTAATTCTAGCGTGCTGCTATACTTCTGCTTCCTCAAATGTGCCTTTTTAGTAAGCAGGGACTGCAATACCAGGTCAATATTAACAAGAAGGATATTAACATATTAACAGGATAATAAAATATTAACAAGAAGGACTGCATTTTGAAAAATGACGCTGCCCTAAAGATACACACCTTTCCTAGAGTAATGACTTTAGTATCAGGAAAGGTACAGGTGGAAGAAAGGAGGGGCTCTAACCCTGACCCTACAGACCACGGCGACGCCTAAAATCTCGATAGCGGCCTCAACTGTAAGGCTGCTCCGCAATGGTGGCGCAGGGCTCTTCCTATCATTACTATGTAGTTCTATTTCCTGATCCGAGAAAGGAACGGGGGAAAATCAGATAAACTCCGCAGGGTGCTTCTGGACCAGGAATGTCTGGTACGCCGCAACCTGCGCCCGCACCCAATCAGACAGCCGCATCCAGGCGTGACGCGCATTCCTGGTTGGCGGATTCGTCACTTCTTGGTGTCAGAAGTTAAAATGAAAATTCGAATCTCTATACCTCGGAATCCCTTCTTGTCCAAGAAAACAGAAGCAAGAGCAACCGGAGTCCTTGAATCTTTTTTTTCCTCTCGTGACTTCCACAATATCTACACCCTGTTTGCGGGGACTTGCGTCGAAAGCGACGACGCGGACGCTCAGGCCTCGGTTTCCAGCGCGCAGTCGCGGCGGCCCCTCAATCCCGCCCCTGCCGGGAGGTCCGACGTGGAAGTTGCTGGCTGACCAAGCTTCCAAAGAAACTGTCTGGGAGCCAAGAGTCCGAGCGGGAGCCGGAGCGCAGGCCTAGGCGAGGGGAGGTGGCGGCGCCGAGACTCGAATAGGAGTCGCTGCCGAGGTCGGGGCCAGTCTCTGACAGTGGACGAGGGCGGACAGGCGGTTCATCATGGGTGAGAGATCTGAGAAGGGAGCCTGGGCGCACCGAGAGGCCGAGGCCGAGGGGACGGATTGGGGAGAGGAGGAACAGAGGGGCAGGCCTGGGGAGCCCAGCCAGCGTCTCAGGGAGCTGGTTGCTGAGGACTTCAGTCATCTTGGCTCTTCACTAGTGTGCGTGGACTCTGCCTCGAACCTTCGCTTCCTGTCTCCCCGCGGCGTCAGGGGTGGGTCACCGTGGGTCGGTGAACTTTTCCCTTACCTCCTCGGACCCAGCGCCGCTTGCTGGGCGGAGCTGGTATGCGAAGCTTGGCAACATGTCAGTCGCAAGTTCGCTAAGGTTTCTTGGGTGAAAGATGAGCTCTGACCTTGTAGTGGCAGCTTGATACTCTCCCTGGTCGCTGAGACAGCGTCAGTTTAAAATCCAAAAGGTGTTGCTCGTAATGTTTTATTGCCAACACGGCATTTATCTGCTTGCCTGTAACTTTTTCTGTAAGAGAGGAATAGGGAGGGGGAAGTGGGCAGGGAAGATATTACTGGTCAGTGATGACGTTTTAAACTCAATTTTTGGAGTGCTAATTGAGAGAGCTACATTGTCGTCAAGCATCAGGTAGAGCTTCGCTCCCCACTGGAGCCCAAATGAAGGTGCAGATTTTTTAACTTGGTCACAACTCTCCAAGTGATGCAAATTTTTTGGGTTATTTAAAAACCTCAGCTATTTTCTGGGGAGTTTCCATCTTGCTCTGAAACATCAGAAGCGCCTTCTTGTCTTTTTGCATAACCCTTTCAGTTTTTTCCTACTGCCTCTTTTTAACCTGTAAAAAAGGATTTTGTCAAGTCACACTCCTTATGTTACAAACTTTCAAAGTTCTCTAGCCCATGGTGGATTCATTTTTCCAGACTTGTAGTTTTTAATTTTTTCATTTCTTTGTAAAGTAACCAGGTGGTGTTTGTGAGCATCGTTTCTGTTGTCAACTTTTTTATATTGTTAGTGTAACTTTTTTCTAATCTTTTCAAATGTCTTTTGGTAAGAAAGGGCCAGAGTGCTTTTATTGGGTGGGGAAGGGTAATCATTAAAAAAGAACTTATTTTAAAAGAGCTTCTTGTTTGATTGTAGAAATAATAAAGATTCTGAATTTCCACCTCCGTCACTCTTAGGGGTTATTTTATTTAAACACACATCAACAATTTAATCTGTTACTGGGAGGCCCTGCTGACACAGAGGATAATTTTAAATTTTAACATTTTTTCAGCTGTATTGAGGTATGAATGACAAAAATTGTATATATTTAAGGTGTACAGCATGATATTTTGATATATGTATACACTGTGAAATGATTACCACATTCAAGCAGATTAACACGTTCATCACCTTACAGTTACCCTTTTTGTGTGTGTGATGAGAACACTTTGAGATCTGCTGTCTTAGCAAATTTCAAGTGTACAATATGTTATTAATGAAATATAGTTACCATGATGTTCATTGGATCTCCAGAACGTATCTTCTAATGAAAGTGTATACCCTTTGACTAACACTGTCTCATTTTCCCCACTCTCCCAGCATCTGGTAACCACCATTCTATTCTCTGTTCACAAGTGCTTTTGTATTACACAATACCTTGTGTATAGGAAGCTTTCTGGGAATAGTTCATGATATGTTGAATGTTGCTTTATTACTATTTTTTAAAATGTTTTCATCAGAAATAATTTTTGTTATTTTTGGCTTCTGTCTCAATTTCTTTGCAAGTTACATTCCTTACGGAGAATTCTCAGTGATTGAAGGTACTTATGGTACTGCTGTTGGACAACAATAATAATTGCTTTTAATGTTCAAGGACTTCATTGTCCCACTATCATTCTAATTTGCCCTCTAATTTCTAGGGGTAATGAGGATATCACGTTAAGCTATTCATATTCTCTTGTTTAGAAAGTGAGCTCCATGAGGGGAGTCATATTTCTCTTATTTTTGAGTATATCTTCTGAGCCTGCCTAACATAGTATCCAGGACATGGTAACAATCAGTAATTACTAGTTTGATGTTGAATGATGTGTTTCATTGGAAGCAATGTTCCTATGAATGGAGGAAAATACTACAATGTTATTGAATTTAGTATAGCTTTTAAAGATCAAGATTAAATGTTTTGTGGATCTAGTTCTTGAAGTGATATTGAAATACATTTTTGTTATTTTCTAAGGTGGCTTTTTCTCAAGCATTTTTTCCAGTCTGTTTGGAACTCGGGAAATGAGGATTTTAATTTTGGGATTAGATGGAGCAGGAAAAACTACAATTTTGTACAGATTACAGGTTGGAGAAGTCGTGACTACTATTCCTAGTAAGTGTTGGTATGATAAACTAATCATAGGATAGGAGCTTTTGTTTTCCATTGGAAAAACAACTTTATTTCTGAATACATATGTAATGTAATTAATAAGATTTGTAGACTTCTATGAGCATAATATTGATAACATTTTTTTCATAAATTTACAGACAGTTTGGTGTAATTTATGAACCCCTGTTCATGGCTGGGTTCTGCTGTTCAGAGTTGTTTTAAAAGTTGGGTAGAGTTAAGCCACAGAATATCATTGAGAGCCAGTATCTTTATTGATAAAATGAAGATAATAAATATTCATCCGCTTTGAAAATAAAGCCAATGAATAAGGAAAATGAATCAAGTATATAAAATACTTTGTAAATCTGAGTAAAGAATTATCAGTATGTCGATACTAAGTTATATATATATATATATATATACACACAGACACACACATACATGTACAGTGTTTTTTTTCCTGTACTTGTTATTATTTGATTAAGATTAGTTTTTTTTTTGTTTTTTTTTTTTTTTTAGTAATCCTATTGATTATTTTTAAAGATCTGAGTTGAAGAGACTGAGTGTTGAATTAATCTGGAACTTAAAAATATCAAGAAAAGTAACACCTTTAAATCAATTGATACCTTAGAAAAATATTCTTCAATAGTACTAATTTACTACATAAGAAGACTGTTTTGTTACTTATACTATTTTCATTTTTTTGCCCTGAAGATTAGTATACTTAAACTAAGTTTAATAGTTTGTAGAGTTTGCTCAAGAATGTCTTTAAGTTACTCCGTCACTCAAGGTATTTCTATTTAGTACTATTTAAACTTGCAGATTAAAAAAGAAAAGTCTAGCTTTTACAAAAGAACTTTTTGAACCATGTCATCTGTTACTTCTTGCTACCACCTTCAAGCAATTTCAGTTTCTTTGGTTTTTGGTTCTCAAATCTCCCATCTGTGCTGCAGTTGAGTCATGGTGGCCGCTGTGGTGCCCATAGCTCAGTGGATTGCGTTTTAGCAAATGTGGTTTATACCATGTTCTTCTCTGCAAATAAACAACATTTGTAATTGAGGTTGAAGATGATGATTACACTGCTACCTAATTCTGAGGGAGACATCATGAACTTGCTTTTTACTTTTTCACTCAGATTTGCTATAGTAATTTTTTTATACTTGCCATATATACTCTTAAGCATCGTTTACCAGTATAAACTTAAATCTAAAAAATTAATTGTCCAATTGTAGCTGTAAGTTACATTTTACTTTGATTTTTTTTAAGTTTGTAAAATCTTAGTAATTTTTATATGTATAGCTCCTAAGTTTTTTCAGCATCCTCTCCAGCTGCTCTGGATTCCTTTCATTGAAAGTAATAGTATCTTGCCTTAGGCATGTAATGCCAAGCTCCACCTAAGAAGGATGGCAGGGAAAGGGGTTGAGACTCTTCCGCTTTGACCATCTAGCTGTGACCTTATTGTGGATGAGCTCTTGAGGAAGTCTTCAGAGGGTCTGTGAGAGTCCCTGTGTTAGCGAACTCAGCCTCCATAAAGAGGTATACAGCCATTGCTGTCCCTTACTGAAGTTTAGAATCTAGGCTTTTATCCTATTTGCTACCTACCAAAATTCCATTTTTTGTAATACGTTTACAACTGTCCTTTCTAAGTATAACTTTCTGAACGCTTTTGTATGCCAGCGTTTAACATAATAGGATTTCCACTGAGCTAAGAATTATCTAATTGCAGAGGTGGCTGGGGCTTCTTATATACCCTGATTGGGGTATACCCTGTGGGGTTGATCTTGCTTATTGTGGGGGGGTGTGTGTGTATATGTATAGCACAGCATACTATCATAAATGGAATAATATTTGAACTAATAATGTGATTCAACAATTACCACTAATTGCTGAAACTCAGACTGGACACTTTGAAGACAGAATGTATTAGTCTTCATATACTCTTAATTTGCTTTCTCTTCCAGCCATTGGATTTAATGTTGAGACAGTAACATACAAGAACCTTAAATTCCAAGTCTGGGATTTGGGAGGACAGACAAGCATCAGGTATGGTACAAAGGCCAGACCATTTTGTAGTATGGGGATCTTTATTGTTCTTTTAGGGTTAACAGCAGTAAATCAAAATATGTCTTCTTTTGTAATGTAATGGGAGCCACCTAGTTTAAAATGAGGTAAAACCACCTTATTCTCGCAATTAAAATCTGAGAATTAAAGATTTTTAACTGAAAATAATTAAAATCTACGGAAGTCAGTTTTTCCAATATCACTTAGATGAAAATTTTTTCCATGAAAGTCTCAAGACCTGATTACTTCAGTAGTATTTAAATAAAAAGAATCCTCTAGTTAATTCTTGTCAGTCCCTTCCTCTGTGAGACAGACTGTTTTGGATTTCATGAAAATACCTTTTCGGCCCACCATTTAGGACTAGATGCATTCCCCAAGCATTTTGCTGCCTTTTAACTCATTTTATTTCTTGAACCACTTTGGAGTCATTTGTTAATTTTAGCCATTTCTACTTCTTGTCTTCAGTGATCAATTTAAATCTGTTACTAAAATTATTTTTAAAGAACCCATTTCTCTTAAGGAGTTTCTAGTTAAAGATTTATAGGATACAGTGATCAGGTCTGTATGAAACATTTTTTCATCAGTACATTTAGTGATTTTATAGATTCTTCTCTCAGCCTGTAGTCTAAACTCATTCTTAAGCTCCTTGATCCTATGTTTTATCAATATTCTTTCTACCCATTCCCATCTGAAGGATATGATATATGTCCATCAGAAACAATCATTATGGCATTGATACTGATATGGGTGCGAAAGGATTGGCAAGTAACACACTTCACCCCACCATAGCCAAGTCGTAGCATATAAATTAACTTATCAGTTTCATCTTTCAAATAATAATGTATTCTCCCTTTCTGAATTTTCTTTAGGCCATACTGGAGATGTTATTATTCAAACACAGATGCAGTCATTTATGTAGTAGACAGTTGTGACCGAGACCGAATTGGCATTTCCAAATCAGAATTAGTTGCCATGTTAGAGGTAAGAAAACTTTATTAAAATGTGGGTAAATCATTTATATTTGCTTGCTCTTTTTATTATTTATTGTCACATGCAGAAATAATTAAAAGGGAAACAGGGGTCTCCCCCATACCCATGTCTTTAGTATCATTTTCTTTTATGCAGATTACTTTCTATTCCAAAAATACTGTTGGGGAGTGTTGAAGACAAAAAAAAAAAAAAAAAATTCCAGTCCTGTAACTTCCTTTAAATTAAATTCCTTAATTTCCAGAAAATTCAGAGCTAAACCCTTTCTAAACTGAAGTGACTATTCTAAGTCACTTCTGTGAAGTGATTGTTTTTTTAATGTCTTTATTTCTGGTTGTACAATTTAGCATATGGGAGCAGATTTATTGTATAAGTATATAAATAATAAAGTATATTTGTTTTAGGAACATTGAAGTTCAGAATGGATTTCTGGCACAATTCTGGCCCCTGTTTACCTCACCCAGCTTTATCATTTTTTTACTCTTCCCTGTGTTTACAGTACCTCAACCATACCGGTATTTCTTTTCTTTGCTCACTGAATTTGTGTACCTGACACCTGGTTTAGGGTTTGTACTTGCTTCTCTTGCTTGGAATTTTCTTTCCCCAAATCTTTATGTGGCTGTCTTCTTGACATGTTTTATCTCACATGTTTCTTCCTCATAGAGGAGGTCTCAGTTATCTTCTAACCCTTTATCTTACTTTATTTTTTGTAACTACTTACCATTTCTTTCCATTATTTTAAACATATTTGTTTACTTATGTATGCTTCCCACCCTAAAGTGTAAAGTTCTTTCGTTTACCTTGTACCCCTGATGTGTGGAACAGTGTATAATAGCTCTTAACTAAGAACCCAATACATTATATTCACTGAGGTTTGAAAGATACTGATAAGCTAACTGAATTTAGAGGGTGCATTAAGTAGTCATCTAAAAGATTTTAAAATTGTTAAATAAGCTTCTGAAATGTACTAATGATTAACTTAATAATGAAATTGCCTTTGCTTGAGAAAATTAGATGTATAGGTTTCCTTTTCCCACTAAAACTATGATTCTGAATTATCCAATTATTGAATGTTTAAGTTCCAGGCAACTTGATTGCTAGTTAGAAGCAAAACTTAGAATATTTCGGACTTCTGAGTTCTTGGATGATTAACTTCCTAGTAGCTTCCAATTTATAAATTTCAACCTAAAGTTTTAAAGTTTTGCCTAAATTTTTTTTTAAACAACATAGCGTCACATTTATCATAAGAGCTTCTTAGACCAAATTCAAAGCATAAGGAATTTTAAGGGACTGGTTAATTGCCTCGGCTATAACATATTTTTAAAATATAAGCTTTCAGTTCAGTTCAGTTCAGTCGCTCAGTAATATCTGACTCTTTGCGACCCCATGAACTGCAGCATGCCAGGCCTCCCTGTCCATCACCAATTCCCAGAGTTCTCTCAAATTCAGTCCATCGAGTCAGTGATGCCATCCAGCCATCTCATCCTCTGTCGTCCCCTTCTCCTCCTGCCCCCAATCCCTCCCAGCATCAGAGTCTTTTCCAGTGAGTCAGCTCTTCGCATGAGGTGGCCAAAGTACTGGAGTTTCAGCTTTAGCATCATTCCCTCCAAAGAAATCCCAGGGCTGATCTCCTTCAGAATGGACTGGTTGGATCTCCTTGGAGTCCAAGGGACTCTCAAGAGTCTTCTCCAACACCACAGTTCAAAAGCATCAATTCTTCAGCGCTCAGCCTTCTTCCCAGTCCAACTCTCACATCCATGCATGACCGCAGGAAAAACCATAGCCTTGACTAGACGGACCTTTGTTGGCAAAGTAATGTCTCTGCTTTTCAATATGCTATCTAGGTTGGTCATAACTTTCCTTTCAAGGAGTAAGCGTCTTTTATTTTCATGGCTGCAGTCACCATCTGCAGTGATCCTGGAGCCCCCCAAAAAATAAAGTCTGACACTGTTTCCCCATCTATTTCCCATGAAGTGATGGGACCAGATGCCATGATCTTCATTTTCTGAATGTTGAGCTTTAAGCCAACTTTTTCACTCTCCACTTTCACTTTCATCAAGAGGCTTTTGAGTTCCTCTTGACTTTCTGCCATAAGGGTGGTGTCATCTGCACATCTGAGGTTATTGATATTTCTCCCAGCAATCTTGATTCCAGCTTGTGTTTCTTCCAGCCCAGCATTTCTCATGATGTACTCTGCATATAAGTTAAATAAGCTGGGTGACAATATACAGCTTTATTTAGCTGTAATTCACATGGTATAATAAATTTTTATTGTATAAAGTATGGCATAAAAGAAATGGATTATTAACTTCAGTTCCCAATTCTCAAATTGTATTGGATTGTTGTTAGGTTTTTTCTAGTATTAGGATTTGACTTGTGTAATCTTTCTCCATAGAAAACTAAAAATTGTATTCATTCTTTAGGAATTAACTTTTAATTCAATCAATATTTATTTATTAGTGACATAAAGTACATGTGGAGGTTGAATCAGGACTATTATATTAAAACTTACAGACACAAAACCAATTTGTTTTACCTTTGTACACAAAACTTCTCAATGGAGTAAAGAAATATAAAAAGGAGTTAGGAAATATGCTTTTAAAATAATAGATTTTTTTTTTTGGCATTTCTTCCTAAACTCAGGAGCAAATTGATTAGAGAGTATTTTTTTTTTATTTTATTTAGGAAGAAGAGCTGAGAAAAGCCATTTTAGTGGTGTTTGCAAATAAGCAGGACATGGAACAGGCAATGACTCCCTCAGAAATGGCAAATTCACTTGGGTTACCTGCCTTGAAGGACCGAAAATGGCAAATATTCAAAACTTCAGCAACCAAAGGCACTGGCCTTGATGAGGCAATGGAATGGTTAAGTATCATGTTTCCAGAAGCCATTTGAGGATTTGTGTGTATATGCATTTGTAATTTCCCTTTGGTCTTAAGGATGAAATCAGATTACTTTGCATTTTATCATATTAAGTTCCTCTACCCTTTTCTTCCACTGGTTTTCATGTATATCTGCTTTTGTTTTAGCCACACGTACTAATTATAGTTAGGTAAACCACCTCTCTGCTATATTTCTAGCTTTTTCCCTTATTCAGCTCACCCTCCAGTTCCTTATCCTTCAGGACTTAGGTTGAGGCTCTCTGCTTCTCAAGAGCCTTCCTACCTCCAGGCCCACTGCCTTACCACACACACAGATGTCCTTGTCCAAGATCAGTGATATAATAGTAATTGTTACACTGTATTGTAGTTGGTTTGTGCATCTGCTCATTAAATTATCATCTCCTTGAGAACTGAGGCTAGTTTTCATCTCTGAATTATCTACATCTGGCCTGGCTATAGTAGCAGCCTGGAAAGTGGCTATTTGGTTGTTTTTGATTTTTCATTCAAAGCATAGACAGAGTGAGAGCTAAAATACACCCTTGTGGAAATTGAGTCCATAACCTTATTCTTCTGATATAACCATCTTAACCTTCATCATTTAAAGTGCTTTGGAATTCATCTTCAGTATGAAATTTATATTATAAATTGTCATTCTCTATACCTGAAAATTTGAAGTTAATTTTATGAAACTGTTCATTTTCTCTTCACAGGTTAGTTGAAACATTAAAGAGCAGACAGTAATTCAGTCACTTTTGCTCCTCTGAAACGAAGACCACATCACATATCCCTTTGGAAACAGTTAAGTGTGCTCCACACTACTAAATGTTAAAGCTGTCTGTTGGCATATACAGAACTGACTGGAACATTTGTAATACATATTAAAACTAAGTATTTGGTTGGAAGGGTAACTCATTGTGATTGAACCAACTGAATGTCTGCCCTATATAATGTAAAATATTCCTTCCTTGTTATCTTGTGTTAAGGTATATATTCTATTTGTATGCAGTTCTTATTCAGATACAGTCCTATTAAAGAATGTACTCTTAATGAGGAAAAAAACCCTCCGATTTTTAAATTAGTGGTTGCATCTTGTTTGTATTAACACTAATGAATATCTTAACTCAGATTTTTCCCTCTAAAATGAATTAGGTTTTTCCAAAGATTAGGCTCAATAGAGTAGGCCAAGAACCTAGCGTGGGTAATTATAGTCTTCATTTGCTTAATGACCACTTTATCTAAGCTGTTTCATTTAAAAGCTTTTGGTTATAGGCATGAAATAATTAATTTGGTGGCTAACTTCACTGACTTATCTGTAATTATTATTTTATACTATTTATAGTTGTTTGGAAATTTTTTTCAGATTTGGACCTACTCAGTCAATTGGTACAGGAATCCTGCCATGTAGCTAGGACATTATTTTTACATCTTCATTTTTATGGACATGGACTCAAAATGCTGATAGACTGGCTTGACTAAAGTCACCTACAAGGGAATCTTACAGTGAGATTTCAGGGTCAGACAGAAGCTTGTCCCATGAACTATAAGTTCCTGGAAGTGCCAACATTGACAACACAACTTAATTCCTTATGTAAAATTAAGCTAATAGAAGTAGACATAGTACATTCAAAATAATGTCTGTAAATTTTTCCATACTAGTAGAGGTAGTAGAAATAGTCCTAAATGGTTATATTTGATTGAATTCACAACACATTAAACAAAATTTCATATTAAAGGAAATTTTTTGAAAATAAGACTTATTTTAAGAAGCATTGTAAAGGATGTTTTTTACTGCCTTTGGTTCTTTCTATCTGCCTGTAATTGAACATGTGACTTTGGTGAAAAGTCAAAATCTTACTGATTCTAGAGGGAGAAAGTATTCCTGATTTTAAAAATTAGACTTACTGCTGCTAGACTATCAAAAACAATTATTTCCTAATGGACTTTTAAAAGGAACTTTACAAACAACCCAGTCTACAGTGAGACAGAAATAGAGACCTTAGTAATTACTAAAATTGGGAGCAATTTTTTTCAGGCCTTCTTCCAGGAGCATGTGTTCCCAGTGTACCCCAAAGTACTAACAGTATATAACTGACATCGTGTCATAGTTGCAAGGCACTCCTGATGGGCAAACTGTCTTTTTCATATTCATATCCCTAATGTCCAGTATGGTGCCTGGCACATTATGGCACCTCAGAATATGTTCATGGTTAAAAATGGTAGGCTGTATATTTGTCAGCTAGGAAAATAGTAAACCAGCACTTTATACTTGGGTCCCTTTCTGGTCAGTGGCACATATCTCGTGTTAGACTTGTACCTAAATGGATAAGCACTCCCCAGTGGTTCACGAACACTGTGAAGATAGAAGTATGGGGAGGTGCAACCCTGGCAGGCAAATGCTGCCTGACAAATAGCCTTGGTAGCAAAGGCCTGCACTTGGATGATCCTGATCCCTCTGGTTTGCCACAAAGAATAGGATGGGATAAATAGAGCATACATTGACATTAACCTGGTATAAATGAGAAGGTCCTTGTCTAGCAGGAAACAGCTGTACAAGTATGTTACAGGAGGTTGAATGTTTATATTTATAAAAATCTACTGAGTCTTGTTTCATGAGAAGCCTGAAAAGGACCAAACTTGAAATCAGAGCATATGAGTTCTAGGCGCAAAGGGCCACTCCATCAGTTTCTGTTTGGTTTTTCTTTTTGTACAGATAATATCAAAGGTTTCTTTTAGCGCTAACATTCTATTTTATAATTCTGTTTGGTAGTTGTGCTGTGTCATGTGATCAAATTTAAAAAGAGAAATTGAGAGTGGAATTCTATTATCAGAATACCTGAGATGCACTTTAAATTGTGGAAATGTAAGCTCCTTGAGGGCAGGGACCATACCTTATTTACTGTCAGAATCCCTTGCATCTAGTGTGGTGCACCTGGCTGGTACATACTTGGTACTGCGCTCTCAATAAATATTTACTGGAATAAATATTGATTACATACTGATTAAAATGATTAAATATTAAAACAAAGCCGTGCTCAATATACTTGAGATATTTATTTTTCCTGACTTTGCTTTTAGTATTAATAACTTTTGATTTATAAATTTTTTATAAAAGCAAATACCTGCACTTTAAATCACTTAGAATTGGGTCTGCTTTCCAGGATGCCCTATGTTTATCCTTTTGGGATATTACAAACACCTTGCAAGTGTGAGAACTCCTGTTTGAGATACAAACTACATCACAACACAATTGTGAAGCTCATGAATGTTTGAACATTTGATTCCTATGCCATATGCTGTAATATTCTAACCCTGTCACCATAAAGAGCATGGGCTTTCAAGTCCCAGGTTTAATCTTGACTCTGCCACATTCAACCTGTGTCACCTTTAGCTAGATTATTTAACCTGAGATGAGATTCCTTATCTGTAAAATAATGAGTTTTAGGAAGCTGTCAGAAAGACTTAAATGAGTTAAATTAAATGTAAAGTGTAGGATGATTTTTCCTCCCCCTACCCTTCCAAATGTATTGGATACTAAAGAATATTGCTTCTGTTTAGTACATCAAGTGTAGAGAGGCAAAAGATACCACATGGTTGAACAACATGCCAGACTGTTTTCCATAGTATTTTATAAAAAAAAGTTCCCTTTCTTCCACCACGCTTGCCAACATTTGGTATTGTCAGCCTTGTTAATCTGAAGGGTTCAAAATGGAGTTTCATTCACATGTTAATCTGCATTTCCCCAATTATTAACAAGGTTAATACAGGAGTGACTCAAAAAAAGGACATAGCTGATACTAAAACCCTACTAGCACAGGTTTTAGTCCTTTAATTTCTGGCGTGGGGAGACAATGGTGTCTAGGGACTCCTACAGCCAAAGTGGCGGTTTTGAAGTTCATGAGTGCCACCACAAGGTGGTCTCAAGACAATGACTTACTAACCAATACACAACTACTTTAATATTCAAGACCTGTTACAGCCTGTTATTTGGTAAGGGCCTGTTATTTGGTAACTGGGTT
The DNA here is from genome assembly GCF_019923935.1 of Bubalus bubalis. Taxonomy (NCBI): domain Eukaryota; kingdom Metazoa; phylum Chordata; class Mammalia; order Artiodactyla; family Bovidae; genus Bubalus; species Bubalus bubalis. The sequence continues at coordinate 54,845,728 of NC_059160.1, forward strand.
AAGGGCCACTTATATTTCCTTTGCAATGCCTGTTTCTATCTTTTGCCACTTTTTCAACTGTATCATCTTCGTTGGTTTTTGGTATTTGTTATATAGCCTGGGTGCTATTAATCATCTATCAGTATAAGGTACATACCACATCCCGGGTATGTCACCTTATAAGTAGAAGTTCTTAATCTTTATCACATCATCCCTCTCTAGATAGCACTTTTTGTCTTATTTTTCAGTATCTGACAGGGCAAGCCCCTTACGCTCTTCTAAGAGTATCATAGCTATTTTCGACTTAACTATCTTCCATATAAATTTTAGAATCAGCTTGTTGGGATAATATGAAGAACTCCTTTGGGATTTTGCTCAGATTTGTATTTAACCACAGGTTTCCAACTGGAGACAAACTAGCAACTTATGATACTAAATCTTCCTACCCATGAATGTAAAACTCCAAATTCTTTGGCACTCAGCTTTTTTTATAGTCCAACTCTCACATCCATACCTGACTACTAGAAAAACCATAGCTTTGACAAGACGGACCTCTGTTGGCAAAGTAATGCCTCTGCTTTTTAATATGCTGTCTAGGTTGGTCATAGCTTTTCTTCCAAGGGGCAAGTAAATATCTTTTAATTTCATGGCTGCAGTCACCAACTGCAGTGATTTTCAGATCAGATCAGATCAGTTGCTCAGTCGTGTCCGACTCTTTTCGACCCCATGAATCGCAGCACGCCAGGCCTCCCTGTCCATCACCAACTTCCGGAATTCACTGAGACTCAGGTACATTGAGTCAGTGATGCCATCCAGCCATCTCATCCTCTGTTGTCCCCTTCTCTTCCTGCCCCCAATCCCTCCCAGCATCCGTCTTTTCCAATGAGTCAACTCTTCGCATGAGGTGGCCAAAGTACTGGAGTTTCAGCTTTAGCATCATTCCCTCCAAAGAAATCCCAGGGCTGATCTCCTTCAGAATGGACTGCTTGGATCTCCTTGCAGTCCAAGGGACTCTCAAGAATATTCTCCACCACCACAGTTCAAAAGCATCAATTCTTCGGCGCTCAGCCTTCTTCACAGTTCAACTCGCACATCCATACATGACCACGGGAAAAACCATAGCCTTGACTAGACGGACCTTTGCTGGCAAAGTAATATCTCTGCTTTTGAATATGCTATCTAGGTTGGTCAGTGATTTTGGAGCCCCCCAAAATAGTCTGTCACTGTTTCTGTTGTTTCACCATCTATTTGTCATGAAGTGATGGGACAAGATGCCATGATCTTGATTTTTTTTAATGTTGACTTTTAAGCCAGCTTTTTCACTCTCCCTTTCACTTTGATTAAGAGGCTCTTCAGTTCCTCTTTGCTTTCTGCCATAAGAGTCGTGTCATCTACATATCTGAGGTTATTGATATTCCTCCCGGCAGTCTTGATTCCAGCTTGTGCTTCATCCAGCCCAGCATTTCGCATGATGTACTCTGTATATCAATTAAATAAGCAGGGTGACAATACACAGCCTTGACATACTCCTTGCCCAATTTTGAACCAGTCTGTTGTTCCATGTCTGGTCCTAACTGTTGCTTCTCTACCTGCATACAGATTTCTCAAGGGGCAGTTCAGGTGGTCTGGTATTCCCATCTCTTGAAGAATTTTCCAGTTTGTTGTGATCTACAAAGTCAAAGGCTTTGGATTAATCAATAAAGCAGATGTTTACCTCTTGCTTTTTCTATGATCCAATGGATGTTGGCTATTTTATCTCTGGTTCCTCTGCTTTTTCTAAATCCAACTTGAACATCTGGAAGTTCATGGTTCACATACTGTTGAAGCCTGGCTTGGAGGATTTTCAACATTACTTTGCTAGCATGCGAGATGAGTGCAATTGTGCGGTAGTTTGAGCATTCTTTGGCATTGCTCTTCTTTGGGATTGGAATGAAAACTGACCTTTTCCAGTCCTGTGGCCACTGCTGAGTTTTCCAAATTTGCTGGCGTGTTGAGTGCAGGACTTTCACTAGCATCAACTTTTAGGATTCGAACTAGCTCAGCTGGAATTCCATCACCTCCACTAGCTTTGTTCCTAGTGATGCTTCCTAAGGCCCACTTGACTTTGCATTCCAGGAAGTCTGGCTCTAGGTGAGTGATCACACCATCATGGTTATCTGGGTCATGAAGATCTTTTTTGTATAGTTCTTCTGTGTATTCTTGCCAGCTCTTCTTAATAGCTTCTGCTTCTGTTAGGTCCATACCATTTCTGCCCTTTATTGTGCCTATCTTTGCATGAAATGTTCCCTTGGTATCTCGAATTTTCTTGGAGAGAGCTCTAGTCTTGTCTCCTTGCTATTCTTTGGAACTCTGCATTCAAATGGGTACATGGAGCTTTATAAATATCTATATAAAATTTTGTAATTTTGCAAATCATCTGCTTGATTTACTCCTAACTTCTTCTGTTGTCTTGCTATTTTAATGTGTTTTTTTAAAAAGAAAAGTACATTTTAAACTCTTTATCATTAGTGTCAAATGCTTTTTAGACAGTGAAGATACAGTAGTATTATGAAATATTTTAATTAAAAACAAACATGAATTATATTAAACTGTATAATATTATACAATCTATGCCAAAGTTTAAATTAAATAATAAAACCTGCTATGATTTTGGACCAGCAGGTACACCAGAAAGTTCATGTTTCAGGGTAAGTTCGGACACAGCACAGGGAGCACTTTATTCCACCATTGCTAAATCTTTCAGGCTGTGGCTCTTTTGTCTCTTGGCCTTATAGCCTGGACGCAGGAACTCAATCTTTCTCTTCTTTGCTTCACTTTTATTTTTGTGTTTCTTCAGCTTTTTCTTGGCGGCAATATCAGGATTAGTTACAAACTTGAAAAAAGAAAAGAAATTTTGTATTACTTTTAAAGTAAATGTTAAACCAATAAAAATCAAATGCAGAAATGGACCATTTTTGAACATCACAAAATCTGGAGCCCCAGCTATAAAGTCCCACCTCTCAAACACAGCCAATTCCTCTTTCCTCCCTGGGTAAGTATGATACACACACGCACACATGCCTGGTTAAAAATAGTTAAGCCCAATGAACAGGTCAATTTCAAGCAGCAAGCCTACCTCCAAAGCCTTTCTCTTTTTCCGGAGTGCCCTTTTCTCAGTAGCCTGTTTCTGTACAGAGGCAAAGGCTAATGAGAAGCTCTCGAGCCCGACCAGCTTTTTCAGTAATTCTATGATTTCCTGGGATAGATTCTTCAGTGAAGGATCTAATGACACACAGAGTAACAATCAGGAATGCACAGGAAAAAACATATTTGAGTATGTACAAAATTAACATGCAAAATTTAAATTCCCAAGGCATGATCACTTTTATTACTTCAACATTAAACACTGATCTAAAAACTAGTCGCTTTGTTTCTGAGTTCCTGAGGTAGGAGAATAAGCAGAAGTGTTGGACACAGCATTCCATGGCACCTCCTCATCAAGGATGCTGCCAGATATCAGAGACCGTGAAGCACTTTCCCACAGGGATCCTGGCTCAGAAGACATTAAAGTAATTTGAGAACTGGACAAATGTTTTGTGTTACCTTTATTAACCTGCTCAGGTCTGTGCAGATGGGGGCAAAGAAAGGTAAGCATGTATCTCTAGGTCCTCTAATTCATGGGTCACAGAGGCTTGGCTCTGGCTGTAACCTCTTTTTTTGGGGGGGGGGGGTGGTGGGAGGGGCAGATCAAAGACTTTTAACCACCAGTGCCTGGCAAATATTCAGTGCTCAATAAATGTTGGTTGACAGCCAAAGCCAACCTGAGCTACTCTAAGGAAACTCAAGGTTGTAGGAATAGATAGCTCCTGTTTTGACATTTACTTCATTTATTAATATTTTAAAACTCTTTTAACATTCACTTTTTTTTTTTTAACATTATTCCCTGGCTTTCCAATCCCTAATTTCCACTAGTCCTGTTACCAAAAGAGAGAACATAAGGATCACTGAGGGAAAGGTACCAAATGAACCAGGCAAGAAAATATACTGGGAAAAATGAGAACATCTGAAGTAAAAACTATTTGATAGTTTTGCCTTATAATTCTTAACTGACTTATAGTGACATTTGTTCTTTATTGTTCACAGCACTGTGAGGTTTAGAACCACTCCAAATTAGTTTTCTTTTAATATTTAATCTACACTTAGGAGTTAAAAAACATCATCCTTTAGGAAAGAAACCTTCACTCTTAGACACAAGAAAGCATACAGAAGATAGTAAAAAATAACACAAATATGCCTTATTTGTTTGCTGTTGCCTTGATACCTAGCAAGTTTTCTTTCTTAAACTCTGGCAGAAAGGGAGGACAGAAAAGAAGAAGGAAGCATTCAGGAGAGAAGATAGGTATTTTAACATGTAGAAGAGGATGCAGAATTACCCTGCTCTGAATAGGTGCTGTTCAGTTCCCGGAACAAAGGCGCTATGATCACTGGGAGGTACGGCTTCACCTTGTCTATTCCAAGGTCCATTGCTATGGCTCCGAGAAATTTAAAGATGCATGTTCTCTGAAAGTACAGATCATTTTTCATTTGTACTTGTAGCTACAGAGTTAACTTAGAAAACAAGGTCTATTTAGGGGCAGATATTATGCTACAGTTGTGGGTTCAAAAGGTTCTAGGGACTTGGGAGGATAGCTAGTATCATTAAAAAAAAAAAAAAAAAAAAGACTACTTTTCAGCCATTTTGCATATGCACCACACCTTTAAGGGGTTTCTAGGTGAATACGCAGCTTCCACTTTTGCGATCCGGGACAATTTCTGGATCAGCCAGAGCAGTGTGGCTGGCCTGCTGTGCTCTTCTTTCTCATCTGCACACGCCTTGTGTTCTTCCACACCCTCTCCGGCCATGCCATCACCTAAAACTTCCTGTTCTTCCGTGTCTTCTTTTATGTCCCCTTGCTTGTCCCCAGAATCAGGTTCCAGTAAATATAAGACTTTGGCTACAAACAACAAGTTCTTAACAACCTTAAAAAAAAGGGATGTGGGGAACGGGGGAGGGGGAAAGGTAAGAATTAGATTCTGATTTTGCAATAAATATGGCTTGGTAAAGCAGAAGCTAAAACAGGTATCCTATAATTAGACAATAAAAAACTGGTATTCCAATATTCATGAGCAGTCCCTTTTTGTAAAAATTCAGTTTACCCAACAGTGTGTCCAAATCTATTTCCATGTAACTTTTATCCATTTGGCCTACTTCTGTTCTTTAAGGTCCCACTGAGTAATTTCATTCTTGACCATCCATTTATATTTTTCAAGAGAGCTTTCATCCTCATTGCATTAAATTCCTTCATCTAGTCCTCACAGAAATAACAATTTTCATTTTTTGAGCACTGACTAGTTGCTTTGTATACATTCCAATTCACCTTTAAAATATCCCTATCAGGTACTACTGGGCTTCCTGGGTGGCATTAGAATCCGCCTGCCAACATGGAGATGCAAGAGACATGGGTTTTATCCCTGGGTCAGGAAGATCCCCTGGAGCAGGAAATACAACCCACTCTAGTATTCTTGCCTGGAGAATCTATGGGCAGAGGAACTTTGCAGGCTACAGTCCATGGGGTTGTGAAAAGTCAGACACAACTGAGCACATGAAGTACTATTATCAGCAGAAAAAACCAAGGCAGGCTCAGAATTGTTGAATCTCACCCAAAGACAAAGTGGTCAACCAGAAGTCAAGGTCTTTAGAATTCAAGCCCAAGTTCTTATATACTGAGCCTCTTCTTTCCCCCATATCCCATTAAATTAAACTGCCCAGGGGTGGTTTTTTCAGTCTTGTAATAATGGACCCATTTATCGAATCCTAATCTTGGGACATCTATGAAATCTCTGCTGTGGGTATTTCACACCTATTGTGTGAAGGAGGAAATCAAGTTGGTTTTGCACTCCTTCATCATCCTGGCTACTCCAAGGCTACTGTGTGCCTAAGGTTCCTCCAAATGTGGTACTCAGAGTACTACACGCTGTCCAAGGCCAGCCTGGCCATCAAGAGTTAATGCCAAGAGGATCACTTCCTTCTGGAAGCTGGGCCTTTGTGAGGACAGTACCAGATTTGGAGGCCTTTCCCCCCTTAACAGCCACTTCACATTGTTAACTCCAAGATTAAGGTGAACTAAAATCCATAGTTTCATTCATCCTGGGTCAGTATAGTCAATCTCTTCCTACCTGTGCTGAGTATGTATGGTTTATCAGCCTCTACTAAAATATATTGTGTGAGACCCCACCCACTGTCCACCCTGGCATGACTGCTTTGGCCTCACTTTGCCATCCATTCCCCCTGCACTGGGAGCATAGTCTTAACCACTGACCACCAGCAAAGCCCCCAAATGTACCATTTTTATTGGTAATTTTAAACAGAGCCAGGAGTAATCCCAGTATGGACTCCAGAGTCGATTAGATACGTGTGCCTAATTGATCATGTATATAAATGTTTGTTTATATTTCATTTAATTCCCCAAGACTTAACTAGGAAAAACAAAAACCAAATGTGAGCTTGCTCCTATACTGTTGGTAGCATAGGTCCCTTATATTTAACTGGAAGGATTATAATACCTGTTCTCCTAGAGACTGGTCCAAGAATTTGGAGTGCAACTGATGGCAAGAGGCTAGGGAGATACTTTTCATCTGTGAAAAGAAAATGGACATTGGCAGACACAACACAGGGTATTCCTGATTGTTTTCAAAAACTTCAAGTAACTATAATAATGCAACTAAGGTAGTAGATTTTTCTCTGAATGAGCACCTGCATAGATCTGGAGAAGGAAGGTTCATGAGCAGAAATTAAATGTTCCCTTCTATCTGTCATAAGCGTTTTAACTAAAGGACATGGGGAGATATAAATCATAATCTTTAGATTACTGGTAGACAACTTTACAACCTTCAAATACTTTCCCTCCCTCTTTTCTTTTCTTCCATCCTCCACTCTATCTCCCCAGAGAAAAATCCACTACCTTAGTTGCACTATTATAGTTACCTGAAATGTACCAAGGGAACATTTCATGCAAAGATGGGCACAATAAAGGACAGAAACGGTATGGACCTAACAGAAGCAGAAGATATTAAGAAGAAGTGGCAAGAATACACAAAAGAACTGTACAAAAAATACCTTCACAACCCACATAATCATGATGGTGTGATCACTCACCTAAAGCCAGACATCCTGGAATGCAAAGTCAAGTGGGCTTTAGAAAGCATCACTATGAACAAAGCTAGTGGAGGTGATGGAATTCCAGTTGAGCTATTTCAAATCCTAAAAGATGATGCTGTTAAAGTGCTGCGCTCAACATGCCAGCAAATTTGGAAAACTCAGCAGTTGCCACGGGACTGGAAAAGGTCAGTTTTCATTCCAATCCCAAAGAAAGGCAATGCCAAAGAATGCTCAAACTACCACACAATTGTACTCATCTCACATGCTAGCAAAGTAATGCTCAAAATTCTCCAAGCCAGACTTCAACAATACGTGAACCATGAACTTGCAGATGTTCAAGCTGGATTTAGAAAAGGCAGAGGAACCAGAGATCAAATAGCCAACATCCGTTGGATCATAGAAAAAGCAACAGAATTCCAGAACACCTATTTCTGCTTTATTGACTATGCCAAAGCCTTTGACTGTGTGGATCACAACACTGTGGAAAATTCAAGAGATGGGAATACCAGACCACCTGACCTCTTGAGAAATCTGTATACAGATCAAGAAGCAACAGTTAGAACTAGACATGGAACAACAGACTGGTTCCAAATTGGGAAAGGAGCACGTCAAGGCTGTATATTGTCACCCTGCTTATTTAATTGATATAGAGAGTACATCATGCGAAATGCTGGGCTGGATGAAGCACAAGCTGCAATCAACATTGCTGGGAGAAATCTCAGTAACTTCAGATATGCAGATGACACCACCTTTATGGCAGAAAGCGAAGAACTAAAGAGCCTCTTGATGAAAGTGAAAAAGGAGAGTGAAAAGCTGGCTTAAAACTCAACATTCAGAAAACTAAGATCATGGCATCCAGTCCCATCACTTCATGGCAAATAGATGGGGAAACAGTGGCAGACTTTTATTTTTGGGGGCTCCAAAATCACTGCAGATGCTGACTGCAGCCATGAAATTAAAAGGCACTTGCTCCTTGGAAGAAAAACTATGACCAACCTAGACAGCATATTAAAAAGCAGAGACATTACTTTGCCAAAAAAGGTCCATCTAGTCAAAGCTATGGTTTTTCCAGTAGTCATGTATGGATGTGAGACTTGGACTATAAAGAAAGCTGAGTGCCGAAGAATTGATGCTTTTGAACTGTGGTGTTGGAAGACTCTTGAGAGTCCCTTGGACTGTAAGGAGATCCAACCAGTCCATCCTAAAGAAAATTGGTTGGTCCTGAATATTCAATGGAAGGACTGATGTTGAAGCTGAAACTCCAGTACTTAGGCCACCTGATGCAAAGAACTGACTCATTTGAAAAGACCCCGATGCTGGGAAAGATTGAAGGTGGGAGGAGAAGGGGATGACAGAGGATGAGATGACTGGATGGCATCACCGACTCAATGGACATGAGTTTGAATAAACTCTGGGAGTTGGTGATAGATAGGGAGGCCTGGTGTGCTGCAGTCCATGGGGTCACAAAGAGTTGGACACGACCGAGCGACTGAACTGAACTGATCCTCCACTCATTCAATATTTATGGTGTTCCCACTATAAGCCAGGTGTGCTAGGCCCTAAGACATGGGAGACAGATATAACATGGTCCCTGCCTAACACTTTCATGAACATGATGATCTCACTGAGGCATCAACAAGGTTATGAAGGAGGCACGACAGACAGTATCTTCCTTTCCAGCACTGATAAAGAACTTAAATATGTAATGGAGGATACATGTGCTAAACAAGCAAATAAAAAATCTGATTAGGGTCTAAAATTTTTCTTCGAAAAACCTTGGCCTTGAGGGTGACCCCTCTCTAGTTACTAATACTCGTGTGGATCCACATGTGCATCAAGTTGTTGACTGGAAGAGTTCCTCCCAAGGGCCAACCCCAAGATAGTAACATGAACCAGAATGAATACCTCATGAAGATGAGGGAAGGAAAAGGTGTTAGAAAAATCTTACCTTTTGCTCAAGGTCATTTGTTAGGAAGCGGATTGCGACAGGTTCCGAGACTTTCATTTTAGTTTTTTTGACATGCTGTTTTCTAATAAGTTCCTCAGGTTGGCAAGAGGCAAAGAGCAATCCAAAAATCTGGGCTGCTGTGAGCCACACCCAGCTGTGCGGATATCTCAAGTGGGAGTGCACGTGACCTGAGGGAGCCAAAACACATTTTCAGACATCTCAAGGCTTTCCTGACTCTATGGTGGTGAGCATGACTAATTAGGCATTTCTTGAATATCTATTATGTGCTTGAATTTAGGAACCAAAGATGAACAAAACAGTCCCTGCTTCTCAGAGGTGAGGTAGAGACTGAAATAACTAGAGAACCAACTCCTACCATGAGAAATGACATGAGATCTGAGTAAGCCTAAAAACAGGCCAGTTTCATAAGAACGTAGCTTCAGATTCAAGGAGGTAAGGTAGCATTAACAACTGCAATTTCAAATTAAAATTAATGTAAATATATATATGAGTACACTCGTTTCTCCTAACTGTTGAAATCAGTGGCACCAGGTAGCTGACTGGAAAGGTATCATTTAATAAGGCATTCTGTGTGCCAGCCATAGGCTAAGTGTATTACACATATTAGCTCATTTAGACCTCACAACAGTTCTGTGAGGTTGGAATTGTCATTCCCAGTTTATAGTTCCAAAGGGGGCTAAGTAATGTGCCAAGCTGTAACAGGCAGAACCAAGCCTGGACCCAAGCTCAACCTGGCCCCAAAGCTCATATCCTTAAATATGACCTCTTAAAGGATCTTCATTATGCGCCCTCAAAGCTCATACTCTTATGCTACTCTCAGAGCCACTCTCCATATACCACACTTGGGAAGTGCAATAGAAAAGCCTTGTGTTGGGGAACAGGACTAAAATTTTGAACAATCCGTGTCATATCTTAGTTTTAGTCTATGCTATATTTCACGAAGATGGTTTTACTTTTTTTTTTATATGAACCTTTGTAATATCTCAATGGAGCCATACCAGAGTAGGCTATACAGTAACTTAGTAACTGGATGATTTTTCTCATAAAATCATGAGTTCTCTTGAAACAAATGGTTATTTAAAGAATTCATTGCAGTGTCTATTTCCTAGTATTTAGTTTTGATTAATCAAAGCTAAAATGGTAAATTAATAATTCTAGGATCTTATTTTTTTATTTAAAGACTGTTACATAACTTAAATATTTCCATAGCAATGAAATGATTTAGTAAATTATGGCACATTTACACACAATGGATTATTTATAGCCAATTAGAAGGATATCTACTAAATATGTTATATATAATATGCTTGCTGCTGCTAAGTCACTTCAGTCATTTCCGACTCTGTGCGACCCCACAGACGGCAGCCCACCAGGCCCCGCCGTCCCTGGGATTCTCCAGGCAAGAACACTGGAGTGGGTTGCCATTTCCTCCTCCAATAATATGCTTGCTGCTGCTGCTGCTAAGTCGCTTCAGTCGTGTCCAACTCTGTGCGACCCCATAGACGGCAGCCCACCAGGCTCCTCTGTCCCTGGGATTCTCCAGGCAAGAACACTGGAGTGGGTTGCCATTTCCTTCTCCAATGCATGAAAGTGAAAAGTGAAAGTGAAGTCGCTCAGTCGTGTCCGACTCCTAGCGACCCCATGGACTGCAGCCCACCAGGCTCCTCCGTCCACGGGATTTTCCAGGCAAGAGTACTGGAGTGGGGTGCCATTGCCTTCTCTGAATAATAATATGCTTACTTAAATATAAACAGGATATAAAAGTTTATATGGAATTAGGCAACCTCAAAAAAACCCTATGGCTATTTGACAAAAGTAAGACTGGATGGAAATGTGTAACAAATAAGTAGCAAGGAGGACTTCGGGAAACTTCTTCCTTTCTTTTACTCCTCCATAATTAACATAATTGGGTTTCCTTGGTGGCCCAGTGGTAAGGAATCCACTTGTGATGCAGGAGACACAGGTTTGATCCCTGGGTCGGGAAGATCCCCTGGAGAAGGAAATGGCAACCCACTCCAGTGTTCTTGCTTGGGAAATCTCATAGACAGAGTAGCAGCTTGGAGGGCTACAGTCCATGGGGTCACAAGAGTCAGACAATACTTAGCAACTAAACAATAATTAACATAATTAATTTTTTATTTATAAATGAAATATATTATTTATGATTATATAATTTGCTTTTCCTCCCAGAAAAACATACTTTCACTGTAATCAATCTGAAAGGCCTATTAAATCTTTTTCTTATGAACCTTCCCCCTGATACTATATATTCCATTTATTTTTAAAGAAAAAGGAAATACTCACTCCAGATTTTACTCAGAGTTTCAGAGGGCTTGGTAAACTGAATGATATTACATTCCTTGATGAGTTTACTTATCAGTGTAAGAAAACTGAACAGAAGGCGATCTGCAGCTTTTTCTTCAGTCTCTTCCATGATCTAAAAGTAGGAAGAATGTTAAATTAATTAAGAAAATAATTTCAAAGTATTCTACGGACATTTTTACTCCAGGATGTACATCTGTAGCAGGGTTTCTCAACCACAATACTGCTGACATTTTGGTCAGGTAAATCTTTGCTTTGGGGGACTGTGCTGTGCATTAGAGGATGTTTAGCAATACTCCTGGCATCTACCCATTAGACAACAGTAACACTCTTCTAACCTCCAGTTGTGACAACCAAAACTGTCTCTAAACATTGCTAAATGTCCCCTAGGGGCTTATGAAATTTTGATCATATACTATGGAAGATAACTTACTTTAATCTTCATTTCAAAAAAGAATAACTGCACTGCGTTCTTACTTTTATTAATAAAAAAATTTTTTTTGACACAAATATGTAACCTGTTAGCTACACTATCTCAAGTAAAACTACAAAAATAAGCCAATACTTTTACTCCCTAACATATAACTTACATCTGTAAAGTTTTCAGGATCAATCTCCTTTTCAATCACAGGAAGAACAATTCCAAGTCTTCTCTCAAAATTGACTCCTTCACTCTCCGCAAAAAAGCCACAGATCAGGGCAGCTAGTTGTCGATTTAAGCGCTACAGAAAATAAAACCATCACAAGACAATAAACTTGGGAGGCTGTCTCCAAAACTGAAATGAAGGTGCTTATGACTGCCCTCAGTAGTTCTTTATGATACCAGAAGTTAACAGAATGTGGATTTTTGGTAGCTAATATGAAAAATACAAAGAAATCTTCATTTCCCTAGAACAAAAATTTTAAAAAGTGGTATTCATGATTATCCACTGAATAACTCTTTTCTCATTTTTTTATTAAAAAAAAAAAAAAAGCATTCCAGGCCCCCTGCCCAAAATCCTATTCTGATTTTAAAGCCAGTGTTACGTTATGATGTGTTGTTTGTATTCTACAAAGATGGGCCAGTGATGATGGGGCTAGATTTAGCAAGTTGATACAATTATTGGCAAAATACATTCTATAAATTGTATAAGCAGATATTCATCAATGAGGATGAATTGGAAACAAAGATATCAATGGAGATTGGTTAAGTAAATTATAATACATTCATGTAGTGGAGTAACTGGGCAACACTGACCTTGTTGTGGGAATACAGGTGATTTTTATGTTATTCTCTATTTGTTGTTACTCTCTATAACTTCTTATATTTTCTAAAATTTTCCTATAAGCATATATTATTACCATAATCAAATAAAAACAATAAAGCTACTTGGGAAAAACTAATTCAACAACGTATAATATGTATTCTTAAAAGTATAAACACCAAAAGCTCAGTATTTTCTTTGCAGTATGACTATAAGCAACCCTGACCTTCTTTGCCCCAAACCAGGTGGTAACCATATCGAAGAGCCAATCTTTTTTCTCAAGGCTGATTTTACTGAGTAAGGATTTGATTGCCATGGATGCCATCTTTTTACACATGGCAGAGTCATCGTTCACCATCATTAGACAAAGAGGAATAAAGAACATTCCACAGTTCTCATGGAGCAGTCCCTAAAAGAAAACAGATACTTATGAGCACACCGAGACCAGAATTCTCACATATGTCCTACCAAAGGAGAACCAGGGGCTCCCAGGAGCCACAGCTAACAGAAAGTCTGTCTCTGTGATTCATAGTACCTGAGGGAATGTGTCAAAGAGATAAGCAATCATTTCCAAGGCGGACTCTCTCCCGGTCTCATGTTCATAACTAGGGTAAGAACATCAGAAGGACTTGTTAGTAACTTTAAAATTGACCAGTAATTATTTTTAAGAATTTAAAATATTGCCTCAAGGTGCCAGTCTATTTCTTAAAAAGTGGGAAAAAACTCCATTTTCCTAACTTTAATACAGGTACTTATCAGGCTACTTTGCAGTTTAAAATATAACTGTTAGATTTTTACTGTTCTCCTAAGCAGACTTTAGGGACAACTGATGATCAGACTGAACTGAAAAGCAGCTTACAGAACTGCTCTATGAAGCCAGGTACAGTGGTTGGCAGTCAAGCCAGTGGTTCATAGGATAGCACCCTGGGAAAATGTGCCTTTATGTTTTGACTTTGCTCTTTTCAAGACAGCCCACACACTGAAAGGAGAAGGAACCTACCCGCCCCCACCCCTGCCTTGTATGGTTTATGACTTCAACTTACGTCAGTTGAGCAAGCATGAATTCCAAGTTTGGTCGCAATTTGTCACCCAGAGGATAGTCAAGAATGTATTTCAGAAAAACCTAGAAATAGAAATCACACAAGAGATTATTGGAGCCTGTCTCTCCAGGATTCCTTTTTCCTGACCTGCTTTCTGGGACACAATGGTAGGCTACAAATAGTAGGGTGATCAGTTAGGTGAAGTCCACCTCCTGAGTCAATAACTGTGCCTCTCCCCTCTCCTCCCACTTCACTTCCTCAGGTCCTGCCTGGTGAAGAGTCAAGTCCTGGCCCACCATGAGCCTGGATGTTTAGAGCTCCAAACCTCAGCTCACACCCTGGCAGCTCATCACTCTGAAAAGAGGCTTTGGTGAACTGAGTATGGACTGTGGTTCAACCCCATATTTCTCCTGAAGTAAGAATAGCAATAGTAGTGATAGTAATAATAACCACTGCATTTACTGAATATCTTCTGTGTGTCAAGCACGGGATGAAGTGTTGCTCAGTTGGTTTTCATACTCCCTTACAAAGTAGACATGACCCCTTTTACAGATGAAGAGAACAGGCACAGAAGCTAAGTAACTTGCTCAGGTGATAGTAGCAGAATTCCATGCCTAGTGTATCTACATCCAAAGGCTCTCCTTTCAGAGCCTTTAAACTGCTGTATTATTCAGCTTCCCTTATTAATAAGCTGTGAGATCTAAGCACATCATTAACCTTTCCAAAGCCTGTTTTTCCGTCAACCATAAAACGGTGGTACTGTTTCCTTTGAAGGGAAGTTACAAATAGAAGCCGTGTATGTAAAGTGCTGGGCGTGCAGCTAGTGCTTAATAAACAGCACCTGGCCCTCCTGCTTCCTAAAAAAGTTAACTTTCTGTGAAGACAGCCTCAGCAGCCCAGCCCTCCTTTAACTCCTGAGTTCATATTTGCAATTCAGAACCTTCTATTTCCTGGGTTGATATGTGGTCATATTATCAGGACAGATTTATGAAAATAAACCTGCTAATGTCATTCCTCTGCCTACTGATTTCAATGACTTTTTGTTATTCTTAGAACAAAGCCCTAAATCTTTAACAAGACTACAAGGTCTTGCCATATCTGGCAGCTTCGACAAGCTAAGCTCTTACCCACCTCAAGGCTCATCTTCCAGCCTGCAAGGCTAAGCCTTATTCTTTCTTCAAATTCTGCTTACATGCCAATCCTCAGGAAACCTTTCCCTCACTGTCCCACTAGGGTGGTCTTCCACTGTGTCATATGTTCTTCCATATTTTGTAGATTTTAAGAAGTACAGTTTTCTACATTTTAACATATGGACTGAAATTGAGATATCTTACAATGAATGGCATCATACCACTATGTCAAAGTTTTTTTCTTTCTCTGAGGTATATAAGTAATGCTGTGTCTTTAAGTGATGAAATAGAAATATGACAGTATTATTTTCCTCATGGCACTTAGGATAATTATAATTAAATAATCATTCATGGGATTTCTTTTTTTTTTTTATTCGTGGGATTTCTGCTTTGTGTGTGTCTGCTATAGGACAGATAGGGACTCTGACTGGACCACCATATGGAAATCTTTCTTGCAGGTTACCATGCTGCAGAGGAAAATGTATTTCTTCATCCACCTGAAATATGCCACATAAGGGCTATACTCAAAATGCTCCTTATACTGAAAAATGGCCCTGTACTTGGTATGTGAATGGGCTCCTGAGTCTCAGAATCAAGCAACAGCATGACACAGTTTTCAGAATTCAAGCAGTGTTGACATCTCTCTACCTAAAAACCAAACAGAGAAGGCAGGGCCCAACCATGGGAAAAAACTTCTCTTCACAAACCTGTCTGCACTGGACTCTGGCAGGTTCGCTTTGTGCAGAGATTGCCAGCTTGGATACTTTCCTCATGACATCATCAATTTCTGGGACCAACAACTTTCTTGATAAAATGGCCTAAATCACAAACGAGAAGACATACTCATTTCATGTTTTACTGCAAATGGCCTCTTGTTTACTAAGCTGACCTGATGTTCAAATAGCCTCAGGCAGTTTTCAAACATAATGAAAGTTATCTCCAAAAGAAAAAAAATATAAACTTAAAAAAAATGGTCAATTTTATGAAATGTATAAGTAAAGTACCTGCCTTTGTACAGAATTCTCTGAAGTTTAATATAGAGCTCACATTCAAACATTTTGGTAAGTAGATATGTTAGCTTATAATTAATCAACCAAAAAATAATAATCTTTTTAAGAACTATCTACAGCTAGTCAGAGCACTATGTTCCATGTAATTCTAAATATCTGACATGAGGCTCGTACACTGCACAACCCAACAATCTGGTGATGCCATACCTTCAGAAGACCAAATGCAGTGGCTTGTCTTGTAGTATCATAGATGTCCTCCTCAGCATACGCTAGTAGAACCTGAAGCTGCTTTTGAGTTATCTGGTATGACTTCACTTTCTTCACAAGTATGGTCACACACTGCAGGTCAACAACAGTGGGTTAACAGAGCATCTCAGAGACCAGGATCCAGGGGAATGATAAGGACTCAATACAACAGCAATGTTTTTTCACACAGTGTACTAACACTCTGGCCTTACCAAATTAATCTGGAAGAAATTTTGACCAAGACCATAAAGGATGATGAGGAAAATTCACTATGTTGCTAGTCCTGGTCCTGGCTTTTTCTAAGTGCAAGTGAAAACACCTCACCTTGAAACAGTTTACCACCAGGTGGAAGTTCTGGCCCCTGGCGGCCCCGAGTTTTGCATAGTCCTTCAGCAAAAGAAAAAGGTGTTTTGTCAGCTGCTCTGCTTTTGTTTCTATAGATGGCAGGGGGAACCTCAAGATCCAGATCAGGCATTGCAAAGCACCTGTGATCACCTGAAAAACAAAAAACAGAAAAAGCCAATCAACTGATGAAGTGACCAAACTCAAGAATCCAGCACCCGAGGCTGTGTAGACTCTGGGCAATCAAGTTGAAGGAATGAAATGCTCTGCCATTCTACTCAGGAAGCACTATGCCCGAAGTGTAAGAATAAGATAAGGAAGTTTCCTCTTTCCTGTTGGAGCTGCTTCTCCACACGATGGAAGGTACAGCCCAAGCAAGTGAGAAAAGGTGCTCACTTACCACATTCTTAACCTACTATGTGTAAATGATTAGATGGGCTGGCTAATTTTAGCATTTCTTCTTTTTTTTTCCTGAAAATCACATTATAAATGCCTTTCCAATTTTCTAGAATGGTTCTTTCATGTAATCCATTCTTATTGAGCTTATATTATGTCACAAGACACTCTACAGAATGTTAGAAATACGACAATAAAAAGGATGCCATTCTGCCATTTAAAGAGTAGATAGCTGACTCAGAAATTAAGCATGAGAACTATGACCTATAATTTGATATAGTTACGTGGAGTGCCAAAGATACGAGAAATGTGCTGGGATCAAGTGACTACAAAAGGATCCCTGAGCCTTCGAGATTATCTAGATCAGCTGGTTCACTTGGCTCAGCACTAGCCAATAGATGCCTACACTCTGATTGCTGGAATGGCCTTATTGGTCTGGATCAAGATGAAGACAGAGGAAAGAGCTTGCTGCTGCTGCTGCTAAGTCGCTTAGTCGTGTCTGACTCTGTGCAACGCCAGAGACGGCAGCCCACCAGGCTCCCCCGTCCCTGGGATTCTCCAGGCATGAACACTGGAGTGGGTTGCCATTTCCCTCTCCAATGCATGAAAGTGAAAAGTGAAAGTGAAGTTGCTCAGTCGTGTCTGACTCCTAGCGACCCCATGGACTGCAACCTACCAGGCTCCTCCGTCCATGGGATTTTCCAGGCAAGAGTACTGGAGTGGGGTGCCATTGCCTTCTCCGAGGAAAGAGCTTAGGAGTCAGAAAAACCAGGGCTTCAATCCCAGTTCTTCAGCTTATTACCTGTTTGACTGCAGAGACGTTCCTTTACCTCTTGGCACCTTTACTGTAAAACAGGCCATCTGACAAGGTTGGCAAGGTGTGGGCTTTGGAGTCTGACAGACTGAGGCTCATATCCTAGATCTGTCATAGGTGACAAGTCACTTAGCTAAAGGCCTGGATTTCTCATCTTTGAAGTAGAAGCATAAATAATATATGCTTCATGGGCTGTTATGAGGAATCATGGCAGTGAGCAGTAGTGACAAGGAGAAGGAGATGATCACTGCCATGGGGACAGCACCACTTACCCTCACGAAGTTGTGAGGATCAAATGAAACAACTAATGTACCTAGAAGGGCTTTTTTTTTTGGCCTCACTGAGTGGCATGCAGACCTTCCCAACCAGGGATTGAACCTGTGACCCTTGCATTGGAAGCACAGGGTCTTAACTACTGAACCACCACGGAAGTGCTTTAGAAGGGCTTTTATAATTATTAAGGGCTCTCCATTATTATTAAATTGCTGTTAAGGGAGCAATTTAATGCAGGGAACAGAGGTGGTTCATGTTGTTATAAATGTCTTTAAAAACTCAATCACCCTATGAAGCACAAGCCTAGAAATAAGTTTTAGGTATTCTGCACGACACAGGTCCTGTGAAGCAACAGATGCTCACCTTCACGTCCATGGAACCCAGGCAGTCTATGAGGAGAGACACAAAAGGATCCAACATTTCCAGGACATGTTCACTTGAAGACTTGACCTTGGAGGTCTTCAGACTAAGGTGCAATAGCTAGAAGTTTTAAAAAGATACATCATAAGAATGAGGTTAGGCATAAGAATAAGATTAGAATAAGGGCATAAGAATGAGGTTAAGGTGAAATGATTTTAAAAGACTAATGTGAAAAGTTAAGATGCTTCTATTTGAAATCATAAAAAGTGCAAAGAAAAGGGAGCCACCTGGGAGAGTCTCAGTAAATGGAGAAGGCAGGAGCTCACCATGCAGCTGAGATTCGAAGTTCATTTACCAAGTGGTTATTGCCCAGCATCTACTTTGATTCTATGCACTGGCCCAGCATGAAGGATGTGGCAATAAACCAAGATGGGCAGGGTCCTTGCCCTGATGGATCTTGGCCAGGAAGACAGACTCTAGGGAATAATTCACTATAAAAGGAGGGTGCTTTGAGAGTTCTGTGGGGACCTGGGCAGAGGGAGGAATAGATGGTGAGGTACTGGGGTGGGAAAAGTGTAGTGACTCTAGAGAACTGAAGGGAAGCCCTGCATCCAGCATGAGGCTGTGGCCCAAATGAAAGACAGGGCTCTCTCCTGGGAAAATGGGAGCTAATGAAGGATGAAAAAATATATACAATAAAATGATCAAACTTGTGTTTTCAAAACCTCACCATCTTTTAAAAAAATTTAAGAGTAGTTCAGAGGTACAAACTCATAGGCAAAGCAACAGTGAAAGCACTGTAAATATTAGGTCAGAATCACTAATTCTGAGAAAGTTCTACCATCAAAATAAGTAATAAATAGTAAATGGACCAATGCACCTTAAAACGAATTCCGTAATTTATGGTAAAAAACATTTCCAGTGGAAATGAGCAGTACTGGAAACTCAGCAGAGGATTAAAAGGCACAGAATCACTGTGGGCCGCAAGTCTTAACGGTTAATTCTTACCCGAAGCCCAGACTCAATAAATATGTGCATGTTGGTTTTCTTGCTCACGACAGCTTTCTGTCCACCTCGAACTGGAGTTGGGGGGAGCAGAAGACAGCTCTGGGGTGGCAGGCGTGGATCTGGTGCGGGGGTTGCTGGATTTCTGTCAGTCAAATGGAATGAAAACCAGTGGAAACAAACACATTGAGATGCTGCATCCCCAGAAGCCACTGTGTCTCTTTCTGGTGAGGAGCATCCAGCACCAAATAATTGCTCTTGGCTGTGGGGTTTTTCTCCCTTAACCATGAGACACAGAAGGGATGATCAGGTTGCTAATCAAAGTTTCTAGAGCCCCAGAAGCAGAGGTCAGAGGGGTGAATGCACATCTAAGTTAAAATGAACAGCAAGAGGACGCTCCCTTTGATTTCTGAAAACAAATGCCAAGGAGTCTTTCTTAGAACACCCCAGAAGCAAAATCCAAAAGAAGTTCACAAATAGCTATTTAAAAATCTTTGGAGGTCTAAGACTCTGGTCAGAACAAGAAGTATATATTTAAAATCTACCCTAACTTGGATTGAATAAATATCTAAAAAGTGGTGTCAGAGAAATGTTAAAATAATTGGTAACCTTCACAGCTACTTCATTCAGCAGAAAAATAATCTTGTGTTGACATGTATCACTTGGAAGGACCTCAGTCCAAACACAAAGTAGTACCATCTCACACCTCAGATAAATATACCCTTTTTTTTTTTCTTTTACTAAAGCCAGTTATTAAATGTACCCACTTAAGATGCTGAGAACTGAATGGCTTATTTGAAGCAAGTACCTAAAGGAAAGTTGTTTTTTTCAAACTTACTTTTCTTTCTGTGTTAACAGGGGGAGATTTTCGCTGACCAAACCATAACTAAGCAACAGAATGGATTCTGCTGTCATTTCCTGGTTTACAAGTAACCCTGCTATGATTCGGCGTAAGGTTTCGTGAACTTTCCGGGCCAGTTTTAAACTTGTGGTATTTTGCAAGATCTAAAGGCAAACACAAAAGCATGCTGAGGTGACAGAACTGCATTTTGATTTGTTATATATTTGTTTGATTTGTTTTATATATTATTTTTAAAGTATGTTTTTTCCTAATTAAAAAACAAACATTCTTAATAAAATTTCAAATGCAAGTATAACATAAAATCAAATTTACCCATGACCTCAACCCCAGAAATAATCACTACCATTAGTGTATGCCTCTGGAGTTTTTGAGCCTCCTCTGTACTCTGTTGTTGAGGTCCGGGCACAGGGTTGGAGATAGGATGTGACACTTGGAAGATGCCAGCCTTCCAAGTGCATTAAATGGGGTGATTTACAGACAAGCACATACACATCAATACAACGCAGTCACTCCTCACAGGAAACCATGCTAATGAAGACGTATGATGGCTAAGCCTCAGGGCTGGATATTAGGTATTGGGCCAAATCAGAGGAACTTAATGGGAGCTTAGCACCATCACCCCAGGAAAGCCCTGTGTGTCACAGCTAGTCCTCTGCACAGGACATGGTATTAGTAACTTTTATTACCTTGGAGGGACTTGATAATTTACATGGAAAACATGTGTGCTTTGTTGATTCTTTCATCTTAAAAACATATCTAACATTCTTAGATCAGGCTCAGATAAGCTAAATGTATTTTAGGAACAATTAGGGAGTGAATCTAGCATCAAAGCACGTAGAATTAGTTAATTTACGTCATTAGATAGGGTTTTTTTGCTCTAGGTTTAGTATGTAAAACTGTAATCAAGTGAATTAATAATGCTTGTTGAATGTTCACCCCTGCAACAGGCACAGCGAGCACTCTGCAGGCAGGTAAATTACAGTCCCTGCCCAATAGGAAGCAGAATGAAAATGGAAAGAATGTGAGCTTTGAAATTCCAGCTTCAGAAAGATCTGGCATGAAATCCTGGCTTTTCTACTTATTCATGTTTCTTTCTACCTTTTTGAGCCTGAATTTTCTCGTGTGTCAGATGGAAGTACTGTCAATCTCAGGGATGGCTGTGCAGATTAGAAGACATAATGAAGCACAGTGCTAAGAACACTGACATGTTCAATAAATGCAGTTCTCGTCCTCTTGGCAATCGGGGAGCAGCAGTCTCACTCCAAAGGCTATTCGCAGTTACTGATGGGACTCAGCTGTGTAATTCACCTATAATTCAATTTCTGTTGCATTTCCTTCTGCATCTCATGGTTTACATCTGACTCCTGGATCAGAATGCCCATCTCAGGGCTGCCAGACACGTGGTACTGGTGTTCTTAGTACTAAAGTGAATCATGACACTCAAGGCTCTTTTCAAGAACTCAAGATACTGAAAGGTGGTGATTCCCTATATTACATTCAAGTCCTTACCTCTTTTAGTGGAAGGATAAGTTTTGTAACCTGATCTTTTCCTACAAACTTGCCCAAGATTTCATAAGAATCGTAACTCTTGCTTCTTCGTGCCTCCATGACCTTGGAGAGGATCTGCTTTACTTCCTTCTCTTCAGCAACAGCACCAAACAACTCATGGTTAAAAATCTTTAAAAGAAAAAAGCTAAATGGTAATTATGTACACTCAAGCAAGATATGCCAACATAAGCAGTCTCTGCTTATGGTTAATTTCTATTAGATTTCACTTGTTTCAATGTAGCTAAGAGACCAATTACAGAAACACTTCAAGGTTTATACCGATGGAAAACAAAAGAATACTACATAGATTTACATATATAACTATATAATACACAAACAGGGATTTTTTTTGATTATTACCAAAAAGTAGCTTAATTTCCCTTTAAGAAAGTCTCATGATATTTGAAATTTAATTATCAAAATTAATGCATTTAAAAATGTAGTATCTAAACTTTTAATGTATAAACAAAAGATTGTGTGCCAAACTTAGAGTCTTTCTAACCCACCCTTCAAATTACTGTATTATCCAATTTTAAAAGTTGAGTGTTATTAATTTTTCACTATTATACATACAGTTCTGGTGAATATACATTTGTACAAACCCCAGATCACACCTGATTATACCAACTCAGGACCTACAGCAGGGCACCCATCTCATGTCACTTGAATCTTAGCTTTTTAAACCTCTGCCATCCTAAGAGGTGAGACAGTACATTATTTTCATGTTTATGTTTTATATTAATATATGTTTGTTTGTAGGCTATTATTGTGTCTTATTTTATGATATAATTTGTGTTCTTTGAACTCTTAAAAAAAAAATCAGAATTCCTTTCTCTAAATCTTACCTCAATCATTATATCCAAACAAGAGTCCAAACTCCCGACTTGTAGCTTGTTGGTAAGGCCTTGCAGCAACATATAGACAGTGAAAGTCAGCACATGGACCTGAAGTGAGATGTATGAGAAGCGCACAGATGGTCAGGAACACCACAGTAGGAAGAACAAGATCAAGGAGGACTGCAAAGGGTACACTCTGATTATATATTTGTCAGCATTGCAGGAAGCTTTGCTAAACAACACATACTTATATCAGGGTCTCAAGTCCTTTAGCCAAATGGTCACTTTGTAGAAAAGATGCTCAGCAACACATCACATGCACAGGGTCTATCACTGTGACTAAATCAGGCCAATCATTTTTAAAGAACAGCATGCATGCTAATTTGCTTCAGTCATGTCTGACTCTTTGTGACCCTATGGAGCCCACTGGGCTCCTCTGTCCATGGGATTCTCCAGGCAAGAATACTGGAGTGGGTTGCCAGGCCCTCCTCCAGGGGATCTTCCCGACCCAGGGACTGAACCCCAGTCTCTAATGTCTCCCTGGCAGGAGGCAGGAGGGTTCTTTACTATTAGCGCCACCTGGGAAGTCCATAAAGAACGCACAAATCTTGAACTTTTAAAAACCAACCTCTTAATTAAGGAGCCTACATGAAGAAAACAAGTTTCTGCCCTAAACAGTGATCACACCTAGCATTCCTTAGAGCTTACTATGGGCTAGACACTGTATTACTTCTCACATGTACTATATCTTTTATTCCTCACTCAATCTATGGTGTAGGAGAAATAGCACCAGCGCTTTCACTTGAGGAAGCTGAGACGCAAAAAGGTCAAGCAACTTGCCCAAGGTTACAGGAACAGGAAGTGGTGAAGTCAGGATCTGAAATCAGATGGTGCCAGAGTATACAACAGAGTATGTTCTCTACACTGCTTCCACTGCTGTAAGTTATCAAGGTAAACAGGTAATGACCATGTGCTAAGAAAATACACTTGGCTGTCAATATACAGATTGGATTTTAAAGGAATAATTTCATATATATGCCTTTAAAGGTACTTATGATCTTTAAGTACCTTTATATATTTAAAGTGTTTGCTGAAGACACTGGATGCATGGAACCACTACTGGGGAAGAACACCAGAGTGCAAATACCACCAAACTTCCAGTGAGTTTACCCCTGTTTTCTATATGGCTATCCCCCAGCCAACATGGAAATCATGCTAGGATTCAGAGAAGTCTATGAGAAGTCCTGTGGCTTTAGGAATAGGAGAGAAAACTCAAGAATGTTCCAAGAGAATAAGGAAATCTATTTTGTTTTTCTTTTCTCCATTTCCTACACCCCAAGGATCCTGTGGTGGTGGTGGCAGTGGCCTAGACACAGGGGCTGCTGCAGCCACAACTCTGCAGGGAGACCTTCCTTTCCTTCAGTGGGACTGCAGTTTGGAAAGGGTGGGCCCACAAGCTGCTTTTCTCCTCTCTAACTTGCCACTGCCTAGCCTCTGTGTGGTTACAGTTGTGGGAAGTGTGTGGCAAAGTAGGAGAAACAGTGCCAGCTTTGTAGCTGGAGATGTGAAACATGGAAAAATAAAGTGTTAACAAAGAATCAAAAGATATAAGGAACTAAGGAAACTTGAGAAGTGAAAAGAAAAATAACTGACATAAGAAAATTTACTGGATGGGTCCAACAGCAGGATGGAGATTAAAGAGGAAGGAGTCGGTGAACTTGAATATGAATCAACAGAAATTATGTAATCTAAACAGAAAGGAAGAAGACTGAAAAATAAATGTGAATCACGCATCAGGGATGGATGCTGCTGCTGCTTAGTCGCTTCAGTTGTGTCCAACTCTGTGTGACCCCACGGAATGTAGCCTGCCAGGCTCCTCTGTTCATGGAAATTCTCAGGCAAGAGTACTAGAGTGGATTGCCATGCCTTCCTCCA
This sequence comes from Bubalus bubalis, assembly GCF_019923935.1. NCBI lineage: Eukaryota > Metazoa > Chordata > Mammalia > Artiodactyla > Bovidae > Bubalus > Bubalus bubalis. The sequence goes on from NC_059160.1 coordinate 54,870,216, forward strand.
GGGGTTCTTCCTGACCCAGGGATAGAATCTGGGTCTCCTGCATTGCAGGCAGTCTTAATCACTGAGCCACCAGTGAAGCCCCCAGGGATGGATGGGACCCTTCAAAAAAGTCTAATATACAGTTCACTGAAGTCCCAGAAAACGAGAAAGAGTGCAGTGCAGAAAAGTATTCGAAGAAATAACAGGTGAAAACTTTCCAAAGTGACCAAGAAGCTCAACAAACCTCAAACAGGGTAAAACCAAAGAAATCTGTGCTCATAATCCAACTGCTGAAAAAGAAAAAGTCTTTAAAGCTGCCAGAGAAAAATAACGTGTTACTCAGAGGGGAAGAACTATTTATCAGAAAGGCCAGAAGAAGTGGCATGACATTTTTACAGTGCTGAAAGGAAAAGAAATAACTGTCAATGCAGAAGTGTGTCCTTCAGGAAGAAGGTGAAACAAAGACAGTAACAAGGGAAAGAAAACAAAGAGGGTCTGCCGCCACTACACATGCTCTACATGCTTGCCCAGACCGAAGGGAAATGATACCAGGAAGAAATCTGGAAATTCAGAAATGAAGAAAAAGCAGTAGAAACGATAAGTGTCTGAGGATTAAAAGCAAAACTCTGCGCTGCACTCGCCATCTGCAGTGGCCCACACTCTAGTCTGCGGAGCATGCCTCTCTCTGAATCTGAGTAAGTCTACTTCTTACCTATCAAAACAAAACAAAGCAAAACAGCTCTAACACTGCCCAATAAGTTTTCAACATATGGTGAAGTAATACATAAACAACTATTAAACAAAGGAAGGGTGAAGGGATCTATATTTTTACATTCCACTTGAAGTAGGAAAATATTGATTCTAAACAGATTATTAAAAATTAAGTATGGTTATGGTAACATAGAGCAACCACTCTACCAGGAGTCTTGGCTGGTTACTTCAGAAAAACAAGCTGTAGTGTTTCTCAAACTTTCAATCACTTGGGATCTTTAAAAATGCAGATTGTGTAGGTCCAGGGCTAAGGTCCTGATTGTTCTCCTAATAAGTTCCCAGGTGCTGCTGATGCCATGTGTCCAAGGCCCACATTTGGGAGCAGCAAAACAGCCAGGTAACTTCTCAAAGAGCTCTGCATTCCACCTGGTGCTCTTACTAACTTTACGACATATATGTTTCAACTCAAAACAAATTTTTATTGTTCACATTTGTGGCGATACAGTCATCAAGAATTTTATTAAGAACTCACAGAATACAAAACCTGATATCAAGTAATTTGACAGAAAATCACAGATTCTTCCGAAAAATAAAAAGGCTTTTTAAAAACTAGATTTTTAAAAAATATGGATTAGAAATTTTTAAATATTCTTGCCTGCACTCTTAGTAGATTAACTTTGCAAAAGATAGACCCAAAGTACCATGACTTAAGTGTTTAAAGTGCAACTATGTGAACTCCAACCCAATTTTAATATAAAATGCATGATGCAATTTACCTGATAGCCACGCACAAGCGTAGTCTGTAATTCTTTTAAAATATATTGTAGATAATGCACACCCAGATCCTCTATTATTTTTGCGAGGGTACTGCGTGCAATGTCTCTGATTTCCTGTGCTCTGTTCTTGAGGAGGGCACACACTTTCAGCAAAATACTAGAACATGAGTTGAAAAATCTAATTAGCAGAAACAAATAAAAATACAAATATTCTTTTGTTTCTTAATTACTCATAATCCAAATTATTCCAGTTAGGATTCTGAATTATAGCAAACTGTGACAGTGCTTCTAACAAAAAAGAAGAACCAATTTCTGATTTGTCACATAACATACCTTGGCAGATTAGTTTCCATAACTTCTCTTGGAAGGGACTGCATTAGTTTAACCATGGCAAAAGCTAAAGGAACTCGAACCACTTCCTCATCATTCACAACCTTCGATTTTATGAGTTTGTGTTCTTCGTCTCTTTTAGTCTGTAAGAAAATAAATAAATAAACTGAAACAAAAATAAATGCATTAGGGACCTACCAACACTACAACCTTGCAGCTGAAAAATTATCTACTGGTATCAAAATGATCATGAAGAAGGATCATTACTTCCTTAGCTGCAGGAGAGGAATCTGAAGATGAGGAGATAAGAGAAGGAAAGTGAAACGTGAAATGTAGAAAAAAAGAAAATCCAAAAGCTGATGTCAACCCATGCAGTTAGGAGCCTCAGTCTGATAAGGCCCCACAGACACCTGAGTTCAAAAAGACCTGCTGGGTCCCAGACAGAATGATTACCGTAGATGCCAGGCATTTATGGAGCCTGGGCAGGATGTCCCCAGTTATGGTTCCTTGGATATTTTTAATTGTTCTCTCCAATTCTTCCTTATTCCGAGGAAGGAAGGAGATGGACTTTGTGATACACTCAGATTCCTTAGCCGCCGTCCCTTCATAATCAGCTGGGTCAGGGTTTTCTGGCTCTTCATTCTTGTCCGACAAAGTCTTATTACATTCATCCTCCTTCTCGTCCTCATCCATATGCTCTAATTCCATGGCTTCGTGCTCTGGCAACTCAATCACTTCTGTGGTATCTATGTTTAGTAAACAACAAAAGTCAACTTAAATAAAGAAACAACACAGTTGTGTTAAGTAGTCTTTTCTACCAACATCTAATAAAAAAAAAATCACCAACTACAAGGGCACGATAAAGACTGAGGAAACAGAAGTAAATGAGACTGTTATGGCTCTTCACTTTCTTACAGTTTAGTCTAATGAGGAATAGAGACAAGTAAACTGATAATTAATAAAAAGAGTGGAATAGCAAGTACAGGGTACTTGAGGAACACATGGGGAGGCTGGGAAAAAGGAGGTGTCTAAAGCTTCCAAAGTACTGTGGTTCAGTTCAGTTCAGTGGCTCAGTTGTATCCAACTCTTTGCCACCCCATGGACTGTAGCACACCAGGCTTCCCTGTCCAGCACCAACTTCCAGAGCTTACTCAAACTCATGTCCATTGAATCGGTGATGCCATCCAACCATCTCATCCTCCGTTGTCCCCTTCTCCTCCCATCTTCCATCTTTCCCAGCATCAGGGTCTTTTCAAATGAGTCACTTCTTCATATCATGTGCCCAAAGGATTGGAGTTTCAGCTTCAGCATCAGTCCTTCCAATGAATATTCAGGACTGATTTCCTTTAGGATGGACTGGTTGGATGTCCTTGCAGTCCAAGGGACTCTCAAGAGTCTTCTCCAACACCACAGTTCAAAAGCATCCATTCTTCGGTGCTCAGCTTTCTTTATAGTCCAACTCTCACATCCATACATGACTACTGGAAAAACCATAGCTTTGACTAGGCGGACCTTTGTTGGTAAAGTAATGTCTTTGCTTTTTAATATGCTGTCTAGGTTGATCATAGCTTTTCTTCCAAGGAGAAAGCATCTTTTAATTTCATGGCTGCAGTCACCATCTGCTGTGATTTTGGAGCCCCCCAAAATAAAGTCTGTCAGTATTTCCCCATCTACTTGCCATGAAGTGATGGGACCAGATGCCATGATCTTAGTTTTCTGAATGTTGAGTTTTAAGCCAACTTTTTCACTCTCCTTTTTCACTTTCATCAAAAGGCTCTTTAGTTCCTCTTTGCTTCTGCCCTAAGGACGGTGTCATCTGCATATCTGAAGTTATTGATATTTTTCCTGGCAATCTTGATTCCAGCTTGTGCTTGCTTCATCCAGCCCAGCATTTCGCATCATGTACTCTGCATGTAAGTTAAATAAACAGGGTTGACAATATATAGCTTTGACACATTCCTTTTCTGATTTGGAACTAGTCTGTTGTTCCATGTCCAGTTCTAACTGTTGCTTCTTGACCTGCATACAGATTTCTCAGGAGGCTGGTCAGGTGGAATGGTATTCCCATCTCTTGAAGAATTTCCCACAGTTTGTTGTGATCTACACAGTCCAAGGCTTTGGTGTAATCAATAAAGCAGATGTTTTTCTGGAACTCTCTTACTTACTTTTTCGATGATCCAACAGATGTTGGCAAAAACCTACATTCTTGAGCATGAAAATCATAATGGCAGCCAACAGAGCTCATGCAGAAACGTCCCTTATTACAGGATTCAAACTGGGCAGTGTGGTGGGGCAAATCCAGACCTGTCTCTGCTAACAAGCCATGACTACAGTTCATTAATTTAACTCTCGTGTGCTCTGGATTCTTCACCAGTAAACTGGAGATGGATTACTTGCAAGGCTATTATAAGTATTAAATGTGATAAAGTCTCATTTCTGACACTTCACTGACCTTAATAAATGACAGCTATCCATTAGTCTTTGTTTTGTTTATGTGCTGTGCAGCTTTAGGAAAGTTACTTTACATCTGAAATCTCAATTTCTCCTATAAAAAATATGGAGTAACTAACACCTAAGGTTCTAGTAAAATTCTTATGAAGACAAATGAGTATTTCTGTGTAAATAACCCATAGCTCAGATTTTTGCCCCATACATTTTAGACTGGACTTCTCTATTGTTCAACAAGTTTTCAGAATAATACTCAAACCATTCATTTTAACTTCCTCCTGACTCATTCACTGGTCACTGCTACAAGAGCAGAAAAAGGGAGTTAAGCTGAATTTTGCCATCTTTAATTCATAATAATAAATAACAGAAGAATAGGAAGGAAATTTGGTTTAAGAAAGTTTAAAAAACTTACCCTCTTCATTCTGAAGTTTTCTCATTTGTTCTTCAAGAGTTTTGTGGTCAAAGTGGAATGCTTCTAACACTATCACTAGCAAACTGTTAAAAAAATTTCATAGAAACATATATTTGATTAATTAATATATTTGACTCTTAAAAGAAAAGTTAGACTTATAAATATTAAGATTACTTTTTCCTATGTTAGGTAATTTTTTACTTTAACAAATCTTAGTATCACCTCATTGATACAAATTAAAAGTAAACTGGGATTATAGAAAGGTTATTTCAGAAAAGAATCCAAATTTTACATTTTGAAAACAAAAATAACAAGTTTGGCCATACCTGACACCCAACTTTTGATTGATCTGTCCCGCCTGTAAGACATGAATGAAATGTTTCAAGTAGTACACGTATGCTGACCAAGAGAGATGTTTGCAAACAGCTCCAATAACTTCTGTGGCAGCAATGGTTATATTTTCATGCTGTAAAACAAATCAAGAGCATAAGTAAGAATAAATATTTGCAAATAAAATACACATACACAGCTAACTTGGTACAATAAAAATCTTAGATAGCAGGTGATCAGAAATTATAGAAAGGAAAGAATGCCCAAACTATGTTAAATAGTTTTCCTCTAGTTCTGGAAAAGCTTCTGTCAATTTCAAATGATATCCTCCTCTCATTAAAGAATTTAACACATTTTAGACTCTATTTCACTCAGACCTCCTTTATAGGTTCAAGCCTACAACTGTGAAGTAAATTCAAGGTATAAACGTTGATAAATGTCAACGTTAACTATAGATTGCACTGTTGAGCACTCAAAAGAACAATGCTTTGGAGACAACCCTTTCAGATCTCATGAAGAAGAGAGGCTGGATTTACTCTCATACCTTAACTAGGAAAGTAGAGAAAAATATCAAACAGTTTTCAGACTTTGGACATCAGTGTAGGATAGTGACCCCTGAGAGAAAGGAAACAAATGAAAAGAGCCTTATAACTACCCTCAGTTGATTGTGTGGGGATAACTGCCAGGCCATAGCACAGGAGAAGAAACCCCAAAAGAGACCTGTATCTCCTTGAGTTAAGGGGTCAGAGTTGATGCTGTGGAGCTCGAGTCCATAGGGCAGAGTACCAGAGAGAAGAGTTCAGAGAGAAAAGCTGCCCAGAGAAAGAGCCCCTTAAGCTTCAGCTGAGTATTGACCAGTACACTCTGAATAAGGAAGAGATGAGGAGAGAACTACCAAAAATGAAAAGGTGCAACAATCATCAAAGACGATACAGGGATGAGAATAGTTCCTGTTCCTTTCAGCCAGAGTGAAAAACCTCACGATACATGGAGTACTGGGTATTCAGGTACTCAGAAGGTTAGTACCTCAGTGGTAAGTTCAAATGAGCATCACACTAAGAGCTACTCGTGCCTAACAGAGCTTAAAAGTGAGCCTCAAAAGGACCAGACTACTCACAAGTAGCCTAACTGCATCTGAAAACAATTCTCAGAAATACTTAAAGAAATACAAAAATACCCAGCACCTAGCAAAGTCAAATTTATGATGTCTGGCATCTGATAAATAATTACCAGGCATACAAAGAAGCTGAAAAATAAATCTAATAAGAAGAAAAATCAAACAACAGAAGCACAGAAATGACACAGATGACACAGCCCTGAAAACAACTGATATAACTGTATTGCATACGATCAAGAAGGGAGAGGAAAGCACGAGCATGTTATGGAGACACATGTGAGGCATAAAAAAGGCCCAAACTGAACTACAGAGATGGAAAAGACAATTCTGAGGGAAGATATACTAGATGGGATTAACAGTAGATTACACATGACAGAAGGAAACACTAGTGAATGTGAAGACACAGTAGTAGAAAAATGAAACCAAATGAAACCCAGAAGGAAAATAAAAAGCCTCAGTGAGTTATGGGATATGGGACAATTTGGAATAGCCTAATATATGATGTAATCTCCAAAGACAAGCTGCTACTGCTGCTGCTAAGTCATTTCAGTCGTGTCCAACTCTGTGTGACCCCATAGACGGCAGCCCACCAGGCTCCCTCGTCCCTGGATTCTCCAGGCAAGAACACTGGAGTGAGTTGCCAGTTCCCTCTCCAATGCATAAAAGTGAAAGGTGAAAGTGAAGTCGCTCAGTCGTGTCCGACTCTTAGCAACCCCATGGACTGCAGCCCACCAGGCTCCTCTGTCCATGGGATTTTCCAGGCAAGAGTACTGGAGTGGGGTGCCATTGCCTTCTCCGAAAGGCAAGAAGGGGAACCAAAAATATCTTTGAAAAAGTAATGGCAAAAAATTCAAAGTCTGACAAAGACTACAAATCTATAGATCCAAGAAGCTCAACAAACTTCAGTCACAAAACAGTAAGGCTAACTAAGGCACCTGATAATCAAATGGCTTAAAACTAGTGATAAAGAGAAAAATGGGTGGGGGGTGAGAGGGGGAAAGAGATGCTCCACTCAGAACAAAGGATAACTTCTTTTGGAAACAGTATAAACGAGAAGTCAGTTCAAAGTATTCTTAAAGTATTAGGGAAAAAAATCCAAAACCTGTCAAACTAGAACTCCATACCTAGAAACATTATCTTTCAAAAACAAAGATGAGAAAAGACAAACAAGAGCTGAAAGAATTCATTACCAGTAGACCTGCACTACAAAAAATTTAAAAGAAAGTCTTCCTGTCAGTAGTAAAATGATACAGGGTGATTATCTGGACCCACACAAAGGAATGAAGAACACTTGGAATTATAAACATGGAAACAAATACAAAAGATCTTTTCTTTAGTTTTAAAGATCTCTTCGAAAGATAACTGATGGTTTGAAGCAAAAACAACAGTGTATTATGTGGTTTAAAGCTAACATACAGGTAAAACTTATGAAACAAAAACAGTACAAAGATAACTAACAGGCCAACAGAAGTAAAATAAAATCACTAAAAAAATATCCAGTTAACCCAACAGAAGAAGAAAAGGAGGAAAGAGAGAAAAAAATGAGACAAATAGAAAATAAATAACAAGATCATAGATTTAAACCCAACCATATTAATAATCATTAAATGCAAATGGTCTAAAACTAATCAAAACGCAGAGACTCTCTGAGTAAAAAAGCAAGATACAGCTATATATGCTACCTATAAGAAACCAACTTTAAAAGTAAAAGTAAAAATCACAAATAGGTTAAAAACAACAGAAAGGTGTACCAAACCAATACCAACCAAAGCTAAAACAGTTTTTTTTTTCCACCTACACTTCCTTCCTGTTTTACTGCCCTCTATCTCTGAGATGCTTACTGGCTCCTTAAACTGGAATTTAGGGACTCATTCTTTTACCTACTTAGGAAATTTAAAAAAATTCTTTAAACATCCTGAAAATACAGAAGAAACCTATCCTTGAACAAAATCATAAAATCAAGTCACAAATCCTGCTATTAGGTCAACTAGACTTAAATATTCATCAAGTCTTTACCATGTGCAGGCACTGTTCTTAGGCACTGTGTCAGCTGCTCAGTTGTGTCCGACTCTTTGCGATCCCATGGACTGTAGCCTGCCCGGCTCCTCTGTCCATGGAATTCTCCAGGCAAGAATATTGGAGTAGGTTGCCATCTCCTTCTCCAGGGGATCTTCCTGACCTGGTTCTCCTGCATTGCAGGCGGATGCTTTACTGTCTGAGCTACTAGGGAAACCCATTCTTAGGCATACGTAGTATAAACCTGAAGACATTCTGAGTTCAAATATAGGTTCTGACTGTATGTCTCTGAGAAAGTTATATAACCTCACTTATTCTCAGTTTATTCTCCTATAAAATAGTGGTAACAGTCCCTACCCCATAGGGTTGAGTTGCTGTGAGGATTAAATCAGAATTGTGCCTGTATCTGGTATAGTGCTAAAGAAAGGTAGCTATTGTTTTATTTCATTTCTTATGAGCCATTTGGGAAAATAATGAGAATTAAGGCCTATGATACAAAAATAAAAGTATGACATCTTGGTGATGTGATCATTTCTGTGAAGGGAAATATTCTGTGGTTAGCCTTTGTGAGCTAATAATAGTGAACATAAAATAATAGCCACCATTTTTAGAGCATGTGCCTGGCACAATTTTAAGGGCTTTTATAAGATCTATTTTTTGAAGAACTATTTTAAGTCTCTAATTATGGTGAACAACATCAGTATGGATGCCACCAACCCCACCTACACTTTGCAGCTCTGTCACGGTACAGGGAAAAATTTACTGGCTTCTACAGCTAAAGCCCTACCTTGAGCATTTTCTCATCAAAAACTGGTGCCATAGCATAAGGCATGATGTAATTCTGAAGAGATTTAGAAGACAGCACGACTTTGCCTTCCATCAGTTGTTTTGCCAGTTTCTTCAAGGCTCTTGCTCTTCTGTGGATCTATGAGTTAAATAAAATATAAATTAGTTACTGAATGAGCTCACCAACAATCAGCTCCATTTCCGTATTATATTCCTCTTCGAAAAAAAGATTAAGAGTGAAATACAATCCATGTGTTACATGAGCAAACACCTGTGCCTTGATTTGTTTACAGAGACATAATGCATATAGCATTTCTTTACCAATAAATCCTAGAGCATTTAAACTTCTTAGCAAATGGCAGGGAAAGGTGACACTATTATTATGGCTTGTGATACCACCAAGCAAACAAGCATGTCCTATGCAAATCTGATGACCACAAAGACCAAGAAATGAGAAGCTCAAAACTTTTTGGAAAATTAAAATATATCTTTTAAAATGAGAACCGCTGAAATGTTTGTTTCAAAGACAAGGGGGAAAAAAAAACAGAATTGTCTTCTACCTGAATGTGCTTCATATTCTCAAAGAAGTCCATTTCTGGATCATGGCAATCTGTAAGCTGAACCAAGTCTTTAAATTCTGGTTGATTTGGAAAGGTTTGAATTAAACAGGAAAGCAGTGTGGTATAATCCTGTTGAATAGTCTGCAAATATCAAGTTAAGAAAAAAAAATTTTTTTAAAGAATTTGATTAAATAATACAAAGAAACACCAAAGAGTCATTAAATTTTTTAAAAAAGTTAAAACACTCCCAATGTAAAAACAAACTACATAAAATCAGAAATGATTGCTCTCTTCTCCGTTCCCACTCCTCTGTTAAGTCTGGTGAGTATTTATACAATCAGGTATTTTAATTAAGTATACTAAGGTTGACTGCTTTTCCACAAATTATAGCAGAAGTGCAGGAAAACAAACAAACAAAAAACCCACAGATAACAAGTACTTAATTGCAAACCTCAATACCTCTGTCTGGCTCTTCAATCCTTTCCTCAGTTTCTCCAGGAGAGAACGATGAATGATTTCTCTATATTCTTTCTCTGTGACATTCAAAGCAGCAAGCTTTTTGATGATACTCATCAAGCACATGCTTGCATTATCACTTAAAGACATGTCTCCTAACTGGACACAGGAAAAAGCCCAAATTATACTGTGCAATACCTGTGATATGGACTATTATTTCCCAATGAAAGAGCTTGTAACATTTAGCCACTCTTCTGTATAAAACTCTCTACTAAGAAATGTCCCACAGGCCACTTCACACTTAAGGAAGAACAGGGGTGTGAGGAACACAGTAAGTGACTTGGAAAAATCATGCTTACTGAGAAGGGCTGGTTATTTGAGAAAATACTATGGTATGTACTTTTGTAAAATTACTGATTTTGTCTTTTGAAATTTGGTATTTTATACATCATGGGTTGTTTTTCTTTCTCCCCCCAATTTTAATTGAAATATGAGATACAGTTTTTAATTAGCTTTATTTCTCGAAGCAAAGAGAATAAAAGGTTCCCTAAAGCCAGTTTCAATATTCAAAATCAGCCGTTCACTTAGAATGACAGAGTAGGCTGGTATAATTCTGGTTAGCTGCTCCAGAGCTCCTCGTTTATAAAGAAGGTAGGTTGTAAGTGTAGAAAAATATTCTCAACTACGCTAACCAGGCAGTGATTCAGAATCCCTTATGTTGAACTTTGATATATGAAGAATGAGCCCCAAATGGTGAGATTACTTTTTCCTCTATTACTTAATCCTTAATATTTGACAAATAACTATAAAATACCACAAAAGATTACTGATACCACTACATAGTTAACTATTAAGCAAGGGTTTCATTTTCCCTATTTTTGAAATTTAATTCATTTTAGCAACATGGCACTTAATATATAGCTCCAAACCTTTTTATTTCTACTGTATCAATAAAAGAGGGAAACTGTCAAATAATATTGCTATTTAACTTAAAAAAATTGATATTTAACTGACACACCATGAAATTTACCCTTTTAAGTTGTATAATTCATGGTTTTCAGTATATTCCAAAGGTTTTATAACCATGACCACTAGCTAATTATAGAAAATTTTTACCATCCCCAAAGGAAATCTTGCACCCATTATAATATAATCACTCATTCCTCATTTCTTTCTCCCCTCACAGCTCCTGATAACCACTAATTTATTTTCTGTCTTTGTGAATTTTCCCATTCTAATATACAGCTTTTGACTTTTCAAAGTGCTTCCACATACATTATTTTTTTCAAAATATCTGCCTTTCATATCATGAGAATAACAGTATGGTCTTTGCTAAACTAAATATTGTGCAACTAAAAGAAATTTTATACTAAAAATCCCATCCCCCTCAAAAACCAAATTAAGAAATTAGTATATATGGTTGTACTGTCAAAACAATAAAAAATAATCCATAAATTTTTACTATAAAAAACCTACCTCCATGTTATAGAAACAATTATGCATAACTGGGATTAGGTAGTTAATGTCTACAGTTTGCATCTCTTTAATGTAAGAGGTAATGGTCTGGAACGCCGAGAAGCGAACATCAAAGTTGATATCATCAAGATGTCTTTGATCAAAGGCGTTAAGCTACAAGAAATGCCAGTGAAACCATATAAATGAAGGTATATAAATCTTAAATAAGGAAAACAATAATAGTTTTGAAGCAAAAGAGACTTAAGATTTTCTTTCTTACCTTGACAACATCAGTAATATATGTTAATCCACTCTCAAAATCAGAAAGGGTCTAAAAGGAATGAAAGCAGTGTATTATTAGTGAATACAACCTTAACTTTTTGATTCCCTGCCTGCACTCAAAAATACATGGAAACATCATATTGGCACTAAGAAAGCTGCTAATATACATTCCATGTCATAGTGATCTTTTGAAAAAGGAGTGATTTAGGATAAAAATGAGTATTACAGACCTGGAAAACTGTACAAAGTAACTGTCTTGACAACTTGTTCTTAATAACTGAGAAGAGTTTTGCTAGAGGCTTGAGGAAGCTTGTAGGCTCCAGACAATGTTCCAACAGGTTTTGTATTGTCACCAGAATGTCAATTTCTGTATCCTTAAGAAATAATAACATTGAGAGAAATCATATTTCAGTAATTCAGAAAACTGGTCATGTTGTTTTTAATATATTACAGCACAGAAAACAAATAAATATGTGTAACAAGTAAAAGTAGTAGTAATTAGAAAAGTTATTTTATGGTCTTTTAAAGTTCTTAACATTTTAACTTGATCAAAACACCATAATAGTGCCCATCAACAGTTTCTTCCTTTAGTTCTAATAGAAAATATACATGGTTTTAAATCATAATTTCTTCTATTTTCTAGTCAAAAAAGAAACAAAGAAAATGAACTTGCTGACAAAAAACACACACTTTCGGTTGTGCGGAAATGCGTGGTCTTCTAAAACTCAATTACTACATGCTAAGAGTCATTTAGTACAACTACTAAGGCTTTATAAATGAGTGTTAGAAATGGGGAAACTCTTTTAAAAAATAAAGTCTAAACTAGGGTTTGAAAATCATACCAGAGACTCTCAGCAATGTGTGAATATATGTGAATATAAAACCAGTTTGACTTTTCATTCAGTTTGCCATTCATATTTAAGATCACTATCATTCACATTTAAGATCAATGCACACCTCAGGTTCCAGATTTGTTACTGATCAAAGCCAGAGAGGGGGGGAAAAAACTCTGAAACGAATAAGAAGCTAAACAAAGGAAAACAAAGAGGTGAGACTTTTACTGTAATAGTAGATGATGAAGTCTTCACTTTCTTACCTGCCCTCATTTCTTTCTGTCCCAATTTTTCTCCCCTGTTTTCAGTTTTATATTTCTTTATGAAGTCTTCTCACAAATACTCTGAGACAAATATCTCACAGACTCTAGCCAATAAAATTATTTTTCACAAATAAACCTAATAATAAACTGTCACTTCAAAGACAAATAACTGCTGTGAATTCATACCTGAGCAACACTGCCACGGTAGAGGAATGGTAGGAGCAGTGTAATGAGCAGAGAACTTTGTTCTTTTTCTTTCACAAACTTGCTGATCCTGGAGAAGGAAAAACAAATGGGATAGGTAAGGAAGATACGTAAGATAAGAATATTTCCCAAGAAGTTAAACTTTTTGTAGAAAAACATCAGCGAGGAAAGACCCAGATTAGCTTGTAACTATGTGAACACGTGTAAAAAGTTTAATTCAGTTTTTGAACAGTGCCCACTCTCCTTCCATCTTCAGGTTGGTGGCTACCGTTCCATTGTTCTTGTTACATCTGATTGTGCGTTGCTGCTGCTGCTGCTAAGTTGCTTCAGTCGTGTCTGACTCTGTGTGACCCCATAGACCGCCTCCCACCAGGCTCCCCCGTCCCTGGGACTCTCCAGGCAAGAACACTGGAGTGGGTTGCCATTGCTTTCTCCAATGCATGAAAGTGAAAAGTGAAAGTGAAGTCGCTCAGTCGTGTCAACTCTTAGCGACCCCATGGACTGCAGCCCACCAGGCTCCTCTGTCCATGGGATTTTCCAGGCAAGAGTACTGGAGTGGGGTGCCATTGCCTTCTCCGGATTATGCATTGGTAATTGCTTATTTTGCAAGGAAATAACATTTTTAAGTGTCGAGATTCGTTTTAGGCTTTATATACATTTCAATTTAACTTCCACAAAAGCCATATAATATAGGAATTATTAATCCCACTTTGCCCATAGAAAACTGAGGCTCAGAGAGACTGATGTCACACAGAAAGGAAGTGGCAGAGCAGGGTTTGAAAGACCCTGGTCTTTCTGGTGCTAATCATCATCATCATCTCACTACCACATAGCCTATGATAAAATGTAATAAATATATTTGGTATGGTTTCCCATTCTGCGTAAGTTAGAAATACACTAGTATAAACAAAACATTTAAAAGAAGTTCCTGGAAGATTTAACACATCATTTTCTGTTGTTGCTGAAAGTAACAGAAAAAATAAACTTTCAACAACTAAATCCTGTAACAATTTAGGGTTTAAGATATAACCATTCTGGGGGAATTGCCTGGCGGTCTAATGGTTATGACTCCGTGCCTCCACTGCCGGGGGCAAAGGTTTGCTCCCTGGTCAGGGAACTACAATCCACATGGCATGGTCCATCCCCCCACAAAAAAGACACAATCATTCTGTGCATTCAGATTTACCAACCAGACACTTTATAGAAATCACAGTTACCTACTACCAGGTCTAGCAGTATATAGAGAATTTTTAAGAAAATCTTTAAAAATCCTTATAAGATCTTGACTCTTAAAAAAAACAAACATAGCAACCTGCTCTTTTAAGTTAGTTATTTTTATCAATCCCCCTAAAAAACTACAACTTTATGATCTCACAAAATGCAAAATCCTAATTGAACAAAATATGCAAAGGCTAATAAAGAAAATCTATTAGTCTACCTTAGAATTTTGAAAACTCTGTTATCTTTTATAATAAAGACAGATGCCATAAAAAGTCTATTCCAGCAAAGAAAAAGAATTCTACATAAACTGAAAACTGGAGGACATTTAAAATACTGAAACCTTTTTAGGTTTAACCTAAAACCTTTAACCTAAACCTTTAACCTTTACCTTACCAAAGCAAATGAAAAACCAAATATAATTAAAAAAAAATTAAAATCACAAGTTGTAACATTACCTTTTAAGAACCAATAGACCACTTACTTTGAAAGAATGCCAAGTTCCTTACTGACTTGTGCTCTATTCTTCTTCTTTTTTAGCTTTTCTGCACTTATTGTGGTTTTGCTGAGATACTGGAGAATAGCAGGTACATGAGGTAGAATTAATCGTCCTCCTATTGTGATAGACTCTGAAATATAGATAAATGAACTGATTTTAATTAACTACACTCTTAAAAGATAACTATACAATATCTTCTCAATGCCAGAAAAGGCAGGCACTCAATTATCATGAAAATTTCATACATTTCAACCTCCAAGATTAACTAAATTTCTTCTTAGTTAAAACATCTATACTGTTGTTTAGTCACTAACTCATGTCTGACCCTTTGCAACCCTATGGACTGTGGCATGCCAGGCTTCCTTTATCATTATCTAAATTGAAAATCCGTATGAGACCCTTGAAGTTTTATTCAAACCACTTTCAGTAGCACTAAAAGACTGTTAGGATAATATGGTAAGAAGAATTCAGAGACATGACAGTGGAAATCATTCGATAATGTCCTAGAGGACAGTTGAGCTTTCTGGAGAGTAAATAATCTGAATTTCTAACTACTGCAAAGAAAATTCAGTTTATATAAACTGAATTATTAAGTATTTAATTAATCTAGGTATTAATTCCTATAGAAGAGAAACTCTCTTAATAGCTTAGATTATCTGAAGAATCAGATTCTATTGACTTTTTCACTCTGAGGGTACAAATGATACCTCAAAAGTAGAAGAACCCTTTGCTCTGTACAGCTTACGTACCATCTGCACTTTCTGTGTATACACAGCCTGTCACCGGCAAGCTCAAAACTGCTTCTGAGGGTTCAAAATCTGGAAGGCTAAGAAGGTCGTCGGCTATTTCCATCACAAGACTAGCTGTGGCTTCAGAGAGGTTTTTTGCTGAGAGAATCGCAAAAACATTGGTCAGGATATCACATTCTGGGTGCCCAGGTTTCTGTTTAGCCAGGAAACAGAAATATCTGCAAGAGGAAACATTGAAACAGTCACCTTCTTTCTCAATATGTTTATTTCTAAAAACATGTTCCTTATGGATTTTCAGTTTAATGAAGATATATGTGTATGTGTGCAGATGAATGCTAGCTAATAAGCTCAGAAGGGAAATTACTTTAAAATTTGATGGATTATAATTCTAGGCACCATACATTGTATTATCTTGACACTTTATGTATATTTCTCATATTATCTTGGCACTTTATGTATATTTCTCTTTTTATGTATATGTTAATCTTCGTAACATCTCTGTTATGGTGGTATGCTTATCTCTACATTATAGATGCAAAAACAGAATTGTCCAAAGCCACTAAGCTAATAAGGGGTAAAACTGAGCTCTGAACTGCTAGTTCTAAGAGAAATGTACTAAAGACAGGCTATTTTTCAACTATAAGCCTTCTAGAATGTGAATGTTTATGCTGCTCCTGCTAAGTTGCTTCAGTCGTGTTCGACTCTGTGCGACCCCGTAGACGGCAGCCCACCAGGCTCCCCCATCCCTGGGATTCTCCAGGCAAGAACACTGGAGTGGGTTGCCATTTCCCTCTCCAATGCATAAAAGTGAAAAGTAAAAGTGAAGTCACTCAGTCGTGTCCAACTCCTAGCGACCCCATGGACTGCAGCCCACCAGGCTCCTCCGTCCGTGGGATTTTCCAGGCAAGAGTACTGGAGTGGGGTGCCATTGCCTTCTCCGGTGAATGTTTATACACTCACATAAAAACCAATGTACTACAACATGAAAATTAGGAATACAGACCACAGGTCAAATAAACACTTGCTGATCTAGGATATGCAACATTGAGACTAGGATCATTTGTGAAAGGAAAGGTGATGAACCCATCCCCAATAATGAAAGCCTCAAACAATGTTCCAAAGAGCAGAGAACACAAAAGCTTTCTAGCTACACATAAACCAGCAACTGTTTTACAGCAAGAGATGCTATCCTAACAATCAGTAGGAAGGTCAAACTGAAAAAATTCAAATAGTTTGGCTTTACCAGTTCATCATCAATGGAAAAAGAGCTCAAGCACTTGAACATGTTTAGTCCTGACAAACTCAAAGAAAAGTCCTAAGAGGTTATGTTCATACAAGTTTGTCCAGTAGATACTGGGGACAGTGTGGGCAGGCACCAAACAAGACAGTTTACATATTATCATCTCTATTGCCAACGAGAGGGAAACTGTAGAAGAGAATGAAATGGTATCCAGTGATGTGGCTCTATCCTTGATGAGGACCTAATTCACATAAAAACGGAATCACTATTGTAAAGTCTTTTTCGGTGAAAGTTCTTCATACCTTATTTGTGTAACAATGATACAACTACAAAACGTTTCTCAAGTATGCCTATGAAGTGCGGCTTATAAACGTCCAATAAAAAAACAAGATATGAAATTGCTTTATCCAACTGGGAATTAAAAGAGCCCTTCTGACAGTAAAGACAAAATAGGCTTTCCCGAGGAAGACAATGTCAAGGTATTCAGTTTGTTTTTGAAGACTATTTAATGACATGGGGAAATGTTCATGACAAAATATACATGAAAAAACAAAATCAAAAGATAGCTATATGGTATGATCCCAATTTTGTAAACTGATGCCAAGATTTTAACTTTTCCTTTATTCTATCTTTTATTCTTCAAACTGGATAGGACAAACTTAAGTCTGCTTCCATCATTCTTCAGTAAATACGCATTTAATTTTTGTAACATAGCATCTCTGAACCATCAGTCGATGAAGGTTCTGTTAATGGCTCATAATGTCCATAAAGGGATACTGATTTGTGACCATGAGTGCTGCATGCAAATTTAGATGGCGTTTTATAAAGAATAGAAGAAAATGACCTAGAAAATCCAGGAAACCTATGAAATTTTTTAAGTGGGAACTGAGAAAAAGACTAGAATGCCAATTACAAATCAGCTTTTACTGATTTTCTATTTCATTTTATATTTATACATAGATACATATGTAAAAGCATTTATCCTGGATCACACTACACCTATGATTTGGCCAATTGCACTTTTCTTTAAACTATGGATTTTGAGATTCAATGACTTTATTCTCTTTAACTGCACTAAACATAGTTCACTATGTGTAAAGAGCATAAATGACACTATTAGTTCCCTTTATTAGTTTTGACTAGATTAGTCTAAAACACTGACGTTTTTAAAGGTACAAAAAAAAAAATTTTACCTTGCATTTCTGCACCAGATACTAATTAGTTTCAGTAGAGGAGTAGGAGAATACTGACTTTCAGATCCAAGCCTGCTGATCTAGATACAAAATAAAAACAATACAAGATAAGAACATAATACAGACTTGAAGGAAAAAATCAAACAACTGAAAAGCAGAACAAGAACAGAAGCCACACAAGGATATAAGAGCCAAGAGATAGAGATTAATATTTAAAGGATAAACTGAACAGTGAGCAACTGTGCCTAAGATCAAGTCTCTGCTACAGTCTTAGCTATAACTACACCAGTTATCATCACCAAGTGGGGACAACCAGAGAAATCAAACAAGGAAACATGCAACAACAATCCCAGTGTATTTTTTCTCACGCTTGTCAAAATCCAGAGGCATACCATGTGAGGTGCTACAAAAGTTACATGGCATTTGCTTAAGAGACACAGTCATATTCAAATTAGCCTTAAGTATAAATGCTACTATACCACAGAAACTAGCTCTTGAGCTTTTGGTGGTAGTGGAAGCAAAGAAAAGTGTTCTAAAACTTCCAGAAACAAAAAAAGGCTTGACATGACAGAAAAGACCAGGATAAGCATTTGTGCCTGGGTGTAGACTGTGCGGGTAAAGTAGTAATAAAGGAAAAAGCAGACAATATCTGGGCAGAATGTGGGAATCAAGTTTACCTGGGGCCAAACTACACCATGAAATACTGCATCAATTTCTTCTGTTCTGAATTGATAGGACTCCCAATCCAAAAAGATATCAGTTACCATTTTGATTCCAAGACGTCTTAAATTTTTCAGTGGGTTAATAAACCTCAGCTGTATCTGTAAAATAAAGATCTTCTATTATAAGAAAATACTGTCTTTAGCTTTGATTCCTCAGGGAGGCACTTCTGCTCAGACAGCTAAGAATCAAGCTGGAAATCCTGCTAAGTCTGTTGACTCTGGTTCTGATTCACATGGAAACATCAGTAAGTCATATCGCTTTTCTCACTGAACAAGAAGGGAATACAGACTTCAAAAAAAAAAAAATCAAGTGGTGAGATGTGTTCTATTATCAATGTCCAGCAAAATCACACTAAGTGTCCTCAAGGCAAAACAAAATCTCAGTGGGAACATCTGTTTTGTGTTCCACAGTGTTTTACTTTTTTATTTAAGCAATTGTCTCAAGTAAAATTCTGATTTCTTTTCACAAATATAACACTCTGCCATTATAATGCTTCAGATTAGGAAAAATAAAATCTAAATGTTCATTTCAAATGAAAGCCACTTTTCTATTTTTTATATTTGTATTATTATTTTTACTTTTTTTTTTTTTAAAGACTATGAGTTTTTGGTTATTGTTAAAATTAGTCCACAGGACTGAAGAATTTATAGTTTCTTCAAACAGTGAAATACCTTGTGCAGTAAAGGAGAATGAAGTGACTGAATTAAGGCCTGCAAAGATCTCAAAATATACAGCTCAAAGGAAAATACAATTTGGAGAAAAATAAGATTTGTCTGTCTAGAGGCATAGAAGCTAGAGTCAGTAGATGTTTAAATTAACAGCAAATTTCTTTTATTAACAGGTGTTGCTACTTCCACTGGCATCTCCTTTCCTACAAGTTATAAAATATAAATAATGCAGCCAATTTTTTTAGGCTCAGAGTAGAAAAATATACTCAACCTATACTAAGGAGTCCAATGGTATGCTAGCCATAGTCCTGACCTCAACTTATAATCTTCCTGAACATTTATTAAACTACAAGAGAGATGAAAAATACCAAAGATATTTGACTTAGGACAAGAATTACTATAAATTAGAGAAAGGTTAAATTTCAGGGAGAATTTCCACTGCATCTTAAAAGATGAAGAGATTTAGGTCAGGCAGAGAGAAAAAAAGGCCTCAGAGAGATTTCTCCCAAGTACAGAATGTTGTAAAACCAAACAAATGGGAGAAGATTCAAAACCTAATTGTTTTTCCACTTGATTAACATATTGTGAGCTCTGGATATATAAGTGGCAACTTATTTTCTACACTTGACTTTAATTAGTGACATTTAAAGCACACTAAAATGTATGAAGACAGCACAAGTGCTCTAACATAATGAACATCAGGTCTTGTGGCCACGATAACATGGAGAAAACTCTCAAGTTACTTGTCATAAGAATCTGATAATATGATGAATGGAGGTATCTGAATATGAAACTGAACATTTTAAATTCAAGAGAGTATGAAGATGCCATTAATTTGCTATGTAAATCTAAGGAATCATGATGGCTGACATAACCCATCAAGTTTCTGCCATTCACTTTTAATTAACTATTATACAAGTTACAAAGAGAGGAAATGACAGACAAGCACAAGACAGTGACACTGTTACAAGTCGTTCTGTTTTGCCTCAGTTCCACTGACAGTATTTCCATTATTCTCTGGATCACATCTGGCGAAAGATAAAAACTATTACTGATATTTGAAGAAGCATGGTATCACGATCCCCTGGAGCAGTAAGAAACTAACCTTGGCAAACATGACACCAAATCAGAGGCCCCACTTTCCCCACCTCCATCAGCCCCGCAAGGCCCCCATCAAGTAGAATCTGCATGTTCTATTCTCTTTTGTTACTACAGGGCCAACTGCCCAGTCCTCTCAGTAATTGTTGAGAAATTAAACTGGAGAAAAATCCTAAGAAAGAGCAACTGCAGACTTTAATTCCTAGAGGAATACTCCATATGACGGAGTTTATGGACATTTACAAGTTACTTCCTTGCTTAAATATACCAAAACAAAAAAACACAAAAAACTAAAACCAAATCAAAACAACCTTCAAGACACCATTTCAGTGTCAGTCAATGCCCTGAAGGATCTGAAAGCTACAAAAAAGTCAATGTTTGACTTCACTCAAATACACAAGGGCAGAATTTTAACTCACTTGAGCATATTACTGTGTGATAATTCATTACAGAAACTCAAGGAATTCCCTGGATTTGTCCAAGAATTAACAAGAAAGAAGAAAAGTAGGCTCTTATGTGTCAGGAAGGCTAGCACTTCACTGTCTAATGAACTGTGAAACTGTATAAATGAGCCTTTGAATTACTGATTGTTGACTCAGGAGTAAGGCTGCATTACTGAGTAACATCTTCTAAGTTAACCAGAAAGTCAGAGGACTTTCATGATTTAACATGTCCACATATAGGCAGTCACTGTCACTCACTATAAGACAAAAACTAAAATTCTGTTTCTTCTTGGGATATGTCAATACTGTTCCGCCCCAGGACTTTGTGCTACTAGTCATTTTCTCTGCCTGAAATGTTCTTCCAGCGGCTGGGTAGGTATAAGCTCAAATATCAGCTCTTGAGAGGTGACCCTGAACACCCTACTAAAAGCAGCACACATCTACCTCTAGTTATTTTAAATTCTTTACATCTTCATGTCTTTCCCTAACACGCTCATGCTTTCCTTTCCTTTTGTGAATGTATGGCACGTATTTCTTAATGTCCTTGTCTAATTCTATCACCTGTATCATTTCTGGGTCTGATTCTATCCATTGTTCCAAAAGGTTCTGAGCTTTATTCTGGGATGCAGTTGATTTACTCAGAAAAGTTCGGTCTTTTTAGGCTGTGTTAGATGGAGCCACAGTAGCTGTTATGCCTGGGCTACTCTGGCTCCACTAGAGACAATCCCCTTCCTAGGACACTCCTTGATGCCACATCTCATGAGGTTTCTGCTCTGGCTGTCGGGAACATGAGCTGCTTCCAGCCCTGTGTTAGCTGCAGGGCTGCTCTGCCTGCTGTCTTCAGGTGGTTGTACTGTTTCTAGACATGATAAAATAACAGGGACCAGATTTATCCTCCCCTCTCAAGGCACTGAAGAATATATGAAACAATGATTTTTTGGACACTGGACAGCAGGCAACAGAGGACAGTCATCCCCGAGAGAGGAGAAACAGTCAAGATGAGTCCTACACATTCCCTCGCTTCCTGCCTGCAGACTTTGACCTTGGTATGGGAAGGAAAATGAGGGGACAATGGTGCAGCTCAGGGAGGCCAAGGTGGCTAGAAGTCACGAACAGAGGACTGGAGAGAAAACAGGGACACAGAGAATGACTTACGGATGTCTGCAGAGGCACCTCCTGAGTTTATTTTTCCTCTTAGAACTTATCAACTGATGTTCTTCTATCATTTGGCTATTTATCTATAACCTCCCCAAGATACTGAGTCCTTACTATTTCATTTTCCATCTACAACAATGTCTGGCAGATAGCAGGTGTGAAGTAAGTATTTACTGAATAATTAAACGGACAGGAACTTTTGTTTGATCCTTCACCCCAGTGCTTAGTACAGTGTCTGACACACAGTAAGGGCTCGATGAATAAGGCAGCATAAAATTCTGGCTGTATCTAAGAGGCAGTTCACCAGGCACATCAATAAAACAAATGAGTTTTAGCCAAATTAAAACTGCCTATTTGTCATTAACAACAACAGCAGAATCTGAGTTAAGAATCAACAGCAGAAACCTGAATGTGGATTTTCACTTCAGGTCCTATCTCCAAGAAGTCTTTAGTCCATAAAAACATTTTAAGTTCCCCTAAACTCCACAGAGTAAACTTATGTTCACACACCTGTTTCAACAGAACATAAATATATCATCTTCAAAATCATTCAGAAAACATTTCCTAAGCACCGTCTCATGAAGCCTCCTGGCAGTTAGCTAGTTGGCTTGTCATGCCCAATCTTGCTACTTACCTTCACTTAAAACATTGCATTTAGAGTAGGTAAGCATTTATTTTTACAAGAGCTCTGGGCAACTCTATCTCAACAAGGACAATGCCAACAGTGTTGTTGTCTTCATTCTCCAAATACTCTGAATAAATGAGAGTTAGAAGACGTGTTTCATACTTTCAGGCTTCTGAAATTAAAAATCTAAGAAACATCAGTTCAACTATACCAGACTTTGGTCTCTGAGACATAGACAGAACTAAATGCCTCCCTACCGTTTCACCTCCTTTTTAAATAGACACTTGATACAATCTGCATTTTCTAGCTATTCATAAGTATTTATAACAGTGAAGATTCCCAATAATAGGAAAGGTCATTTTAAAGAGACACCTTACATAAGAAAGATTTAACCTAGAACGATGTTAGCTATGGGTGCCAACCAATTTTCCAAGTAAAACACCGACCAGTATTAGCCCAAGAAGAAAGTGATAAAAGTCACTCAGTCATGTTTGACTCTTTGTGTCCCCGTGGACTGTAGCCTGCCAGGCTCCTCTGTCCGTGGAATTCTCCAGGCAAGAATACTGGAGTGGGTTGCCGTTCCCTTCTCCAGGAGCTCTTCCCGACCCAGGAATCGAGCCAGGATCTTCTGGATTGCAGACAGATTCTTTACCAGCTGACCTACCAGGGAAGTCCTATTTGCCCAAGAAGAAAGCTAAAGTTTAAAGTGAATCTCGCTCACCTTTTCTCGTTGGTCAAGGACGTGTGATATAGTTGCAGTCATGCAGAGCAGTAGCTGCAGAATCTTTGGTAAATATGCACTGATCAGGTGACTAATGTTCTTCAAAACTATCTCAAGGCTATTTAATATGCCATGCTGACGACCCAAAGGAAGAACTTTAGACAAATCTAAATCTTCTACTGCTTGAATGACAGCGGTATGGCATTCTCCTGGTGAAACACAGAGGAGCAGAGATAGCATGTGAAGTGAAATATTAGCTCATTCCTATTTACAATTATAGCTTCCTTTCAATTTCTCCCAATACAGCATTTTCTATTGTTATAATTTACAGATGATAATATATTTTACTTATTTTTCTCCTTTTGATTCTTACCAAACATTAAATGAGCTAGATATAGTAGGTTTTACTATTACCACTTTAAAGATGAGGAAACTGAGGAATAAGAGAGAGTAAGAAACCTGTGAAAGAACTAAGTCTATAAGCCCAATTCTTCCCCTATTTACACAATCCCTCAAAACCTGAGGAATTCCATTTTATTAATATTCTGTCTATCAACTTTCCACATTTTTCCCTCTGAGCTTTGATGGACTATGCTAATTTCAGCAGTTTCAAAGAAAATACCTTGCTATGTGATAAACTCTTTTAAGGCTGAGAATCAAATGTTTTATTTCTCTTGCAGTCGCTTGTAAATAAATAAAACAATAGTCCTTTATAAATGGGTGCCAAACTGATTTCATAATTTACTTAAAAGACCTGAATTGTTATTGTTTGAGCTTTACTTCAGACCAACTGGTATGAGATCATGAGCTTGCTGATTCATACACCTAAGTGGTTTATCCATGAGGGTATCATTTATAGCTACCCTCTTACAACAGAGGCCACTGCACTGAACAAAAACTTCTGTATTCCTTAACAGCCAACTTTCTTCACAGGGCAATATCATACTGAATGAAAACTTTTTAAAAAGCTATAACAATAACCCTGTGTACGAGACAGCAAAAGAGACACTGATGTATAGAACAGTCTTATGGACTCTGTGAGAGAGGGAGAGGGTGGAAAGATTTGGGAGAATGGAATTGAAACATGTAAAATATCATGTATGAAACGAGTTGCCAGTCCAGGTTCGATGCACGATACTGGATGCTTGGGGCTGGTGCACTGGGACGACCCAGAGGGATGGAATGGGGAGGGAGGAGGGAGGAGGGTTCAGGATGGGGAACACATGTATACCTGTGGTGGATTCATTTTGATATTTGGCAAAACTAATACAATTATGTAAAGTTTAAAAATAAAATAAAATTAAAAAAAATAAATAAATTTAAAAAAAAGAAAAAAAAAAAAAAGCTATACCTATCATTAAAAAAAAACAAAAAGCAACACATGACCCTACAAATAAATCTATGTTTGCCTAAAGCAAAGCAATTATAAAACTGAAACACAGGTATTGTAGTCAGGAAGATCTGGGTTTGAATCCCAGCTTCATCTGGGTTCAAATTCCAGGGCAAAGTACTTACCTCTCTAAGCCTGTTTCCTACTTGTAAAATGGCAACAAATAAATACTGAACCCTACTGTGGCTGTTTTAAGGGTCAACTGAGTTGTAGGTAAAGGAGCCTGTCATTAATTCTGGCAGGAAGCAGATGAACCTCACATACTGGAGAACATATGACAGAACATCACATTGTATACAGTTACTAATCCATTTTGTTTAGACTGTGAGGTTAAGAGCAGAGGTTATAAATGCTCAGTTTTCTATTTTCAACAGTGTCCAGGGCACAGGAGGTATTTGACAAATCATTATTTAGTAGGTGAATGACTCAGTGAAAGAATACATGCCAGGACAATTAAGATTTATTTTGCAGCATGCTTTAAGTTTCTAAGGAAAAACCTATTCATCGTATATGGAGAAGCACCACTTTTCAAGGGCTTCCCTGGTGGCTCGGGTTGGTAAAGAATATGCTTGCAATGTGGCAGACCTGGGTTCGATCCCTGGGTTGGGAAGATCCTCTGGAGAAGGAAATGGCAACCCACTCCAGTATCTGTGCTTGGAGAATTCCCAGGGAGAGAGGAGCCTGGCAGGCTACAGTCAGTGGGGTCACAAAGAGTCGGATACGATTGAGCGACTAAGCGCTTGGCACATGCTCTACAACTTGGCACCACTTTTCAAATGGCCAAAATGTACAAGAGAAGCAGAAAACACATTTTCTAATCAGGGGCTTATTAGCACAAGGCTGATGATAATCCCAAGATCATCTGTGAGGTCTACCTAATTCAATCAAAATTTAAATGAATTACATGTTAGCAAAAAGACCACCACTGAGACTGGGAGGAGCAACCAACCCCCTGAGAAAGACGCCCAAGAGCGTGGGGGAACAGCCTGAGACAGCAAAGGTCTGAGCAGAGAATATGCATTCACAGCGCGGCAGGCAGTTGATACCTACCGTTCCTGAAGTGCTTCACAGGCTCAAATAGAAGGTCTAAGAATATCTCGATCTCTTCTGGCTGGGTCCCAGCCAGGAACCTCAGGACGATGGACATGCGGGTACCAGAAGCAGATTTCCCCTGAGTTTTACTTCCAGTCTTATTCTTCATTCGACCATACAAAATTCTAAAATGTCCAAAGAAGGTTATTTGTTTGCACATTAACCCTAAAACAGTATTTTCTTGCACATTGATCCTAAAACACAATTGTTTTGTTTTCCTAGAAGGCTGGAATAGCAGCTCAACAGATTTAAATGAATGCATTCTAAAACAGGGAAGAATGAAATAAAAATCAAATTTTTAACATGGAGATTTTAAAACAACAACAACAAACAAGGCAAAGGGAAGCAGGAAGAAGAAAATATAAAGACAATGACTGGAAGCTGGTTCTTTGGAGGAGGGAAAAAAAGAAATAAAACAGGCAGGCCAGAGATAAGTCTCAACAAGGAAAAATGAAAACAGGAATATATAGATTAAAACGAAATAAAATAAGAGAGTACAACTATAAGTAAAACAAGGAAACTGGAAAGATTTCAATTAAATGGGTAATCTTCTGGAAAAGACCGACATCTATAAATAGTCAAAAGGAACCTAACAAAACCTGAAGAGATCAGTAATCATGAGTAAATTTGGAGTCAACACAGTTTTACAGATGAATTGTTGAAACTTTCAAGGAGAAACAATCCCCATGATATAGTTCCACAGCAGGGAGAAAGAAGGAAATAGTCCTTTTTCAGGGATGGATCTAGAGATTATTATACTAAAGTGAAGTTAAGTCAAAGACAAATATGATATCAATTATATATGGAATCTAAAAAATAATACAAATGAATCTATATACAAAAACTGACTCACAGGCATAGAAAACCAACTATGATTACCAAAAGGGAAAGAGATGGGGAAAGGGATAAATTAGAACTATGGGATTAACAGATACAAACTACTATGCATAAAATAGATAAGCAATAAGGATCTACTGTATAGCACAGGGAACAACGATATTCGATATCTCATAATAACCTAAAATGTAAAATAATATGAAAAATATATACAAATAATAATCACTTTGCTGTACACTTGAAAGTAACACAATATTGTAAATACTTCAATAATAATAAATACATAATGAGGAGGGTGGGGGAAGTCCACAACATTTCTGAAAACAGTACCCAGTGCTGCATTAAAACAGTATTAAAGCTGAATAAGGATTATTCCAAGAATGCAAGAAAGAATCACCAGTAAAATCTATTAATACAGATCCATGGCTTGTAGAAAAAAGTTAATACGATCATTTAAATACATGTCAATAGGCAGTCTAATAAAATTCAACATCCATTTAGTAAAAAAACTAAATAACATAGCAATAAAAGCTACCTTCTTAGCATGACAGAACTACTGACTTAACATTCAAAATTTAAGGACAATGGTTTTCAAACTTTTTGATATTAGGATCCCTTTTTACTCCTAAAAATTACTTTAGAGCTTTTGTATATGTGACTTTTATCTATTAGTATTTGTCATAGTACAAGCTAAAACAAGTTAGCATAACTAACATTTTTAATAAAAATTGTATTTTCCAAACCTGGCCCTCTCCAAATTAGAGAGACCAGAGGCATTGTTGTACATTTTTTTCCTCTCCAAATTTCTTTATTGCCTGGCTTATTAGAAGATAAATGAATCCTCGTATCAGCTTCTACATTCAATCTGTTGCAATATACTGTGGTTGAAAATCCAGCCTTACAAAGATATGCAACTGGAGAAGGGGAATATGTTTTGTAAACTTTCAGATAATTCTTCTCAGATAATTGTGAATATTCCACTTTGATTCTGCACCAAAGCTCAAGAAGAGGCAGTTTCTTAAAGGCTAGTTGCAAGGTGGAATCTAAAACCATTATCAGTGAATTTTGTAAACTCTGTTACATTAAAATCCATCTGTCTACTTTGCACTTTGAACAGATCTTTACCCATGAATGATTCTGTAATATGCATCAGTTACTTGGAAAATTTGAAAAAAAATTCCATGGAAACTAGTGAGCTGAAGAAGTATTTTATGCATACCTCTTAATTCATACAGAATAATAAAAAGACAAGTACTCAAGGCTCAAGACTCAATAAGGGCAGTGAGTGAAACCAGCTTTTAATTTTTTTTTTAAACTCTAGGTCTGTGGCAATGAAGAATGACCAACACAGTTTGGAGCCACTGTCCTGATTCATGCTAAGCACCTGGAGTTTTATACGTCACTGCTTTTGCCTGGTCAGCACAAATAGGAGCACAGTGAGGAAAGGGAATGTCTTTATGAAGAAAGTTTTAACCTCGTGGATGTCCTAAAAGCATCTCTGGGAAAGCCCCCACCAAGAAGGAGCAGACCACACTTTAAGACAAGCACAACTGTTCTAGAAACATTACTGTTAAATACAGTAGCAAGACAAGGGTAACTACAACTACCACCACGCCAAGTAATTCATGTAGGCTCTGTGGGGAATACACAGATCAAACGACACAACAGTGAAGGGGGTATTTATATCAGAAAAGAGAAGACAAACTTCATCTGACCACTACTGACTAAGAGGCATGGAGTCTGTCTTCTGGTAGAGAAAATGGATAATAAGAGGCCATGTTGGATGATTAAGTACTGTAAAGAAAGACTGTGGTGTGGGCTCTGAGAGGGGTGGTAAATGAAAGAGATGTTAGAGAAGCAGGTCTAGGCTAGGTCATACCATGCCCTTAAAGGAGTAGTAAGGACTCCATTTGTTGTTCTCAGTAAAATGGGACCTCAAAAGGTTTTTAAACAGGGACTAACAAGCTGACTGATGATTATTATTTACAATTATTTTTGACCCAGAAAAATCCAATGAAAACTATAAAAACTATAATAAAGTTTTATACATGGTTAGTTTTTATCTCTCATAATTAGTTACCTATCAAACAAATACATTATTTTTACTATTTCTCAATGGTTTAAACCTTAGAGAAATACTGGATTTAATTTTAATAACAATTAAAAAACATAATGTCAAGATCTTTCCTCCTATTAGGGACAAAATATTTAAAATAAGTCTCTATAACAATTTGACTTTCCCCAAAGAATCAATTATAAAAATAAATAAAATTCAAGATGAAATATTCCATTATAATTGCTGAAAGAATCATAATACTATATTCACAACTGTTTTTGTGATCAATACTTAAAATATCAGTTTTGAAAGAGTATAAATTACCTCATCAGAATAGGAAACAGTTCTGCTCGGTGGGCTGCTTTCACCACTGTATTATCTTCAGAAATGCTAAAATGCACTATCTCTTCCTTAAAGTTTCTGTCTTCAAGCAATCTTTGTAGGTTTTCCCTTTAAAAATAGAATTTAGCATAAATCATCACTTAATCAAAAATACTTTTTAAAAATATAATAGAGTAATAAATATATACATAAAAGAAACAGGCATTAAGAATATTTTACATTGTGGCTGACATCCATAAAAGAAAGTCTTCACACAAATACCTTCCAAAATGGCAAGTTTCAAATTTTAAAACGTAAGAGGGATCATAGTGAAAGTAAAAGTGGCTCAGTGGCCTGGAATTCTCCAGGCCAGAATACTGGAGAGGGTAGCCTTTCCCTTCTCCAGGGGATCTTCCCACCCAGGGATCAAACCCAGGTCTCCCGCATTGCACGCGGGTTCTTTACCAGCCGAGCTACAAAGGAAGCCCAAGAGGGATCATAAGGGGTTAGTCAATAATACAGCTGTTTAAAAAAGCATAATATGAAAGCTTTCTTCAGTTCTTGGAGCATAATTAAGATGATTCCTTAAGTAATCACCAAGATTTTAATGCCATTATATAAGCAAGAAGAAATGACATAACCTCAACACATATTTTTCAATTAATATTCTCTCTCCTACCTTATTATCTATGAAGAAGCACTCTTAACAAACAAATACACTTCTAGTTTTCATTGCTTACCTGAAAATAGCATTATGATTACCTTAGAAAAGAGAGCAATTTCCTGGGGCCTTTAAAAAATTATAAGAGGCTCTCTGGTAAAAAGAGTAAAAATAGCCCCCTAAACAGCATTTCTTTAGCTTCAAATAACTTACCTGTAAGGGAGAATATGTGGATGTTTATATGTCAGTATGCAATCCAGTGTTATTTTTTGTACCATCTGATCCTGATGTAGCAACAACTAGGAATGATATTTTATAAAATAAATGAATGAAGTCAGATATACACATGCCATCAGATAGTAATTTACTTTTACTAATTTGCTAAATTAAAATTCTTAGAATCTAAATTTTTAGATGTGGGTTAAAGATGATTCATGACAATAGCTTTACATTGTCCTGGAGGTAACAGAAAATAAATAGAATGTATGTAGAGAACAAAACAAAAACACAACTCTGACACCTGCATCCCACATGGCAGACTCTCAGGTCTGTCTTTTGGCCAAGGCCAATTCCCTACATGACTTTAGGTTTACACCAACTGGATTGGTCCTGTAGTCAGGGAAAGCTCTTATACCATGAAGGTAACCACAGTCAGTAAGATGCCAGGAAAGACCCAGCTCTGAGGCCTCTCTGATCAGTCCAGATTTTTGCTTCCTGTCGACAACTGAGAGTTTTGACTTCTGATTTTATAAACAAGTTATATCTGAATTATACACAAAATAAGGATAAATTCTGCCAAAATAATGTTTCATTTAAAAAACCTCCAAGTGAAAAGAGAAAATCTTATTTCCTCAGATAGCTTAGAATGACATCCCATGCTTTACTCTGCTTCTGACACCATTTTTTTTTTCTTCTGCAACCTTTTCTGGAATTCAAGGTCATATACTATAACTGCAACGGACTACTACTCCACCTACTTTCATTCAGTCTACCGGATCCTGAAACGCTAGGGCTCCATAAGGCTAACTCGCCTAGCAGTGAAAAGTAGCAGCTCTCTTGGTACAAACCCCTACTCCCTTCTAAAACCTAAATCTTATGAGACAACTAACACTTTGCTAAACCCACTGTTAACACAGCCAATCAATGTTTCAGTTCAGTTCAGTCGTTCAGTTGTGTTTGACTCTTTGCGACCCCATGAATCACAGCATGCCAGGCCTCCCTGTCCATCACCAACTCCTGGAGTTTACTCAAACTCACGTTCATCGAGTCAGTGATACCATCCAGCCATCTCATCCTCTGTCGTCCCCTTCTCCTCCTGCCCCCAATCCCTCCCAGCATCAGTCTTTTCCAATGAGTCAACTCTTCACATGAGGTGGCCAAAGTACTGGAGTTTCAGCTTTAGCAGCATTCCTTCCAAAGAAATCCCAGGGCTGATCTCCTTCAGAATGGACTGGTTGGATCTCCTTGCATGCCAAGGGACTCTCAAGAGTCTTCTCCAACACCACAGTTCAAAAGCATCAATTCTTCGGCGCTCAGCCTTCTTCACACTCCAACTCTCACATCCATACATGACCACAGGAAAAACCATAGCCTTGACTAGACGGACCTTTGTTGGCAAAGTAATGTCTCTGCTTTTCAATATGCTATCTAGGTTGGTCATAACTTTCCTTTCAAGGAGTAAGCGTCTTTTAATTTCATGGCTGCAGTCACCATCTGCAGTGATTTTGGAGCCCAGAAAAATAAAGTCTGACACTGTTTCCACTGTTTCCCCACCTATTTCCCATGAAGTCATGGGATCGGATGCCATGATGTTCATTTTCTGAATGTTGAGCTTTAAGCCAACTTTTTCACTTTCCACTTTCACTTTCATCAAGAGGCTTTTGAGTTCCTCTTGACTTTCTGCCATAAGGGTGGTGTCATCTGCATATCTGAGGTGATTGATATTTCTCCCGGCAATCTTGATTCCAGCTTGTGTTTCTTCCAGTCCAGTGTTTCTCATGATGTACTCTGCATATAAGTTAAATAAGCAGGGTGACAATATACAGCCTTGATGTACTCCTTTTCCTATCTGGAACTAGTCTGTTGTTTAGTCACCCTCAATTTCTTTAAAATCCACTAAATCAGTACTGTCTAAAACTGTTTCTCAAGGTATAGACAGTATCTGTTAGTTAAAAAATATATACTTAAAATGTAGAAATCAGCCCTAGTCAACAATTACTGAAAATCTAGAAGTTATTTGGGTAAAGAAAATGGTAGAGAAAAGTTCACAACTAACTACAGTGACAAGAATTAATTTTACTTACCTGAAGATACAGCTCATATAATTTCGATTCCAGATATAAGGCTCGTGGATTTGAAAACTTAGAGAAAACTTGCAAATGAGCAATTAGCTGCCTAAAATGCACAAAACAAACAAACAAAAGATACAGAGAGAAAAACAGAAAAAAGAAAAACCAGAAACAAAAACAGACATTATTTTCGTAAGATGATAGTATCTACCAGTTTTCTCTGACAAGTACTCTAAACATTTCAAATACAGTTTCACTGTTAATTACACTAGCAAGTTTTAATTACTTGAATTTAGGAAATCATTCTCCAGAAATTCCAAATCTCAGGCAGGGCTTTCCCTGAAATTCAGGCTCCCAACCTCAGAAAATCATTCAGGATGTGCTTAGAATGGTTTAAGTGAAACCAAATATAGAAAGAAAGTAATCAAAACACTAACATATTCCAAAATTGAACACAGATGATTTTTGGAATGATCCTTTTTTTTTCTGTCTAGTTTTTATGCAGTAGACAGGAAAGTGGAACATACTACGCTTCCTCACTTTCATATAACATAAAAACTGATGTCAGGCAACAGAGGTCCAAGTTTGGATAACTATGGCTCTTCCTTACCAAGAAACAGAAAGACAGAACAATGTTCTGCAGTTGGAATCTAAATTTGAAGACGGGGTTGCCTTCAAATAAACGGTACCATCAAAACAGAATGAGCAGAGAGCTTCTACTACATTTACATGTTCTACTTCCTAATACTTAAGATTCTGTGAGGCTTTAAAAACACTTGAGAAAACTGTTTTCTCCCTGTGTATAATTTAAAAGAGGTATTAAAACTTAAAAAAAAAAAAAAAAAACCCTGAATGAATAAATTACAATCTTGAGAAATGTTATTTGCCTATTTCAAGAACCTAAGCAGGGAGAAGTGGAGAGAGGTGGAAACAAAGCCACATGTGTGGTTCTGCCATTCTGAGCTGCTGACTTTGGGAAAAGTCACAGAATGTCTCAGCGTCTCATTTCTCATCTCAATAAAGAACAAGACTTTCAGCTTTTCTGCAGGACTGAACTAAAGAAAACAAGCTGTGGTACTTCAGTTCCTAAGAGCTTAGGGAACAACACATTTCTTTGCCTAAGAATAGGCAAAAAAAAAAAGCAAAACTGAAAGTCTTACTAGTTAACATAGAGAAAAACAGTTGGAAATTACGACCTCTTTAGATATTGTAGAAAAACAGGGGTAAGGGAAGCACTATTGTTATATTTAGCCTAAATGCCTGTGATGATTAGTCTTATGTGTCAATCTAAGTTACCATCCCAGCTATATAACAAAACACTAATCTAGGTGTTGTGATGAAAATATTCTTGTACATGTGGTTAACATCCACAACCAGTGGACTTTAAATAAAGGAGATGACCCTTAATAATGTGGGTGGGCCTTATCAAGTCAACTGAAAGCTGGAAGAACAAAAACTGATGTTTCCCAGAAAAGGAATTCTGCCATAAGGCTGTCACACTGAAATACTACCCTATGAATTTCACATTTAAGACTACAGCATCAAATCCTGCCCCGGTTTCCAACCTGCCCAACAAATTTTCTGGTAAGCTCTGACTGATACAATGTCTCTGTAATTACTTATCACTGAGCCTTTGCAGTTTTACAAAACACAATTTTAAAATCTACGGAAACATACATTCCTTTCCTCAACATTTACTAAGTATTTTTTATGTGCCATGTAGCCTTCAAGAGACAAACAGAAGTTAATTTACAGATTCTCATTAAATACCTACCAGTAAGGGGTGTGTTCCACGGGTTAATAAAATTGGACTATGAATATACTGAGATGGCCTCCAGAAGAATGTGTTTATCCATTTACTTATACTTTCAATGATGGTGAATGCTAGCAACATTCTAGGTTTGGCTACAGAGGGCAGGGAAATTAATCAAGACATGGAACTTGTCTTTAAAGAGCTTTAAATTTACATGGAAGATTTATTAAAAAAAAAAAATAATATCCATGGCAAGGAACAGCATCTGACCAGAGGAGCTGTTATCAAAGTTTGAAGGTGGGTAGATAACTAGATAATTTCCAGTTTAAAAGACAGGAAGAGCTTCACTGAAGAGGCAGTGTGAGAACTCGGCCTTGAAGTTATGACTAGAATTTCCCTTGGCAACAATGAGGCAAGGGCACTGCAAAAAGAATGCTATAGCAAAGGTCCGAGGATAAGAACAAAAGATGTATGAGTGCCTGAGTAGCTTATTCATTCACTCAGCAAACAGGTATGAGGACAAACCTTTGGCCAGCTGTTATGCTGAAGCACACAAAGACAAATGCAGCAATCTCTGTCTTAGGGGAAGTAGTAGGCGACAGAACACTCAGAGCTGTGGAAAGGCAGGAGCAGGGAGGCTGGGCTGTGATCTTTCTCACCCCTGTGCTTTATACACTATTTCCATCAGCCAGCAAGTCCTGTGCCTGGTAAACTTGTTTTTCAGCTCCAAAGGTGATCTCCTCTTTGTAAAAGTCTTCCCTTTGTGGTAGAATTATTGTTATTATTTTTTACTGTGCTCCTGTAACTTCTTTAAAAACATTTCTTCTATTAAAATATTTCACCAGGCATTAGACTACTTCCAGCTCTGCAGAGGCTAAAGACCGTTCATCTCTGTAGCTCTGCATTTAGCAGAAGAACCTCAATACAGCTGCTGAATGCTAGGCAAATAGATGACTCACGGGAAAGACTCAACAAGTGGGCATGTGAGATTGAGATGCAAAGTGTTACAGTAACACAGCAGCACCAATCTGGTGAATCCCTGGCACTTCAATTCAGACAATCTTTAAGTAAGCTGAAAGCACAGTCCCTTCTTTTTTCTAAGATTTCTGACAATTTAGGTAAATGAATAATCCAGAGAGCTGGAAAGAGAATATAACAGCATGAAAAAGTGAAGAAAGCCAAAAGTAATCAAGACAGAAGTGCTGACACCCTTATTTATAAAAGAAAAGATGTTCCATTCTGTGTTCCCTTAGCACACAAACATAACATCCCAGTGCTATGGAAGAGAACGGCAAAGGTCAAGGCCATTTAACTGCTACAGGCCCCAGGGCTCTCATCTATAAAAAGGTGCTTTGAGCAGATGATTCCAAAGTCCCTCAACTCTAACACACTGCAGCTAAACAAGAAAAAATAAAAAATAAGCAAGCAAAGGAAAAAAACTCAGAACACTAGCAGTTTTCTTAGGCTATAAAAGAAAATCCTGGGAAGATGCAACAGTCTGATAAATAATTATCTGAGTAATTTAATCTCATTCCTGGCTACTTCACAGGTGGTCACACGAGGTTTCTTCCTGCCCTTCCCTAACCCTAACCCTGGACTGGAGCCCTGGACTTTTCAGCAATGCTGAACCTACTTTGCCGCAGCTCTTCTTGTCTTTTTCTTCTGTGCGGGTTCCTCTTGGGGCCCCAGCTCTTCCTCCAGCTCGTCGTCGTCTCTGGCGGCAGTTTCCTCTTCTACTTCCTCTATCGCCAGCCCTCTGCCTTTTCTTCGCAGATCCTGGGTTGGTGCAATCTGCAGATCTGCTGGGTAATACTCATTGCTACAGTGGAAAGAGTGATATGAGGCAGATATCCTAAATGCTTGTGACAAATGTGTGCCCCCAGTTCATAGACTCACACACAGAAGAAATGCCAGAGGCCCCTTAGTGGAGGTCTTCTACAACATTTAAATTCAGCCTCTCTTAAGGACCTTATTTGACAAGTCAATCACTAACTGCAAAAGAGAGCCTGCTTCATTGTTACACTGTTGAGAATAAGTGAAATGTCTATTTTGGACTAAGCTGAAATTGGCCTCCCTGTCTCTGGAACCACAACTTGGGGAGGAGTGCATAGGGGTAGATTATATTACAGTGTTTAGACCATGCTGTATGTGTATCCCAGATACATTGTTTTGAGGATGTCCTTTCAAAAAGGGGGCCACAACAAATTCTAGTCCTCCAGGTATGGCCTAGTAAGACAGGGGGGACTATCAATTCTGTTGCTTTTGAGGGAAGTCACAATATGACAGACTCGAATGGAAAGTCCAGGCAATGAAAATCAGTAATGTTTCATGTTTTGGCTCCTCTAAGCTTGTGCAGTTGGTATTCATATGTGTTACTGAATTCCATAGCTTAAATTTTGGGCCACTGTTGTAGGTAACTAATACTACCTTGAAGGCTATTGTTCAGTGCATTACTTTTGTGTCATTTTGGTTCATTAATCTAACAATTATAAATATGTTGTCTATTCTGTGTATAACACTGGGTTACAGATGTGAGGAAACTGATCAGACTGACTAAGTCCTCACTCAAAAATATACTGACACATGTTAGAGGATAGCATCCTACAAACACACCTTAAAGAAATATACTACAGGTTAATATACTACACCACACCTGGAGGCCTGAGACACTACCATGCTCAATGCTGTATTCTTAGCTAGCAGGATCTTCCCCTTAATAAATTAAAAAAAAAAAAAGAATGAATGAATGACATGAACAAAGTTGCTCTGTCCTTTACAAATTGTACCATCACTATTTAAAAACATCTGTATTATACTCTCAACGCTCAATTAACCAAATGACATATTTTTAACCTTTACCTCCGAGCATAGCATGCTCATTCATTCATTTACTAAATAAGATAGTTTATACAAAGCACTTATAAGAGGGTCTGTAAGACACAGCAAGTAGTCATTAAATGTCATCTATTATTAAGATACTGTTTCTATTGTTAGTCATTCATTCCTGCTGCTGGTTTGGGGCTTCTTAGAAAATGTTTACAAGGGATTCACAGTTAGTACTAATATCAAATTATTTGAAAAATATTTAAAAGTATAAATATATAACTCCCCAAAAGTAAAAGCCCATAATGTATTTCAAAGCCAGACTTAAAAGTGACTCTTGGGTTTTCCATTAGTTTGGATCATCTATCAAGATATTGGTTATAGGGAGTAAGTGCCAATTAATCTTAAACATTTTTAAAAAATTATATCTTTTCAGTTGTTATCTTTTTAAACTCAAGAGACTCACTTCCTGTTACAGCCTCCTCTCTCCATTCCCACCCCCACAGTACCTAGTCCTTCTAGAGATAGACATTTACATGAGGCTAAGGAGTAATTTATTTCTTTACGGAAAAACTTAAAAAATCAACATGACAGGAACTTCATATCCTACTAACACCTTTAATACCAGCTTACATAGGTACAGCTCCTTGAAATTCACAAAACAAATGATAAACATTACTTTACATGATCTTCAAAACAAGGAAAGGAAGCTAAATGTCACTGTTCTCGTTCTAGAAGTAAATTAAAGCCCAAAGAGTGAAAAAGAGAAAATCATTACACTACCACCATATCTATTGACCTGTGTGTATCTTTGCTTGTAACCTTTCCCAGAAAGAATTATTCATGCAAACCTTTTTATTTATGCATGGGATCCTTTCTCCTCTTACCTATTCAAAGACAGGGCTCTAGCGATTTTACCCCCTCTGGCGTGACTAATTTCCCCTCCCTTTTGGATCACTCACACCAGCATTACATACATAGAGACTGTTTAAGTTAAACAGCAACACCACCAAAGGCCCTCTTTCCGTTCCCACACTTCCTTCCACCTATGTCTGCTTCCTTTCTACAAGAACTGTCCATACTTGCTGTTTCCATTTTTCTTCTCCATATTCTCTTAAGCCCATTTTAATCATACTTTCATCCCTATCAGATTAACCAAAACAACTCTTGTTAAGTAAAGCCAAAAGTCAATTCTTATTCTTCATCTAACTGACGTCTTAAAGATCTGATTCCACTGATTACTTTAAGAAATACTGAGTGGTCTTAATTCTCCTATTACTCTTTCCTGGACTCCTTTGCTGGTTCCTTAACCTCTGAATATTGCAGCTGGTCCTTGGAAATCTTTTCTCCCTACATTTACACTGCAGGTGTGACTTCACGCCCTATAATTTTAAAATCCATCCATATACTGATGAGTCTCAAATTTATTATCTTAAAAGCAAACTCTTCCTTTGAACTTTAAACTCCACATTCACCTGTCTACTTGAAATCTCTACTTAGATGTCTGTTTAGTATCCCAAACTTAATATGTCTTTAAACAAAACAAAACAAAACAACTCTTGATTGTCCCCACAAATCGGCAAACGTTTGCATTTCTTCCAATCTCAGCCAATGGTTAACTTTCTTCTTCCAGTTGTTCAGGCCCAAAAAAACCTTATAGATATCCTTAATTTCTCCCTTTTTTTCCTTCCTGCATACCCCCCACCACTCACAACCCCTATCCTACATATGTTAGCAAATGCCTCAGGTTAACCTAGTTGCAATTCTTCAAAAACGTATCTTTTTAAATTGAAATCTGACAAGTGTCCAGAATTCAACTACTTCTCACCATCTGCATTACTCCCACCATGGTCAAGTCACCATCATTTCTTGCACAGATTTTTGCCATTTCCTCCCAACTCCCCCTCCCCAGTCCCTCTGCCCTCACCACTTCTGTCCCACAGTCCATTCTCAAAACAGAAGCCAGAAAAATCCTCAAGAAAACATTAGTTGTGTAATCCTTGTTTAACCTTCCCAAAGGCTTTCTATTCCACTGATGATAAAAACCAAAGTCTTTACTGTCACTTCAAAGCCCCTACACAAATTCATTCTCCTGTTAAATCTTTTGCTCTCACCTCCAACTACTTTCTTCCTGGATCACCCTGCTGTTCCTTGAAAAGGCTGGCAGGCTGTGGTCTGTGGCCTGCCTAACCCAACCCTATACCATTTTCCCATGTAACAAAATGAAAATGGAAAATTTACCTTTGATTGACTAGTACTGTTCTATATTCTGCACCCCTTATCTTTAGCATTTTAAAGCAATCTGACTCTTCACAGAGCATATCTAGTCAAAGTAAAACAGTACTCCAGAAAGTTCTTGTTATTCTTTGAGAGCACATTCCTCAGCATCATGAGAAACATTCAAGAGGTTCAAAACAGAGTGGCTGGGGTTGAGTTACCTGAAAGTACTTTTAAGCTCTAGGCAGGCAAAACAACAATGAACAATAGGGCAACAAATAACAAGGCCACTGTGCATTGATCTAAGTCAGTACAGCCTTTCTCACTTTGCAACCTGGACTTTTTTATTAACACCATTTATGAGCTGGTTAGATTTTGATTCATGTAAGAACAAGTGAACAAAACTAGTTTATCTGTTATTCATAGAGCCAGTGCTTTAGAGATGTGCTAGTGATTTGAAAAGATGATAGACGTAAGGACTCAGCCAATCTGGGAATTTCACTTTGTACCTTCTCTTCCTCACACCCTACTAGGGACATATTCCTAGGAAAGAACACTTACTTGATAAATCTCAAGAAAAGTGGGGAAAGCTCCCTGGACCGTGGCTCTACCCTTTCTGGGAATTTTGCCAGAGCTCGCCAGAGCAAAAAACGGAAATTGGTGTGGTCCAGTCTTTCCTGAAGGTCAGTTTTCAATGTCAACTGCTTGTGATAAAGAGCTCCAACGTTTCCTTCCTGAGTCTGCTCCCAATTTGCATCTCCAATAGACTTCTCCTCATCTCTTGTGTCATTCTGCAGTTCTTTCTCTGAAAGAAAAAAGGTCATCATAACCAGTAGAGAAATGTTACTAATAACATCTATGTATGTCTTCCAGTGGGGGAATTTCCTTCTCTAGTAATACAAGCAAACAATAAACCGTATCCAAAGGTTATTAAAGATAATTTATTTCTCATTTCTGTTTCCCAATTTCATGCGTAATTAAGCAACAGAAATTAGGGAATTCCCTGGCTGTCTAGTGGTCAGGACTCTGCCCTTCCACTGCAGGTAGAACAGGTTCAACCCCTGGTTCAAGAACTAAGATCTTGCAAGCCTTACATCATGGCCAAAAAATAATTAATAAACAATCATTCCCCCCACTCCTCAGTTCTCTTCCTTAAATTCCTTTACATACCAGCATGTGTAGCTGCTTTTTCTAGATGCTCATAGTAGACTTTCCAAAACTGCTTATTTTCCATTTCATGTGCATAAGAACTAAGAGTAAAGATCATAAAACAAATATGTGATATAGGTCTTATTTTGAGAGATCTCATAGGGGAAAAAAAAGTAAAAAAGGATATAATTAAAATATTAAGTTATCCCTGAATGTGAGTCATAAGCAACTTTTACACTTATTTTTCAAAATGCTTTCACTACTTAGAACTAATAGTTAGGCTTTTGAGAGGGCACACATAATATATTTCCAATCTGACAAATAGGGTAGACCACCTGAAGACAAATGCCTACAAAAGAATAGATTTCTACAAATGAGACACAACATATGCATTTTTCATATGATTATGACAGTTCTTTAGAATTAAAGGGTTTTGGATACTAGATATCGAAGGTTTTAAGAAGTCCTTACTTTTAAATTAAAGTTTGGCTCAATGATTTTATATATAAATAAAATTATGTATTATAATTTTTACTTTTATTATTATATTACTGTTACTATAAAAAATTCAATAATATAGACATGCAACATAAAGTAAAAAGAGAAAGTTCCTCAAAGTGATTTCAAAGCACAGAGAAACATATATAAAACACCTGACTTGTCAAACACTTGGTATCAGACAGAATAATTAATGTTTATCTTTTCTTCACCTTGTCCCACAATGTCTTTAAGGTAACTATAAATACTATACACATCCAGTCATTTAAATCATGCCCTGGAGGACAATACTGGCTCCATCATTCTGCAGTAATGAAAGCACAACAGCTTCATCCATTTCACCCAGGCTTACCTTATGAGTTCAATAACAGGATCCCAGAGAGCACTGAAGTTTACATACAACATGCCTAATAAATAACGAAGTGGCACCTGCAATCATAGAGAACTAGTTCAGATCAGCATCAAAATGCCAATATCCTGACTTAGGACAACCTGAGGTTTGGAAGGAAGCTTGTGTTTTAAGAAAAAAACTTCTAGGTACCAATTCAGATTTCAGTTACAGTAATTTTCCTCCTCTCCCCAAAATGTCACTGGCTATTCAACAGAAAAGAATCACTAAAGCAAACATAGTATTCAAACCCACTCCAGATGTTTATGCAGGAAGAATGTATCTGAATAAACAGATTTGACTCATGATTAAACTCATTCCTAACAAACATTGCCATCACCTGACAAGACAAAATGTGAACAGTAATCAGCAAAGTACAGGTGCCTAAGAACCCAGCACCGTACTCTGTGAGTGGCAGCTGAGGCTTCACGAACAGATATGAGTTCTTAAGACTATACATCAAGAATTTAGTTCAGAGGATCTAAAGTCTTCTCAGTCCCTTTTGGAATGACAACCACTATCACCAGCATCCCCGTGTGCTCAGGAAGCATCATGTAACACAGTAGTTTCACTGTTATTGGGGGGTGGTGCTTGTATCTACTTTAGCAGCAGAACCCTTTTCCAAGTGAAACATAACACAGGACATACAAACAAGTTAGGAACAGAACTGCTCTGACAGAAAGGGGAATGCCTCCACTGGCCTTCTTCCCAAAGGGATCATGATGTATCATCAAGGGTCATGGACAGAAAATGCCTCGTAGAAAAGGTAGAGGGCTGACGTCCTGCTGCATTGAAAAAATCTGAAGGTGAGTTGCTATTCAGTTGCTAAGTTGTGTCCAACTCTCTGCAACCCCATGAACTGCAGCACACCAGGCTTCCCTGTCCTTCACTATCTCTTGGAGTTTACTCAAACTCATGACCATTGAGTTGGTGATGCCATCCAACCAAGAGACTCTCAAGAGTCTTCTCCACCACCACAATTTGAAAGCCTCAATTCTTTGTATCTGGCTGTTAATTGGACATTGCTCCTCCTGCTGCCACCTACTTACTATTTATCCTCACACGTGTGTGTGCTTAGTCGCTCAGTTGTGTCCGACTCTTTCAGACCTCATGGACTGTAGCCCACCAGGCTCCTCTGTCTATGGGGATTCTCCAGGCAAGAATACTGGAATGGGTTGCCATGCCCTCCTCCAGGGGATCTTCCCAACCCAGGGATCAAACCCAGGTCTCCCGCATTGCATGTGGATTCTTTACCATCTGAGCCACCAGGGAAGCTCCCTTATTCCCACGTACTATACACACTCAGGAGAAGGGAGGATAATAGAGTATTGTTGCTATTGAAAAGGCTGCAGAGTCATTTATCTCAAAACACTGAACAGAGCTGGGAATTTATTTAAATTCTTTTTTAAAAATTCTTTTTTTAAAAAAATTCTCTCCACTTTTCTACTTGGTATACTTCCCTTTTATAAAAAAAGCTAGTGAGGCAGATCTTAAAGTATAAATTAAATAATAAAAAGAAAGTGTTTTACCTCCTGTAACGGCCCATCAGGGACTGCAGACTGCACTACATCATGCCTGAGTTTTCTCAAATGAAGAAGCTTCTCTCTGAAATCGTTCACAGTGGCTGGCACGAGTTCTGCCTGGCGCAGTATAGCAAAGACAGACTGATGCTCTGAGAGCCCATCATCCTGAACAACCACAGGAAACCAAGAGGAACGTCAGTGTTTTTATTTTCCAAAAAGAGTATCAAATGTGCACAGAAGTCTAAAAGATAAAAACTGGCACATATTAATGTTTTAAATTAAATAAGTAACACATTTTTGGAGTAAATGATTCTTTCTTCTTCACACTACTTACTTTTTGGTCAGTAATTTATGTTTAAGGTCTAGCACAGGCATGAAAAGTAAAAAAAAAATCTCTAGACTGGCAACATTTGTCAAAATAAAGCAAATGTATATATACTTTCACTATACAATTCTAAGTAGAAGTAATTTCTACTTCTGGAAGCAATCATTTGTGTTACTGTACAGATACCTGTGTAAGGATGTATACAGCAGTATTATTGGAAATGATGAAGACTACCAATAACCCACCTAAACATCTACTGAGGGAGAACTGGTTAAATACAACATTTTAAACTGTGGGGCAGTATTCAAACTTCAAAAGAAATGAGGTAGGGCTGGAGGAACTGATATGGAAAACCCTGTGTGACACCATTTGTTTAAATTATCTAAGTATGTACTAAATTATATACGTATGTACAAAAGTCTAACAGTCACCAAGTAACTGGATTTTCAGTGATGGCCTTACTGAAGGGGTGGGAAAAAGAATTACAATTTTTTTTTCTTCAAATTTTGTGATAGATATTTACATAGTATTTGAATTTTCTGCAAAATTATCATTTTAGGAAAAATAATATCATATTACTTTTTTTAAAAGTTATCCAAAATGAACAGTTAAAATACCTCCATTAATTCTGGAAGCTGAACCTCAAAGTGGTTTAGGATCCTTATTGTCAAAAGTCGAATCTACAGGAATTAAAAAGCATGTTTCAAACTCCAAAGTTGAAATGCAAGAAGAAACTGATAGAGTCAATGAGAGCTAGAGTTAAGTTTCATGGAATTATAAACGATACACCTACCACTTGTCAGAGTAATACATGTTTATTCTATTTCTTATTTC
This sequence comes from Bubalus bubalis, assembly GCF_019923935.1. Classification (NCBI taxonomy): domain Eukaryota; kingdom Metazoa; phylum Chordata; class Mammalia; order Artiodactyla; family Bovidae; genus Bubalus; species Bubalus bubalis. The sequence goes on from NC_059160.1 coordinate 54,913,661, forward strand.
ATATTCTAACACCAACCAACACCTTACTCAAATGGTCCATGGAACAATTAATGACCAGACTAGACTGAGAAGATAACGAAACCATAAAACCATGCTCATAAAACCATGTTGTTTCTTTGAACTATGACACTATAAGCATCTCTATAAATAAGTGCAAAGATTCTGACTGAACTTCTAATTCCACTGAAATTAGTGATCCTTATTTACAAATAACATGTTCCGGTATTTCTATATACCTTAATGAGCAGCAGAATCACCTAGAAGTCTTTGAAAAATCATGTAGATATTTTACTTCCACCCTATGCCTGCTGAATCAGAACTTGGGGCTGTGGGGAGCCAGAATCTATATCTTTAGAAAGCTCCCTAATTAATCCTGCTGTAATCAGCTTGTAGGTCAGTGTTTAGGAATCACGGCTTTAAACAGAAACCACCTCAAAGCAGCATTTTCTGATTAAGGAGCTCGACAACCCCTGGCAATACAAATAAAAACAAAAGATGAGAGGCAGAGAATACACCACAAAACCACAGTACCTTGGATATACCAGTCGAAATGTTTGCTTGTAACTTGGGAAATAACTCCATTAAAGCCTCCTCTGAAAGTGGCCCCCTGCAGCCACATAAGGATAATCTCTGATAATAGAGATCAGCCAACAGCAACACAGACGGCTCCAAAGGAAACGTTCTGCAACGAGATATTTATTAAACCCCAAGTGTGCCACACACCCCAAAGAAGTCAGGCTATACTAGAAACCACAGAAGATTATCACTGACGGAAATATAAGACAGAACAGGTAAAAATTATATGTGGACATTTAGCATCACTTAAGACATGAAGAATCTGAGGCTCAGCAATAGTGAGTCACAAGCTCAAGGACACACAGCCAAGTGGAGGCAGAGACAGGATTATAATACTGTATTGTGACTAAAGTCCAGTGCTGTCTTTTCAGCAATAAATGACAATGACATACGAGAGGATATGTTATATTTGTGGGGTGTTTTCCATGTGCCAGGCACTGAGTTATGAGGGAAGAGGTACAGAGCAGGGGCCGCCACACCAGCTCTGGGGTAGGGTAGTCAGCCCATGTGCATCAGAGATGGAACCCTGAATAAGCCACTTAACCACTGTGTACTATCCTCCAACAAATATGTATTGAGTGTCTACCATGTACCAGTGACTTTTCCTAGATGTAACAGGAAACCATGGAAAAAGTCCCTTTTTCTAATAGCAGAATGTAGCCCACAAGTAAATAATTAATGACAGTGGTGAGGATGGTGGACAAAAACAAACTGGGGAAAGGAGGCTGGACTGAGAAGACTGGTGTGGGGGAGAGGGGGAGGGTGAGGGGTGGTCACGGAAGGCAGAAACTGAAGGATGTCAAAAAGTGAGCTGCAGGACACCTGGAAGAAAAGCATTCCACAGGGAACAGCAATGCCAATGCCCAGACACGTGTGCCTGCCTCTGTGAGCAGAATTGAGGCAGCCACTCCAGCTGGAACAGACAGAACGAGGAGTGATGGGGGATGAGGTCAGAAGCCAGGGCTAAGATCACAGAGCCCCAAGGAACACCGTGAGGACTGTGGACTTCATCCCGCGGGAGCTGGATACCATGAGAGCAGGGTTTCTCAACAGTGGCTCCACTGTCGTGTGGACCAGGGACTTCGTTGTGCGCCCGTCCTGTGCACTGCAGGACGCTCCTCTACCCACCAGACCCCACTGGCAGCCCCCAGTTGTGACAATCAAAACGTCTCCAGAATCGCCCCTGGCTAATATTCAGTGCCAGAGGGTTGTTGGCAAAAGAGTGACATGTACTCTTCCAACTGAAAAGAACTGCTGTTGATGGGTACAAAACGGACAGCAGCAGGGCCAGGATGGAAGCAAGGAACCTTGTTAGGAAGCTACTGTTGTCATCAGATGAGAGACGGTGGTCCCAACAGGGCAGCAGTCGGTACTGAGCACCTAGGAGTCTGGACTTACTTAAGAACGTTTTTTGGGTTGTGCTGGGTCTTCACTATTGCACGGACTTTTCTCTAGTTGTGGAGAATGGGCTACCCTAGCTGTGGTGCGCAGGCTTCTCATTACGGTGGTTTCTCTTGTGGAGCAATAGGCTCTAGGGCATGTGGGCTTCAGTAATCGCAGTTTCCGGGCTCCAGAGCACAGGCTCAGTAGCTGTGGCTCACCGGCTTAGTTGCTCCACAGTATTTGGGACATCCCCATATCAGGGGATCAAACCCGTGTCTCCTGTATTGGCAGGCGCATTCTTTATCGCTGATCCACCAGGGAAGCCCCTGAATTTATTTAAGAGCTTTAATTCTCCCATATTATAATGTGAACAGTACCTCCAGTTCAGGGGGTTGTGAAGATTGCATTAATTAACATACAGAAAGTACTCAGAAGAAAGACCAGCACAAAATAAAAATACAATAAATGCAATTTGCATAGTTATCACTGCACTCAGGGTTTGATTCAATCTCTAAAAGGGAAATACTGCTATTCCCTTTTGAGAATAAAGTGGAGATGAACTAACTCAAGGCTATCGAGCTGGTAAGTAGTAGAGACAAGGTTCAAATCCAGATTGCCGTGGCTGTGAAACCTCTGGCTTAACCAACAACCAGCCCACATCCAGCACAGAGGCCTCCACCTACAACTTTTACAACTGGAGTTTTCACCGCCACCCTCCAAGCTGATCCATTCCTGTTAGAGGTTTCCAGACCTCCAAGGCTAAGAGCACCTGCCTGGGAGACCAGCTGGCCTTCTGAAGGGGACAGACAAACCCTACTCTGTTATGAGTGCCTTTCTGTTTCAAAACCTCCACAGATGCCTTAAATTTTTCCCACTAAAGAACACAGTGTGAGAAGTTTGATGATTTTAAAGAAACAGTGGTTAGGGGGCAACATATGTAATATGATAAGTAGGATGACAGCAAATTCTCTCCTTAAAGGAATTTAAGGCAATTCAATTAACAGTAGAGACAGGGCTGCCTTGCCCAGATTGTATTATTGCAGTAAGTCTCCAAACTGGTCTCTTTTATCCTCCTTCAGTCTCTTCTCAATATAGCAGCTGGAGTGATCCTGCTTCAGCCTGAGTCACTCCCCTATCAAAAAAAAAAAAAAACAAACCCAGGGCTTTCCCTTTCACTCCCGAGTAAAAGCCCAGGCCCTGCGATGGCCAGAGGTCAAGCTCTGCCCGCCACCTCCACCTCGCCTACCACCACTCCTAGCTCCGCTCAGGGACAGTGGCTCCCTGATGCTCTAGTCAGGCACTTGCATGGAGCCCCAGCACTCACATCTCCCCCAGGCCCCTGACATCCCCATGGCTTACTCCCTCACTGCTTCTGTGATTCTGCTCAAATGTCCCCTTCTTCGTAAGGACTTCCCTAGTTAAAAATCCTATTGTTCCCAACCTCCAGACTCGCCCTATCCCCAACTTTACTACTGTCCAACAGGCTACATATTTTAAAATATGTAGTTGACTAGTGTGTTAGCACCATGACGGCAGGGAATTTTGTGTTTCATATACTGTGTCTCCCAGTGCCTAGAATAGGGTCTGGTATATGAGAAAAGCAATAACTATTTATTGAATGAAGTAAATGAACAAATATATTTTTAAAAGCATGGAGATAAATTGGATTAGACTCTGGAAATGGAAGCAAACTACAAGAATTTCAAACAGCCTGATCTTTTAGAAGGAGTGCTAAGCTGAATGGCTCCCAGTAACGGCCCTGTGTTACGACTCAAATCAAAATAAACTTAAGAGACCAAAAACTGAATTGTTTGGTATATAGTGAAGGACCACAGGGGAGTTTGTGAAATGTGTCAAGCTGAGAAAGATGGTGAAAGAAGCAGAAATGTAAACGCTGGAACCACTGTGCAATGTCATGTGACTGACATTATATACCCACAACACTCTGTGACACTATAAATTTACATGCACAATACAATACCTTTTACAAAGATGAATCATCTTCAAAGACTGTATCTGAAATGTTCTTATTTTAACTGAAGTATTTAAATTGATAATAAATTTGCTATGTGAATACAGCTCAGGTAAAAAACAGATTCAAGATTTCACAAACACAGAAGCCTTTATATCTGATTCATTAGGCTGAATGGAAGGTATGTCTACTCACAGTACTAAGTTCTTCACACGTTCCACAGGAACCAAACGAAGAAGTTCAGAAGATTCTTCCAAACCTAGCAGAGTATTTACAGCTTGACAAAGAACAAATAAGTTTCCTAAAGGCAGAAAAACAGGAGAGATCACATTATTTATTTCTTTGATACAATAACTATCAGACCTCTCATTTATCTACCACTTGGTATTTATACAGAGTTCCTAAATTAAAGTGAATCTGTGCCTTCTAAAGGATTTTCTGTCAAATGTCAGAATATAACAGAAAGGAACTGAAAGAGGTTTCAAGTCTTTAACTTTCTTAAGAGAAAAATATATTCAGAAATAGAGAGTAAAAATATATGTTCCCTTCAACTGAGATGAGAAAATTCAATGGTTCTACTGACTGGCATTATCAAAATTAGAATTTTTGAGGAGAACAGACTTAGACTTTCTAAAAGCTAAGAAATTATCTTTGTATAAAACTCAAGTTGATTTTATGACTCCAATTTATAAGAAAACACATATCTAATGGCTACCATCTATAATCCACTCAATTTATGTTAGTTAATCATCTAAATCTAGATCAAAGGTTGGCAAACTATGACCCCCACGTCAGATTGTGGAGGTAGTCTGATTTTATATGGAGAAGGCAATGGCAACCCTGGTTTTGTATGGGCAACAAAATGAGAATGCTTTTCCCATTTTTAAAGGGTTGTTTAAAACAACAAATAAACAGAATATGCCACAAAGACTGAAGACTGAATGTGGCCCACAAAAGCTAAAATCTTTACTGTGTGGTCCTTTACACAAAAAAATTGCTGACCTCTGCTCTAGCCTTAGAACAAGGCTATCCAGTAGAACCTTCCGCAATGGTAGAAATGCTCTATACATGTGCTGATGTGTAGCCACAATCCAATATGGCAGTCACTAGCCACACGTGGCTACTGAGCACTGGAAATTCTCTAAACATGTCTGTTTAGTATCTAAATAGATACTAAACACAGAACATAGTACATTAATATTTAAATGAGTGACTACCATATATACAGATTAGGAAAAAAATACTGAGCTAGAATAAAACAAAATACCTATTTTTATTTATTTTTTAATTGTAGCAAAATTTTAATACTTACCTTCTTTTGATCAAAATGCCTACTTTTAAACTGCTGTTATCAGGGAGTAGGGAGAGATGGACATGTATACAACAGGAATGGTGTTTGGGACAGGGCAATCTAATTCTGCCTGGATGAGTTGAAGGCCTTCCTAGAGATACTGTGCTGGTGTTGTTTTGAAAGCTAAGTAAGAGTTCACTGAATGATGACAGACCTAGAAAGGACTCCAGGCGGAAGGGACACATATGTAAGGGTAGCTGGAGCGGGTACAAGAGAGTGTCTTGCTCAGAATAAGTAAATGCTGAAGGACAAGTGTACTGGAGCTGGCCTGGGCATAGAAAATGCGAATAAGACACAAGCTGGTACTCAAAGTTCTATCTCATTTCTTTGACAGTAGCATTACTGAATTTACTCAGGCAAATATTCAGACCATCCTGACCTGATTACGAGGTGGAGCCCTCGTAATTACATCTCAGCCTCTTTCTTCCCTATTTATACTCGGGGGGGTTCTGCCAGAATACAACGACGGTACTATTCTCTGGTACCCATGTGTTTACAGTTCCTCTGGGTGCGCCAGGAAAGACAGACAAGAGAACAAATGGTGATTGTAACTGACCTTTTCCAAAGCTCCCTCTGTCAACAGTCATGAAGAGTGACTCGATGAAGTAGGTGACTAGTGGTATCACCTTCTCTTTCTCCAGGGGCCTGTCCAAGAAGTGGAGAGAAAAACGGAAACACTCAAACTGGCGTTCAACAACTTTTTCATGAAATAGCAAAAAAATGACTATTAAATATTTTCATCAGTTTGCTAAAATACTTTTCACAATTAAACACAGTTGATTTTCTCACCTAATATGAGGTAACACAACAAGGGCCGCCCAAGAACATGAAAGGTAAGTAGTATCTTGATTCGGGGGTGACTGAATTATAGATAAAAGATGTTCCAACACCGAGATCTGTTCCTTTCCTTCCTTGGATTTCGTCGTCTTCTGCCTTATATAGGATCTGAAAGAAGAAAAGATAAATATTTAAAATAAGAAAGGAGATAATTGCTTTTGCCCTCTGAAATTCAAAATAAAATTGGTTCCTCCACTGATACTATGTATAAAATAGACAACTAGTGAGAACCTATTGTATAGCATAAGGAACTCTACTCAGTGCTCCGTGGTGACCTAATTAGGAAGGAAATCCAAAAAAGAGGGAATATATGTATACATACAGCTGATTCACTTTGCTGTACAATAGAAACTAACAACATTGTGAAACAACTATACTTCAATTAAATTAATTTTTAAAACTTGGTTCCTTTCCATGTGTGGAGAATAGCAGGGAGGAGGGAATTGGTGCTGATGGTTGAATACAAATAACTAAACAAATGTGACTCATTTACTGATTTTCAGTGACAAGGTTTTTTTCAAACCTGTTGGTTCTGCTTTCTTTTTCTATTTTAATTTGCTTCATAACTTGCAAAGCAAGTCTCTTCCAGTTTTAGGTATTACTTCTGAATTTGAACTACTGATGGACAAGTGTTTAAGGTAATTTATTGGTATGAACTGACTTCTTCCATCGCCCCCTTTCCTTTTTAACATGATAAAATGATTAAGGGGCTTCCCTGGTGGCTCAGACAGTATTAGAAGTTACTTCCTCTGCTGCTTTAATCTGGTAACTGTTTACTCAATGATATTTTCTGACTTGACACTCAGTTTTAGGTACCTGTTACTTTGGCAGTATTTTTGTTTACCAATGAACTCTACCTCAGTCTTATTTCAAAGACAGAATCTAACAGAAAGGAAAGTCAAAGAAACAATAAATAAAATGATCTGCTATTATAATTTATCCTTCCATGACCAGTCTGGTAAACTTGTTATGAAATTGAAGTAGAATATCAGGTTTTTATTCCTACACCTTTTTATCATTAAAGTTAATGAAAAAGTTGCACTCTGTTTTGTTTCATACTTATCAGGATACTGAATGCTTGGAAACTACGATAGATAAAAACCAAGTTAATTTTATTGGTAATTTCTAAAAGTTGTTTTAGAACTTGTTTATACAGTCTTTCTAGTACTAACCATGACTCAATAATCTGCAAAAAATCTTACAAATAAAAAAAAAATGAGATGCTTTATAAAGGTAAGTCATTAGTTGCTATGTCATCCCCCTGCTTTATCACACCTGCCAATGAGCTCCTCCAATAAAATCCATAATTCTTACCTCATCCTGTAAGGCCTTGGATGATCTGACCCTTGTCTCCTTCTCTCATTTCCTCTAATTCCACTCTCTTCCTTTCTCGATGCTCTTTACCTGCACACGCTTTCCTTTAGTTCCTCAAACATACAGGCTTATTCCCATCCTACAGTCTTTGCAGGAACTCTCTTCTCTGTCTGGAAAACCTTTCACCCAGCCTTTCTCTGCCAGGCTGGATCCTTTTACCATTACAATTGGACCAAAGGTCCCCTCTCCAGACAGGACGAGTGCTGTTCTCTATCAACTCTCTCTCGACACCCTGTTTTATTTTTTCTTTTATCACTATCTAAAATTATCCTGTTTATTTACCTGTCTCACAAGCTTACCCCACTGAGAGTCTCATCTCCTCCAAAGAAGCCCTTTTTCATTATTATATCCCAGTGCCTCAAACAGTACCTGATATGATAAGTTTTGTCAAATGACAGAATACATTTATCTTCTGAAGACTCTTTTCACATCTATTATCCTCTCTAATTTCCACTATAAATTTGTGGATGAAGTGTGACCAGGAATATTCAGACAAAGACAAGTTATTCTACAGGGTGACAGAAATTTTCCTAGTGATGGAAGTTTTCTTACAGAAAGAAAACACAGAACCTGTGGCACTTGCTTTAAGTTAATATGCTTCCATTTATTAGGAATGATAATTTCTATTTGAAAAAAGAGTAAGCAGAATCCTTTCAAATAACTAAACTTTGCTTTAACTTCCAAAGAGTATCTATCATTTTTAATAAAACCGAAAAAGTAATCCACAGCCTTTTTAACAATTCAAACAATGCAAAAGTGTATAATCTAAAAGCTAATAATCACTTCTTTCTTCCTCTTACCATCCTTCTGATGTAAATAAAGTTAACAGTTTTGTGTATCTTTAGGGAGTTGTCAAATCTCCCCAAACTGACCTTTAGATTTAATATAATTCAAAACAAAATCCCAGCAAGGATTTTTTTGTAGACAAGTTTCTTCTAAAATTTATACAAAAGAAGAAAGGACCAGGAATAGATGAAGCAATTTTGAAAACAAAGAACACAGTGGAAGGATTTAAGATTTCCTGATTCATTTTATTGTAGTAATAAGACAGTGTGGCATCAGAGGAGAAGAGACACATAGATCAATGGAACAGAAGAGACAGCCAGAAAGTCCCACACATTAATGTCCAGCTGATTTTTGACACAGATGCAAAAGAGGTTCAATGAGAAAGAAGAGCCTTTTCAACAAATGTTGCCAGAGCAGTGGACATTTAGAGGCAAAAAAGGAAACTTGATCTAAACTTCACACCTTATATAAAAACTAACTCAAAATGGATCATGGACTTAAATGTAAAACATAAAATGATAAGATTTTAAGAAAAATAGGAGGAAGTACTTAAGAACTACAGCTAGGAAAAAAGTTCTTAGACTCAACATCAAAAGCATTATCCATAAAGGGAAAAGCTGATAAACTGGACCTCGTCAAAATATAAAACATCTGATCTGTGAAAAATCTTAAGTGAAGGAAGATAAGCTACAGACTGGGAGAAAATACTTGCAAAGCAGGTGAAAGGATTTATATCCAAATATATAAAGCATTCTTGAAACTCAACAATAAAGAAACAATCACAATCAAGTTAGAAGATGGATCAAGGAAATGAACATATATGTCACTAAAGATGATATGCAGATGGCAAATAAGCATATCAATATCCTTAGCCACTAGGGAAATGCAAATTAAAATCACCATGTAGATATCACTACATCCTATCGAACTGGAAAAACCAAAAAATCAGTGATAATATCAAACGTTGGTGAGGATGCAGAGACACTGGATCACCTATACTTCTGGTGGGAATGTAAAACGGCACTCAGTTCAGTTCAGTCGCTCAGTCGTGTCCAACTCTTTGCGACCCCATGAACTGCAGCACGCCAGGCCTCCCTGTCCATCACCAACTCCCAGAGTTCACTCAAACTCACAAAATGGCACTACCACTCTGCAAAACTATTTGACAGCTTATCAACCTGAACATGCCCGTATCATATAATCCAACAAGTCTGCTTTTAGGCATTTACCTCAGAGAAATGGAAAGCTATGTACATGAATGTTAATAAGAGCATTATTCATAATATCCAAAAACTAGGAATAGCATAAATATCTTTCAACAAGTGAATGACTAAACAGACTGCTCCATCCATTACCTTGGAATACTACTCAGGAGCAACACAAAGAAATATATTCAAAATAAAAAAGAACGGGTTACTGATGCACACAACTCAGATGGGTCTCAAGGGAATTATGTTGTGTGAAAAAGTCAATCTCCAACGCTGTACAGTACAATTTCATGTATATAATATTCTTGAAATGACAAAAGTGTAAAAACAGAGTGTAAGATTAGTAGTTGCCAAGAGTTAGGGTTGGAATGCAGAGCCGCAGGGTGACTATGGCTACTGAAAGTAGCACCAGAGATCCTTGCAGTGATGGAATAGCTCTGTATCTTGACTCTGGTGATTGTTGTGAATAGACATGAGATAAAAATGCACAGAACTATATATCCATATACATTTACACACAGAGATGAGTGATGTAAAACTGGTAAATCTGAATAAGATTGGTAGATTGTACTGATGTCAATTATCTAGTTGTGATATTGAAATAAGTTTATATAAGATGTTGCCACCAGGGGGAAAACTGCAGGAAAGGTATATGGAACCTCTCTGTTCTGTTTATTATGACCACACGTGAATATACAATTGTTTTAAAATAAAAGGTTAAGAAAATTAATAGTGACTTCTTTCTTCCACTTACCACCTTCCTGAAGTTAACAACTTAACCTGTTTTTGTACCATTCCACATGTTCCTATGCTTATATATACTTTCGATTTTAACTTTGCAAAATGTGATGGTATTAGATGTACTTACTCTCCTACAACTTATTTTTTTCATGTAACAATATATCACAGACATTTTTTCAGTTAATACATGTAGATCTTCAGTTTTTACAATATTCTGAATGCATTATTTTTAAATGTAACCCTACCAAGAATATAGGAAATTAGGACTTTAGAACTTACCCCACCGTCTGCTGGGAGAAAAGCAGAGGGTACTTCTCAATCGCCATGGAGCCAGCAGTGGGAGGTGCTGCTTTGTTAAGAATGAGCTTGGCCAAAATGGCCAGAGCTTCATCTCTGACTGCAGCATCATTCGTCAGGAAGCAATTCTCAATATACAAGAGAAAGCTGGGTAGGAAAAGCTAAAAATAAACAAGAAAATCATACTTATTAACAGATGTAAATTTCAGAACACTTAATGAAGAGAATATTCTAACACTTCCACAAAGAAAAAAAGATCATAAACAAAGATACCAGACCTCTCCAGAGGAGCAAAGGATGCAAGAAGACAATGGAGCAAGGCCTGAAAAACTGAGGAAGAATGAAAGAATCTAAAATGATACACCTGGGGTACTGGAGGTATAGAGTGAGGAGACAAGACACTTTCAGATGTACTAAAGCTCAAAATTTTACTACTGTTCACCTTTTCTCAGGAACCTCTGGAGAATGTGTTTCATCAAAATAAGAAAGTAAACTACAATGTAAGAAAGCAAGCTATAGCAAGAGAAAGACATGGGACCCAGGAAACAGGGCAAGTCCCAGTATGGCATCTGTGCAGTGGGCAGAGAAAGCAACCCGTTCAGAGTTAAATGGTTCTGGCAAGACTGTCTCCAGAAGAGAAAAGATCTGTTAAATGATGTGCTAATTCGCTGTGTGGAAGGCATTATACGAGGCTGCTGGAAGGCTGGTTGATGAACAATTTTAAAGAAGCAATTTCCAGTTTTTAAAGAATGAGGCAATTGGAAAAAATGAAGGGGTACACAAAAAAAGAAATGTAACTATAAAATATTCCTTGCTTATAAGGAGTACTGAGTATGATCTCAGCCAAAATTTGTGATGTTAACTCTCTATTGAGAAAAGTAGTATAAAAGAATAGAATCCACCTACTCAGGAGGAAGCCTACAGATGTGGACTAAAATTAATGTGTCAAGAAAAAGCAGTATATTCAGATGATTTAAAAATATAAAGTAAATACTAGAAAAAAAAATAGCTAAAAAAAAAAATCATTAGGTGTGCTTGTTCCTGGTGAGGAAGATGGGGGTGGGAATATTTAGCCCTGTGTGACCTTTCAAACTACATGCATAGGATACTCTGATAAAAATAAGTTATTAAAAAGAAGACCAAAAGGAACAGGGGAAAAGGAAAAGATGCCGCTGCCAAGAAAATCAGAGGGCTATAAAGGGTCCTCACTGGGCAGGAGAACAGAGCTAGGACATGTCTAAAGAAGAGGGGGTTTTTTTTTTTGGAGACAACCAAAAATATATATATTATTAAAGACTAAAGGGGAAAATGAGAGAAGAGATAGATTTCTATGAAGTACATAGTAGGATCACCAGTTTTAAGGAGTGGCAAATGTTTGATGCGGATGAGGGGAAGAGATAAGTTCAGGATTTGATGACACAGTGTTTTATAACTTCCTAAGTGAAAAGTGTGAAAGTGTTTGCCAGTCAGTTGTGTCCAACTCTTTGCGACCCCAAGGACTATAGCAAGCCAGGCTCTTCTGCCCATGGGATTCTCCAGGCTACTAGAGTGGGTAGCCATTCCCTTCTCCAGGGGATCTTCCCAACCCAGGGACTGAACACAGGCCTTCCACATTGCAGGTAGATTCTTTACCTTCTGGGCCACCACTACAGGCTATAACTTCCTAAAAGATTACTAAAACCAAATTGGTTACCTATTATAATTTAAAATGCTTAGCATGTGGAATAAAGTTTCACATGTGACTTAGAACTGGAATATAATTGTTTCAAAAAAAAAAGAATTAAAAACATCAAATCCTTTCCTATTCCTTTCAAAAAACAAAAATCACAGGATTTTTAAAATTGATTATTTCATCATGACAGAGTCAAATCCAAGACTTAATAATCTCACTCACCTGCTCAAACTGCTTCATAGCAAACATGACTTCTGAAAAATCCAAAATTAAGCGTCTTTCAAAGTTGCTTTCAAAAACCTGTGGCAAAGAATACTAATGTAAGTACAAAGAGAGTACTCTCCCATTCCTGAAAATAAAAACATCCCAAATCTTCAAGGTCCTCCAGCTTGCAAGTAGGAAGTAGTGGGATGCTCAATACAAGTTAAAGTAGTCATGGGAAGCAAAAAGAACTGGACTGTTGAATCTGCCACTGCCAGGGGTGAGCCCAGGCACTGGGCCCCCCTCCACAGAAAAGAAACTACTGAAGTAGAGGAATGGTGGGCACACTCCCACCAGCATTCTAAGTGCTCGGCCTTCTCCAAAGGGACTTACAGATTCGAAGGGCACTGTACTTCCAGTGATTAACACAGGTGCTCTGCCTAAGACCTGCTCATTCTTTCCCAGCTACACAGCAACATAAAAGGACAAGCAACACTTTATACCTTCTTTGTAACTTTCCACTGCTGCCCTACAAAGAACCTAACTGATTTTTACTTTCAGTCCCATCTCCCTCCAATTCATCTTAACTCACCAAGATACCAATCTCATTCAATTATTTCCCTGCTTATCATTTTTCCAGGACCCTCCACTACTTGCAGAGGAAAAAAATCCAACCTAATTTTTCAAAGCCAAGCAGAGCTTTACTGATATATATCACACTTCCTGTGCCCACAGCCCAGATGGCATAGATTTTTGAACACATCTCTGTTCTTCTCTCTCCTAGAGTTTTTAATCCCTCCTCTGACTGGCAGACTGATATTTAACCTTCAAGGACTATTCAAAATATAAGTCCGTTGAAAAGCATTCTGTTCCACAATCCCAGACAGAATTAACCTTTACGTTTCAGTTCAGTTCAGTTGCTGTCGTGTCCGACTCTTTGCGACCCCATGAACTGCAGCACACCAGGCCTCCCTGTCCATCACCAACTCCCGGAGTTCAGTGTGACACAAATGTTGACAGACTGATTCAACAGATTTAAACTAAATACTACCAGGACCCCACCTCCCTAAAAAAAAAATCACAGGGGGAAAAAAACCCAAAAACTGTCCATCCTACCATATCTAGTCCATAGCCTGCACTTGGTTAAGTAAATATTTGTTCAGGTGAATATTTGCTGAGCAGATTTAGCTTTTAGCACATTTGTTTTATTTCCGATACAGCATGTGATTCACATCTCCTTAACAAGATTATAAATTCCCTGAAGGCAGAGCCTTTGCCAGGCTTCACTGGTATTCCCCTGAAGGCTTACTCAATGCTAACATATTAACTACTTGATTAATATTTGCTGAAGTAAATTACTTTTTCTATGGTTTCTCTGATGAGGGTCTCTGGCAAGGAAACATTTTCGCCTAGGATCAAAGCAGAAACTACACCCAAGAGTGTCTCCCGGCAAGATGTAGCGAGATGGGCTGTTTGTAGTGTTTGAGACAAGACCTGTAAAACAAAAGGGAAAACAATGCACACTTAGCAGTCAGCTTCTAACAAACATGCTCTAAGCAAACTAAGTTGGGAACTTACTTTACAAACATCAATGGGTTTGGTTATCTTTGATCCATTTCCATGTTTTACAAGTATCAGGTATGTTTCTAACAACCTTTTAATCTGTTCAGAACTTTCACCACAATTAGTTTCTGTTACTTTTGTATGTAGATCCAGGAGTGATTCCTGCAAACAAAGAATTTAAGAGAGGAAAAACTATCAACTATCAAACTCATCTGTTAATGAAAATATTATGTGAAGCCACTCAAATTTTCACATTCTTTTGCTTTGAAATAAGAAGACACCTTTACTGGGAGTCACTAATGATAACTACAAACGTTACTCCCATCCAAGTACTAACCAGGGCTGATCCTGCTTAGCTTCTGAGATCAGATGAGACTGGGTGAGTTCAGGGTGGTGTGGCTATAGACATAGGTGAGTTCAGGGTGGTGTGGCTATAGACATAGGTGAGTTCAGGGTGGTGTGGCCGTAGACATAACCACAAACGTTTCTGAGTGCACTGTTTCAAGTTCTTAACAAGTATTTCCTCACCATCCTCACAGGTAGAGAATACTATACTCTTAGTTACCAGATGAAAAGACTGAGGACTAGACACTTAAATAAGTTTCCTAAGTCACAGGAGCAGTAAGTGACAAAGCCACTATGCAAAGAGGCCATCTGGCTCCAAAGCCTTTGCTCTTATCCACTATGCTGTACTGCATGCATCTCAAGATACCGAAAGCAAGTAAAAATATTAGTACAAGGGGTAGATGGAAGGAAAATCCTAGTTAGTGTGTAAAATTATAACAACAATTATAAAATATAATCTCCAGCAGAAGAAGGAGATTCTAAGCTAAGAACAACAGCAATCAACTCTTGGACTCCTAGTTACACACAAATACTTAAAAACCACAACTCACTTGCAAACATTCAAAGAATATTCCAAAATGTTCCTTGTAGATATAGAGTGCAGTGGATTTGACCATGTTTTTGAGTGTTTCTCCAACTAAAATCCATGGAAGTTGAGCTTCTGTTTCTGTAACTGGTCCAAGCTTTTGCAAAATTAGCTTTATTGCCTGTGGAAATCCAAGAGTCATGAAAATGAATATGTACACTCTTAGTCTCAAGTATTTCACTGTTATTTCCACTCTTGATTATTCTCCACTCTGATCAAGCTATCTTAAAATCTGATTCAGGATAATCAAGGATATGACAGTTTTGGTGGTTAACTATGTGTCCCAAAAGAATTTCAAAACTAGGATTAGGAATTTTATCATACAACTGCCCACCCCCATCACCCTCGCTCACTGATCAATTTATGTTACCTTCCAGCATGCAGGATGAAAAAGAGAGCAGTGATTTTTTACATGAGAAATACCTAATAACCCAGGGCCTATATTAAGTAAGCACTGCTTTTAAAGCCCTAATGCTCCCCAAATGTTTTCTATTTACTCTACGTAATCCTCTCTCTGAATCACCTGTGTATATCTCATTCATTTCCTTTTTAATCCTTTTCACAAAGACTCAAGGAACTCCTCTAGCTCATTTACCTTCTCTGTGCAAGAGTGAAACATATTTCTAACTCCTTTGCACATTTCAAAGAGCAACTGTCCAACGCCTTCTACTTTTTCTGGATGTTCATCAAGATCAAGAAACATTAAATTGAAAAGTGCATTTTTATCAGAAACCTAAAACACAAAATGCAAATAGAAAACTGCATTTACAACATAAACATATCCAAAAGAAGAATTATTATTTGCTATTCTAAAGATTTATATTTAAATGTAATAAGGAAAAAAATTCTGAAAAGAAGAGACACTTGCCAATGATTTCAAACTACTGCGAGAGTACCGTAACATTTGTAATGTTACACAGGAGTGATTAATTCATGGGTATAATATGAAGGTATGTACCAAGAAAAACTATGTAAGGCAACATTCTATCTTTTATGAGTATAAAAGAAATTTAATAGCAATGATTTTATTATAAAAACTCTTATAAAAACAAAAACAAATGACACTATAAAATCAGTTGCTTATAGGAAACTATTATAAAAAATCCCTGTTAATCTCACTGTTCATGTATAGACTGACATGAATTAGAGAATGTATATACACCAAATAACAAGAAAAGAAACAACCAAATTATTTCACATTAGTAAGCAAAAACAACCTTATGATGAGATAACCTCAAAACACTAACAGGTTTCCATTTATATATATATATATATGTCAGTCCATAATAACCATATTGTAAACGATATTGCCTTCTGTTCATCAGATTCTTGAGGATTAATGAGCAATAAACATACAATTATCAAACTAACCTTTCTCATCAAAAAAGTAAAGCTTTCAGCAGCAAAATTTCTTATATGTAGCTTTTTATGAGCCAGAAGTGTACTATACATGCTATAAATGAGAAAATAAGATATTTAATTAATCATTTTAATAAAGATGTATTAATAGTACATGTCAATTATGTTCTTAATACTATGCAAGGAATGCAAGGAAGGTATAATAAAATAAGCAGTTTAAAATCTCATTCGATTACATGACACTCACATGTCAAATGGAGACTGAAGTTAACAGACATTAAAAGTTCTAGGATTGGTTGTTGTCAGTATCAATAAAAACTGCCTGGACTTCCCTGGTGGTGTAGTGGATAAAGAATCTGCCTGCCAAAGTAGGGGACATGGGTTCCATTTCCGATCCAGGAAGATTCCATGTGCTATGGAGCAACTTAGCCCCTGTGCTGCAACTACTGAAGCCCATGCACCTAGAGCCTGTGCTCCCACGCACTGAAGCTAGAGAGCAGCGCCTGTTTGCCACAACTGGAGAAAGCCTGTGTGCAGTAACAAAGGTCCAGTGTGGCCAAAAACTAAAAAAGTAAAAACTTCCCTTGACCAAAAGACAAAAACTTAACACAACTTAAATGCTAAAAACTATCACTGTAGAAGAGGATCACTCTTCTGAGGGGCTTCGAGCACCCAGTTGTTTCCACAGAGGAAATCTTGTGTTCGACAAGTGCCTATTGCTTTTGCTCTCAAAGCTGATACAGATGGGGAACAGGACTTACCGTAGAAGGGCATGAGAAATCTTTTTGAGATGATGGAAACATTCTTAAACCGGATTGTGGTGATCGTTGCATAACTTTATAAATTTACTAAATAGCACTGAATTATATACAAAATAAAATTTTAAAGCAAAAAAAAAAAAAAAAGAAGAAAAACCTATATGAGAGAAAAGGGTTACCTGTATATATTGGACATGTCTTTCACCATCAGTCTCCAAAGGTACTTGTACAGATATGACAGAGAGGTGAAAGCCCATTCTAACAACTCCGTGTCCTGAGTCTCCAGGATTGAGGTGATGGTCAGAAAAAAATCCTGAAAATGGGGATAGAAGTCTGTCTGCAGATCTCGTGCCAACTGTACAATCAAACTGGATGAAAAAAATAAAGGAGGTAACTGATTCTGACACATGAAGATCAAAAACTGAACACTACAAATCTAGTTCACAAATGATAACCAATCGCCTATGATGAAAGGATTAATTGAACCTTCTAAACCAAGTCTCAAGAGAAGTATAAAATTTTTCATGTTTTAAGAGTTGAGCAAAGAAATCAGGCTACAGCAAGAAGATACATTCTATCACAAGTTATGGTCAATCATTCCAAAACTGTAAAAAATCAGGTTCTTATAAAAGTAGAGAAAGCAAAAATCCCTAAGATTCTGCTTTACGGTAATGTATCAATATTTTAATCTAACAACAATAAAAAAAGGTAAATTCTTGCTTCTACATTACAAACACCAGATCTAAAGCACATGTAGCTTTAAAGCAACCTTTCTTAAAATTCAGATAAATGTTGTCACTTTTCTCTCAACATGCTACTTACTCCAAAAGGGGTTGATAGGCATAACTGTTCTTGATTTGCAGGTGAGTCTTCAAACTCTGAACTATCTCATTTTGATGATACACCAGCTGATTGAATGACTGGCATTTGTCAATAACTTCTTTGTAAAACTTCCCTGGGTAGGGGGAAAAAAAAAAGTTCTACTTTTCTATCACACCACCACTCTTTAGCTGTTTTGACCATATTCAGTGCAAATGTCAGGTGAATAAAATAGAAACAAAACAGAAAATACCAAAGTGTTCCGTCAGGTTCAATTCTCTCCACTTCAGCAGACCCTCAAAAAAGTAGGTTTCAACTTCCTGCCAAGATTAAAGCAGTCCATCAATCAGACAACTCAAAGAAAAACTATAATCAAGGTAAATAAGAATAAAGATATATTAATATTTTAAGACAAGCATGATAGACAAGAGTTGAAAAACTCTTCTTAGTTTTTTTTTTAGCAAAGGGCATTAACTAACACACCTTAAAAAGCAATTGGGTATACAATATGGGCAGCAGATTTAAACATATGCAATAGTCACATTTAAAAAAAAACTTTTTATTTTTCTCACAATTTTAGGCCAAGAAAAATGTTGACTCTTACAGTTCTTTCATTCTGCTTTTGGAAATATGAATTGCTACACTCTTACAGAGAAGTAATCTGGCATTTCTATTAAAATTAAAAACAGGTATGTCCTTTGACCCAGCGCTTCCATTTTTGGAGATATTCTTATAAAATTTGTGAATATATAAGGATAAAGATGCTCATTCAGCTTTATTGTGTGTGTGGGGGGGGGAATATAAAAAAGCCTAAATATCCAACAATAGGAAAATGGTTGGCATATACCTTATGGTCTACACATAAGATGATATACCATGTGTCTATCAAAAAAAATTATATCTATTACTGAATTAGAAGGATGTTGACAGTATTCTTTCAAAGTGAGAAAAGCAGGTTTTATAGTGAGGAATTTGGTAGGAACCAATTTTTCTTAAGAGAAAAAAAAAAAAAACCTCTTTAAGTGTTTGCACATATTTATATGAAACTAAAGTTCTTACTTAGATGACTACCAAATCATCAAAAATGGTTGCCCTGACTCCAGTCATGCTCCTTCCTCCACATTAAAGCCAAAGAGATCTAAAACTTACACTTGGATCATGTCACACACTCCCCTGTCTTATAATCCTAGAATGATTTCCCACAGCTTCAGGATAAATTCAAACTTAGCTGGATATGAAGTTTTTCATGGTCCTTGATTATCTCTTCAGCATTATCTTTCACCAGCTACCCCTTTCACCCATTCACAGTTACCATCAACACAAACATCCCACATCCAATTATAAGCGCGCCAAAATGCTTTGCAGGTTCTTGAATGTGACATGCTCTCTTTAGCCTCTATTCCTTTACAAACGTTTCTTCGTCAGCCTGAATCAGCCTTTCCCGCTTTCTTTGCCATGCTAAAACCCACAGAAACAAGACTCAATTCACATAACACTTTGCCTACTTAACCTTTTTTGACACCTCACTTTACACCCCCAACGAATCTTGGTTAGGCTCCCTTCACTGTGAGCTCCCAAAGCATTATGTGCCTACCTAGATAACATCACTTAGCTGAACTCACATATTGGTAACACTGAATTCACATATTAGAGACACGGCATTCAAAGTGACAGTGAGCAGAGCCTGCCTCGAGTCAAGTGAAAAACTGTAAAAACTGAGGTTGAATCCCAAATTGATGGCATGTTATAAAAATATTGGTAGAGAAATGATGCAGTGATTTTTGAATACAGTTATGGCTGAATTACAGCATGGTCAGAAACAGAAAAAAGTTATATGGTCAAGGCCCCCTTTTTTTAAATAAAGGAGGAAACTAAGCCCCAGTAAAGTAACTTGCTCAAAATCTCTTTATTTATTTATTTTTTAAATTTTATTTTATTTTTAAACTTTACAATATTGTTATTAGTTTTGCCAAATATCGAAATGAATCCGCCACAGGTATACATGTGTTCCCCATCTTGAACCCTCCTCCCCATACCATCCCTCTGGGTCGTCCTAGTGCACCAGCCCCAAGCATCCAGTATCGTGCATGGAACCTGGACTGGCAACTCATAAAATCTCTTTAAAACTGTAGTTTCAGGAATACAGATCTGCAGCAGGGCTCAGAATGCATAAGGGAAGGGAGAGACTGGAGTCAGAGGCCACCTGAGAATCCAGTCAATTTTCTAACATCATCCAATAGAACTTTTGCAATGATGGAAAATGTTCCATATCTGCATTTGGTCAACATGGTAGCAACTAGCCACAAACAGCTACTGAGCACTAGAATTTTTTATTTAATTCTATCTAATCTGTCAAGTGTGGCTACTGTTTGAGACAGCAAAGGTCTAATGCATTTCACGTTCATAAAAGAATGGCTTGAGAAATAATTCACGTCTCAGACTGAAAAACCAACTATGAGTACTTGAAGATCAGCTAATTTAACATTCTCTTACCTCGTCGTAGCTTGCAGTTCTATCAATCCGGTGAATAATGTCGATATTCACATTCCCCAGTCGCTCAGCAAATGTAAGAAACTGAAGAGGAGGAGTATATTTAAAATACATTATCATTTTATACGTTTCATATCTTGAATATCTGTTTTAGTGCTATATAATCATATGTTGACAATTTCCTTGTGAAAGTATAAAGTTTAAAGCTTCCATATGCCGCCTCATGTTCTATCATTAGAAATGATGATATGCTTCACTTTCAATTTCAGACTTGTATTTTCAATCAATCATAAAATGTATAACTGAGTTTTACAACTAGAAGTAGACATCACTGATGAATCACAAAAGACAACTTTAAACAAACTGAACGGGCGTTAAACAAATGTACTGCAGTACTATAGGAAGAAAATGAAATATTTCTATGAGTGTATTTGCAAAATGTTTAAAATCAAATTCCCAGGCTAGACTGTGTTAAAAGACAGCAATATAGCCTCGCTAGATCTACTGCTAGGTTTCATTCATACCCTGCTGCAAGCACAGAATCTGGCGAAGTCGTTTCACCAACTGTATTTTTAAATATACATAGACCTACGGTTGTGGAGTAACAAAGAAACCCTCAAGAAACAAACAGAAAGCGGTGTTATCAGCCAGAAGCTTTAAGTCCCTTACCTCCTCCACCGACCCGCCTCCCCAATTCGGTCTTCAAGGATAAAAGAGCAAAAATAAATTCCTAACCGGTTAGTCTGTGATACTGAATTTAATTCCGATCTGAAAGGACCTCTGAAGCAGGCCAGACCCCACAAACCATAGCGGAAATCTGGAGTTCGGGTTTCCTTCCCCATCCCATTATTTACTACGCCAGGAGAGAGGAAGGCTCGTTTGCCAGAGCCTCCGGACAAGAGACTCCCGCTCGGTCCGGAGCACGGTACTCCTAGAATCCCGCTCAGAATCAGGCCCACCGGCAAGTTCCCTCGCTCACCCGATACGTGTTCTCGGTCTTGTGGGAAACCGGCTTTGGCTTCATGGCTGCAGAGGGGCAGCGGCCCGCGAAGATCTCGGGAAGGGTCGAAGGGATGCTACAGGCTGTAGAGAAGGAAAACTGGTTCACACACTTGCACTCCCACGTACTTAGACTATCTCACGTGCGGCTTGAGTTACTGGGGGCCGCCATATTGGAGACGGGGAGGAGGCTGGGCGGATCACATGAACGGAAGTAGCGGACGGAGCAGGCGCGCCAGTCCCCAGAGCCTCTGGGAACGGCGGAGTGTCTGCGGAGGTGTGTATGGAAGTTTATCAGCTGTCTTGAGCGAAGGCTTATAAGAAAAAGGTGCGTTTTTATCATAAAAGAAAATACGTCGTCATTAACAGCTGACCATCACTAACCCTCACTATGTACCCTACACCAAGCAAAGTTCTTTACATTCATGGTTTGACAGTAAAGCGCATTGTGAACGTTCAGTTCAGTCGCTCAGTCGCGTCCGACTCCTCGCGACCTCATGATGATTCGAAACGTACATATTTTTAAGTCTCTTTAGCCTACGAAGAAAGCAAGGATTAGCAACCGGTAAGTGGCAGTCTGGCAGAGGTCACTCGGCTTCAAAGTCTGATATTCTTAACACGCCTGCCAACGCAGGAGATGTAAGAGACGCGGCTTCAATCCCTGGGTTGGGAAGATCTGGAGAAGGGCATGGCAACCTACCCCAGTATTCTCGCCTTAAGAATGCGATGGACAGAGAATGCTGATTCAGGCTGACGAAGAAACCTTTGTAAAGGAATAGAGGCTAAAAAGAGCATGTCACATTCAAGAACCTGCTATTGCCCTCTATGCCAACATCTTCAATATCTCCATGCCATCCTCTGTTCCCTTTTACCACAATGGTTCTGCCTGCCCCATCCCTTCCAGCCAGTTCACTTAGACAAATTCTTTCATTTCTTCCTTCATAAGCTCGATTGGGAAGTCTTGGCAATTTTGCTCTTTAATCTTTGTTTCCTCAGTGCCCTCTAATTTAAACCCCAGGGATTACAAGAATGCAAGGAGTTTGCCTAGCTACGTGAACCTCAGTTTACTCATCCACAATTTAGGGGTAATACTAGTGCCCCTCATGGAGTTGTTCTGAAGAGTCAGTAACCTAATACTTTGGTTATCGAATTGTGGTCCCCAACCAGCAACATCAACACTGTATGGGAACTTGTTAGGTGTGAATTCTGAGGCTTCACCCCAAACCTGTCGAATCAGAAACTGGGGATGAGATATTTTTATTACATATTTGCTATTGTCATTATTTTATTCTCCTATCCATATCACCAGGGTAGGTTGTATTATCCTCACTTTAAAGATAAGGGATCTGAAGCTCAGAGGACTTCTAAGCAGTGGAAGCATTTGTATTTGGGTCTTCCAGGGTTTTTGTTTTTTTTTTTTACTGCCCCACTTTTTTTTTTTTTTAACTTTTTACTTTATATTGGAATATAGTTGATTAACAATGCTGTGTTAGTTTCTGTACAGCAGAGTGATTGAGCTGTACCTGTACATGTAGCTATTCTTTTTCGAATTCTTTTGCCATTTCCCTTGTTGTGTAGTATTGAGCAGGGTTCCCTGTGCTATACAGTAGGTTCTTGTTTTCTATTTTAAATATAGCAGTGTTGCCCCACATCTTAAGACTGTGAACTAGGAGGGACAGACTTAGAGAAATAAATGCATGGATGTTGTGGTGGACATTTGTAGAGTTCTTGACAGTGTGTGTTCTCTCTTCTTGAAACAGCATCCTGATTTTCCTTTCAGGACTCACTCTTCCCTCATTCTCAGTATCTGAAGTTCAGATTAGACACCTAGGAGGGCATGTGTCCTAAGAAGCATTTCTTTGACCAACTAACTGGTTCAGAGGTGAGTATGTGTCCTAAACTGGACCAAGGGCCCTATCTGGAAGTTTT
The DNA here is from genome assembly GCF_019923935.1 of Bubalus bubalis. Taxonomy (NCBI): domain Eukaryota; kingdom Metazoa; phylum Chordata; class Mammalia; order Artiodactyla; family Bovidae; genus Bubalus; species Bubalus bubalis. The sequence continues at coordinate 54,936,907 of NC_059160.1, forward strand.
GTTAGAGCTGTTGGGAAAGAGGTGCTTCTTTTTCCTGGATTTTGCAAGATGATAGTAGCCTTAAGCTGTTGGTGGCCATTGTGTGACTTCATTGAGAAGTCCGCCTGAGAATGAGCTCTGTGCAAAGTAAATGAGAGAGAGAGAGACAGGGAGAAGGGGTGAGGGAGGGAAGGAGATGAAGATGAGCTTACGTGAGCCAATGGATCCCTCCATCCAGTTCTTGGTCTTTTCAGTTGCCCTAGTTAACAGATTCCCCCTTTGTGTGCTTAGGTCAATTTTAATTGGGTTCTGTCACTTTCACCCAAAATGATACTTAACACATCTGATTTAAACTTTTTGTGTTGCTGATAAATAAGACTGGAAACTTAAGCCTTCCTTTCAATGCAAATGTTTATATGGTGAGTCAGAGTCAAAAAAAAAAAAAAAATCAAAGACAAAATCTTGATAATAGGAGTCAGTGATAGACTGGAAAGAATATCAGACCAGGAGTCATAAAACCTGGTTTCTAATCCTGGGAGGTTCACTCAGCTGTGTGACTTTGTAAAATTAATGCTGCTCTGAAAGAAATAATGTATACATATGTGCTTTAAATATTCCATTGAAGTCAAATAATTATTAGAGTTTCTCCTTAAACTTCTTACATGTATAGAATGGTACATTTTCAGTTAATTTAGTGGTGGAGGTAGAGAAGGAGATGCTTCTTGGTTTCTTATGTATTGCTCTTTGATCTGGGTGATAGAATACTTTAAAGATACATTTAAAAATACATCTTAAGAGAATGGAAAGGCAAGTCACAGACTGGGAAAAATATTTTAAAAACATATATCTGATAAAATATGTGTATCCAAAATGCACAGAGAACTCTTACAATTCAGAAATAAAAAGAACTGAGTTAAAAATGGGTAAAAGATGTTAACAGACACCTCACCAAAGAAGATATACAGATAGAAAATAGGTGAATGAAAGATGTTCAACATCGTATGTTATTAGACAGTTGCCTATGTGTTAGATTGACTAAATTGTAAAACGGGTCTCTAGCCCCCATACCACAGACTGTACCAGTCTGTAGCCTGTTAGGAATGGGGCCACACAACAGGAAGTGAGTGGTTGTCTTCCATGAAACCAGTCCCTGGTGTCAAAAAGGTTGGGGACTAGACTACTGCTCTAAAATATTGGCAACACTAAATCCTGGAGAGGAGCAAAACAAACTCTCATTCATTGCTGGTGGGAATGCACAATGGTACAGCCACTTTGGGAGACAGTTACCTACTTTTTGTAAAGCTAAACATAGGCTTATCATATGATCCCCCTGTCACTCTCCTAGGTATTTAACTAAATGAATTGGAAATTTATGTCCACACAGAAACCTGCATATGGATGTTTATAACAGCTTTACTCATAATTGCCAAAATTTGGATGCATTCAAGATGTCCTTCAATAGGTGAATGGATGAACAAACTATGGTACATCCTTAAATATAGTATTGTTCATTGATGAAATGAATCTGAAAAAGAATGGATATATGTATATATATGACTGAAGCACTTTGCTATACACCTGAAAATAACACAACATTGTGAATCAACTATACCCCAATATAAAATAAAAATTCAATTAAAAAAATGAGCTATCTGGTTTCAAAAAAAAATGAAAGAAGCTTAAATACATATTGCTAAGTTTAAAAAGCCCATTTGAAAAAGCTGCATACTGTGTGACTCCAACTTCATGACATTCTAGAAAAGGGAAAATTATAGAAACAATAAAAAGATTGGCGGTTGCCAGGGGCTGGGAGGAGGGGGCAAATAGGTGAATCACAGCGGGGTTTAGGGCAGTGAATCTATTCTGTATCATACCATAATGGTGGATACATGACTTTATGCATTTGAGAGTACTCACAGAATAGTAGAACACAAAGAGTGAACCCTCAGTTAAATACAGACTTTAGTTAGTAACAGTGTATCATTATGGGCTCATCCATTGTAACAAGCATGCCACAGTAATGCAATGCAGTTAATACTCAGAGACAGACTTCCCTGATGGTCCAGTAGCTAAGACTCTTCACTGCCAGTGCAGGAGGCCCAGGTTTGATCCCTGGTCAGGGAACTAGATCCCACATACTGCAACTAAGAGTTTGCATGCTGCAGCTATTAATAAAAAATACCACGTGCCACAACTAAAAAAGAAAAAGAACCTGCATGCTGCAACAAAAACCAAAGATTTTGCATGCCTGCAAAGAAGACCCAGTGTAGCCAATTAAATAAATAAAAATTAAAAAAAAAATGGGGGAAATTGTATGGGAAGGGAAAGTTGGCATACAGGAGTTCTCTACGCTTTCTGTTCAAGTTTTCTGTAAACTTAAAGCTGCTCCGAAAATAAAGACCATTAACTTAAAAAAAGTTGCATCTCCTCCTAACTCCTTCTTGGACGCAGAGTTCTTTGGAGAACATCATGACTACTTGAGATGGGATCTGGAAAGACAACATCCTGCTCTTGAATCCTGGGAGCTCCAAGAGGAAGTCGGATCAGAATCTCATTAACACTGGAAACGAAGAAAATTTGGATCTGTGTGATTCAGAGTGAAAGAGAAGCAAGTGACTCAGAATGCCAGATAGGGAAAAAAGTCTATTTACATACTCAATGAATTTCTATTGAGTGCCAGCTATATGTCAGAAACTGATCTAAAGGCTTAAGAGACAAGAGTAAACATATGAATTCCCTGTCTTCGTGGGGCTCATGTTCCAGTGTGGGAAAATAAAAAATCTATAGTAGATCATCAGATGGCAATAAATGCTATGGAGATGAGTATACTAAGTGGAGAGTGTGGCAGAAACTTTTAACTATTCCACAGAATTCATTCCCCTTTTCATTTTTTAGAAAAAGAACCCCTCTCTCAGCTTTTAACTGATAACATGGCTACGGCATTAGAGTCTGCATTCCCCCTGCCTTCATTTTGCACCTGGATATATAGTTCTGTGACAAGTTCAGTTCAGTGGGGTATGAGTGGAAGGGTTTTGTGTAACTTTCAGGTCATTAACTGAAGGATAAAGCCACTTTCCTTGTATCCTCTCTTTCTCCTTCCAGCTGGCTAGGAGATGGCACTGACTGGAGCATCCTTGGAAGCCAAGTATGGAAGATGACAGAGCCCCCAAATTTAGAGTGCTCAATTACTGAGTATTACACAAGAAGGAAGTAAACTAACATAAGCCATTTTGGGTTTGGATCTAATTTCTGGGTCAGGAAGATCTGCTGGAGAAGGGACAGGACAGGCTACTTACTCCAGTACTCTTGCTCTTCCCTGGTGGCTCAGCTGGTAAAGAATCCACCTGCAGTGTGGGAGACCTGGGTTCATTCCCTGGTTGGGAAAATCCCCTGGAGAAGTAAATGGCTACCCACTACAGTATTCTGGCCTGGAGAATTCCATAGACTGCCTAGTCCATGGAGTCGCAAAGAGTCGGAGATGACTGAGCAACTTTCACTTTCATTGCAGCTTAGCTGGTACTTAATTTGGAGAGCACCAGAGCAAAGTGGGGGAGGATTTGCAATGTTGTATAAGGTAATCAGGGAAACAGAAGCATGAAGGAAGAGAGGGAGGGAACCATGAACATGAAGATAATTCCAGGCAGAAGAACAACAAGTGCAAAGGCCCTGAGGCAGTATTGAGCTTCAGTCTGGTCCAGGAATAGCCAGAGGTCTAGCATGTCAGGAACACAGCAAGTAGGAGAGGAAGTCAGAGGGTTGAAGAGCAGATCACATATAGCGGGTTATAGATCATACTAGGAGATTGCTGAAATGGCCTCTTAGAAAGGGTGGCCAAGGTCCCAGGGCACGGACAATGAAAGAAGGTCCATGGAAGAGGAAATCACCAGATGCCTTATAGGAGCAGTGAAAGAAGACTGCTATGTATTTCTCAATCATCTGTAAGTTGATTTATGCTTATATTCATGGGGAATTATAGAGACAAAGACATTATGATTTCACTATATACTCTTGGATGTATTCTATTAAACAGATACTGTATTTGTAATCAAATGCTGTCTGGGCAGGTGCGTTTTCCAGAGATTCAGTGGGGATTTAATCTAAAGGATGAGTAATCTTCCACCAAGAATGACCACAACCCAATGCCCAGGAATATCTTTGTCACAAGAGCTATGCAGTCACAATGTTACAAGCATTCCCCATTTTACAGGCTAGGGTAACCCAGAGAAATCAAATGACTCACTTGAGATGACACAGGAAATTAATGGCAGAATTGGGAACTAGAATTCAGGTGTCCTGATCCCCAATTTAATACGCTTCCCATTACAATGAACTTTACTTCATGTTAACTACAAAAGATGATGGTGGATATTTCAAATCACAAAACAATCCTAATGACATTTGCCACTGGATTTGGCAGTATTCTTGCTTGGAAAATCCCATGGCTGGAGGAGCTTGGTGGGCTTGGTGGGCTACAGTCCATAGGGCTGCAAAGAGTCAGACACGACTGAACGACTTAACAATGCTTTGGTTGAGGGATCCATTCTTTTGTCAGCAGCAGATTTTCTTCCTCTAATGATTCTTTGTCTAAAGCACTGTGGAATGAAAAACTGCCTTGATTGCACACAGTCAGATAATCTTGATGGAGATAGTGTTAATAAGGCCTTTTATCTATAAAGGACTTGAAGATTTGTAAGGAATTTAACGTCTGTCAACTCCTCTGATCCTTACAGCATCCCTGCAAGGTAAACAGGGTAGATATAAGTTCTGTCACATTACAGATGAAATTAGGTAATCCCAGAGATGAGAAGTGACTCAGCTGAGGTCACTCATCTCTGACTGATGATGCCAGATTTTCTCGCTCCAGGTTCAAAAGACTTCTTGCAACATGTATCCACCCAGATGATGAATAGCTGATACTTTATAGCTCTTGCTATGAATCAGGTACTCTTCTGTGTTTTGCATATTATGACTCGTTTACTTGTCTTACAAGGTAAATTCTATTGTTATTCCCATTAGTGTTGGGAAAACTGAGACTGAGTTACTTACCCAAAGTCAGTTTCATAAAGCAGTCAGAGCTGGAACCCAAATATATGTAGACTGTATCCAGAACCTGTGCTTCTGGCCACTGCACTGTGCTACCTCTCCAGTTACGACTCTGAAGCCATTTTATGATTCAGGTAGCTCATGGGCACACATCAGGAGTCTGTGAGATGAAATTAAGATACCTCATAGTTCCAGTGACTGTCCTAAGCCCGTCTTTAATGTGAACAGCCTCTTGATCATTATCTACTTATATGATAGATGTAATCAAGATTTGACTTGTAGACCCATCTTCTGGGTGGGATGGAAGAAAACTTGTGCATAACAATAGCTATTTTGGCATCAGTGTTGAAAAGTTTATACAGATAGTGAACCACGTATGTTCTGCAAAAGAATCAGTGCTGAGAAGTCATTGCTTCACTCTCTTTTTCTTTAATTCATTAGTAATATCAAGGAGTAGAGAAGAATATAGACAAGTATAGAAGCCTATTCAATAGAATACAGTGCAAGTAGCATGTGACAGTTCTGAACCTAGATCTTGCACTCTTCCAGGCTCTGTTAGGCCTTTACCAGGGCAATCAAAAAGCCCAAGCTAGCCTTTTGGGTGATGAGAGACTACATGAAGAAAGCCTTGTAGCCAAGTCATCTAAAGCCAAGGCCATGCATGCATACATGCTAAGTCGCTTCAGTCGTGTCTGACTCTTTGCAACTCTGTGGACTGTAATCTGTCAGGCTCCTTTGTCCATTGGCTTCTCCAGGCAAGAATACTACAGTGGGTTGCCATGTCTTACTCTAGGGATCTTCCTGATCCAGGGATTACACCTGCATCTTTTATTTCTCCTGTATTGGCAGGTGGGTTCCTTACCATTAGTGCCACCTGGGAAGCCAAGGTCATGCATAGTATTCATCTGTTCTTTTGATAGCACTACTTTAATTTTCTTTTAGGGAACCCTCTCTTTATTTATTCTTAGTCCATGTGTTTTTATCACCAACCCATCTCCTATCTCTGGGTTGGATGAAAGTGATCCAGACCCAGGCACAGTGTATTGCCCTAAAAAAACAAAGTGGTTGATCAGGGATAGGTGTGTGATCCTAGTCAGTCCAGTGAAAGTTGTCCCTCATATGTTTACCTGAACTATTAGAGTACAGGTGTCCTTGGTGGCTCAAGTAAAGAGTTTGTCTGCACTGCAGGAGACCTGGGTTTGATCCCTGGATCAGGAAGATCCTCTGGAGAAGGAAATGGCAACCCTCTCCAGTATTCTTGTCTGGAAAATCCCATGGACTGAGGAGCCTGGTGAGCTATACCCCTTGGAGTCACAAAGAGTCACACATGGCTAACACACACACCAACGTTAGAAAACAGAAACTCTCTTTCTACTTAACTAATAGAATATAACCTAGAGGCTGCTGGTGGCCATCCTGACCCATGAGGGAATATTTGCATGAAAATGAAACTAAGATAAAAGTAGAGCCAAGAGATGGGGAGAATCAAGTTCCCAATGACAAATTAGGGCATCTAGATCTAGCTGTGTCTACTCTTGGACTTTTAAATAACGTGTGTGCATGCTCAGTCATGTCTTACTCTTTGCGACCTGACCCCATTGACTGCAGCTCGTCAGGCTTCTCTGTCCATGGGATTTTCCAGGCAAGAATACTGGGGTGGGTTACCATTTCCTTCTCCAGGGGATCTTCCTGACACAGGGATTGAACCCATGTCTCCTGTGTCTCCTGCATTGGGAGGTGGATTCTTTACCACTGAACCACTTGGGAAGCCCATATGAACCAATAAATTCCCTTATGTGTTTAAGCAAATCTTAGATTTCTGTCACTTGCAACCTAGATTAATTTTCCTGATTAATTGTTCTGGTTAATACTGGCATAATTCATACGTTAGACTTTCTTGCTTTGCCTGAAAGCAAACTGTATCAGTTAACTATTGACACAAGAAAGCTGCATAAAAAAACAGCCACAGTGGCATGCAACAAGCCTATGGCTGGATGGTTCTCATGTTCTGGGTTGGTCGTGGCTGATCTTGGCTGGGCTTGTTGGTGCTGGTGGTCTGCTGACCAACTAGGGGATGGCTAATCTAGCATGGCCTTGGCTTGGATGACTTGGCTACATACCTCTGCGTCATGTGGTCTCTCTTCATCAAGCAAGCCAGCTAGCTTGGGCTTGACTCATGGTCAAGAAGAGGCCTGAGAGAGCCTGAAAGAATGCAAGACCTAGGCTCAGAACTTCACACACCACTGTCACCTTACTCTGTTTGGCAAAGCAAGTCGCAAGAATAGCTCATATTCAGTGGGTGGGGAAATAGTCCATCTCTTGATGGGAACAGCTACAAATTCCCATTGCAAAGGGCAAAGCTACAGGGAGGAGCCAAGGATTAGAGCCATTTTTGCAGTCAGTCACCACACTCATCCTTGTTACATTTGATACAATGGTAGTAAAGAGATAGGGAGAAGGCAATGGCAACCCACTCCAGTCCTCTTGCCTGGAAAATCCCATGGGCAGAGGAGCCTGGTAGGGTGCAGTCCATGGGGTTGCTAAGAGTTGGACACGACTGAGCGACTTCACTTTCACTTTTTACTTTCCTGCATTGGAGAAGGAAATGGCAACCCACTCCAGTGTTCTTGCCTGGAGAATTCCAGGGACAGGGGAGCCTGGTGGGCTGCTGTCTATGGGGTCGCACAGAGTTGGACACGACTGAAGCGACTTAGCAGCAGCAGCAGCAGTAAAGGGATAAGTAAATGGGGACTGGCACTTACCAGTTGCTCACCAAAGGTAGCATGTTCTTTCAGTGCAGGAGATGATGCTCCCCTGGGAAGACCATAGCCTTGACTACACGGACCTTTGTGGGCAGAGTGATGCCTGCTTTTCAACACACTGTCTAGGTTTGTCGTAGCTTTCCTGCCAAGATGGTAGCAGATCTCTGGCTCTGAGGCAATGAAGTTGAAAGTTAGGATCCCCCTGAATTTTGCTTCTCAGGTCTTTCTGCCAGTTTCGTGAGCGCCCAATTGCCTGTGTTAAATACCCTTCTGCTTGAAATATCTAGAGTGGTATCTGTTTTCCCTATAGGTATCTACATGATACAGATTTCAAATTCTGGACTCTAAACTGTCGTCTCTCACATTTGTTAACCTTATTATTATCCACTTTTTTCATGTTCCCAGCCTGCTGCCTCACAGCCTACCCTCTTGCCCACACACCTAGCATACCCTTAGGAAGGGAGCTCTGCTTCTTATTGCTGAGAAAAAAGAATGTGTTACATATGACCTCCCTCAGCTATTCTGTCTCTCCACTTGGAACTGTAGCTACCCTTTTTGTTTCCTTCTGCTCCATCTGTACTTCTGGGGTAGAAAAAGGATAAGACTTTTATGTGGTGCATGGCACCTTTTATTTACCATTTTAACCTAATTTTCTGCCATTTTTCATATGTGCCTGTACTAATTATGGTAGACTGACAGCACTGAAAAATAAAAAAAGATGGAATTGTTGCTGTAACAAAAGACCCCAAAATCTGTAGTAGCTCAAACACAGTGAAAGTTTATTTCCTGCTCAAATAACAGTGCTGGGCACATGTATAATCAATGGGATAAGCCCTCCTCTATTTAGGGACCCAAATTGATGGAAACCCAACCGTTTTGAAGATGTGCTTTTCAATGTGACCTTTCCAGACATCCAGGAGGGGAAAAGCATATGAGGGATATATATACAGAGTTTTTTGTGGGTCAGGTCTAGAAATGTCTTTTTTATTCCCATTCCATTAGCTAGAATTCAGTCACATGGCTATACCTAACTGCAAAGGAGGTTGGGAAATGTAGTCCAGCTATATGAAAGCTGAGTGCCGAATAGTTGATGCTTTTGAACTGTGGTGTTGGAGAAGACTCTTGAAAGTCCCTTGGACTGCAAGGAGATCAAACCAGTCAATACTAAAGGAAATCAATCCTGAATATTCATTGAAAGGGCTGATGTTGAAGCTCCAGTACTTTGGCCATCTGATATGAAGAACTGACTCACTGGAAAAGACCCTGATGCTGGGAAAGATTGAGGGCAGGAGGAGAAGGGTACAACAGAGAATGAGATGGTTGGATGGCATCACCGATTCGATGGACATGAGTTTGAGCAGGCTCCGGGAGTTAGTGATGGACAGGGAAGCCTGGCATGCTTCAGTCCATAGGGTCACAAAGAATCAGACATGACTGAATGAATGAACTATGTGTCCAAGAGGAAGGAAAAAAATGGATTTTGGTGAATATCAGTCTGTGCCATTATGCCTTAAACCTTGGAAAACTTAATTTTTCAACTGTTCAACTTTGTCTCTTCTAAATTAAGGATAATAAAAGCATCTCTGTAGGGCTGTTGTAAGGATTAAATGTATTATACTATAATTCTTAGAATAGGGCCTGGCACATAGGCAGGTCCATCCATAACCATCAGTGTTACCTGTTGTCATTTTTATCATTATCATCATCATCATCCTTAGAGACTCAGCTTAAATATTACTTTCTAAGTAAAGTCTTGGTTCTCCCCTTTTTCTCCTGCCCATCTCTTGCCCAGAGTTACATTGTATTATAACTGTTTTATGATTGGTGCCTCCCGTAACATGCTTCTTGAGGGCAAGAATTGTGTTTGCTGCTGCTGCTAAGTCGCTTCAGTCCTGTCTGACTCTGTGCGACCCCATGGACTGCAGCCTACCAGGCTTCTCCGTCCATGGGATTCTCCAGGCGAGAACACTGGAGTGGGTTGCCATTTCCTTCTCCAATGCATGAAAGTGGAAAGTGTGTTTAGTTCTTTTTATATCTCAAGTATCTAGCATAGTCCCTGGGGTATGATAGATATTCACTAATATTTATTGAAGGAGGAAAAGGGGAAGGGGAGGAAGGGAAAAAAGGGAGAAGGAGGGAGAAAGGGAAGGAGGGAGGGAGTAACAAAGGAAGAAAGGAAGGAAAACAATGCAAGGGTCAACATCTTGCCAAAGGTAGATTCATGAAAGGGCAGCCTGATACACTGCATAGCGGCTTTAGTTGCTACCATATCCCAGATCCCAGAGGCTCTGAGCTACTGCCAGCTCAGGGTCCAAGCTTCAAACCCTGTGCTGGCTGCCCTGTGCACCACCTCTCATCCTCTCAGCCCAGCTTTACTCCAGCCGCTGCTACAACACTCAGGCCGCCAGAGGTATAAGCCTACCATCCCTTGCCTCAGATGTTTGCATCTCATTCTGCCCTGGGCTTGCTGTCCATTTCTTTCTTGGACACCTGCAGAAATGTGTTTTGACTTTCACATATGCAAACAATGCAAGTGTGAGGGAGGTGGCATGTTGTGGGGCAACTTAACCATTGAAGGACAGGAGGTAGTGGATAAATGTTCCTTTTTTCCAGCTCTTGGGCAGTTGATTCTGGTAGGGTGACCAACTTGTCCTGGTTTCCTTAGCACTTTTCTGGTTTTTCCTCTGAGAGTCCCACATGGCAGGAACCCCCTAATTCTGAAAGGAATTCTACAAGACTCTTCATGAGCTTCCGGTGGGGGTCAAGTCCCAGGTGCGCAGAGCTCAGTAACACACCTGGACTGCCTTTCCCTACTTACTTCGATGCAAGCCCTGTCTCAGGCTCTGCTTTCTGTTGGTGTTTGAATTGGGCAGCCCTGAGCTATTTCAAATCCTGAAAGATGATGCTGTGAAAGTGCTGCACTCAATATGCCAGCAAATTTGGAAAACTCAGCAGTGGCCACAGGACTGGAAAAGGTCAGTTTTCATTCCAATCCCAAAGAAAGGCAATGCCAAAGAATGCTCAAACTACCACACAATTGCACTTATCTCACATGCTAGTAAAATAATGCTCAAAATTCTCCAAGCCAGGCTTCAGCAATATGTGAACCGTGAACCTCCTGATGTTCAAGCTGGTTTTAGAAAAGGCAGAGGAACCAGAGATCAAATTGCCAACATCCGCTGGATCATGGAAAAAGCAAGAGAGTTCCAGAAAAACATCTATTTCTGCTTTATTGACTATGCCAAAGCCTTTGACTGTGTGGATCACAATAAACTGTGGAAAACTCTGAAAGAGATGGGAATACCAGGCCACCTGATCTGCCTCTTGAGAAATCTGTATGCAGGTCAGGAAGCAACAGTTAGAACTGGACATGGAACAACAGACTGGTTCCAAATAGGAAAAGGAGTTCGTCAAGGCTGTATATTGTCACCCTGTTTATTTAACTTATATGCAGAGTACATCATGAGAAACGCTGGACTGGAAGAAACACAAGCTGGAATCAAGATTGCCAGGAGAAATATCAATCACCTCAGATATGCAGATGACACCACCCTTATGGCAGAAAGTGAAGAGGAACTCAAAAGCCTCTTGATGGAAGTGAAAGTGGAGAGTGAAAAAGTGGGCTTAAAGCTCAACATTCAGAAAACGAAGATCATGGCATCTAGTCCCATCACTTCATGGGAAATAGATGGGGAAACAGTGGAAACAGTGTCAGACTTTATTTTTGGGGGCTCCAAAATCACTGCAGATGGTGACTGCAGCCATGAAATTAAAAGACGCTTACTCCTTGGAAGGAAAGTTAAGACCAACCTAGATAGCGTATTCAAAAGCAGAGACATTACTTTGCCAACAAAGGTCTGTCTAGTCAAGGCTATGGTTTTTCCTGTGGTCATGTATGGATGTGAGAGTTGGATTGGGAAGAAGGCTGAGCGCTGAAGAATTGATGCTTTTGAACTGTGGTGTTGGAGAAGACTCTTGAGAGTCCCTTGGGCTGCAAGGAGATCCAACCAGTCCATTCTGAAGGAGATCAACCCTGGGATTTCTTTGGAAGGAATGATGCTAAAGCTGAAACTCCAGTACTTTGGCCACCTCATGGGAAGAGTTGACTCATTGGAAAAGACTGTGATGCTGGGAGGGATTGAGGGCAGGAGGAGAAGGGGATGACAGAGGATGAGATGGCTGGATGGCATCACTGACTCGATGGACGTGAGTCTGAGTGAACTCCGGGAGTTGGTGATAGACAGGGAGGCCTGGTGTGCTTCGATTCATGGGGTTGCAAAGAGTCGGACATGACTGAGCGACGGAACTGAACTGAGCTTCCCTGTGTAGTGATGTGTTCCCAGCTCTAGAAAAGTAAACAGGGCAGGGCCAGAGGAAATGAGTCAGGGCTCCAAACAGCCAAATTAACACTTTCCTGATGTTGCTACAAAATTAATCTGGAAGAGATGATATCATTTAAAGATATCCTGAAACAAAAACAAAAAACCTATTCATTCAGTAAAAAAAAGAAAAGAAAAATGATATTATCATGAAATGTTTATTAAATGTGCAAACAGCAGGGTGTTGGAGAGAATATCAATCAGAAGACTTAGCTTTCCTTTTTTTAATATTTTTTATTTATTTGGCTGCATTGGATCTTAGTTGCAGCCTGCTAGATATTTGTTTCATCATTCAGGACCTTTTTTTGTGGCACATGGTCATAGTTGCCCTGCAGCATGTGGGATCTTAATTCACCAGCCAGGGGATCCAACCTGCATCCCCTGCACTGCAAGGCAGATTCTTAATCACCAGAACACCAGTGAAGTCCTGGGAGACTTAGCTTTTAGCCCCACTTGAAGCTACCTTGTGGTTCAGACGGTAAAGAGTCTGCCTGCAATGAAGGAGACCTAGGTTCGATCCCTGGGTTGGGAAGATACCCTGGAGAAGGAAATGGCAACCTACTCGAGTAATCTTGCCTGAAAAATCCCATGGATGGAGGAGCCTGGCAGGTACAGTCCATGGGGGTGCAAAAAGTTGGACACGACTGAGTGACTTCACTTTTACTTTCTAGCATCATAATCCTACATGACCTTTGTCATTTTTCTTCTCCTTGGGCCTCAGTTCCTCATCTATAAAATGAGGACGCTGGACTTGTCCCTTTTTGCTTTTACCAGTTGTCCTGTTGTACAGGAGACAGGGATCAAGACCATTCCCATAGAAAAGAAATGCAAAAAAGCAAAATGGCTATCTGGGGAGGCCTTACAAATAGCTGTGAAAAGAAGAAAAGCGAAAAGCAAAGGAGAAAAGGAAAGATATAAACATCTGAATGCAGAGTTCCAAAGAATAGCAAGGAGAGATAAGAAAGCCTTCTTCAGTGATCAATGCAAAGAAATAGAGGAAAACAACAGAATGGGAAAGACTAGGGATCTCTTCAAGAAAATCAGAGATACCAAAGGAACATTTCATGCAAAGATGAGCTTGATAAAGGACAGAAACGGTATGGACCTAACAGAAGCAGAAGATATTAAGAAGAGATGGCAAGAATACACAGAAGAACTGTACAAAAAAGATCTTCACGACACAGATAATCACGATGGTGTGATCACTGACCTAGAGCCAGACATCCTGGAATGTGAAATCAAGCAGGCCTTAGAAAGCATCACTACAAACAAAGCTAGTGGAGGTGATAGAATTCCAGTTGAGCTATTCCAAATCCTGAAAGATGATGCTGTGAAAGTGCTGCACTCAATATGCCAGCAAATTTGGAAAACTCAGCAGTGGCCACAGGACTGGAAAAGGTCAGTTTTCATTCCAATCCCAAAGAAAGGCAATGCCAAAGAATGCTCAAACTACCGCACAATTGCACGCATCTCACACGCTAGTAAAGTAATGCTCAAAATTCTCCAAGCCAGGCTTCAGCAATATGTGAACCGTGAACTTGCTGATGTTCAAGCTGGTTTTAGAGAAGGCAGAGGAACCAGAGATCAAATTGCCAACATCCGCTGGATCATGTAAAAAGCAAGAGAGTTCCAGAAAAACATCTATTTCTGCTTTATTGACTATGCCAAAGCCTTTGACTGTGTGGATCACAATAAACTGTGGAAAACTCTGAAAGAGATGGGAATACCAGGCCACCTGATCTGCCTCTTGAGAAATCTGTATGCAGGTCAGGAAGCAACAGTTAGAACTGGACATGGAACAACAGACTGGTTCCAAATAGGAAAAGGAGTTCGTCAAGGCTGTATATTGTCACCCTGTTTATTTAACTTATATGCAGAGTACATCATGAGAAACGCTGGACTGGAAGAAACACAAGCTGGAATCAAGATTGCCAGGAGAAATATCAATCACCTCAGATATGCAGATGACACCACCCTTATGGCAGAAAGTGAAGAGGAACTCAAAAGCCTCTTGATGGAAGTGAAAGTGGAGAGTGAAAAAGTGGGCTTAAAGTTCAACATTCAAAAAATGAAGATCATAGCATCCAGTCCCACCACCTCATGGGAAATAGATGGGGAAACAGTGTCAGACTTTATTTTTGGGGGCTCCAAAATAACTGCAGATGGTGATTGCAGCCATGAAATTAAAAGACGCTTACTCCTTGGAAGGAAAGTTATGACCAACGTAGATAGCATGTTCAAAAGCAGAGACATTACTTTGCCAACAAAGTTTTGTCTAGTCAAGGCTATGGTTTTTCCTGTGGTCATGTATGGATGTGAGAGTTGGATTGGGAAGAAGGCTGAGCGCTGAAGAATTGATGCTTTTGAACTGTGGTGTTGGAGAAGACTCTTGAGAGTCCCTTGGACTGCAAGGAGGTCCAACCAGTCCATTCTGAAGGAGATCAGCCCTGGGATTTCTTTGGAAGGAATGATGCTGAAGCTGAAACTCCAGTACTTTGGCCACCTCATGGGAAGAGTTGACTCATTGGAAAAGACTGTGATGCTGGGAGGGATTGAGGGCAGGAGGAGAAGGGGACGACAGAGGATGAGATGGCTGGATGGCATCACTGACTCGATGGACGTGGGTCTGAGTGAACTCCGAGAGTTGGTGAGGGACAGGGAGGCCTGGTGTGCTGCGATTCATGGTGTTGCAAAGAGTCGGACACGACTGAGCGACTGATCTGATCTGATCTGGCTGTTGCACTTACTTGTGGGGTACTGTGGGGAGGACAGAGGCTCCAGGGGTGTCAATAGGTCAAGCAAATAGGGGAGGGGACAGGAGCCGAGGTTCATACCTGCATCAGTAGTTGAGTACATGTTGCAAAAAGATTATATAAATGGATCATGGTGGATGGTGAAGAACCCCTAATGAGTGTCCCTAATGTTCTTAAGATTTATCAATGAATCAAAAACCCTCTGCCTACCTAGACGAGATTTCAGGGCCAAGAAGATTTGCCTTTAACTTTTTTTTTTTTTTGGCCATATGTCTTAGCACGCAGGATCTTAAGTTCCCCAACCAGGGATGGAGCCCATGTCCCCTGCAGTGGAAGTGCAGAGTATTAGCAACTGGACCACCCAGGGAACTCCCTTCCTTTAACTTTTAAGAAAGATCTTCATAAAAACTGAACAGCTTGAGGCCATGACCTTGACAGCCAGATGGAAAACCCAGCCAGTGGTGTGCTAGAGTACTTTGTACCTACTTGTAAGAGGTGATTGTGAAATATTCAGGAATTTTGTGAGCCTAACAACCATTGGTAGCTTGAAACCAGTCTTGGGGAGAGCACTGACACCATAGAAATTGGCCAATGCTAAAACTGGGGCTCTCTCTGCCCCCTGAGTTGTTTTACCAGCCCTTCACTGCATCCAGCTTTGATCACTGTTAGCTTCTTATCCAGGATTGTGGCTAAATTATATGTGTGTGTCTTAAAAATTTTTTTTTTTTCCTCCTGTGTTTTTTTTTTTTTTTTGGATTGTGGATACAGTGATCAGAGTCATTAAAACATGTCTTTCTCTCTCCCTTCACAGAGGTTTTCTTTATAGATGCTATGAATTTGAAAGATGCAAATCCCTGCAGAGCTATCTGGCAAGAGTCCATACCCCCAAGTCCTGCAGGTCCTGGCAGGGCCCAGCTCTGCCTGTATTCCTCAGAACCACGTCAGGGTGTCATGGTGCTGCTTCAAGAGTGTTTGTCCTCATGAATTGCCTCTTTGGGGGCTTTGGGCAATTCTTGAAGGATTTTGAAAGCTTGGTTGGAATCCTGGTTGTGCCACTTGGTAACTCTGTGACTGGGCAAGTTACCTAACCTGACTGAACAGTTTAACTTCTGGGCTTAACTAGAACCTAAGGAAGTTTAAGCGTTAAGGTACCACACTTGTGTGAGTCTCTCACGGGGGAGCCTTAGGCATGATGTAATTTGTTTAATGTTTATTTGTTTGGCTGCACCTGGTCTTAGTTGCAGCACGAAGGATCTTCTACCTCCAATGTGGCGTGCAGGTTCTTTGGTTGCCACATGTAGATATTTTAGCTGCAGCATGTGAACTCTTGGATGCGGCCTGCGGGATCTAGTTCTCTGGCTAGGGATCGGACCCAGGCCCTCTGCATTGGGAGCACAGAGTATTAACCACTGGACCTCCAGGGAAGTGCCTGCATTTTCTATTTTAATCTCGTCATCTAAACCCAACCCCTCACCCCTACCACAAAGTACATCATCTTCAGAGATTCACACAACTTGGATCAGCTACTACTTGTGGAAAGGAATCATGCAACACATGTAAAAGGCTTAACCCAGGGTCTGACCCATTGGAAGAGCTTCATTAAAGTCCCTGCTGTAATGCAGATGCTTTCCCTCTATCACCACACATCCCATGTCATTTTTCTCCTGTCCCGAAATGTCAGCACTCGTCCACATTCTGTTCGTAGTTTGCTTCTCCTCCGCCCACCACACTGGCTTCTTGCCAATCACTTGCCACTCGGCCAAACTTACTCCAAGAAGTGCAACATGCAGCGCCTCACTGCCGTGATTGTAATGGTGAGAAAACAATTTTTAGCAATCACGTTCTTCATCTCCTTGCAACGTGACAGCAAGGAGAAACCATAAGTGAATTGCCCGAGGCTCCTTGGTGTGATGGGGAATCAAAGACATATTAATACTTAACAAAACATCGAACAGGACAGGAAAACAAAGGGCAATTGAGGCAAGGCTCTGATGCTCTGCCAATTGTTAAAATAAGAGGCTGATTGTCAGTCCACCATGAGGTAGAGAGCTTCCCTTAAGAGCATAAGTATCTCAGAATTATCAAAAGCCTCTAAGTCCCCTTAGTGATGGGCTTTTACCACCGGTAGAGGGGAGGCAAACCACATTTAGTGCATTTGGCACTACAGGTGTAGCAAGAATTTCAGAGCCATATGCCTTTACTCATGGTGAGTTAGGGCGTGGTTGGTGTGCCTGTGAGCCCGACGTGCACTCCTTCCCTGAGCTGGAAGAAGGGACCTTGAGTCAGATGAAACTTAGGTGCAGTCATTACTAACAGACTGTTGTATGCACGGCACCTGGAGTGGTGCTTTCTATTACACAGTGTTGAAAGCTGTCCAGTCAGGCGGAGAGAGTGAGGCCATTGGGATCAGATGAATCTCATTTAATCCCGGCACTGCTTTGTGTTGTTATATGATTTAGACTGTTTCTGCAACCTCTGATCCTCAAGTTTCCTCATCTGTAAAATGGGAAAAATACCACTCACATTGCAAAATTGCGAAGTTTGTAATAAATGTTCATTTTTTTACCCTCTTCTGAAAGCATAGAATCCAAGTGCAGTTTTGGTATTCTCAGAAACTGTTCATGTAGCTTTTCTGAGTCTTGTAGTTATGTTAGTAGTTGAAACATTTTGTCCTGTTATATTTTTGTGGCACAAGAATTAGAATATTTACATGAGTATGATAAAGAATCCACCTGCATGCAGGAGACCCGGGTTTGATCCCTAGGCTGGAAGATCCTTTGAAAGAGGAAATGGCAATGCACTACAGTATTCTTGCCTGGGAAGTCCCATGGACAGAGGAGCCTGGCAGGCGACAGCCAATGGGGTTGCAAAGAGTCAGACACGACTGAGCAACTAACACTTTCACTCTTTCAAAAAAGATTACACATAATTCCAACATGTAGTTACAGCTTTTGTTAAAACCCTTGGAGGTAACCTTCCAGAATATATTTATGCATATAAATACTTGTATTATTGAAATATAATTATATGATTCATATTATTCTATAACCTGCTTTTTAAAAAAGATGATAGATCTTATTTATAGGAATCCTTGGGGAAAATCTCTTCCCTGACAAGCCAGGTAACAACTCTTCCTTGTCATAGGAAACAGTTGAGATTAACACACTATTACAATTGTCTATCGTTATTAAATAAGTTATAGTAAAACTTCAGTGCATTTTTCCCAGAGAAAGGCCATACAGCCGCTATAATGAAAGAAAACAAGTGACATTTACAAATCCCATTGCTGAAACTCCTTTGTTTAGGAATCATGTTGGTTTTTTTTTTTTTTTAACAATTTTATAAAAACTATAAAGAAACTTGTCCCTTTGCATTCAAAACAAGGCAAAAAGAGATTTGTAATTGGATATTGTCCTTGATCAAGCTGCTATATCAAAATACCATGGACTGGGGAGCTTAAACAATGGACATTTATTTTCTCACACTTCTGGAGAATGGAGGTCTGAGATTAGGGGACCAGCAGATCTGGTTCCTAATAAGAATGTCATTCCTGTCTTGCAGATGCCCGGCTGCCTTCCAGCTGCAACCCTGCATGGTGGAGAGAGAGTGTGCTCTGGTGTATTCTTCTGCTTATAAGGACATTAATCTTAACTGTGGGGCTCTACTCTCATGACACTCTCATGACCTCATCTAAACCTAATTACTTCCAAAAGCCTGCCTCCCAATACCATCACACTTAGAGTGAGGGCTTCAACATGTGGATGATGGGTAAGGGTAGAAACATCTAGAACAGAACAAATATTGTTATAGGCCCATAACACCTTCACTAAACAAGATAATGGACTTCTCTGGTGGCTCAGATGGTAAAAGAATCTGCCTGCAATGCACGAGACTTAGGTTCGATACCTGGTTCAGGAAGATACCCTGGAGGAGGGAATGGCAATCCAATCCAGTATTCTTGCCTGGAGAATTCCATGGACAGAGGAGCCTGGCAGGCTAAGTCCATGGAGTCAGAGTCACACGTGACTGAGCAACTAACACTTTCACTTTTCTGTAGAGAAAATAATAAAAGGGAGCAAATTACCTCTACCCTAACACGGTACTGGCACTTAGAAAATGCTCCATGTTTGTTAGATTCCTGTTCTGCCCTCATTCCTCACGACAGTGATACGAAACATCCACAGGCTTTGGAATCAGACCAGGGTTTGAACACTGGCTTATTATCATTGAATACTGGCTTTATTTATCATTATCACTGGCTTATTTGAACACTGGCTTATCATTTGGTGGAGCATCTCGAAGCCTCATTTTATATTTGAGGATGTCCCTTCCTGGGATAGGGTGACTATCCACTCTTCTTTTAGGGCTCTGGCCCATACCTCAAGGATTTATCTCTGTGTAAATTTCACATTTCCTGGGCAATAGAAATTTCTTAGACATGTAGTTATCTGCAGCTGCTGCAGGTGCTAAGTCGCTTCAGTTGTGTCTGACTGTGCAACCCCGTAGATGGCAGCCCACCAGGGTCCCCTGGGATTCTCCAGGCAAGAACACTGGAGTGGGTTGCCATTTCCTTCTCCAATGCACGAAAATGAAAAGTGAAAATGAAGTCGCTCAGTCGTGTCTGACTCTTAGCGACCCCATGGACTGAAGCCTACTAGGCTCCTTCATCCATGGGATTTTCCAGGCAAAAGAGTACTGGAGTTGGGTGACATTGCCTTCCTCAGTTATCTGCAGAAAAAATTTTAAATATGCAAAAAACTGAGTTTGCATATTTTGTTATTTCGACCTCTGTAAAGCTAGTGGAGGTGATGGAATTCCAGTTGAGCTATTTCAAATCCTAAAAGAGGATGCTGTGAAAGTGTTGTACTCAATGTGCCAGTAAATTTGGAAAACTTAGCAGTGGCCACAGAACTGGAAAAGATTGGTTTTCATTCCAATACCAAAGAAAGGCAATGCCAAAGAGAGCTCAAACTACCACACAATTGCACTCATCTCACATGCTAGTAAAGTAATGCTCAAAATTCTCCAAGCCAGGCTTCAACAATACCTGAACCGTGAACTTCCAGATGTTCAAGGCTGGTTTTAGAAAAGGTAGAGGAACCAGAGATCAAATTGCCAACATCCGCTGGATCATGGAAAAAGCAAGAGAGTTCCAGAAAAACATCTATTTCTGCTTTATTGACTATGCCAAAGCCTTTGACTGTATGGATCACAACAAACTGTGGCAAAATCTTCAAGAGATGGGAATACCAGACCACCTGACCTGCCTCCTGAGAAATTTGTATGCAGGTCAAGAAGCAACAGTTAGAACTGGACATGGAACAACAGACTGGTTCCAAATAGGAAAAGGAGTACGTCAAGGCTGTATATTGTCACCCTGCTTATTTAACTTCTATGCAGAGTACATCATGAGAAACGCTGGGCTGAAAGAAGCGCAAGCTGGAATCAAGATTGCCGGGAGAAATATCAATAACCTCATATATGCAGATGACACCACCCTTATGGCAGAAAGTGAAGAAGAACTAAAGAGCCTCTCAATGAAAGTGAAAGAGGAGAGTGAAAAAGTTGGCTTAAAGCTCAACATTTGGAAAACTAAGATCATGGCATCTGGCCCCATCACTTCATGGCAAATAGATGGGGAAACAGTGGGAACATTGTCTCCAAAATACTGCAGATGGTGATTGCAGCCATGAAATTAAAAGACGCTTACTCCTTGGAAGAAAAGTTTTGACCAACCTAGATAGCATATTGAAAAGCAGAGACATGACTTTGCCAACATAGGTGCATCTCATCAAGGCTATGGTTTTTCCAGCTAGTCATGTATGGATGTGAGAGATGGACTATGAAGAAAGCTGAGTGCCAAAGAATTGATGCTTTTGAACTGTGGTGTTGGAGAAGACTCTTGAGAATCCCTTGGATTGCAAGGAGATCCAACCAGTCCATCCTAAAGGAGATCAGTCCTGAGTATTCATTGGAAGGACTGATGTTGAAGCTGAAACTCCAATTCTTTGGCCAGTTCTTTGACGTGAAGAGCTGACTCATTGGAAAAGACCCTGATGCTGGGAAAGATCGAAGGCGGGAGGAGACAGGGATGACAGTGGATGAGGTGGTTGGATGGTATCACTGACTCAATGGACAGGAGTTTGGGTAAACTCCAGGAGTTTGTGATGGACAGAGAGGCCTAGTGTGCTTCAGTCCATGGGGTTGCAAAGAGTCGGACATGACCAGGCAATGGAACTGAACTGAATTGAACTGAAAGTGTCAAGAGATCCTAGACTAGGATCCCTTTCCTACCCCTGGCCCTGAAAGTAATTTCTAAAGTCCTGCCTGAACAGCAAGCAGCCTCTCCTTCATTGGCATGTTCAATAGTTTGAAAATCATTGATACCTGAAATAGTGGTAAAATCAAATAGGGTGACCTAACAAAGTCAAACTTTGTGAGCTGAAAAATGTGGCCTCAGAGTCTGAGTGGGTATTTGGAGAGCACTGACGTTTCACTGGGCAGTGAGAGAAGCAGAGGGGATTAAACCAAGTTTCTGTGCTTAAGTCTTTAGTAAAATTAGAGTTGGCACAGTTTGCTTTGGCCCTGAATCCCAGCCATATCCTGAAAACAAGGTGGAAGCTACTGCCAAAAATAACATGCTTTTTGTTTGACCATTGCACTTAAAGTAACATAATACATTTTTGCAAATGTCACAGGACTTCTCATCTCATATGGATCTCCTACTGTTTTGGGCTGAATGTGTCCCTTAAAAATGTATATGTTGAGTATGTTGAAGTCCCAGTCCTCAGTATCTCAGAATGTGACTTCATATGGAGAAAGGGTATTTACAGAGGTGACTGAGTCAAAGTGACATCATTAGGACAGCCCCTAATCCAATATGACTGATGTTTTTATAAAAAGTTTGAAAATTTGGGACTTCCCTGGTGCTCCAGTGGTTAAGAATCTGCCTGCCAGTGCAGGAGACACAGGTTGGAACCCTGGTCCAGGAAGATTCCACATGCCACAGAACAACTAAGCCCAGGTGCCACAACTACTGAGCCCATGTGTCCTATAGCCTGTGTTCCACAACAAGAGAAGCCTCCACAGTGAGAATCCTTCACACTGCAGCAAGAGAGTAGCCCCCTCTGGCTGTATCTAGAGAAAGCCCATGCTCAGCACTGAAGACCAAGCACAGTTTAAAAAAAAGAAGGGCCATCCTTGCCAACACTTAGATTTTGGACTGCAGCCTCATGCGTTGTTTTATTTTGTTACAGCAGCCCTAACAGACTAGTATGTCTGCCTAGATGGACTCTTACCCATTCCCCACAGAGGAAATTATAGACTGTATGGGAGGGGTCTTCTGGTAGCAGGCAATAGAATTGAAGTGAAAAGTGAGAGTCTATTGTAATGGCAGATGGTCATCTTAGAAAAGCAAGGCCAGAGGTATGGGATGGGCCTCAGCCAGGGACACATTGGAACCAGGGACTCATTTGCTATCAGGGCTGGTCACATCTCTGCCAATGGACTGATTTTGAGTCTCCAGACCTTATAGTAGGACAGACAGATTCCCATACATAGTTGAGGTCCAGTTACTTAAGAACCTCCAAAACGATCTGGGGGAAGGGACGTTGGCTCAGCTGTCATTGCTGGCTTAATTTCTGGTGTCCCTGTCTCAGAGCAATCATATATCTAAAACTTTTCCAGAAGCATCCTCTGTAACCATGGAGGTTTTGGAGGGAAAGAGTTAGACCAATTAGTTTACTATGGTGTAGTCTCCCAGGGCTGCTGTAACATGACCACAGACAGAAATTTATTCTTTGACAGTTCTAGAGGCTGGAAGTCCAAGATTAAGGTGTCAGAGGGATCATGCTCCCTCTAATAGCTCTAGAGAAGAATTCTTCATTACCTTTTCCTAGTTTCTGCTGGTGGCCATCAGTGCTGGCATTCTTTGATTTGTAGCTGCAGCACTCTAATCTTTGCCCACATCTTTACATGGCATTCTCCTCTCTGTGTTCAAATTTCCTTCTCCTTATGAGAATACCAGCCACTGGATTAGGGCTGGTATTAACTTGGTTACATCTGTAACAACCATATTTCCAAATACAGTCACATTCACAGGGACTGAGGCTTAGGACTGGAACAGATATTTGTAGGGGATGGGTGATGGGTGGGACACAATTCAACCCACAACCAATCAGAATTCACTAACAAACTGTTAACAATTTTACTAGTTCTCTTCCTGCTGTGGCTTTTTTTATCCCTGAAGGTTCACCAGGGACCTTCCTGAGTCAACAGCCTAACTTTTTCTACCGCAGATGTGCTGTGCAACATGTGGGATCTTAGTTACCCTACTAAGGACTGAAACTGTTCCCCAGGCAGTAGAAGCATGGAGTCTTAACCACTTGACCACCAGGGAAGTCCCATATAGTCAAACTTTTCAACTCCTCTGTCTGTATTGTCAGGCATCTCTACCTTCCTCCTTTTTATCTTGGAAGAAGTGTATGAATAGGGTTGTCAGATAAAATACAGAACACTTGATTAAATTTGAATTTCAGATAAACAGTAAATTTTTAGTGTAAGTATTTCCCAAATATTGCATTATATCTTGAATTTTTATTTGCTAAATCTTGCAGTCCAAGTTATGCTCCTACTAAAAAGATCTTAAAGTTCTTTAGATAAAGTATGGATTTTCCATTTGACCACCACACCAAAATATCTACACCTGACCTACTTTATTTAATTAAGTTATGTACTTGGCACCAGTGGATGTTTCAGTTTGCAACCCCTATTCTGGAGTTAGTGGTCAGTTAGAGGGTTGAAAGTCAGGTGAAAGATTACCAGATTCTGAACTAAGGCAAAAACACAGAGGTGAAGAGGAGAAGGATGGATTTTAGAGCTGGTAGGATGCAGAATAAAGAATTTTGATATCTGTCTGAATGACTTTAGCATTATAACCCGGGCTACCAAATGAAACTAGTAATTGAAATAGGAATACAGGAAGAAAGGGAATTGTAAGGCAAAGTGGTAGCTTTGTAGTTGGACATGCTGGGTTTGGGATATCCTTTAGATGGTTGGCTGTGGGGCACTCAGGAAAGAGGTAGGAACTGAAATGTAAATTGAGAGGTGTAAGCATGTGGGTAGTAACTGAGATGTGAAAGTAGTTGAGATTTCCTATAGAGAAACAATAGTATTAGAAAAAAAATAAAACCCTGTGGAAGACCAAATTTTAAAGTGCACAGAGGAAGGAATCCAGGAAGGAAATAGACATGGTTAGGAAGTAAGTGATTTAGAGTCAGCAGTTTGGGCTGGGTTCTGTGGGGTGGTTCTTCTGCTGGCCTCACCTGGGCTTACTGCATCTGCAGACAGATGCCATTCCATTAGGTGCTCTGTTTCCACAAGTGCTCTACAAGCATCTGTCACATTTGATGTTGTGTCACACTTGCCAATGGTGCATTGGCCAAAGAAAGTCACAGAGCCAACCCAGACTCAAGGGATGGAGAAACAGATTCCACATCTATGCAGATGCAGGGATGGAGGGAGGTGAAGAATTTGTGGTCATCTTAACAATGTACAAGATGGTCTTACTGCCTCCATTTTATAGAGGGGAAAACTGAAGCACAGAGAATTTAAATAACTTGCTTATGCTCACAGGGCTCCAAAGTAGCAGATCCAGAATTTGAACCCAGATAGTCTATCTCCAGTCTATACTCTTAACTGTGTGACACTACCTGACATAATAAATACTTTGCAATAATAGGCACTCAACAAAAGTTGGCTCTTCTTTTCATAACATAAAAGGCAGCATAAAGAACGACCTCAGAAACCCTTATTAATAGAAATGTTTGTGGAAAAATACTGTGCATCCCTGTCAATGGTGGTTGTCATTGACTGATACTGATGTTTTTAAAGAAACAGCATTAACTGTTCTACACTTGATTTGGCCAAAGGCATAGAGCAACAAATGTTGCTCTCAGACTGCAAGAGATGTATTAAAATATAGAAATTAAAACCAATGCTAAATTGAGGAAAACAAAACAAGTAGCACTTTGAAGATAAGTTGGTTATTTATTTATCCAGTAATCATTTGTGAATATTCCTCATACATTAACTTGGAACTTGCAAGCTGACTCAATCGTAAATCAGTTAGTTCAGTTCGGTTCAGTCACTCAGACCAGTCTGACTTTTTGTGACCCCCATGGACTACAGCACGCCAGGCCTCCCTGTCCATCACCAACTCCCAGAGTTTACTCAAACTCATGTCCATTGAGTCAGTGATGCCATCCAACCATCTCATCCTCTGTCATCCCCTTCTCCTCCCACATCTTTCCCAGCATCAGGGCCTTTTCAAATGAGTCAGCTCTTCGCATCAGGTGGCCAAAGTATTGGAGTTTCAGCTTCAACATCAGTCCTTCCAATGAACACTCAGGACTGATCTCCTTTAAGGTGGACTGGTTGGATATCCTTGCAGTCCAAGGGACTCTCAAGAGTCTTCTCCAACACCACAGTTCAAAAGCATCAATTCTTTGGCGCTCAGCCTTCTTCACAGTCCAACTCTCACATCCATACATGACTACTGGAAAAACCATAGCCTTGACTAGATGGACCTTTGTTGGCAAAGTAATATCTCTGCTTTTTAATATGCTATCGAGGTTGGTCATTGGAGAAGGAAATGGCAACCCACTCCAGTACTCTTGCCTGGAGAATCTCTTGGATGGAGGAGCCTGGTGGGCTACAGTCCATGGTGTTGCAAAGAGTCAGACACAACTGAGCGACTTCACTTTTCACTTAGGTTGGTCATAACTTTTCTTTCAAGGAGTAAGTGTCTTTTAATTTCATGACTGCAATCACCATCTGCAGTGATTTTGGAGCCCCCAAAATAAAGTCTGCTACTGTTGCCACTATTTCCTCATCTATTTGCCATGAAGTGATGGGACCAGATGCCATGATCTTCATTTTCTGAATGTTGAGCTTTAAGCCAACTTTTTCACTCTCCTCTTTCACTTTCATCAAGAGGCTCTTTAGTTCTTCTTCACTTTCTGCCATAAGGGTGGTGTCATCTGCATATCTGAGATTATTGATATTTCTGCCTGCAATCTTGATTCCAGCTTGTGTTTCATCCAGCCCAGCATTTCTCATGATGTACTCTGCATATAAGTTAAATAAGCAGGGTGACAATATACAGCCTTGACATACTCCTTTTCCTATTTGGAACCAGTCTGTTGTTCCATGTCCAGTTCTAACTGTTACTTCTTGACCTGCATACAGATTTCTCAGGAGGCAGGTCAGGTGGTCTGGTATTCCCATCTCTTGAAGATTTTTCCACAGTTTGTGGTGATCCACATAGTCAAGGCTTGACTATGCCAAGGCTTTGGCATAGTCAATAAAGCAAAGGTAGATGTTTTTCTGGAACTCTCTTGCTTTTTTGATGATCCAGTGGATGATGACACATTGATTTCTGGTTCCTCTGCCTTTTCCAAATCCAGCTTGAACATCTGGTTCACTGTTCGAGTATTGTTGAAGCTTGGCTTGGAGAATTTTGAGCATCACTCTGCTAGCGTGTGAGATGAGTGCAATTGTGTGGTAGTTTGTGCATTCTTTGGCATTTTAGATTTTTCACGTTTACGAATGTACTGATTTTACATTTTAGTGTGAAATTAAAACCTTAAGTAAAGACCACATCCTAAGACTTGCAGAATACAACTTAGAGTTCAGCTGTGCATTTCTCTTCTAAGTCACAGAAAAACAGTGAGAGGGAAGTCAGTGCTCTAAGTGAATTTACAGAAGACAAGCAGCATTCAGGGATTCAGAGGAGGGCACTTGTGCCCTTGAAGGGGCTTCAAGGACACAGGTAGTATTAGCCACAGTGGGGACTTTGTGTACATATGAATTATGACTCAAGGAGGAGGTAATTGTCTAAAATACAGGTTCCCAGGCCCCATCCTTACATATCTTGATTCATCAGGTCTGGAATGGGCTCCAGCATGCCAGATTTTCTCATCCTCATTCCCACGTGATCCTGATACAGATAAGCCACAGAGCAGGTTTTTTTGTTTTTGTCTTTTTTAAGAGCCACAGTATTTTTTAAAATTAAATTATTTATTTATTTATGGCTGTACTGCTTTTTGTTTTTGGCTCCACTTGTTTCAGCACTCGGGCAGGCTTCAGTAGCTGTGGTACACAGGCTTAATTTCCCCATGACATGCATGTGCAGTCTTCCCAGACCAGGGGTCAAACCTGTGTTCCTTGCATTGGCAGGCAGATTCTTAACAACTGGACCACCAGGTGAGTCTATCACAGAGGATATTTTAAGAATAAGTGACAGTAGACACAGCCTTGGGGGAGTTGAACAACAGAAAGGAGGGTAGAAAAGGATAAGGCCATTGTAGACGGGTACTTGATTACAAAGTTCTTTTAGTTGGGTTATATTTCCTACATTATCAAAGATAATTTCATGTTTTGAATGGGGGGGTCTTTGTTTATTCAGTTCAGTTCAGTCCCTCAGTTGTGTCCAACTCTTTGTGACCCCATGAATCGCAGCACGCCAGGCCTCCCTGTCCATCACCAACTCCCGGAGTTCACTCAGACTCACGTCCATCAAGTCAGTGATGCCATCCAGCCATCTCATCCTCTGTCGTCCCCTTCTCCTCCTGCCCCCAATCCCTCCCAGCATCAGTCTTTTCCAATGAGTCAACTCTTCCCATGAGGTGGCCAAAGAACTGGAGTGTCAGCTTTAGCATCATTCCTTCCAAAGAAATCCCAGGGCTCATCTCCTTCAGAATGGACTGGTTAGATCTCCTTGCAGTCCAAGGGACTCTCAAGAGTCTTTTCCAACACCACAGTTCAAAAGCATCAATTCTTCGGTGCTCAGCTTTCTTCACAGTCCAACTCTCACATCCATACGTGACCACTGGAAAAACCATAGCCTTGACTAGATGGACCTTTGTTGGCAAAGTAATGTCTCTGCTTTTGAATATGCTATCTAGGTTGGTCATAACTTTCCTTCCAAGGAGTAAGTGTCTTTTAATTTCATGGCTGCAGTCATCATCTGCAGTGATCCTGGAGCCCAAAAAAATAAAGTCTGACACTGTTTCCACTGTTTCCCCCATCTATTTCCCATGAAGTGATGGGACTAGATGCCATGATCTTTGTTTTCTGAATTTTGAGTTTGAATCCAAATTCTTCACTCTCCTCTTTCACCTTCATCAAGAGGCTTTTGAGTTCCTCTTCACTTTCTGCCATTTGTTTATTAGCTTCCAAGAAAGGCAATGCCAAAGAATGCTCAAACTACTGCACAATTGCACTCATCTCACATACTAGTAAAGTAATGCTCAAAATTCCCCAACCAGGCTTCAACAATACCTGAACTGTGAACTTCCAGATGTTCAAGGCTGGTTTTAGAAAAGGCAGAGGAACCAGAGATCAAATTGCCAACATCTGCTGGATCATGGAAAAAGCAAGAGAGTTCCAGAAAAATATCTATTTCTGCCTTATTGACTATGCCAAAGCCTTTGACTGTGTGGATCACAATCAACTGTGGAAAACTCTGAAAGAGATTGGGAATACTGGACCACCTGACCTGCCTCCTGAGAAACCTATATGCAGGTCAGGAAGCAACAGTGAGAACTGGACATGGAACAACAGACTGGTTCCAAATAGGAAAAGGAGTACGTCAAGGCTGTATATTGTCACCTTGCTTATTTAACTTATATGCAGAGTACATCATGAGAAACGCTGGGCTATAAGAAGCACAAGCTGGAATCAAGATTGCCAGGAGAAATATCAATAACCTCAGATATGCAGATGACACCACCTTCATGGCAGAAAGTGAAGAGGAACTAAAAAGCCTCTTGATGAAGGTGAAAGAGGAGAGTGAAAAAGTTGGCTTAAAGCTCAACATTCAGAAAATGAAGATCATGCCATCCGGCCCTATAACTTCATGGGAAATAGATGGGGAAACAGTGGAAACAATGTCAGACTTTATTTTTTGGGGCTCCAAAATCACTGCAGATCATGAGCAGGCATGAAATTAAAAGACGCTTACTCCTCGGAAGGAAGGTTATGACCAACCTAGCTAGCATATTCAAAAGCAGAGACATTACTTTGCCAACAAAGGTCTGTCTAGTCAAGGCTATGATTTTTCCAGTGGTCATGTATGGATGTGAGAGTTGGACTGTGAAGAAGGCTGAGCATGGAAGAATTGATGCTTTTGAACTGTGGTGTTGGAGAAGACTTTTGAGAGGCCCTTGGACTGCAAGGAGATCCAGCCAGTCCATCCTAAAGGAGATCAGTCCTGGGTGTTCATTGGAAGGACTGATGCTGAAGCTGAAACTCCTGTACTTTGGCCACCTCGTGCGAAGAGTTGACTCATTGGAAAAGACTGTGATGCTGGGAGGGATTGGGGGCACGAGGAGAAGGGGACGACAGAGGATGAGGTGGCTGGATGGCATCACTGACTCGATGGAAATGAATCTGAGTAAACTCTGGAAATTGGTGACGGACAGGGAGGTCTGGCATGCTGTGATTCATGGGGTCGCAAAAAGTTGGACACGACTGAGCGATTGAATTGAACTGAATGTTCTTCAATAAGTTTTCCTTACACAAGTAAATGGATGGATGGCATATTTGTATATTGTAATATTGTAGGAAATGATAAAATTATGGGAAGACAAATATCCATCAATAGGGCACTGGCAAAATGGGTTTTGCAACATGCATACAATGAATATTTTGCAGCTATGCAAAGAATAAGGAAGCTTTTTATGTACTGATATGGAGGAAATTCAAAGACATAATGTTTTTTGTTTCTTGTTTTGGCTGTGCTGGGTCTTTGTTGCTGTGCAAGGTCTTTCTCTTGTTGCAGAGCACACATTCCAGAGCACTCAGGCTTCAGTATTTGTGGCACACAAGCTTCGTTGCCCTGTGGCATGTGGAATCTTCCTGGACCAGGGATCAAACCTGTGTCCCTTGCATTGGCAGATGGATTCTTAGCCACTGGTCCATCAGAGAAGTCCAAAGACATACTGTTACCTGAAGAAAGCAACATTGAGGGATGTCTATAGAATGCTGTAAATTTAGGTATAAGGAGGGGAGATATATATTGGTATTCACTTGTATATACAGAAAAACAATTTCTAGAATATTCCTCAAAGAACTAGTGAGAGTGATCATTTATTGGAGGAAGGTGGGAACTGGCTGGATACAGGGACAGAGGTGGGAGAGAGAATTTTGACTGTAATTGCTTTTAGATTTTTTTTTGTTCAGGTGAGCACATAATCATATAATCTCTTTGAAATGTTGTATGAGCAGAAGGAAGGAAGAGAGTGCCATGTGTAGATTCCAGTAGGATCTACTACAAGGTTCTGGGAAGGCCATTTGGTTCAGGGCATGACATTCAAAAACAATCTCAAAATTCTACCTCCAAATGAGATTTTATGCACATTCACAAAGACTGAATTTACCAACAACTGACAACTTTAAACTGTGTCTCATTATCGAGTCACATCATCTATTGTGCATCTTGAACTAATATTTTTATAAACTCTACCCTTAACAAAAATTAGTTATTTGGCTCTGCTGGATCTTAGTTGTGGCACTCAGGATCTTGATCTTCGTTGTGGCATGCAGGTTCTTTCATTGTGGCATGTGGGATCTAGTTCCCTGACTAGGGATCGAACCCAGCCCCCTGCATTGGGAACATGGAGTCTTAGCCACTGGACCACTAGGTAAGTCCCAAACTCTATCTTTTAAATAACATGATTTGTACTCCATATTACATTCTATTTAGAAATTAACTTGTTAAATTATTAACTTGTAAATATTTAAGATCAAGTGGGGCTTCCCAGGTGGCCTAGTGATAAAGAATCCGCCTGCCAATACAGAAGATGCAAAAGATGCGGGTTCAATTCCTGCATGAGGAAGATCCCCTGGAATAGGAAATGGCAACCTGCTGCAGCGTTCTTTCCTGGAGAATTCTATGGGCAAAGAAGCCTGGAGAGCTACAGTCCGTGGGGCCATAAAGGGTCAGACATGACTGAGCAACTGAATGCACACACATAGACATCAAGTGACCACGTGTTTGCCTTTCTTTACTTTTTTACACTGTTGAGAGCTTCAAGATGTAGTAGTAACCTGGACTTCTTTCTATATGGCTCTGTATCAGCCCACAACTGTTTGGAGTTAATGATTTCAGTCAGGAAGGCAGTCTAGGGTCTTCCATACATTACATTTATGATTATTCTTCATAGTAGGTTCTCAAGCCAAAGTCTGGTTCATGAATTTCTATGTGTGGTTAGTATATAAAGGTGTGTCTATTACTTAGTTTGGACTGTGAGGTTTTTTTCTCCCTAATCCAATTGAAAGAGGCTGTATATTGGGTTGGTCAAAAACTTTGTTTGGGTTTTTCCATAACATGAGTGAACTTTTTGGCCAACTCAATATTTGTAAATTCTGTGGTCCTCACTGTATTAAAGTGAGTTCAGGATTTCAGACTGGGCCACCTTCACAGAATGTGGGTGTGTGTTTACCAGAACACACATGGCCATACATATGTTCAGGTGTCTCTTTGAAAGCAGGGTACAATATAAGCAGAAATTTTGTTTCTGCTATTCTTGTGAGACTGTGTAGTCTAGTGATTATGAGTGCTCATTCCAGAACCTGACTGCCTAGGCTTGAATTCAGCTTCACCAAGTGTTAGCTGGGCAGTCTTGGGCAAGTTAGTTAATTGTTTTGAGTCTGTATTTTCTCATCTGTAGAGTGAGTATAATAATTGTTCCTATTAATAATTATATCTACCTCATAAGGTTGCTGCAAGGATATATATATACACACATACATACATTTCTATATATATATATATATACATTTCTATATATATGCATTTTATGTATATATGTATATGTAGAAATAAAACAACTTCAAGCACTTAGAACAGTGTCTAGCATATAATAGAAAATAAGTGTTAGTTATTATCATTCTCTTAGTGTCCTAACAGGTCTGTCAAACAGAACTGGCAGTTTTCCAAGTGACACTTTTAGTTCATTCATTATTCAGACAACACACAACATCCTGATGCCTGGATATGTCAGGTATTATGATGGGCTCTGGGCAATGTCCATTTTTCCATTTCCTTTAAAAAGAAAAGCTGACTCTCCCTGTTTTCTCAAGAAAACGCCTTTGTGACTTGGCGTTCCTGGAACTAGAGCGGGAATCCTGGGAGTGTGACAATGCACCATGGCTTACCAGCAGAGACCTCTGTCCCTGAGCAAGAGTCACTCGTGTGGGGAGTGGACTGAGATTGCCCAATGCCAGCTCTTCCTAAATCCACATCTACAGCAGCCCTGCAGTGGTCAGAACTGCCTGTTCTGGCAGCGTACGGTGACATCAGGCTGGGGCTTGGTGTGTGGGGACACACCGTTCCTGGCGTTTGTCCTGATGGTCTTCCACAAGGTGGCATCTGTCCTACTTTCCAAACCCTTTCCTTCAGGTAATCCAAAGCCAGGATAAGGAGGTTACAGATTATTTACTCTGAAAATTCCGACTCTCTTCCAGCTTCATACATGTTAAATGGCTTGCATTACGAGAAGAGCCAAGGGACTCTAGCAGTGCATTTCTTTTCATTTTATTTAAAGAGAAATTCATGAGGCCCTTTCACTGCACATTAAGGATGAGAAGGTGGAAAGGGGAGAATGGGTAAGAGAACTAGCATTTATTTAACACTCGCTCTGTGCCAGGAAGTTTATATATGTTGGCGTTTGGGGAACCTGGACTTGACTAAGGTCTGCGAGGTCAGGGGCCATGGATGCCTTTATTTATCTGTTAGCATAGTGCCTTATCTCATGTTACTAAATGAAATAAATAAATATATATATATATATAAATATATATATATTATGAGCCCATGTCTGTCTGTCTATCTGTTTAATCTTTGCCAAAGCTCACATCATTTAAAAATTACATTGACCTTTGTCAACCGGAAAAAAAAAAAATGCACATGACATTTGTGAGTTCAGTTCTATTTGGGGCTTACTGTGTACTATAGTCCAAGAGATAGCCTTTCCAGTAGCTCTGAGAACTGCCGCACAAAGAGGAGTGGAGAGGGGGAGGTCAGTATATAGACATGATTTGGCCAAGGGGCAGGGGGAGGTCTGTGCAAACAAGCATCAATCTTATTGGAAGGTTGCTGCCAGTCATGAGAAGGTTGCTGCTAGTCACAAGGAGCAGATGATTTTAGTGCCTTTATCTAGGAATGAGAAGATGCAAGAAATTGGATTCATAGAATTTTCTCCTGAAAATATCTGAGTATCTGAAGACCATTCTGTCTATTTTTCCCAAAGCACAGAGAGCCTCATTCCTGATCCTTGCCCTGAACTCTTTTCAGGGTGCCTTAAAAGTCAGCAACTGCAGGGTGAGTGACTTCAATTCTTTTAAAAACCAGATGGCAAGTGACATTCTTTAGTTTACACTTTGGTCTGAGTTGAAGACCATCTCATCATTTCTATATCCAATATTTGGTTTTATATTTCTTCTCATATAATATAAGCTAATTAACTTATTGTTATAGTCTTTTGAACCTGAAGATATTTTCAGAAGTGTAAATTGAATACATCTATGGGTTTGATGAAACTGTTACTTTTTAATTAAAATGGTTACATTCATCTTATTTTCACTTGGCTTCCCAGGTGGCACTAGTGGTAAAGAACTTGCCTGCCAATGCAGGAGATGTAAGAGACACAGCTTCGATCCTTGGGTTGAGAGGATTCCCTGGAGGAGGGAATGGCAACCCACCCCAGTATTTTTGTCTGGAGAATCCCATGGACAGAGGAGCCTGGAGAGCTACAGTCCATGGAGTTGCAAAGAATCAGACACAACTGAATCGACAGCACAGACCTAAAACAGAATCCTCCTGTCTTCTTACAGTGACATTTTTGGCATTAAGAGCAGCTTGAAGTTGAATGGGGAGGAAGAGAGAAAGTGGAATGAGAGGAGGGAGCAGATTGGCTTAGCATTCACCCTCCCTACACTTCTAAAGTCAGTATTTAGAATTAAGATGAACTAATTGGAAACATCCTTCTTGGAATTGTTTATGTCTTGTAATACTTTAAATATATTAGGTCAGTGATTCTCAAAGTTTAGTTATTCTGCAGGTTTGCTCTAAATTCACAGTGTTTAGTATATTTTTGTATCACCTGTACTTGTATTGATATTTAAATCAACTCACTTTTTTTGTGTGTGTGTAGCAGAGTTTTATTAAAGTGAAAAAGGGACAGAGAAAGCTTCTGACATAGACATCAGAAGGGGGATGGAGAGTGCCCTGCTTACTAGTCTTAGCAAGGGAATTATATACTTTTTAAATTGGTTATTACAATAAATCAAAAGAATGTCTCAAGGTTGTAAAGATTTTACTAGACCCACCCCCCACAATTTACATTTTAAGATGACAGGATAAGAACTAAGGATAGAAATATTTTACCAGACCCACTCCTATAATATACATTTTAAGATAACAGGATTAGTCAGGTTTTCAGGAAGGAGAAACTGCCCTCAAGCAAGATACATTGTTGTTATATAATCCTTAGTACAGAGTTTGAACTGAGTTGTTTGTTGTGTAGTTATCAGTTCCAGGCTTAAAGAAAAAAACGTTTATGTGACTAAGACTAAGGAATGTAGGGAAGAGAAAAAAAAAAAACCTTTTGTCATTTCCTCCTTCTTGAGAACTCCAAACCCCTTTCTCCTCCTTGGTGACACCGGACTTCTTATCAATCTGCCTAGGAACTGACTCTCATTCCCCCTTTTCTTTCAGGAGAATATGGCTGCCAAGGGGAAAAGGGGCATCTCTCTCATTCTGTAGCTACTTCCTGCTGTGATGGGGCACTGTCCCTAAATTGTTGAGGCAACATATTTTCCTAACCCTAATATTGAGGGTCTCTGATCCAGGGGCCCCAGGTAATAGTTGGAAAAAGCTGTGGTACTCGTAGGAGCCTGGACAACCATTCATAACTTAAAAGCTTTCAGACGGTTAGAAACAAACCCATTTATACAGTTACAGATGTAAGGCAAAATAGTCATTAAACCAAGTTAAAACATTATCAAAATTAAGTCACATTATGTCCATAGTTAAGGTACAATATGTTATACCAGTCCATCTTAGGATTGTTAGATGTCATCAGATCAAGAAGAGGTGTCACACATGATTGTTGTTGGTGAAGGTATTCCCAGAGCTGAAGAAAGTCCTTTCCTTGAAGCAGAGAAATCCACCACACAAAGCCTTCAATTGATGACGAGGTTGAAAAGCTAAAAGCTGAGTCACATAGTTAATTTTAAGGCTTCAGGATCTATGACAATGTCAGTCAGTTCAGTTGCTCAGTTGTGTCCGACTCTGAGACCCCATGGACTGCAGTATGCTAGGCTTTCCTGTCCATAACCAACTCCCAGAGCTTACTCAAACTCATGTCCATTGAGTTGGTGATGCCGTCCAACCATCTCATCCTCTGTCTTCCCCTTCTCCTCCCACCTTCAATCTTTCCCAATATCAGGGTCTTTTCCAATGAGTCAGTTTTTTGCATCAGGTGGCCAAAGTGGCACAAAAACAGTCTGCCATAGAGACAGTCCCTTCTTCTTAAGAACAGTTCAAGCTCTCATTAAAGCTATGGGTAAAACTTTAAACCAACTGTCTTGTGTTTCCTGAGTTAGCTTACACAGATATCTTTTAATAATGTCACTAGCCTTTTCAATCTTTCCTGCAGATTGGGGTCTCAAGGAACAGTGTAAATGATATTCTATTCCTAGAACTTTTGACACCCCTGGAGTTATAGTAGATTTAAAGATGGAGCATCGTTGCTCTGAACTTTAGAGTTTAAGATCCCTCTTACATCATGAGAAGTCAGTACAGTAAGATTTTGCCCATTAGTAAACTTGTGAGCTTTAGGCATTAGCAGAACAATAGTAGCAATTACCCTCAAACAATGTGGCCACAGCCTTTTTTCAGTAACAAACTAAACTCTGATCCTGTGGGCAAGCTCAAAGGTGAACCCTACAGGAGAGCAGTTTGAAGAGCTTCAAAAGCCTTTTGAGTCTCTGGGGACCAAACCAGCTTGTCGGTTTGGGCCTGCTGAGTCACAGTTATAAGTTTATATAAAGGCTGGGCAAGTTCCCCATAACCTGGAATCCAAATGTGGCAGTAGCCAGTAATGTCCAAGAATCCTCTTAATTTTCTTAAAGTCATAGGTAGAGTATGATTTATGATAGGTTTAACTCTAGAAAGTATCCTTCAAATCAGTGACTGAAAAATATTTGGCTCCTTTAGGAATTTCAGATAATAAAGTATAAGAATTAGGTACTTGTTATTCATATATCTTGAACAAGTCTCCATTTATCATTTGACTTTTTTTACACCCAAAATAGGAGTGTTACATGGACTATTAGAATTAATAGCCCTTGTTCCTTTAAATTGTCAGTGATGGGTTTTAACTCTTCCTTAACCTCAGGCTTTAGAGGGTACTGCTTTTGATGTGGAAATAGGTGAGGGTCATTGAGCTTGATAACAACAGGAGTAGCATTTTGTGGTCGACCCACAGTTTTTCCATCAGCCCACACTTTAGGTTTTACATTTTGTTCAATTAAAAAGAGCAGGTTCCATATTCATGAAAACAGAAGCCTGGACTTTGCTCAGTATATCCCTCCCCAGAAAGGGTGAGGGAGACTCTGGCACGATTAGAAACTCATGAGAAAACAGCACAGAGTCCTAGTTGCAGCTTAAAGGATGACTGAAATAATAGCGTTTGGCTCATCCTGACAGTCCCATTACAGTAGTGGATCAGGAGGAAAGTGAATTAGGGGCTTCAGTGAGCACAAAGTTGCCCCAGTGTCCAAAAGAAAATTGACTTATTGGCCCCCTCACAGTTATTAATACCTGGGGTTCCTCAGGTGTAATTAGGATGGGGACCCCTGGGCACCTTCAGTCCCAATTATCTTGAGAGTCTGACCCCTGGGGCCTAAACCTCAGAGTGCAGTCTCTTTTCCAGTATGGTCCTTTGCAGACCGGACATGGAGCCTTGGGTGGCTTAGAAGCCTGAGGGCAATCCTGCTTGAGATGCCCCTGCTTTCTACAGTAATAACAAGTCCTTCCATTTTCACCTGGGTCCCTCTGGGCATTTTTCCTCAGGCTGTTTCAGAGTGGATCTAACAGCCATTGTTGGGGCTTTAGTCTTTTGTCTGGTTCTTTTTTTGCCTATTTTCCTCCTCATATTCTCTACCATAATATACCATCTGAGCCAGCTACAACAGTTTTTCTAAAGACTGATTTTGTCCAAACGCCTGTTTCTGTAGCTTGAGGCAGATATCTGGAGCTGACTGAGTGAGAAATCTATCTTTTAAGATCATTCCTCCTCTGCACTTTCTTCTCTCCCTGTTCTATATCAGCCAACTTAGTATAGTCTAAAGTCTCAGCACGCACTTGCTTGAGTCCTTCAAGATTACTTCTAGCAAAGTGGTTCTGATATGGGAACTGCTTGGCTCCCAGTAGGGAGGAGAGCTACTTCATGTTCCCTCTTTCCCCTTATCGCATGTTCAAGCCATTCATCTCCAAAAGTAGTAGCTTCCCCCAAAACTCTAGCTCTTGAGTCAGGAGTCAGTCAGTCCCAAGACAAACATCTCTCCAAGTAAGGTCATAAAGTAAAGTTAGTCCTATAAAGTCTTCTGTGTACCTTTGGGATCTTCTTAATAGTCTTGACCACAATTGGGACTGTTTGAATTTCTACCTAGACTGAGGTAACTCCTCCTGGAAGGGTGCCCTGATTATCAGCCTGTTTAGTTGGGAGCCCCAGATACAGGGGCTAAGTAAGTGGACAGGAGGCAGCTGAGGGCTTCACACCCAAATCTGCACCCTTAGGACATAAGTTCTAGCATGTCTGCAGAGAGATAAAGAGCAACATATATGTCACTTCTACCCATTTCTCTTGTTTTCTACAGAACTGGTCTAGTTGTAAACAGTATCATAAGTAAGATCCTACACTGGCCAGCATTCCCTGTCTTCCAAAGGATACTGTGGCCATTCAGTATCACAGAGGAATATTGGGCATGTCTTTTTAAACTCTGGGGATCAAACTTGTCCCAGTTTTTAAAAAATACATTGTAAAGGAGTGGTTCTGGAACTGCTAGCTCCCATCTATAACAGAAAAAACCCAGCATCCACAGCCATGGCTTCTTTCCACTAGAGGCATCCCTTCCTGCTCTAGATGGGGGTGTAGACAGACTTTCCACTGAAGCTTTCCTTCCCTGGTCAGACTAGTCTCTCTCTTACAGATGCAGCCACCTTACTCATCCCTCCCGGTTCTACCACCAAGGTGGGGTGGAGATGCACCAGGGGTAGACCTGATGGCATCTCGGGTTGATTTTTAGTTCCTTATCACCGATATGCTACTGGAGATCAGTGGAGAAATAACCAGAAAGAATGAAGGGATGGAGCAAAAGCAAAAACAACAACCAGTTGTGGATGTGACTGGTGATAGAAGCAGGGTCTGATGCTGTAAAGAGCAATATTATAGGAAACTGGAATGTTAGGTCCATGAATCAAGGCAAATTGGAAGTGGTCAAACAGGAGATGGCAAGAATGAATCTTGACATTCTAGGAATCAGTGAACTAAGATGGACTGGGATGGGGGAATTTAACTCAGATGACCATTATATCTACTATTGTGGGCAGGAATCCCTTAGAAGAAATGGAGTAGCCATCACAGTCAACAAAAGTGTCTGAAATGCAGTACTTGGATACAATCTCAAAAATGACAGAATGATCTCTGTTCCTTTCCAAGGCAAACCATTCAATATCATGGTAATCTAAGTCTATGCCCCAACCAGAAATGCTGAAAAAGCTGAAGTTGGACAGTTCTACAAAGACCTGCAAGACCTTTTAGATCTAACACCAAAAAAAGATGTCATTTTCATTATAGGGGACTGGAATGCAAAAGTAGGAAGTCAAGAAACACCTGGAATAACAGGCAAATTTGGCCTTGGAGTACAGAATGAAGAAGGGCAAAGGGCAAAGAGTTCTTTCAAGAGAATGCACTGGTCATTCTCTGCTCTGCACCGGTCAGAGCAAACACCCTCTTCCAACAACACAAGAGAAGACCCTACACATGGACAACACCAGATGGTCAACACTGAAATCAGATTGATTATATTCTTTGAAGCCAAAGATGGAGAAGCTCTGTACAGTCAGAGAAAACAAGACTGGGAGCTGACTGTGGCTCAGATCATGAATTCCTTATTGCCAAATTCAGACTTAAATTGAAGAAAGTAGGGAAAACCAGTAGACCATTCAGGTATGACCTAAATCAAATCCTTTATGATTATACAGTGGAACTGAGAAATAGATTTAAGGGACTAGATCTGATAGAGCACCTGATGATCTATGGATGGAGGTCTGTAACATTGTACAGGAGACAGGGATCAAGAACATACCCAAGAAAAAGAAATGCAAAAAAGCAAAATGGCTGTCTGAGGAAGCCTTACAAGTAGCTGTGAAAAGAAGAGAAGTGAAAAGCAAAGGAGAAAAGGAAAGATATACCCATTTGAATGAAGAGTTCCAAAGAATAGCAAGGAGAATTAAGAAAGCCTCTTCAGTGATCAGTGCAAAGAACTAGAGGAAAACAATAGAATGGGAAAGACTAGAGATCTCTTCAAGAAAATTAGAGATACCAAGGGAACATTTCATGCAAAGATGGGCTCAATAAAGGACAGAAATGGTATGGACCTAACAGAAGCAGAAGATATTAAGAAGAGGTGGCAAGAATACACAGAAGAACTGTACAAAAAAGATCTTCATGACCAAGATAATCACAATGGTGTGGTCACTCACCTAGAGCCAGACATCCTGGAATGTGAAGTCAAGTGGGTCTTAGGAAGTATCACTATGAACAAAGCTAGTGGAGGTGATGGGATTCCAGTTGAGCTATTTCAAATCCTGAAAGATGATGCTGTGAAAATGCTGCACTCAATATGACAGCAAATTTGGAAAACTCAGCAGTGGCCACAGAACTGGAAAAGGTCAGTTTTCATTCCAATCCCAAAGAAAGGTAATACCAAGAATGCTCAAACGACTGCAAAATTGTACTCATCTCACATGCTAGTAAAGTAATGCTCAAAATTCTCCAAGCCAGGCTTCAGCAATATGTGAACCATGAACTTCCAGATGTTCAAGCTGGTTTTAGAAAAGGCAGAAGAACCAGAGACCAAATTGCCAACATCCGTTGGATCATCGAAAAAGCAAGAGAGTTCCAGAAAAACATCTATTTCTGCTTTATTGACTATGCCAAAGCCTTTGACTGTGTGGATCATAATAAACTGTGGAAAATTCTTCAAGAGATGGAAATACCAGACCACCTGACCTGCCTCCTGAGACACCTGTATGCAGGTCAAGAAGTAACAGTTAGAACTGGACATGGAACAACAGACTGGTTCCAAATAGGAAAAGGAGTACATCAAGGCTGTATATTGTCACCCTGCTTATTTAACTTCTATGCAGAGTACATCATGAGAAACTCTGGGCTGGAAGAAGCACAAGCTGGAATCAAGATTGTTGGGAGAAATATCAATAACCTCAGATATGCAGATGACACCACCCTTATGGCAGAAAGTGAAGAAGAACTAAGGAGCCTCTTGATGAAAGTGAAAGTGGAGAGTGAAAAAGTTGGCTTAAAGCTCAACATTCAGAAAACTAAGATCATGGCATCTGGTCCCGTGACAAATAGATGGGGAAACAGTGGAAACAGTGGCAGACTTTATTTTGGGGGGCTCCAGAATCACTGCAGATGATGATTGCAGCCATGAAATTAATACGCTTAATCCTTTGAAGGAAAGTTATGACCAACCTAGACAGCATATTAAAAAGCAGAGACATTACTTAGTCAACAAAAGTCCATCTAGTCAAGGCTATGGCTTTTCCAGTAGTCATGTATGGATGTGAGAGTTGGACTATAAGGAAAGCTGAGAGCCAAAGAATTGATACTTTTGAACTGTGGTGTTGGAGAAGACTCTTTAGAGTCTCTTGGACTGCAAGGAGATCCAACCAGTCCATCCTAAAAGAGATCAGTCCTGGGTGTTCATTGGAAGGACTGATGTTGAAGCTGAAACTCCAGTACTTTGGCCACCTGATGCAAAGAGCCAATTCATTGGAAAAGACCCTGATACTAGGAAAGATTGAGGGCAGGAGGAGAAGGGGACAATAGAGGATGAGATGGTTGGATGGTGTCACCGTCTCAGTGTACATAAGTTTGAGCAAACTCTGGGAGATAGTGAAGGTTAGAGAAGCCTGGTGTGCTGCGATTCATGGGGTCACAAAGAGCTGGACATGACCTAGTGACTCATTTGAAAAGACCTTGATGCTGAGAAAGATTGAGGGCAGGAGGAGAAGGGGATGACAGAGGATGAGATCGTGGGATGGCATCTCTGACTCAATGGACATGAGTTTGGGTAAACTCCAGGAGTTGGTGATGGACAGGGAGGCCTGCGGTGCTGCGCTTCATGGGGTTGCAAAGAGTCGGACACGACTGAGCGACTGAATTGAACTGATCACCAAGACCTTTGTTTGATTTGTCCTTTTCCCTGATGCCACCCAGAGTGTAACAGAATAGCTTTCCTGGAGTGTTTCCCCAGCTAGGACTACTAGGGGAAGCATCCATCTTTCATGTGCCTTTGGACATTCCTGAGTACAATCCTGACCACAGTAGAAGCAGTGAGTCACTGCCACATAGTTTCTGTGATAGTGAAAGTGTCAGCCAGTGAGGAAAAAGTGATTTTTGTCCTCAAGCTACTAGGGCCAATCCTTCCAATTGATTTCTGGAAGTCTTGAGTTCGATTTCTGGGTCTGGAAGATCCCCTGGAGAAAGAAATGGCAACTCACTCTGGTAATCTTGCCAAGAAAATCCCATGGACAGAGGAGCCTGGTGGGCTATAGTGCATGGGGTTGCAAAAGAGTTGGACACAATTAAGTGGCTGAACACACTGTCAGGGACAACCATTATCTGCTAGCAACTTTGATTAGTTTCACCTATTTTAATATTTTATATTAAAGGAACAGCATTATATGTTGTCTTTCCTGTTTGGTTCTTTGGCCAACATTGTTTTTATTCCTTTGTAAAGATATTTATTTATTTGGCTGCATTGGGTCTTAGTTGCAACATGTGAACTCTTAGTTGTGGCATGTGGGATCTAGTTCCCTGACCAGGGATTGAATCTGGGCTGCCTGCATTGAGAGCACAGAGTCTTAGCCACCAGACCACCAGAGAAGTCCCTCAACATTGTTTCTAAGATTCATCCATATTGTTGTCATAGTCATGAATCACTCATTGACATTTCTGCATGTAATTTCACTGTGTGAAATACCACAATGTATTTATCCATTCTGCTGTTTGTGGGTGTTTGGGAAATTGCCATTTGAGGGCTGCTATTTAGAGTGCTGGGGCTTCCCTAGTGACTCAGAGTTGCAGGTTCAATTCCTGGATTGGGAAGATGCCCTGGAGAAGGAACTGGCAATACACTCCAGTATTCTTGCCTGGGAAATCCCATGGACAGAGGAGCCTGGTGGGCTACAATTCATGGGGGTCACAAAACAGTTGGACACAACTCAGTGACTAACAACAGTTTAGAATGCAGCTACAAAGATGCTAGTGCATGTCTTTTGGTGAACACATGGATGCATTTCTCTTGTGTATATACATAGGAATAGAATTACTGCATCTTAGGGATTGCCTACATTCTTTTGTTTGGTACAACAGTTTTCCAAAAGATTGCACCAATTTATACTCCCAACAGTGTTGTATGTGGATTCTGGTTGCTGTATATCCTTGGCAAACCTTGGTATTTTCCATCTTTTTCATCTTAGCATTCTTGATGGGTGAGTAGTAATGTTACACTATGACTTTTAATT
Organism: Bubalus bubalis; assembly: GCF_019923935.1. Taxonomy (NCBI): domain Eukaryota; kingdom Metazoa; phylum Chordata; class Mammalia; order Artiodactyla; family Bovidae; genus Bubalus; species Bubalus bubalis. The sequence goes on from NC_059160.1 coordinate 54,979,727, forward strand.
TGTAATTTCCTGGTGACTTATAAAGAAGAATATTTCTTAGCTATTTGTATATCTTTTTTTTTTTTTTAGAGTATTTTGGCCTCTGTTCTATTAAGTGTCTTTTCTTATTGATTTATAGAAGTTCTTTATATATTCTAGATCTGATCAGTTGTCTAATATAATTACTACAGGTATCTTCTCCAGCTTTATAATTGCTTTTTCTTTCTTATTTATGTCTTTTGATGAAGAATTATCAATTTTAATATAACCTAATTTATTGATTTTTAAAAAACTTTCGTGCTTAATGGTTTTAATATCCTGTTTAAGAAACCTTTGCAAACTTAATTCAGTGATGTTTTATCATATCACAGTGCTATTTGAGGGGCCACAAGTTTAGGTGACTTCTCATCAATACTAGGCATCAATTTGGGTTGATATTTAGGTAACTTTTGAAAGGTCCTTGAGTTTTGTGTTTCTGTGTAGAATCCAGTTGCCAACAAATATGCCTTGGGAGGTTGCATGTGTGCTCAGTAGCTCAGTTGTGTCTGGCTCTTTGTGACCTTATGGAGTAGAGTCCGCCAGGCACCGTTTCAGTAAAATATTGTGTTCACCTTATATTTTGGAGGGTTATTTTTTTAACCCTCAAATTGAGAAGAGAAGAAAATTTAAAATGTTGTTTACTTAAATTTTCTTTTCCAAAGTCAGCTTGGCCTGAAGAAAAAAGCATCCATTTAGTGCAATGGCCTTTTGTCTGATGCTTTTTAGTTGCAAATTATCCACTCTCTCTGAGCCATAGTAATCTCTTCTGCAAAAGCTGTGAAATAATTCCTGCCATGTCAGGAATAATTCCTATCATGTCATAATCCTGTTATGAAAATAACAAGATGATGCAGTGCCTATAGTACACCAGTACTTTTGTGGAGTAACTACCATACTTGGAGGACAGGTATGTAGTCCTTGGCAGACTACATAGTTCTTTATAGTCTGAACTTTGGAAAATAACAGAGAATATGACACAGAATTTGAGATTTACTGTCTACCAGGAGTGACCAAAAAGTATCACAAATGATTGACATTTTTAATGTAGGAAGTTACAACACCAGGCAATCAACTCATTCTTTTGAGAAATGTTCTTATTTGTACAGCTCTTTCCAAAAGACAGCAAAAGACTTTATCAAGTTAAATACGAATGATAAAACCAATACAGGACTTATAAAGCCAAATACATAAAATTTTCAGTAGCTGAAAGTGAATCTTTAATCTGTGGATTTCATTAGTGTGTTAGTTGTTCAGTCCTATCCTACTCTCTGCGACCTCATGGACTGTAGCCTGCCAGGCTCCTCTATCCATAGAATTCTCCAGGCCAGAATACTAGAGTGGGTAGCCATTTCCTTCTCCAGGGGATCTTCCTGACCCAGGGATCAAACCCAGGTCTCATGCATTGCAGGCAGATTCTTTACTGTCTAAGCCACCAGAGAAGCCCACCAATTTCTTACATTGGTAAACAGACCACTTCCTTGAAACCTCTCTAAAATCAAACTATGCTTAATTAATAAGTCAAATCAACTGTTTTTCTTTAAAGAAACCACTTTAGTGAGACCTGATTGGCATGTAAAAAGCTTTACATATATACTGTGTATAACTCGAACGGTTTGGGCAGATCAACTAGTTTTATTAACGTATCATAAGGAACAATGAATAAAACAAACAGAAAAGTTGCATGACCATAGCAACAAATGAAAAGGGGAATTCCCCCACCAAGAGACTGACCTTAACTCGGACTAGTTCCTGGTCTTAACTTTGTTTCCTCTGACTTCAGTGGTGAAAAAGTATGAGAATTTCTCAGGGAGCACCCCAGTGCCTCATACTTTTGTTTACCCATCATCTCGTGATGGCAGCTTGTCATTAAGAACCCAAGCATGCAGATGGCTTATAGAAATGAGAGGGCTTAGGCTGTGTATGAGGCATACGGTCAGGTGTTTTGTATCCTTTCAAGTATTTTAATAACGCTTATTATTATATAGTCAGTGTTTCCTGACACAGTATGCCTTCTACACTCAACATGAGTTTTCTTTGTGCTTGCAGTAGTTTCAAGTTTTATTTTTAAAAATGAAAAGTTACTTTTCTGTAGAAAGAAATCAGTAGAAGAATGTGGCCAGAAAGCAGGAAAGGCAAGAAGGAGTCTTTTCTTATTCTGTCAAAAAGAAATGTCTTTTAAAAATGTGGGCTTTCTTTGGCTAGCCAATTATTGTTTTTCAACAGTTCTATCTTATTGATTACAAAATGAGATGTCTAAAGTTGGAAGAAAGTTGAGAATTGTTACTGCTTTTGCAAATCTGAGTCTTGGCCTAAGGATGGAAAGTAACTGAGACGTTAAAGATGAAAGAATTGCTAAGAGATTAAAAACAATGAAAAAAAAGAGAGGAGGAGATAATTATTAACTCTAACAAAAGCAATAAATTATATAAGAAAGTCAATTTCTTCTTAGTACTATATGTGACTTGGCTGTGAATAATACTTATACATAATACATACTGAATTTTCCCTAACACAAATCATGGTATAGTTATATTAGGAAAACTGGGGACACAAGGTGTGTGTATATGTGTGTAAAGGTGGGGAAAGAGGGGCTTCATAAGGGTGCTAAGTCTTCAGTTTCCCTGACAGGAAGGTGATGCTGCTGCTGCTGCTGCTAAGTCACTTCAGTCGTGTCTGACTGTGCGACTGCATAGATGGCAGCCCACCAGGCTCCCCCGTCCCTGGGATTCTCCAGGCAAGAACACTGGAGTGGGTTGTCATTTCCTTCTCCAATGCGTGAAAGTGAAAAGTGAAAGTGAAGTCGCTCGGTCGTGTCCAACTCTTCGTGACCCCATGGACTGCAGCCTACCAGGCTCCTCTGTCCATGGGATTTTCCAGGCAAGAGTACTAGAGTGGGGTGCCATCGCCTTCTCCGAGGAAGGTGATAGAACATACTTAAACTTTAGAGCATTGGAAAATAGAAATCTGGAGGTCAATACTAAAAGAAACAGCTAAAAAAGTATAAACTGGTTTTTCTGGAGAGTGAGAATTAGGGGTGAGAACACTTGGGAGGGAATATTGATGGTTTGTTGAAAAACTTTGTAATATGATTTGACATTTTCACCTATATACACATACTCTCTCTCTTTGTCTCTGCTTAGTTGCTCAGATGTGTCCAACTTTCTGCAACCCTATGGACTCTAGCCCACCAGGCTTCTCTGTCCATGGGATTTCCCAGGCAAGAATACTGGAGTGGGTTGCCATTTCCTCCTCCAGGGAATCTTCCTGACCTAGGGATCAAACCTGCATCTCCTGCATTGGCAAGTGAATTCTTTACCCCCGAGCTACCAGGAAAGCCCATATACATATATTAGCTTAATAAAATAAAAACTTTCATAAAATCAAGGACCTCTCCTAAAACTAAACTAATGTCAAAAATTTTAATAATGATAAAACAAAAGGAGGAGATGATTGGGGGCAGGATGTGGAATATATTCTCAGTTCGAAACAAGTCCCATAAATAAATGACTTTAAGAACATAACCCGTTCATAAAGACAGGCCTTTCTACATTTCAAACCCAACCCATGTGGCATGAGCTCTGCCTTTGGAGGTTCTAGATACAGCCCGGCTTCCACCACCTTGTCGCCTTGTTCAGTTCTTTCCTGTTTCCTGTTGGGAGTGAACGGGTATTACCTCTTAGAGGAATGCAAAGTGCCAACCTAACAAAGCTGATGTTCTCAGTTCAGTTCAGTTCAGCTGCTCAGTCATGTCTGACTCTTTGTGACCCCATGGACTGCAGCATGCCAGGCCTCCCTATCCATCACAAACACCCGGAGTTTACTCAAACTCATGTCCATTGAGTCAGTGATGCCATCCAACCATCTCATCCTCTGTTATCCCCTTCTCCTCCTGCCCTCAATCTTTCCCAGCATCAGGGTCTTTTCAAATGAGTCAGTTCTTCACATTAGGTGGCCAAAGTACTGGAGTTTCATCTTCAACATCAGTCCTTCCAGTGAATATTCGGGACTGATTTTCTTTAGGATGGACTGGTTGGATCTCCTTGCAGTCCAAGGGACTCTCAAGAGTCTTCTCCAACAGCACAGTTCAAAAGCATCAATTCTTCAGCACTCAGCTTTCTTTATAGTCCAACTCTCACATCCATACATGACTACTGAAAAACATTTAGGTCCGTCAAAATCAGTTTTCCTAGAAATGAACATTGGACTGAACTTTTGAGGCCTAACAGCCCTTTTTGGATCTGAGAATGAGCTGGGGAACTCAAACCTCTTTTCTTTTCTTTCTTTTTTTTTTTTTTTTTTTTGCTCTTTTAAAGGAAGTAAAGGGACTTGCAATGACACTTAAGGGGGAGTGCTTTTTGCAGGTTAGGTACACAAGGTGCCATGGGAAAATAAATGAGGTTGACAATAGGTTCAGCTTAATAGGACTTTGCAGACTTCCAGAATTGTTCAATTAGATATCAGATTTCTGGGGAAAAGAAAAAGCTCTTAGTCTACTCAGTTTAGACTTGGGTTTAGATTGGGTTGCAGGTACTTTCCACTTGGCTAGCAAAATCCCATCTGCTAGAATTTGAAGAGCAGCCAGGGCTTGAGCTGTAAGCATTTCTCATGTTTGTGCTGGGCCAGGCATCCCCCCAGGAAACAGTTATTTTGGGGCATCAAGCACTCATTGGTCAGAGAAAGTTGCAACATATCACCTGATCCCGGCAGCTGTCCTGACGAGAAGAAAGGAGCAGAGAGGGTACTCACAGAGTCACTGAGCAGGGCTCTTGCAATGTAGGGACACACTCTTTCCCTTCTACCATTACATTTAGGTAGCTTCCATGTCCTGGCTATTGTAAATAGTGCTGCTATGAACATTGAAGGGCATGTATCTTTCTGAGTTATGGTTTTCTCTGGATATATGCCCAGGAGTGGGATTGCTGGATCATATAGTAGTTCTATGTTTAGTTTTTTAAGGAACCTCCATACTGTTTTCCATAGTGGTTCTTTCAGTTGATACTCCCACCAACAGTGTAAAAGGGTTTCTTCAGAATTTGTTTGTAGATTTTTTGATGATGGCCATTCTGATCAGAGTGAGGTGACACATCATTGTAGTTCTGATTTGCATTTCTTTACTATTAATACATAGTGATGTTGAGCATCTTTTCATGTGTTTGTTGGCCACCTGTGTGTCTTCTGTGGAGAAATGTCTAGTTAGGTTTTCTGCCTATTTTTTGGATTGGGTCATTTGTTTCTTTGATATTGAACTGCATAAGCTGTCTGTATATTTTGGAGATTAATTTATTGTCAGCTGCTTCATTTGCAAATATTTTCCCCCATTCTGAGAGTTGCCTTTTTTCCTTTTGTACATTTTATAATTTTTCTACAATGGTTGGGAATGGAGGTGAATTTTTGCCCTCAACAATATTCAAAAGGGCCACAAATGTATTTGAATGTAATAATAAAGCAAATAAAAATAATGAAAGCTAAATATTGAGCACTTACTATATGTTAGGAACTGCTTTAAGCTCTTTACATGTGTTATCTCATTTAATCCTAGAAATGGTTCAGCTAATTGCACTGTCTCAACATCATCTTAAGAAGCATCCTGTGCTAAAAAGCTGATTATTTCCTGACTTTATGCAAACAGAGTGACATACTCAACATACAATCCTATTTGTCCCCTTATTATGTGTTACAAGCAGAGATGTAAATGAACTAAGAAATTGTTTCTTATGAGTAAAGATTTTGAAACAGTGTCTACTGGGTCTCATATCACTGCCTCATGGTGTAAAGAGGACTTGCTCACTAGATGAGAATTCTCCAAGTACCACCCTGACTAATTCATCTTATGAGGCGTGGATCTCACATGCATTCAAAATGACTCCATTTAAAGTAAATACAGCCTGTCACATACAGAGTTTTCAAAGTTGGCCTTCTAGACCCAAGGATTCCCCCATAAGATGGGCCATGGAAGCTAGCTTACCCCACCCACAATTTGCTAGTGTTTCCAGGGAAGCAAAAACCATGCATAAGGAAAGCAGAGAAGTCTATGCCAATCGAGAGCCAACCCATCACTCCACCCAAACCAGAAAGTCAGGAGCTAATGCCATGGAATGTGCTGTGCTTCTCCTTCCCAGCAGCCACCAGCTGGATGCAGGACTTCCTGACATGTTCCTGGAACTCAGGGAGGATAGAATTGGGAGAACAGGCCATACCATCACTGCTAGAAACTGGGCAGGTACAACAGAAGTTATTACATTAAATAAAATAATGATGATAAAGACCACTGGTTCTGAAAACTATTTCACCTATTTAGATTGGACTACTGACATTCTGTCAGGTGGCTCAGTGGTAAAGAATCTGCCTACCAGTGCAGGAGATGCAGGAGACAGGGGTTCGATCCTTGGCTTGAAAAGATTCCCTTGGAGTAGGAAATGGCTGCTAACTCCAGTATTCTTGCCTAGGAAGTCCCATGGATAGAGGAGCCTGGAGGGGTACAATCTATGGGGTCCCAAAAGTTGGACATGACTGAACGTGCACGCGTGTGCACACACGTGCACACACACACCACACTGACTTTCTAGGACTTTTTTACCTTCAGGTCCAGAGTGAAGGACACCCTCAGGACAGAGTGAAGGAGTGGAAGAGACTAATGTTGACAGAAAGGAAAGTCAGAATTTTGGAACTGAGAAATTCTAAGAGTGTCCATTTCCCAAAGAAGAAACAGGGGCACAGAGAAACTCAGTGACTTACTTAAAATCACACAGTGTAGTCAGTACTATTGGAATCTAGATCTCTGGACTTCTGGTTCAGTGTGCTTTCAACAGAGATACCCAGCCCCATCTTTTAAAAAAAAAAAAAACAATGAAGCACTTTAGAAAACTGGGAAATTTTAGCCCCTTCCCCCAATTGCCCATAATCATAACTTTCCAATCAATAGCTATTATTGTTTTTGTATACCTTTTTCCTACATATCTTTATTTTCATATTTTTAATATTACCATAATCATTACCATACGTGTTTCAGATTTTTTGAAACAAAAGACATTTTTTACAATTTCAGTAATTTTTATGTCCATTCATATTTCTTTATTAAATGTCTACATGCACGAGGTACTGTTCTAAATAAAACAATGTCCCTGCCCCACAGAACTAACATCCTAGTGGGATGGACATAGAACATATAAATAAGTAATGTACGACATTCCCCAACGAATGATGATAATTTGTTCCTGGAAAAGGGTCCTTGTGGAGTGAATTCTCATAGGCTGAAAATGTAACTAACGTTAATTTCAGTAAGCAAAACATTTTTTCTTGAGTGTCCCCTTTGTTAAAAACAACACCAAACCCATCGAAACAGACTGTGTTATCTCATAAGTAAATAATTATCATAGGCCTTATATCTGTGTGGGCTTGCCAGGTGGTGCAGTGGTAAAGCATCTGCCTGCCAATGCAGCAGAGGCAGGAGATGTGGTTTCTATCCCTGGGTCAGGAAGATTCCCTGGAGGAGGAAATGGCAACCCATTCCAGTATTCTTGCCTAGAAAATCCCATGGACAAAGGAGCCTGGCAGGCTACAGTCCACGGGGTCACAAAGAGTCAGACATGACTGAGTACACACACACACACACACACACACACACACACACACATATCTGTGATACCCAGAGTGTACATAATTAGATGTTTACTGCAAAAAAAAAAAAACAGTGAAGACTAAAAATATGGATGAAATGATGCACGAGATGAATACTTCCATGAGTCCTTTAAAAGAAGAAACTTAGGGCATCCTGCATCACTTTCAAAACTGCAAGGATGACACATGGGTGCTTGTGCTGAATGCACTCAGAACTGGGGTTTCCTAAACCCCAGAAATCCAAATCCATCCTCCTGAATGTGAAGAATGACTCATCGCTGAAATGGTGGTATTAAATAAAACTGATTGAGTCTATTTCTTCCCGTCCAAGTACTAACCAGGCCTGACCCTGCTTAGCTTCAGAAATCAGACAAGATTGGGTGCATTCAGGGAAGTATGACCATGGACAAGTCTGTTTCTTGAAATACCACCTACCCCTGCAACACGGTTCTCTCCAGGGACTAACCAGTACAATGGCAGGTAGTGATCAGTCGTAGAGGGGGTAAACGTGTGTGTGTGTGTGTGTGTGTGTGCGTGTGTGTGTGTGTGTATGATTTCCAGATAAAAGGGCATAGGGAATAATGAGGAGCAGAGATGGGGTGAGAAGGGTCACATCTTATACAGAATAATCAGAGAAAGAAAGGTCAAACTGGTCAGAGGTGACCTTCCAGCACAGCTGTGAATGACATGAGAGAGTGAGCCATGCGACTATCTAGGAAAAGACCATGCCAAAAAGGAAACAGTAAGTGCAAAGGCTCTTTTGCAGAGCTTGCTGGATGTGCTCAAAGAATGGCAAGAAGGCTGTTGTGAGGGAGCCCAGTGTGGGAGGCAGGGTTGTAGAAGCTGATGGTGTCCAGGTGCCAGGTTAAGAAGGGCCTTGCTGGCCATGCTGAAGACCTGAGAACTTTGGAAGCCAGTGTAAGATTTTGAGCAAGGAGTGACACAAACAGATTCATACATGAAAAACAGACTAAGGGTCAGGGAGATAAATTAGGAGAATATCATGGGATTCAATTGAGAGAAGGATAGAAGAAGATAGCTGGGGTCAGGGTTACAATGATGCAGACAGACAGAGGTAGTTAGATTTTAGTTGTGTTTTGAATATAAAGCCAAAAGGCTCTGCTTTGAGCTGAATGTGACCCATCAGAGAAAGACAGGAATCAATACTATTAACAATAACAACAGCTAACAGTTTGTTACCTTTTATGCTTTACATATATTAATCACAAGTGCAATTATACTTAATGTCTTTCTAGTACCTTCACTGTGCCAGATTCTAAATGCTTTAACATACATTCACCCATATCATCCTTACAACAATCCCATTGGGTAGGCACTATTATTGACTCCATTTTTAGATAAGAAAACTGAGGCAGAGAGTGGTTCTGTGGTTTGTGTAAGGGTGATCCAATAGGAAGGGCTTCCCTGTGACTCAGTGGTAAAGAATCCACCTGCAATGCAGGAGACACAGGTTCAATCCCTGGGTTGAACCTGATGGAAGGCATGGCAACCCACTCCAGTATTCTTGCCTGGAGAATCCCATAGACAATGGAGCCTGGCAGGCTACAGTCCATAGGGTCGCAAAGAGTCAGACACGAAGTGATGTAGCACGCATGCACAACCCAACAGGAAATGGTAGAACTGAGCTTTGAATCCAAGCCCTTAGACTATAGAGTCAAGATTCCTAACCACTACACACAGAACCTCTTGTGATGATAAGGTTTTGATCTAAGCAGCTGGGTAGGTGGTGTTGCCATCAACTGAGACATGAATATCTGGGGCTCATTAGATCTCTGAGTGTAGATGTTGTGTGGATATAAAGAATCTGATGTTCATGGGAGAAGCCAGTCTGAATGATCAGCATATACATGGAATGTAAGGCCCTGGAACAGATAGAGGAATAAAGTTCATTTGACTTCAACATTAATTTGTTAATTTGAATTCAAATTATATGTCTGTTGGGTATCAGGTATGGTACTAGGCACCAGATAAAAAGAGGCAAGCAAATCACAGAGTTCTTGCTCTTGAGAATGTTTCAGGAAGAAGGAGGAGGAATAGGGGAGGGAAAGGAGGGAGAGGAGAAAGAGGAGGAGGAAGAAGAGGAGGGGGAAAGGGGAAGAGCAGGAAGAAGGAGGAGCCATTCATGATATTGGTATCTGGAGTTTGCCTAATGAGTCCAGTGGAACACCTCATAGAAAAGCCTGATAGTTGACAAGCCTCCACCCATTGATTCACCAAGTATGAGGGAGAAGAAAGGGTTTTTCAGACATGTGAAATCTCAAAAGAATTACTTCCTGTGGACTTTTTCTCAGGAAGCTTCTGGGTGGTATGCACAGTCCAGACAAGGGAATATATGAAAAGAAACCTGAGATTCAAGTAATAAGAGATCAACAGGGTAAAGACTGGCAAACTTCTTGGATTATGATAAACTGAGATCCCAGGGCAACAAGTGTGCAACAGGTCTGGAGAGCAGTAAGTCCACAGTGATTGCATGATGTATTGAGACATACTGATGGAGATTAACACTCTGGGGGAAGAGTCTGGGAATGAGATGACTAGGGGAAGGAAGCAGGGGGGTGGTCTCTTTTTGTGAGTATGAGTACACTCCATCAGTCTCTCAGTCTTCAGTGTAGAAGCCCAGTCTCAGTTGTCCCCAGGGGCCTCTGTCCACAGTCTCTCTGGTTTAACCTCATCTGTGAGTGAAACTTCAGTTTTCTGCTGGGATGGTGGAGAGACAGTTGATCAGCTTTGCTAGGGGTGGGAGGTTGAGGAATTAGGATAAGATTTCTTTATGTATATATTTCTGGACCCCTCTTCCTCACCTTCTCCCTCTTCAAAAACTATTGCTACTTCCAAATCCTGATCCTTCTAGGGGCTTCTGAGGTACAAATAAGCCTACTTCTGGGCCTTCTCTACCACTGGCTAGAATTTCAGCTTCCTCTCATTTTCTAAGTAGGTTTCTACTTAATGCATCTGCTTTCCAGCTTCCAAAATTTTATCCTCGTTCTTTCACTCTCTCTTTTATGGTTTATGCTGTTTTTATTCCACTACAGTTGATTTTAGTGAGGTTTGTGCTTATTTTCTCAGTCATGTCCGGCCCTTTGCGACCCCATGGACTGTAGCCTGCTGCACTCCTCTGTCCATGGGGATTCTCCAGGCAAGAATACCCGAGTGGGTTTAGTGAGGTTTGGGAAGGAACCAAAAGTAAAAACATCATTCAATCTGCCATGCTGTTTGAAAAGTAGTTTTCTTTTAAATTGTAAAATATTTGCATAGAGCTTAATGAATAATTGTAAAGTGAACAATCATTAACCAATACTCAAGTCAAGAAATAACACATTGATAGCACCCTAAAAGCCCTCCAGGTATCCCTTCCTTGTGACAACTAGCTACCTCTCCCCAGAGGTAACACTATACCACCTTTTAGTATTACAACTTCCTTCTTTTTCTTTAGTGTTTTACTACCCAAGTCTGCATTGTGAAACAACACAGTTTAATTTGCTGTTTTGAAATTTTTACATAAATGGAGTGAAAAATGTGTTTTCTTTACTGTTTAGCTTCTTTTACTCAACCCAATAAAATTCAGTCATGGCACTGTTCACAACCATCTTGATTGGCTGAGTATGACTCATTGGAAAAGACTCTGATGCTGGGAGGGATTGGGGGCAGGAGGAGAAGGGGACGACAGAGGATGAGATGGCTGGACAGCATCACTGACTCGACAGACGTGAGTTTGAGTGAACTCCAGGAGATGGTGATGGACAGGGAGGCCTGGCGTGCTGCAATTCATGGGGTCGCAAAGAGCCTGACACTACTGAGCAACTGAACTGAACTGAACTGAACTGACGGTGTGCTTTTGGGTTGTTTCCAGTTTGCAGTAAGTCTCATTGCTGGGACATTCTTGTACACACCAGGTGGTGCACATGTACACAAGTTTCAAGCTGCAGGGAGTAAACATTCTGAGTCACAGTGCATGAGCATCTTCATCTTTATATTACCCATCATTTGCCAAAGTGCTTCTACCAATGTTATATGCAAGACCCCAGTGCTTCACATTCCTGCCAACACTTGGTATCATTTGACTTTAGCTTTTGCCAGTGTGGTAACTGTGCAAACCTAGCATATAGAGTGGGAACTATTATGCTTCCTTTTCCCTGTACTTGCATCACTTTATCACCGTGCTTTTTAAGTCTTAAAAAATATTTTTTAACTTATTTGGCTGCATTGGGTCTTAGTTCTGGCCCTCGAGATCTTCCTTGTGTTAAGCAGCGTCTTTCATTGCGGTGCGCAGGCTCAGTAGTTGTGACTAGCACTTGGGCTCAGTTGCCCTGCAGCGTGTGGCGTCTTAGTTCCCTGACCAGGGATTGTACCCACATCCCCTGTATTGCAAGGTCAATTCTTAACCTCTGAACCATCAGGGAAGTCCTCATCACCATGCTTTTTGAAAGGATCACTGAAACTTCTTTCTCATGAAGGTCAAATCTGTAAGACAATGTTTGCTCCATCGTTGCTTCTTGAAGTTGTTCCACATGGAGCCTTCTGACCTGCTCCCATATGGACTAGCTGCTTATTTGTACTCTTGGATTTGCTGTTTCCAGTCATACCTTTCTTCATTTTCTCCCTTTTTTCATGGAGCACATTCTCCAGAAGCTTCATGAGAAATGGTGTATAGGGAATAGCACTTTTGATGCCTTGTCTATTTGAAAACATCTTTATACTCCTCTCACACTTGGTATGATAGTTTGATTTCCTATAGAATTTTCAGTTGTAGTTTTTCCTAAAAGAACTGTGAAGGCATTATTTTATTGTCCTCTAGCTTTCTACAAAGGCAATGGCAACCCATTCCAGTCCTCTTGCCTGGAAAATCCCATGGATGGAGGTGCCAGGTAGGCTGCAGTCCATGGGGTCGCGAAGAGTCAGACACGACTGAGCGACTTCACTTTCACTTTTCACTTTCATGCATTGGAGAAGGAAATGGCAACCCACTCCAGTGTTCTTGCCTGGAGAATCCCAGGGACGGGGGAGCCTGGTGGGCTGCCGTTTATGGGGTCGCACAGAGTCAGACACAACTGAAACGACTTAGCAGCAGTAGCAGCAGCAGCTTTCTACACACTTATTGAGAACTTTCACCCTGAAGAATCATGTTCTTAAGATTTTTAGAAAATTTCCTTTGTAAGTTTTGTTCTCTCCATTCTTTCTCTAGAATTCCTATAGTTTGTCTTTTAGACTTCAAGGATTGAACTTATAGACTTCTCTTCTTTTAGCTTTTTTTGCATCTGTCTGTATTTTTGTCCTCAACTTTATCTTCTAATTCTTCCACAAATTGTTCATTTCTGTTCCTCTAATTTCCAGAAGCTCCATCTTATTCCCTAAATGTGACATTTTAACAGCAAACTCTTCACATTTCATAAATGTGGAATTTTCCTTGTTTTCTCAGGAAATAACTCCAGTGTTTTTTGTGCGTGTGTTTGTTTTTAAGGTTTTCCTTAGCTTTTTTTCAGTGACACCGTTTTTATTAATATTTATTTCCTCATTTCTTCTGGTTTCTGTCTTTTGCATGAAAGGTTTTTCCCAAATGGAGAGTGATCCCTGGATGTCGATTCAGTTAAACAGAGAGGCACCACAAGCTAATCGGAAACTGTGTGAAGGCTGGGCTTGTTGAGGAGAGGGTCTCACTTTAGGGTGGTCAGGTGAGGGTCCTGTCTTTTTCTTTAATTAATTAGTTAGTTGTTTTTCGCTGCTCTGGGTCTTTGTAGCTGCAAGTGGGCTTTCTCTAGTTGCAGCAAGTAGAGGCAACTCTTCGTTTTGGTGCAAGGGCTTCTCACTGAGGTGGCTTCTCTTGTTGCAGAGCACAAGTTCTAGGTGCACGGGCTTCGTTAGCTGCAGCTCGTGAGCTCCAGAGCGAGGGCTCAGTAGTTATGGCACATGGGCTTAGTTGCTCTGCAGCATGTAGGATCTTCCTGGATCAGGGATTGAACATGTGTCCCCTGCATTGGCATGCAGATTCTTATCCAGTGCACCACCAGGGATATTCAGGGTCCTGTCTTTGTATAGAACTCCTAGATCCCAGGGTTCTCTTGAGCTGGTTGGTTTCCCCAGAAAGGAATCCTCTCTAGTCCTGCCTGAGAGAGTAGAAAAATCTGGTAACAGTGGGATCCGAGTGTTGAAAGGCTGGGGCGGGGTCTCCTTATTCAGTAGACAAATGGGTCTCTAACCCCTATTTTTTTGGGAAACGTCTCACTCCAGGCCTTAGCAGTGATGGGTTCCTCAGCCAGAGTTTCTGTAGTTTAACCTTTTCAGAAAGGGTGATTTTCATTTTTGGCAAGAAAAATGAAGAGGCAATTGCCTGGCTGCCCAGAAAAGCCTTCTGGCTTTTCATTTTACCTCCTACCCTTACCTTTAGGTGGACATGGAGTGAGTTAAAGCAGACTCCAAGAGATAGTGATGAACAGGGAAGCCTGGTCTGCTGCAGTCCATGGGGTCACAACGAGTCAGAGATAACTTAGCAACCGAACAACAACAACAACTTACTTTACATGTATGTGGCGTTTCTGACTCTTCCTGGAGGGTACTGTGCTACAATAGGTTTTGTTCTTGTTGGCTTCTTTCCCTTAAGGTATTTAACAGGTGAAGAAAGCTGAAACCCAAGTCAATTACCACTTGCATTCTTCCAAAATTGTGCTAAACCTTTTACTGGCAGCCGTATCTTCTCCCCTTCTCTCTTTTTTAATCCCTTTGATGTCATTTTAGTGCTGTTCCAGGAAGTAGTGCAATATGTGCAATCAACATATTCTTCTGGACATCATTCCTTCTTTGTGTTTAACTTTCTATATCCAAAAGAGGAGTTGAGATTGTTTGCAATAAAAGATACATAGGAGGAAGAATGGGAGGAAGAGATAGGGAGTTTGGGATTCACATGTACACACTGCTGTATTTAAAATGGATAACCAACAAGGACCTACTGTATAGCACAGGGAACTCTGCTAAATGTTATGTGGCAGCCTGGATGGGAAAGGAGTTTGGGGGATAATGGATGCATGTATATGTATGGCTAAGTCCTTTTGTGGTCTACCTGAAACTATCACAACATTGTTAATCAGCTATACTCCAATATAAAATAAAAAGTTTAAAAGAAAAAAAAAGATATATAGGCAAAAAAGATTGAAATAGGGGGAGAAAAACAAAAGTCAAGCAACAAAAGAAGGAAAATATGTGTGCCAGAAAACCCGGCTACAGATGTGGGCTGTGATAGCGCGAAGGTTGGCCTTACTGAGCTGCTATTGCAGTTCTGCTAATAGAAACATGAGGAGTTTCATAGCCTTCATTACCTAACAGGAAACACACCAGGGCATCAGATAAAACTCCTCCTGCGAAATTTATTGAGCTGTTGACCCATTGCTTAATAAAGTACCTAGTACTCCAATGCAGAATTGATTACATGGAGTTGGTCAGAGTGAGACTCAGGTAAGAGACAAAAGAAAAGAAGATGTGTGAGGGTAGTACTGAGTCATTTATGCTTCTCCCAACTCAGGCCTTGTGGTGACTGTGGGCGGAGGACAGTCACCGGCCATTTCAGTAGACAAAGGATGTTGTTGCTGTCAGCCACTGCAGCCGCCTCCAGCGGTGTACCCTGAGTGGATTCAGGATGGAGAAAACAGGATACTGGTCCTAGACAGTTAAGGTGCATATCAAAGGAATGATTTCAATGAGCCCAGACTCTTTCATCTCCCCCCACCCCAAAAGCACTAAATTCATTAACTTGAGATATCTGTTTTTTCTTTAAGTAACAGTACCTGGTTTTTGTTGCCAAGACTCCTATATATCCTGGTTCCTCCCTTACCTCTTCAGAACAATCCCTCAGAGCTCTCTGAGAGGCTGTCTCCCGAGCTTAATTCCTCAGTGTGTCTGCCAAGTAAAACATAATCCTCAACTTCTAGATTGGGCATTTTTTTCAGTTGATAGCATGGACTCTTGTACTGCCTTAAATTTATAACTTTACTCAGTGTTCCTAGGTGAAAGGTCATTAAGAAAGTGCTCTGTAGGAATTCTTATACTCTTATTTTCCTTTGCCATGTCAGAAGGATATTTCAGGACCCCATAGCAACTGTGATTGTGATTTCAAGGTAAAGAATAAGCAGACAGTAGGGTATTAGAACTGGAGTATATTTTTCTCTAAATTTCCTCTCAAAAATTAGAGGAAAGAGGCTTTTTTTCCTGATAAGAAAGCATAAGTCTAGATTCAAGATCCAATGAGATCACTCCCAGGATTCCAAAATTCACTTTTAGAAATTCTTAGGAAATTCTTGATGCCAATGGGCATGGTAAAGTAGGTCAATGCAACAGCATGTTTAGCATTTTTTTAAAGGCAACAAACAGTGCTGGATTCTGGGGATTCATGATGATGAGCAGGCCCATTCCTTTTTTCCAAGGAGTTTATTTCACTCTCACAGGGGATAACAGAATGGCACAGATGTTTAATAAAGGAGGTCCCTTTCAGAGCATCTTGCCAGCTCACCACCCTCCCACATGGGAAACTAGTCCCCTTCTCCACTCTCAGGGTGGATCTGTGCAGCCACAGGGGGAACCCTGCCCTTCTGGCCCCCGCTGATAGGATTAATGGTCCAGAGACATGGCACCCAAGTTGCACCAATCAGATTTCCTCTGCATGGGATTTAGAATTAAAATTCAAAGGTGCTAATTGGTCTCTGCTACTTACTGAATTAAGGGCATATAATCACAGGCTTCAACATTTCTGATCATATACCTGTGGCAATTCAGAGAAAACCCAACTGGAGAGAGGGGGGAAATGAAGCAGGTGTGTAGAGTGGCTTTCCAGTTCCTGCTTTTGGATGTATGGAATCCATGAGATTATCCTGCATTAACAGCCTTGGTTAAAACAGCCTTGATTAAACCACAATATCAATATGAAGGCCAAAAATGCAGTGCAAACACGCGGAAAGAGCTCAAGGCCAGGAGAGAGTACACCTGGTTGTGGGCAAGTAGTAGCAAAACATTCATGAAAAATGTTGACAATTCAGTCCCCCTTTAATGACAGGTGAGACTCTTTATCACCCATCTCACCTAGGAGGAGGTGGGGTGAGGGTATTTATACAGAAAAGGAACCACATAAGGGAGAGAAAACTTGGGACGGGGATGTGCCAAGATGAGTGGGGAGAGTGGTCTTCTTGTGCAAGTTTGAGCTCTTTGAGAAGCTCTGATCCTCTTATGAGCTGTGACACATGTCAGCACAGTCTAGGGTTCTTTTTCCACTTGAGCATAATTGCCAGCAAGTGTCATTTTGTTCCCAGTAACCTCCCTAGCCACTCTCCTTAAAAAAATTTAAAAGGCCATTCAGAAAAACTCCTGTGTTTCTACAGAAGACAAAAAGATGTGAAGCAGCTAGTCATGTAAAGCTGTAATTTTCAATATGAATTTCTTATTTCCTTGTTTCAGAATAAGTGGTAAATTAACATTTCCCAGCAGTGTGAGGTGAGTAAACTAATACCAAACATTATTTCACCCAAAGGGAACCTGCTTGGCTCTGTTGACCCTCTCCTCAATATCTGTATCTAGGGCCTTCAGATGTAGCAGGCCACCAATTTTCAGGGCCACCAATTACTTTTCTGGGAAAAAAGTTATTTTGCCAAATTTTAAAAACACACCATAAATAGGACTGGGGAAAAGGTGTAATATATACCTATTGTGGGTTAAGTTGCTATTTTTCACAAAATATTAAATGTAAATATACTTCTAAAATGAATAATTATGCATTTATAAAGCATTGCATAAAGAAGCTTATTATATATTTTTACATGTTTATAAATACACTAATTAGTTAGGGGATAAAAGTGAACTCAGTAGGAAAGTTCTGGAGATAAACAAAAGAAGTGAGAACTTGTATCTTATAGCTAATATCATTTATCTTATTTAGTGAGAGATCTGGTTTATAAACTAAAATAACTTTTAGGTCAAGTCAGTGATATTTTAAGCTTGATGGTAGCCCATGTAACTTTCTTAACTGCTGACTTGTTAACAATTTTAAATATCATTTGTTCCCAAACTGATCTTTATCCTAGCCTTGTATTAAGAACTTCCATGAGCTTGAAATCTTGTCCTTCCTTCACCAAGCATCTGACACAGATATAATCCCATTACAGCAGATGTCACTGCTAAATTTTCTGTATCATGGGAAATATTTCCTACTCCAGTCATGACTCTTCCTTAAAAGAATGTAGTCTGTATAACAAAACAATTGGGATAGTGCCTGTACCTAATTTTAATGAACTTTGACTTTACTCCATCCTATGTACTGTGTTCCTAAAATCAATGCACACTGATCTTTAAAGCAGCCAATCGCATGTCAAAATGCACATGAGAAATGCTTTCTTCAAGGGCTATAGGCAAATGAGTAAAGGGTAGCCCACTATGAACTGGCACCACAGTGTTCTTCTGTGTCTCCCGTTCTGACTCAGCCACTTCACTGCTTCTGTGTGGCCCTAGTGTTATGGGTCTTCTGAGTGGTTTCTTGAGGAGAGAACAGCTGTTTGTCAAAACAAAAGAAAAAACCAGAAACTGACAACTTTACGTAGAGAAGGGTAAACTGGGAACTAGTCATTGGCGCAGTTGATTTGTGTTTTTAAACCTGAGGATATCTAACTTTGTCAGCTAAGGTTAACCCATGGGGAAATAGTAAAACTTCCTGGGAAACTGGTATCTGAGAAAGAAGTCTGTTTTGGTGCTCAAGTTAGATGTGGCAGAGACTGCTGGTGATCTCCCAGTGTCTATTCTTCTCTTCTTCTTTAGAAGTAGGACCCCCAAATTTAGTTTGGCACATGTCCCCTTGGTGTAAGAACTTCATTTCCCAGTCTCCCTGGCAATTAGATGTGACCATGTGACTAAGTTCTATTCAATGGGATATAAATGCAACCATCACTTAAAATTGATGAGAAATGTCCTTGAAAGATGTGGATGTACCCTAAGCAGTCCTTTCCTTCTTCTCGATGAAATGGAAACCAAATCTGAGTATGGTAGAACTGTAGGAGAGGAGTTTGGATCCCAAATCATTTCATGTAGACTCACCCCTCTCCAACCGATCCCAACTCTTGCTACTTGTCCATGAACATCTTTAAATGTGAAAGAGAGACATTTATCTTGCTTAAAGCATTGTTATTTTGGTTCCTGTCATTCTCAGCCAAATGCAGTATTAACTGATACAATGAGTAAAGAGAACATAATGATAAATTAAACTGCTTCAGGTCTAAGGGTAGCTTTAAAATAACAAGTAGTTCCTCCCATTTTTTCCTTCAAAATGCCTATGAAACACAGAAAAAAATGAAATTTGCAGCATTAGAAACCAAGACTGAGCCAATTTATTTGAAAGGATTTCCTAATAATTCCTTCCTTTGTCTATTCACAAGTTCAACAAATTTTTTTATTTTTCAATTCATTTTTAAAATTAATTAATTAATTTGTCTGTACCAGGTCTTAATTGTAGTATGTGGGATCTAGTTCCCTGACCAGGGATTGAACCTTGGTCCACTGCATTGGGAGCATGGAGTCTTAACCACTGGATCACCAGGGAAATCCCAACAGATATTTTAAAAAATAACTATTATGCATCAAGTTCTACACTCAGGGAGTATAATGGTGAACAAAGAAATTCCCTGTCATGATGGGGCTTCTGTTCCAGTGGGAGGAGACAGACTATAAACCAGATAAACAAAGAACTATGTCAGACTGTTTTGTATGTGAAAAAAAGCAAAACAAAACAAACACAAAGTAAGGGAGTAGAAAATGATAGATGGAGTGGTCAGGGAAGGATTTGGAGGAGATAACATCTGAGCAGACACCTGAATGAAGTGAAGGTCAGAGTCATGATGACATCTGGAGGACGAGCATTCAAGGCAGAGGATGCAACACATGCAAAGGCTCTGAGGCAGAAACAGGCATGGCTTATTCCAGGAACACTGAGAAGATAACATGGCTGGGAATAGAGTAAATGGGGAAAAGAAGTGGTAGGAAAAGATGCCTGAGAGCTGGTCAAGGGGCAGATAATGTAGGATGAATTACTAGGAGGTCACATTTAACTGAACAAAAAACATACATCATGGTCCATTATAGATTCAATGTAATCCCTATCAAGTGACTAATGGTATTTTTCATAGAATTAGAACAAATAATTTCACAATTTGTATGGATATACAAAAAACCTTGAATAGTCAAAGCAATATTGAGAAAGAAGTACGGAACTGGAGGAATCAACCTGCCTGACTTCAGACTACTACAAAGCTACAATCATCAAGACAGTATGGTACTGGCACAAAGACAGAAATATAGATCAATGGAACAAAATAGAAAGCCCAGAGATAAATCCACGCACCTATGGACACCTTACCTTTAACAAAGGAGGCAAGAATATACAATGGAGAAAAGACAATCTCTTTAACAAGTGGTGCTGGGAAAACTAGTCAACCACTTGGAAAAGAATGAAACTAGAACACTTTTTAACACCATACACAAAAATAAAGTCAAAATGGATTAAAGATCTAAATTTAAGACCAGAAACTATAAAGCTCCTAGAGGAGAACATAGGCAAAACACTATCTGACATAAATCACAGCAGGTCCTCTATGACCCACCTCCCAGAGTAATGGAAATAATAGCAAAAATAAACAAATGGGGCCTCAGTTCAGTTCAGTCGCTCAGTCGTGTCCAACTCTTTGCGACCTCATGAATCGCCTGATTAAGCTTAAAAGCTTTTGCAAAATGAAGGAAACTATAAGCAAGATGAAAAGACAGCCTTCAGAATGGGAGAAAATAATAGCAAATGAAGCAACTGACAAAGAATTAATCTCAAAAATATACAAGCAGCTCATGCAGCTCAATTCCAGAAAAATAAACAACCCTATCAAAAAATGGGCAAAGAACTAAACAGACATTTCTCCAAAGAAGACATATAGATGGCTAATAAACACATGAAAAGATGCTCAACATCTCTCATTATCAGAGAAATGCATATCAAAACCACAATGAGGTACCATCTCACGCCAGTCAGAATGGCTGCTATCAAAAAGTCTACAAACAATAAATGCTGGAGAGGGAACAAAGAAGAGAGTACCCTCTTACACTGTTGGTAGGAGTGTAAACTAGTACAGCCACTATGGAGAAGAGTATGGAGATTCCTTAAAAAATTGGAAATAGAATTGCCATACGACCCAGCAATCCCATTGCTGGGCATACACACTGAGGAAAGCAGAATTGAAAGAGACATGTGTACCCCAATGTTCATCGCAGCACTGTTTACAATAGCCAGGACATGGAAGCCACCTAGATGTCCATTGGCAGATGAATGGATAAGAAAGCTGTGGTATATATACACAATGGAATATTACTCAGCTATTAAAAAGAACACATTTGAATCAGTTCTAACAAGATGGATGAAACTGGAGCCTCTTATACAGAATGAAGTAAGTCAGAAAGAAAAACACCAATGCTGCGATTCATGGGGTCGCAAAGAGTCAGACACGACTGAGTGACTGCACTGAACTGACTGAGTATATTAACACATATATATGGAATTTAGAAAGATGGTAATGATGACCCTATATGCGAGACAGCAAAAGAGACACAGATATAAAGAACAGACTTTGGGGCTCTGTGGGAGAAGGTGAGGGTGGGATGATTTGAGAGACTAGCATTGAAACATGTATATTACCATATGTGAAATAGATCACCAGTCCAAGTTCAATGCATGAAACAGGGCACTCAAAGCTGGTGCACTGGGACAACCCTGAGGGATGGGATGGGGAGGGATGTGGGAAGGGGGTTCAGGATGGGGGACACATGTACACCCATGGCTGATTCATGTCATTGTATGACAAAAACCACCACCACAATATTGTAAAGTAATTAGCCTCCAATTAAAAAAAAAAAGTAAGTGGGAAGACCTCTTTTCCCACTTACAACTACTACTATGCTGGGTTCAAAGTCATAACATCTATCGCCTTCAGAGAACTTGGCAGCCCACCCTCTGTTGTCTGAGTGTTTTCCACCAAAATGCCCTTCTCTATACAGTCAGAGGCCAACACCTCCAGAGAACATATAATCTCACTTAATTCTTTGACAGGACACTAATGGAGTAGAGTACACTGGCATTGCACAGTGAAGTAAAGCACTGTAGTTTGTATAGAGATGGAAGAACCCCCGATTCAGTGGATGCTATAACTTTTATAATGCAATTTTATGCTGAGAGTTTGAGCACCAGGCAGTGACAGCAGAAGAAAAATGCTGTCTCTGAAATATAGTAAATTTCATACAGGAATTAATTTCAAACCATATAGTTGTTTAAATAATGGAATTACTTGGATTTATCTTCTATCTCCTTCTTTATTTCCTTTGAAGAGTGTTATGCAAATAAATGTTGTTATTTAGTCACTCAGTCACATCTGATTGCTTTGCAACCCCAAGGACTGTAGCCTTCCAGGCTCCTCTGCCCGTGGGATTTCTAAGGCAAGAATACTGGAGTGGGTTGCCACTTTCTTCTCCAGGGGATCTTCCTGACCCAGGGATTGAACCTGAGTCTACTGCATTGGCAGGCAGATTCTTTACCACTGAGCCACCAGAGTAGCCTTATGCAAATAATGCCAGTTTACAAAAAAAAAAAAAGTCTGACATAGCTTTATTCCCATGCCAGGCTGGTCTAAAGGCATTCTGTGGATTGTCTGCCAAGAGTCAACAGGTAAATTATAAGCATTTAAGAAAATAAACAAGGATGGCTTGAAATAGACCTATGCCAGGGCATATTTGGCTAGAGGGCCTATTTTAAAAGAAGAATTTAGGAATCACATTGCTTTACAAGCATGACTCATGTTGTTAGTAATATTTCTCGACAAGCCACTTAAAATACTGAGTGCTAATACTGGAAATGATCTTGTCTTCCACATGCTTTCAAGTATCTTCATTTAAGTGTATATAATTGTGCCTACATTTAACAAGTGTCTATATTTGAACTCTACAAGGTATAGCATTGAGATTAAGAGAACAAATTCTGTATCAGACCTGAATTAAAAATCTTAATCTCCACCATTTTCTTGGGCAAGTGTTTTAGCCAGTTTCCTTATTTGATAAGTGATGATTTCTATATCAAGGGTAATAGTAAGAGTTGCAGTAGTTAATGTACAAAGTGCCAAGCATGTTACATGTCACATGGTAAGACTCATTAAATTGTAGGTATTATTAATCCACCTGCCAGTGCAGGAGACACAAGAAACATGAGTTCAATTCCTGGTTCAAGAAGATCCCCCGGAGTAGGAATTGGCAACCCACTCCAGTCTTCTTGCCTGGAAAATTCCATGGACAGAAGAGTCTGTCCCGCTATAGTCCATGGAGCTGCAAAGAGTCAGACACCACTGAGCAACTGAGCATACACATGCACACACACCCACACATATATTATAGCGACTACCATTCTTAGGAGAAACTGCTAGGGATGAAAATTGTTCATTGAATAAAAACACAGGCAACCAATAGCACAGATTTGTTCCTCTCCTTTATAACTGCTTACCTGTCTAAGAACTGGGACCTCAGCTCACTGCACACTGCCACAGAAATCACCC
Source organism: Bubalus bubalis (assembly GCF_019923935.1). NCBI lineage: Eukaryota > Metazoa > Chordata > Mammalia > Artiodactyla > Bovidae > Bubalus > Bubalus bubalis. Next base: position 55,002,976 of record NC_059160.1, read on the forward strand.
ATCAATTTATCAGATAAATCAGTCTAAAAACTCCAGCTGTACCTTCCCGTAAGGACCCGGTCTGTTGAACCGGAAAGCTTAAAGGCGTGACAATTACCCTTCGACCCACACTCCCCGATAGGTCACCTGCTCATTTAAATAGTGCGTCCCCTCGGGTGCCACTTGATAAAATTTTCGCTGAGCGTTCCTTGAAGATTCGCCAGAGGCGGCTGGAAACTCCAGTTCTCACCTGCCCCGGTGTCCGCGGTGCTAGGCGAGCCACCTTGGTCTGGAGCCCAGTGAGAGCTCAGCGCCGCGTGGGTGGGGTGTCTCCGAAATCTCGTTTCGGAAGGCTCTGCTGGCTGCGGTGGGCGCAGAGGCTGCGCTGGGCGCTGGGGAGCGGAGGGACAGACACCTGCCAGACGCCTCTCATCCCCGCAGGGCGCTACACCCGCCGCGTGCGACTGGGGGATAAGTGAGTGCTCGGCACGCAAGGGAAGCTCCAGCTCGGGCTGCGTGCCGCGGGGCCGCCAGTTTGCGCGTCGGACCCCGGCGACCGCGCGGCCATGGGCGCACCGCGGGACATCGGCACCTTCGTGGTGTGGGACTACGTAGTGTTCGCTGGGATGCTGCTCATCTCGGCCGTCATCGGCATCTACTACGCCTTCGCGGGGGGCGGCCAGCAGACTTCCAAGGACTTCTTGATGGGCGGCCGCAGGATGACCGCCGTGCCCGTGGCGTTGTCCCTCACCGCAAGCTTCATGTCGGCCGTCACCGTCCTGGGCACCCCGTCCGAGGTCTACCGTTTTGGGGCCATATTCAGCATCTTTGCCATCACCTACTTCCTCGTGGTGGTCCTCAGCGCGGAGGTCTTCCTCCCCGTGTTCTACAAACTGGGCATTACCAGCACCTACGAGGTAAAGGGTGAGGGGGTCACGGAGAGAGGTGACGGGGGGAGAGGAGGACTTTTCAGGCTCCTGGAGGAATTTTCCTGGGGGCAGACTCACCACCACGTCGAAATCTCTCCCTGTTCATACCCATCACTTCTGTTGTCCTCCCCTTTCCGGGAGAGGTGTTCTGTAAAGGAGAGGGAAAAAATCTTGGGACTTAACTTTCATGAGCTTGAAGGAAAAGAGAGGCTTCTGAAGTAAACCGAGTTATTTCGACTAGTCTTCACTAAGGTGATTTCTGCTTTAACATCTTTGATTCCAAGTCAAGGGAAAAGATTTTTAAACTTATCCTGGGGGAGGGTCCGTTTTTCAAGTCTCAGCTCCTCCTCCTTGAAATGAATTCCCTCATTCCAGGTCCTCAGACTCCATTTACTTTTCCAGGATAGCAGGAAAATGTGTGTACTCTCTCCTGCCTTCCACTCAGGGGCAGGCACCCAAATGGTTAAGATTCTAATTCTCTTGTCCCAGCACCTGCATTTGAGACGGGATTCTCCACTTACTAGCTGGAGAACCTGTACTGACACTTAACCAATTGTGCCTCTTTCTTAATCTCAAAATGGAAATAATTACACCACCTACCTCATCTGGTTGTTGGGAGGATTAGAGGAGATGATGCAAGGATAGCATTTAGAATAGTGTTGGCACAGGGTAAGGGCTGCATAAATGTTGACCCTAAATATTGGGGTGATGATGGTAGAGGTGGTTCCATTGGGATCACTAGGAGAATTTGGCCACAAAGTTCCTCATCAGCTCTGCCTTCTCCCTCTGTGGAGAGATGATTCAGGAAACCGGCTTTCCAATTGCACAGGTCCACTGATTATAGATTCTTTCAAGTTGTCTGCCAGAAAGGGCTTTGTAAGGTAGTGTGAACATTTGATTTAGTTTAAAGAGCTGTTGAAAGGGGGTGTCCAGCGAGAATAAAAGTTCAGGGCAGGGGTCGGGCCTAGTTCCCTGTGCTCCGTGGACAAAGCTGCAGTAGTGTTCGATTCCAGAGGATGCCGAGCCTCTCAGCAGCTACCTTGTCCTTGAGTTTATAGAATGTTTGCCCTGACCCAACCACTCGGTGAGGCTGCTTCACCTGGCACTGGGGAAGGGCCCTAATGGCACAGCAAGTGTTGGTGACAAGCTGCCTGGGCTCCAGTGACGTCATTCAGGGCGAGGTGCCCCTGGGGTAGCGTTGCCTTCTTTGCACTCTGGTCATTGTATTTGAGAGTGTTTAGTCATCACCCCAGAAGTGAGCAGGATACAGTTTGTTTTGCTCAAAAGTGACAAACTAATTGCCCCAGGCCAAACTCAGTCTTGAGTCTTTTTGGTTGTTGCTGATCCTTACAATGCCTTGAAAAAAGTGAAGTGAAGTGAAGGTTGCTCAGTCATGTCCAACTCTTTGCTGCCCCATGGACAATACAGCCCATGGAATTCTCCAGGCCAGAATACTGGAGTGGGTAGCCTTTCCCTCCTCCACGGGATCTTCCCAACCCAGGGATTGAACCCAGGTCTCCCACATTGCAGGCAGATTCTTCACCAGCTGAGCCACAAGGGAAAAGTTAATTTAGCATTTAATGATGATGATGAGAAGTCAAGTAAAATTCCAGATTCTGGCTTCTTTTGAAACTTAAAAGACTAGGGACTCAGGGCTCATATTCCCTGTGGTGACAGGAACTTCAGTTTTTAGCCACTGCTCTAATTTGCGATTAATTTCTGTATTGAGGCCTCTTCGCTACATCTGCATGGTTACTTTCTTATGATAGAAAAATCTATCTGCATTTAAGTCTTTATCAAACATGCAAAAGAGAAGATAGAAAGGTGTGAAGGGAGTTCTTGTTTGGAGGGGGATGTCAGAGAACATATTTCTTATTGGATATGAGGACTATTTCAAGCTGGTTAATATATGAATGCCTGGTCGATTAACTTATGTATTTTACCTGATGAGATCTGCAGGCACTTTGAGTCTGTGAGCTCTGATCCGTAGTTTAACAACTCCAAAACCCAGAAGGGGTTTGAAGAACCTGGCATGAGGATTTCAGTCACCATAGATGACTGCTCCTCTCGTAGTCACTGACCCGTACCTCTCCAGGGCAGCAACATTAACTCAACCAGAAACACGTTTCCCACACATCCACAGTGGTGGAGGCTAAGTTAGCAAGGCTCCAGCTAAAAATGGCAAAAAGCTAACATTTGCCAAATGCTCAGTACAGGCTGGGTACTGGGCTGCCTGTTTTACATACATTTTCTGTCTCAATACTCAAAATAATCCTTATACTGTGAGAGCCCCATTTTGTAAACTAAGAGAACTGGAGTAAACTAAGTTACACAAGAGAGCCTGAAACAAAGTGGATACATGCTGAGAGGCTCTGCAGTGGTGCACTGCTGGCTGCCTCTGAAGGCTCCTGTGAGTGTTATAACCCCGAGTGGAAGAAGGGCTAAGGCACGTGATGTAGGACACAAGGGCTTGTGGGCACACAGCAGGTGTCCTTGACTAGTGGATGCCAGGCCTTTGGGGACAGAGAAGTTAGGTTTTATGCTATGTCTCTGGCAGTTGGTCATGGAAAACTCTTTCATATGGTGTATTTTCTTTGTTTTATGATAAGAGCTGGAGTCAACTATACAGAATAAGAGGTCCAGCATTGACCTGGCATTCTTATACAAATATGAAATTTCTCCCTAGTTTCCATTTGTTAGCTATGAGACAATACAATGGGGCTTCCCTGATGGCTTAGATGGAAAAGAATCAGCCTGAAATGCAGGAGACCCGGGTTCCATCCGTGGGTCAGGAAGATGCCCTGGAGAAGCAAATGGGAGCCAACTCCAGTATTCTTGCCTGAAGAATTCCATGGACAGTGTTGCCTGGTGGGCTACAGTCCATGGGATTGCAAAGAGTTGGGCACAACTGAGCGACTAACATACACACACACACACACACACAGACTAGGCTATTCGGAAGCATTTGTGATGTCTATTACTGCTTTCAAAGTATAGTCCTGAGAGGTGTTTAACAACTTCCAGACCCACAGAAAAAAATATCGTGCAGGAACCCAACTGAATTCCCCATTTCTTCAGGATCTTTCTGGATTCAACAAAATCTAAGTGTTTAAACTACATTGCCCTTACTCTCTCTCTCTCTTTTTTAAAAACAAAATTCAATAGGAATCTTAGTGTCCCTAAATTATTCAAAGTACCAAGAAGCGTGAGAGATCATGGCTGACAATAGGTGATATCAAACCAAACTTGGGTCCACTTGCCCATACACAGGAACGCCGATTTACTGACTCTGGGTTGTGGTGAAAGAAACTGAAGCTTTTATTATTAGTCTGGGGCAGCTGATTATCAAAAACTCAGACTCCCCAATGCGTTTTAGGGAAGCATTTTTAAAGGCAAGGTGAGGAAGGGGAGTCACCAACTATGTGATAACTTTGGGCACAATTCTCTGATAGGTTTATAGTGAGGTAACCAGGCAGTGTTACAGGGGTAAACATAATCAATCCTCAGGCTCCAGTGGTTCTGGGGGCATCAGTTAATTAGCTTCTTCCATTTGGTGCAGGTTTTAGCATCTGTAAAGCAATTGGGAAAATGTGCACCAGATGCTGTTATCTTGGTACTTCCGGAAGGAACTAAAGGTTCTGTGACTGCTATATGGCTGATTTACTGTTTAAATTGTTACCAGTTCTTCTGGCCCAACTGCTAGTTTTGTCACTATGTATTCAACATCTTTTCAATCATTAATTGTTGGGCCAGACTTTTGTAACTCAGGGAGGCCTGGGAGTCTACAGCTTTTCTATAAACAAGAGGCAGGGTGAGGACATGGGGGCAAGAATCTGTCCTGGGAAGGCCCCATAGGGTCCTGCTTGGTTACACAGATGCCTATTGTTACTCTATAGCTTTGTCAAGAAATCCTAGAGCTACTCTCTGAGCCTACAGATCAGTGACTTGGTCTTTAAGTATCTCTTTAGCAGCCCAGTAGCTGAGGTGGACAAAGAACGTCTCTGCCATTGCAGTAAACAATGAACAGTGTGGCCACGAAGCCATCAGCCACTGCCGCTGCCATCCATGGCGCACCCTGGGAGAGTGGAGACAAGTAGGATACTGGCCCTAAGTAGCTAAGATGTCTATGAAAGGAAGGATTTCAGTCAGCTCAGACTCTTGCATCTTTCCATACACAGAAAAGGACTAAAATCATTAACTTGAGATATCTGTTTTTTTGTGATTAGCAGTAATCTTTTGATGTTCAACTCCATATTCTTCCCTTGCCCCTAGTAAATACTCCTCTATATTCTGGCTCCTCCCTTATCTCTTTGGAACAGTTCCTCAGAGCTATCTGAGAGGCTGCCATCCTGGGCTATAGTCCTCAGTGAGGCCTCAGAATAAAGCATAATTCTCAGCTTCTACGTTGTGCACTTTTTTCCACTCGACATGGAATGTCACTGACATGGTCATGACACTGGAATTCTTGGATCTGTCTTGAGTTAGTCTTGTGTGAGGAAAAATATATACATGTATTTTGTTAAACCTGCTACATTCTTACCTCCATCACATTTTCCTCCTCAGTTTTTTTTTTTTTAATCTCCACCAATTTGGATATACATACTTAGAAAAGGCAAAGATTTCTCTCTCAATTCATGTACATTTATTTTTAATAGAGTTTTACTAAAACAACTTATAAGAAATAGCAGTGCCCTGTTTCCATGCTTCAAAACACCTCTTGGGTTTTCTAAAAAGTCTTTCAAAATATAGTTAGATAATTTTAACACATGTAATTTACTAAGATTCAAATTCTCAAGGCCTATGGCTTTGGTTACCAGCTTCTTAATGTCTTAGATTTAAGATATCCATTTGCATCATTTGATGGTCTCCAAAATCCTGCAGAGTAAGAGAGGAAAGAATTATTACTATGATCCACATTTTCAAGAGGAGTGAGGCTGGAACAAAGGCTGGAACTCTTGCCCCAGTGTACTCACTGAACAGCATTGTGTGTTTTTTACTTATCAGTTATTTTAGGAGGTCCTACTGTGTGTCAGTGCCACTCACTCACTCTGGATGAATCTTAAACACACAGGCAGTTTACTTGCTATTTTGGACAACATAATGGTTATGTACACAGAGTTTGACATCAAATGGTCCCAAATTTGAGTTGTCTCTAACAATTATTAGGTTACAATCTTGGTTTTCTCTCTGTACCCCAGTGTCCTGGTTTCTAATATTCACTTTGTATAGTAACCACCTCATGGACTTACCTGGGAGGAAAAGACATGCAGCAAATACATTATAAATGTTATCTGTAATTATGAAGCAAAAATATCTGGTGTCTTTTCCTCTAATATTTACCAAATATCAGTTTTTCTTTCCTTCTTTTTTCTTCTGTATGTGAAAAGACTGTTAGCCTTAAAATTCTCTGTATATTGTAGTAACACTATTCAAGTTAAAGAATGTCATGGACCCCAGCTTCCTCCCTCATAGCTCAGTGCGTAAAGAATCTGCGTGCAGTGTAGGAGACCTGGGTTCGATCCCCAGGTTGGGAAGATCACCTGGAGAGGAAATGGCAACCCACTCCAGTATTCTTGCCTGGAGAATCCCATGGACAGAGGAGCCTGGTGGGCTAAGTCCATGGGGTCACAAGAGTCGGACATGACTTAGTGACTAAACCACATACCCCAGCTTCCTTCCAGCTGTAAAGTCCTAGGATTCTAACTCTGTGGCACATGATTATATATAAATAGGAGATAGGCACACTACTGACCTACCTCAGAGATGTGGCTGGTTTGGTTCCAGACCACCACAATAATGTGAATTTTGCAGTAAAGCAAGTTGCATGATTTTTCCTTTCTCAGTGCATATAAAAGTTGTGTTTACACTATGCCTTAGTCTATTAAGTGTACAATAGCTCTTTGTCTAAAAAAGAATGTATATACCATAATTAAAAAATACGTTATTGCTAAAAAATGCTAACCATCATCTGAGCCTTCAGTGAGTCGTAAGCGTTTTGCAATAGCAACATCAAAGATCACTGTAACAAACGTAACAATAATGAAAAAGCTTGAAATATTGGGAGAATTACCAAAGTGTGAAACAGAGACGTGAAGCGAGCAAAGGCTGTTGGAAAAATGATGCCAATAGACTTGCTTCTTGGAAGGGTGCCAGAAATTTTTCATTTGTAAAGAATGCAGTGTCTGTGAACAACAATAAAAAGAAGTGCTATAAAACGAGGTATGCCTCTCTATTATAGTCTATTGCAGATGTCAAGGTTGGCTTTGAATAGAAAAATGGACTTAGGCTGATTTAAGTTAAAACTTTTTATTGTAAGGATATGGGCATAGCTCACAGAATAGGAGGAAAAGCTGAGCAAACAGACTATGAAAAGGAACAGAAGCCAGGGCAGCCTCTTCAGGCCACGCTGTCAGGATCAGTCTGCTTTCTGGTTCAGTCAGTTTCTGTCTTTATATCTTGCCTCTAGGATTCACCTATTGAGAAGAGAAACTGATGGGCTGAGTGTAGGTCATGTGACTGCCTTTTAGCCCAGGCAAGGCACCCTGACTGACAGTTCTGCCACAGTTGCCTAAAGTGGGAAAGGGTTGATTCCCTAAGTGTATCAAGGGAAATGTATTGGGTAGATGCCAAGAGAAAGGGGAGGACCACACTTTGTTCATTCTAAAAATGCAGAAAATAATTGCATTTGTATGACATTCTGCAAAAGGCAAAACTTGTAGGGATGGAGAATGGATCAGTGATTGCCAAGGTTTAGGGATGGAAAGAGGATTTGACGACAAAGGAGCAACATGAAGGACTTTTCTGGGGGTGATGAAACTGTTGTGTGTTAAAACCATTGAACTGGGGCTTAACCTAGCAGTCCAGTGGTTAAGACTCCGCACTCCCAATGTAGGGGACACAGGTTGCATCCCTGATCGGGGAACTAAGATCCCACATGCTACACAGTGGCCAAAAACAGACAAACAAGCAAACAAAAAAAATTTTGAACTGTACTCTAAAATAAGGGTCAGTTTTGCTATTTGTAACTTAAAATACTAAGTTAAATAATTTGTACATCTATGGCTGTACACATGTACATAGGTAGCATATGTACACCTATGGCTGATTCATAGGTGTACATATGATTCATATGGCTGTATACAGGTGACATATGTACACCTATGGCTGATTCATGTTGAAATTTGACAGAAAACAACAAAATTCTGTAAAGCAATTATCCTTCAATTAAAAAATAAATAAATTTTAAAATAAAATATTAATTTAAATAACATTTGAATAATTTAAATTAAACTATTAATAGTGAAATAGAAATGCAGGATAAAAATTAGTTATGAAGTTTCTTTAAAGTTTTAGCCCCTTTACTTCTCAAGCTGCTGGTTTTTAAAAAGTGTCCAGAAGTTTTACATATTAACCATTTTTCCTTTTTTTTGGAAACAGTATTTAGAACTTCGATTTAACAAATGTGTTCGCCTCTGTGGAACAATCCTCTTCATTGTTCAAACAGTAAGTAGCCATCAGTTCATTTATTTTATCTTCTTTCCATCTACAGTGTTTTTAAACAAGGCACCTGGGTCAAGCTTCTTTGATAAATACGTGAAAGAAAAGAGGTTGAATGTAGGAGGAAACACAAAAGTAAAAAGGCCTGTCACTACATAGCATTAATCCTTAAGATCATTAAACCTTGTCTCAGCAAATGCATTATTTCCTGAGAAAACAGTGAGTTAAGTGGACACTGAATATTATGTTGAACAAGCAACAGTTATGGTTAGGAAAATATGTTTTTTCCTCTTATGTCTCCCTCTGTCCCTACCAAAGTGGCAGTAAGGGCATGGCTTAGATGACAAAGATATTTGAAAGAACTGTACTAGCTGATAGTAGGAATTATAATAAAGGGAAAACACATTGTATATTTCATAGTATTTTTGCAGTGTGTTAAGTAATAGATTTAATAGAAAATATTAGCTGACATAGGAATAAAAAATTTGAAAATAATTTTCCTTGAAAGCATACTTAAAAAAAATGAATCAATGCACTCTTTCAGAAATTGAACTGTAAAACCTAATTGATATACTCACTGAGTATAAAGCAACAACATCATGCACTCAGGAGGAGTTTTTAAAGCTAAGTGCACAATCCAACAGGCTTCCCAGGTTGCTCAGCGGTAAAGAGTCTGCCTGCCAAGCAGGAGACGCAGGTTCAGTCCCTGAGTTGGGAAGATTCCCTGGAGAAGGAAATGGCACCACACTCCAGTATTCTTGCCTAGGAAATCCCATGGACAGAGGAGCCTGGTGGGCTACAGCCCACGGGGTCACAAAAAAACCAACAAAACCCCCCACAATCCAATACTTCAAAAATATGCAAGTATAGATTTACTGATTGGCACAAATGGAAATCAAAGATTTGCCAAGTCATCAGTGACAGAGATTGCTTCCCACCCATCATCTTGTCACGATCATTGTCACATAATTTAGACCTATCTCCCTCTTGGCAGCTAAGTCTTTCATGAATGAGTTTGATAATGGAGGTCGAGGAGGGAGTTTTCAATCTCTTCCCTATTTATAATTCCATTTCTCCAGTCAAAAGCTACCCAAGACAGAGTGCTTTGCTACAGCAAGACAGAGTGCCTTTGTAAATTATTTAACTTAGCTTCATTTTATATCTTTGCTAGCTATGTAGCTTAAATTATATTTGCCCTTAACACTTGCAGTATGAAAGAAAAGAGCCCTCTGGGATCTGGTAGAGATTCTGACCCAGAGCTGAGGCTGGTAGCTTGCATTCCACCATGGAGTTCAATCCCTCTTTGGATCATCATTAGAAGTGCCAACAGAAATGTAAGAGTGGGGACAAATGTTAAGAAGATGGCTGGGTCACATTTTCAAATCTTTAACTTGGACGATATAATGACTGTGGAAAGCTAGTGCATTCCTGCAAAAGGAGGGGAGCTTCAGAATCCACTGTTCGAAGGACTTACTTCTATAGATCTATTCATGCAATTTAATAAAACATTCAAACACTGAATGATATGTTTTTTTCATAGTATGTTTTATAGTATAATCATAGAATTAGCCTCTATGTATTTGAAAGATCAGATGCAATGAAAATGATATTTTGAGAATATTTATCTTACTGTTGTACCCCAGATTAATAGATATTTGTTAAGTATATGAATGAAAAATAATAATATTAAAAAGGTAGAGTAGAATTTTTGTTGGCCCTCAGGAAATTTTAGGGCAAATTTACACTTTTGTTTAATTAGTGGTCATGCCAACTTTTGCAAACAAGTTTCCAAAATTTTCACTGCTTTACCACATCTTCAGTGATTGACAAAAGTTTGAAAGCATATGAACGAGCATCGCCCTTTTAAATCTGTACCCTTTCTTTCTTCCAAATTGTTCCAGATCTAGGAAAGTTGGTTTCAAACTTGAATTGATGGATTAGTGACTATCTGCACTAAGCACTGCATGAAAAGTCCACATTTTTACATAAAATTGGTCATAAAAGGCTTTTGTAACGTATGACCATACCCCAAATAGAAAAGGAGAGTCAACTTCACTTAAATAACATTTTCAAGTTGCAAGAAAATTTTGTTAAAGTATATTAAAACTATGGTTTTTAATTTATAAGTAAATTTATAGAAAAATATCAATATTTCATTTTGTAATTCATACTATTTATTTGTTTTCTTTTTTCATCTAGATTCTGTATACTGGAATTGTTATTTATGCCCCTGCCCTGGCTTTGAATCAAGGTACATTTTGGAGTTAATATGTCACTCATGCTTGGAGGTTCACTTTTAACAGACTTTATTCTCTCTTTGGGGAGATGGGGAGGTGGAGGAATGCTTCCAGTAACCTGCATCAGCTTGAAGCGGATCTGGTGGGTTCAGTGTCTACACAACAGCTTCTCTGGGTTCCTGAATTATAGCTCAGAAAGGTCTGTAAATTAGTAGAAGGTTAGAACCCTGGGGGCTTCCCTGGTGACTGAGTGATAAAAACATGCCTGCCAATGCAGGAGATAAGGGTTCAATCCCTGGGTCGGAAAGATCTCCTGGATAAGGAAATGGCAACCGACTTCAGTATTCTTGCTGGGAGAATCCCATGGACAGAGGAGCCTGGTAGGCTACCATCCATAGGGTTGCAAGCATCAACATGACTTAGCAACTAAACAACAACAGGCTTCATTGGGCTGTGTTTCTCTGGGAAGTGCCAACCAGCCATTCTCCATTCCTTCAGAATGAACGCCCCCTGTAGTCTAAATCATGAATGGACTGCACTTGCTCCCTTTGTGTTTGTAACCTGGAGCCCATCTCCAACAGTTCAGTTCAGATCAGTCGCTCAGTCATGTCCTACTCTTTGTAACCCCATGGACTGCAGCACACCAGGCCTCCCTGTTCGTCACCAACTTCTGGAGTTTACTCAAACTCATGTCCATTGAATCAGTCTTCTGCGGCCATCCAACCATCTTGTCCTCTGCTGACCCCTTCTCCTCCCACCTTCAATCTTTCCCAGCATCAGGGTCTTTTTAAATGAGTCAGTTCTTCACATCAGGTGGCCAAATGGTTCAACATATGGTTGAACTGTTGGAGTTTCAGCTTTTGCATCAGTCCTTCCAATGAATATTCAGGACTGATTTCCTTTAGGATGGACTGGTTGGATCTCCTTGCAGTCCAAGGGCCTCTCAAAAGTCTTCTCCAACACCACAGTTCAAAAGCACCAATTTTTTGGCGCTCGGCTTTCTTTATAGTCTAACTCTCACATCCATATATGACTACTGGAAAAACCAGCTTTGACTAGACAGACCTTTGCTGGCAATGTCTCTGCTTTTAATTTTGGGAAAGACGCTTACTTCTTGGAAGAAGTTATCTCCAATAGGCTTCTGCGTTATTCAGCTCAGACTTGGTCCCATTGTAAAATTGGGCAGGAGGAGAAATTTTTTTCTCCACACTTTGAATGTGATCCAAAATACAAGAAAAAAGGTCTATGTGATTTGAAATATTAGATTTCTCCTGGTGACCAAAGGACAGATGGTTATAGTAGCCTTATAAATAAATATGTGACAATTTTATGGATCAACAAGTTACTCTCTAGATTTGGGAAGATAATAGCTGTGAAACTGGGATTGTTTATTGAGGCAAAGAAGTGAATTAGTCATACACTCAGAAGGCTTCAGGGAAACTACATACTTTAAATTCTTATCAGTTAGAAGCAAATTTATCTCTGAAACTTCCTTCTAAAATGGACAAGTGGAGTCTGTGATGGGAAGAATGTGATGCAGTTCCTCAAATTAATATAAAATGGAAAACCTCAAAGAAAACAAGAAAAGGGAAAACTCCTTCTAACTGCAGATTCTAATTTCTTAATTTCATGATACATAGGTAATAGTTGCCATCTATATTTATAAAGCACAGCAGTATCATTACAAAGAAGAAATCCATTATATAATGTGATGTTGAATTCTGAATGTCAGGCATGTGTCTTGTAAATATTACCAACATCGTGAATGAATCACTTCATATGTAAAGAGCTGAGCTATAAACTTCATAAGTTACCTATTGGAGTTAAGTATAACTGAAATATTGGCTTTAGAGTTTTAAAGTGCAGTTCTGGGAATAAGAAACACTACCTTCAATGCTTCAAGGACTGTTCTTATCAGTTTATTGAGCCACTCCCTGGGAGTAAATTAGGATTCGAGGCATTGCATTTTGACCACTTTAATATCAGCCATGTATTTGACCATGGGCTTCCCAAGTGGCTCAGTGGGTAAAGAATCGCCTGCAATGCCAAAGACACAGGAAATGCCAGTTCAATCCCTGGATCAGGAAGATCTCCTGGAGGAGGGCATGGCAACTCACTCCAGTATTCTTGCCTGGAGAATCCCATGGATAGAGGTGGCTACAGTCTGTAGGGTCACAGAGTTGGACCTGACTAAAGCAACTGAGCATACGTGGATTTTACTGTAACAAAGCAGCAAACACAGACAGAGAGAGAGTACTTGGTGTGCAACAGATGCTCCGTAGAAACATTTTTAGCTGAATTGGCACTTAACGTTCTCTATGTGCAATCTTTTTAATCTTTTTTTTTAATTACAGAAAACTTCAATCGTATGCTAAAATAGAATAGTGTACTGAATGCTAACATACCATTAAATCTACACTAATAATTATCAACTCTTGATTTCCATCACATCTGTATTTCTATCACTAGTTTATTTTGCTGCAAATCTGAGATATTTTATCACTTCATCTGAATTCCATACGTCTTTTACATACTTTTTTTCACTGAGGTATAATTGACATATAACATTATATTAGTTGCAGGTTTACCATAATGATTTAGTATTTGTATATTGCAATGATCACCACAATAGGTCTAGTTAACATATATCATCATGGTGGTGGTGGCTTTGTTGCTAAGTCGTTTCCAACACTTTTGCAACCCCTTGGACTGTAGCCTGCCAGGCAACCCTCTCCAGTATTCTTGCCTGGGAAATCCCATGGGCAGAGGGTTGCCATTTCTTTCTCTAGGGAGTCTTCCTGACCCAGAGATCAAACCCAGGTCTCCTGCATTGGCAGGCAGATTCTTTACTGCTGAGCCACCAGGGAAGTCCTGTTAAATGCAATACATGAATTGAATATAATTTGCAAAAATCCATAATTCCTAAATTTGAAGGGGGTGGATTTTAAGGGACGTTATAGGATTGTAATTGCTTCCCTGGTGGCTCAGATGGTAAAGAATCCGCCTGCAAAGCAGGAGACCTGGGTTTGATCTCTGGGTTCCATCCTAGAGTGGGAAATGGCAACCCATGCCAATATTCTTGCTTGGAGAATTCCATGGACTGAGGAACATGGCAGGCTACAGTCCATGGGGTCGCAAAGAGTCAGACACCCAAGAGTGACTAACACTTTCACTTTTTTCAGCTATAATGTGTACTCTTCAGAATAAAGACTGAGTTTGGTATACAGGCACCTGTAAAAGATCCAGGGTAGCGAAACAAAGGACACTGAACAGATCAATGGTTCTACCCTTCATAATTATGAGATTAATGCTTCCTTTTCAGATACTAAGCTCACCAAATTACCTTTTGATCAGAATTTGGCTTCCCACATTGACATGTTAATCAGTAGGAAATTATATGATCATGAACTAACAATTACAACAAGTCTGCTTCTGACCCCTATTTCTCATTGTATATTAGTAAACTTTGATGCTGTTTTACAGCAATGCTTATAGTTTACCAGTCAGCATGACTTTCCCCCCTATAACCCATTCATCTTTGCATTTCTAAACCTACAAAGTGAAAAGCCAAATTCTGGGAATGTAAAGATAGCATTAAGGTATAGATACACCTGGCCAAGTAGCATCTCTCTCTCTCTCTTTTTAAAATATTCAAATACCATTAACGCATAGGATTGAGATTCAAGAAGGATTTTTTAAAATTTATGGCAGTTGTTCTTCAGTAGCTAAATCATGTTCAATTCTTTGCAACCCTGTGGACTGCAATACACCAGGCTTCCCTGCCTTTCACTTTTTCCTGGAGTTTGCTCAAACTCTTGGCCATTGAGTCAGTGATGCTACTTAACCATCGCATCCTCTGCTACCCCCTTCTCCTCCTGCCCACAATCTTTCCCAGCATCAGGGTCTTTGCCAATCAGTTCTTCATATCAGGTGGCCAAGGTATTGGAGCTTCAGCTTCAGCATCAGTCCTTCCAATAAATATTCAGGGCTGATTTCCTTTAGAGCTTGTATCACGTATTCAATTATATTTCCATTAACTTTATAAGGACCACGTAAGTTATTTGGCTCTTCAAACTTGTTTTTTGTTTTTAAGAAAAAGCTTTTGACTAAATAGCTTTTATAGAATCAAGTTTTTCTCTAGGCCTGTGGAGAAAATTGTCTAAAATAAAATGACATTTCTAGCCTATAGTTTGAAGGACTGTGCTTATAAAAGAAACAAGATCATATCCAGTGACATATTAGATAATTTATATTCAGATATCCTGGATTTAAAAGGAGCATTGAAAAAGTGATAGCAGGTAGAAACATAGCTATCAGCAAATAAAGAAATTTTTATTTAACAGTGAACACTGCTTCTCTGATAAAAGCATGAGGTAGAATAAAATTATGTAAAATATCATTAGCCTCCAGATTTTCAGCTTATTTTTATAAATGTCTAGAAAATGCATATAGTGTTAGAGATGATTTGAGAAGAACAGGAAGAATTAGAAGAGAATTTTGAAAAGCTACTCTGGAGGTTATTTGGTTGATTTATTGTTATCATATTTATTCCTAAAGGCCCAGTCATGATAATAGGAACTAGATTCCTACATATACAAAACTAAAATGATCGAGAAAAAGCCTACAATTCCACTTAGTTAAATATTGATGACAATAGCATGAGATTTAAATATATGTAGAAGAAAATACACATCATTATGTTAACAGTGACCACATCTGAGCAGTCAATTTTCTGATGCCTTTTTCCTCACATTGAATGTAAAATTACTCTTTGGGATATGCACTGCTCATAGTTATGAAATTTTTTTCTTATGATGAGAGCTTGTAAGGTTTACTTTCTTAGCAACATTTAAAATATGCAAGACAGTATCATTAACCATGCTGTACCTGACATTCTCATGGTTTATATATTCTGTAGCTGACAGTTTGTACCAAGGTGTGTTTTTAAAATACAATTGTAACTTCCATCATTTCTAAAATGTTAACACTGATTGCTTACTATCATCAATAATATTCAGTGGTAAAGAATCCACCTGCTAATGCAGGAGACGCAGATTCGATCCCTGGGTCGGGAAGATCCGCTGGAGAAAGAAATGGCTGGGAAATGCCATGGACAGAGAAGCCTCATGGGCTGCAGTCCACGGGGGTGCAAATGAGTTGGACATGACTTAGTGACTGCTGCTGCTGCTAAGTCGCTTCAGTCGTGTCCGACTCTGTGCGACCCCAGAGACGGCAGCCCACCAGGCTCCCCCGTCCCTGGGATTCTCCAGGCAAGAACACTGGAGTGGGTTGCCATTTCCTTCTCCAATGCATGAAAGTGACTAAAAACAACAATTGCCAGTATGAGGTCAGTGTTCAGAGATCCCTGATGTTTTCTCAGTGTTTATTAGAATCAGGATTCAGATAAGTTTATATATCTGTAATTAGTTCAGTTGTTTCTTAAGTTTTTCTTTCTTGCTTTTTAAAATTGAAAGCCATATTTTATTGTGATATAGTGTATATACAATAAAGTGCTCAGGACCTAAGTGCACAGTTGGTTGACTTTTGACAATTTTGTGTACTTGTGACAACCATTTAACTCAAGATATAGAATATTTTTATCTTCATTTCCCAGAAATTTTTTTGTGTTTCTTTCTAATGAATCCCCCCCTCTATTCCAAGCAGTGAGCTTCTATCACCATAAATTACCTTTCCCTGTTCTTAGATTTTGTATAAGTGGAATCATATATTGCCTTTTTTGTATCTGATTTCTTTTGCTCAATAAAATGTTTTTGAGGTATTCTTTCATGTTGGTACATGTATCAGTAATTCATTCCTTTTTATTGCTAGTATTTTATCATATGCATCTACCAAAATCTGTTTATCCATTCTCTTGTTGATGGATGTTGGGTTGTTCCAGTTTTAGGCTATTTTGAATGAAAGCTGCTAAGAACATTCTTGTACAGGTTTTGTTTTGTCTTGCTTTGCTTTTTGACATGTTTTCATTTTTAGTGGATGAATACCTGGAAGCAGTATAAAGTTCAATATACACCTGTTCTGACCCACGTGTTCAGACCCACAGGGCAGTCACATGTACAGAATTTAAGAGAAACTACCAAATAGCTTTTCTAAGTTGTTGTATCATTCTACATGCCCACCCCACAACCTATAAGAGTTTCAGTGATCCATGTCCTTGCCAGCATTTTATATTTGTCTTTTTAATTATAGCCATTCAAGTTGTACCATCTATTATCTTACTGTGGTTTTATTTTGTATTTTCTTGATGACTGTTGATGTTGAGCTTACTGGCTCATAGAATAACAAAATCAATGGAAAAAAGACAAATAACCTAACAAAAAGTGGGCAAAAGACTTGACCTGTCATTTACATGGTCTATCTATCCATTACTTGGCCTATTTACCCATTTACCCAGGCCTTTTAAAATTTCATTCAGTAATGTCTTTTCATCATTTGCAAGTATGGAAAAATACAATTGCCTTCTATATGTTGATCTTCTATCCTGAGAACTTGCTAAACATACTTACTAATTCAAATAGGCTTTTGGAAAATCCTTTGTGGTTTTCATGTTGTTTCTGAATAGAAACAAAGAATATAATCAATCTGATTTCAGTATTGACCATCTGGTGATGTCCATGTGTAGAGTTGGAAGAGAGTGTTTGCTATGACTAGTGCATTCCCTTGGCAAAACTCGGTTAGCCTTTGACCTGCTTCGTTTTGTACTCCAAGGCCAAATTTGCCTGTTACTTCAGGTATCTCTTGGCTTCCTACTTTTGCATTCCAGTCCCATATAATGAAAAGGACATCTTTTTTTGGGTGTTAATTCTAGAAGGTCTTGTAGGTTTTCATAGAACTGTTCAACTTCAGTTTCTTCAGCATTACTGGTCAGGGCACAGACTTGGATTACTGTGATATTGAATGGTTTGCCTTGGAAACAAACAGATCATTTTGTCGTGTTTGAGATTACATCCAAGTACTGCATTTTGGACTCTTTTGCTGACTATGATGGCTACTCCATTGCTTCTAAGGGATTCTTGCCCATAGTAGAGAAACAATGGAAATAGTGAGAGACTTTTTGGGCTCCAAAATCACTGCAGATGGTGACTGCAGCCATGAAATTAAAACACGCTTGCTCCTTGGATGAAAAACTATGTCCCAACCCAGGGCTTGAACCCGGGTCTCCCGCATTGTAGACAGATGCTTTACCATCTGAGCCACCAGGGAAGTACATGACCAACCTAGACAGCATATGAAAAAGCAGAGACATTACTTTGCCAACAAAGGTCTGCCTAGTCAAAGATATGGTTTTCCAGTAGTCATGTATGGATGTGAGAGTTGGACTATAAAGAAAGCTGAGCACCAAAGAATTGATGCTTTTGAACTGTGGTGTTGGAGAAGACTCTTGAGAGTCCCTTAGACTGCAAGGAGATCCAACCAGTCCATCCTAAAGGAAATCAGTCTTGAATGTTCTTTGGAAGGACTGATGCAGAAGCTGAAACTCCAATAGTTTGGCCACCCTATGCGAAGAACCGACTCATAGGAAAAGACCCTGATGCTGGGAAGACTGAAGGTAGGAGCAGAAGGGGATAACAGAGGATGAAATGGTTGGCTGGCATCACTGACGTGATGGGCATGAGTTTGAGTAGGCTCTGGGGGTTGATGATGGACAGGGAAGCCTGGTGTGCTACAGTCCATGGGGTTGCAAAGAGTAGAAATGAGAGACTGAATCCTGACTGATGAACAGAAACAGTTTTACTAATTCTTTTCCTGTCTGTATGCCTTTTACTTCTCTGTCTTCATGCACTGTTAATGTAGAAAATTATATTGATTTTTCAAATGTTAAACCAATTTTCCTTCTTGTGATAAAATTTACTTGGTCATAATGTATTAACCTTTTAATATATTGATGAATTTGATTTGCCAGTATTTTGTAAAGGAATTTTGCAGGTTATGAGGAGTATTGGCATGAAATTTACTTTTCCTTAAATGTTTTCGTCAGGGTTTTTGTATTGATTATACTGACTTTGTATGGTTTGGAAAGTGTTTCTTCCTCTATTTTCTGAAAGAGATATAAGACTGTGTATTTATTTCTTAAATGCTTGAAAAAATTCACAATGAGGGCATCTGAGCCTGATACTTATTTTTGTAGAAAAGTTTTAGTTTATTGATACAGCTTCTGTAAAAAATATAGTCATTTGGATTTTCTAGTTTTTGTCAATTTTAGTCAACTGTCTTTTTTAGTTCATTTTATCTAATTTGCCAAGTCATTGGCATAAAGTTGTTTAAAATATCCTCTTGATATGCTTTTAATGTTTATAAAATTTATAGTGATGTCCCTTCTAATTGTTCCTAATATTGATATCTTTTCTGTCCTTTTTTACCTTGATGTATCTTGCTAGTCTTTTATTGATGTTTTAAATTTTTTCTAAGAACTAGTTTCTGGCTTTGTTAATTTTACGTATTTGCTTTCTATTTCATTAATTATGTTTACTGTTTCTTCTACTTAACTTTGGGCTTAAATTTTTTAGCTTTTTAAGGTAGAAACTTAGACCACTGATTTTAAATCTTTCTTATTTTCTAAAATAATATTTAAAGCTGTAAATTCTATTGTAAGTACTGCTTGATTTGTATCCCACAGGTTTTGATACCATGTTTTTTTTTAATCATTCAGTTCAAGATATTTTCCAGTTTCTCTTGTGATTTCTTTTACCCACGGGTTATCTAGAAGTGTATCACATAATTTTCAAATATTTGGTGATTTTCAAACTTACCTTTTTGTTATTGGTTTCTAAATTAATGCTGCTTTGGTCAGAGAACTACTATGATTTTAATTCTTTGAAATGTATTAAGATTTGTCTTACAGCCCAGGATATGGTCTCTGTTCCTGAAATTTCCATATATTTTTGTACAGAATATTCATTGTGTTGGGGACAATGTTCTATAAATGTCAAAATTTCAGCTTGTTAATTTTCCAGGCTCTTTGTTTTATTGATTGCATTACCATGGGGTCATTTGATGTTCCCTCAGTTCAGTTCAGTCACTCAGTCGTGTCCGACTCTTTGCGACCCCATGCATCGCAGCACACCAGGCCTCCCTGTCCATCACCAACTCCCGGAGTTCACTCAGACTCAAGTCCATCGAGTCAGTGATGCCATCCAGCCATCTCATCCTCTGTCGTCCCCTTCTCCTCCTGCCCCCAGTCCCTCCCAGCATCAGAGTCTTTTCCAATGAGTCAACTCTTCACATGGGGTGGCCAAAGTACTGGAGTTTCAGCATCAGCATCATTCCCTCCGAAGAAATCCCAGAGCTGATCTCCTTCAGAATGGACTGCTTGGATCTCCTTGCAGTCCAAGGGACTCTCAAGAGTCTTCTCCAACACCACAGTTCAAAAGCATCAATTCTTTGGCGCTCAGCCTTCTTCACAATCCAATTCTCACATCCATACATGACCACAGGAAAAACCATAGCCTTGACTAGATGGACCTTTGTTGGCAAAGTAATGTCTCTGCTTTTCAATATGCTATCTAGGTTGGTCATAACTTTCCTTCCAAGGAGTAAGGCGTCTTTTAATTTCATGGCTGCAGTCACCATCTGCAGTGATTTTGGAGCTCAAAAAATAAAGTCTGACACTGTTTCCACTGTTTCCCCATCTATTTCCCATGAAGTGATGGGACCAGATGCCATGATCTTCGTTTTCTGAATGTTGAGCTTTAAGCCAACTTTTTCACTCTCCTCTTTCACTTTCATCAAGAGGCTTTTTAGTTCCTCTTCAATGTTCCCTAGTCCTCTGTATTTCTTGTGAAGTATATCTAGAAGCATTCTCAGACTTCAACTTTTTGGAGACTATTTCATAACGCAGTTTTCAACTCTTTTGAGTAAATACCAAAGGGTACAATTGTTGAATTATATTACAAGAATATATTTAGTTTTGTAGGAAACCACCAAACTGCCCTCTAAAATGGCTCTTGCCATTTTGCATTCTTACCTGCAATGCATGAAAGACTTATGTTGCTCCATGTCCTTACCAGCATGTGATGTCAATGTTCCAAATTTTGACTATTCTAACAAGTGTATGGTAGTATCTTGTTGTTTTAATTTGCATTTCCCTGATGACATATGATGTGGAGCATCTTTTCATATGCTTATTTGTCATCTATATATGTTTTGTGAGGTATGTGTTAAGGTCTTGGTATGGTTTAGAATCAGTTGTTGTTTTTTTTTTTTTTCACTGTGAGTTTTAAGCATTTTGTATGATATGGAGAACAATCCCTTATCAGATATCTTTTGTAAAATTTTCTTTCAAATCTGTGGGCATAGAGTTGTTATCCTTCCATTAAAAAATATAATTTGACCCACTGCTTCTTTTTTTAAAAATTGAGTGAATTAATTAATGACACATTAATAGTTGCAGCTTTTTACTGCAAAAAGTTGAAATGAAGTCTGAGAATGCTTCTAGATCTAGTTCACAAGAAGTACAGAGGACTGGGGAACATTAAATGACCCCATGGTGATGGAATCAGTAATGACAGTTCAGTAGTTGCAGCGTGTGGGCTCTGTAGTTACAGCTCCCGGGCTCTAGAGCACAGGCTCAGCAGCTGTGACACATGGGCTTAGTTGCCCCAAGGCATGTGGGATCTTTCTGGATCAGGGATCAAACCCATGTCTCCTGCATTGGCAGACAGATTCTTATCCACTGAGCCACCAGGGAAGTTTTGCCCCTTTACTTCTTAAATAAATGGTAACAAATGATATAAGCTTTTCTCTTTCTTGGGCTTCCCTGGTGGCTCAGAGGTTAAGGCGTCTGCCTCCAATGCGGGATACCGGGGTTTGATCCCTGGGTTGGGAAGATCCCCTGGAGAAGGAAATGGCAACCCACTCCAGTACTCTTGCCTAGGGAATCCCATGGACGGAGGAGCCTGGTAGGCTACAGTCCACGGGGTCGCAAAGAGTCTGACACGACTGAGCGGCTTCACTTTCACTTTCACGTTTCTCTTTCTTGGTCCCATTTTAGTAACACGGACAGCTTGTCTTTCAAGGAGTGGTAGAAAAATGTGTTTATTTGAACCATAACAACAAATATCCTATGACCCCATTCAGTCTGGGTAACCACCTCCCAATATCAAGCAGTTTCTCAGCTTAATTATAATATAAATGCTTTTTCATGTATTTGATTTAGCCAATGTTGGATCCTGTATAGTGTTTGAGGGTAGATGCCAGGTCTATTTAACTCATCAAATAAATTTTTGAACTCTATTTGTTTTGGTACATTTTTTGAGATTTGGGCCTAGTTTAGGGTAAGAGGGTATAGAGGTAGGTGCCCAGTAAATGATATAGCCTCCTGCTGATGATTTTTTGAGAAGTACTGGTGTATGTTTCACAGTTATACATGCATTTTCTTTTCTTCTACAGTCACGGGATTTGATCTGTGGGGTGTAGTAGTGGCTACTGGTGTGGTCTGCACATTCTACTGCACTATGGTATGTCAAGAACCTTATTTCTCCCTTTACCCTATACATTGCTTTGCAAAATTAAAAGTTTCAATCAATGCATGCTGCAGTCTGGGTTGTTTATATTTCCTTCCCACAATAACTTATTTTTTATAAGGAATATTCAGTCCAGGGTAAAATTTGATCCTTTGTAAAACATTGATCATAACTGATATTTTTTCTTCATTTGAACCATGCAGTGGTCCCCAATCTTGTTTCATAATTTGCTCATATTGCTGTCATGTTATTATAGCTATGCTCACAGTATTCCTTAGCTTAGTGACCTGAGATAATTTCCCATTGCCTTTAGGCAGGAGTGACAGTAAAAATATGTAAGAACCAGTATGGCATGGGCACTAGTATTATCATTGATGCTGATCCTTAGCAGTGGTGCAAGTCTTGTGCAACCTGTGATACTCTAAGTCTTAATACTTTAGTTGTTTGATGATGTAGAAGACAAAGTCTACAAAGAGGGACTCGGTAAGGTTCTGGAGGGGTACACTTGGGCAGTGACTAGTACGAAACAATTTTATTTTTTCAGTAACTGGTATGTCCTTCTTTGTGCTAATCCACTTGCCAATACAGAAGATGTAGGAGAGGTGGGTTTGATCCCTGGGTTGGGATGATCTGCTGGAGTAGGAAATGGCAACCCACTCCAGTATTCTTGCGTGGAAGATCCTATGGACAGGGGAGCCTGGTGGGCTACAGTCCAGGGGATCACTAAGAATTGGATCCCCTCAGAGCACACATGCATGCCTTCTTTGTGCATACTGTTTGACCATCAGTCCTGCCTATAGGATAAAATCTATGATACTGCAATTTGACTCTGAGTTTTATTCCTAACAATATCCCCACACCACTCCACTTTTCTCCAAAATATATATCTGGACACACTAAGCATGCCATGTATTTTGAATTCTAGGAGCCTAGCAGGCTACAGTCCACAGGGTCACAAAGAATCGGGCATGACTGAGTGACTAAGCATAGGCTTTTTGTCCACGCTGTTTTCTCTGCTGGGAGGACCTTTCATTTTGGATTCTGTTTATATTTGAAAGTTTGATCTAAGTACTACCTTCCTGACTATCTCCCTTGGGTGCACTTCTTGGCCAAGATTCATGTTTTCCTTATCTTTGACCAGGAGAGTGTATAAGCATGTAAGTGCTTAATAATGTCTGGTAGAAGCATTAATCCTAATGTACTTTTTCCTCAAAGGGTGGTCTTAAAGCAGTCATCTGGACGGATGTTTTTCAAGTTGGAATCATGGTGGCTGGCTTTACATCTGTGATTATAAAGGCTGCATTGATTCAAGGTGGAATCAGCACTATTATAAATGATGCCTCCAATGGAGGAAGATTAAACTTCTGGAAGTAAGTTGCTTTTTTGGTTAAGTATTTACTTCTTGGTTAATAGAATGTTCCTTTTTTTTTCTGTAAAAAGTCTCTTGGCTGAAATAATAAATTTATATTAGAAAACAAACTAACCATTAAAGTCATGGTACAAAAATTTGAAGCTGGCACATAAAAGTGTAAGAAGTTTTCACTTTAAGGGTGGAAGCAGTTGGGTGGTACTTAGTTACATGGTGCTAAGGATGGTGCTTCCTCCTGAGAAGGGATTGATAGCAAAAGAGTATTTTCTTCCAGAAATTAAAATCTGAGATAGGTTGAAAGGTAGGGGTAGGGAGAGAAGGGAAGATATAGTGGAGAGGTAAGGAAAGGAAACCTTTTAAGAGAAAAACACTAAAAGATAGTGATTCCATTTTGACAATTCTTTGTTTCAAGCAGCCTAGAGAATTCCTCTTTTAATATGGCCCTCGTAATATGTAGTATATTATTATTATATATGTGTGTATTTTATATGTGAATATTATTTAATGTATATTATGTAATATTAAATATTATTTCTAGAATATTGACTGGAGAAGTTATGGCCAATGCCTCAGGTATCAGCATTACATATGATATAATGTCTTCAACAACTATTCAACTTTCTTAAAGAAGGCTAATGGAGAAACTAGATATTTCATCACAAATATATCACACAATTTAAAAGACTATTTAAAACACTTTATCTTTTGGAATGATAGTGTCTTCCTTATACATCATGTTCAATGTGCAGGGGGACTCATTTTGACATGAACCAGCTAATTTTCTTTTTAAGCTCTGCTATGAGATAAGCAAGCTGAAATCACTGGCAAGAGGAAAGAAAATCACTTTACACTTGGTGGCTCTCTTCTAGTTATCTGAAAGAAGGTGTTAGTGTTTGAGAATAAAGTTAGAAATTGGACAGGGTCAATGTCTTAATTTGCAAGAATGAGTTACAGTGAATCAACTCCAACTGTTCTCAATATTTTTAAAGAAAATAGAGCCTCCAGTTGGCCTAGCTTAGGCTTGATTCCATCCATTAGCTAGGACAGAGTAGAACATTTTGATTGACCATCATTTAGACTATTTAATGGAAAAATGGTTATTTTCCCAAGGCAAACCTAGGTTGCTGTTACTAGAAGTGTTAATTTCCCAGTCATGTCCAACTCCTTGTGACCCCATGGACTGTAGCTCATCAGACTCCTCTGTCCGTGGGATTCTCCAGGCAAAAATACTGGAGTGGGTAGAAGAGTGAGGAATAGATACCAAGAGGCAGAAACAACCAGTGGCCACTCGGTAGACCTGGATTACTTCCAAATCTCTTCCTAGTCAGCTAGGTTGAGGGGAAAGGGTATGGAGTCAATCAATTTTTCTGCAAAATAACTGTCAGTTTATACAAAGGGTAAATACATTGCTGCATTGAAATAATAACTTATAACCAGTAAGAGATTCCAAAAAGTAAAAGATTAGACATTTTTATGACCCTTACAAGGTTTCCAACAATTAAGGAATAATGAAAAGCCTTATTGTATATCCCTTGTTATTCAAATATATTTTAAGAATATGATGGTGGACAATAAATCTGCTCTGGGTAGGATAAACGAAGAGAAGGATTTTGTGTTGATATTTTCCATATGGTCTATGTTTGGCATATGTATTCTGTATTGCCAAAACCAAAACCACTAAATTGGGTGTTTTAAATCTTGTCTTACTTTCTTCCAGTAACTCACAGAACCCTTTAGCTCTTGACGTTTATTAGCTAGTATAGTAGCCACTTTCTTTATGGGAGAAAGGGCCAACACCCTTGAAACTCTTAGCCTTTGATATTAACTATTAGAGAATGGAATAGAGGCTCTCATCTTTCCATTAGAATGCTGAAAACACATAAAGTTGTAGCACTTTACCCAAATGATCTCAAATATAAACTTTGAAGTGAAATTGCAGAATTTCAGAAATGCAGAATGTTTCCATTAAAGCTAATTTTGCAGAAAATTTTCAAGCTTATATTGTGTATCAGAGATGAACAGACTCATTCCTTCCAAGATGATACAGTAAGAAGAATTAAAAGATGTATTGAATGTGGAAGCTGAGCTTTCTTTGTAATTGTATTTTGTTTCAGTGCCATAGTGTGACTTTCAACTATGAGTATGTAGATGGTGCACACAACATTTTAAGAACATGGTTATAATGACATGGTAGTTTTAAACATGAAAACCTTTAAACTGCATTAATTGAAATCTTCGGCTTGAATATAAAGTAGAACTGGGACTATAAATGTTCCGGGAGAGGAATTATACACATGAAATGTGTTGATATTATGTTTATTTCAGTACCATATCTGTTGCTCCAATGTACCTAGGAATTGCTTGCTCTCTCTTTCTTCAGCTTCATGATCTTCTTTGATTACAGCATGGCAGACTTGTTTAAATAATTTCCTGTGGCCATGAGAGAACAGTTTCTACAAATGTTCACAACAATTGAAACATTCATTTTGGCCCCAGTCCTATCCAGAATTTCCAAATCTCTGAAAGTATTGATTTTTTTATTTCACTGAACTTAAGTTAGAAATATTTCTACCTTTTACATTACTTAATCAATCTGTACATATTTGTGTGTGTATATATATATATTTGTTTATATTTATGTAAGTATACATTGCTTGCTTCCAAAACACTCTAGAAAGACTTCTGTAATAGTTTACTGAGAGTTCAAATTTGTTTTCTGTTTGTTTTCATTTAGCTTTAATCCTAACCCTTTGCAAAGACACACATTCTGGACGATTATTATAGGAGGGACCTTCACGTGGACCAGCATCTATGGCGTGAATCAATCCCAAGTGCAGAGATATATTTCCTGTAAAAGCAGGTTCCAGGCAAAATTGTAAGCCAAACTATGGTATATGAATCGTGAATAACTATCAATTGTCTTTATGGATGCTTAGAAGTCAAGCTTTGCTGGAGTTTGTCTTTTGTATCATAAAATTCTAAGAGATAAATGATATACTTACAAAAGGGTCACATAGAACAAAGTGGTACTGTATGTTTTGAATCAGATATTTTAAAATATTTATATCAAGTACCTCTGTTTCTTTTGTCTGCCTTCTGATGGATGAGGATAAGAGGCTTGTGCAAGCTTCCTGATGGAGGGACTGGCTGTGGGGAAAAACTGGGTCTTGCTCTTGTGGGCAGGGCCACACTCAGCAAATCTTTAATTCAGTTTTCTCCTGATGGGTGGTGCTGTGCTCCTGGTGGTCCAATGGTTAAGACTCTGTGTTTCCATAGCAAGGGGTGAGGGTTTGATCCCCGGTTGGGGAAATAAGATCCCACATGCCACATGATGTGGCCAAAAGAAAATTTATATCAATTATTAAGTAAAACAAACCTTATCAAATAAATAGGCATTTATTTTGTATCTCTTTGCATAAGGAAATATAAGGAATAAAAATTATAAATATGTGGCTCTTATCATAAAGGACAGAGGATGAGATGGTTGGATGACATCATCAACACAATGGACCTGAGTTTGAGCAAACTCTGGAAGATAGCGAAGGACAGGGAAGCCTGGTGTGCTGCAGTCTGTGGGGTTGCAAAGAGTCTGACATGACTTAGCAACTGAACAACAATCATGAAGGAACATAGCATCAAATTAGGAAAATATATGCAACTATGTGAAAAGTGGAAGAACACTAGAGGTATAACAGTTCCCTGAAACAATGTAACAGTAGAGGAAATGTTCTAGAGCATTGTACTGCCAGATGTGTTGTTTCATTTTATATTCAGACACAGTTATGGGTTTATAACCTGGTTCTAACACTTGCTACTTGAGTAATGGGGTGAGTTTCTTAGACTTTCTGAACCTCAGTTTCTAAACTTATACAATGAGTATATCACACATCTTGTGGAGGAATTATAAAATACTGTGTCATGCCTGTGGCCGGGATCCAGTAAATGTGAATTCCCTTTTCCACCTCAAATCCTGGGATGTGAAGGCAGGGATGAATGAGAGATTCCTGCTGAGCAGGCAGGTCCTGAAGGAAGACCACGTGTGGGCTGGTGGAGAAGAATGGGAGAGCATTCCAGGTAGGAAGAGTGATTTGCCCAAAGCACAGAGGTTGGCTTCCGACCTCTTATCATGAGCCCTCTGGAGGGCTTCCCAGGTGGCACTAGTGGTAAAGAACCTGCCTGCCAAAGCAGGAGACATAAAAGATGCGGGTTCAATCCCTGGGTCGGGGAGATCCCCTGGAGTAGGAGATGGCAACCCACTCCAGTATGCTGGCCTGGGAAATCTTGTACACAGAGGAGCCTGACGGGCTACGGCCCATGGGGTGGCAAAGAGTCAGACACTACTGAAGTGACTTAGCACATGCATGTACAGAGGTCGGAAGGACAGCATGGTCAGGGGAGTCTCCAGCCCATCTTGGCTTGTGCAAAGTGTGAGCAGTGGCTGGTTTTTTCTCAGGAGGCCTCAGATAAACTTGGTGACCAGCATTCTTAATACTGATAAATAAGGCTGAGTTGGCTTTCAGGCATTTTGAAGCTTTAAAACTATAAGAGTAACAAGGTGATTGAAGTAGGAGGAGTAGTATTCTCTTTGTATTAAGGGAGGATATTAAAAATAAGTGATGGGAGGAGGTGGAGGAAGCAGCGGCGCTCCCGCCCGGCAGTAGAGCGGCGCTGGGACCCACGCGGCCGTGACCCCGCCGCTCGCCTAGGGCCCAGCGCGGCAGCTGCGGACAAATGAGCATGTCGGCGCCGAGGAGGGCGCGTCCTCCGGCCACCACGAGACTCCCGGCGCCGCGGGGCCCGCGATGCGCTCCAGTCCGCCGGGGCACCGGGCGGCCTGCTAGGCCAGCGCAGCGTCGCTCGGCCCGCAGGCCCCGGCCGGCCGCCCGGCCCCCTGCGGGGCCGCCCGCCGCCGCCCCTTCTGCTGCTGCGGCTGGCGCTGCTCGCACTGCTGGGCAACGGGGCTGTGGCGCTGCCCCCGGGCTGCAAGCACGACGGGCGGCCCCGAGGTACCGGGAGGGCGGCGGGAGCCTCCGAGGGCAAGGTGGTGTGCAGCAGCCTGGAGCTCGCACAGGTCCTCCCCCCGGACACGCTGCCGAACCGCACGGTCACCCTATGGTGTGAACATTGATACCCACCACATCCCCGTTAATGTGACGCTGCGTCGAATTGCACTTGGAGCAGATGCTGTGGCTGCCCAGTGGGATTTCGATTTGCTGAATGGACAAGGAGGCTGGAAGACAGATGGGTGCCATATACTCTATTCGGTTGAAAATATCACTACCATTCAGTGCTACTCCCTTAGTAACTATGCAGTTTTAATGGATCTGACGGGATCCGAATTCTATACCCAGGCAGCCCATCTCCTGCACCCTGTGGTCTACACTACTGCTGCTATTCTTCTCTTGTGCCTCTTAGCGGTCAGCGTCAGTTACATATACCAGCACAGTTTGATTAGAATCAGTCTCAAAGGCTGGCACATGCTTGTGAATTTGTGCTTTCATATTTTTCTGACCTGTGTGGTCTTTGTGGGAGGAATAAGTCAAACTAGAAATGCCAGTGTCTGCCAAGCAGTTGGAATAATTCTTCATTATTCCACTCTTGCTACAGTACTATGGGTGGGAATGACAGCTCGGAACATCTACAAACAAGTCACTAAAAAAGCTAAAAGATGTCAGGACCCTGATGAGCTGCCACCTCCACCAATGCTCAGGTTCTACCTGATCGGTGGTGGTATACCCATCATAGTTTGTGGCATCACTGCAGCAGCAAACATCAAGAATTACCGCAGTCGGCCAAATGCACCCTATTGCTGGATGGCATGGGAACCCTCCTTGGGAGCCTTCTACGGGCCCGCCAGCTTCATTACTTCTGTAAACTGTATGTACTTTCTCAGCATATTTATTCAGTTGAAAAGACACCCTGAGCGCAAATATGAGCTGAAGGAGCCCACCGAGGAGCAGCAATGGCTGGCAGCCAATGAAAATGGAGAAGTCAGTTATCAGGACTCCATGTCTCTGTCCCTGATTTCCACATCAGCTCTGGAAAACGAACACACTTTCCATGCTCAGCTTCTGGGGGCCAGCCTTACCTTGCTCTTGTATGTTGCCCTGTGGATGTTTGGGGCCTTGGCTGTTTCTTTGTATTACCCTTTGGACTTGGTTTTTAGCTTCTTTTTTGGAGCCACGTGTTTGAGCCTCAGTGGTTCATTCACCATTGTGTCAACAGGGTGGATGTCCAGCTCGCATAGATCATGACTTGCTGCCCAGGAAGGAGCGCCTATTCAGTCCAAGTCAACATGCAGCCCCCCAGCTCCAGCCGGCCCAGTGGGGAGGCTCCCAAGTGCACCAACAGCAGCGCAGAATCTTCATGCACAAACAAGAGTGCTTCGAGCTTCAAAAACTCCTCCCAGGGCTGCAAATAAACCAACATGCAGGCTGCTGCGGCCCAGTGCCACACCAGTTCCCTACCTTTGAATGCCATGCCTCAGCTCGATAGTAGTCTGACAGAACATTCAATGGACAACGATATTAAAATGCATGTGGTGCCTTTAGAAGTTCCATTTCGAACAAATGTGCACCCAAGCCGCCATCATAAAAACAGAAGTAAAGGGCACTGAGCCAGTCCATTTTGAACAAATGTGCACCCAAGCCGCCATCATAAAAACAGAAGTAAAGGGCATTGGGCCAGTAGACTCACGGTCCTCAGAGAATATGCCTACGACGTCCCCACGAGCGTGGAAGGCAGTGTGCAGAATGGCCTGCCGAAAAGTCGGCTGGGCAGTAATGAAGGACACTCTCGGAGTCGGAGGGCGTACTTAGCCTACAGAGAGAGACAGTACAACCCTCCCCCCCACACGCAACAAGATAGCAGTGATGCCTGTAGCACGCTTCCCAAAAGCAGCAGGAATTTTGAAAAGCCTGTTTCAACTAGTAGTAAAAAAAGATGCAGTAAGGAAGCCAACTGTAGTTGAACTTGAAAGTCAGCAGAAGTTTTATGGCCTGAACTTGGCCATTCATAATGGGCCAATCAAAAGCAGTGGGCAGGAGGCACCCTTGCTGGGTATGGATAGCACTGGCAATGTGAGGACTGGGTTATGGAAACACGAAACTACTGTGTAGAGTTGGTGGGCTTCCTGGGTAAGAAATCCATATAAACTGTGATAGTCACATTCCTTTAAGCTATGAACATGTAAAAGCAGACTGTTTACAGCCACCTTAGGGATTCAAAAGAATTTTGAATAAACTTTTAAGTTTTGGATTTTGGGTATTTTATATCCCCCAAGTGTTGCTTTTTTATGAATTTTAGAAAAAGCCTCTAAAACAATGTTTCAGTTGTCAAAGCACCAGCAAGATATTTTGGGAATCTGAAATGTAATTTTCTTGAAATCTGTAGTATCTAGTTAACGTTTCAGGCTTGTATTTAATACAGTAAATAGGTGTTTGCCATTGTGTGAAAAAAAATATGTGATGTCAGATTTAAACATATGAGAGTAAGTTGGTTTAGACATTATCTATGTTTGGTAAATTTCACAATGAAAGATCTATATCAATATGAGTATAGTAACTGGATATGGAATCCCCCCAAAGTGAGCATAGGAATGCTGATATTTTAAGACACTTTAAAGAAATATAATTTATATATCCAGTAATCTATCCACATTAGAGCTGATGTCCCTCCCAAAGTAATTGTGCACAGGCTCTTCTTTGGGAACATGCTTCTTTGAGAATATGGAGCTCAAAAAGCCCAATTTTATAACTAAAAGAATAGCATCAGAGCTTTCTTAGTAGAAAACAATTTCCTTCCAAATAGTCCAATGGTCTCTTTAACAAGAACTCAGGGGAACCATTTTCTCCCAGTTTCTAACATTGGCTCCATGGAAAGAATGAACCCCAGCCAAAGAGACAAGACCTACTGACACTGATTGACTGGATATAGTATCAGATGTTGATAAGTGGTCTATCTGACTGGCATTAAAGTAACATAAAACATAAAATAAGATATTAACTCATATATAAATGAGGTACGGTGACTGAGTAGGAAAGTGTCTGGGTATATTTCTGGTGATTTGGAGATGACATATAGTTATACTACTTTTAATTTTTTAAAACATTTTTATGTTGGAGTATACTTTATTAACAATGTTGTTTTAGTTTCAGGTATATAGTGTTGGGGTCCATTAATGGACTGGGACCTGGTCGTCTGGAGGCGACAATAAGAAAGTGAAAAAGAGAGAGGCTGATACTCCTTGGTTTATGCAGAAAACCAATAAAGCCCTTGACACAGGACTTGCATGTCTCACGAAGGCACCGGGCTCCCTCTCGAGGAGGGTTATAGCACAGGGTGCCTTCTCAAGAGAGTCTTAGAAGCCCGGGCAGGACAGTGAGCAAGACGGGTCTCTGTGCTGCAAAGAATCAGCCGAGAGAGAGAGAGAGAGAGAGAGAGAGAGAGAGAGAGAGAAAGACACGGGATCTCAAGCTCTGATGGAGCAAAGGTGCTTTACTGATTTCTCTGTGAGTATAGAAAGGCTATGGTACAAGAAGTTTCGTACAAGAAGTTTCTGTCGACAGTGCTAAAGATCAGAAAACCAAGTGTACAGCACCTGTCACCACGGGAACAAGGGATTAATAACGGTCACAAGGTCAGGAGACAATCCACATCTCAAGAAAGGGGATCAAGACTAAGTAGTTTTGTCGTAAAGAGAATGTTTACTAAAGGAGATTCAAGCCTGTCTCACACAATGACCTCAGTTCCTGGGAGCAGCGTGCTGTTCCACTTAAAAAAGAAACAAAGGACTTGTGAGAAACAGCACATAGGAATCCTCCTGTTAAACATTCCCTGACAATTCCCCCTTATTTATTTATAATATTTGTAAAAAGAGTTCTGACCATTAGAGTTTGTTTAGTTTTAACAATCTTAGCATGAATCTTGGCAACGGTAGATGACAAATATAATTGTTAAGACAATCACCAAAATTACAGTTTTAGACCCGATGCTGTGAGTAATGCTTTGAAACCATCTGCGTGGGTCTAGCCCAGATAATTGATCAGCTAGTTGTTCAGCCAAAGTTTTCAAATTAGTGGAAGAGGGCAGATTGTTAGAAAAGGTTTCAAATATGTCTTTTTGTAATATTTGTACATTCAGAGAGACATTTTCATGTATGTTTTGTAAATGAAATTTGATTTGTTCCTAGTTGTAGGCTTTATTATTGAAATGAACAGGAGTAACACAAAATTGAGTAGAATTCCAATCATATTTTGGCATCACCTGTTTTTGTACATCTATTAATTGATCTCCAACCCATCTGATAGCTGTTTTTAGTTCCTGTATTTCATCTTGCATATCCTCATCTATCTGAGCCTAAGTGGCCTGCATAGTATGGGCATCTTTAGTCCAATTTTGAATAGAATTATGTATTTGAATTGAGGTTTGTAAAACAACACCAGTGATAGCAGCAGTGGTGCAAATAGCTATTAATCCCAAAATGCCAAAAATCAGCCATCCAATGAATCGTTTAGATTGTCGGAACAATTCAGTAAGTAACTGGGAAGCAAGTCCAGCCATGGGACCTTCTTCCCAGGGCTGCTGGAGATTTATTGGTAACCACGGATTATGTCGAGATCGAAGAATCAAAAGGGAGTCATTTCTCAAGGAAATAGAGAAGTTAAGACAAGTATATAATTTACAATTTATGCAAGTTACAGAACGTAAAGTCGTACTGAATTGTAAATTTCCTATAGCTGCAACAAAAGGAAGTGGAACATAGGCTTGTATAAAATATGATTGATTATAATGAAAGAAATAGTTTCTATGGCTATGATTGCTCCCTGTGAAATGTCTAGTCCAAGTCCCAAGTTCCTCGGTGCTTGCAGCAAGTTTCCAGGTGTCTCATTGTTTATGCCCAATCTGTTTATCAAGGACGATTCGAGGACAAGGGGGGTGGCCATTCCACCGTCAAGTCACCCAAGAAGTCCTCTGTCGTGGTAATGTTCCATTGTAGTATTAGTAACCTTCTATGTTATTTGAGTGACATAATCATACACAGTGTTGTTAATATCATTTGAGCAGTTAGATAACCATATACTATGGGGTCCCCAATCAACAATTGTATGATTAGCCATAAACATTAATTTTCCTGATTTGGCCTGACATTTGTCCCAGTGAACAGGAATATATTTAAAGTTCTTGTTAGTAAACCCTTTACATAGTGTTCTTTGTTCTTTCCTTAACTCTTTCCCTAAAGTTTCAGTAGTATAAACATGGTTCATGGACAAAGAAAGGGTAGTAAATAATCCAAGCAGTGTCTGAAAGTCTTCCTTTAGAGGCAGGGTGAAAGCCTAAGTTTGTCGGCTAACATTTATGCATAATTCTGTTGGGCCCATATAAAAAGGAAGGACTTCATAACCTAGAGACATATTAATTAGTTTTTCTTCTTTTTCAGGATGAGAGGGCTCCTCCAACTTCCAAGGAGGGGGCATATGTGTTGAGTCATTAGTGGATATGATTGGTCCTATATCTGTCCATTCTATAACCTACAATAAAAAAGGGGAGTTAGGTACATAAGTCCATTAAGTGTGATCAATCAAGTCAGCCTGAGCGGGGGAAGCAAAAGCAAGCAAAGCAAGCATAGCAAAGAAAAATATTTTCAGGATTCCGAGGCATTCCCTGTTGAGAAATCAGATTTTCCGTTTGATTAGTAAGGGTTTTTATCTGTCCCCAAGTAGGGAGATCATAAGGTCGATGACATTGAGTGCGGTGTTTTTTGGAAATTTTTAAAGTCTCCATGGCTTGTATTGGAATTGCTTCCTCCTGAGGTTTTTGTTGTATCATTTCTAGTCTGAACGTTGGGGGCCCCCTTAAGTTGAATCTTCTGAAGAGGAAGTTATATGAGTTCGTTGGATCCATCTGGAGAAATAGAAGCATATCCCTTTCCCTGTAAGATTAGTTTCTTAGATTTCCATAGATTAGTTAACCTGTCTTGATATCAAATGGGCAAAGGAAGGGAGGTGTCCTTTAATGTTTCAAAATGTTTTTCTGCTTTTGTCAAAATATCTCCTTGCGGTAAGTTTTAAAAATTTAAAATAAATAAAGCTATATTAACAATAGTTATAGAAAGAAAGGAAAGCAATAATGATGAAAACATTCTTAGGAAATATTTCAGTCCAAAAGAAAAAAAAATCATCTAGAAATCTGTTTGGGACTGGTATTTGTCTGTGGTTTTGAATTAATGGGTTGATTTTCTCTTCATTCAGTATATACATTTTTCCTGATATTAAAAAAAAAAATGGGATCTGACTGTGTTTGAAGTGGTTTGTGTTATTTGGGGCAAAGGATTAGGAGCAAACATTCAAATATTTTTTCCTAAGTGAAATTATTGAAAGTTGATGCAGAACAACTTGATAAATGAAATGTTGCTCATATCCAAATATATTTGACCTTGTCCTTGGAAAAGAAATGCAGCGTGGCAGCTGTTAAATTTCTCTGTTCAGTGTGTCAAGGAAGATGATTATACTTTCAAGACAGACCTGAAAAGAAGGTGAATATTTTGCACTTTTGATATTCTTAGGAACAAATAACTAATTTGGCAAATGGTGTCCTTTTTATGTTGTTTTTGTTTTGTATTGTGAAACAGGCATTGAAGTCGATGTTATTTTGTTTTAAGAATCTTACAGACTGGAAATAGAAATAAAGCTATATTAACAGTAGTTATAGGCTTAAAAAATATATTGCGTCAGAATCTAGTAAAAAGTCAGCCCTGGATAAGGAAGATAAAAGTGTTCCTGTGTATTTTTCTTTATTTAATTTTCTATTTGTATTACAGTGTGTAATGTGTTTGTTTAATTATGTCTTGTGTTTGTGGATTATAAGGAATGTTTGTAATCTGTTTAATAGAGAATGAATGTAAAAATTGTTTGAATTGTTTAGAAATATAGGTAGGGCCATTGTCTGTTTTTATAGAATTAGGCAATTCTCATTATTGCAAAGTAAGGTAATAAGTGGGTTATAACGTTCTGTAGTTTCACCTTGGAGAGGTGTGGCCCCTATAAAAGAAGAATTTGTATTGATTGAGACATGTAAGAAGGAAGAGGAAGAAAGTTCAGGGTAATGAGTTAAATCCATTTGTCATAAAATTTTCTTTCATTTGTCATAAACCCTGTTTATATTTTTGTATTCATCATCTTATTTGCCATTTCTTATATCTTTTTATTAAAAGCATATATCTTATTTTTCTTTAGCAACTATGAAGTGTCTTATATGTTAGTATTTTTATAGATGGGTGAATGTATTTATTATATTATATATTATAATATATATTTATTTTATATAATATATATATTTATTAATAGTTTAAAATCTCTTTAGTTTTTCTGTAAGAAAAACTTTTTGTAAGAGGAAGTTAGTGTTCAGTAATTAATGTTTTAAAATCTTATTTCATTTGGAAATGACCTAGTTATTTAATAAACTTTTATTATTTAGTTTAGTACAACTCTAGAAATTTAAGTTACCCCAATCTTAAGAGATTATTTTAGATTATAATAATAGATTAAAATAATAGATTATTTTATTTAAAATATAATTATTTTAATAGAGTTTATCTAAAAGTTTTTATTTCATTTATATATTTATATATATATATATAAAGAGTTACCTTTTTGTTGGCAAATTTAGTTTACCTTAAACCTAGGCATAATAAAAGTATTACATAATGATGATTTAAAACACGTCTTAATTAGATTAGCAATTATATTTAAATTATATATTTATATTTAAATAAATATTATATTTAATATTGAATATTTTTCAGTTCATGTTAACTTGAATTTAAATAGAGCTTATTAACTTCATATTATCCAAAAACAAAGACATATAGTGAGACATAGATAATTTTAGATAGATAGGCATAGTTTTCTACTTGAAATTTAAAATATCTTTTTGTTTTATTTTTTATTTTTTTAATTTTTTAATTTAATTTAATTTTTTTTTTAATTCCACCAATTCGTTTTTGGCTGGAGTCCTAGATAGAGTGGGCTGTGTATCCCAAGGACATGATAAGAGTTAATTTTTGGTTTTTTCTTAGGCTTGTTTTTGTATCCCAGGCAGAATTGGAGCTCCAAAAAAGTATTTTAACAAGTTAACCTTTTCCTAATTGCATGTGTAAGAAGAATCGGTTTTGCAATTTCAAAAAAGAGTTTACTTTAATCAGTTTTCTCTGGAGTCTAAAGAATATCATGGCCATTCAGTGTCAAAAATATCATTTCTCCCTTTTGTAGTTACAGTATATTATTAATGATACATGCATGAGGGAATAGCTGTCATATAGGAAGTAAAGCCTTGGATGTAAAATTTTGACAAATATTAGGACTGTTAAGCATACCTTGAGGTACCATAGTCTGTTGAAATCTTTTATGAGGCCTGGTGTGATTAGGATAAGGAAGAAAGTGAATTTCTCCCGGTCTAAAGAGTGTAAAGGTATATTAAAAAAGCAATCTTGTAAATCAGTAATAATAATGTGCCAATTTTGAGGAATAGTAGTAGGTGACAGGATCCCTGGTTATAATGCATCTATAGGTTTCATAGATGCATTAACTTTTCTAAGGTCTGTTAAGAGATACCATTTGTTAGATTTCTTCTTTATAATAAAAATAGGAGAGTTCTAAGGAGAGTAAGATTCCTTGATATGTTTCAATTCTAATTGTGTGTCTATAAGTCCTTTAGTAGCCTGTAATTTATCTTTCGTAAGGGGCCATTGCTCTGTCCAAATAGGCTCGTTGTTCTTCCAAGTTATTTTAATAATTGCTTTGTTTGTTAAATGAGCAGTGGCCCCTAGGAAAAATGTGGAATGTATATCTGTGTTTGCCATTGCATAAGTAAGTCTCTTTCTCTTAGATTAAGGGGTGCATTTATCACATAAGGTCTTAATGTTGTAGGTTGGCCTTTTGGCCCTTCATATGGGTAGATCTAAACGTTTTGATAAATTTCTTGTATTTAGGTTTGAGAAATTCCTGCAATTTGGCAAGAGACCTTTTGTATAGGCCAAGATTTGGGCCATAAATGTTTGGAAATAATAGTAATACTAGATCCAGTGTCAAGGAGACCAGAAAATCTTTTATTATTAATTTTGATATTTATATTTGGTTGGGCATATTCAGATACCAATGATGTCCATAAGGATTGTTTTTGATCTGTATTGCTGAATCTGCCTGTCTGTACATTATTAGAAGAGTTAATAGAAATGTAAGGCAAAAGAAGTAATTGAGCAATTTTGTCCTCCTTTTTGAATTGCCATAGAATCTGAGATTATATCATAATTTGAATCTCTCCTTTATAATTTGAATCAATTATTCCAGGGTGAACAGTAATTCCTTTAGAAGCCAAACTAGATCGGCCAAATAAAAGATTGAAGGTTTGAGGGGGCAGGGGTCCAAGAAGTCTGGTAGGTACTCTAGAAGGGACTGCTTAAGGGTAAAGGAAAAAATCATCTAGGGCTGGTAATTAACAGTAGCATTGCCAGATGTTGAGGGTTTGAGGGAAAAGATAGAATTTGCCCCTGGTTTTTGTTGTAGGGGACCTGGGGGGTCCCCTGTTTGGAGTTCCCTGGAATAGGTTTTCCATCAATATCAAATTTAAATTTACAATCTTTGGCCCAATGCATTCCTCTCTCACAGTGAGGGCGAATTCTTGGAGGTTTTTTATTAGCCTTCTTAGGGCAGTCCCCTTTTAAATGGTCTTTATCTTCACATGTAAAGCATCCTTCATTTCCCTTTTTAAAGGCAGTAGCCATTGTTTTAGCTAGCATTTGCATCTTTTGAGTTTCTGATCCTAGATTGTGACAAGCCTTCAAATAATAATAGCCTCAGTCTCATGAATTGCAGCGATAGCTCTTTGATATTCCTGATTTGCATTCTCATAAGCAAGTAATTTCTCTAGCTGTTTCTTGGTTTCTTCTCTGATTACAGTATGGGAAATAGCAGTTTCTAATCTAGCAAAAAAATTAGCATAACTTTCACTAGGTTCCAACAAAGGAAAGACTTTTGGAGTTGCACCTGTTGGCAGAGGAGGAGCAAATGGAACAGCCGGGGCAGGGCTAGTAAGAAAATTTTGAAATATTTTATATATATATTTTTTTTAATTTTATTTTATTTTTAAACTTAACATAACTGTATTAGATTTGCCAAATATCAAAATGAATCCGCCACAGGTATACATGTGTTCCCCATCCTGAACCCTCCTCCCTCCTCCCTCCCCATTCCATCCCTCTGGGTCGTCCCAGTGCACCAGCCCCAAGCATCCAGCATCGTGCATCGAACCTGGACTGGCAACTCATTTCATACATGATATTTTACATGTTTCAATGCCATTCTCCCAAATCTTCCCACCCTCTCCCTCTCCCACAGAGTCCATAAGACTGTTCTATACATCGGTGTCTCTTTTGCTGTCTCGTACACAGGGTTATTGTTACCATCTTTCTAAATTCCATATATATGCATTAGTATACTGTATTGGTGTTTTTCTTTCTGGCTTACTTCACTCTGTATAATAGGCTCCAGTTTCATCCACCTCATTAGAACTGATTCAAATGTATTCTTTTTAATGGCTGAATAATACTCCATTGTGTATATGTACCACAGCTTTCTTATCCATTCATCTGCTGATGGACATCTAGGTTGCTTCCATGTCCTGGCTATTATAAACAGTGCTGCGATGAACATTGGGGTACTCGTGTCTCTTTCCGAAATATTTTATATTGTTCTAATTGGGCCTTTTGTAAAGTTTCATCATCTAATTCATATACATGCAATAAGTGTTCTGTCTGAGTTTTAAACAAATGGTGAAGTAAAGTAGAGAAATGATTGGGCTTTCCAGCCGTTTGACCCATATCTTAGTACTTACCGACCTCAATAGGTCCTGACCTCAATAGGTCCTGAGTCCCTCCGACCGAAATGCCACGTATACCAGAGTCCCTGTTCTGGGGCGCCACTTGTTGGGGTCCTTTAATGGACCAGGACCTGGCGGTCTGGAGGAGGCGATGATAAGAAAGTGAAAGAGAGAGAGGCTGATACTCCCTGGTTTACGCAGAAAACCAATAAAGCCCTTGACACAGGACTTGCATCTCTCACAAAGGCACCGGGCTCTGTCTTGAGGAGGGTGAAGGCACAGGGCGCCTTCTTAGAAGCCTGGGCTCCTAGGAGAGTGAGCAAGACGGGTCTCTGCACTCCAAAGAATCAGCCGAGGGGAGAGAGAGAGAGAGAGAAAGAAAGACACGGGGTCCCAAGCTCTGATGGAGCAAAGGTGCTTTAATGATTTCTCTGTGAGTATAGAAAGGCTGTGGTACAAGAAGTTTCTTTCGACAGTGCTAAAGATCAGAAAACCAAATGTACAGCACCTGTCACCACAGGAACAAGGGATTAATAATGGTCACAAGGTCAGGAGACAATCCACATCTCAAGAAAGGGGATCAAGACTAAGTAGTTTTGCCATAAAGAGAACATTTACTAAAGGAGATTCAAGCCTGTCTCACACAATGACCTCAGTTCCTGGGAGCAGCGTGCTGTTCCACTTAAAAAGAAACAAAGGACTTGTGAGAAACAGCACATAGGAATCCTCCTGTTAAACATTCCCTGACGATATAGCAAAATGACTCAATTATACATATACATGTATCTATTATTTTTCAAATTCTTTTACCATTTAGTTTGTTGCAACGTATTGAGCAGAGTTCCCTGTGCTATACAGTAGATTCTTGTTGGTTATCCATTACTCATTAGGCAGTAACAAAACACACAGTGAATGTAGTCAATCAAGGGAAAAGACTAGCAATCTGTTGTTTGGGACTTCTTGCACGTTAGGTTCTCCTGGAAGCAGACTTTGAGATGGAGGTTAGCATGCCAGAGTCTCCTAGGGAATTACCACTGTAGAAGCGAAGGAAGGGGAGATTGGCCAGAGGGAGAAGGTAGACTGAAATGCAGTCTCAACAGAGGCCTCAACAGGAGCTTTAGAGCTGAGATGACCCTTCAGGCTGTTCCAGGTTGCCTTGAGGGAACTCAGCCTTTAAACCTCTGAATCTAGTCATCATTTTGTGCAGGCTGCCCTGGGGAAGGAGATAAGAGTTGGTGGTGGTGTGGGCACCTCTCTTCAATCCAGGTGTCCACTATAGTACCCTTGGGGGGAAAAAAACATAGCTACCTTAGTGGGAGAAATATTTGTTATCAACTGCTTATTAAAATAGGGCTTCCCTGATAAGACATAGCATTCAATGATATTAACTCTAGTAATATCACTAACTTCCATTTAACAAGTGGTTATTACATGCTATTGTGTTACATGATAGACACTATTTTATTTAGTCTTACTATAACTCAGTGAGGTATGCATTGTTATTTCTAGCTGTCAATGAAGAAACTGAGGATCAGAGAGGTTAATTTACTTGCCCAGCGTCACATATGGTAGAGCTAAGATTTATGCTCAGGACTGACTCCAGTGCTATTACAGAAACCTTTACATTCTACTGGAGCACATACCATGTATTGAAATGCTGAACATTATTTTGGAAGATACCTGTCTAGGAATGCAGGTTTGCCTTTCCTATTTAATGGATGGCATCACAAACCACATTTAACAACTATGGTGAGTTGCTATGTAGATGCTAACAATGTCAAGCAAAGGGAAAATGAATAAGTCACTGCTCTGTTGACTATTAAAGTCTCTATTTCATGACAAAAGATCCTGAAGTAGTGTAATTTTGTTACAGTTGTTCTTTAGTCACTAAGTCATATCTGACTTGTTTGCAACCCCATGGACTGTAGCCCACCAGGCTCCTCTGTCTGTGGTATTTCCCAGGCAAGAATACTGGAGTGGGTTGCCATTTCCTTCTCCAGGGATCTTCCTGACCCAGGGATGGAACCTGCATCTTCTGCATTGATAGTTGGACTCTTTACTACTGAGCCACCAGGGAAGCCCAAAGTAGTGTAGTTAAACATTATAAAGCTAATAACGCCCATGGAACTCTGACCAGGAGGATACATTCATTCAGTGGCAAAACCCCATCTACTCCAAATATTTCCCAATACAATGTTTATTGACCTCATAAACAGAAGGTTAGGCCAGAATAAAAGAAGTAGCATTTTTGACACCCAAAAGAGAATGCATGTCTATTGAATATAATCATGAAAGTCTCTTCTGTTTCACAATTTTCCTCATCTTTGAGATGGAAGTTAAAATTGTCATTTACTTGTTTGTTTTCACTTCATTAGGTCTCTCTACATCAATCTCCTGGGACTCTGGGTGATCCTTGTCTGCTCAGTGCTTTGTGGGCTTGCCCTCTACTCCAGGTACCATGACTGTGATCCTTGGACAGCCAAGAAAGTGTCTGCACCAGACCAGGTCCAGTACTATGTCTTTCTTATGTGCAGTAATGACGTTCCCAAAGTTTATTAGCTGGGAGGAGACAGTGTTCATGTTCTTGTAAAGTACTAGCAAATAGGCACATTATTCATTTTTAGTTTCTATAAAGCATTTGGAAAATTTTATTTTAGCAGACATAACAAGAATGAAGAATGCTACTTCCAATATTACAATACTGAGAGATTTCCCTGGTGGTCCCGGGTGAAGGATCTGCCTCCCAATGCAGGGGACACGGGTTCTATCCCTGGTCCCGGGATGATCCCCTATGCTGCAGAGCAACTAAGCCTGGGTGCCACAACTACTGGAGCCCGTGCTCTAGAGCCCGTGCTCTAGAGCCCATGCTCTATAGCAAGAAAAGCCACTGCAATGAGAAACCTGCACACTGCGATCAGAGAGCAGCCCCCTCTCACTGCAACTAGAGAAAGCCCAAGTGCCCTAACAAAGACACGGTGCTGAAAATAAATAAATAAATAATAGAAAAATATATGGAAATACCTGGAAAAATTTTCAAGGCAGTTCATGCATTGACAAAGAAGCTGCAATATGATTGCTTAATTGGTGAAAGTGAAAGTTGCTCACTCATCTCTGACTCTTTGTGACCCCAAGGAATTGTCCAGGTCAGAATACTGGAGTGGGTAGCCTTTCCCATCTCCAGGGGATCTTCCCAACCCAGGGATCAAATCCTGGTCTCCCACATTGCAGGCAGGTTCTTTACCAGCTGAGCCGCAAGGGAAACCCAAGAATACTGGAGTGGGTAGCCTATCCCATCTTGACTGCATCTTCCTGA
The DNA here is from genome assembly GCF_019923935.1 of Bubalus bubalis. Taxonomy (NCBI): domain Eukaryota; kingdom Metazoa; phylum Chordata; class Mammalia; order Artiodactyla; family Bovidae; genus Bubalus; species Bubalus bubalis. The sequence continues at coordinate 55,045,653 of NC_059160.1, forward strand.
CCCAGGAATTGAACCGGGGTCTCCTGCACTACAGGCAGATTCTTTTCCAACTGAGCTATTTGTAATCTAGTGTAATTGATATGATTACTTCATGCTAGCCTAGCCTATACCCTAATGAATGAATTGTTATAAAGTCTTGATGGCATACAGTATAATAGTCATATTCATAATATAGTGTTAGAAGCATTGTGTGTTTTTTTAAAAATCACTTACTTGTGATGATTGGTTGTTGCAGTTTCTGCAGTTATTAGAGAGAGACATACTGTGCAGTAACACAATTCTTTGAAATCAGTAATAAGACAGTAAAAAAAAACCCTAACGTGTTGTTTTCATATTAAATATCACTCACGCCATACCTGTGTAAGGATAGGTTATCCACGTCAACAAAGTCATGCATATGATGTTCTACATGTATATTTTTCTATATTAAAAAAAATCTGCATATAAGCAGACCCACACAATTCAAACTCATTTTGTCCAAGGGTCAACTGTATAAGCAGCTCTAATTACATTTTCAATCCCGAATAGTGATTGAAGTTCACAGGTATAAACTTGAGTCATTCTTACTTAAGCACAGAAGTATGTAAAAATATTTCCTTTAAATTGATTTGTTATTCCAATAAATGAGAACAGCTGCCTATTACTGAGCCTTTACTATATTCTGTGTTCTATACTAAGAACTTACATAGATGATCTAATTTAAGTTTTATAGCAACTCTGTGAGGTTAGGATTATTATTCCTATTTTACAGATGAGGAAACTGGGGCTCAGAGAAACTAAATAACAAAAGCCACATCTGTCTGAATCCAGAGCCTGTACCCTTAACTACTATTCTATTCTTTTATTTAAATGTTAGCAGGTAAAGAGTTTAGTTTTTCATATTTGGACATTTCAGTTGTGTGGAATATCTTCCTTTAGTTCTTGAATACCACAAAGTAAATGAGATGTTAATTAATTTTATTTCATAGCCAATAGTATTCAAGAGTAAATTTTGGAATTTTTCAGCTCATGCCTTACTTGGTACTGGACATTCTGCAAGATTATCCGGGACTTCCTGGACTTTTTGTGGCCTGTGCTTACAGTGGAACATTAAGGTATGAACTAGGACTCTAATAATACAAGTTTTCCCTCTTGGGATGTTTCTTTTATTATTGGATATTTGGGGGGATAAAGTTGAATTTTGGACATGGGCACAAATGGCCCTAAATAGGTAATTATTCCATGTCTCCTTTTCTGTCAGTCTGACTCTCCTCGTTGGCTGTCTGTTGTCATAAGTCTTTGCTTTTATCTTTAGTCCCGACTATCTAAAACATCATCACATACCCCATACAGTCACAGTAATGACAATCAGTCGATGGTAGGTTTTGCCGATGGTCAAAAATAAGGACCTACAGTCTTAGTTTAAAATATGAATGTAACTAAAGCATGGTCAAATGGAAAACTTAGAATAGGGATCTCCTATTACAGGCTGAATAATATATACAGTCCAAAGAATCTTATTTTGTGTTTGAGCTTATTCATTGTACTTTGTTCCTGTGTTATGCTTATTATTATCATGTACAACATATGTTAGTGAAGACCCAGCAAATTAAGATTATTAATATTTATGATGAATGTTAGTGAGGACTTATGATAGTCCTTTCTATGCATAAAGAAAAATGTGCTTTAAAGTCATTATATAGTAATACTGCATGATCTAAGAGATTCTTTCATGGATAATAAGGATTAATTGCAAAATGGAAGCAACATTAAATTATCCTTTCTCACTATTAAGCCTATGGATTTGCCTGAATCATTCTTGGGTGACAGCTTCCAGAAAGAGGATGATGTAATTATTAGAAATAATGTAGTAGGTAAAATAGATTTAAAAAAACAAAGTCCTACTATATAACACAGGAAACTGTACTCAATATCTTATAATAAACCATAATGAAAAATAATATGACAAAGAATATATATATGTATATGTATATATGGCTCAGATGGTAAAGCGTCTGTCTGCAATGCAGGAGACCCAGGTTTGATCCCTGGGTTGGGAAGATCCCCTGGAGAAGGAAATGGCAGCCCACTCCAGTATTCTTGCCTGGAAAATCCCATGGACCGCTGAGCCTGGTAGGTCACCGTCCATGGGGTCTCAAAGAGTTGAACAGGACTGAGCGACTTCACTTTCACTTTCATATACATATAATATATACATATATATACTGAATAACTTTGCTATATGCCAGAAACTACTACAACATTGTACATCAACTATACTTCAATAAAGAATTTAAAAAATAATGTAGTAGAAATCTAGTTATATTTAAGAAGTGATAATATGTTTTCTTTTTCTTATTCCTAGTTAAGGTATTATTAAAGTTTACATATACATTAAAAATTTGATTTCCCTTTACAGCACAGTGTCCTCCAGTATTAATGCCTTAGCAGCAGTAACCATGGAAGACCTAGTGAAACCTCGCTTCCCATCTCTCTCGGAAAAGTCTCTCTCTTGGATTTCACAAGGAATGAGTAAGGTTTCATTTCACAATTCCATTTTAACTCTGGGAGATCATTTTTAGAGATACCAGAAATTATTTTCCATGGAAAATAGTGTGAATGTATGCATGCATGTGACTTAATGCAGTCATGGCCATATTTGCAATCAAGATTTGGGATATACTTCAAACAATTGTCCAGTGACCACAAAGAACAATTTCAAGGGGTCCTATTTGGCTAACTTTCTTTTCTACCTTCTTCCTATCCCAAATCTATGTTAGAATTCTTAGCTACAGTTAAAAATTCAACCCCTTTCCATCAACCACAGTTTTAAGAGATATCCTTAGCTTGGAACCAAGAGTCACACTTTTTCTCTATTACCTAAGAGGGCACTGAGAATTTAAGATATATAGTCTTATGTGTATGGATTGAAGATAAAGAAACAGTGTTATGATTTTTTTTAACCAATCTTGATTGTTCTATCTGCATGTGTAGGCTGTCCAGGAGATAGTCAATAAAATTGTATGAGGAATGCTCAACTTTATTCAATATGAATTCTCAAATTCATAGATTGTAGGATCTTCAGTTCAGTTCAGTACAGTTGCTCAGTCATGTCTGACTCTTTGCGACCCCATGAATTGCAGCACGCCAGGCCTCCCTGTCCATCACCAACTCCCGGAGTTCACTCAAACTCACATCCATTGAGTCAGTGATGCCATCCAGCCATCTCATCCTCTGTTGTCCCCTTCTCCTCCCGCTCCCAATCCCTCCCAGCATCAGGGTCTTTTCCAATGAGTCAACTCTTCGCATGAGGTGGCCAAAGTATTGGAGTTTCAGCTTTAGCACAAGTCCTTCCAATGAACACTCAGGACTGATCTCCTTCAGAATGGACTAGTTGGATCTCCTTGCAGCCCAAGGAACTCTCAAGAGTCTTCTCCAGCACCACAGTTCAAAAGCATCAATTCTTCAGTGCTCAGCTTTCTTCACAGTCCAACTCTCACATCCATACATGACCATTGGAAAAACCATAGCCTTGACTAGGTGGACCTTTGTTGGCAAAGTAATGTCTCTGCTTTTAAATATGCTATCTAGGTTGGTCATAACTTTCCTTTCAAGGAGTAAGCATCTTTTAATTTCATGGCTGCAATCACCATCTGCAGTGATTTTGGAGCCCCCAAAAATAAAGTCTGACACTGTTTCCCCATCTATTTCCCATGAAGTAATGGGACCAGATGTCATGATCTTAGTTTTCTGAATGTTGAGCTTTAAGCCAACTTTTTCACTCTCCTCTTTCACTTTCATCAAGAGGCTTTTTAGTTCCTCTTCACTTTCTGCCATAAGGGTGGTGTCATCTGCATATCTGAGGTTATTGATATTTCTCCTGGCAATCTTGATTCCAGCTTGTGTTTCTTCCAGTCCAGCGTTTCTCATGATGTACTCTGCATATAAGTTAAATAAACAGGGTGACAATATACAGCCTTGACGAACTCCTTTTCCTATTTGGAACCAGTCTGTTGTTCCATGTCCAGTTCTAACTGTTGCTTCCTGACGTGCATACAGATTTCTCAAGAGGCAGATCAGGTGGTCTGGGATTCCCATCTCTTTCAAAATGGAAAGATATTTAACCTCAATTGCTAAATGTCCCAGATGCAGTATTTGACTCAGAGAAACCTAGCTCGTGCACTTCTTCATTTTCATTTGGGTATACTTGTTTCAGGATGAATGGCTAACAAATTTGTTTTTTAAAAAAGAATCTTTAACCTCAACTTAATAGCACTAGTAGACTGTCAAAGAAATAGTAAATAATATTCTGTTTTATACCACAATTCTGTATGTAATTGCCATAACTGTAGCCTGGAATACATACTTAATTTATATTCTTCAGTGTCCCCTAAATTTAAATAGCATTAAATTATTTTATTATGTACCTGATTTTAATCTAGAGCACAATTTTTTTAAAAATGATGTAATGCTTCCTTGAAGGATATTTAGATGGGCTCATTATGGGGTTGTTGAAGCTGTGTGGTTTAGTAGAAAAAATAGAAGCTTTTGAAGCCAGATAGACTTGCTGGCCTCATCAAATTGCTTCACTAATTTACTGTTAGCCTCGAGCAAGGGCTTCCCAGATGGCTTGGTGGTAAAGAACTTGCCTGCAGTGCAGGAGATGTGGGTTCAATCACTGGTTTGGGAAAAATCCCTTGGGGAAGGAAATGGCAACTTACTCCAGTATTCTTGCCTAGGAAATTCCATGAATAGAGGAGCCTGGCAACAGAGGAGCCTGACAGGCTGTAGTCCATGGGGTTGCAAAAGAGTAGGATATGACTTAGTATCTGTGCAACAACAAAGCCTTGAGCAAACCCAGTTGAGCCTCTGTTTCTTTATATGGAAAATGAAAACAAAAATTATTCACTTTGTAGGTACTGTGAGAGTTAGAGATAATCCATGTAAAACAAGAGGTACTAGCTGATACTCAAGGAATGATGTTGATGATGATTAATAACAAATGGACTCCACTAGTGTAGATGAAGCTTTCATTCATTTTGAAGGGTTGAATATAATCATTATGTTGAGGTATGTAATATGGCAAATGACTTGAATGTTTCCGATAATTTGAGTAGAAAAAACCCACAATGATGATCATTCATGAGCTACCAAGTAGAGAAGAATTTAGTATGTTGGAAATACTATTTATATTAGGACTTAGAGACATGGAAAATCATTGCAATAAAGCTCTTTTAAAAAAAAATTAATGTAAAGTTTTCCATTCAGGCACAATGAGATTATTTACTCACTTTGCTTAACAAAGGTGTGAGTGCTTTTGTAAGTAAGATAGAAATAACGGAAGGAATGCACTAATTTTTTTATGAACAAATTTCTCATTCATTTTATTTTTTATATTTTGAAGTTTATATGTGGGAAATTATATTAATGGATTTCAGGTGAGTTTTGTTGAATGGAAATCTTTAAAAATAAAAATGGGGGGTGGAATTTTCTTATGTGTGTTAGTTGCTCAGTTGTGTCCAGGTCTTTGCAGCCCCATGGACTATAGCCTATAAGGCTCCTCTGTTCTTGGGATCTCCCAGGCAAGAATACCGGAGTAGGTTGCCATTCCCTTATCCAGAGTTTTCCTAAAGCAGTTTCAAAAGTAAAATGTGTAGTTAGAGAAAACCTGGAAAATACTGAAAGCCAAAAGACAAAAAAAATTCCATAAACTGACCACCAGTGATAGCTTGAGAATTTCTATAAAGAAGTTTTGGGGAAAGAGTTTGGTAGAAGGGAAAACTATAATACTTATCTTCAAGTTGCCTTTCTTTGCTTTTGTTTAACAGGAAAGGTTTGTGAATATTGATGATTATAAGAAGGCTAAAGATCCTAATAGCACCCCACTCCAGTACTCTTGCCTGGAAAATCCCATGGACAGAGGAGCCTGGTAGGCTGCAGTCCATGGGGTCGCGAAGAGTCGGACACGACTGAGCGACTTCACTTTCACTTTTCACTTTCATGCATTGGAGAAGGAAATGGCAACCCACTCCAGTGTTCTTGCCTGGAGAATCCCAGGGACAGGGGAGCCTGGTGGGCTGCCGTCTACTGGGTTGCACAGAGTCTGACACGACTGAAGCGACTTAGCAGCAGCAGCAGCAAAGGTCCTAAAATACTCTGGTGCGGATTTCCACTTCCCAGGAGAAATGAACACTTAAAGTCAGAAGACTTTCTGATGTTTATTACTCCCTTGCCCCATCAGAGCAGTGCGTCCTGTTTTTGCCAAACTGAAAAGAGACCTGAGCTTTCCTTTACAAACAAATGTTTATGGAGGATTAGATTAGTAACACAATGGTTTTTAGTTTTAAAATACCTATATTTAATTTTAGGGATTCTTTACTTATATAACCTAACGTAATAAATCCTGGGACATGATATCAGTGTTTTCTTTCCTCTTTGCACACTGCTGATGCTGTAGAAAAATAGCCCATTGCCTTTTTACCTGACTCTGAGGTAGGTGGCCATTCTTCATTATAGTCACGTTACACACTTTGAATCAAAGTATGGTAGTTTATTCTATTGAGAATTCTAATCCTCTGAGTGGATTTTGCAATGGCTTTTATGTCATCCATATAGGTGTGCTGTTTGGGGCCCTGTGTATTGGCATGGCTGCACTGGCTTCACTAATGGGAGCCTTGTTGCAGGTAAGAGCTAATCCTCAAAGGTTTAAGTCATAATCACTAAATTCTTTTTTTTTTTTAAGTTGATGTGATCATCCTTCTAGATTTCTCTCTTTATATATCTACCCATAGACATACCAAGGAACAGATATGACTAAAGTCTTTAAAATTTTTTTTAATTAAAATTTCCATTTTGAGAAAATCATAGGTTTACATGTAATAGTAAAAAATAATACAGAGAGACTCCACATATCCTTTAGCCAGTTTCCTCAATGGTGAGAGACTTAGGTTACTTTTCCCTGTGGATGTCCAGTTGTACCACTTGTAAAAACTATCTTTCTTCCATTGATTGCCTTTGTACCTATGTGAAAAATCAATGGAGCATATTTGTATGGGTCTATTTTTGGTTTCTTTGTTCTATTCCATTGATCTGTGTGTATATCCATTTGCCAAGATCACACAGTCTTGATTACTATCATGTTGTAATAAATCTTGAATCCAGATTTACTGACTCCTTCCACTTTATTGTTATTTTTCAAAATTGTTTTAGCTATTTTAGCTCCTTTGCCTTCCTATATAAAGTTTAGAATAATCTTCTCTTCATATATATATATATATATATATATATAAACCCTGCTTAGATTTTGATAATATTGCCTTAAACCTATATAACAACTCGGGAACATTTTTACCACGTTGAATCTTTTAATCCATAAATGTAGTATGTCTCTTCATTTATTTAGATTGTCCCTAAGTTTTTCCACCACCAACTGTGTAATTTTTATAAGTCCCATTTATATTTGATTAGATTTATACCTAAGTATTTCATTTTTTGAGTAATTTAAATGATATTGTATTTTTAATGTTGGTGTCCATGTGTTTGTTAATGTATAAGAGATATAATTGATTTTTGTATATTTGTCTATATCATATGACCTTGTTGAGTTTACTTATTAGTTTCAGGGATTTTCTTCAACTTCAGATAGGGACAGTTTCATATTTTCTCTTCCAATCTGCGCATGTACCTTTTGTTTCCCTATTGCCTCAATTTGTTATTATTATTATTATATTATTCCTGTGGCTTCAGTTTACACATCATGTTGAATAAGTGTAGGAGAGTGAACACCATTGCCTTGTTGCCCAGTCTGAAGGAACAAAGTGAAAGTGAAAGTTGCTCGGTCGTGTCCTACTCTTTGCGACCTCATGGACTATACAGTCCATGGAATTCTCTAGGCCAGAATACTGGCGTGGGTAGCCTTTCCTTTCTCTAGGGGGTCTTCCTAACCCAGGGATTGAACCCAGGTCTCCTGCATTGCGGGCAAATTCTTTACCAGCTGAGCCACAAGGGAAGTCCCTGAATGAGGAAAACATTTAGTAATTCATTCTTGAGTACATTAGCTGTAGGAGTTTTGTATATCCCCTTTACCAAATTAAGGAAATTCCCCTTTACTCCTATTTTCCTGAGAGTTTTTATCATGAATGAGTGTTGAATTTTGTCAGATGATTTTTAAGTGTCATTTGATATAACAATATGATTTTCTTCTTTAGTCCTTTGACATGGTATATTATCCAGTTGATTTTCAAATGTTGATCCAGCCTTGCATTTCTGGAATAAATTTCATTTGGTCATAGCATATAGTTATTTTTATATGTTGCTGAATTCTATTTGATGATATTTTATTAAGAATTTTTACATCTATATTCATGAGAGGTACTGATCTGTAGTAATATTTTTTTGTAATGTCATTGTCTGGATTTGGTATTAGGTTCATACCAGCTTCATAAAATAAACTGGAAAGAATTCTCTCCTTTTTTCTGGAAGAGATTGTGCAAAACTGGTGTTAATTCTTTGTTTGGTATAATGCTGTTTGGTATAATACTCTAGTGAAACCATCTGCTCTTGGGGGTTTCTTTTTGGGGGAATTTAAAATTATGAATTCAGTTTCCTTAGTAGTTATAGCTATTCAAATTACCTGCTTCATATTGGATGAATTATAAAATGGATCAAGGATTTGATCCATAGTATTCCCTTATTATGGTTTTGATATCTGCAGAGTTTGTAGTGTTAGCTCTTGTTTTATTCTTCACATTGGTAATTTTATCTTTTATCTGTTTTTTAGTCTTGCTAGAGCTTTGTCAATTTTTATTGATATTTTCAAAGAATTAGCTTCTTGTTTCACTGATTTTTCCATATTGTTTTTCTGTTTTAAATCATTGCTTTTTGTTCTTATCTTCATTATTTTCTTCCTTCTGCTTACTTTGGATTTTGTTCTTGAGGTAGGACCTTAGATGATTGATTTCAGAATTTTATTTATAATTTATGCACTAATTGCTAAAATATTCCCTCTCAGCACTTCTAGCTGTGTCCCACAACTTTTCATATTTTGTATTTATATTTTAAAATTTCCTTTGATATGTCCTTTTGCCCCATGGATTGTTTAAAAGTATGTTACTTAGTTTCTAAGTGTTTGGAGATTTTCCTGTTATCTTTCTGCTATTGATTTCTAGTTTCATTCCAAGGTGGTCATTCTGAACACATTCTGTATGATTTTAATTCTTTAAAATTTGCTGAAGTCTGTTTTATAGCCCAGGATATAGTATTTTGGTATCTGTTACAGGGGAACAAGAAAGGAATGTGTTCTCTGCTATTGTAAAGTATATATTCTACAAGTGTCAATTATTAATAGATCTTCTCATTGGTGGTTCTGAGTTCTTCTGTATCCTTCTGATTTTCTGCTTAGCACTCTTTAACTGTTTAAGTCTTATTTTTCCTTCAAGTTTCAACTTAAACATTATTTTCTGAAAAGGCTCTTTCTGTTACCTGGATAGGTTTGAGTTCCCCTCTATTATGTTCCCAGAGTACCTCATATTTCTCTTGTAATACCCATTATAATACTTTATTGCAGTCATTTATTTAGTGTCTGTTTTACTAAATAGGTTAAAATTTCATGAAGGTGAGGATTATGTCATTGTTCTTTGATACTATACCAAATATCTGGTACAGTTCCTAAGACAAAGTAGATATTTTATACATTCAGGTTGAATGTAACTATTTATGTATTGGTTCATAAATATCTACTTACCTGATCACCCCCAAGTAGTCCATGGAATTTCCATGGCCACCTGGGTCCGACTCTGGGAATCTGGGACCTCAGCATGACCCAGAAACTTGAAGGTTAATGCTAGGCATAACAAGTCCTCCAGACTCCTGCTTCAGGCCTAAGATTTGGTTCCTTTCTGGTTGGTTGTTGCTTAGTGTATACCAGCTGTTAAAATAGTATACTCTCATTCTGATTATATGAATGAATGGATGATTTAGGTCTAGAAACTCTAACCTTATCTGGTATACCTAAGCTATAACCAACGAAACTCCTGTTAGTATGCTTTCCTTCATAGTCTGAATTATTATTTAGAGCTCTTATTATGATTGATTTCCCCTTTTCCCCCCTTTTTCATATACCAGCTCTGGCCTGAGTATAGGTAATGAGATATTCTAGGAGAGTCATCATGACTTTAAGACAGCTCTTCCTTGCTTCATCTCTAACCAAGGTCTTATTTCCTGAGACAAGTATTTGGTGGGGAGACTATTCCTTGTATCTCTAGAACTGGCTCTAGGTCACACTGTCACGGTGACCACCACATGTGCCAAGTGACTTTTCACATTTTTCAGTGACGTCTACCTTCCTTCCAACTGGACTCTGGTTCAAGAGACATTGTGAAATGATTCCTTAGGACCATATTCCGAGTCCATATTCTCCTTGAACACTAGTTCTTCTCTGCCATCATATCATCACTCCTTCCCTAGTCCACTAGGTAGAGCTCTTTTCTTGTTTTTTTGTTTGTTTGTTTGTTTGTTTTGTTGTTGTTGTTGTTTGTTTTTGAACCCAGAGCTGCAGTCTATACCCTCTAAAATTTTTTTGACTGACATTTTTTCTTTAATGTATTAATTCTGTTCCATCTGTCCCTTTTACTCTGTGAACAAACCAGTGGGTCCCTGATTCTTCTTTGATGGTTCTATTCACTCTCAAGAATTAGCTGTCTGAATATTGTGAACATATATCTCTTGAATGTTTCAGCTATTTGCACTTTTGCATTCTTCACACTGTAAACTTTTTTCACTATCATGATTTTGGCATCTGTCCATCAAAGCAAAGGTTGCAGTTAGCCAATCAGGTTAAAACTTTCTACATGATTTGACCAATCTTTTTTTTTTCTTTTTGAAATCATATTTTTCATTCTAGTTCTATCCTTAGGAAATCAAGGATAGCTTTGGGTTTTGTTGCCATCTCTGGTCACTTAGTAGTACTTATCCACAATCTTGTTTTGCAGAGCATTTTGAGACTACCAAAGCACAAAGGAGTGATGTGATTATTAACATCTACAAGAACAATGCTAGGAGGAGTAGTGTCCCTCTTGCCTCATAATTCTCTGTCCTCTTTATAGTTTGCTTCTTTTATTGAGGATACATAATGAACAGATAGAACCTGAGCCTGAGATGCAGAAGCTTCCAGGTTCTAATTATCTCTTTGTCAATGGCAAGGCTGCCATGATTTTCAGGAGTCTTGAGTTTAAATCCTCATCGCAATGAAATTACTTTTAAATGTTTTAACTTTGGATTTCCGATTGCTGATTGATGATTTCTTATTAATTTTGTAGGCAGCACTCAGCATATTTGGCATGCTTGGTGGGCCACTTATGGGCTTGTTTTCTTTGGGGATTTTGGTTCCCTTTGCCAACTCAATTGTAAGTATAAAAGATGAATATATGTAAAGTCTACTTTTCCAACTTCAGTAGAATTTCTACAATTTTTCTCAACTACAGAGTTATGGTTCCTCTGATACCTGTCATTAGTGGCTTATCTTGATGACTTAAGTTATTTGTATTGACTTTGCTGGGACACACAACGAATGTACTATGCACTGGGACCCTGCATGTGTGAAACTAAATGGAAACTGCCAGAACGATATATATTGTGACTGCTGCTAAGTTGCTTCAGTCGTGTCCAGCTCTGTGCGACCCCATAGACGGCAGCCCACCAGGCTCCCCCGTCCCTGGAATTCCAGGCAAGAGCACCGGAGTGGGTTGCCATTTCCTTCTCCAATGCATGAAAGTGAAAAGTGAAAGTGAAGTCGCTCAGTCGTGTCCGACTCCTAGCGACCCCATGGACTGCAGCCCACCAGGCTCCTCTGTCCATGGGATTTTCCAGGCATGAGTACTGGAGTGGGGTGCCATTATCTCCTCCGATATTGTGACTATCACATAATTATAGAAAAACATAATTATAACTAAAATATAATATTGTTGTTTAGTCACTATGTTGTGCCTGATTCTTTGTGACCTCATGCACTGTAACCTACCAGGCTCCTCTGTCCATGGGGTTTTCTAGGCAAGAATACTGGAGTGGTGGTGGTGGTAGTTAGGTCACCAAGTTGTGTCTGACTCTTGCGACCCCATGGACTGTAGCATGCCAGGCTCCTCTGTCCATGGGATTTTCCAGGCAAGAATACTGGAGTGGGTTGCCATTTCCTTCTCCAGGGGATCTTCCCAACTGAGGAATCAAACCGAGGTCTCCTGCATTGCAGGCAGATTCTTTACTGACTGAGCTATGAGGGAAGCCCATTTCCTTCTTCAGGGCATCTTCTTGACCCAGGGATTGAGCTTGTGTCTCCTGCATTGGCAGGCAGATTCTTTACCATTGAGCCACTGGGGAAGCCCAAAATATAATATTAAAGAGTATCATAAAGCACAGCTAAAGGATATATATTATGAAATAATGCATAATATGATATATAATATAATACAATATATTATGAATATTGGGCTTCCCAAGTGGTGCTCAAGGTAAAGAACCTGCCTTCCAATACAAGAGATGTAAGAGATGCAGGTTTGATCCCTACGTTGGGAAGATCCCCTGGAGGAGGGCACAAAAACTCACGCCAGTATTCTTGTCTAGAGAATTCCAAGGACAGAAGAGCCTGGCAGGCTACAATCCCTAGGGTCTCACAGAGTCAGACATGACTGAAGCAACTTAGCATGCACATTATGAATATTATATTATATAACTAAAGAACAACATTTTGCTTTCATTTATTTTTTACCCTTCATTAAAATTAATCATTAAGATTTAAAGGAGATTTACAGGCTTGGATATAAAAGATTTCAGGGCAGTAGAGCCAAGGATACCTGTGAATAGCCAGGTACAGTAAAGATAAGCAATAAGATAAATTCTTTGCCACTTTGGTCAGAAATTATTCTCCTGATATTTAAAGATGTAGCTCCAACAACGTGCTTCTGTTCCCAAAGGGGTGATCATAATTTAGAATTGAGTTCAGAAAGAAGTAATAGCTCTGTTCTTCTATATAGACATATCTGTGCTTTGAGGTGTACTAAGTTTTGTTTAGAATAAATGAAATTGAAATAATTTCTCTGAAAGTCAGGAAGAACACTACTAATTTAGTCCAGCTACAAAGCTGAAGTTTAGGAAAAGCTTATAATGTATATGTGGTTGTTTCAGACAGATGGAGAATAACTGTAGAACTTTATACTTAGAATTCCATTTTCCTCATGAGGCATTAGGAATTGGTAAGGCAGATACAAATAAGGGCTATTATCATTGTTATTATTGTTAATAATAATTCTCAATGAAGTGTCATATGAAATGCTAGCTTAGTAGAAATGAATCACAAAGAAAGAGGGCAGTTCATGTCCACCTCAAAATGTTGAAGTTTCGATGAGATTCTTTGCGAAATGCAAGTGGTTGGTTGAGTGCCTGAAATATTAAAAGAAGATTGACTTTTGATTTTTGACATTTATTGCCACCATGAGTTGCCTCCAGAAATGCTATAGCTGACTAGGTCCAACCTGTCCTTAGCAGAGGAAGTAAGATACTGCTATTTCTGTTGTAATAATCTGATTATTATTCTTAAAGTGAGGGGAGAAATTTCACCACAGAGAAAGGGGCTTTCCAGCAAGATTTGCTTTCTACTGCATCATTTGGAACTAGGGCTTAAATCATTCAAGGACTGACTGGCTATCAAAAACTGTTCGATTACTGGTGAAAGGTAGGAGCAGGGTAACCCAAGTCTTTCAAAGATTGTGAAACCAAATGTCTTTAGAGAGGACATTTCCACTTATCTCTGGAAGTACTTGGCTTGGTTATATGTACCGTTGCAGTCATTTGTGAAAACACCTTGCTATTTTCCAGTATTCTTGCCTGGAGAATCCCAGGGACAGAGGAGCCCAGTGGGCTGCCGTCTGTGGGGTCGCACAGAGTCGGACACGACTGAAGCGACTTAGCAGCAGCAGCAGCATTGTCCCCTAATTTACTTATCATGCATGTTGCTAAGTAAAGGAATAAATTTTGTGGATGCTTTCTTCTTCATAGCCTGTTGCTCATGCATGCGTGTGTGCTAAGTCACTTCAGTCTTGTCTGACTCTTTACGACCCTAGAGACTGTAGCCCACCAGGCTCCTCTGTCCATGGGATTCTCCAGGCAAGACTACTGGAGTGGGTTGGTGTTCCCTCCTCTAGGGGATCTTCCCAACCTAGGGATCGAACCTGAGTCTCTTAGGTCTCCTGCATTGGCAGGGAGGTTCTTTACTACTAGTGCGACCTGGGAAGCCCCTGTTGCTCATATGATATGCCATTTTTTTTGTAAATTAAGTAAAAGTGGAGGGAAAAGTTGGCTTGAAGTCAACTGCATATCTGTCTGTTGTGGTCACTGGGTGTAAAGAGATGAAGAGACCAGAACAGAGGGCTGGCCATGGAGACAGAGTGGAAGGCATGGAATTATGAGATATGTAAAGAAAAATGAAGAGGAATTGGTGATTGGCAAGATAGAGATATAAAATAGGGGTTGGGGGCTCCAGAGACAAGGGCTCTGGGCTGAGGGACCTGGGACCCATGCTGCCCTTGGCAAGAGGCAGGGAGCTTGCAAGGGAGAAGAGTTTTAGGAAGGAAGCTGGTAAATTTGACTTGGACCATGTTGAGCTTAAGCTCCTAATGTTAACTTCTATTTCAAAGCAAACTGTATTATTTGTTTTGAAAAACACTTCTGTTTTGCAGGGAGCACTTGGGGGTCTGCTGGCTGGATTTGCCGTTTCTTTGTGGGTCGGAATTGGAGCTCAGCTTTATCCCCCACTTCCTGAGAGAATGATGCCATTAAGACTTGAAACCTATGGCTGTAACAGCACATACAATGGAACAAATTGGATGACAACCACAGAAATGCCATTTTCTACCAGTGCTTCTCAAGTACACAATATTGAAAGGTAATGAATTGAGCTTTGTAATGTCATATTTTAAAAAATGAATGTGACAGATAGAAAACCTCTGTTGCTCTTTGTCTTGCCTGCAGTGCTGTGATTTTGCCTAATTCTGAAATGAGGAGAGTGCATGTGGCTTTCTGGCTACTATATTTTGTTCAGAAATAGCACACAAAAAAAGCCATATTTTCTTAATTTCAATAAAAACTTCCACTTCAACTACAGATGCAGAGAAGACTTGAATAGTAACAAAAAATTCTACTATGTGTAAATGCTGACAAATATTAGTTCCACTTGAATGAAAAGTTGTCTTTGTCCACTGAAAAACCTTTAAAATGAAAAGCAAAATTATAAAAGACACATTGCATATATAGCCTTTGAAGTATAACTTTTACCAACTAGAAGCTGCAATTCGTTGAAATACATTGGATGATTGCTATTTGTTCAGTTTTAAATATTCCAGATCTTTAGAGCATTGGCAATGAGTTGCAGCTGTGATCTTCCTGTTAGAGTTTTCAGTTATGCAGTACATTTTTGAGCTTCTGGCTACTGATGTCATCTGATTTAATGAAATAATGTAGACTTTTGGTTGGAGAAGGAAATGGCAACTCACTCCAGTATTCTTCCCTGGGAAATTCCATGGACAGAGGAGCCTGGTGGGCTATAGTCCATGGGATCACAAAGAGTCAGATATGACTGAGCGAGTTTCACTTAGTGACTAAACAGCAACAGACCTTTTGGTACATCACTGTTAAACTGTACAGTGGATGTGAGAGCAAGACTACCCTTAGTGGGTATGTACATCTTCAGCTTTAAAGCACAAAACCCATGGATGCATTCAAGGAATGCAAAGATGAGGGTACTTCCCCTAAAGTATTGCCCCAGTACCAGCTTGCCTGAATGAAGCCACTAGAGAATCATTTCTTTTGAGACAAAACATGGCATCTCCCTCTTAAAATGGGACACACTCCTGGGAGAAGGAATGTGACCATACATACAAACATTATTGGTGATTCAGAGGGAATTCAGCTATGAGAATACTTGTGTGGGAGTCAGGGCTGGTAATCTGCATGGGTAAAGAGAAAAGGTAGTTCTAGGGCCTGAGGCATGTGTGGGGGAAGGTTTGACTAGATGGGGATGCTATGGCAATAGGGGCACAGAAATACAGGGCATATTCTGGATAAGAATGAATGCATTTATGGGGTGGAGCTCAGAAAGTCATTAGAGAGAAGGGAGAAGTGATGAATTAGTTAAGGGAGAAGTGATTAAGGGTAAATTGGAGGATGTTGAAGTTGTGCTTTTCATTTCACAATTTTTCTTAGTGTTTGTCCTAATTATGTAGATGTATCTTTTAATTTAAAGGCAGATTGGTTATTTGGATTTCCAAAATACATAAATGAGCTGAGATTTACTATGTGCCTGGTACCATAATAATCACTGTTCTATGTTAGCTTATTTATAAAATAGCTCAGCTAATAAATCAGAATTTTTTGAGTATGAACTAAGTACCCACAAGAATGATTATAAGCAAAGTTGAAATGTAAATTAGCACAGACTTCAGGGATGCACTAATACTTGAAGAATGCAGAAGTTGGCTAGAAGAGAAGGTCTGGAAAGTTATTCTTGTCACAGAAAATGACCCAAACGGAAGTTGGACAAGAGAATAAACAAGTAACACATTGTGAAAAGTAGTATTCACAGTCTATCATGACAACCAGAAGGAGGAGGAGCCTAATGATTCCTGAGTGAACGATTCTAGAGGAGTGTAACATGAGTGAAATAATCAGGTGAACAAGATCAGACAGGGGGAAAAAAGGAAGAAGGAGTGTATGTTGCAGAATGAAGGCAACATATGCAAATCAGGAAGGCCTGAAGCCACATGGTGTCTTAGGACATCATGCACAGTTCAGGATGACTAGAGTTCAAGGGGAGTGAACACACAGCCAAAGGTGAAGTAGGCTACTCTCATTGCCTACATATTAGGTTTCGATTACTCAGATTCAGTTTTTACTTTTTAAGTTCCCAATACTTAATGGGTACATAACTTGCATTTCCCTTATGATTAATGAAGTTTGATACCTTTTTACATGTCTACTGGGCATTTGTATGAGGTGGCTGGATGGCATTACCAACTCGATGGACATGAGTTTGAGTGAACTCCAAGAGTTGGTGATGGACAGTGAGGCCTGGCGTGCTGCAGTTCATGGGGTCGCAAAGAGTCGGACACGACTGAGCGACTGAACTGAACTGAACTGGGCATTTGTATAACTACTTTTATGAACTTCTGTGACTTTATTGAAATCTTTTGTCCATTTTAAAATGAGTTCTCTGTTTTTATTTATTTAAGTTTTCTTGATAAATTCTAGATAAAAGATAAGTTTTGAAAATATTTTTCTCCCACTCTGTGGCTTACCTTTTTACTCTATGGATGGAGGAGCCTGGTAGGCTGCAGTCCATGGGGTCACTAAGAGTGGGACACGACTGAGCGACTTCACTTTCACTTTTCACTTTCATGCATTGGAGGAGGAAATGGCAACCCACTCCAGTGTTCTTGCCTGGAGAATCCCAGGGACGGGGGAGCCTGGTGGGCTGTCATCTCTGGGGTCGCACAGAGTCGGACATGACTGAAGCGACTTAGCAGCAGCAGCAGCAGCAGTGATGCTTTTGGAGAAGGCAATGGCACCCCACTCCAGTACTGTTGCCCGGAAAATCCCATGGATGGAGGAGCCTGGTAGGCTGCAGTCCGTGGGGTTGCTAAGAGTCAGATACGACTGAGCGACTTCACTTTCACTTTCCACTTTCATGCATTGGAGAAGGAAATGGCAACCCACTCCAGTGTTCTTGCCTGGAGAATCCCATGGACGGAGAAGCCTGGTAGGCTGCAGTCCATGGGGTCGCACAGCCGGACACGACTGAAGCGACTTAGCAGCAGCAGTGATGCTTTTTAGTGGTCAGAATTCCTTAATTTTAATTGAGTTCAACTTATCAGTCTCTTCCTATATGGTTAGTCTTTTGTGAGTCCCGTTTAAGAAATCTTTGCCTACCTTGAGGTCATAAAGATATTCCTCTAATTTTTTTATTTAAAAGCTTTCTTGTGCACCATTTCCATTTGTGAATTGTAATCCACTTTGGAATTGATTTCAAGTGATCAAGATTCATTTTTTCCCCATATGGATATTAGCCAAAAACCATTTATTGAAAATATCTTCTTTTTGCACCATTTTGCCATGCAGTGGCAACTGTGACATAAACCCAATGACTATTTTTTGTGGGTCAATTTTTCGATTTTCTATTCTGTTCTATTTTGTCTGTCTTTGGCCCAATATATCACATTATCTTAAGTTCACTAGCTAACTTCTATTTTTCCCTTCTTTCTGGGATCTTGACCCCTTAAGTTCTAATATTACTTTTGGCTGGATGGTGGGTCTATCAAAGCTGCATGTGGAATCCTAGAGCAGTTGTTTTAGAAGCAGATCAGGTCATGTCACTTCTCCACTTAAAATACTACAATGTGCCTACCAGGTCTATCCACGTCGCTGGAAATATAAGTGAAATAAGTCAGACAAACACAAATACTGTATGATATCTCTTATATGTGGAATCTAAAAAATACCACAAAACAATGAAGATAACAAAAAAGCAGAGAAGTGGGGAGGGGCAATATAGGGGCAAGTGATTAAAAACAATTAGGTATAAAATAAGCTACAAGGACATATTATACAACATAGTGAGTATAGCCAATATTTTATGATAACTGTAAATGGAATATAACCTTAAAAAATTGTGAATCACTATATTTTACACCTAAAATGCTCAGCTGGATGAATCACAAGCTGGAATCAAGATTGCCAGGAGACATCATTTAAAAGTGGACATTTAATTTCCAAAATTCATGGAATTTTTAAAGTATCTTTGACATTAATTTCTCATTTTGATATTAATGTCTCATTTAAATGCTTTCTTCTCTACAATCAAAATGGGAATTATTATGTTTATTAATTTGTTTACTTAATCATTACATATCTCTTTTAGAATGTAAACTTCCTGAGAGCAGGAACCCCTTTGTCCACCTTTTCAATGGCAGACTTTCCAATGAGAACAGTGCCTGGGAAAAAAAGCAGTGTTGAGTGAATAACATGAATAGAATGAGTAAACATGGACATTGGTATTATAATAAACATTATTGGTATTATGAGATCAAGGTTCAGTTCAGTTCAGTCCAGTTCAGTCGTTCAGTCATGTCCAACTCTTTGCTACCCGATGAATCGCAGCACGCCAGGCCTCCCTGTCCATCACCAACTCCCGGAGTCCACTCAACTCATGTCCATCGAGTTGGTGATGCCATCCAGCCATCTCATCCTCTGTCGTCCCCTTCTCCTCCCGCCCCCAATCCCTCCCAGCATCAGAGTCTTTTCCAATGAGTCAAGTCTTCGCATGAGGTGGCCAAAGTACTGGAGTTTCAGCTTCAGTATCAGTCCTTCCAAAGAACACCCAGGACTGATCTCCTTTAGGATGGATTGGTTGGATCTCCTTGCAGTCCAAGGGACTCTCAGGAGTCTTCTCCAGCATCACAGTTCAAAAGCATTAATTCTTCAGCGCTCAGCTTTCTTCACAGTCCAACTCTCACATCCATACATGACCACTGGAAAAATCATAGCCTTGACTAGTCAGATGGACCTTTGTTGGCAAAGTAATGTCTCTGCTTTCGAATATGCTATCTAAGTTGGTCATAACTTTCCTTCCAAGGAGTAAGCATCTTTTAATTTCATGGCTGCAATCACCATCTGCAGTGATTTTGGAGCCCCCAAAAATAAAGTCTGACACTGTTTCCACTGTTTCCCCATCTATTTCCCACAAAGTGATGGGACCAGATGCCATGATCTTAGTTTTCTGAATGTTGAGCTTTAAGCCAACTTTTTCACTCTCCACTTTCACTTTCATCAGGAGGCTTTTTAGTTCCCCTTCACTTTCTGCCATAAGGGTGGTGTCATCTACATATCTGAGGTTATTGATATTTCTCCCGGCAATCTAGATTCCAGCTTGTGCTTCTTCCAACCCAGTGTTTCTCATGATGTACTCTGCATATAAGTTAAATAAGCAGGGTGACAATATACAGACTTGACGTACTCCTTTTCCTATTTGGAACCAGTCTGTTGTTCCATGTCTAGTTCTATCCGTTGCTTCCTGACCTGCATATAGGTTTCTCAAGAGGCAGGTAGGGTGGTCTGGTATTCCCATCTCTTTCAGAATTTTCCATAGTTTATTGTGATCCACACAGTCAAAAGTTAGGTCACACTTAATTTCTGATCCAATAAGGTAAAAGTGGGACAGCAAATTTGGACATTAGAAACATGATTAAATATTATTTTCTGAGTTTGCCATGAGGCTTATTGACACATACTCTTAGTTACTAGTAGCATGCATAAAATCTTACAGTTATGCTTTTGTTCTTTCTTAGGACTCCACTGATGGATAACTGGTATTCTTTATCATATCTATACTTCAGCACTGTTGGAACTTTGGTAACATTATTTGTGGGAATGCTTATCAGTGTATCAACAGGTAACATTAACATTGCTATATTTAGTATTAGTATTGCTATATTTATTATTGCTATATTTACCTCTGTATTAATTTTTACTATATCTGTTTTATAGCTGTTTATGTTATTATACTATATAAAATAGTGAAATACTATTAGTTCAATTATTTGTTCCATTTTACTCATGGGAAGTTTTAGGGACTAGTCTTGAAAACAGAAGACCCGTCTCAATTTGAATCTGTTACGCCATTTACCAGCTGCATAAACTTATAGCTCTAAGTCTGTATAGCTGCTCCATAGCTACTCTGAGCCTTAGCTATCTTATGTATAAGATGAGGGTAATAACAATTGACCTGCCTATCTCACAGTTTGCGGTAAGATAAAAATAAAATGCTTTTTTGTAGCTATTACAATGCTAGGAGTTTTATACATACCATTATAATAGCCCTGTGCCATGATATTCTCATTGTCCTGCACCAACTCTTTGTAAACTGGAAAGAAGATATCTGTACATGTAAGGAGTAGCCTTTATATCTAATTATGGTCTTTATATCCAAACATAGTGTGAAGGCTTTTTTTCAGATGTCTGTAAACTTAAAAAAATACATTTTAAATCAAATCAAATCAATAATACACATGGTATACCCTGCTTTTCTGGGATTGCTGTAGAACCATTATCCTGGGACTTCATTTTGCCCTCATTCTGTGAATTCCCTTGGTCTCCTTCCTGTGTTCAATGCTCTGCTGCCT
Source organism: Bubalus bubalis (assembly GCF_019923935.1). Classification (NCBI taxonomy): domain Eukaryota; kingdom Metazoa; phylum Chordata; class Mammalia; order Artiodactyla; family Bovidae; genus Bubalus; species Bubalus bubalis. The sequence goes on from NC_059160.1 coordinate 55,066,847, forward strand.
GAATCCCATTTCTCCTAATTCTTGTTTACGCCCTTAACTGAATGGAGTATATGCTATAGCATGTTCTTGAGGAAGGATGGACAAGAGATCTTGGAAACATTGCATATCTGCTTGATAATTGTTGGCAATGTGAGTAGAGCATCCTAGGTTGAGAGTAACTTTCTTGTTCCTGGAGCCTGTCTTACTTTTCTTCGACTTGTCTTATTGCTGTTCAGAATACCAGTTCCCTGTCATGTACTGGCTGTTTACATGTGACCCATTTCACAATGACTGTCCTGCCCTAAACCCTCAGGAGGGTCTAAAGACCTATATCCTTCAGTTCCAGGGAATTTTCCTACATGATTTCTTTTATAATTTCCTGCCATTTTCAATTTTCTCTTTCTGGAAACTCCTATTAGTCAAATGTTTTAAACTTGGACAGACCCTCTGATTTTCTTATCTCTTCTCTCTATTTTCCATCTCTATGTCTTTTAGGTCTACTACATGGGATATTTTTATAAATACTTTTCCAATAATTTTCAAAGGAGAGTGCTGATCCAGTTTTGAGAGTAGTCCGTAAGGAAAGGAGGGTGGGTAGAGGCTATTGCACTTATCCAGGTGAGCTGTCGTGGTGGTTTGGAGCAGAGCAGTAGTGTGGAGTTGGGGAGAAAAGCTGGGCTCCCTAATTTCCTGTGTTCCCTCACATGTACACATGCAGAGCAGCCAAACAAGGGGCAGAAAGCTCCACTGCTTTCTTTATCAAATGTGTTATAATCAGTCAGAAATCCTATACTTCATCCAAGTATGTGTGATGTCTGCTTTATGCTACAAATCTACCAGCACAGTGCCCACTTTGTAGAGTACTACCACCTCTCATTGATTTTTTGGCATCTGGATAGCACTGTCTTTGATACTTCTTTGGTACTTGCATTTATTATTAAAATTATATTAATAATGACATTAATATAACAGATTAATGATTATATTAACATTATATACTTGTCATTATTATAGACATTACAATCTATAATTATTGTAAGTTTATAATAAAGTTTGTAGATTTCTGTTACCTCGCAAACAGTTGTTTAAACTATTCTCTTTCTTTTCAAAAAGAACTATGCTATTTCTCCTAAGTAAAATTCCCAGCATGGCAGGTTTACTCTCTTATCTGTTGTGATATATTTTAAGACAGATTTTAAACTTTTCTCACCAGTAATCCAACCATTCAGATCTGGAACAAACATCTCCTTTTACTATTTGACTTTTGGTCTTTTTCAACTCATTTTTTTCCTTAAAAAATGTGAGTGTCATAATACTTTCTTTGCTCCTCCCCCCCTTAAATGCTTTGATTCTGATAACCATATTGGTTTTCATTTGAATAGTTTATCCAACAATTCACAGTTTTCTACATTTCTTCATACATTCACAGCCACCAGATTAAGGAAAGGAAACTCTGCTGTCTGAAGCAGAGGTAGATGGTTTGATATTTTATTGATAGAACATGTAGAATGCTTTTAAACCAGTTTTCCTACCAGTATTGGGCCAGATGACTCTTCCCTAGCTAATACTGGATGAGGCAGTTGGCTTACATTTAAGAGCCATCTCATTTATCCTTAAACACTAGACTCATATTGATCCCAGTGAGAGGCTTGCAGAATCTGGGACTGACTGAAGGAAGAGAAAGAGTGGGCTGAGTCTCCAGCACTATTTAAAAGACTCTTTGTGTTTTGTAAGTGCATAGAAGTGAATGTGCTCGAGTTAAATGTGTGTATGATGGTCCATCCCTGGGTTGTTACAGATATCTTTTTAATGATGTAAATAATGTCTGTTTTTCAGGAGGAAGAAAACAAAACATAGACTGCAGATTCCTACTAACCAAAGAGGACTTTTTATCTAATTTTGACATTTTTAAGAAAGTGAGTTGGCTTTCTTTTTCCTTAAATTCTTAAGACTGCTTTTATCACCAGTATAGAATACTCATTAGTCCTCAGACTCTCTTTGGAACTCTGATGGACAAGGAAGGTATTTGCCTTCCTCTTTAAAATGATTGATTTCTGTTGTTTATCTCTGCTTCAGTAGACTGTGAATAAGATTTAGAGAAAGAAAAGTAGTAGTGATAATTATTGAGGTGAATGAACAGTTTCTTTTTTCTAATCATCATGTTAACATTTTCTTTTAGAAGAAGCAAGTTTTAGGCTATAAATCTCATCCAGTAGAAGATGGTGGAACTGATAATCCTGCGTTCAACCATATTGAATTGAATGGCACAGATCAAAGCAGCAAGATCAATGGAACTCGTTTGTGAAGCAGCTGTGATGCTAAATGACCTTAAGCAGTGTGCCAGTTTTATGTCTTCTAAAATACTTGAATCAGGTTTTAGATTTTTTTTTTTTTTTTGGTCTATAGTGAGTACTTTGGAGGGAACTTCGGGGGATCATTTTGTTTAAGCAAAGCCCTGACTTTTTTTTTTTAACTTTCTACACTCATTAATTGATGCAACTCTGGAGGTGAAAGTTTCAGCATCAGCATTTCCCTATAACTCTCTTTTATTTCAGTGAAGCTGTAGTTGTGAAAGTTGTGACTACATATTTGCTGAAAAGCTAATACATACATATAACATGTGCTTGATGGTTAAAAGAATATTCTTAAATTAGGGCATTGTTAAAAATATTTCCCATGCATTTGGTGCTAGCATGTTTTAGAGTTTGCTAAAATCGTAATTGATGTTGAAAAAGATCTTTCTCCCTCCTATCATACTCTGTTTTTAGGGAGCAATGAAATAGTGGGTCTATGCTATCTAAATCTTTGCTTCTCATCAATCCCTATCAGCCCAGGGCACATATTAATCTTGGAATTGATTCTTGCTCAGGAGGGTGGTAATCAAGAAGCATCCTGTTTGGGACAGAACATGGGCCCAATAATCAAGGCCTTCTTGGTACTACACATCTATTCTTAGGCCTTTTTGATTGTTATCTATAGTTCCTGGCCACTGGCTGCTTGTATTGCCTTTCTTAGACTCTAGTTCTTATCTGGACTCCAATTTTCTGACCCATCGACTTTGGTTTTGTTGTGCATTTCATGCTTGCTTGCCTTCCTATTCATAATTTCCCATTCACTCTATTGCCTCGTGCTTGCATATGTCTTAAGACACCCAGTGTGAATCCTGTTACCCCAGATCCTGGTTCACTGCATCCCAGCCTATAAATATAAACTCCCTCCCATGAGCCTTATACTGACCAAAGTACTGTCAACTAGGTACTTACAGATTTGGTGGTCCAAGAACATACACAGAATTAAAAATGATTAAGTTCCATGGAATTAGAAGATTCCTCTGAATACTATTAAGCTGCATTTTTGAAAGTCAACTAACCTGCAATCATTTAAATTTAAAGGTACATACGCTTAGACATGGGTTGCCACCTGGCTCAGTGGTAAAGAATCTGCCTGCAATGCAGGAGATGTGGGTTTGATGCCTGAGTCTGGAAGATTCCCTGGAAAAGGAAATGGCAACACGCTCTAGTATTCTTGCCTGGAGAATCCCATGGACTGAGGAGCCTGAAGGACTAGAGTCCAGTTCAGTTCAGTCGTTCAGTTGTGTCTGACTCTTTGTGACCCCGTGGACTGCAACACGCCAGGCTTCCCTGTCCATCACCAACTCCTGGAGTTTACTCAAACTCATGTCCGTTTGAGTCAGTGATGCCATCTAACCATCTCATCCTCTGTTATCCCCTTCTCCTCTGGCCTTCAATCTTTCCCAGCATGAGGGTCTTTTCAAATGAGTCAGCTGTTTGCATCAGGTGGCCGAAGTATTGGAGTTTCAGCTTCAGCATTAGTCCTTCCAATGAATATTCAGGACTGATTTCCTTTAGAATGGACTGGTTGTATCTCCTTGTTGTCCAAGGGACTTTCAAGAGTCTTCTCCCAACACCACAGTTCAAAAGCATCAATTCTTCAGCGCTCAGCTTTCTTTATGGTCCAACTCTTACATCCATACATGACTACTGGAAAAACCATAGCTTTGACTAGATAGACCTTTGTTGGCAGAGTAATATCTCTGCTTTTTAATATGCTGTCTTGGTTGGTCATAACTTTTCTTCCAAGGAGTAAGCGTGTTTTAATTTCGTGGCTGAAGTAACCATCTGCAGTGATTTTGGAGCCCCAAAAATAAAGTCTGTCACTGTTTCCCCATCTATTTGCCATGAAGTGATTAGGACCTGATGCCATAGGGTCACAAAGAGCCGGATGTGACTGAAGTGAGCATGCATGCATAGACATGGAAGGAAATGGCAAACCACTCCAGTATTCTTGCCTGGAAAATTCCATGGACAGAGTCTGACAGGCTACAGTCCATGGGATTTCAAATAGTCAGATGACTTAGTGACTAAACAGCAATGCTTAGACATACTGAATTCCAGTATACCCACCTGGTTGAAAAGCTAAATTACATAGGCAAATATTTTTCTTTAGTGTTCTGGAATTACTGAGTATATGCTATGTTCCATGTTTTAAAATTTCAAGTAGCAATCTCAAAGTTTATTTTGTTTCTTTTGCTACTATTCTAGCTAAGACTTTGGTTACAGGCTTTCATCAATAGTTTACTTTTTTTCTATAGTTCACACATTAGATACTGTTTAGAAGGTTTTTTTTTTTTTAGCTTCACACTGTTTTAAAGTAATAATGTATGAAATATTTAGGTACATTAAAATATTTTATAATTAGATAATTTTGCTTATTTTTTGATACTTAGTGACTATGCTGTGTACATTTAGAGGTTGCCAATTAAAAACATTAATAAATTAAAAAATAGGAAATAACATTAATCTAAAACAAAGAGATTTATACATTTAAATTAATGATATATTCATATATTTTGTATATGTAAAGTTGTTACTTTTAATCAACATATTTGTAAGCATATATCAAACTTTGTAAACCTTTCTGTAATTTTTTAATGAGTAGAATGAAACAAGATATAATCTTGTTTCATGTGAGGGTGATTTGAACTATTGTTATTTATTTAGTAATTCTAAATGCACATATGTATAGACTGCTTTAATTTAGGAAATAAAAATCAAGTTATTTAAATAATTTTTTCTTATCTGACCGCCAAGGAGTTATGCAATATATACTTTTTTCATGCAATATATTCTTAATGAGAAATATAATACTTTGATTCTTATTCATTTTCTTTTAATAAACTATGTCTTTGTGACATTAGGGATTGTAGATATTTTACTTTTATAAACGTGAGAGAACCAGATGGAATTCTTAAGAAATAAAAGTAATATTACTATTAAGTATTAAAAATTATTTATCTTGTCTAAATCTTTGAGTTAAACCAAATGAAGGTAAAATGTTAATATAATATGAATTTTAAAAAATCAAGTGTTCTTAATTATTTTGAATCATAAAAGTGCTAATGGGAGCAAAAAGCCATGTAAGTTGCCTTTTTTTTTTGCCACTAACAAGTTGTATCACCTTGAATTTATACTTAATCTCTAATAATGGAAGTTAACACTAAACACATGCCTACCTCACAAAAATATGTATGAGTATCAGAGGTCATTTGACACCTTATTAACTCAAATAGTGTGCTTAAAATTTCAATTGAAATTGCTTCATTTCTCCAAAGAAGACATACAGATGGCTAACAAACACATGAAAAGATGCTCAACATCACTCATTATCAGAGAAATGCAAATCAAAACCACTATGAGGTACCATTTCACACCAGTCAGAATGGCTGTGATCCAAAAGTCTACAAGTAATAAATGCTGGAGAGGGTGTGGAGAAAAGGGAACCCTCTTACGCTGTTGGTGGGAATGCAAACTAGTACAGCCACTATGGAGAACCGTGTGGAGATTCCTTAAAAAACTGGAAATAGAACTGCCTTATGATCCAGCAATCCCACTGCTGGGCATACACACTGAGGAAACCAGAAGGGAAAGAGACACGTGTACCCCAATGTTCATCGCAGCACTGTTTATAATAGCCAGGACATGGAAGCAACCTAGATGTCCATCAGTAGATGAATGGATAAGAAAGCAGTGGTACATATACACAATGGAGTATTACTCAGCCATTAAAAAGAATACATTTGAATCAGTTCTAATGAGGTGGATGAAACTGGAGCCTATTATACAGAGTGAAGTAAGCCAGAAAGAAAAACACCAATACAGTATACTAACGCATATATATGGAATTTAGAAAAAGGGTAACAATAACCCTGTGTACGAGACAGCAAAAGAGACACTGATGTATAGAACAGTCTTATGGACTCTGTGGGAGAGGGAGAGGGTGGGAAGATTTGGGAGAATGGCATTGAAACATGTAAAATATCATGTATGAAACGAGTTGCCAGTCTAGGTTCGATGCACGATACTGGATGCTTGGGGCTGGTGCAGTGGGACGACCCAGAGGGATGGAATGGGGAGGGAGGAGGGAGGAGGGTTCAGGATGGGGAACACATGTATACCTGTGGCGGATTCATTTTGATATTTGGCAAAACTAATACAATTATGTAAAGTTTAAAAAATAAAATAAAATTAAAAAAAAAACAAAAACAAAAGTTGAGACAAAGGTTATTGCTAGTTTTGAAAAAAGTTAAGCTGTTAATAATTTTCAATGTAATGATGTGGTGATAGTTCCTTTCTCTAAAAGATATCTACCATAGAAATATTAAAATATAGGTAAGAATCAAAAGGCTACAGGCCAATCACATTCACTCCATAGAGAAAAGAAAATTTTATATGTAGGATGTAAAACAGGATATATGTACATTCATCCATTTAGTTGCTAATGTGTTCATTTTCCCTGTCAACTAGTGGTTCTCCATGGGGCAACTTTACATCTCAGGTGACATTTGGAAAGAATCGGGATACATTTTTGGTTGTCTCAGCTGGTGAGGAGGTGCTACTGGCATCTGGTGGATAGAATTCAGAGATGCTGCTAAATGTTCTATGATGCGCAGATCCACCATCTCCTCCACAGCAAAAGATGATCCTGCCTCAGATAGCGATAGTGTTGAGTTCAAGAAATCCTGCCCGAGAGGCTAATGTTGAAATCTTGATTTTTCCCGAAGTCACATACCTTGGCTATGTTCCTTTAGAAAGTGGCCTTGACTTATCTGATTATTCTCATCTACAGGTGAGGATAAAGTATTCTAGCATATGGAATGTTATGATGCAGAATAATAACCATATGTTTTCCACAGCATTTGAAAATAGTAAGGCCTGTAGAATTGTGAGTAAATGTGAAAACAACTCTTAAAAGAGTTTCATTTTGCAACATGGTTTTCAATATTAACATGCTCTAGGATAAAGGAAATATTAATATATGAATATGAAGGTTTCATAATTTTGTTTTATTTATGATAACTCCAGAAAGTATAGAAAATGAGTGTCTGTCCACAATGTAGATAACATGGGACAGGGATGTGGTTGAGATGGAGGAAGTAGCTTTTGTATTGATCCTTACATGAAATTCTGAGTTTCATCCAATAATGATTGTTGATACAGAGTCAACAAACTGCATGACCCTTTAGTTACTGAAAATTTGCTGTATAATTTAATAACTGTAAAATTGACTTTCACACTTAAGTTACATGCCCATTGTTTGTAAAAAACTTGAGATTGAACATCATAATATAAAAACATGATTGCATTTCTGATATTTCAACTTGCTGATTAAACTCTACAAGTGTCTGCAGGTGTTTGTTCTTAGGGACTAAATGTCAAATTGAATTTAATTAATGTTATCAGCTTTTATGGAAAGTTATTTCCACCCTACCACACAAAGGACTCTTCCTATGTACTATGTGTAGGTTATAAATGTGTAAGCAAATAAACATGTAATACTTTTGTCACTGGAAGAATACTTTATATTTTAAGCAATTAAGACTGTATCTGAAAATAGAGAGTAATGTATTTAATACTGGTAATTTCTTAGCTGTTCTCTCTTTTAATCTCCCCCCATCTCCCATTTTCTCTATTCCGTAACTCTTTACTCCTATTAGATGAATGGTGTCACTTTTTGTCTCATCCCTTATTTCTTCTAATCTAGTTCATAATTTCTATATTTTCATATTTTTATAGTCACAGAATTGGACGACTAAAATCTTAGAACATTTTAATCACCCAGAAAAAGCCCCATATCCATAAGCAGTCCATCCCCATTTCCTCCCAACACAGTTAGCCTTAAGCGATCACTAATCTCCTTTTGGTCTCCACAGAGTTTTCTATTCTGGAAATTTCATATAAATGAAATCACATGAAAATTGAAAAACCACAGTATGTCTTTTGTGACCACAGTGGTCTTTTGTGACTGGCTTCTTTCACATAGCATAATGTTTTCAAGGTTAATCCATGTTGTAGACATCAGTACTTCATTCATTTTTATGGTCTAACAATATTCCATTGTATGGCTATATCACATTCTATTTACTCACGCATTAGTTGATAAACATTTGTGTTGCTTCTACTTTTACGCTATTATGAATAACGCTAATCTGAATGCTGTGTGCAAGATTTTGTGTGGATGTGTGTTTTCATTTCTCTTAAGTATATACTAGCAGGAGAATTCCTGGGTCATATGGTAACCCTATACTTAACCATTTGAGGGACAACTAGACTCTTTCCAGAGTGGTTGTGCCATTTTACATTTCTATCAGTAATGTATGAGGGGTCCAATTTCTCCATATCCTGATGACCAGTTGTTAACTATATGTTTGATTATAGCTGTAGTATCTTGTGATTTTGATTTGCAGTTTCCTGATAGCTAATGATATTGAGAATCTTTTTCTGTTTATTGGCCATTTGTACATCTTCTGTGGTGACATGTCTATTGAGATCTTTTGCCCATTTTCCAGTGGCTTATATATCTTTTTCTTATTGAATTATAAGAGTTCCTTGCACATTCAAGATGCAAGTTTCTTATCAGATAAAATTTACATTTTCTTCCACTCTGTGGGTTGGGGGAGAGTTTTCTTATAATTCAAAGTCTCTTAATTACAGAGTAAAATGACAAGATCTAAACATATCTTGGAGAAGGCGATGGCACCCCACTCTAGTACTCTTGCCTGGAAAATCCCATGGACGGAGGAGCCTGGTAGGCTGCAGTCCATGGGGTCGCGAAGAGTCAGACACGACTGAGCGACTTCACTTTCACTTTTCACTTTCATGCATTGGAGAAGGAAATGGCAACCCACTCCAGTGTTCTTGCCTGGAGAATCCCAGGGACGGGGGAGCCTGGTGGGCTGCCATCTATGGGGTCACACAGAGTCAGACACGACTGGCCCTAGACAGAGAAACAGTAGGAGACAGGTGAAGGAGATGGACAGACAAGCAATAGGAGAAAGATAAATACATAGATTTATCTTCCTGCTAAAGTCATGCATGGGTGGAAGCCAGGATACCCAGGCAAAGATAAGACTGAAAAAAATGGTATGAGACAGTAATGGAGACTTCCTAGGTGGCGCTAGTGGTAAAGAACCTGCCTGCCAATGCAGGAAACCTAAGATACATGGGTTTGATCCCTGGGTCGGGAAGATCCCTGGAGGAGGGCACGGCAGACACTCCAGTATTCTTGCTTGGAGAATTCCATGGACAGAATAGCCTGGTGGGCTACAGCCCATGGGGTTGCAAAGAGCTGGACATGACTGAAGCAATTTAGCATGAACAGAGAGGTAAGAGGCTGGATCAAGGAGGCCATCTGCAGGGGAAGTGATCAAGTAGAGAAGATATTCAGAAAACTTAACCAATGATCTTCTCCACACCCTGGAGCATTTGATTGCCTCCTTGCCTCTTCTTTCACATTCAAATAATTAAGCGTTTGGTGTTTTTAGCTCAGAAAAAGGATGCTTCCACAAATACCAGAGGAAAAAAAAGATTTCTTCTTGACTTTTGAGAGTCAAAAATCTAACCTCTTGGTTGACAGAGTCAAAATATCTTGGAAGGTAAGAGCTAACTTCTCAAACCCCTAAAATAGAAATGGATTTCTGATGCTGGGAGGGTTTAGAGGAAACCATGAGAGTCAATATATTAATGAGTCTCTGAGGAAGGGCCTGTGTCCTACTTTATGTGGTGAGTGCTGAAGTGGTCACAGCAAACTGCCATAGGTTTGTGGGATTTGAGAAAAACAGCACAACTTGTGCCCCATCTCCTGGTTAAAGCTTAGAGTCATAGGACTCCAATAATTACACAGCTGAGCTGTGAAATTACCCCAATAATTACACAGGTCAGGCATATGACCTTGGGGTGTTAGAGAGACTCTACAGTGGTTTGTAAGCATGAAGCAGAAATGAGTACATAAAGTGTCTAGGTGACTAGGACTTTAGCCTAACAATTTCCGACAACCTGCACACCTAGGGTAGTATAAGAACAGGACGGATGAAAAGAAGGAAACCAATAGGGGAATTAGGCTCAAACACCTGAGACCTACTGAGACTGACGAGTATTTTTTGGTTTCTGAACAGAATAGAAATATTATAAGCTTAGATAAAAAAATAGAAAAACCTAGGCAGATAGGGGAGTGAGGATGGAAAGAAGTAATATTCTCTTTTTTTTTTTTTTTTAAATAGCAAGTAGTCAACAATGCATGCGTGCTGTGCTCAGTGGTGTCTGATGTTGTGACTCCCACCAGGGTCCTCTGTCAATGGAATTTTCCAGGCTAGACTATTGGAGCAGTTGCCATGTCTTACTCCAGAGGATCTCCCCACCCAGTGATAGAACCCGAGTCTCTTGTGTCTCCTGCATTTGCAGGCAGATTCTTTACCACTACAGCCACCTCGGAAGCTCAATCAATACAACAGCTAACAATTGATTTCAACCTCTTAAAGCTTTTCATGATCTCTCTTCTTAAACTTAGTCATCTTTGTTCACTGCTGTATTCTTAGCATCTAAAACACTTTGGCCCAATACATACTGCTGAATGAATGAATCTATAAAATCACTGCCTGTTGGAGTTTTCATCCACTTGTTTGTTTTTAAAAGAGCGTCACAGGTTTGATTCCCTGGGATGCAGAATCTGAGATGGAGTTTGGTGCGCTTAATGTTTATTAAGAGGCGCCTTTGGGATCCACACCTGGGGCCGTGGCGGGAAGGGGCGTGGTCTTGGACCATGTGATCCTCTTCCATAAGTCCATCCTGAAGAGCTGAGAGCAAGGCTGTCTGCAGCAGGAGCAGCTTGCAATGGCTGCCGCAAGACGTCCTTCAGTGCAGGGTATCTCGGCATGTATTACAGTGTCCACTCCCAAGGTAACTGCATTTTAGAGACGTTAAATCATTTGTCCAAGGTCGTACAGCTTGGATTTGAAGTTTAGTTATGTCTGACGCCAAAGCCCATGATCTTGATATTTTACTTAAAGCACACGTTGATGTAAGCTCACTGTTAAATTGGTGAGAGCTGGGAGTTGGAATTGGGAGGACTTATTCTCGGGCTTCTGAGATACAAAGTGCAAGTCAAGGTGACAGACCTTTGAATGGTCCTGACTCAATCTTTTAACAGTGGTCCCCAACATTTTTGGAACGAGGGACCAGTTTTGTGGAAGACATGTTTTCCACAGGCTGGTGTTGGGGGTGGGGGATGGTTTGGGGATGATTCAATCACATCACATTTATTGTGTGTTTTATTTCTATCATGATTACATCAGTTTCACCTCAGATTATCAGGCACTAGATCCCCCGGGTTGGGTACCCCTGTTTTAAGAAACCCCCATTGCTCTGCTCAGCAAGAAAACTGTTGTGATAGTGTTTTGTGTTGAATGATGTGATTAACAACTACTACAGTTTGAAGTTGGTACCTGCCTGCCTTTCCATCAGGGTGGTACTCTGGAAAACATACAGTCATATAAAACTGAAAAGTTTAGCTTGCATTGTATATTCTAATTTTGGCAACATATTGAGTAGATCAGTGGTTTTAAGTATGGGTTCCCAGCCAACAGTATTGACACCACCTGGTACTGTGTCAATTGAAATTCATGGGCCTTCCTGGAAACTCCTGAGTTCAAAACCGAGGTGGGTGGGCTCAGGTGATTCTATTGCAAGCTAGAGTTAGTTTGAGAAGTACTGGAACAGATGGTACTGATAATTAGTAGGAGAAACAAGCTGGATTTGTAATTAGCAAATAAACTGTATATAACTGATTCCTTTTTAAATGGTTTGAATGTTTCCTCTGTTCGCTGGATTTGCTTTCATGTTGGATCTCAGCCCTCCTAAATAGTCACAACATCCTAGTGAGTGAGGTCTGAATTAATGAAAGTTAAAGATGACCTTTAAAGTCTTTTTTCCGGCGGGGGGTGTCTCTTTATATCTTTTAGGTCCAGAATTTGTCCCAACTGCATGCGTGTGGTTAGGTTTAGTCCCACACAGTTTCTTTGTATTCTGTTGCTCAAGGAGTGGTGTATCCAGGTGTAAGCATTAGAGCACAGCAGCAAAGGATCCCAGGTCACAAGCCTGTTTCAAAGCTAGAGAGTCTCTGTGCGATCTGGGGAAACTAATGTTCCTGCTGGGAAAACAATAGCTGGACTTGAGTGGGCTTAAATTTTTCATGGATTGTGTGAAGTTGAGGTTTTACACTTAGCTCTTTCATGTTGAAATTTACTTACAGGAAAGTGAGTTAGCATTGCATCCTGTAAGCACTAAACACTTGACTGTAGGCATCATACACTGTTAGGTGCTGGAGAAAGCAAAAGTGGGGTTCTTTCTTTTATCACTTACAAGCTATCTGAGGATATAAGACAGATATTCATGCACTGATGGAGGAATAAAACATGGGAAAGAGTCCGAATGAGTAAGGCACATTCTCCAGCAGGAGGCTTCTGGGGCGAAGGAATCCCAGTGGACAGGACTAGATGAGAGGCACACTGAAAAGTTGAAGTCCAAGCTGGACCTTAAAACCTGAGATGATAGGAAAGGGCAAAGAGGAAAGGAAACATGTTTTTCCAGGGTGTATGGTGCCTGAAGGAAGGTATAAGTAATGCTTTGGGAAGAGTGAGGAAATCTGCTTTTCTCGGGGAGTTAAGGAGATCTTGGCTAGCAGGGAGGTTGGTACTAAGATAAAGAAACATTGTACAGGTAAAGGGGCTGGTTTGAAGGAGCAGAATGTAGAATTAGGACTTTTACCAGATCTTCTCTGAATCCAGGAGGGTCTGCTGGCCTGGTAGGTGTATTTGCTGTATTCTTAATCTGCCTCTACCATACTCTAGCGCTTCCCTAGTGGCTCAGATGGTAAAGAATCCACCTGCAATGCAGGAGACCAGGTTCGATCCCTGGATTGGGATGATCCCTTGCATAAGGGAATGGCAACACACTCCAGCATTCTTGCCTGGGAGAATTCCATGGACAGAGGAGTGGGGTTGCAGAGAGTCGGAGGTGACTGAGCAACTAATATTTCCACCATGCATGAGATAATATAATGTAATAAGTAGTAATAGAGTAATAAATCATCAAAAGAAGGATAAATTTCAGTTTCCTTTAGTTAAGAACCCCTGGAAAGTGTATTTATAGAACAGTTATATAGAAATTTATTTCTAGATAGATTTCCATTTTAAAATATCAGCTAAAATAAAATTTAGTCAGTTCCAAGATTAATGCCCACTGTTAACTATTAATGGATAACTTTATATCCACACAGTCTAGATTTTAATGAAGATTATAGTGTTGAAATTGTGTATTTCCAATATTCTAGTTTTATGAAGACTCATAAGATTATATATGTTAGAAAATCCTCAAGTTATGGCATACTCATTATACATGATATTTAAAATCATTCTCCACCAACACTGGGAAACGGAATTCATCAGAAATATATGCTAATCTTTTGTTCGCTATGTTGTTTCTGCATCTATTCATCCAATAAACACTTGATTTTTCTTTTTTCTTTTCCCAGTTTTATTGAGATATAATTAACATACTGTGTGCTATATAAGTTTAAGATGTACGGCATAATGATTTGACTGCATGTATTGTAAAATGATTATCGATATACGCTAACATTCATTATTTCATGTAAATATAAAAGAAGAAAAAAAAGTTTTTTTCCCCTTGTGAGACTTCTTGGGATCTATTTTGAAATATGCCATTCAGCAGTGTTAACTATAGCCATCGTGTTGTGCAGTATATCCCTAACATTAATACTTATTTAACTTTTCTTGAGATATAATTGGCATATACATTGGCTTCACATATGCCACATAATACTTTGATATTTCTATATATTACATTGATACATAGTGTGTATTAGTAAGTGGTATGTATATTAATAAGTGATGACCACAGTATGCCTAGTTAAGATCCATTACAGTTATCAGTTTATTTTTCTTTTGATGAGAACTTTAAGATCTATTCTCTTAACAAATATACAGAACAGTATTATTAGGTGTAATCACCATGTTGTACATTATATGTCCATGAATTATTTATAACTAGATGTTTGTAACTTTTGAGTGAGTACTCTTGCCTGGAAAATCCCATGGACGGAGGAGTGTTGTAGGCTACAGTCCATGGAGTCGCAAAGAGTCGGACACGACTGAGCGACGCCACTTTCTCTTTCCCGTATCACCTGTTCCCTGCCCCCACCCCTGGCTGCCACCAAGTTGTTCTCTGTGTATGTATTCTGTTATTTAGTCACTAAGTCAGGTCTGACTCTTTTGCAACCCTTTGGACTATAGCCCACCAAGATCCTCTGTCCATGGAATTTCCTAGGCAAGAATACTGGAGTGGGTTGTCATTTCCTACTCCAGAGGATCTTGCTGACCCAGGGATTGAATCCATGTGTCCTGCATTGGTAGGTGGATTATTTACCGATGAGCCACCAGGGAAGCCCACATGTATTCTGAGCACCTTGTAATTGGCTGCCTATGTGTTAGTCCCTGGGATGAGTGAGTCTGAGCATGTGAGCCCTCTGAATCATTTATCAGTTTGCTATGCTCTTTTTTAAAAAGTTTTTTTTTTTTTTTTTTAACTATTTTTGGCTCCACTGGGTCTTTGTTGCTTGCATACAGGCTTTCTCTAGTTGTGGCGAGCATGGGCTACTCCTTTGTTGCAGAGCATGGGCTCCTAGGGCACTCGGGCTTCAGCAGTTGTGGGACATAGGCTCATCCTCCCCGAGAAATGTGGGATTCTCCAGGACGAGGGATTGAACCCATGTTCCCTGCACCAGCAGGCAGACTCCGAACCAGTGGACCACCAGAGAAGTTCTTCTGTGCTATTAAGGATGTGAGTCCTGTTGGTTTTGAAAGCGAGATGTTTCATCCCTCAGGTGCAGGTCTTAAAAGTTGTGGTGCCTGATGTGGGGTTGAGACTTGTTCCTTCTCAGGGAGAAAGAAGGTCCTGGTTTTGAATTCTGACTATAGATTGTCACACTGGGGATGGGGTTTATGGTGAGATTGCATCTCAGCCTCTTCTACCCACTTTGTGGGGTTTTTTTTCTTCTTTTTCCCTATGTGTAGGAGTTCCTCACCTAGTTTTAGGTTTTGCTGTTGTTGTTGTTGTTTTCCAGAAGAAATTGTTCCATATTTAGCTGTAGATTTGGTGTGTCTATTGGAGGAGATCAGTTCAGGGACTTCCTACATTATGATCTTGAACCAGCCATATTGCTATAATTTTATAATATAGCTTGAAATCAGGAAATGTGATGCCCCTCTCCATGTTCTTTTTTGTTAGGACTTCTTTGCCTATTCAGGGTCTTTTATGGTGCCATATAAATGTTAAGATTGTTTTTTATACTTGTGTAAAAAAAATGTCATTAATGTCTTGACAGGGATTTCATTAAATCTATAAATGGCTTAATTGATTTTTAAAAATATTCATGTTAGCTAGTTTGGCTGCACTGGGTCTTCATTGCTTTCTGTAGCTGTGGTGAGTGGGGACTACCCTCTAGTTGCCATGTTCAGGCTTCTCATTGCGGTGGCTTCTCGCTGTGGAACACGGGGTTTAGGTGCAAAGGCCTCAGTAGTTGTGGCATGTGATCTTCATTGCCTTGAGCTTGTGAAATCTTCCTGGACCAGGGATAGAACCTGTGTCCCCTGCACTGGCACGCAGATTCTTAGCCACTGGAGGTCATTTAAATATGAACATTTAAACAATATGAACATTTCTAGTCCTTAAACAAGAATTCCATATATTTGTGTTGTCTGTGGTTTCTTCCATCAATATCTTATAATTTTCAGTGTGGAAGTTTTTCACCTCTTTAGTTAAATTTATTTTTTAAGTATCTTATTTTTCTAGCCACTTTAAGTGGCACTGTTTTATTTCCTTTTCAGATAATTTGTATAGTGTATAGAAAAACTTTGGGTTTTGTATGTTAATTTTTTGTCAGGCAACTTTACTGAATTCAGTGATTAGCTATAACAGTTTATTTTTTTTTTTTTGGAGTCTTCAAGATTTCTGTATATTAAATCATATCATCTGTAAATAGAGACCATTTTACTTCCTTTCCAATGTTGATGCCATTTATTTATTTATTTTCTTGCTATTTGCTCTAGCTGGGACTTCCAGTACTGTGTTGAATGGGATTGGAAATAACAGGCACCCTTGTCTTTTCCTGATGTCAGAGGAAAAGCTTTTAACTTGTCATCATTAAGTACGATGTTAGCTGTGGCCTTGTCGTATATGAACTTTATTATATTGATACATGAATCTGTTTATAGTTTGTTGAATGGATGTTGAATTTTGTTAAGTGCTTTTTATGTATCTATTAAAATGATCATATAATTATTTCTTTCTATTAATGGATATATCCCATTTATTGATTTGTGTAAGTTTAACCATCCTTGTAGTTCAAAGATAAATCCTACTTGATCATGGTGAATGATCCTTTTATTGTGCTGCTGAATTTGGTTTGAAACTATTTTGTTGAAGACTTTTGTAATTATATTCATCAGGGACATTGTCCTATAGTTTTATTTTCTTGTAGTGTCCTCCTCTGGCTTTGACATTGGGTCCATGCTGGCTTCCTAAAATGAGTGTTCTCTACTCCTTGACTTTTTGGAAGTGTTTAATAAAGATTGGCATTAATTCTTAACTGTCTAGTAAAATTCACCAGTGAGGCCATCTGGTCCTAGAATTTTCTTCATCAGGAGACTTTTGATTACTGATTTAGTCTCTTTACTATTAATCAGTCTGTTCACATTTTCTGTCTCTTCCTAATTCAGTCTTGACAGGTTGTATGTTTCTAGGAATTTTGCCATTTTTTTCTAGGTTGTCTAATTTGTTGGCATATCGCTGTTCACAGTAGTCTCTTATCTTTTTGTTTTTGTAGTACCAGTTGTAATGTCGCATTTTCATTTATGATTTTGTTGATTTGTTTCCTGTTTTTTCTTTGATTAAAGTTTTCTCAGTTTTCTCTCGCAAAGAGTCAACTCTTAGTTTGTTACTCTTTTTTATTGTTTTCCTGTTCTATATTTTATTTCTACTCTAATCTTATTTCCTTCCTCCTGTCAGTTTTGGGCTCAGTTTGGTCTTCTCTTTCTAGTTCCTGTAGGCATAGAGTTAGGTTGTTTTAAGGTTTTTCTTCTTTACTAATGTAAGCATTTACTTCTGTAATCTTTCCTCTTAGAAATGCTTTTGCTGAATCACATAAGTTTTGGTACACTGTTTCCATTTCAAGATATTTTTATTATTTCCCATTTAATGTCTTCTTTGATCCCTTGGTTATTCAGGAGAGTGTTGTTTGATTTCCCTGTATTTGTGAAGTTTTCAGTTTCCTATTACTGATTTCTAGTTTCATCTCATTGTGATCGGAAAAGATACTTGGTATGATTTCAGTCTCTTTGAACTTGCTACGATTTGTTTTGTGACCTAAAATAATGATATACGTAGAAAATGTTCACATGCACTTGAGAAGAATGAGCGTTGCTGTTGTCAGACACAATATTCTGTGTGTTAAGTTAGTTTGGACTATAGAATTGTTCAAACCTATTGGTTCCTTACTGACTCTAGATGATCTGTCTTATTGAGAGTGGGGTATTAAAGTCCCCAACTATTATTATGTTGCTGTTTATTTCTTCTTTCAGTTCTGTTAGTTTTTGGTTTACATTTTTAGGTGCTCTGATATTGGGGACAAATATTTATGATTGTTAAATCTTCTTGATAGGTTGGCCCTTTTTTAATTATGAAATGATTTTTGCCTCATAACCATTTTTATTTTATCTTTAAAAAAATTTTTTTTCCAGTTTTTTTTTCTTTTTAACTTTACAATATTGTTTTGGTTTTGCCATATATCAACATGAATCCGCCACAGGTATACACGTGTTCCCTATCCTCAACCCTCCTCCCTCTCATACCATCCCTCTGGATCGTCCCAGTGCACCAGCCCCAAGCATCCAGTATCGTGCATGCATTGAACCTGGACTGGTGACTCGTCATAACCATTTTTAATTTAAAATATATTTTTTTCTCTGATAGAGCTACCTTTTTAACTCTTAATTTGCTAAAATCTTTTTCCATATCTTCATTCTCAATTTCTGTGTGTCTGTGTGTCTTTAAGACTAAATGAGTCTCTTTATCATGGTGTGAATGTGATTACTATAGGCTCTTCCTTTGTGGTTATCATGAGGCTTGAATATAAAATTTAAAAATTTTATCACCCTATTTTGAATTGATAATGATTTAATTTTGATAGCACTCCTAAACTTTATACTTTGCCTCTCACATTTTAGGTTATTGATGTTACAGTTTATGTGTTTTTTATGTTTTGTATCAAATAACAGATTATTATGGTCATTTTCTTTTTTCTTTTCACTACATTTGTTTTTTAATTTTTAAACTAGAGTTGCAAATAAATTATGGCCCACCATTACTGTATTATAGAATCTTTCTTTGACTTTATATTTAACATGATCAGTGAGTTTAATGCTACTTTCTTATGTTTTTATAATGTTGATTAGTGTCCTTTTACCGCCACATAAAGAACTCCCTTTAGCGTTTGTTTTTTGGGTTTTGTTTTAAACTTTAAAGAGTTTATTTTGACTTGACCCACTTATATTTCTCAGAATGGGAATATGTACATTATTTACCAATAAATGCTTAATGCTTTAAGTGTACAATTATTTACAGAAACTTGGAAATCATTCTAATTAAATGGGGAAAAAGTACAATTTTTCTGTTCTTATAATTCAAAATATATTTAAAATAACATTTCTGCCGCAGCCAAAACCTTTAACCAAAAATTCAGAACTTCAATCTCTTAAGCTTAACAAAATGGCTACATTCTAATTTAATTATCCTAATTATTAACACAGGAAAAAACAATGGTGGCTCTAACGTAAGGCAGACTAGCAACTGGTGCAGTGTTCTTTCTGGGCACTCAAAGCCGTCTTTATTATTCTTACTTCATTTGTTCAAACACAGACAATTGCTGTAACTTTAAAGAACGTTTAAATGAACTTTTGACATTTAATATTGGTGATGTTTGCTAACATTTAAGAATTTCAGTAATGAGACTCAGAAAATGACCACAATTAAAATTATCTTAAAGGACTTACACACCAAAGCAATTTAATAGTGTTTTTGAATTACATGGTGTTTTTTTCATAAACATAGCACCTTATTAAATACCTGGTAAACCACTTTGCCATCACAATAAGGGTTGGGAGACTAAGTTCCAAAGGGAATTTTGAAATTTACCTAATCAATATTAGGAATGCAAATTGTTGGTTTCCACACTCTAAGGGGATGCTTGTCTACATGGGAATCATCTTCTTAAGACATAGTATATTCTAAAGTAGATTAACATTGAAATAGACTCCTGCTTTACAAATAATCTATTAAATGTGCCTGTAAAACTAAAAAAATTTCCCAAAAGATTGAAAGAAATATGGTTATTTTATCTCCTTACCCCAGGTGTTTCTGATAAAATGATACAAAATAAAGTCCAGTCTTAATTTGTAAAGTTTTGATGTAAAAGCTAATGTATTGAAATCCAGTAATGTTTAACTCTTGTCTGAATTAATGTAACAATTACTCACTTTGCTGAGTTTTCACAAGCTGTACTCTTGACCTGAAGAATCACTTTTTTGTGCTGAGGAGATAGAGTGACCTCTGTAGGGGATGGGGGTGCAGTATCAGGTGAATCAGCTCCTCCATCAGACATACTTGGTGATGATGCCATGTGGGGGACTTTCTTCCTTCCAAGGACTCCTCCTCCCTCAAATCCTTTCTTCTATAACTCTGTTTTCATTTTCATCTTCTGATGACCTTTTCTTGGATTCTAGAAAATCTTTAGCTATTTTATACACCTCCACTCCCCTATCTGAGCCTCTCAAACTTTTAAATTTCTGTTCCATGAGACTTTCTCTTAGATACATTCCATTACCCTATTGCCTGCTTTACTTCAGCTTGTATTGGACCCAAATTACTATTTTAGGGACAATGCTTTCTATATTTCTTTTGAAGTTTACAGTCTGGAAATCCCTGTAACTGTGAAAGCTCTCAGTCCTCCTTGCTCTTGCTTACAAGGGACTTTCTCTGGTAAGGTCTCATGGAACCATAAGCAACTGCTTCATGGATGGTTTCATGGTACTGGAGCTGAAGACTAGAATCTGATATCCAAAGGTGGCTATGCTGAACCACAGAAGTTGCCAGACTGATCTTAGGAGTAGCGCAGTGAGATGTGCATAGATCACACCGATCCAGTCTTGTGAGCCAGTCTTCAGTTAGACCGCCTACGTCCTTATCCTCACTTTTGTTAATCGTATCCATGGTGGTGGTCATATCCCACACCTGAATGCGGCCGTTTGTGTGACCTGTGAATAAGTAGCGCCTTGGCCTGGGTCCATCCCACTGGAGCGCTCACATTCTCTCACTGTAAATGAGGAGATTGCAGTACTGTCAACAGCTTGGATTTCACAGATTCTTTTTCCAGTATGTGAGTCTTACATCTTGTTTTACAAGTTGACAAGTCTTACAGTTTGTTAGTGAACAACTTTCTGGATAAGCACTTGTTGATCATCTCACTCTCTAAAAGACTCTATATTTTTTCCAGAGGAAGAGCTTCCATGGATTTCTGTCTCTTCCAGAGACAGTAGCTTGAATGATGTCCCTTTAGCATTTCTTAGAAGGCAAGCCTAGTGCTTATGAACTCCCTCAGCTTTTGTTTCGGAAAGTCTTTATCCATTACTTACGGCAGCTCTTCCATGCATAGAATTCTCAGCTGACAGTTTTTTCTTTCAATGTTTTGAATATATCGTTCTGTTCTCTCCTGGCCTTCAAAGCTTCTGTAGGAAAAGCTGCTGATGTTATGAGTGTTCTTTTGTGTGTAGCTCCACTCTTTTTTTCCACTGCATTCAGACTTCTTTTTAGCTTTCACTTTGACAATTTAATTATAATGTGTCTTGGTGTAGCCCTACTTGAGTTCACCTATGTGGGGACTTTTGGGCCTCATGAATTTGGGCATTCATTTTTCCCCCAAATTGGGCAAGTTTTTAGTCATTATTGCTTTAAATATGCTCTCTTTCTCTTTCTCTTCTTCTGAAATTCCCATAATGCCAATATTGTTTCCTTCAATTGTGTCCTATAAGTTACATATTCTTTCTTCACTCTTTACATTCTTTGTTTTCTATTATATATGCTTCTCTGACTGGATTATTTCAAATGTTCTGTCTTCTAGGTCTTCTGTTAGATCAAGTCGTTGACTTTTGAGTTAACAGTTTTTGACAGTTTGACTTTTTAGTCATTGAGTTCAATCATTGTAATTTTTAGCTCTAGGATTTCTGTCTGACTTTTTGATGGTTTCTATTTGTTGAACTTGTTTTGTTTGTCATTGCTTTCCTGATTGTTTACTTGTCTTCTGTGTCTTATAGTTCACTGAATTTCTTTAGGAGGATTATTCTAAATTCCTTGTCTGACAATTCATATACCTCCCTTTCTTTAGGTTCAGTTATTGGAACTTTATATCCTTTTGTGTCACATTTACACGTTTACCTGATTTTTTTTGATCCTTGATTCCTTATGTTGGCATCTGTGCATTTTAGTAAAAAGTCTCTAATTCCAGACTTTTAAAATTTACTTTGGCACAGACAGTTCTTTACCAGTTGGCTCATTTTGGTTTCTGGACATGTTTGATGATGATATCTTTGGACAGGTGGGACTTGCCATCAGGGTGTATTTTCAGATGAGTCCACTGTTCAGGCTGGGGTCTGGGGTGGTACTTCTGACTGAGAATGTTAGATAGGACTTTTGGCTTTGCTCCCTTCCTAGGTAAGGCAGTAGGATGGGCTCCAAGGTTACCTGAGTTCTCTGGTCAGACTTACTAGATAATTGAAACTAGATACTATTCTCCACAGGAGGCAGAACTATAAATTAGCTTCCTTTCCTCGGAAGGGCAGCAGGACAGGCTCCAGGGCCTGCATAACTCATCATTTGGGGATCTGAATGAGGCAGGTATGTGCACTGAATTATATGGCCAGATGAGGTCACTGGTTCTGCCCTGCAGACCGAAAAGCCACAGCCTGTGTTCTCTGTTCAAGCATCACTCTAAGCAAGGTTGTTGGGTAGGCTGTACAGCTTCCAGTCTGCTCTGGTTAGCTTTCTGGCTGGGCAAGCTGAATGCTGTGTATAGCAATGGGAGTGAAACAAATCAGTTTCCTGCCCAGGTAGAACAGGAGAATGATCTCCAAAGCTGGCAAGGCTCTTTGTGGTCTTGACTCAAATCAACCCATTCTCCAAGTTCCCTGGCCAAACAAGGCCACTGGCTTGGCTTTGCAGCCTATCATCTCTGCCTGCCATACTCTCTACTTGAGTGTTGCTGAGCTATGCAGCTTCCAGGTGTTTTGGCCAGGTGGGCCAGGAGGTACAGTTACCAGTTGATAAAGGGATGGTTTAACTCCTCTGCCTGGGTGAAATGGAAAGGTCAGTTCCAAGCTGTTCTCAGGTGTTCTGGATCAGGTTTTCTGGTCAGGAGAGGCCAGATGCTGTACTCAGTAATGGATGGGTGTATGAATTAGTTTCCCTGCTTTGATGGAGCCCAGAACACACCCACGCCCGGCAATATTCTGTGTGGTTTTGACTCAGTCTGACTTGGTCCTTCCAAGAACCCTGGCCCTATACTGATAGACTTTGCTTTGCAACAATCACAACAGCCTGCCATTCTCTGCTCAAGCAGAGCTACGTAGCTCTGTATTCCTGAGCTGTGTAGCTTCCAGGCTTTCTGGTCAGGGGGTACTTGGAACTGCACTCAGCAGTGGGTTGGGCTATGACTCAGCTCCTCTGCTGCAGTGGGGCAGACCAGACTCTAGGGATAGCAAGGTTCTTCATTTGAGGATCTGAATCGGGCAGACTTGCATCCCATAGGTTTCCCTGGTCATAGGTTGTCCCTGATTGGGACAACTAGTTGGACCCTGCAAGTAGGAACTTGGGTCTGCCAAGATGCAAATGCTGGTTCTTGCAAGCCCCTACCCCTTCTCCATCATAATCATAATTTCTGTGATCAAGCCCCACAGATTTCCCCACAATTCCTGTGGAATGAGACCAGACTGGGGCTACCAAGAAGTGACCCACAACACTATGGAGGCTAGAGGTTCACTCTAGGCTCTCATTTCCCAATAGAGAAATGCTAGGCTCAGGGGAAGACCTCTTAATGGAGTGCTGTGCTGCCCTGGGGGAAGGGTAGTGTGGTCAGCATGTGGCCGTTCTTCTTACCCTCCTAATTTCATGTCTTGATCTCCATGGTGTGAGGGAGGTGCTTCAACCTCACCTCTATGTTCTAGGATTTTCTTTCTCTTTAAATTTTTATTTTAGAGTATAATTGATTAACAATGTTGTGTTAGTTTCAGGTGTACAGCAAAGTGATTCAGTTATACGTATACATGTGTCTATTTTTTTCAAATTCTTTTCCCATTTAGGTTATTACAGAATACTGAGAGTTCCCTGCCACTATACTGTAGGTCTTTATTATCTATTTTAAATATAGCAGTGTCTACATGTCAATCCCCAACTCCCAATCTATCCCTCCCTACCACCCTCCCGTCTTGGGGACTATTAGTTTGTTCTCTAAGCCTATGTATGAGTCTGTTTCTTTTTTAAAAAATTGTATTGGAGTATAGTTGATTTACAACATTGTATTCATATCTGTCTTGTAAATAAGTTCATTTGTATCACTTTTTTAAAAGATTTTGAATATAAGCAATATCATATGATATTTGTCTTTGTCTGACTTACTGCACTTAGTGTGATAATCTCCAGGTCCTTCCATGTTGCTGCAAATGGCATTATTTCATTCTTTTTAATGGAGAGTAATATTCCATTATATAATATGTACCACATCTTTATCCATTCATCGGTCAATGGACATTTAGGTTGCTTCCATGTCTTGGCTACTGTAAACAGCCCTACAGTGAACTGGGGTGCATGTATCCTTTCGAACCAAGTTTTCTCCAGATATATGCCCAGGAGTGGGATTGCCAGATCATACGGTAGTTTTTAGTTTTTTTAAGGAACCTGCATACTGTCACCAGTCTTGGTCCCTGTGGTGTGGAGGAGATGCTTCAGTCCCACCCCCATGTTCTAGGATTTTCTTAGTGGTGTCTTACCCATAAATGTTCGTTTTTTTCTTGAGAGGGAGAGGGAGGTCAGAAACTACCTATGTCATTATGTCAGTCCTAACACTTGATTTCTTACCAAGTCCCTCAGAAATTCCCCTCTACAACCTTCTTTGCCTTTCTGCCTCTACAAACTTACAAACATCGTAAGATGTTCACTATGTCTTCCTTGTTCCAAAAACAGGGAAGATGAATAAGTGCATTCACTGTGCTGGTAGAAAAAAATGAAGGGAGAGATGGGAGGAGGAAAGAGAAGAGGTTTTATTTTAGAAACATTATCAAGAATTGTGATTGCCAGAGGCACTTGCAATAGCAAAGGCAGAATTCCATGGGGGAAAATATATTTCTGGCCAGAGAGTCTGAAGTTCAGTCTATGCTCAGACCAGGTATAAACTGGTACCAAATGGATGCTTCCTTATCCTGACCAGTGTGTTGCATGGTCGTCTATGTAGTTCTGAATATTCACAGTCCATTGCAAACCCAATAAGTTGTTTGGTTCCTTTCCCTGCCCCCACCACTCTTCCTGTTCCACGGAACAGGAGAGAAGTTATGGCCAGGTCAAAAGCAGGGACCTATTGGGCCATGATGCTCAAGATAGAGCTTTAGGCATAACAAGCAAAAGCCACAGGACTGGGTCAGTAGAGCAAGTTATCTGTTTGGAGCATCTCAGTATATTTCATCTTTTGAGACTTTCCATGGAAATTCCTCTGGCCAACGTGTGAAATATTTCAGACTTCTTAACCATGATTGAAAACTCTGCCAGTGGCCTCTTGTTTTCAGTTCCCAACATATCCTTAGTTTAGGCTCTGCTAGGGTTAGTACAGTTGACTTCTGAATAATGCAGAGGCTGTGGGCGCCAATCTCTGGCCAGTCAGAAATCTGGATATTACTATACTGATGGCCCTCTGTGTCCAGGGTTCATGGATCCAACCAATAGCAGATACTATAGTACTAGACTGTATATTTATTGAAAAAAAATCTGCTTATAAATGAACCCTCACAGTTTAAACCTGTGGTGTTCAAGGGTTAACTGCATTTCACTCCCAGCAACAGCAGGTCAGAAGGAATACTAAAAAGATAAAACTACTAAATGGCTCAAGTTCTAGCCTGCCCAAAGCCACGCTGACCAACTGTCCCCATGTAAGGGAACATTTAAGGATCTTGGGACTCCATCAGCTCAGGATTCCACAGCCAGAATGAGACAGTGTTGATGGATGAGGTGCACTCCCATTTCCCTGACTGGCACAAGCAAGGTGATATAATAATTCAAGGTCAGGTTCTGCAATCTCTGGAAGAAGAGTAATTATAACAACAAGCATTGCTTAGAAGTGCACTCCTCGACCTGCCCCTCATGGCCCATCCAGACAGACAGTCCCTTTGCTAGGATTAGCAGAGCATAGTAGCAGGCAGGGTAATCAAAAGCATTGTATGTATCATTGGTTGTATTGCATATTTCCTCCACAAAGTATGTCAGTGGCATTTTATGTCCTCTTCTGAGTAATTTCTAATTAGTCAGCTTGGTACCCCAAGAAGGCAGCATCAGGAAAGATAGAAAAGGGGCCTTAGGAAGAAAAATGATCTCTCTGAAGGATGAAGTCATTTCTCAGGAGTGTTTGGGAGTGACAGACTTTCTTTAAAGATGACACTATGATTCCTCTTATTCTGTGAGGAGAAACGACAACAAAATTTCAGAAGACCCAGCTAAAAATATTCCATGTGCATAAATTTATTTTAAATTTTATTGCATCACATTATACAAGCATTAAACATGGCTTCACGTTGATGACTATTTAAATGTGAAAATTTGTCATTCATGTCAGTACCTTTTGGCTATTTACAATTAAGGAAGTTCTATGTACTTTATATATCTCTGTATTTGTATGTACATATGTAAGAATATATGACTATACATATGTACACACAGAAATACATCTATGGCCATACACATAGCTATAGATATGTCATATATAATAATCTCCTCAGAAAGATCCGAAATTAAAAAAAGAAAAAGTTGTAAACAGGGTCTTGTTTGTGTTGTTTGATGACATGGAATTAGGACCATATGATGACATTCTAGGAATGTGTCCAGGTGTCCGAATACCCTTTATAGCCCAGTGTCTGTAAAATTCACATGGGTTAGAATGCAAAAAAGATAGCAAACAGGCTGAAAAACAGGCCCAGTATACAAGTTCCCCTTGGTTTTAAAAACTTGAGAATGTAACTGCCCATGATGTGCATGCTTGCTTGGTCAAGAATGGTCTGTGGATAGATAGCATTTGTGTGCTGGGCTGCAATGTGACTTCACAGCAGCGTGGTTTCCCAGGCAGTCCTTTCAGGGTGCTGACCCCTCTGCTGCTGCCGACCTCGGCGACATGCACTGCGGTTGCATTATAGTCATTCACTTGAATGTGCTTTTGCACAGCCGGGAGAAGTAAACAAGTATTCAGGTCCTAGGCCTGGAAATGAACGATTATCTGGAAAAAAAGGAGAAAGTATTAAGATTCTAAGTATACATGATGGCTGAAAGGACAGAATATGCAATGGTCTATACTTGTTAGCATGAAATCAAAGATATTCAAGGAATCTATAATCCTGAACCAAGTCAGGTAGGGTATAACATTACTGTGCCCACTTTACAGATGAACAGATGGAGGCACAGTCTGGAGGAAGGTGGCTTCCTGTCAACTGTTGGGAAAACAGAGATAAAGACTACGCTTTTAAGAAAAATTGAGAAATGGCCTCTTTGGGGAGAAAGCAAATCAAATGATGAGGCCAGAAGGAACTCCCAGCTCCCAAGTGTGAAGGGCCCTGCAGTGCAGAGTTGTCCTGGGGTGTGAGGTGGGGATAATGCATAGCAGCACCTTGGTCTCTGGGCCCTGGAGCAGTTCTCTTCACTAATGTCTGCCTCCTACTCCAACTCAAGATGTCTGGATGGTCAGCCTTTCTTCTCTGACAGCTGACCAGAGCCAGAGAAAAGGTGGTCAAAACGGTGCGTGGGCCAGGGGGTTGGAGCAAATTATAGAATCCCAGAAGGTTAAAGCCAGATAGGCTCTTAAAGGATTGTTTAGTCCAACTCCTTTTTTCTTGCAAATGTGGAAACTGAACCCACAGGAATGCTCCAACTCAGGCCAGACAGAGAATGGAAAAGCCAGATCTGCAATCCACGGGACTAGAACATGGTGCTCAGCCACAGTGCAAATCCCATATAGTATTCTAGAGCACTTTGTTTTGTACATGTCTCACATATTTTGCCTTATTTGAGCTGTATATTAGTTCCACCAAATAAGCAGACTCAGAAAAATGTAATTTTCCTGAACTCACATAGCCAAATGACAGCTGGGGAAAATGGCAAAATTACTAAGTAGCAAAACATCTCTTGCCTTTAGTGAAGTCAAGGGCTACTTTTGGAATTGAGGGCAGAACCAGTGTTCAGCATCTATGTTGTTGTTGTTCAGTTGCTCAGTTTTGTCTGACTTTTTGTGACCCCTTGGACCACAGCACGCCAGGCTTGTCCTTTACCATCTCCTAGAGCTTGCTCAAACTCATGTCTATTGAGTTGGTGATGTCATCCAACCATCTCGTCCTCTGTTGTTCCCTTTGCCTCCTGCCTTCAATCTTTCCCAGCATCAGGGTCTTTTCTAATGAGTCAGTTCTTCGCACCAGGTAGCCAAAGTATTGGAGCTTCAGCATCAGTCCTTCCAATGAATATTCAGGACTGATTTCCTTTAGGATTGACTAGTTTGATCTTCTTGCAGTCCAAGGGACTCTCAAGAGTCTTCTCCAACACCACAGTTCAAAAGCATCAGTTCTTCAGCACTTAGCTTTCTTTATGGTCCAACTCTCACATCCATACACGACTACTGGAAAAACCATAGCTTTGACTAGACGGACCTTTGTTGGCAAAGTAATGTCTCTGCTTTTTAATATGCTGTCTAGGTTGGTCATAGCTTTTCTTCCAAGGAGCAGTCCTCTTTTAATTTCATGGCTGTGGTCACTGCCCACAGTGATTTTGGAGCCCAAGAAAATAAAATCTGTCACCTTTTCCACTCCTGTGGCCACTGCTGAGTTTTCCAAATTTGCTGGCATATTGAATGTAGCACTTTAATAGAATCATCTTTTAGGATTTGAAATAGCTCAGCTGGAATTCCATCACCTCCACTAGCTTTGTTCATAGCAATGCTTCCTAAGGCCCATTTGACTTCACATTCCAGGACCTCTGGCTCTAGGTGAGTGATCACACCATCGTGATTATCTGGGTGGTGAAGATCTTTTTTGTATAGTTCTTCTGTGTATTCTTGCCACCTCTTAATAGCTTCTGCTTCTGTTAGGTCCATACCATTTCTGTCCTTTATTGTGCCCATCTTTGTGTGAAATGTTTCTTTGGTATCTCTAATTTTCTTGAAGAGATCTCTAGTCTTTCCCATTCTGTTGTTTTCCTCTATTTCTCTGCATTGTTACTAAGGAAGGCTTTTTTTTTTTTTTTAATCTCTCCTTGCTATTCTTTGGAACTCTGCATTCTGATAGGTATATCTTTCCTTTTCTCCTTTGCCTTTTGCATCTCGTCTTTTCTCAGCTATTTGTAAGGGCTCCTCAGACAGCCATTTTGCCTTTCTTATTTTTTGGGAATGGTTCTGATCACCATCAGCATCCATATACCACTACTATCCTGTGGCCTGGGGCTAGGGGCATTCCCCCAAGTCCACCGTCATACCTGACTCACAGTAAACTCCTGGACTATTAATACAGATCTGGACTGACAGAACCTTACTAATTTAGCAACAAACATTTCTGCAGATATCTGCTATATTTTTACCTATGTGAAAAGTAAAAAGACATACTTTTTCCTGTTTATTTCATTTTTCTTTTGGAGGCCAAATTTTCAGTTAGTCTCCAAACAAGTGGAGAGAGAAAGGAAGGCAAAACAAATGCTGCAACATTAGCTTCACGGAGTATCAGAACTGAGGGCTCATCTTATCACTGAAGAAACTGAGCCCAGAAAAGCAAAGTGACTTGTCCAAGGACACACAGATAGTAACTGCCTTGCTAGAAAGGTTTCAGAAGAACTTTTGCATAAGATATGTTGGAGCATCATGGAACTTTCTTAAGTGTAATGCACCTGACCTTTAAAAATGCACATTTAATTAATAAAGTCTTTACTGAATTTTTTACAATATTGATTTTATTTTTTTATATTTTATTTTTTTGGCCACAATTTATGTGGGATCTTAGCTCCCTGAAAAGGAATGGAACCTGCATTCCTTGCATTGGCAGGTGAAAGTTTTAACCACTGGACTGCCAGGGAAGCCCCTAAATGTGAATTTATTTAATAGGTGCTGTGTGCTTAACACTGCACTGAGAGTTGGAAGAATCGATTACAAGCCATAGGGACTTTCCTAAAGGTGCTTACAATTGTGCTGGGGAAGCCGAATAACTGTTTGAAAATCACAAATTAATATCAATATGTGTCAATACATGTGGTACTGATGCAGTAACCAGAGATATTTATCAGGAGTGAGTCTCTGTGGGCTGATGAGTCTGGGGAAACCTTTTTAGAAGGTGTGGTGTGACATGGGTCAACCTGGGAAGAAATGATGCTTGGGTAATGGAGGGGAGGCCATTGTGGGTGAGATGAAAAGGTGATTTAATATCCCCAGGGTAATCTGCCCCTTATTTCTGATGAAAGAGAACAGCCAGACTGGAGTGGATGTGGTAGTGGGGCAAGGTTATTTTGGGGGACACATAGGCCAACTTGTGAAGATCTTGGCTGCCAGGCCAGAGTGTGACACAGAGGCAGAGAAGAGCTGCAGGAGTTGTGTGCAAAGGGAAGATTCGGTTAAATTAGCAATTAAAGTAAGAAATAGGCTGGTTTTGGAAACTTCTAAAGGATTATTTACTACTGGGCTTCCCTAGTGGCTCAATTGGTAAAGAACCTGCCTGCAATGCAGGAGACCTGGTTTCGATCCCTGGATCAGGAAGATCCCCTGGAGAAGGAAATGGCAACCCACTCCAATATTCGTGCCTGGAGAATTCCATGGGCAGAGGAGCCTGGCTGGCATGGTCCGTGGGATCACAAAGAGTTGGACATGACTGTGCAACTAACTTTAAAGGATTTATTTTCATCCCTATCAAGAGAACAATGGCAAGCTCTGTTTCAAGGAGTTAAAAGCACCCCTCCCAGCCAAGGAGAGATTTCAGAGCGTGAACGTACCTCTCACCGACCTGGTCACGGCCACTCATTGTGGTGTGCTTTTCCATTTTTCTTCCTCTCCTTTCGTTCCTTCTGAAGACGCTCCAGTTCTGCTTCATACATCATCTCCTGAATCAAGTACTTCTCTCTTCTCATTCGATCCCTTAGATCTTTTGGGAGGTCTGGGATCAGATATGAAATGAGGTGCTTTATACAAAACACGAGGTGCTAAAAACACAGGGGAGAATACAGCAGAGTCAGGTCTACTGTGCAGCCTGAACTGAAAGAGCTCTGGGAGCTGGTCAAGGCCAGGGATGTGGAGCCTCTGGAGTTTCTGGAAAGTGGGATGAAGCCAGGGGAGGTGTGTGTGAGGAGAGAAAGTCACAGGGTAGGCGAGGACTGAAGCTGGTGGGATGGCACCACATAGGAAATGAGGATTCGGGAAGGAAGGTGGAGAAGCAATGGCCAGAGACTGCAAAGGAGAGCCAGAAGAAAGTACCATGGAACCAGGGGGCCAGGTCTGAATCCCAGCTCCACTTTTAGCACTGAAGACGGTTTACCTGAGGATAAGTCACTCTGAAACTCAATTCCTCCACCCACAAAATGGGTGTCATTATGATAATTGTAAGAAAATATTTTAAAAGGCTCCACAGATGGCAAAATACTTGATTGTGGTGGTCTGGCACCAAACCTGCAGTATCTCTGAGGTATGCCTGTATAGGAACTTTTAGTCTGAGCCAAGAGGCAGCCTTCACTCGCATTAATCTGGCTTTAATATATGTAATGAGAGATGAAATTTCCATTTTGGGATACAGTTATGGGAATGCAAACTATTTTTAGTACAATTTTCTTAAAGACTAGGAGAAAATAGATGATATAATTTTACTGACACACAATACAGGCATAATCGTCTAGGTAGATTACACTTTATACGTTCATAAGTAATGTCATGATGATGCGCAACCAGAGGCTGCCACTTGTAACGGTCATTTCAGTGTTTTCTAAACACTGTCCCTGAACATCAGAAGCATCTTGGAGGACTCTGAAAAGCAAATTGCAGGCATGGTGCATCAGAATCTCTGGGCGTGGGGATGGAAAAATGGCAATTTTCCTGAATTTTAAGAACCACAGCCCTAGAATATTAAACATAGGACCAAAGATTCCTGACTTATCCATTAACAATCAACAGTGGACTTTCAAATATTTCTCAGAAAATTCAAGTACTTTAATTAAAGAGAAGAAAATGAGAAAAAGATTGCACAGAATTACTTATCCTGCTTCTAGACAATACATAATCACATTGAAAGTTCTTGTAACTTATATTCATCCGCTTCTTCTCTTTACTTCATTAGGTCAAAGGAAATCAAGGAACTGGGTGAGAAAAGTTACCTCGAACACAATGATAAAAGCCAGTCGGGCTGCTAGGACGTGCCAGAACTGTAGTGTGTAGCCGTAGGGCACCAGTGAGTGAGGAGGGTCACGGTAGTCTCGGTATCTATAAACACACAGGAGAATCTTACAGTCCAAATTAGGATTTTCCTGCCTCCCAAATCTCTTCTCCCTACTATGTAACCCTCATTCACGGGAGACAAGTATACAAAGTTTCTGTATATGAGACATGTGTGGTTTTGCATCTCTTCTTCTGGTGAAAGACTCTCTCTCCTTCTCTGGGGAATCATCCCTGTGGGCTGGGCAGGGTTTGCCTCTTCGGTGATCCCAGCTCAGAAGATGAATCAGACCTGGTCAGTGAAACTCATTACCGGGTCTTCTGCTAAGAATGATCACTTAGCAAATCATTACTAACTCCACAGAAAGTAAAAGCCTGGGGCTTCGGGTGGGTGTCACAGATGCACGTGAAGCCAGCCTGCTTGAGAATGCAGCCAAATAACAGCAGAGCCAGCACAAAGGCAGTCTCTTGCTGATGCTACTGGAGGGCTGGAATCTAGTCGTTAGTAATGTTAATATCATTAACAACCTCCTGGTCACCTGAACCAATGGATTTCTGTTTAAATCAGTTTATACTGGATTTCTGTCACTTGCCACTAGAGTCCTTCCTAATATGTACATGCTCCACCTGTAACTTGTGAGTCATCAACTTCCATGAATATTATGAACTAAGTACCAAGTCTTATCCTAGGAACTTAAATCCTTGTGACTACATTTTATCCTTTACTATCCATTAGTACTATTACATGGGGAAACTAAGAAGTGACTGTCATTGCCTTAGTGTTTTCATGTGTTTTGAATGTTCTTTTCATTAGCTTCAGAAATGTGAAAAGATCTAGAAATATTGGTTATTACAACAGGTCTGCTGTGTAGACATACCAGATTTCCTTTATCTGAATAAAAATTATGATTGCCTAGGTTCTTCTATAGGGCTTCCCTGGTGGCTCAGAGGTTAAAGCGTCTGCCTGCAATGTGGGAGACCTGGGTTTGATCCCTGGGTTGGGAAGATCCCCTGGAGAAGGAAATGGCACCCCACTCCAGTATTCTTGCCTGGAGAATCCCATGGATGGAGAAGCCTGGTAGGCTGCAGTCCATGGGGTCGCAAAGAGTCGGACACGACTGAGCGACTTAACTTTCTTATAAGACAGTACCTAACTTAAAGTTGGCACTAATTTGTATATGGAGGATATAGGGCACTTCCTATGCAGAGCATCCTTGAAAAGTATCAGACTACAAAAATATGAGCTGTGACTATTACAATAATCAATACAATCATCTTAATTATTAGTGTCTATGGAATGTTAATAGTATTGTACTATGATTATTTTGCCAATAAAGTGATATTTTTGATGAGTACTTGCTACTGAAATTAAGAATGAATCTGTTTTTCTCTGACAGCTTCACTAAGCATTATACCCTCCATGTTGCAGCAAATGGTGAAATTTCATTATTTTTTATGGCTGAGTAATATTTCATTGTGTGTATGTATGTACACATGTATCTATCTAATTGCATATCACATATTCATCCATCTGTTGATGGATGCTTAGGTTGATTCTATATTTTGGCTATTGTAGATAATGCCACTATGAACATTGAGGTGCGTATATATTTTTTGCCTCTTTATATTTATTTTTTTAGATGTTTAATTGGAGGATAATTGCTTTACAATATTGTATTGGTTTCTACATGCATCTTTTCTAATTAGTGTTTTCATTTTCTTTGGATATATATCCATCTGCTTAGTGAAGTAAGTCAGAGAAAAATACCATATGTTTTCTTTTACATGTGCAATATAAGAAATAAAACAAATGTAACAAAAACAGATTCATAGATACAGATAACAAACTAGTGGTTACTAACAGGGAGAGGGCTGTGCAGAGGGCCAAGATAGGGGAAGGGGATTAAGAGGTACAAAGAGTAAGTATAAAATAAATAAGACACAAAGATGTAATATACAGCACAGGAAATATAACCAGTATTTTATAATAATTTTAAATAGAGGATAATCTATAAAAATATCAAATCATTGTGTTGTACACCTGAAAATAATAAAACACTGTAAATCACTATACTGCAGAAATTAATGAGTGTGTTAGTGCCTTCAAACTTGATTCTCTCTATGATGGTGAGGATTCGGTAAGATTAAATAATCTGTTACTGCCATAGGTCCAATAACAATGCCTGGAATTTTAGGAAGAATAATTTTATTTAAGATTAAAAGTTTGCATAGACTATTGTAAACTCCTTTTACTTTTTGCAGACCACAGCTAGTCAAGAACCCAGAATTGTGTTTTCTTCAGTTAAGACAACGAATGTAGTTCCTTTGTTTGTCTTTAGCTACACGTATTTCAAATATAGTCCAAGTCAACAATCTAGAAGAAAAATAGCAGTGTGCTTTTTATTATACACATACTTAATTATTAGACAAAAGTATATATAAGAGGAGTGAGCCTATATGTTTCAAGAGTCACCTTCATTGACCCCTTAAACTTTTCCCACAATAGCGTTCACTAGAAAAGGAAGTTCTTTTCAGGACCCACTCGTCTCTTTCCTATTTATGCCTCTTCTCTGCTCTTGTCTTTTGTCCTTTGTTTTGCCTGCTCTGTTTTGTAGCTTCTCAGACCTTGTTTGGGTTTTCATTTAAAGAATTTTGACAAATCTCTTCTTCCCCAGATACCTTCTAAACTTGCTGAGTAGAAAATCATGGCTTTTCCTTGATTTTTGTGGACTATTTTCCTTGACTATTTCTGTAAAATACAATTCAGATGTATCATTTTTTTAAGATGTATTTATTTATTTTACTTTTTGGCTGCTCTGGGTCTTGATGCTGCATCTCTCTAGCTGCAGAGAGTGGAGGCTACTCTTCCTTGTCGTGCATGGCCTTCTTGTGGTGGCGGCTTCCCTTGTTGTGGAGCACAGGCTCTAGGCAGGCTTAGTAGTCCTGGCCCAGGGGCTCTAGAGCACAGTCTTAGTTGTGGCAAATGGGCTTAGTTGCTCCACAGTATGTGGGATCTTCTCATACTAGGGATCATTCCCTATGTCCCTTGCATTGCAAGGCAGATTCTTAACCACTGGACCACCAGGGAAGCCCCATATGCATCTTATAAGTCCTGCTATAAATTCATAGCAAATAAATGAATTCCTTCATTCAGCATAGCTGAATAAATTAGGGACATGTCAAATATAAACAGCCTTTAAATATAAGTATGAAAATTAGAATAATAAAATACTTTTCCTGACCCAACGAGAATAGATTATCAAACACAATGACTATTTGTAAATTCATAAAAGATAAAAGGTTTTGGGGCTTCCCTGGTGGCTCAGATGATAAAGAATCTCCCTGCAGTGTAGGAGACCTGGGTTTGATCCCTGTGTCAGGAAGATCCCCTGAAGAAGGGAATGGCAACCCACTCCAGTATTCTTGCCTAGAGAATCCCATTGACAGAGGA
The DNA here is from genome assembly GCF_019923935.1 of Bubalus bubalis. Taxonomy (NCBI): domain Eukaryota; kingdom Metazoa; phylum Chordata; class Mammalia; order Artiodactyla; family Bovidae; genus Bubalus; species Bubalus bubalis. Next base: position 55,102,443 of record NC_059160.1, read on the forward strand.
GCTTGACGGGCTAGTACTTGGTATATTCTAGCACTAATTTATTCATTCCCATTTTTTTGAACTGTGAAAATAAAAACATATATATGTTTAAAAGATTTTAGGTTGGTTGGTTTAGTTGCTAAGTTGTGTCCGACTCTTGTGACTCCATGGACTGGAGCCTGCCTGGCTCTTTTGTTCATGGGATTCTCTAGGCAAGAATACTGGGTGGGTTGCCTTCTCCAGGGGATCTTCCTAACTCAGGTATTGAACCCCAGGCTCCTGCATTGCAGGCAGATTTTTTGCCAACTGAGCTACAAGGGAAGCAAAAGATTGTAGGTGGTGGTTTTAAATGTTAATTTGTTTTTTCAAAATTTAAAAAATTGATCTTTACTATATGCTTTTTCATATTTAGAAAACACAAACTCATGGCTATGGTGAGTTGGCAACATTTTCGAAAATTTCTATGCAGGATTCAAGTTGTTGAGAATATGCATCTATTTATTTAGACTGTGAGTCATATATGCCCATTTGTGATAGATCACAGAGTTCTGCAAACCTGTACCCAGAGGAACACAACATGTCTGTGTGGCCACTTAGGTTCTAAGAACAAGAATCAGAAGTTGTGAAATTCTTAGGAAGTTCGTTTTCAGAAGCAGCAGATTTCTGGCTTCCAACTCTCTTAAGCCATTGTACCATAAAGTCAAGTTTCTCTCTAGAAATTTCTTCTTGCTCCCTAAGGGAATTAAAACTCAGTGGTAGCAATGAGTTTGTCATCTTCTTTGCTGCCTGCAACTGTCTCCAGAATTACGCACTAGAGAGTATACTAGAACCATGCTCGGGGTTTGCTTGACTAAATGATGCATAAAGCATCTCTGGACATGAGCTTCCCCTTTCAACAAACTTAGGGTCTGTCTCACCCTGCTCTAAAATTCTGGACTCGTTCTTTTCTTCTATGAGCTTGACTTTTATGAGAATGACTATAAGTGGAGCTCTCAGTTCCTGCTCCAGCACCTCCCCCTGATCTCCTTGCTTTTTCCACTTGACAGATGTTTTGGAGAGGGCTGTGCTCAGATGTCATTTGTGTCCCATGTCTTTGTTTTTGATGCAAAGTCTAATCTTTCTTTTGCAAAATGGTTGGCTACATGTTCTCTGGAACTTGTATCAATACGAAGAAAACACTTCCTTGCCTTTCTGTAGAAACAGCCAGGAAACCAAACCTTAAACAATAAATCAGTGTCACTTTTCTGATCTTTTAGCCTAGTACCTTCCAGGACATTAAATAGTCCAGTAATGTTAACATGTGGAGGAATTTTCCCGAGTCAGAATTTTCTTTTTGAAAGTAAAGCTTTAAGTTTCTTGGTTTCAACTTGACACATAGGGAAGGCAGGATGTTCCCTTTTAAATTAGTATATTCTCTAAAGTTGCTTTTATTTCGCAGGAAAAGGCTTGCAAATATTATTTTTCTAGCACTAGGTATATTCTAGAACTAGTTAAGTCATTCCCTTTTTTTTTTTTTGTGAACTGTGAAAATAAAAACATACGTATGTTTAAAAGAATGATAAGTGAAACTCATCCAAGTTAAAACAGTGGGGTCAGTGTCTTACTGTCAATGCCAGACACCCTGAGAGGAGACAACTGTTGCAATTTTCTGTTTTTCTATATAATTATGCTACTCATGCAAGTGTTCCTAAATACAGCAGTGCTTAGTTTTATCTGCTTTGAATTCTATATAAATGGAATCATACTGTATGTTTTATTTTGCGATTAAATCTTTATTACATAACTTAAGTTTTGAGTTTTCAATTCTATTCCATTTTCTATTCAGATGTTAAACAACATACTGACATAATTACTATAATTTTATACTGTGCCTAATGTAAGGTAAATTGCCACTTTGTTATTCTTCAAAAATATCTTGACTGTTCTTCATTCTCTGCATTTCTTTATAATGTTATTTTTGCCCTCAGATGCAGAGAATTGGCCTAATTATGATTCTTAGTTTTTATAACTAATCTTATTTGTCCATTCATGTTATTTCTCTAATTTTTATATTTATGTATTTAATACTGTAATAACACAATGAATGCTCATAAATCCTCCATGCAAACTAAAAATTAAAACATTACTGGCAACTTTTATCTACCTCTGGGGTTCTTCATCTCATCTCCTTGCTTCCCTTATCCTGAACTTCATTTTTATCATTAACATGTATTTTTGTAGGGTATATGTATATTCATTTGTCTGAATGATATTGTTCAGTTCAGTTTGTTTTGAATTCTCTAGAAAGTATGCTATCCTATATGTAGTCTTCTGAGACTTTCTTTTTTCCCACCATTGTGCTACTAAGATTTATCTGTGCTGTTGCATGTGGCCATTGCTGTATAGCAAACTGTAGTATGAATATTGTTGTTGTCTTATGTAGTATGTGTTTAGATTTATATTCACAAGCTGGTAATTTCTCTCTTTTCTTTCAGATTCCCTAAGCATCAAAGTTTTGAAAAATAAAGCTTAAGTCAGTTCAGCAAATGCCCTTTGGGTAAAAGTTGGTTGCAGTGCTCTGCATAGCACTCTGGGTTCTGCTTTTATTTATTTATTTATTTTCCAGTGATGAGAATTTTTAAGATCTGCTTCCTCTGCAACTTTAATATTATTAATTTTTGGCTGCACTGGGTCTTCATAGCAGCGCACAGGCTTTTTCTAGTTGCAGTAGGATCAGACCCACATCCCCTGCGCTGGATGGTAGATTCTCAACCACTGGACCACTAGAGAAGTCCCTGCAACTTTTAAAAATTGAAGTATAGTTGGTTGACCATATCATGTTAGTTTCAGATGGAAAGCACAGAGATTCAGAAAATACACACACACACATATATACATAAATATCAGATTTTATAATAATTATTACAGGTTTTATGAAATATTGAATATGGTTCCCTGTGCTATACTGCTACTGCTGCTAAGTCACTTCACTTGTGTCCGACTCTGTGAGACCCAATAGATGGCAGCCCACCAGGCTCCTCCATCCATGGGATTTTCCAGGCAGGAAAATGGAGTGTGGTGCCATTGCCTTCTCCCCTGTGCTATACAGTGGGTCCTTATTGATTATCTATTTTATATATAATAGTGTGTATATGTTAATCTCATCCTCCTAATTTATCCCTTACTCTTTCTCCTTTGATAACCATAAGTTTGTTTTTTATGCCTATGAGTCTGTTTTGGACATAAATTCATTTGTATCTTTCTTTAAGATTTCACATATAAGCAATATCATATGATATTTGTCTTTGTTTGGCATAGTTTATTTAGTATTATAAGCTCTAGGTCCACCCATGTTGTTGGAAATGGTATTATTTCATTCTTTTCAGGGTTGGGTAATATTCGATTGTATGTATTACATCTTTTTTTATCCATTCCTCTGTTGATGGACATTCAGGTTGGCTACTGTAAATAGTGCTGCAGTGAACACTGGGGTGCAGGTATCTTTTCGAATTATGGTTTCCCTGGATATATGCCCAGGAGTGGGATTGCAGGATCATAAGTAACTCTGTTTTTAGTTTTTTAAGGAACCTCTATACTGTTCTCTATATTGGCTATGCCAATTTACATTCCAACCAACAGCATGTGTTATTTGTAGACATTTTGATGATGACCATTCTGATCAGTGTGAGGCAATACCTCCTTTTAGTTTTGATTTGCATTTCTCTAATAATTAGTAATGCTGAGCATTTTTTCATGTGCCTTTGGCCATCTGTATCTCTTCTTTGGAGAAATGTCTATATCTTCTGTCCATTTTTTTGATTGGATTGTGTTTTTTGTTGTTGCAGCCATTGTATAAGCTGTTTGTATATTTTGGATATTAATCCAACGTCAGTAGAATCATTTACAAATATTCTCCCATTCTGTAGGTTGTCTTTTCATTTTGTTGATGGTCTCCTTTGCTGTACAAAAGATTTTAAGTTTAATTAGGTCCCATTTGTTTGTTTTTATTTCCATTATTGTAGAAGATGGATCCAAAAAGATATTGTGGTGATTTATCTTAAAGAGAGTCCTGATCTCATATTATATTAGAATCTCATATTTCCCTCTTCAAGTTTTATAGTAAACAGTCTTAGATTTAGGTCTTTAATCTATTTTTAGTTTATTTCTATTATGGTGTTAGAGAATGTTCTAATTTCATTCTTTTACATGTAGCTTTTCCGTTTTCCCAGCACTACTTATAGAAGAGACTGTCTTTTCTCCATTGTGTATTTTTGCCACCTTTGTTGTAGACTAATTGAGTACAAATATGTGGGTTTATTTTTGGGCTTTCTATTCTGTTCCATCTATCTATATTTCTATTTTTGTGCCAGTACCATATTGTTTTGATTACTCTTGCTTTGTAATATAGTCTAAAGTCAAGGAGCCTGATTCGTGCAGCTCTGTTTTTCTTAAGGTTGCTATTTCTATTTAGCGTCTTTTGTGTTTCCATATAAATTAACATTTTTTTTTGGTTCTAGCTGCGTGGAAAATGTCATTGGTAATTTGATAGAGATTTCACTGAAACTGTAGATTGCCTTGAGTCATTAAGGAAAAAAATTAAGGAAACAATCCCATTTATTATTGCATCAAAAATTATAAATAAGCCTACCTAATGGAATAAACCTACCTAATGAGGCAAAAGACCTGTACTCCAAAAACTGTAAGATACTTATGAAAGAAGTCAAAAATGACACAAAGAGATGGGAAGATATACCATGTTCTTGGATTGGAAGAATCAGTGTTGTTAAAATGACTATACCACCTAAGGCAATCTTAGCAATTTTCAAATATATAATACAGTATTATTAACTATAGTCATCATACTGTGCATTACATCCCAAGAATTAACTTACTTTATAATGCATTTTGCCCATGCCAACCCAAGCCTTTGGTAGCTACCAGTCTGATCTCTGAATCTGAGTTCAGATTTTTATTTAGATTCTATATATAAGTGAGATTATATGGTATTTGTCTTTTTCTGTCTAACATATTTCACTTTAGCATAATACCCTCAAAATCCATCCATGCTATCACAATAGGATTTCCTCCTATTTTATGTTTGAATAACATTCCATTGTATAAACACACCACATTTTCTTTATACATGTATATCAGTCAGTAGGCACTTAAGATTTTTTCTATGTCTTGGCTATTGTAAATAATGCTACAGTAAATATTGGGGTGCAGCCTATTTTTTGAGTTAGGGATTTGTTTCCTTTGGATAAATATCCAGTAGTGGAATTGCTGAATCATATGGTAGTTCAATTTTTAACTTTTTGAGGAACCTCCATACTAATGCCGTGTGTGTGTGTGTGTGTGTGTGTGTGTGTGTGTTAGCTGCTCAGTCGTGTCCGACTCGTTGTGACCTCATGGACTATGTACTCTGCCAGGCTCCTCTGTCCATGGAATTCTCCAGGGAAGAATACTGGCTGCTGCTGCTGCTGCTGCTGCTAAGTCACTTCAGTCGTGTCTGACTCTGTGTGACCCCGTAGATGGCAGCCCACCTGGCTCCCCCGTCCTTGGGATTCCCCAGGCAAGAACACTGGAGTGGGTTGCCATTTCCTTCTCCAGTGCATGAAAGGGAAAATGGAAAGTGAAGTCACTCAGTTGTGTCCGACTCTTTGTGACCCCATGGACTGCAGCCTACCAGGCTCCTCCGTCCATGGAATTTTCCTGGCAAGAGTACTGGAGTGGGGTGCCATTGCCTTCTCTGAATACTGGAGTGGGTTGCTATTTCCTTCTCCAATACTAGTGCCATAGTGGCTGCCTGTATTGACATTCACGCCAACAGTGCATGGAGGTTCCCTTTTCTTCACATCCTTGCCAACATTTGTTATTCTTTGCCTTTTCTGATAATAGCCATTCTAACAGGTGTGAAGTGCTATTTCATTGTGTTTTGACTTGCATTTCCTTGATGATTAGTGACACTGAGTATCTTTTTATGTGCCTCTTGACTTATTTTTATGCCTTCTTTGGAGAAATGTCTGTTCAGATCCTTTGCCCATTTAAAAATAACATTTTCCCCCACCATTGAATTATATGAGTTCTCTATGTATTTAGGATATTAACCTCTAATCAGAAAAACTATTTGCAAATATTTTCTCCTGTTCAGGAGATGGCCTTTTCATTTTGTTGATGATTTCCTTTGCTGTGCAGGTTGATATACTCCCACTTGTATATTTTTGCTTCTGTTTCTTTGTTTTTGGTGTCAGATTTAAGACATCATCACCAAAATTGGTGTCAAGTTGCTTACTGCCTATGTTTTCTTTTAGAACTTTTATGGTTTCAAGTCTTAAATTAAAATCTTTAATTGATTTTGACTTAAATTTTATGTATGGTGTAAGACAGTGGTCCAGTTTCATTTTCTGCATGAGGCTGTCTCGTTTTCCCAACACCAGAAAGGAAGAAGCTATCCTTTCTCCATTGTATGTTCTTCACTCCTTTGTCATAAATTGGCTATATTTGTGTGGGTTTATTTCTGGGCTCTTGATTCTGTTCTGCTGATCTGTGTGTCTGTTTTCATGTCAGCTAATAGTACTAATTACTGTGACTGTTTTGATTATTATTTCTTTGTAATATAATTTGAAATAAGGAAGAGAGAATATACTTTGAAAAAAGGAAGAGAGGTGTTTCCAGCCTTTTCTTCTTTCTTAGGGTTACTTTGGGTATTCTGGGTCTTTTGTTCAGTTCAGTTACTCAGTTGTGTCCGACTCTTTGGCCTCCCTGTCCACACAGATTTTAAGATTATTCTACTCCTGTGAAAAATGCCATTGGGATTTTGATAAGGATTGTACTGAATCTGTATATTGCTTTGGGTAGTATGGACATTTTAACAATATTAATTCCTATAATCCATAAGTATGAAGCATTTTTAAAAATGTGTGTTTTCAGTTTATTCTATCAGTGTCTTACAGTTTTCAGTGTACAGGTCTTTCATTTCCTTGGTTAAATTTATTCCTAGACATTATTTTTGATGCAATTGTAAATGGGATTGTTTTCTTAATTTCTATTTCTGACAACTTGTTGTTAGTGTATAGAATTATTTGTATACTGATTTTATATCATGCAACTTTACTGAATTTATTAGTTCAAAACAGTGCTTTGATTTTCTATATAGAATATCATGTCATCTCCAAATAGTGACCATTTTACCTTTTCCTTCTTGATTTGGATGCCTTTTATTTATTTATTTTTTTTAGCCTAGGACTTCCAATACTAGGTTGCAAAAAGGTGGTGAGAGCCTCCTTGTTCTGTTGCTGATTTTAGAGGAAAAGCTTTCATTTCAGCTTCTCACCTTTGAGTGTGATATTAGCTATGGGTTTGTCATATATGGCCATGATTATGCTGAAGTGCACGTAGTCACTCAACCACTTTGTTGAGTTTTTTTTTTTTTATCATAATTGATGTTAAATTTTGTCAAATTTTTTCCTGCATTTTTGAGATGATTGATTTTTATCCTTTATTTTGTCAATGTGGTATATCACATTGATTTGCATATGTCGAGCCATCCTTGCAATCCTAGGATGAATCCCACTTGCTTATGGTATATGAGCCTTTTAATATATTGTTGAATTTGGTTTGCTAGTATTTTGTTGAGAATTTCTGCATTTATATTCATCAGTAACACTGGCCTGTAATTTCTTGCAGTGTCTTGTTTGTGTCTTGTGGTGCCCTTGTCCCAGTAATACTGACAACATAAAATGACTTTGGAGCATTCCCTCCTCTGCTGTTTTTTGAATGAGTTTGAGAAAAATTGGTATTAATAGAATATTAGTAGAATTTGACTAATAGTAGAATTTATTTTACTATTTAGAAGAATTCATAGTGAAGCTATCTGCTTCTGGACTTTTGTTTGTTAGGAGGTTTTTGATTACTGATTCAGTCTCTTTATTATTAGTACTCAGTTCATATTTTCTTTCTGCCTGGTTCAGTCTTGGTAGGTTGTATGTTTCTAGGAATTTTTCCATCTTTTCTAGGTTGTCAAATTTGTTGACATATAATTGTTCTTAATAGTCTCTTAGGATCATTAGTATTTCTATGGTATCAGTTGTAATATCTCTTCTTGATTTCTGGTTTTATTTGAGTCCTCTTTGTTTTTTGGTGAGTCTAGTTAAAGATTTGTTGAGTTTGTTCATTGTTAAAAGAATCGGCTCTTAGTTTCATCTTTTTAGTTTTATTTCCACTCTGAACTTTATTTCCTTCCTTCTATTAACTTTGGACTTTGTTCTAGTTCCTTGAGATGTAAAGTTATGCTGTTGAGACCTTTCTTGTTTCCTAAGGTAGGCATTGACTACTGTCACCTTGCCTCTTAGAACTGCATTTGCTGCATCCTGTTTTTTTGGTATGTTGTATTTTTCATTTTCAAATGTCTCAAGGTAATTTTTGATTTCTCTTTTGATTGCTTTGAACCTTGGTTGTTCTCTAGCATGTTGTTTGTTTATTTTTTTTTGCCTTGTTTCTTTTTTTTTTTAATTTGATTTTATTTTTAAACTTTACATAATTAAGTTTCCACATATTTGTAAATTTTCCAGTTTTCCTTCTGTAATTGAGATTTCTTGCTTCATTTCATACCATTATGGTCAGAAAAGATGCCTAATATGATTTCAGTCTTCTAAATTTATTGAGACTTGTGACATAACATGATCTATCCTGGAGAATGTTCCATGTGGACTTGGGAAGATGTAAATTCTGTTGCTTTTGATGGAATGTTCTGTACTTATCTGTTAAGTCCTTTTGTCTAAAGTCCTTTAAGACCAATGTTTATTGATTTGTTATTGGTGGTGGTTTGTTTGGATGATCTACTGTGGTATAAAAGTCCCCTAGTATTATTGTACTGCTGTTCATTTCTTCCTTTAGGTATGTCAATATTTGTTTTATATAGTTAGGTGCTCCTGTATTGGGAAATATATTCTCTTGTTGGGTTGACCCCTTTATCATTATGTAATGACATTCTTTTGTAATTTTGTTTTAAAGTCTATTTTGTCTGATGTAAGTATAGATACTCCAACTTTCATTAGATTTCCATTTTCACAAAATATATTTTTTCCATCCCTTCATGTTTGAGTTATTTGTGTTTTTGCATCTGAAATGAGTCTTTGTAGGCAGCATACAGATGTATTACTTTTTTCTTCCATTCAGCCACTCTATGTCTTTTGATTGGAGAATTTAATTCACTTACATTGAAAATAGTTATTGATAGGTATGTACTTATTTCCATTTTGTTTCTTCTTTTCTGGCTGTTGTATAGTTCTCTTTGTTCCTTTCCCTTTCTCTTTCTTTCTTCCTTTTGGGTTTGACTTTTTTCAGTGTTATCATTAGAGTCGACTATCTTTTGTGTTGTACTATAGGCTTCTGCTTTGTGGTTAGCATAAGGCACACACATAACAGCTTGTATTTATAACAGTCAATTTTAAGTTGATTGCAACCTAAGTTTGAATGTTTTCTAAAGTGCTACATTTTTAGCATTCTAAAGCTCCCCTTACCAAGTTTTATGTTTCTAATGCGACAATTCACATTTTTATTATCTTGTGTATCCCTTAACTAATTATTGTAGTTATAGTCATTTTTTGGACTTTTTTCTTGTAACTCATACTAACTTTATAACTGATTATTCCACTACGTTTTCTATATATTGATCTTTACCAGGGAGTTTTACAGTTTCATGTGTTTTCTTGTCACTAATTGTGAGCTTTTGTTAGGGCTTCCAAAACTATATTGAACAAAAGTAGTAAGAGTGGACATCCTTGTCTTATTTCTGGTCAGAGAGGAAAAGCTTTGAGTTTTTCACCGTTGAGTATGTTGTTAGCTGTAACTCTGTCATCAGTTCAGTTCAGTTGCTAAGTAGTGTCCGACTCTTTGTGACCCCATGGACTGCAGCCCCACCAGGCTTCCCTGTCCATCACCATCTCCCATAGCCTACTCAAATTCATGTCCATCATGTTGGTGATGCCATTCAACCATCTCATCCTCTGTCGTTCCCTTCTCCTCCCACCTTCAATCTTTCCCAGCATCAGGGTCTTTTCAAATGAGTCAGTTCTTCGCATCAGTTGGCCACAGTATTGGAATTTCAGCTTCAGCATCAGTCCTTCCAATGAATACTCAAGACTGATTTCCTTTAGGATGGACTGGTTGGATCTCTTTGCAGTCTAAGGGACTCTCAAGAGTCTTCTCCAACACCACAGTTCAAAAGCATCAATTCATTAGTGTTCAGCTTGATTTATAGTCCAACTCTCACATCCATACACGACTACTGGAAAAACCATAGCTTTGACTAGACGGACCTTTGTCAGTCAAGTAATGTCTCTGCTTTTTAATATGCTGTCTAGGTTGGTCATAGCTTTTCTTCCAAGGAGCATCTTTTAATTTCATGGCTACAGTCACCATCTGCAGTGATTTTAGAGTCCAAGAAAATAAAGTCTGTCACTGTTTCCATTGTTTCCCCATCTATTTGCCATGAAGTGATGGGACCAGATGCCATGATCTTTGTTTTCTGAATGTTGAGCTTTAAGCCAACTTTTTCACTCTCCTCTTTCACTTTCATCAAGAGGCTCTTTAGTTCTTCGCTTTCTGCCATAAGGGTGGTGTCATCTGTATATCTGAGGTTAGTGATATTTCTCCCGGCAATCTTGATTCCAGGTTGTGCTTCATCCAAGCCTGGCATTTTGCATGATGTACTCTGCATATAAATTAAATAAGTAAGGTGACATATACAGCCTTGATGTACTCCTTTGCCAATTTGGAACCAATCTATTTTTCCATGTCCAGTTATACAGAAATCTGCATACAGATTTCTCAGGAGGCAGGTCAGGTGGTCTGGTATTCACATCTCTTTTAGAATTATCCACAGTTTGTTGTGATCCACAGTCAAAGGCTTTGGCATAGTCATTATAGCAGACATAGATGTTTTTCTGAAACTCTCTTGCTTTTTTGGTGATCCAATGGATGTTGACACTTTGATCTCTGGTTTCTCTGCCTTTTCCAAATCCAGCTTGAACATCTGGAAGTTCTTGGTTCATGTAATGTTGAGCCTGGCTTGGAGAATTTTGAGCATTACTTTGCTAACATGTGAGATGAGTGCAACTGTGCGGTAGTTTAAACATTCTTTGGCATTGCCTTTCTTTGGGATTGGAATGAAAACTGACCTTTTCCAGTCCTGTGGCCACTGCTGAGTTTTCCAACCTTGATGGCATATTGAGTGCAGCACGTTCACAGCATCATCTTTTAGGATTTGAAATAGCTCAGCTGGAATTCCATCACCTCCACTAACTTTGTTTGTAGTGGTGCTTCCTAAGGGCCACTTGACTTCGCACTCCAGGATATCAGGCTCTAGGTGAGTGATCACACCATTGTGGTTATCTGGGTCATGAAGATCTTTTTTGTATAGTTCTTCTGTGTCATATATGGCCTTTATTATGTTGAAGTATGTCCCCTCTGGGCCTTCCAGGTGGCGCTGGTGGTAAAGAACATGCTTGCCAATGCAGGAGATGTAATAGACATGGGTTTGATCCCTGGGTTCCCCTGGAGGGGGCATGGCAATGCACTCCAGTATTCTTGCTTGGAGAGTCCATGGACAGAGCAGCCTGGCAGGCTACAGTCCATAGGTCACAAAGAGTCAGATACAACTGAAGCAACTTGCTGTGCATGTACGCATGTCTGCTCTATGCCCATTTTCTGGAGAGTTTTTTTTTTTTTTAATCATAAATGGTGTTAAACTTTGTCAAAAGCTTTTTCTGAAATTATTGGGATGGCCATATGGTTTTTATTCTCCAATATATGATGTTATATTCCACACTGATTGTGCCAGTATTGAAAAATCCTTGTATTTCTGGGGTAAATTTTAATTGATCATAGTGTATAACCCTTTTAATGTATTGTTCGATTCAGTTTGCTAGTATTTTGTTTTAGGATTTTTGCATCTATGTTTATCAGTGATATTGGCCTGTAATTTTCTTTGGTATCTTTATCTGGTTTTTATATCAGGGTGATGATGGCTTCATAGAATGAGTTTGGAAGTGCTCTTTCTTCTGCAATTTTTTGGAACAGTTTCAGAAGGATAGTGTTAACTCTTCTCTAAATATCTGATAGAATTTGCCTGTGAAGCAGTCTGGCCCCAGACTGTGGTTTGTTCTGTTCAGTTCAGTTCAGTCTCTCAGGCATGTCTGACTCTTTGTGACCCCATAGACTGCAGCACACCAGGCTTCCCTGTCCATCACCAGCTCCCGGAGCTTGCTCAAACTCATTTGGTTTGTTGGGAGTTTTAAAATCACAGTTTCCATTTCAGTGTTTGTGATTGGTATGTTTGTATTTTCTATTTTCTCCTGGGAAGATTATAGTTTCTAAGAATTTGTCCATTTCTTGTAGGTTGTCCATTTTATTGGCATATAATTGCTTGTAGTAGTCTCTTCTGATCCTTTGTATTTCTGTCGTGTCCATCATAATTTCTCCTTTTTCATTTCTTATTTTATTTTATTAAGCCCTCTCCCTTTTTTTCTTGCTGAGTCTGGTTAAAGATTTATGAATTTTGTTTGCCTTTTCAAAGAATCAGATTTTAGTTTCGTTGATCTTTTCTATTCTCTTTGTCTCTATTTCATTTATTTCTGCTCTGATCTTTATGATTTCTTTCCTTTTACTAACTTTGGGAATTTGTTTGTTCTTCTTTCTCTAGTTGCTTTAGGTGTAAGATTCGGTTGTTTGAGATTCTTGTTTCCTGAGGTAAGACTGCATTGCTGTAACTTCCTTCTTAGAACTGCTTTTGCTGCATCCCATAGGTTTTGGATCATCATGCTTTTGTTTTCATTTGTCTCTATTTTTTCAATTTTATCTTTGATTTCTTCAGTGATCCATTGGTGGTATAAGAGCATATTGTTTAACCTCCATGTGTTTGTGTTTTTTTAGTTTTTTTTCTTGTAGCTGATAGATAATCTCATAATCAGAGAAGATAGTTGATATGATTTCAGTTTTCTTAAATTTACCAAGGCTTGCCTTGTGGCCCAGCATGTTGTCAAACTGGAGAATGCTCCATGTGCACTTGAGAATGTGTGTTCTGCTGCTTTTGGATGGGATGCTCTATAAATATAAATAAGTCTATCTGGTCTAATTTGTCATTTAAGGCCTGTGTTTCCTTATTGATTTTTTATATGGATGACCTGTCCATTGATGAAAGTGGGGTGTTAAAGTCCCCCATTATTATTGTTTTACTGTTGATTTCTACTTGTATGGCTGTTAGTATTTGCCTTATATATTGAGGTGCTCCTTTGTTGAGTGCATATGTACTTACAATTGTTATATTTTCTTCTTGGGTTGATCTCTTGATCATTATGTAGTTCTCTTGTTTTGTCTCCTGTAACAGTCTTTAAAGTCCATTTTGTCTGATATGAGTAGTGCTACTCCAACTTTCGGAGAAGGCAATGGCATCCCACTCCAGTACTTTTGCCTGGAAAATCCCATGGATGGAGGAGCCTGGAAGGCTGCAGTCCATGGGGTCGCTGAGGGTTGGACACGACTGAGCGACTTCCCTTTCACTTTTCACTTTCATGCATTGGAGAAGGAAATGGCAACCCACTCCAGTGTTCTTGCCTGGAGAATCCCAGGGACGGGGGAGCCTGGTGGGCTGCTGTCCATGGGGTCACATAGAGTCGGACACGACTGAAGTGACTTAGCAGCAGCAATTCCAACTTTCCTTTGATTTCCATTTGCATGGAATACCTTTTTCCATCCTCTCGCTTTCAGTTTGTCTGTGTCCCTAGATCTGAAGTGGGTCTTGTGTGTGTTTGTGTGCACGTGCACTCAGTCGTGTCTGACTCTCTGCAGCCCTGTGGACTATAGCCTGTCAGGCTCCTCTGTTCATGGGATTTCCCAGGCAAGGATACTGGAGTGGGCTGCCATTTCCTTCTCCAGGGGATCTTCCCAACCCAGGGATCGAACCTGCATCTCTTGTGTCTGCGGGTGGGTTCTTTATCAACTGAGCCACCTGGTAGACAGCATATATATGGGCCTTGTTTTTTTGCATCCATTCATCCAGTCTGTGTCTTTTGATTGCAGTATTTAATCTGTTTCTGTTTCAGGTAATTATCAATATGTATGTTCTTATTGCCATTTTGTTAATTGTTTTGGATTTATTTTTGTAATTTATTTTTCTTCCCTTCCTCTTGTTCTCCTGTGATTTGATGACTATCTTTAGAGTTGTGTTTGGATTCCTTTTTCTTTATTTGTGTGTATCTATTGTAGATTTTCAGTTTGTGGTTCCCATGAGGTTTTGATACGGCAATCTATATATGTACACACACATACTTATAAAAGATTAAGTTGCTGGTTTCTTAATTTCACATGCATTTCCAGTGTCCTGCATTTGTGCTCACCTTTTATCAAGATTGCTGGTTTTGATATCATATTTGTGTATGGGATGATTTCCTATCTTCATAATTTTTTTCTAGTTGTGGCCTTTTCTTATGCACCTAGAGAAGTTCCTATAGCATTTGTTGCAAAGCTGGTCTGGTGGTGCTGAATTCTCTTAGCTTTGGCTTGTCTGTAAAGCTTTTGATTTCTCTGTTAAATCTGAATGAGATTCTTGCTGAGTAGAGTATTCTTGGTTGTAGGTTCTTCCCTTTCATCACTGTAAATACACTGTGCCACTTTCTTCTGGCCTGCAGAGTTTCTGCTGAAAAATCATCTGATAACTTTATGGGAATTCCCTTGTATGTTATTGGCTGTTTTTCCCTCATTGCTTTTACTGTCTTTCCTTTGTCTTTAATTTTTGTCAAATTGATCACTATATGTCTTGGCATGTTCCTCCCTGGGTTTATCCCATAAGGAACTCTCTGCATTTCTGGGTCTTGAGTGACTCCTTTCCCATGTAAGGGAAGTTTTCAGCTATTATCTCTTCAAATATCTTCTCAGGTCCTTTCTCTTCCTTCAGTTCAGTTCAGTCACTCAGTAGTGTCTGACTCTTTGCAACCACATGAATTGCAGCACGCCAGGCCTCCCTGTCCATCACCATCTCCTGGAGTTCACTCAGACTCACGTCCATCGAGTCAGTGATGCCATCCAGCCATCTCATCCTCTTTCGTCCCCTTCTCCTCCTGCCCCCAATCCCCTCCCAGCATCAGTCGTTTTCAATGAGTCAACTCTTCACATGAGGTGGCCAAAGCATTGGAGTTTCAGCTTTAGTATTATTCCTTCCAAAGAACATCCAGGGTTGATCTCATTTAGAATGGACTGGTTGGATCTCCTTGCAGTCCAAGGGACTCTCAAGAGTCTTCTCCAACACCACAGTTCAAAAGCATCAATTCTTCGGCACTCAGCTTTCTTCACAGTCCAACTCTCACATCCATACATGACCACTGGAAAAACCATAGCCTTGACTAGACGGACTTTTGTTGGCAAAGTAATGTCTCTGCTTTTGAATATGCTATCTAGGTTGGTCATAACTTTCCTTCCAAGGAGTAAGCGTCTTTTAATTTCATGGCTGCAGTCACCATCTGCAGTGATTTTGGAGCCCCCTAAAATAAATTCTGACACTGTTTCCCCATCTATTTCTCATGAAGTGATGGGGCCAGTTGCCATGATCTTCATTTTCTGAATGTTGAACTTTAAGCCAACTTTTTCACTGTCCTCTTTCACTTGGACCCCTGTTATACAAATGTTGGCATAATTAATGTTATTCCAGAGGTCTCTTAGACTGTCCTCATTTCTCTTCATTCTTTTTTTTTTTATTCTATTCCATGACAGTGATTCCCACCATCCTGTCTTCCAGCTCACTTATGCATTATTCTGCCTGTTATTCTGCTATTGATTTCTTCTAGTGGATTTTTCATTTCAGTTACTGTACTGTTCACCTCTGTTTGTTCTTTAGCTCTAGGTCTTTGTTAAACATTTATCTTCTTGATCTATACCTCCATTCTTTTTCCAAGCTCTTGGATCATCTTTACTGTCATTATTCTGAATTCTTTTTAGGGTAGATGGCCTATCTCCACTTCATTTAGTTGTCTTTCTGAGGCTTTATCTTGTTCCTTCATTTGGGACATATTCCTTGGCTGTCTTATTTTGTCTAACTTTCTGTGATTGTGGTTTCCATTCTGAAGGCTGCAGGGCTGTAATTCTTCTTCTGCTGCCTTCAACTTGGTGGATGAGACTGGTCTAAGAGGCTTGTTCATGCTTCTTGGTGGGAGGGACTGGTTCCTGCCCACTGGTGGGTGGAACTGGGTCTTGTCACTCTGGGCAGGACCATGTCAAGAGATATGTTTATCAGGCAGTTGTGTGCTCAGGAAGACTTTAATCAGCCTGTCTGCTGATGAGTGGGGCTGTGTTCCCACTTGGTTGGTTGTTTGGCCTGAAGTGTCCTGGCCTGCCAGGTGTTAGGTGAGGCCAGGTCTTGGTGAGAAAATGATGGCCTCCAGGAAGGCTAATGCTAATGAGTACTCCTTAGAACTACGTTGACTATGTTTTTGTCCCTATAGTGAGTCACAGTTGCCCCCTGCCTGTGTAGGAGACCCTCCAATACTAGCAGGTAGGTCTGACCCAGGCTCTTATAAGGCCACTGTTTATTTCCCTGGGTCCTGGTGCACACAAGACCCTGTGTGTGCCCTCTAAGAGTGGGGGTTTCTGTTTTCCCCAGACCTGTGGAATTCCTGTGATCAAACCCTGTTGGCTTTCAAAGCCAGATTTTCTGGGGCTCTGCTGCCATTGCAGGGGACCCTGACATGGGGCTTAGAACTTTTACTCCTGTGGGAGAATTTCTGTGGCCTAAATCTTTTCCAGTTTGTGGGTCACCCATTTGGTGGTGGCTGTGATTTGATTTTATCATGATTGCACCCTTCCTACTATCCTGTTGTGGTTTCTTCTTTATTTTTGGGTGTAGAATATCTATTTTTGTAGGTTTCTATTTTGTAGTTATTAGTTGATGGTTGTTCAGCAGTTATTCGTGATTTTGGTGTTTTTGTAAGAAGAGGTGAGTTCACGTCCTTCTACTCTTATCATTTAGTCTCTGTCTTAAGCAGCAATGTTTGGAAAGGGATCTTTTTTCTATGCAGTAGGTCTCAACAGTGGGCTTAAAATATTCAGAAAGCCATGTTGTAAACAGATTTTCTGTGATTCAGGCTTTATTGCTCCATTTATAGAACACCTGCAGAGTAGAGTTAGCATAATTCTTAAGGGCCCTAGGACTTTCAGAATGGTAAATGAGCACTGGCTTCAACTTCAAGTCTCCAGCTTCATTAACTCTTTAATGAGAGAGTCAGCCTGTCCTTTGAAGTTTGAAGTCAGGCATTGACTTCTCCTCTCTAACTATGAAAGTTCTAGATGACATCTTCCAAATAGAGGCTGTTTCATCTGTCTTTAAAATCTGTTGTTTAGTGTAATCACCTTCATTAAATATTTTAGATAGATCTTCTGGATAAATAACTGCAGCTTCTACATTAGCACTTGCATGTTATAGGGGTAGCTTCTTTCATTAAATTCATGAACCAATCTCTGCTGCTGCTGCTAAGTCACTTCAGTCATGTCCAACTCTGTGTGACCCCATAGATGGCAACCTACCAGGCTCCTCCGTCCATGGGATTTTCCAGGCAGGAGTACTGGAGTGGGTTGCCATTGCCTTCTCCCACATCCTCTGCTAGCTTCAAACTTTTCTGTAGCTTCCTTATCTATCTCAGATCTCACAGAATTGAAAGAGTGAGGGTCTCTCCCTGAATTAAGCTTTGGCTTAAGGAAATGTTGTTGCTGGTTTGATCTTTTCTACAGATCACTAAAACTTTCTTCAGATCATCAGTAAGGCTGTTTTACTTCTCATTTGGGTGTTCACTGGGGTAGCACTTTAAATTTCCTCCAAGAACTTTTCCTTTGCATTTATAACCTGGCAAACTGTTTGGTTTAAGATGCCTAACTTTGGGCTTACCTCTGCTTTCGACATGTCTTCCTCACTAAGCTTAGTCATTTCTTGCTTTTAATTTTAATTTCTAGCTTTTAATTTAAAGTGAGAGGTGTGAGGCTTTCCTTCCTCTTGAACACTTACAGGCCACTGAAAGGTTATTAATTGGCCTAATTTCAATATTGTTGTGTCAGGGAAGAGGGGAGTCCAAGGAGAGGGAGAGCAGGGAAAAAAAGAGTAAGTCAGAACACATATAACATTTATCAAGTAAATCCACTGTCTTTCTTACATGGGCATGGTTTGTAGCACTCCAAAACAGTTACAGTAGTTTTTTACTACTGTAATTACTAATTACTAATACCAAAGACCACTGATTATAGGTCACCACAGCAAATATAATAATGAAAAATTTTGAAATATGGTGATAATTACCAAAACGTTACCAGAGCCACAAAGTGATCAAATGCTATTGGAAAATCAGCACTGATGGACTTTCTCAACCCAGGATTGCCACAAACCTTGTGAAGTGAAGTGAAAGTCACTCAGTCATGTTCAACTCTTTGCAACCCCATGGACTATACAGACCATGGAATTCTCCAGGTCAGAATATTGGAGTGGGTAGCCTTTCCCTTCTCCAGGGGATCTTCCCAACCCAGGGATTGAACCCAGGTCTCCTGCATTGCAGAAGGATTCTTTACCAGCTAAGTCACAAGGGAAGCCCAAGAGTCCTGGAGTGAGTAGCCTATCCCTTCTCCAGTGGATCTTCCCAACCCAGGAATCAAATCGGGGTCTCCTGAGGATTCTTTACCAACTGAGCTATCAGAGACGTCACAAACCTTAAACTTTTAAAAAATGCAGTATCTGTGAAGTGCACAAAAATGAGATATGCCTGTGTGTAACAAGTTGCTTTTCTCCTGCTGCTTTTAATATTCTCTACTTTTCTTAACTTTTAACACTTTAATTATAATGTCTTAGTGGGGATCTCTTTGGGTTCCTCTTACATGGGCTTCCTGGATCTAGAAGCCTGGGATTCACCTCAGAGATTGTGTTTTAATCGGTCTGGGTCACAGCTTGGTGAAGAGATTTAAAAATCCTCCAGAGGGCTGTAATGCATAGTTAAGTTTGAGGACCCCTGCTTTAAAGCCGCTCAGTCAAAAAGGCTGTTACCTGAGCAACACCTCCCCACGGCAGAGCCAGCCCAGCTGAGGCACAGTGTGCTACACTTACCTACAGTACTTGAGAGGAGTCCCCGAGAACTCACTGCCATCAGACTCGGGTTCAGATCTGTTCTCAAAGTCAGAAATTCGGAATACAGACAAGCTGGCATTCACATAGCCAACCATGCACCTAAAGATGAAAACAGATTCTGTAATTAGGACTCGGATCACCTTTGCATCCAATTCATCAAGGGTCTACTTGCTAGAAATTGCTGCAGTTATAGGTGTCTTATCTGACCCTGTCTTGTCACAGCACTCAAGTTGGAATACACTGAAAAACCCTGGCTATGTTAAATGAGAGACAAGTCATTTCTTTTGTTCTGGTCCTTTTTGTGCAGAATCATCATATAGAACAGCACTACCCCATTCAATGCTTCAGTGAAACGGTGATAGCATTGCATAATCAGTATAAATTAGGTCACTACTTCTTTCATAAATACACACATACATGTACACACAATCACATTCCTTCATTACTGGTTGTCTATACTTTCTTAGATGGGGTTTCTCAGGTGCCTCAGTAGGTAGAGAACTTCCCTGCAATCCAAGAGATGCCAGAGATATGGGTTCGATCCCTGGGTCAGGAAGATCCCCTGGAGGAGGGCATGGCTACTCACTCCAGTATTCTTGCCTGGAGAATCTCATGGACAGAGGAGCCTGGTGGGCTACAGTCCATAGATTGCAAAGAGTTGGACACGACTGAAGTGAATGAGCACAGCACATACTTCCTTATAATGACCTGAATATAATTGCTATGGATACGACACCCCTTCCCAATTCATCCATGCTACAATCATGGTAGATTATGTTTCCTTCATGTATCATATGCTTACATGCCTCTGCTTATGTTGTCTTTTCTGTTGGGATTCCTTACTCATTTTGTACAAGTGGTAACATCCTCCAATGGCCAGCTGAGATGCCATCTCGTGTGGGAAGATGTCCTAATGTACCTAGTCAGAAGCTTCATTCCCTTCTGTCTGTGGTGCTGCTGTATTTACTTCCTCATGGCCATACAGCTTATCCTAGGGTTGGCTGCATGCGTGTATGTCTTCTCCTTTGAACTGTAGTGTTTTTTATTTTTGGATCAAAAGAGGTGTCATCCATACTTTGGTATCCTAGGATAGTCTCATGCAGTGTAGGAATCCATTAAATATTGAATTTAATGGATTTGATTGGAGAGGACATAAAGTACCAGGGGTTCTATCAAGGTCTAGAAGATGGATCAGGAATAAAATTACCTAGGATTATAAGCTTCTTGAGAACATGGCTTTCAGCCTGTGCTGGGGGTTCAGTATATTGGTACAAGAAACTTGGGTTTTAGGGTCATATATTGTAGCTTTGCTGCTTTCTAGCCATGTCATATTGACAAATTATGCAACTTCTTTAAAGCAACAAAAGTGCCACCTCATAGGGTCATTGTGGGAATAAAATGATATGTGTAAAACATGTCTGCTTATGTACTGCTTATATACTCTGATATACTGCTTAGCATATAGCAAGATCTTAATAAACGTGAGTGGCTATTATTCATTTTATTGCATGCACCGAGCAAGAGGTCAACAAATAATTATCAACTGAAAGAATAAATAATGGTTTTCAGACTCTTTTCATTAATATGTCTGATGTGATTATTCAAAGTTGCTGAATATCAGACCCAAGTGATGACACAGATATTGTTCTGAGAGCACATGGGTTCTGTATGTGTGTTGTCTTGCTCAAGAAAAGGCTGGCCTTAAGTGAACCAAGGAGAAGGGCTCATTTATCAAGTCACTCATGAGTGAAAGTAATGGTCAGTGTGTGTGTAACATGCCCTTCTCTCACTGGCAGCAGGCCTCCCCATCACTCCTTAAAAGGGTAATTTGAAATGATTTCTCCCTCATATATGAACTGCCTTGAACATGACATGAAAACAAATCGGTATCTTGATGATAATTAGTTGTCAGAGAGGGAGCCGGTTTTGTGAAATATAGAGCAGTCTTCCTAGGAGCTGGGCTGTGGGAAGGGAAAGGTACTATGGAAACTGGCAAAAAACAGGCCACTGTTGAAATGGAATAATTATTTCCAGGCCCTCCTACACTTTTCTCTCCTAAAGCAGCCCTGAGCTTTACTAAGATTAAAGCTGCTTGTCTAATGGAGGCTCTGTTTAAAAAACCTCAATTGAGAACTTAAATTCAAATGAAATACCTGTCTCATGGGCTGAATACCTTAAAGCCTCAAAATAAAAGGGGGTATGCCACTGAACTATTTATTAAGCATATTCATTTGATGTCACTCATAAATCAAGCTGAAAATGTGCCTTTAGTGGGCGTGTACTCCTCCTGGGTCCAAAGCGTTACATGTGAAGCTAGTCCATATATACATAACTGTCAACTCTGTAAGTCTTTTTTCCATGTTATTTTCATAATCAGAGGAGGAGGAGGACTGCTGATGCTGAACTGTCTAGGCATTTCTCTGTTTCCACTGTGGGAGAATCTTGGCTTGCCAACATCACATAGTTGGGACGACCATCCATTCAGGGAAGTTTCCCATGCTTCACTGTATGGTGTGCTTCATTCCCAGCGGCCTCCTATTACAGGAGGAAGGCCACAGGCAGCGGCAGACCCCATGTCTACTCTTCAGTTTGCTGCCAGGTGGTCTGTGTACCCTCAGGGTGACTCAGCCCCAGATCCAAGTGAGACACAGGGAAGATGAGGCTACACTGATGATCAGGGAGAAGTGAGAGGAATGGAGGAAAAGGTATCAAACAAAAGAGGTGTTTCCTGGGAACATAAAATAATAATTTCCTTAAGAGGCTGGCAGGTAGCCTCTGCAGACATTTCTAAGAAAGGAGATTCAGAAAAACGTCTTATGAAAAGGCAGCATTGTTTGAATTAGAATGCATACCTTGTCCAAATAATGTCTGAGAAGACATATTTAAATGTGAGAATTTTGGTTTTAACACTATTCATTATTTATTGCTTTCCATCCTTTACTATGGGGGAAAAGGATGAACTAGAGATAATTATTATACTTGGTTTCCCTGGTGGCTCAGACAGTAAAGAATCTACATGTTGTGAAGGAGACCTGGGTTCAATCCCTGGATCAGGAAGATCCCCTGGAGAAGGGAATGGCAACCCACTCTAGCATTCTTGCCTGGAGAATTCCATGGACAGAGAATCCTGGCAGACTACAGTCCATGGGGTCGCAAAGAATTGGACACGACTGAGCGACTAACACACACACTCATTATTATACTTACTATAACTATTTGGGAGAGAACAGAATGAGAAGTTGACCTTTGAATCTGTTGATTTCAGGTCAAACTCACTGCAGAGTATCTTTGAATTCTGCCAAAGTAAATTTGCTTTTGAGGTTTTAGGCATTGTGACTCACAAAGCATGGGGCAAAAGGGCAAAAAATCCAGGGGAAATTAGATCAGGTCTGTGCATTTAAAGTCAGACATGTTTTTAAATGACTATAATAAATGACTTAAGCAACTAACACTTTCACTTAACCATCAGCTTTATCTTTTGAAATACAACTTTACAACTGATTATGATGTTGATCTATGTAATTGATTTATAGTTTATAAATATAGTTCATTCAGATATTCATAACCCATTCTGTGAAAATTTGAGCAGTGTCCTTGATCAAGTGTGTAACTCCTTATGAGATCACTATTTCTACAGGAAAATTAGCTTGATTTTATTTATCACTACATCATGTACACCAGGTACATACCTCACAGTAATTCTTGGGCCTGCATATATCCTTAGAGAATGTTGCCAAACTGTAAGAGAAAGTTCCCAAACTGTAATCTATGTCTATCTGATACCAAAGTAATTAGTTTGATGCATTCATTGAGGATAAGGGATCAAACTGATAAAATTGGTTATTTGTGCTTTCTGGGAAAAAAATTTAGTTTATTGATTGAAATTTTAACTCTGATTGGCAGGAACAATTTTATAATTTGCACCTTCAATTTTATTTCACAATTTCTGCCTCCTGATGTCTGCCCAGAGGTGATTTCAGTTATCTAAGCTCTTTTCTAAAGGGCCCTGGGAAGATACCCTCAAAGAGGAAGTGACTTCATTTTATAAACAAACAATAAACAGTCTGATCACAGGCAGCAGGAAAGACAGAGTGTCTTAAGAGGGAAGGTGACAACATCTGAAATACTCTTGTGTACCCACTGTGTGGAGACCATGCCTCAAACCACAATGTTCCAGATCTGGCTGAAAATGAGACTGTCTTCCCCACTGTGTCACTGAAGGCTTGTCTGCAGAGCATCTGTGCTGGTGGAGAGACTAGTTGGAACACACGACTAGGAATAACTGGAGCACGCTGTCCCAGGGACAAGGGGCCTGTGAACTGAATGACCCTGGATGTAGGCTTGAAATTCTCATCCGTGGAGGAGCCAGGGAAGCCTGAAAGGTAAGGAGGCCTGAAGGAAACCTGGAGGTTTGGAGAAGGTAATGGGTCCCGTTGGTGTACTGTTAACTTAGGGTCAATTTTAATTGAAATATGACATTTCTACAACTAGACTTAATCATAAGTGGGATTTGACTATGACCGCACGTGCTACCCAAGAAGCCTGTGACATCTAAAGTCTGACAATGCTGCTCCTCTATGAGTTCAGTCATCTCTGAAGCATTTTTAAATTGGAAAAAAAAGAAACCTAAAAAGGATAATGGAGTAGCTGGTGGGGCAGAAAATAAGATTCATGGAGAAACAGACAAATGTAACTACTTGAAAACAAGAAAAATGAACAATGGAGTAGAAGATTAAAAAGTAGATGTATAAATATTGAAGGTGGCAAAGGTTAAGAGAAAGGTTGTTTAAAAGAAGGGGGGGGGGTGCCTGGAGAGCACAATAAAACTGAAATGAGGCTATTTTGATAAATTCTAATCACCATGAACACTGTCTTAAATCTAATAGGCTGCCAAAAGTCTAAAGAATTGATTCACTATTAACTGTTCATAATGTTGCTACTTTGTTTTTTGGTTCCCTCTAGAATAAGACAGGTTTCACAATATTTGAAATAGGGGAGAATGGGAATAACCACTGGAATTTAAACCCCACGGAGTTGACTATTGATGAGTTGGATAATGGCTTATTGGCACAGGCCTTGAGAGCTATGAGGTTCAGGATGAGTCCTGCCTTGTGATTCTGGATTTAATCTTTCAATCTCTTTCTGCTCTTCAAAATGAGGGTAATAATACATGTCCTTGCTCCCTGAATTGTTTTGAGAATCAAAACATACGTGAATGAGGTTTGAACATAGGTAAGCTTTTCTAGGCTAAGTCAAGCACAAAATGTTGACAACAGTTACAGTTAGAAAGAAGTGCATACGTAGTACAACATAAGTTTTAAAATATTTCTTAAAATGGGATGGTATGCTCACTTAAAGCTGCTAGAGTATACGTGTTTAACAACCACATGGCTAGTGTAGTAATGAACTTTATAGAAATTTCCTCAAATAACTGGATTGTGAGCTGGACCTAGACTACACATGCATGAATTCAGCCAACTTCGTTTGGTGGCACTGTCCTCCTTGAGGGCTGATGGAACTATAATAGCTACAGAGGATGAATTAATTTGGCTCAACCAGTAAGCCAAGAGGCAGGGCTGCTTGTGTGAATAAGCAGTAGCCCAAGTGAGATGATTTCTGGGGCACTGAAATGATCCTGTGACACCAACACACGTTCCACTCTAACCTACAGACATTTATTTAAACCCCACAATTAGATTATTTTGACATTAACCAAACAGGGTTGTTGTATTATTTCCCATTGAAGTATGTTAGGACTTTTTATATCTTTTTTTCCCAAAGGGAAAGGGAAAGTGAAGTAGCTCAGTCGTGTCTGACTCTGCGACCCTTTGCACTCAGTCGTGCCTGACTCTTTGTGGACTGTAGCCTACCAGGCTTCTCCATCCATGGGATTCTCCAGGCAAGAATACTGGAGTGGGTTACCATTTCCCCCTCCAGGGGATCTTCCCAACCCAGGGATCGAACCTGGGTCTCCTGCATTGGAGGCAGACGCTTTAACCTCTAAGCCATCAGGGAAGCTAAGCTAGGGGACATGTTATGATATTGTCAAGGCTTTATCTGACCAGAAATACAGCTTTGGGGATCACTGAGGTGACGCTATAGAACTGACCTCTCAGGGAGTTAAAAGTTTACCCACTTTGCCTATGATGATAATGACACTGGTCAAGTCAGTAGCCAGGAAAGAAGCATACAGTTACTTATTCCACAAGTATTTATTGAGTACTTTATGGGTACCTGGCACATGGTTGCACATTTCCCATATAAAATTTGCAGAGTCTACCTAATGACACAAGGGGAATCAAATTATATTTTTACAAACTCATAAAAATGGAATAACTATACATCATGTACTACTATTTTTTTTGCTACACAGCATACCACACATTTGTAAATTTATGGTGGGCAAGAGTGGGAAAAATGATTAATTGATTAATTGCTCTTCTCACATTTGATTCCATCTAAAACGTGTATGATCTATATGACTCCCAACCCTTCAGTAGAACAAGATGTGTTTTCTTTGGCCAAAAGTATTGTTATATTATTATCCCACCTCCCCCACAACAAGCCTTCTTGTCTTGGACTTGTGTCCCATGTACTCCAAAGCAGAGGCTTCTGTTTGGGTGTCCAACCATACACAATGGCTAGCTAATGGGGATTCCATGATGGCTTTATGGCAAACTTACTTTTGCCCAGCTTCTCCTTGGCCCGCACAAGGTCCATACTTATAAGCATACACCAAGCGAGGGATAAAGTCAGATGTGATCGCTATCACAAATGCATTTGTAATAACGGAGAGAATTCCAATGCCTTCAAGAATCCCATACCAAATTCCTATTCAAAGAGAAGTGTTAGTTAATTCCAGATACAACAGCAGAGGCAAATAAGTATGAAAACAACTGGGGTAACTAATTTTCAATAGTCCTTTCCATGGGTCCTTCCATCATTCCAAATACTGATACTTGCAACCAGAAGGAACACTTTCTACTTGCAAACACCTTGGCACTGAAGGAGTTTGATTGCAAGTGCCAATACTCATGACTTAAAACTCAATCAGCTTCAGAAATAAGGAGAGAATTCTGGTTGATGATAAGGTACCAAATACCATTTGCTAAGACTGGCTGGCATATGCAGTGTCAAGCTGTCACCAGACTAGGAGATCCTCGGGGTAAGTATAGGATCCTTCCAGTTCATCTTTATGGACCAAGTTCCTGATGCATGACCCAAGGTGGGTGCTCACTGAATGTCTGTCTGTTTCATCTGGAGGTTAAGAGGCCACTGAGCTAACGTCCACACTGAATTCTCTTCCACACACACTGGCTGGGCACCTGCCAGCTCTATATGAAGCACCGAGTGCAGAAATGAATAAAAGACACCTGGTTCAACTTAGCACCTCTAGTCAAAAACCAAAAGCCATCTCTGCCTCTAGAAAAATGGGACCCTGCTTCCTGTGAGTCAGGCATACATTTAGGAAAGAGCAAAACAAACTGAAGCAAATGCAAGATCTACTTTCAAAAGTGGTAATAAATCAAAATTTTAAATTCTAGCATCCTAGGATAGAAACAACCAAATTGAGAATCTATTTAAGCACATATTCTCTAGCACTGGAAATTATAAATTTTCAAACAGGTAACTGTACTTGTTACCTAATATTATTTAAAGCTAATATAATTATTTTGCAAGATTTAGTCATCTTACATGGAAACTATATGTAAATATCTCAAGTTAGTGGCTCTTTTATCTACTAGACGATTAATATCTTTTAAAAACACCCCCAAATCCAACTTACCTATATCTTTGGCCCTTGAAGCTAAAGGTCGCCTCCACTGTGTGACAAATTTATAAGCGTCAAGTCGAATTTCAATTATATTATTCAGTAAGGCCAGAAGTGGTGCTAGGGGAAAAGCTGCCACAAAGATAGTTGTAAATCCAAACTGAAGAACTAGGGAAGGAAAAAGAACAGAGCATATTGGCTTTCCAGTACTATTTTCAGAAGCTTAGTAGTCTGAATATGTCACTGTTTTAATGCTTGTGCATGTGCTAAGTCACTTCAGTTGTGTCCCACTCTTTGCGACCCCATGGACTATAACCCACCAGGCTCCTCGGTCCATGGGATTTCCAAGGCAAGAATACTGAAGTAAGTGACTCAGGGATTGAACCTGCATCTCTTGAATCTCCTGCATTTGTCAGGTGGATTCTTTACCACTAGTGCCGCCTGGGAAGCCCTATTTTCACCCAAAGCACAGGTAACATATCTTCTAGAAATAGGGCTAGGACACTTTAAAAAGAGTTGCTCCCTGAGCCTGGAAGCAATGGCACCCTAGGAGCAGTAATCATATCTCAAGTCTAGATCTTGTTTTCTAAATACCATTCTCGAGTAAAAGGAACCAGGGCTCTTTGGAGAAATGATTGATTCCAGAGCTATGGCAGGAAAAAGTCAAGAGTTTGTTGTATGTGGCTAAAGTTGTTTGACCTATACACAATCTGTCAAGGGTTCTTTTTTAATCATAAAAAAATGTTGAATTTTGCAAATTCTTTTCCTGTATTTATTGAGATATCATATGATTTTTGTATCTCATCCTATTGATCTGATATATTACATTAAAATGTATATATGTTGAACCAGTCATGCATCACAGATAAATCCCACTTGGCTGTAGTATGCAATTGTTTTATTGTGTTCTTGAATTTGGCTTGCTAATATTTTGAGAATTTTTGAAGTTGTATTTATCAAGAATATTGGTCCAATGTTATCTTGTGGTATCCTTATCTGGCTTTGGTATCAAGGTAATGCTTGCCTTGAAGAATGAGTTTGGGGGTGTTCCCTCCTCTTCAATTTTTTGTAAATGAGAAGGATTTGTATTCTTTTAATGTCTGGTCCTGTGGTTTTTCTGTGTTGGGAGACTTTTGATTACTAATTCTCTCTAATCATTATTGATCTTTTCATATTTTCTATTTTTTGCTGATTCGGCCTTGGTAGGTTGTGTATTTCTAGAAACTTATCTATTTTTTCTATGTTATATCATATGGTATTTTTCTTTCTCTCTGGCTTACTTTAGATACTCACGTTGCTGAAAATGGCATTATTTCATTCTTTTTATGGCTGAGTAGTATTCCACTGTATATATATACCACAACTTCTTTATCCATTCATTTGGCAATGAACATTTAGGTTGTTTCATGTCTTGCTATTATAGGTAGTGCTTCTATGAACATAGGAGTATATGTATCTTTTTGAATTCTAGTTTTGTCCCATTATATGCCCAGGAGTGGGATTATTGGATCATATAGCAACTCCATTTTTAATTTCTTGAGGAACTTCCATACTGTTTTCCATAGTGGCTGCACTAACTTACATTCCAATCAATAGTGCAGGAGGGATTCCTTTTTATCCATACCCTCTCTAGTATTTATTATTTGTAGACTTTCTGATAATGGCCATTCTAATCCTCATGGTAGTTTTGATTTGCATTTCTCTAATAATTAGTCCTCTCTTGAAGAATTTCCCACAGTTTGTTGTGATTCACACAGGCAAAGAAAAGCTTTAGTGTAGTCACTAAAACAGAAGTAGATGTTTTTCTGGAATTCTCTTGCTTTTTGTATGATCCAGTGGATGTTGGCAATTTGATCTCAGGTTTCTAATCAAGAGGGCAGAGGAACCAGGTTTGGAAAGTTCCCAGTTATTTTTTTAAATAAGCTCTCTGGCTCCTACCCCCCACTTTATTCTGGTATACCAATTATTCTCAGTCTTCTTTTGACTGAATTATCTCTATATTCCTATCCTCCAGTCTGGAGAAGGCAATGAAGGCCACTCCAGTACTCTTGCCTGGAAAATCCCATGGACAGAGGAGCCTGGTGGGCTGCAGTCCATGGGGTTGCTAGGAGTTGGGACACACCTGAGTGACTTCACTTTCACTTTCATGCACTGGAGAAGGATGGCAACCCACTCCAGTGTTCTTGCCTGGAGAATCCCAGGGATGGCGGAGCCTGGTGGGCTGCTGTCTATGGGGTCGCACAGAGTCGGACACGACTGAAGCGACTTACCAGCAGCAGCATCCTCCAGTCATTTTATTCTTTTTTCCATCTGGTCTGTCCTGTTACCTTCATCTCATTCATTGAATTCTTCATCTCCAGAATTTGTTTGGTTCCTTTTTATAATTTCAGTCTCTTTAGTAAAGGACTCTTTCTGTTCATTAATTTTATTCGCAAGTTCATTGAATTACCTTCCCATGATTTTTTTGTAGCTCAATGATTTTCTTTACACCTGTTTTGAATTCTTTACCACTTAGATTGAAATATTTTTCTTTATGTAATACCACATTTCCTTGATTTTTCATGGTGTTTGACCACGCACACTTCTGCTTTCATCTTTGAAGTAGCAGACACCTACCCCAGTTAAGAATTTATACTTATTTTGCTTCTTTCAATAGTCTTTAAGTCTAGTAATTTCTATTGTATGCCAGACATATAGAAGTTCTAGATCAAGGGTCAGCAAATTATAGCCTGAAGGCCAAATCTAGATAACTCTCTGCTTTGTTTTTTTTTTTAAACCTACCTGTGAGTTAAGAATAGTTTTTACATTTTAAGTAGTTATGTAAATACATATACAGCCATTTAAAATATAATAGCCTCAATCTTGCATCATGACCCCCAAAGTCAAAATTATTTACTGTCTAGCAGTCTTATGGACTCTGTGGGAGAGGGAAAGGGTGGGAAGATTTGGGAGAATGGCATTGAAACATGTAAAATATCATGTATGAAACGAGCTGCCAGTCCAGGTTTGATGCACGATACTGGATGCTTGGGGCTAGTGCACTGGGACGACCCAGAGGGATGGTATGGGGAGGGAGGAGGGTTCAGGATGGGGAACACATGTATACCTGTGGCGGATTCATTTTGATGTTTGGCAAGACTAATGCAGTTTTGTAAAGTTTAAAAATAAAATGAATAAGTTATTGATCTCTGCTCTTAGTGATGTTCTTTTGCAGCAAAGAAGGAGATGATTAGTGTGGCCATGAGTTAAGCCAAGTTGGTCCTGGGTATGGTTTTTGTAAAGCTCAGTCCACCTGCCTGGCTGTGACCAAGAACAGGGTGGACCTTTTTCTCTGCCAATGACCACAGAGGCTCAGTTCTGTCCTTGGGGAGGTTTTACAGTTAGGTCCGTAGCTGCTTGCCCATCACATCTTCAAAATATTACATTATTATAGATAAAGAATGACTTTAAGATAAAATTTCAACTCAACAGTAAAATAGAATAATCCTAAACTGTTTGGACATAAAAATACAGCTTCAAAGTATATAAAGTAAAAAGTGACCAAACTAGAAGGAGCATAAGATAAAATTCTAAAGTATGATTGTGGACTTTAACACACTTTTCTTGGTAACTAGTAGAGGAAATAGACCAAGTTTAATAGGACATGAATGTAAGATTTGAACAACACAGTTAAACTTGCCAACTAATAGACACAAGATTATACTCAACAATTGCAGAACACACTTTAAACACTTATCAAAACAGAAATATGCAGAGGCATAAAACAAATCTCAGCATATATTAAATGACTAAAATACCACAGAGTATCATTTGACCACAGCAGAATTAAAAATCAACGACAGAAGAAGAAAAAGGCTTGATACCAGTTAGAGACAAAACAGTAGAGGACTTGAGCTCACCTCCTCTCATAAAAACACCAAAATCACAACCAAAACTGTTGAACAACCATCAACAAAAAAGACTACACCCCATGAGAAAACATATTCTGTATCCAAAGACAAGCTACACCAAGATGGTAGGAGGGGCACTTTTGTGATATTTTCGCTTTCCAGCAGGTATGGGATTTGATTATAATTGTATCACAGAGGTTCTCCCATAGGAGTAACAGTTCTGAGCTCCACATCAGACTCCCCAGTCTGGGCATCTGGCACTGGGAGGAGAAACCCTCAGCAGAATATTTGGCTTTGAATGCCAGTGGATCTTGATCCCAGGCACTTCACAGGACTGAGGCAAACAACACTCTTAGAAGGTAATAAACAAGGTCTCATGTGCACTGGGCAGGGAAAAAGCAGTGACTTCATAGGAACCTGGCCCAGACCTACCTTCTGGCCTTGGAGTGTCTCCTGGGGTGAAAGATCTCCCAGGGATGGCTGTGGTTCACTGTGGGGACAAGAACAACGGTGGCAGAAGTACTGGGGAGTATTCATTGATGTGAGCTCTGCTGGAGGCTGCCTTTTTTCTCATCAAGGCCTGGCCCCATTCAACAGCAGGTACGTTCCAGTGTTGAGATGCCTTAGGGACTCCCTGGTGGCTCAGAGGGTAAAAAGTCTGCCTGCAATGTGGGAGACCTGAGGTCAATCCCTGGGTCAGGCAGACCCCCTGGAGAAGAAACTGGCAACCCACAAGTATTCTTGCTTAGAAAATCCCATGGGCGGAGGAGGAGCCTAGCGGGCTACAGTCCATAGGGTTGCAAAGAAATGGACAGGACTGAACAACTTTACTTTCACTTTCAAACAACCAAAAGGGTGGGAAAGTAGCTCTAGCCATCAGCAGATAGACTGCCTAAAGCCAACCTGAGCAAATCAGTCTGTGCAATATATTGTGTCAACAAACTGAAAAATCTATATGATCATCTTAGTAGAATGTTTTACAAAATTCAACACCTATTTATGATAAAACTCTCCAGAAAGTGGACTTAGAGGAAATATACCTCAACATAATAAAGGCCATATATAACAAACCCACTACTAACATCATACTCAATGGAGAAAAGCTGAAAGCATTTCTTGTATGATCAGGAGCAAGACAAAAACGTCCCCTCTCACCACTTTTATTCAACATAGTTCTGGACATTCTAGCCAACAGCAATCAGAAGAAGAAAAAGGAACCCAATTTGGAAAAGAAGTAAAACTGTCACTATTTGCAGATTAAATGATACTGTACACAAAAAACCCTAAAGATGCTATCAGAAAACTACTAGTTTATCAATGAATTCGGTTAAGATCACAGGAAACAAAATAGTATACAGAAATGCAACAGAATATACTAACAAAAGATCAGAAAGTGAAGGAAATAATCCCATTTACCATACATCAAAGTGAATACCCAGGAATAAGCCTACCTAAAGTGGCAAAAGACTCTGAAAACTCTTAAGATGCTGATGAAAGAAATGAAGATGACACAAAACAGATGGAAAGATACACTGTGTTCTCAGATTGGAAGAATTAATATTATCAAAATGACTATACTACCTAAGGCAATCTACAGATTCAATGCAATTTCTATTACCAATGGCACTTTCCACAGAACTAGAATGAAAAAAATCTTAAAAATCAGTATGGAAACACAGAAGACCCCAGATAGCCAAAGCTATCCTGAGAAAGAAAAATGGATCTGGAGGAATCAGGTTCCCCAACTTCAGATTATACTACAAAGTTACAGTCATGAGAATAGTATGTTACTGGCACAAAAGCAGTTATAGATCAATAGAACAGGACAGAAAACCCAGAAATAAACCCATGCATCTATGGTAAATTAATCTATGACAAAGCAGGCAAGACTATACAATGGAGAAAAGACTTCAATAAGTGGTGCTGGGAAAACTGGACAGCTACATATAAAAGAATAAAGACCTAAATATAAGACCAGATACTATAAAGCTCTTAGAGGAAAACATAGAACACTTTTTGACATAAATCACAGGAATATATTTTTGAATCTACCTCCTAGAATAATAAATATGAAAATAAATGGGACCTAATTAAACCTAAAAGCTTTTGCAGAGCACAGGAAACCACCAATAAAATGAAAAGACAACCTATAGCATGGGAGAAAATATTTGCAAATGAAGTGATCGACATGGAATTAGTTTCTAAAATACACAAACAGCTCATGCAGCTTATTATGGAAAAAACAACCAAATCAAAAATGGTCAGAAGATTAAAATAGACATTTCTCCAAAGGAGACATATAGATGACCAACAGGCACATGAAAAGATGCTAAATGTTGCTATTTATTAGGGAAATGCAAATCGAACCTACAGTGAAGTATCACCTCACACCAGTCAGAATGGTCATCATCAAAAGGTCTATAATAACAAATGCCAGAGAGGGTGTGGAGAAAAGGGAACCCTCCTACATGCTTTGTGGGAATGTAAAGTGGTACAACCACCATGGAGAACAGTATGGCGGTTTCTTAGAAAGCTAAAAATAGAGCTACCATATGATTTATCGATCCAACTCCAGGGAATATAGCCATAAAAAAACCATAATTCCGAAAGATACATGACCCCAATGTTCATCAAAGCACTATATACTATAGCCAAGACGTGGAAGCAACATAAATGTTTGTTGACAGAGAATTGGATAAAAAAGATGTGGTACATATATACAATGGAATATTACTCAGACATTAAAAAGAATGAAATAATGCCATTTACAGCAACATTAATGGGCGTAGAGAATATTGTTAGTAAAATAAGTCAGACAGACAAATGCTATATGATATCACTTACAAGTGGAATCTAAAAACATGATACAAATGAACTTATTTCCAAAACAAACTTATGGTACCAAACAGGAAAGCTGGGGAGAAGAGATAAATTGTTTGTTACTCACATATTCATAGTACTATATATAAAATAATCAACAAGGACCTACTGTATATATAGCACAGGGAACTTTACTCAATATTCTGTAATAATCTATAAGGGAAAAGAATTTGAAAAAGAATGGATAGGTATTTATATCTATATATACATATATAACTGAGGGGCTTCCCTGGTGGCTCAGTGGTAAAGAATCTGCCTGCCAATTCAGGAAACACACGTTTGATCTCTGGGTCTGGAAGATCCCCTGGAGAGGGAAATGGCAACCCACTCCAGTATTCTTGCCTGGGAAATCCCATGGACAGAGGAGCCTGGGGGGCTACAGTCCATGGGGTGGCGAAACAGCCGGATAGCACTTAGCAACTAAACAACTGTGTGTAACTGAACCTCTGTGCTATACACCCGAAACTAACAAAACACTGTCAATCAACTATAATATAAAAATTAAATTTAAAAAGTAACTATAGATAATATGTAACTAAATGGATATTGCTGTCTTCCAACAGAATGATTTTCAAAGCCAGGCAGTGGGCCGGCTTTGGGTCTGATGCCAGTAGTGTGTTAAGTCCTCACCTACATAGGTTGGTTACATCTATGCATAACTGTGTGAATATTCATTGATACACACACTTGATTTATATGCCTTTCTCACTTTATATTCTACTTCAATGAAAACATTTTAAAAAATATAACAAAGCAGGAAGGTCATTAAGAAAATAACAAACAACAACAAGAACAGAAGCAAGCAATTAGTATTCACTAGTCTTCTTGTGATACTTCAGAGATTTGTTTCTTGCTGCAAAGCTACTGTGGTATTTGGAGCACTACCAGTTCTAACCCCATAACAGCTTCTTTTCAAGCACTCTATATACCAACATTACTGTTCATTTCCTTCTTTATGGGAGAAGAATCCATTAAGAGACCTCCAAGTGGTTAGTTCTCTTAATGAATTCATTTTATTAAGTTTTATTATTAATGCCCAAATTGATTTCTTCTCCAAGTTATACCATTATGCCATTCTATAATTGAAACTCTAAAAACACCGGTAGATACGTAGGACATAAGCGATCTGAGAAACATTAAGCTTCACTTCTACCACTCCTTTAATTTTCAGATTTGCCCAGAAACAACTGCTTCTTTCAGAATTAATGCATCTTGCCCATCCCTTACTCCCACTTCCACCCCAATGTCTCAGAGCTTAAACATAATTAGAAAAAAAACCCCAAAACAAGAAAATCTATCCACACTCATTGTATCTGCTAAGATATTTTGTTAAGTTTTTCTCCCCTGTGAGATACAAAGAAAAATAATAAAGACATGGTTAACATATATCCAGTACATACTCTGAACTAGGCATCGTTCTAAGCCCTTTCCATGCATTAATTTATTTAGTCCACACAAAGATACACTGAAGTGGTTACTCTTTTTATCCCCATGATAGAGAAGTGGAAAGTGAGACAAAGACATTAAGCAATTTCCCAAGGTTTCAGAGTTAATAAGTGAGGGGCTGGGATGGCACCCACTCCAGTGTTCTTGCCTGGAGAATCCCAGGGATGGGGGAGCCTGGTGGGCTGCCATCTGTGGGGTCACACAGAGTCGGACACGACTAAAGCACCTTAGCAGCAGCAGAAGACTCTTGAGAGTCCCTTGGACTGCAAGGAGATCAAACCAGTCAGTCCTAAAGGAAATCAAACGTCAATATTCAGTGGAAGGACTGATGTTAAAGCTCCAATACTTTGGCTACCTGATGCAAAAAGCTGACTCATTGGAAAAGAACCCGATTCTGCGCAAGATCAAAGGCAAAAGAAGAAAAGGGCAGTAGAGGATGAGATGGTTAGACAGCATCACTCAATGGACATGAATTTGAACAAACTCTGGGACATAGTGAAGGACAGGGAAGCCTTGCATGCTGCATTTCATGGCGTTGCAAAGAGTAGGACATGACTCAGTGACTGAACAACAACAGCAATCTGTTTCTAAAGTCCATGCTCTCAGATACATGGTAAAATAAATGGCTTGGGTTTGATTACAGAGAAATGAGATTCCTTCAATGGAAGTGTAGCATTAAGCTTATACATTCCCAGATTCCTGCCACCCTTTCCAAGAGAAATGACTGCCCATTCTACCTGCTAGCAATTCATCCTGAAGCATCTCTGCTACTTTATTGCACTTAACATTTCACATCTCTGACTTCCCGCCACAGAATGCTCTTGAGAGCTGCGACTGCGCCTCATTCCTTCTTGTATCTCTAGTGCCAAACATCAAGTCTGGACATAACATGGTTCAAAAGATGTCTGCTGGATACAAACTACTATATATAAAATAAACAACAAGGTCCTACTATATAGTACAGGGAACTATTGTAAATGTCTTGTAGGAAAAGAATATGAAAAAGAATATCTGTTCTTTTATATATATATATATGCATAATTGCAGAGAAGGCAATGGCACCCCACTCCAGTACTCTTGCCTGGAAAATCCCATGGATAGAGGAGCCTGGTAGGCTGTAGTCCATGGGGTCGCTAAGAGTCAGACAGGACTGAGCGACTTCCCTTTCACTTTTCACTTTCATGCATTGGAGAAGGAAATGGCAACCACTCCAGTGTTCTTGCCTGGAGAATCCCAGGGACGGGGGAGCCTGGTGGGCTGCCGTCTATAGGGTCGCACAGAGTCGGACACGACTGAAGCGACTTAGCAGCAGCATGCATAATTGAGTCCCTTTGTTTTACACCTGAAACTAACACAACACTGTAAATCAACTATACTTCAATTAAAAAAAAAAAAGATGCGTGCTGAATGAATCAATCATACCATGAGTGATCACTCCTTTTTCTTTGGTTCTCCAGGTTTTCAGCTCATTTTTTATTTTTTCTGTTGATTTATTGCAAGGGACAGGACACAATGTCGTGAAGAGTGTGAAGTGACTTGGCACTATTTCTATCAATAAAGTTTCTTAAAGCAAGATACCCTTCCTCTGCATTTAGCTCAAGAATCCCTCCACACTGTCAGCCTCAACAATAATGGTATATGTCTGGTTAAATGCAGCTATTGGAGAAGGAAATGGCAACCCACTCCAGTGTTCTTGCCTGGAGAATCCCAGGGATGGGGGAGCCTGGTGGGCTGCCATCTATGGGGTCGCACAGAGTCGGACATGACTGAAGTGACTTAGCAGCAGTAGCAGCAGAGAGCTAGAATTCACATTTATAATTAATAGGATAAAACAGAAAACAAGGTCCTACCCTAGAGCACAGGGAACTATATGCAATATCCTATGGTCAACCATAATGGAAAAGAATATGAAAAATATACATGTGTATAACTGAGTTATACATATGTATAACTACTTTGCTGTATAACAGAAATTAACACAACACTTAAATCAACTAAAATTCAATAAAATTTTTAAAATAGAATAAAATAGACTATTTTCCTACTCATTTCTAAGTATTCATCAAAGAGTCCGTAGGCATTCATCGGCTGAAGGTTGTAGTCCTTTTCCCATTGTGGGAAACTTATTTTCCTTTCAGGCCCATGTTCTTGTCGTACTTTTCTTCTAGTCCACCAATTCTGAATTAACCTGCACAACAAAATCAATTTATTAAAAATATATATATATACATATATAACTTAAGTAATAAGTAGAGTTAAAATACAGAGCAGTAGTTTAAAAAAAATTTAGGACAGGCTGCCTAGGAGCTAAAGCCTTGGATTAGGAAGGAAGTAACAATGGAGGCTATACTTCAAGCACTTGTACTTCAAAGTGAACAGAATGATTGATGAACTTATTTTAATCATTCACAAAACTGTCTCCTATTCAGTGTTGCCTTGAAGGGTTGGTTAGAGGACTGAGAATGTTGATAAACTGATCCTCCAGTGTAAAGGCAACACTCAGACCTCTGAGGAGAAGAGGGTTTGGCCTTGCTGGCTTATTTAAGGAGCCATGAGCAGTCTTACCATAGGGTGATGACCTGCAAACTGATTTGAGGATCCTAGAAGGTCTGAAAACCCACAAAGGCTTCCTCCTCTCCTGGCACACAGAAGCCTGCAGGTCTACAACTGGACTTGTCTGCTTTTGGCTTGAACTCAATGGGGGCTCTGATTCCTAGTAAAATGCAGCTCACACTGGTGAGGTTAGTACATTTAACCTTAGCAGTGTTCAGAAGTGCATCTTATGATATGGAATGGGGTTGAAGAAATGTGTAGGGAGAGTCAGGTCTGTATGCTGTCGGAGGCAAGGAGAAAGTTGAAGGGTATCTGAGAGTACCAATTCCAAAACAAAAATGTGAAATTAAGAAAATGGGTATCAAAGACAATTCTGCCTAATTCACAATATTGTTCTATGTCCATATTCATAGAAGATAAAATATAGTTCCCTTGATGTCTATGACATTTTGATAAGTTATGGATCATACTTTAAACAAGAATATGTTTCTAATTTTTAATTTTATGCTTTATCTTTTTAAAAGTCTTATAGAAAACATGAAACACTTGGAAGAAGTTTTCTAAAGTAAATCTGAGAAGAGAAAATTACTGACGTTGGTTCTTACAGGGAGCTGAGAGATGACTTTCCGAAGTGAACTAAGCTCCAGCTAATTGTTCTGGCTGAGTGGTCCTCCCTGAAACCTAGAATTCTCTATGGGGACACTGGGCTGACATGGAAACCTATATGTATAGAATTAAAACAGAAATAGAACTACTGTTGATTTATGTCCCTTTAAAACTTAACTGACCATAACTGAGTAAACACAGCCAAATTCAAGGTTATCCTTACAAAACTGATGCAATCATCAACATAAACTGTTATTAGTGATAATCACAGTTTTAACTGGTTAAGATATGCTGACTTAGAAATAATCCAATTTCTTTTTTAAATCCTATTTTTAGGGGGGTATTCCTTTTCTACATAGTCTGAATTTAAAGTAGCTAAAAAATGACCATTTGTGATTTATTGCAGGGGCTGGGGAGCAGGCACAGAGGTCCAGTTAATGTGTCATCATTTAAAGCAGCTTGGAAGTGGATATCCAATATTTAGGGGTCCACAGAGACTTCTTAAGGAATATTCACTTTTGTTCACGCAGTTTGTACTAAATCTTCAAAAAGGGCCCATGTTTATTACTTTCATCATTTGTCTCTGAATATCTAAGCATGAAGACTAGCTCCAGGTATAATATGCATGGGCTTAACTGCTGAGTCTGCATTGCTTATCTTACTTGCCACACCTAGAAAAGCCAATAGACAAGCCAATAGCCAAGAGACATGCTGCCTCTCAAGTATAGATACCTAAGGTACTTACGGGTAGCCAAGTTCCATGAAATTATTCCAGGTCTGCTTTAGCACCATTATAATACCCATTTGCATACAGAGATCAATAAGGCATCCACTAGGGTGGCACTGCGAGGTAAGCAAACACAGAAATTCAAGAATCAATGGACAGGCAGAAAGGCTGTCTGCTTTCTAATCTGCACAAAATTGCCCTCAGGCTGTTTAATAGAAGTCTGTAGGAAAGCAGGAGTGATGGGAGAATACCGACCTCTTCTAGTCTCCACCTGTTTATCAGCCTCAAGTAGGCACCTGGGTGTCCTGTGAATCTTCAACACACACAGAAAAACAAACCATTAGCATCCTGTAGCCTTCAGTGAAGATTATATTCAGATTAGCACATCCTCCAGTGAAAATTATGGTGCAGTAAGGAACAGGTCTGATGGAATTAGGAAAACTCCCCAGAAATGGCATAATGGCAACTTCTGGAATTCTCTGGGGGTATTTCTCTTCTGGGTGTTCTGCCTGGCTGCTGACCACAGAGGCCAGTTTTTGCTGCATGCTGTAACTTTTAACATTTTCTGCTTAATATCAAGTGCTTGTTGTGTAAGCAGCAGGTTGGGTACAGTTGATCTTTTGGAATATTAGTAATGCTTTTTTTAAAGAAAACTATTTGACTAGAATGCCATGAAGTAGCTAGAAACTGCAGAGAGGCTGCTCATCCTGTTCACCAAAACCCAACACTTGGCTCTTCCCTGGTTCTCGTCTCCTCAGACATAATTCGTGGTGATGGAATTCATGGGACACGGCCACTCCAGATCCTCAGAACTGCTGGATTCAGAAGTAACCCAGGCTCCCTCGGCATGGGTTAGCCCCCCTTCCCA
The DNA here is from genome assembly GCF_019923935.1 of Bubalus bubalis. Classification (NCBI taxonomy): domain Eukaryota; kingdom Metazoa; phylum Chordata; class Mammalia; order Artiodactyla; family Bovidae; genus Bubalus; species Bubalus bubalis. Next base: position 55,142,292 of record NC_059160.1, read on the forward strand.
TGTGAATATCCTTCCCCACTCTGTGTGGTCAGGGACGTAGGACATGCTCCCCCCCGTCCTCCATGATGTCACCTGCTCTTACAGGTACAAGATCCAGGGGCCTGATTCAGATACCTATGGAGCCTGCAAGAGTTACACTCATCCTTCACATGTGCAAACTATTTTTTTCTACTCACCTTAGCAAGAAAGGGTACAAGGGGCTCTGACAGAAACCATCCTGGGAATGGGAAGGTAAAAGAAAGGAGACTGATCTTTTTATACTTTATGAGGTTACTCTAAAGGCTGCCTTCTCTGTCATCCCTGGTCAATGACCTTTGCGTGCTGTTCCTAGCCCCAGGATGTGCGGAGATACGGGGTTCTTACCTTCCGAGGAAGAACGCGATGTAAAATGTGGAGCTGTTCAGATTGACAAACTGAAAAAGAAACATTTTCAGGGTGAAGCTGTTCTCCCACTCGGACTCTGTGCGAGGCTGTTCTGTGGACACAAGGGGAGCAGAGTTTGAGAGAGGCTGCATCTGACTCCCTCTCAGCTCCCTCTGTCACTCTCCAGACACACGGGGTGGGTGCACAGGAGGTCCAAGGAGGCTGCAGGAGACCCATAGATGGCGTGCAATGGAATGGACCATCCGTGGGATCCTCAAGCTCCCAGACCAGCCCCAAGAAGGATTTGGTGGCAAGTGGCTATACTTGTCTGAGGGGAGGGGATATGTGGTTTGTTCCTCTGTTCTAGGATGCCCCAAGAGCCTGGGTCAGACACAGCCAGGCTGAAGGCACCACATGCCTAGCCCTGGCTCTTTGCAAGAGCCTTTCTTTTGCTCTTAGGACCCACCTCATAGGTGGAAATTATGTGGGGTCAGGTCCCCTCCCAGCTCCTAATAACTCTGTGGTCTTGACTTCTATTTCTGCTGTGATGTGAGATGCTACTGGACTAGAAATCAGACCCCCATCTCAGAATGAGCATCTGACTCCTTTACCTGTCACCCTCATCCAGCATCATTTTCAATTTCATGTACAAATACCCAGATGACCTCACCTCCAGAGCTTTTACTAGTATCTTTGTTTTACAATTTCCTGACCTCAGTCAGGCACCAATTCTCATCTCCTCATATTTCAACTTCCATACAGCAAATGCTCTTTGGATACTGTGATACAGCCAAAAATATGGCTCAGTCCTCCAACCTGAAATCTCACGTCAAATGCACTTCTCCTTCACTAGGACTTCCATCCTCACCTCAAACAACATCAAAGAAAATGCATTTAATGCAACAGTACTTTCTGTTTCTACATAGATTCCCTGAGCTTCTAGTTGCTCATTTACCACTTTACTCCATCAATTCCTTTCCCACAAATGATAACTCAAAATGCTTCCGAGGAGCATATATGAGAAGGGAGGGGAGAGACAAAGGGAATCTTATTTAAAATGGTTTAAATGTCCATTTCAGAATAAGGCTGTACTCCCGTGGAGGGAAGAAATGACAAAGGCTGCTTTAGGGCTTTAGCTTCATTTCATTTCTGCTACTGAATTCTTGGTTACACAGGAAGGTCTCCTAGGTCATCAACCAACTGGTGGTTTCCCAGATGGACCAGACTGACCAGGGCTGGATCTCCATCAGCATCTTTTCCAGCCTGCATCAAGTTGCCACTGGACAAAGACTATATCAATGGGCAGTTATCTCTTCTGTGGACATGAACTTTTATCTTTTGGGAAAAAGAGTGGTGGTGATGGAAGATTTTTGTGACTTTACAGGAGATATGCCAGGTGCCTGGCTCTGTATCTGGCACATAGAAGGGCTAAATAAACAGCATCTTTTATTATAATGGTTATTATAAATAAAAACACTTCTGTGTTTTTCCCCTTTTGGAGAAGCTACATATGGGAATGCACTAAAACAGGTTCTGTGTGGGAGCATATAATTTTCACAGACTGCATAGAGTAAAATGACTAATATCTCATTAATGAAATTGGGACAGTTCCTCTGTCTTGAAAATGTAGTGAATGCACAGCTTATAGCTGGCACCAGACTGCTCTGGTGCTTTACAGGGTCTTAGGCGTAACTGTTCAGATAAATATTTCTACAAATGTCTGTGATAGTTAGCCTGCCTATATTCCTGGTAAAAGACTCCTGGTCTTCAAAGCAACTAACTTTGCTATGATTTTATATGCCATGAAGACTGGCTATGTTTTTAATTAAATGAAAATTGTAGGCTGTAGCAAATGACTCCTTTCCTAAATGATTATAGGTACTTCATACACATGTATTTTTGTGATGTTATAGTTTTGGGGCATTAAGAGAAAACCTACTTTAAATTGTGTTAGTTCATGAAAGGATAGTATTTGTGGGAGCTTTTAAAACTTTAGGTAGGAAAGATTCTCCCAGCTCTTAGACATAGTTAACATGTCCTGTTGAGAGCAAAGAGCAAACTGTTGTACACAATTCAAAATAAAGGGAATGCTTCTTTTCAGCAGTGTTTCAGATACGACTCTTTGAGAAGGCATTTTTCAGACCACAATAATGTATCATGAAATTAAAAGGGTTCTACTCACCTAAATTTGTCAGAAGAAGAGCAACCTTTTCATAGAGCTGTAAAATAAATTTCCTACATTTAACAAACTGTAGATGGTCTAAGATAGGTAATTATGAAGCAAATGGATAATTAAGTCATGAATCAAAATAATTACCATCCCCCTGTTGAAACAATGAAAATACTGTCTACAATTATGTCTTTTCAGGGCAAGAAAGAAATGGGCCCATTTTTGAAATCTCACTTTTTGATTGGGATGAATAATTCTGTGACAACAAGCCAGATGCCATAATTAGTAACTTGTTAAGTGATGCTGGGCAAGTCATAATATTCCTGGGACTCTGCATCCTCAGGGTAAAATCTCTAAGACTGCTTCTGAAAAGAGTCTGTAATCCCATTGTTTTTACCGGCTGTTGTATTTTCTAGATTATAGCATTCATAAATAATAAAGTGATGAAACATTATTAGGAACCACCAAACCTATGGTACTCTGCTTTTCCATTCATTAATTAGGTGTATCCCTAACTCACCTAACCATCTGGTTAACGGAAACAGATGGCTCGACAGAAGGGGAGTGTGCCCATGTGTGCGTGTATGGAAGTGGAGGGGTTAGAGTTAAGGGCAAACCCTCCTCTAAGAGGTTTCCTAGGAGGGCATACATTAAAAGAAAAAGAGCAAGTTCTTCCTCTAAAATGAAATGTAATAAATGAAGAGGAAAAAGAAAACTAGTCAAATGGATTTGGAAAATATGGAAATGAAGATCACGTTTAAACTAAAATAGTAAAATCACACTGGGTAAAATTCCCCAGGCTGGAATTAGAGCTTTACCAGCCAGAAAGCTGTAGGTCTTAGGCATGTTACCTCACTTCTTCTTAATATCATCATTTTCCTTACACGTGGTTGAGACTCACTCATTTTGAGGTCCTTACTAACTTTTGAACTCTCTTACCCCAGATTTCTGGGCTAACTACTTAAAGTCAAAATACTCAGATTGTATGACTTTAAACTTTCAGCAATAATTATGGTTTGTTATAGTAAAATACAATTCATATAGCCATAGTAACACATTTTATGTATAGAAACCTCAGACTCTGTAAGAGTCCAGCATTAAAAGAGATTGGTATAATTTTCAATATGAAGTCTTGTGGTATAGATGAGTCATACATCTCAACTGTATCATAAATATAAAATACTGGTTAACAACATATTAGGACAGATATATTTGATGTTAATCAAATGTACTTTAATATTACAAAAGCATCATATCATTAAAGTTAATTATCAAGGAAAATTAAATTTAACTGTTCAGACAACCTTTCTGAAAAATATGATGATACATGTAAGCTTCAGTGTATGGACTTTATCATCCATTTTGGTGACTCAGAAACCCTTTACTAAACATATAAAACACCTGTCTAGCTGCTAACACACAGTAGGTGCTTTGTACTGTCCCTAATTATATACTATTTCAGCTCCCCTCCTGCTTCATTTTTACTTCTTTTTTTTTTCTTGGCTGTGTTCCATGAAGTAGAGATTGTTGGATACATGATTTTAAGTTCATTGTTGGATACATGAATTATTACTCTGACAGCATTGGCACCTGGTCAAAATGTATCATCAAGTGTGTGTTTATAGACCCAAGGCATGTACACAGAAATTTATTTCTTAAGATGAATAAATTAAATTTTAGTAAGACATTGGAGAAAAGAGATGATAAAAATACAGTAAATTTTAATGCACCACATCCTACCTGGATGCAGAATCTTTCAGTGCTCTGGCTCTTTGGTTCATTTCACTATGAATCACTCCCCTTTACAAAGATTATTCCACAGTTAACTTTAAGACCAGCTGAACTGTGGAGGGGGCAGTGCTAGGGAGTGACGGACATCCACTTTCAGTCTCCACTGGACCAAACAGTTACACAGCCATCCTGTCAAAATGATCAGCAAGTGCTCCTTTTTTTTTCCTACTTTCTGGATGTTTAAACTTTTTTCCTACAATAATAAAGTTCCTGTATATTTAATAATAAATTACATATACTTCATTATCTCAGTGATTTCAGCACTATGACCCAGATTTAAGTTGCAGTATAAATAAGAGAGAGGGGAACTATAATTGAACACTTATTCCATGCCAAACACTATACATGGCACTCTACATATATTTATTCTCTCCTACAAACCTCAAGTCTAACAATGTCAGTCATTACCTTTTGTTCTGTAATTAGTAATAACAGTTTACAGAGTGCCTACTATGAGCCGGAGCCTGTTTTGTCCCTGGGAAATAACAACAGAGATTAAAAAAAATGGCAAAAGTTTCTGCCTTCTTGGGGCTACACTGAAATGGAGAAGATAGATAATAAACACAATAAATGTTTAAAAATAGCCTATTAGATGGTGATTAATGCCATAGAGGGCTTCACAGGTGGCACTAATGGTAAAAAACAAAACAAAACAAAACACCTGCCTGCCAATGGAGGAGATGTAAGAGATGCAGGTTCGGCCCCTAGGTTGGGAAGATCCCCTGGAGGAGGGCATGGCAACCTTCTCCAGTATTCTTGCTTGGAGAATCCCATGGACAGAGGAGCCTGACAGGCTACAGTCCATAAGGCTGTAAAGATTCAGACACGACTGAGGCTACTTAGCATAGCACAACGCCATAGAGAAAAATGAAGTGGGCGAGGAGCTAGGCAATGGTCAGAAAGCAGGAGTGGGTTGCAATTTTACATGGAGTGACCAGGGAAGCCTTCTATTAGAAAAGTAACCTTTGAACAAAGACCTGAAGAAGGTGCGGGAGTAAAGTCTACAGATCCCACAGGGAAAAAGGTTCTAGGTGGAGGGAAGAGCAAGTCCAAAGTCCTGCGTGAGAGCATGCCTCACACATCTGAGAAACCAAAGGAAGGCCAAGTAGGAGCAGGGGAGTCAGGGTGAGAAGGGGGAGACAGGGTCAAAGACCCCACTGGGGCCAGATGAGGGAGACCCCAGCAGCCATGTGAAGACCTGAACTTTGAGTGAGAGGAAAGCCACTAGATACAGTGAGAGAGGCTGGCTTACTCGTGTGAAGCTTGCTCTGGCTGCTGTGATGAGCCTGGGTTGAGCAGACAGGGAAGCTGGGAGACCAGTGGGGAAGGCACTGCAATAACCCAGGTGAGAGATCCTGAGGACTTGGACCAAGGTGGGACTTGGGATGTGTGAAAGGTGGTCAGACTCTGGATACATTTTCATGGTGAGAGAAACAGAGAAGTCAAGGAGAACAAGGTTTTCAGCCTGGGCAGCTATGATGGGGAGACTATGGGAGGAGCTGATTCTGGAAAGAAGATGGGGAGTAAGGGGGTTGAATGTGTTAGGTGAAGAGGAGTCTGGGATTCAAGGGAGACAGATGGGCTGAAAAACACACTTGAAAAAAGCCTGAAATCAACACAAGCAACATGTACCACCCTGGAAGACTCCTTGCTGAGTTATCTCTAGGAATGCTTTGGATACAGATTAACTTCCCATCATTCAGAATCAAAAAAGAAATGGGAACCAATACTGTTGAGCTATGTCCGATTCTGAGCTGGGCCTTAAAATATATTTTTTCTCTTTGCCACCCCATGGACTATACAGTCGATGGAATTTTCCAGGCAAGAATACTGGAGTGGGTGGCCTATCTCTTCTCCAGGGGATCTTCCCAACCCAGGAATCAAACTGAGGTCTCCTGCACTGCAGGTGGATTCTTTACTAACTGAGCTATCAGGGAAGCCCTTTTTTTTTTTTTTTTTTTTTTTTTTTGGTCTCTAAATTTCCCCAAGGGGCTTATAGTGTTACCTTATTGGATACATAAGGTAACTGAGGTTTAGAGAGGGCAAATGCCTTGCTCAATCTTATACTGTAGGAAATTCTACAGGCCATATTTGACTCAAATCTTCTATACCCCCAAAAGGTACACCTCATGCCAGCCACAGGTGTCACATAACTGACCAATCTCTCTGAGGCCAGGTCCCTTTAGAAACAGAAGACACAGTCACCTGCTGCACATAGTTTATCCACGTGACTAGTTACCCAGATGCTCACTTACCACATTCAGCAGCATAATGATGCAGAAATTGATGCACACAGCAGTTCCTGTGGTTGCAACCTGAGAATTATTCCTGATTAACGCCCACTTAAAGGCTGCGAAAGTGCTGACGGTCACCACCCTGTAAATGACAATCCCGAACACAGCGGCGATCACCACGCAGATCTGGCAGGAAGATAGAGGACACCCGGTGAGCACAGTGGTGGGATATTTCAGGGAGGGCCCCCCACCCCAAGAAGATCCTCCCACAGGAAAAGGAGATACGGTCATGGTGGTCCTGACTTGAGACACCATAACAAAAGGCACACTTTCCATGTGGCTGATACTTCCTCTCATCGGTTTGTATGTTCTTTGTTATCCAAATAGAAAAACCATGGTACTTGAGAGTTGATAAACTGTTAGGCTACAGAATGACACTTTTTAAATCAGAATATTAGATTAAGCAAATGAACAAATATTATGGAAATCTTATCATGTTGCTCTTCTGTTTAAAGCTATTTCTTGGTTTCCTTTTACTCTTAGGATAAAAGCAAAGCCCTTATGGTGGCCTGAAGAGTCTCTCCAGCCCCACTGTTTTTCCACTCATTCCAAAGACTCTAGACCTTTCCTTGTTGTTTCAAATAGGCTAAGCACACTTAATCTTCCTTTGCCCAAAACGCTGACCTGCCCATTCCCCTGCCAAACACATGACACACCCACACGCACATCCATAGTCTACTTAATACCTATTCATTCTTCACATCTCAAGAACTACTTCATAATTAATGCTTTTCATGAACTCCTCCCCCCACCCCCGCACCACCACTCCTCAGGCTTTTTGTTGTTGTTATATTGTACCAATGGCTTCCCAGATGGCTCAGTAGTAAAGAACCCGCCTCCCAGTGGAGGAGACAGAAGAGACATGGGTCTGATCCCTGGTTTGGGAATATCCCACGGAGGATGGTATGGCAACCCACTCCAGGTGCCTGGAGAATCCTATGGACAGAGGAGCCTGGTGGGCTACAGTCTGTAGGGTTGCAAAGAGTCAGACATGACTGTGCAACTGAGCATGCTCATGGTACCTATGCGTTCTTGCAATATGCAGCTTAGTTGTTGTTATTCAGTTGCTAAACTTATAATTTCTAACAACTGTCTGCTTATTGTCAGTTTCCCCCACTCAGACAGTAAGCTCTACCAAGGTAGGGATGGTGACTGTTGTTTCTGCAGTTCATGGTTTCTGCAACATGTTAGCATCATGCCAGGTGCTCAGTTATTTGTTGCTGAATAAGCCTATGAAAGGTACATACTCTTATTTATCAGATAGATACACAGACTGAACTGAGGCATCTTCCTCTGAACACTTGATGGTGTTTGAGAAGAATATAGCATATCTCTATCTCTGTGAATAATGGGGATTTGAGATTCCAAAAAATTCTGTGGCTTTCATTAGATGACTCGCTTACTGTGTCTCAGAGAAGAGACCTTAGCTTACATGGCCGTCAAAAACTAGATGTTAAAGTGGGGCTTCAGGATGTGCTCTGGCAACTTAGAGCTTCCTTTTTTTATAGGAGCTTTCCTATGTTTTGCATAGACTCTGTCTTTGGTATACCGTGAGAGACATGCTCTAAAAGCCCAGGTATAAAACCTAGCTGAACTGGCAAAAAATAATAATAGTAGTAATAATAGAAAACAAACAAAAAACCGCCCATGCCTGAATCCTGGAGCTGTTGATAGGGAGATAGGCGAGACCTACACTGAATTTAGACAAGGGTGGCGATATGCTACAATGGACAGTTCACTGTACTGAGTCAAAGTTGGGACTGAGTCCTGGTTCAGCGACAACCTGGCAGTGTGACCTTGAGCAAGTAGCTTCTCCTCTCCAGGGCTTTAGCCTCTACAGGTCTTACTGTGAGAAATACAACCCAAAATAATACATATACATGTACTTACAGGAGGCAAAGCCTGACCCCACTGCTTACAAAGCAGAATCTGTAGATAGGGCAGGATCTGAGTCTTGATCCAAGCTGAGGGACACTTGGGCAATCTGCCTACCCCACCATCTCCCCAGGTTCTTCCTGGCCACAGCGGGGAGATTGTCTGGATTTTCTGTTGTTCTGTCCTTCCCATTTGAGCCAATTAGGATATGTATTGATGCACATGTGCTCTTTGAAAAGAGGAAACAGAGAATCCTAACCATTCCTTCCTGTTCTAAAATGACATTTCTGACAAATCGCATGTGTGCGGTTCAGTAACCAACAGGGTCAAAGTGGGTCACAAAATGACTTCTTTTTAGGAAAAGCTAACAATCCAGCTTCAGATTAGTGTTTTGAAAACTGATATAACCATCAGCCGGAGAAGGCAATGGCACCCCACTCCAGTACTCTTGCCTGGAAAATCCCAGGGACGGGGGAGCCTGGTGGGCTGCAGTCCATCTGGTCGCTAAGAGTCGGACACGACTGAGCGACTTCACTTTCACTTTTCACTTTCATGTATTGGAGAAGGAAATGGCAACCCACTCCAGTGTTCTTGCCTGGAATCCCAGGGACGGCGGAGCCTGGTGGGCTGCTGTCTTATGGGGTCGCACAGAGTCGGACACGACTGAAGCAACTTAGCAGCAGCAGCGGCATAACCATCAGCAAAATAAATGTTAGGGAGTTAGAGGTAGCATTAAAAAGCAGACTAATAAAACAAAAAAAAATCAGAGTTCCTTGAATATTATAAATATGGGCATTGTTTCAATAACTATTTTCAGTTTTATACATCTATTTGCATAGCATATACTGGGTAATGGCAAAGAATGTATTTCTTATTATATGAGCATTGTAAAAATGAAAGCTTGAACGACATTGCTGTAAGTTCCATCTCATAGTTTTAGTTCCTTTCATTATGGCATAGACAAATGGAAAGAACAGTAGTTAGAGAACCTGAGCTTTTGGCTATTTCCTGGCTAGCCTGGGTGAGCCCCTTAACCTCCTGGAGTCTCAGTTACTCCACCTGTAAAATGGGACAGCGGTGTCACCCCTGGTCATCATATAGAACTGTTGTGAGGTCTAAATATCAGAACGTACAAAGAATGTATTTAAATACCTGGTATGATTATTGTTCCCATGCTATAGGTTTGTACTTTATGAAACATAGTTGTGTAAAAAAAAAAAAGGGTTCATACCATAAAAAATATTCCAGATGCAGAAACAATAAGTCGGCTGCATTTATCTGCAAATGCTTGATATGGTTCTGGCTTGCCGGAAATGGGATTCATCCTCTCTTTCTTGGAATACTTGGCTTCAAACTGGGGCCGTATTTCTTCCTGAAAAACAAGCAGACACATTTTTACATACTGAAGAGGTACTTGGTCAAGAAGAAAAAAAAAAAATCATTTTACCCAACAGGAAAACAGTCAACAAATGCCACAGTCATCACTCACTCAATGATATACACTTGGAAACCCAGGTTTAAATATTTTGAAATTGGCCACTTATTAAAGAAAATCTAAAGAATGATGATCTTCAATTATTATCATCATGGCTCTGTGATTTAGACTAATAGTTAAGTATTTCTATTATCTTATTAAATGATATTGAGAAAGGGGCCAATTTGTCCCTGTCCCCAGTAGTTTGAAATAACTAACAAGCTTTTATTTATTATTGAGGAATGATATGAACACCAGGACAAAGAAAACTTCTCAAGAGTGAAATGTTCAGAATTCATTTTATGAGATATAATGGCAATATAAGTCTTAGTTTTCTACAATTTTTAGTTTTTCAATTTAGGCAGCTAAAAACCTGGTGAATCTATTTTTTAAATAAGCTCCTATAGGAGTCATTCACCCTTAACCATAGATTTTAATGCATTCTTAATTGGTATTGAAAACAAGGTAAACGCCTTTCAAATCCAGTTAAAATCAAGGCTCCTCTAATTCTAAATCAAGCTGAGATTTTTATTTCATTGAGTTGAGCCCCATCCAATGTGAATGGCTTCTGACTAAAAGCAATTACAGGATTAGGAAAAGATAAGCAACAAAACGGTGTGCTGAAGTGGTTCTGACTAATTAGGAACTTGTTTTATGTGAGTGTCTTGGAAGAGACAGGAAAAGGAGCAGAAACTCTGGTGCAAGGGAGACTTGAGTTAATTCAGGCAGAATCACTCAAGAGCTGGGTGAAGGTACTGACAGAAAGCAAAGAAGGACCTGACAGGAGAGAAATTATGGAGGGTCTGGTAGGGGCCACCCTGTGTAGGAGGAAAGGCAGCCTGACTCCCTCCACAGGATAAGCCCGATGCTGGCTTCACGCAGATAATCAGGAAGGTCATGGGGAGAGAGAATTATAAACAGCCTCTGCCTCCTTTATTTCAGGTAGTTATACCTTAGGATATATCAGATCTAGAATATTCTGCTTCTTTAGGAAACTCAATTCATCAGGCTATAAGTGTCATCAAGGGTCACTAAGTTAATCATGCAGAAACTGAGGTCAATCATGGAGGCAGACATGTCATCCTGGGTACGATAGGCTAAGTTTTGTCCTCACCCTACCTCCCAATTCATAAGCTGAAGTCCTTACCCTCAGTATCTCAGAATGTGTCTGTATTTGGAGTCAGGGTCCTACAGATGTAATTAAGTTAAAATGAAGTCATTAGGGTGAGCCCCAATCCAATATGACTAGTGTCTTTGTAAGAAGAGCACATTTAGAGACATGCACAGAGAGAAGACCATGTGAAGACTCAAGGAGTAGATGGCCATCGACAAGCCAAAGACAGAGACAGGGAACAGATCCTTCCCTCATGGCCCTCAGAAGAAACCAGCCCTGCCAATGATCTCGGACTGCTCACCTCCAAACTGTGAGACTAAGCCACCCAGTCAGTGGTGCTTTGTTATGGCAGCCTTAGCCAGTAATACTCTGGGTTACCCCTGAAGGAGGCATGCAGCTCATCTGGGTTCTTCTGCACAGCAAGCTGAGAGCCACAGGCTAGGAGTAACAGGCATTTTTACATTGAATCCCAAACAGAACTGAAACTGCACACGGCTCCAGACCTGACCTCTACACAGGGGTGCTGAGTGGAAGCACGGTTCAGCACTCCATGCTTTTAACAGGGCTGGGAATCCAGAAGGATCCAGACTTACCAGAGATACGTTTACCCTAAAGGTACCCACATAGTGCGCCCACCACAAGTGCCAGTGGTGACTTTAGACTGGTTTAATCAAAGTTACTTAAATAATGCTACACTTTATAGCCAACAGGGGAGAATTTAGAAACATTTTTCTTTAGAAATGAAAATCCAAAGGTGAAGTAATTTGCCTTAGATGACACAGCTTCTTGGTGGTGACCTGGATACCCAGGAAAGAGCATTTTCCATCCCATGTGAAAGCTACTCCTATACACACATGGAACAAAAACCAGAACAGCTCCACCTAGGAGGATGTCTCGAATGCAGTCTTGCTGCAGTTGGTAGCCTTCAGAAACCTGGGCGGTCCCTTACAACTCAGAAAACCATTTTCTAGAGAGTGAATGCTTATACAAGCCTGAGAGGGGCCTTAGCACAGGAACAAGGATTGCTGAAAATCCCAGTATCATGTCTATATTTAAAAATTACCCAAATATGTTCATGGGCTTGAGGAGAAAAGGCATCCATCCACAAGGTATGATTTGAAGGAAGAAACATTCCTCTCAAAATTATGTCCCCTACCAAACCTATCCCAGGGCTAAAATTCTCAGTTATGTTTACAGACGATTCCATTTAATTTATAAAAATAAACATATGTGTCTCCTGGAAGGAAAACACCCATTAAGACCCATGGTCATATCATATATGATGACTGCATTGGATTTACTTGCACCTGTAGGCTCTCAGGAAATGGAACTCAGGAGAGGCAGGGGATGAGAGGAAAGAAAGACGAGTTCAGGCCTGAGTGACTCTCAAGGGAAAGCAGGGTCCGAGAGACATACGATAACCAAACTCAGCATGGGGCCTCAAGACTTTTGACATAAAGACCAGACACAGGTTAGGAAAGGGCATGGTGTACTGGCCAGGAAGGGAGAGTAACATGTCTGAGGGCCCGAGTTTACCTCTGCTGGACAGTTTTATCTAGCGGTGGCCGGCTTTTAGCACATCAACCAAAGAGCTTGCATGCGTAGTGGTTCCCCCTCATGTGAGAATCCTTCTGAGCTGTCCAGGGTCCTGAAGACTTAATCATTTCCTTGGAGAACTTTAGGAGGTCTGCTTTCAAGTGCCTATAACTGTAAACTAATATTCTCCTTCTGACACAGTAAAGAGAATGGATAATATTTAAGGAAACTAAACAAATCTTACTACCAATTCTTCTGATGCCTCTGCATACAAGTGAAATGCTTTACTTAGCCATGAACTTTTTACTCCACTAAGAAATCAAAATGTATTTTTTTTAATTCTTCTGCTATATTTTTATAATGCTTGAAATTTCCTGCAGAGACAGGTATAAAAATGCTTTATGAGTCAACTTGACTTCTATCACAGAGCAGAAAGTGATGACTCAAAAGGGATTGTGTATTTCTTGATTATCTGCTTTTTTTTTTAATTGAGGTAAATAATACAAACCTCCTCTTCTTCCCAGTCTATCAAATCCCAGTCATAAGCAATTACTGCTCTCCGTCTTTTCCAAAACTCCAGGAAAACTGTTGCTGGAACAAGCAGAGAAAGACAGATATTTTCAAATAAAACAATGTCTTGAACTGTGTCAATAGATAATGAAGCCATTGTAAAGAATGACAGCTGTTTGTGTAAGCATTCTTGAATATCAGAATTTCTAGCTAAACATCATTTAACAAAGATCATTTTCTGAGAATTTCTAAGCCTGTGTCAAACATAATGAAAACTCAAGAGATTTAAATTAAGCTGATTTGCAAGTCATGGCAGAACAGACTTATTAGAATGACAAAGCTTCTGGGATGTAAGAATACAGAAAACTAGGTTACCAATATCTTTCTATCTGATAGAGTATTTAACAACTTATTGACCAGAGATATATTAATACATCTTTTGTTACCTGAACATTATTGACTAGAGACGAATCAATAATCACTTACATAACAAACTGCCAGAGAAGGAAATGGCAACCCACTCCAGTATTCTTGCCTGGAGAATCCCATGGACAGAGGAGCTGGCAGGCTACAGTCGGTGGGGTTGCAAGAGTCCAATACGACTTAGCAACTAAACTACTACTACTAACAAATTGCCAGCTACAGGTGTTAGTTTCTACAAAAATCCCCTGGTCAATAATGTGTTAAAAAGCGAGGGACAGAAAAGCGAAAACAAAACTTAGCAGTTCACATGTATTTAATTGGCAGAGATTTCTCATTCCCTCCAATCCTCCCCAAAACAAATATCCTCTTATTAAAGGCAAAGTGTGTAAATTGTATTAAAAAACCTTTTCAAACCTGTTCGAACCTTTTTCAACCTTTACCTTTACTACCCATGTAAAGCAGATGGTGATCCTCATTTAGCCAAAGTAACTTTCTACTCAATTCAGTTTAAATATATCAACACAAACGAATTGCTGAGTATTATAAAATGACAGGTCAAAAAATGATCAAGACATATTCCTGTTGCCTAGGAAGCCACAAGCCAGAAGAGGGGACACTTGCACACATTCACTCACTCACTCAGAGGATGGCTGCAACTAAGAATCACAGACACACCCTAGGAGAGGGAACTGTCAGATCCATCTCTACTGGGTCTTACTGTGTAGTCAGGTTAGAGAAATATGTCAATGTCCTATGTTTGGAATCTGTTTCATGGAGAAAAGTATGCATCCAAATGTTCGTTCCAAAGAGAGATAATGACTTCCTTATTTTCTGCTCCCCTTTGCCCTCAGTTCAGTTCAGTCACTCAGTCGTGTCTGACTCTGTGACCCCATGGACTGTAGCACGCCAGGCTTCCCTGTCCATCACCAATCCCCAGAGCTTGCTCAGACTCATGTCCATCTAGTTGGTGATGGGGATGGCACAATTGCATAACTACAATTTTTTTAAAATAAAGTTAGACATTCTCCTATTCTATGATCAGCAATGCCATTCTCAATTATTTTTCCAGGAGAAATAGATAACAAAGACTTTTATGCAAAACGTCCAAAGAAGTTTATGCTGCTGCTGCTGCTAAGTCGCTTCAGTCGTGTCTGACTCTGTGCAACCCCATAGACAGCAGCCCACCAGGCTCCCCCGTCCCTGGGATTCTCTAGGCAAGAACACTGGGGTGGGTTGCCATTTCCTTCTCCAGTGCACGAAAGGGAAAAGTGAAGTCGCTCAGTCGTGTCCGACTCTTAGCGACCCCATGGACTGCAGCCCACCAGGCTTCTCCGTCCATGGGATTTTCCAGGCAAGAGTACTGGAGTGGGGTGCCATTGCCTTCTCCAAAAGAAGTTTATAAAAGCCATTAAGTCTTAGATGAATAAAAGCTGGATTGAACCAAATACTTATTAACATTTGGATAAACAAATGAATAAAATGAATAAGCAAATTTCAGTACATCTCAGGCAAGGGAATATTATTCTGTATTAAAAAGAACAAATTATAGACATATGCAACAACATGTATGAATCTCAACAGCATCAATCTTAGTGGAAGAAACAAAATGCTGAATACTGAAAGATTCTATTTGTATGAAATTCTAGAACAGATGAAACTACAATGACAGAAAGCATGTTGGAGGTTGCCAAGAGGCTGACTTCAGAGGCACGAGGAAACTTTCTGGAGGATGAAAATGTTTTATGTCATCATTATGGTAACAGTTACATGACTATATACAATTTGACATGATTTGTCAAAATGTTCACCTAAAATCACTGGATTTTATTTTATGTAAATTATACCTAACCAAAGCTGACAAAAACATTTCATGATTCTGTCACCCAGAGAAAACCACCATTAATACATTATAAAATACCTTTGTTTAGCTCACAGGAAAAATCTTGACCAGGCCCACCAGTGAATGACTGCAGGAAGGAAGAAATTAACACATTCCTCTCCAGAGTCTGGCCAGAACCAGGAAATACCTGCAACGACTTATAGCTTCTTTTACTTTACCTCCTCACTTTCCCTGCTTTGTTCTAAAAATGAAACTGGCATCCAAACCCAGGCAAGATAGTTCTTTAAATACCAGTCGACTATCTTCTCAGCCTTCTGGCTTTTCAAATAAAGCTGCTGTGCTGTGCTTAGTCGTACAGTCATGTCCAATACTTTGCAACCTATGGACTGCAGCCCATCAGGCTTCTCTGTCTGTGGGGATTCTCCAAGGCAAGAATACTGGAGTGGGTTGCCATCCCCTCCTCCAGAGGAATCTTCCCAACCCAGGCATCAAACTTGGTCTCCTGCATTGCAGGTGGATTCTTTACTGTCTGAGCCATGAGGGAAGCCCTCATGAGGGAGACTCCTCATAATACTGGAGAGGGGAGCCTATTGCTTCTCCAGGGGATCTTCCCAACCCAGGAATTGAACTGGGGTCTCTTGCACTGCAGGCAGATTTTACCAGATGAGATACCAGGGAAGCCCAAAGTCGCTATTCCTTACCCCAAAACCTCATCTCTCAATTTAATGGCCTGTTGAGCAGTGAGCAGTAGAAACTTGATGATGCTGTGAAAGTGTTGCACTCAATATGCCAGAAAATTTGGAAAACTCAGCAGTGGCCACAGGACTGGAAAAGGTCAGTTTTCATTCCAATCCCTAAGAAAGGCAATGCCAAAGAATGCTCAAACTACCGCACAATTACACTCATCTCATATGCTAGTAAAGTAATGCTCAAAATTCTCTAAGCCAGGCTTCAACAATATGTGAACTGTGAATTTCCAGGTATTCAAGCTGGTTTTAGAAAAGGCAGAGGAACCAGAGATCAAATTGTCAACATCTGCTGGATCATTGAAAAAGCAAGAGAATTCAGAAAAATATCTATTTCTGTTTTATTGACTATACCAAAGCCGTTGACTGTGTGGATCACAATAAACTATGGAAAATTCTGAAAGAGATGGCAATACCAAACACCTGACCTGCCTCTTGAGAAACCTGTAAGCAGGTCAGGAAGCAACAGGTAGAACTGGACATGGAACAACAGACTGGTTCCAAATAGGAAAAGGAGTACATCTAGGCTGTATGTTTTCACCCTGCTTATTTAACTTATATGCAGAGTGCATCATGAGAAACGCTGGGCTGGATGAAGCACAAACTGGAATCAAGGTTGCTGGGAGAAATATCAATAACCTCAGATATGCAGATGACACCACCATTATGGCAGAAAGCGAAGAAGCACTAAAGAGCCTCTTGATGAAAGTGAAAGAGGAGAGTGGAAAAGTTGGCTTAAAGCTCAACATTCAGAAAGCGAAGATCATGGCATCCAGTCCCATCACTTCATGGCAAATAGATGGGGAAACAGTAGAAACAGTGGCAGACTTTATCTTTTTTGGGGCTCCAAAATCACTGCAGATGGTGACTACAGCCATGAAATAAAAAGATGCTTATTCCTTGGAAGAAAAGTTATGATCAAACTAGACAGCATATTAAAAAGCAGAGACATTATTTTGCCAACAAAGGTCTGTCTACAGACCTGCCACAAAAGGTTGTGGTTTTCCAGTAGTCATGTATGGATATGAGAGTTGGACTATAAAGAAAGCTGAGCACCGA
The DNA here is from genome assembly GCF_019923935.1 of Bubalus bubalis. Taxonomy (NCBI): domain Eukaryota; kingdom Metazoa; phylum Chordata; class Mammalia; order Artiodactyla; family Bovidae; genus Bubalus; species Bubalus bubalis. Next base: position 55,159,487 of record NC_059160.1, read on the forward strand.
AGAATTGATGCTTTTGAACTGTGGTGCTGGAAAAAACTCTTGAGAGTCCCTTGGACTGCAAGGAGATCCAACCAGTCTGTCCTAAAGGAAATCAGTGTTGAATATTCATTGGAAGGACTGATGTTGAAGCTGAAACTCCAATACTTTGGCCACCTGATGAGAAGAGCTGACTCATTAGAAAAGATCCTGATGCTGGGAAAGATTGAAGGCGAGAGGAGAAGGGGATGACAGAGGATGAGATGGTTGGATGGCATCACCGACTCAATGGACATGAGTTTGAGTAAACTCTAGGAGCTGGTGATGGACAGGGAGGCCTGGTGTGCTACAGTCCATGGGGCTGCAAAGAGTTGGACATGACTGAGGGGCTGAACTGAACTGAGCAATGAGCAGTAGGAACTTGGACACAGTAACACTAAAATACTCCAAATCACACTTTATTTGTACACTTTGCATCCTAAAGAAAACTTAAATACAGCTTTGTGTTATGTTATTATGTGCTTTGAAAGAATTTTTAATGGCTACTTACAATTTCCTTAACCATTCTATTGTTGGATATTTAGGTTATTTTCAGTCTTTACCTAATATAAACAAAGCAAGGAAAACATTTTTATGTATTATGTTCTTATTCTGTGGAGAAGGCAATGGCACCCCACTCTAGTACTCTTGCCTGGAAAATCCCATGGATGATGAAGCCTGGTAGGCTGTAGTCCATGGGGTCGCTAAGAGTCGGACAGGACTGAGCAACTTCCCTTTCACTTTTCACTTTCATGCATTGGAGAAGGAAATGGCAACCCATTCCAGTGTTCTTGCCTGGAGAATCTCAGGGATGGGGGAGCCTGGTGGGCTGCCGTCTCTGGGGTCGCAAAGAGTCGGACACGACTGAAGCAACTTAGCAGCAGCAGCAGAAGCTGATACCCAATTCTGCATAAAATTTTGACTGAGCCCTGGAACAACCTTCTAAGTGGCTACCTGCTACTTACTGGTCCCCACTTTTACCCCTTCCATTGTTGCCACAGTTGCTTCCCAAACACAACTGATAATGCCACATCCAAGTTTACAACGTCAACTTGGCTTTCTATTGCCCACAGGGTGAAGCCATGGTTCTCTGTTGTGGTACAGATGTCCTGTGGTAAGCAGGATTCAGGCTTCAACATGCACTGTTACAGTTGAATTTTGTCCCCCCTGGCAAAAATATTTTTATGTCTCAAACCCCAACCTCAGAATGTCACTTTCTTTGGAAATAAAGTAACTACAGATTAACTAGTTGAGTTCATCCTGGAGTAAGGTGGGCCCTTAACTGAATATGATTAGTGTCCATATATAAGAATACTGCCATGTGAAGACACAGGGAGAATGCACGTGAAGGTGGGGGTAGAGATTGGGCTGATGTGTCAACAAGCCAAGGATCACTGGGCATCACAAGGATCTAAGAGAAAGGCATGGAACAGGTTCCCCCTCAGAGCCTCCCAAAGGAACCCACCTTGCTCACACCTTGATTTTGGACATCTTGCCTCCAGAAATGTGAAAAAATAAATTTCTGTTGTTTTAAGCCACCTACTTTTGTAGCATGTTATTACAGCACCCTTAGGAAACTAAGATAAATTCTATGTCCCTAGCACATGGAGTGTTCAAGCATTCCTTTTCAGAGTTTTGTCCACACAGTTTTCAGCTCAGAATGTTATTCAAACTTCTCCCTGACTCACTTCTTTGTCTGGCAAATTTAAGACTTGGTTCTAATATCTGTCCTTGGGTGAAAATTTTTCTCCTTTTCCTTTTTGCCTCAGGAAGTTGGCTGCATGGATCCTCACTGTCCCTTCATAAATCAGACTTAATGCCCACTATTATAATTACCAACTTTTGAAAGCACAGATCACATCTTATTCATTTTGGGGGGTAAACCCAGTGCCAAGAGACAGAGAATATACACTGTCTGCTGAGTAATGAAATCTTATAACAGCCTATAGAAGGTGCATGCCACCATGGACATACTTTGGTACAACTCTGAGTTTGGCAGATTCAGTTCAGTTGCTCAGTTATGTCCAATTCTTTGTGACTCCATGGACTGCAGCACACCAGGCCTCCCTGTCCATCACCAACGCCCAGAGTTTACTCAAACTCATGTCCATTGAGTCAGTGATGCCATCCAACCATCTCGTCCTCTGTTGTCCCCTTCTCCTCCCGCCTTCAATCTTTCCCAGCATCAGGGTCTTTTCAAATGAGTCAGTTCTTAGTATCAGGTGGCCAAAGTATTAGAGTTTCAGCTTCAGCATCAGTCCTTTCAATGAATATTCAGAACTGATTTCCTTTAGGATGGACTAGTTGGATCTCCTTGTAGCTCAAGGGACTCTCAAGAGTCTTCTCCAACACCACAGTTCAAAAGCATCAATTCTTTGGCACTCAGCTTTCTTCACAGTCCAGCTCTCACATTCATACATGACTCCTGGAAAAACCATAGCCTTGACTAGATGGACCTTTGTTGGCAAAGTAATGTCTCTGCTTTTTAATATGCTGTCTAGGTTGGTCACGGCTTTTCTTCCACGGAGCAAGTGTCTTTTTATTTCATGGCTTCAGTCACCATCTGCAGTGATTTTGGAGCCCAAGAAAATAAAGATTAGATCTGGTTTAAATTCAAGACTCTGCCACTTACCAGCTGCTAGGTAATCTTGGGCCAAGTTACATAAACATAACCTCTCTGAGCCTCAGTATCTTCAAGAGGGAAATACTAATTTCTTTCTGGTGGGTTATAAGAAATTGATGACATGTCATATGTGACTGTACTTATGTACCTAATAGGCATTTAGTAAATGTGTATCTTTCTTTTTTTGAATATACAATCACCAGTTTTTGTTGGATGATATGAGTATAAAAAATAAAATTAGTGTAAATATCTAAAAACAAAGACAAATTATATAATTCATGTAAAAAAATGAGACATACTTCATTCATCAATCACTGATGAGACCATATACAGAATCTTTGAATTTGCATTTAAACAACCACAAACTTTTTATTTTGATTAGAAAGCTCTGAGGAGCTTGATTTGTTTGTTTACTGGGGATAATTTAATTTTCCGCAATGCTAAAAAAGGAAGAAACAAACAACAGAGGAAGGAGAACAAAAAGAGAACAGAGGGAGATAATATGCTTCCTGGTGAATCTCTGCCAGTATCAAACTCTCCAACGACTCATTTTATTTTCCCCTAGGGAGAGAGCTAATTTAAGCCATAAATGTTATGGTCCCTGAATCTTTCTAAACCACTCTGATTCAAGCCCAGAGCCCTAGGCTCATAGTATACTGGGTTGACCAAAAAGTTCATTCAGGTTTTCTGTAAGTGCTTACTAAAAACCCAAACAAACTTTTTGGCCAATCTAGTACCTCTCGGGTCCCCAGGAGGCCCTGCCATCATGTACATACATATAAGAACAAAGGTGGTAGAGAGCTCTGTCAAGATTTCTAACCCCACACAAAGGCCCTTCCCGAGCGCTACAGATGGTTTCCACATGGAACTGTATTGTTTCTCTGGTGAACACAAAGCAAAAGGCAACAAAGCAAACACATCAACTTCATCCCTTCCGAGGGCTTGTAAACCACTTACATCTGTTCTGTCATCTCCATATCCAGCAATTTCCCGAAATAAAGTGCATGTGTTTTCCTAAATGTTGTAACTTGTCAATCGTAAAGGCTGGTCCTGAGGCCATTAAACCAAGCTTGGTTAGAACTGACACGCTTTTACAGAACACTGCCATCACAAAGCGGCATTTATAGTGGGCTCAGGATGAGTGTAACAGTGCTTTATCTCAAAATCCAGCTCTCTGAAGCAGAAGCAAACAGGATTACAGACAGCACACGATCCTAGCGGTGCAGTGGAGGAGCTAAGCTTGTCCAGTTTTAACTCCTGGCCTTACCACTGTCTATCTATTGCCCAATTTTCTCATCTATCACACGGGAATAGTGACAGTCCCTTTGTCAAAGGTTGCTCTACAGATTAACTGAAGTGATGCTGTACAATGCTCAGCACAGTGTCCAGGATGCAGTAAGCCCTTAGTAAAGGCTTGTGTTATTGTAAGTGTTACTATTATTGGCAAGTCTAGATTTCTGCAAGAGGCAAAGTCCTATCTACAAAGAAAACACCTGGGGTAAATCATTCTTTTTCTCAAACTAGCTTACTTCTGGGAACAATACAGGATTTAAACAGGAAGGTGTCAGTGAAGACAAAGTGATTCAGAAAATGAATTATTCCAGGCTTGCCTTGCCTGGAGCGGCCCCAAAATGTTCCCTTGTGCTCAATGGTTATTACACAACATCTATCAGATTCTTAATGAATACCCTCCAACGCACGAGTGCTGTCAGATCTCCAACCCACCTACTTGCAGCCTCCATGCTTCAGGCTTCACTTCAGTCCACTGAGGTTGGCAGAGATAAAATAATAAAATCTATCCATTGTCCCCAGTATAAAATGGTTCAACTTGCAAGGAAGGAATGCCATCCGTTTATAATGGTGGTACTGGGTGAGGGGTGGCGATGACAACCTCTACCTTATAGACAATTATCATTCTACCAGAATTTTAGTTCTGGGTAACTATGGGAGAAGAAAATATGATTTCAGTCAAGTGTATGTTAAATTGATGGGACACTGAAGTGGTCAAGGGAGTTTTAGGTATTAATTCTTCCAGAACACTACTCTCTCTACAGAAGCGTTAACTCATTACACAGAAGACCAGTAGCCCAAAGCACAGCTTCCCCATATGTGTGCCAGGAATAGATTATAGGTTTGCAAGAGGTACTAATCCCATCAGATTGGGAGGCGACTAGGGCTAGGAGGTTTAGGGCAGTATTCTACCTGGCCACAAGCAGGCTCCTTCATGGACATTAGCATATTGTACAAGTATTATCATTTTCTACGTATCATGACTTGAAAAAGTTTGGAAACCATTGGTTTAGGAAATGAGTACATTTTTCAGTCTCCTCATTTGTAACCATGACAAAACTGCAGTACTGGATGGCTTATTATGTTTCATGATCATGGTTACCAATACATTCTAGAAAAGCCATATACACATTCTTGACCTGAGAGGTCATTCCTGTAACCAAAACTCTATTATGGTTAGCTTCCATTGTTTGCAAGAGATACAGTAATGGGTAGCACAAATCATGAGGGCTTTTGCAAGGCCCACCAAAGGAGGCAGAAATCCCACAGGAATTAAAAGACTGGACCTATTCAGACAGGATATGGAAGCCAACAGCTTGAGAGATTATAGACATAAGAGACCCTGGGGCTTCACCCTGATAGTCCACATGAGATGGGTACATTCTCTCTCTGCTTCTCTCTGGGGGATTGTCTTACGTTTTCTCCAAGTTGGCTACCAGTTGGTTTCTGTACCTTCTAGTCTAATTTTCTTCCACTAGTTCTTTGTTTCTGCTTATTTCTAGGTTCTGATTGGTCATAACTTCAGTCTGCTCAGGATTCCTCCTGGCCCTCACTGCTAGCCACTGTCAGTCTCTCTCCCTTCTTCCCTCTCTGCATCTTTCCATGTCAGTTTCTACCACCAATTCCCAGTGTCCTTCCACATTCTCCAAGTCCCATTCTTAAGAATAAGACTCTGGGTGGACTACCAGTTCCTGTTTGGCTAGAACCTTAGAACTTCTCCCAGGCCACTTTCACCAACCTATGGTTTGACTACTCCTGGGACAAACACCCACTGGGTGAGAGGAACTGGTATCATAGGGTTCAAAAAAGTCCCTTCAACTGAGCTGTGGTGGGTGGGACAATTTTCTTTTGAAGAGCTTGAGGTAAGGCTATGCTAAGTCACTTCAGTCATGTCTGACTCTGTGCGACCCCACAGACGGCAGCCCACCAGGCTCCCTCGTCCCTGGGATTCTCCAGGCAAGAACACTGGAGTGGGTTGCCATTTCCTTCTCCAATGCATGAAAGTGAAAAGTGAAAGGGAAGTTGCTCAGTCATGTCCGACTCTTAGCGATCCCATGGATTGCAGCCTACCAGGCTCCTCCATCCATGGGATTTTCCAAGCAAGAGTACTGGAGTGGGGTGCCGAGCTTGAGGTAAAGAAGACATAAAATATATAGGACAAGCCCCCTAAAGAGAACAAGGGTTTGACTTGTCAAAGAGGCCATTTAAACATATTCATTGTCTCATAAAGAAATTCTTTTGGTAGGACTTCCCTGGTGGTCCAGTGGTTAACAATCTGCCTTGCAATGCAGGGGATGTGGGCTCGATCCCTGGTTGGGGCACTTAGATTCCACATGCCTTGGGGCAACTAAGCCCGCACACCACAACTACAAAGGCCATGCACCACAAAATCCCATATGACACAATGAAGATCCCATGTGCCACAACTAAAAACAATACAACCAAATAAGTGTTTTTTTAATAAATTCTTCTGGTAATTTTATTCTCTTTTCCTTCTTTTCCTCCAATCCATCCATTTATCCATCCGTCCATCCATCCAATAAACATTAATCTCTCTGTCTTTAAAAGAAATGTATAAGGACTCCCATGACCATAATGGGCCTTGTGGACCATGAACCTATGAGAGAAACTGTGTATGCAAATTCTTATTAGTGCCCAAACAATGGGCATAAACCAAATGCTATGAAAGTTCAAAGGAGGAAGACACTGTCTGGCTGGTGAAGATGCCATTTCAGCTGGGCCTTGAAAGTTGGCAAAGATTCTAATATTCATTCTAGACATAAGGAACATCATGAACCTAAGCCTTGAGTGAGTAGAGTTCAATAACCTCAAAATTAAGATTTCTGGCCTTTTATGTACTAGAAGAAATGCATAAATGTTGTAAAAAGCATTCAAACCAAATTGAAAATATATAGTGTAAAAGGTCTCTCCTCACTGTTCACTTACCCTTCCATGAAGATAACCTCCTCTCCAAAGGAAACCACCATTCATCATTTATTATGAATTTGTTCAGACTTTTATATATGATTAAATTAAAGCTCTATAATTATTTTACTAGGAAGATATATCAAGGCTGTATATTGTCACCCTGCTTATTTAACTTATATGCAGAGTACATCATGAGAAATGCTGGGCTGGAGGAAGTACAAGCTGGAATCAAGGTTGCTGGGAGAAATATCAATAACCTCAGATATGCAGATGACACCACCCTTATGGCAGAAAGTGAAGAACTAAAGAACCTCTTGATGAAAGTGAAAAAGGAGAGTGAACAAGTTGGCTTAACTCAACATTCAGAAAATTAAGATCATGGCATCCAGTCCCATCACTTCATGGCAAATAGATGGGGAAACAGTGGAAACAGTGAGAGACTTTATTTCCTTGGGCTCCAAAATCACTGCAGATGGTGACTGCAGCCATGAAATTAAAAGACGCTTGCTCTGTGGGAGAAAAGCTATGACCAACCTAGACAGCATATTAAAAAGCAGAAACATTACTTTGCCAACAAAGGTCCATCTAGTCAAAGCTATGGCTTTTCCAGTTAGTCATGTATGGATATGAGAGCTGGACCATAAAGAAATCTGAGTGCCGAAGAATTGATGCTTTTGAACTGTGGTGTTGGAGAAGACTCTTCAGAGTCCCTTGTACTGCAAGGAGGTCCAACCAGTCCATCCTAAAGGAAATCAGTCCTGAATATTTATTGGAAGGACTGCTGCTGAAGCTGAAACTCCAATACTTTAGCCATCTGATGCAAAGAACTGACTCATTGGAAAAGACCCTGATGGTGGGCAAGACTGCAGGCAGGAGGAGAAGGGGACAACAGAGGATGAGATGGTTGGATGGCATCACCAACTCAATGGATATGAGTGTGAGCAAGCTCTGGGAGTTGGTGATGGACAGGGAAGCCTGGCATGCTGCAGTCCATGAGGTTGCAAAGAGTCGGACATGACTGAGTGACTAAAATGCATGGTACTGAGGAAGATACTATTAAACCCAAACGTGGGTGAAGTAACTCCTTTGGGCTAAATAATTCTTTCAGTGAACATTCCATCATACCTTGTTATTATATGGCTATTGGCTTGAAACTATTTAAAAGTTTGTGAGTATTTAAAGTTTGTGAGTATCACACACTATTTAAAAGTGTGTGAGTATTCACACACTAGTCAGATGAAAATATTCCACTCACATTAGAAAGTCCCATATACACTGAGATGTGTAATCAGGTCTTAACCATCAGACCTTTTGGTATACTATAACCTTTACTTTTGTCTCCAACAGAAGGTGAATTTTACTCCAATAATGGAATGCTGATGAAATTGTTGGAAGGCTTAAGAGAAAGAAGACATGTTGTCCTGTAAAACATCACCTTAAAAATAAACCAAATGAATTATTTATTAACTTGTGTCTAACAGAACAGCCAAACTGAATTCACTTTGCTTCTTCCTCTCATATTCAAAATCAGATTTTAAAGGAACATATAATAGAGCAAATGATGGGAACTCAAGTCATACAAATGTAGAACACTTACCCCAGACTGCCATGAAAACAGCAAAGAAAACAGTGGCTCCATTGTCAAAAAGATGGGTTACCTGGGAACATGAATGACAGTTAAACCAATGTCTTATATACAATATTCCAATTCACATTTTTCACATTCTGGAAAAATAGCTCTGATGATACAATGAATTTTAAAGGGTTTCTTTGGGGGATATTCCTTTTAGATCATAAGGAAGAAGTTTTTTTTCAAACTGTGAAATAGTTCAGATATGGAAAAGAGAATTTGCTCCATTTACGTGAGTATCACTTAGTTGAGCATGGATCAGCAGCCCCAGTGGTGCTATTAAGAATTTCCTTTTGTGCATTATAAAAACTAACACGCATCTACTTATGGATAGGTTTGTATTTAAGACCGGTAGGTATTCATGTTGCTGTAAAGGTTTCTGATTTTCCCAGCACTGGTTTTAATGCCTCATTTATTCTCTTTGAAAACATGTCTATTTTGTGTGTACAGTTTTGAACAAACATTTGCTGGGCTGCCCTCTGGACTTCAGCACTGTAAAGAAGAGCAACCCATTAACACAAACCACTTCTACCTGTATTAAAACCTCAGGTAATCACTACATTTACCTCTTATTCATAACACAGAGACAGCTAGCAAATACTTTATTGCTAGAATAATACATTTTATTGTAGTCACCATGGCAGAAAACAAAAATATCTATTTTTGTTGCAAAACTGCCGAGCTCATTTCCACCTCCTGGATAAATCATACCAGTGTCAGGCCAAATTGAAATGATGACTGATATGTTCATAAAGCATAACCTTTTTTTTGGTGCTTTATAGCTCTCTATAAAGTATACTTTACTGTCCCTTGGAGAACATGCCAAGTATAAGCAAGTCTTTTCCTATTATATCAGAGTACAAAATATTTCAAAATTTTCCACAAGTTTATGACTTATTTCTTTAAACATAGGAGAGATAGGGAGCATTTAAATACTTAGTGTGAGACAAGTCTAAAGCCAATTTATTTTGATGCCAGAAGAGTGTTACACTGTGTACATCAGGTGGTCAGCATCAAATCAAGCCTGAAAGTCCTAATGGTAGGTGGTTAGTTTGTGCCCCTTGCTAGGGTATTCCGTGGTGGAAACTCCCTGCACCACCAGGGAAGATTCTGGAATGGATTGTGGTTGTCATTGTTTTGGGCTGTGTGGATCAGCTTTCCTCCTCTAGGTAACAGGTTTCTCTCATGTAGGTCACTAGGAGTCACGTGGCTCAAATACAGCCCATAGGAGTCCTTCCCTGGGATTGGTATGCAAACACTTGGAGAGACACGTTTTCCAGCTGCAGTTACCAATCTGGAAATATGTTTATCAGGGTGAATAGGAACATCCAGTCCCTCCTAAGATGGTGAGCTAGGATAAGCTGATGGCTCCCTCTGCCAAAATCAAAGTCAGAGAAACAGGATAGTCGATTTCAGGAATTGACAGAACAAAAACACAGAAACAAAGAGCCTGAGAAATGCTGGGGGAGTTAGAAGGTTGTTTTAAAGTGTGTGTGTGAGATGGTGGGGGTGGAGGTGGTTCCTGAGCAGAGTGAGAACACAGGATAGAGAAATATATGAGTTCCATTCTAGCCCCTACCTCAGCGGTCACTGGAAAATTAGTTTCCCCTCCCTCAGCAATCAACTACAGCAGGTCAAACCACGAGGGCAGGTATTTGTGGGGGTGATGTCAGGGATGCGCAGAGTCCTGTTTTGTTGGAGAAATGAGGGATGCAGGTGCAGCCTGGCCATTTGGCCTCAGGCTTTCACTTCTCAGTGTTTTCCCTCTTAAACCCCAGGGATGGTTGCTTACAGTCAAGGGGGAGAGCCTTCTCCCAATTCTGCTTTGTTCTAAGCAGGCTTAAAAATGAAACTGGCCAGAAAATTCCTACACTCGGTGCCTGGAACACACTGTTCTCTTCTCTGTGTAAACTCACCAGGATTGACCTGGCTCTGATCCTCACCTAAGTGACCGATTCTTCAACTCAACAGGACTGACCCGGCTTCTGACCCTCACCCTAAGTGACTGATACTTCATGGGACCAGCACTCATGGGTGAAAACAACAGGATATCTGGGGAAGTCAGCTGCCTCCAAAAAACACCAAACTAGGCAATATGCACTTTCTGAAACAGACATTGATGAAATCTGAGCACTTGAAACTATTCATGATGTTCCTTTTAAGGAATTATTATAGCTCCCCTAAAAAAAGATTTTTACTCAAGGCAGACCTTTCACATAACAAACACCCCCAAGCAAAAAATAAATGGGCTTCTGAGATTCCTCAAAAGCAGGATTTTTACACCTGAGTCATTTGTGCTTAGCTCACAATCTTTAAACAAAATTATATTACTGAACAAAGTCTTCTGATTCTCAGCACCACCTCTCTATTTCCCAAGCTCACTCTACTGAATTTGTCCTCATCCAGGCAGGTCTATCTGCATGTTCACCAAAGGAAGGGAGAGTATTTGGGGCTTTTTTGGATCTTTGTAGCACATACTAAGAGCCTAGATCTTTCTAAAATCACAGCTGGCTGCTTATCCTCCCACCAGACTGGCCACCTGCAGAGCTAGAGACAGCATGAATGGGCAGGCGGGCTCCTGGGCTGCCGATCAAATGTTCCTACCTTTAAACTCTGCAATGCCAGCTGTATACACAGAAAAATCCAAGTCACAGTGATTGCGGAGGTTACATAAAATCTGCCAACCCCTTTTACACCTGAAATCTGGCTAAGCTGATAGGCAGTGGGTCTTGGAAAAGTCTTCATCAGTCTATATTTCAGCCATTGCTTTACATTAATGATACTACCCTTCAGTAATAAACCCTAGAATTTCAATGAACATGTCTAAAACTTTAATAAAGTAAGGTATAATATCAGAAAGAGGTATGTAATAACACATAGAATGGTTCTATGTAATTTTTTCAAAAAACTTTCACATCTACTGTCTTCTTTTGTCCTCATGACATGCCATGGGGCAGAGAGGGCAGCTATCAATGCTTGCACTTTAAAGATGAGAAAGTTTATGCTCAAAGAGGTTTTACAAGTGCAAGGTCAAGGCAGTAAGCAGCTGAGCTAGCCATCAGTCTAGGTCTTTTGGATAGTAATGATGGCGAAGAGGAGGAAAATGACAGCAGTTGTCATTTACTGAGATCTTGTCATTTGCCAAGCACTATACCCACCTCGGAGAAGGCAATGGCACCCCGCTTCAGTCCTCTTGCCTGGAAAACCCATGGACAGAGGAGCCTGGTAGGCTGTAGTCCATGGGGTCGCTAAGAGTCGGACACGACTGAGCGACTTTCCTTTCACTTTTCACTTTCATGCATTGGAGAAGGAAATGGCAACCCACTCCAGGGTTCTTGCCTGGAGAATCCCAGGGACGGGGGAGCCTGGTGGGCTGCCGTCTCTGGGGTCGCACAGAGTCGGACACAACTGAAGCGACTTAGCAGCAGCAGCAGCATACCCACCTGGTGGCTCAGACAGTAGAAGAATCTGCCTGCAATGCAGGATACCTGGGTTCAATCCCTGGGTTGGGAAGATCCCCTGGAGAAGGGAATGGCTACCCACTCCAGTATTCTTGTCTGGAGAATTCCATGGACAGAGGAGCCTGGTGGGCTACAGTACAGTCCATGGGGTCACAAAGAGTGGGACACGACTGAGTGACTAACCCTTTCACTTTTTTCATGCTCATCATACACCTTATCACATTTAAAAAATAAAACAGTCATCATGTTCTCCACTTCACAGATGAGAAAACTGAGATGAGGTTACATAATGTGCTCCTACGCTGACAAGTGGTAAAGAGCACAGTCAAGATCTGAACTTAACTTTCGCTGATTCTATCAACTGTTCTATTTGCTCCCTGTGATGATAATCAGAGCTATAACATTGAAAACACATATGCAATAAAAAAGATATCTGAATTAGAGTACTAAATGATAAAGATAAATCTCTCCTACAAAATAAACTTGAGAATCAAAGATCAAAATGGACAGAAAGAATGTGGTCACCACTGTCTCTCAGGAAGATATATATTAAATTTAACCCTGCAAAATTAAAATACTGCATATTTGGAATTACCTTGGCATAAACACAGCTGTCTGACAGCCTCATGAATGGACAGTATTTATCACACACAGGACACATGATGATATCTGTAGCTTGGCAGACTTCTTTACTGGAAAACAGAACAGAAAAGGAATGCTTTTTGATGACATAACAGCATTTTCTTTCCCTTCAATTTCACCAGAATAGTCGACCAGTAAATAAGAGTCAGTAGATCAAATTTTTGCCCTTGGAAGATTCTTAGCCTTTTCTTAGTTATTAATGTAATCAAGTGCCTACACAGTTTTATAGTTTGATAAGCCTACTTATTTATCAGGCTGTTTCTTGGCTTTTCCATATTAATAAGTTAAGCTCAGGAAAACACATGAGGCAAAACATTGATGGTTATATCTCAGATTATACAGGAGTCATTTACAATATTGCACAGGTTTGAAGACATTTCATACTTAATTATGGGAAAAATGAGACACCTTAAAGTGCCAGCCTTATGTGGCCCCCATCCTGACAATTTATACTTTGATTATATTGTGTTAAAATGAACACAGGTTAAGGACTATCAAATTTCCCTGGAGAATAAATTGTTGCTTTTACCATCAGCAATATGCAGATGATACCACCCTTATGGCAGAAAGCAAAGAAGAACTAAAGAGCCTCTTGATGAAAGTGAAAGAGGAGAGTGAAAAAGTTGGCTTAAAACTCAACATTCAGAAAACTAAGATCATAGCATCCAGTCCCATCACTTCCTGACAAATAGATGGGAAAACAATGGGGGAAAAAAAGTGCCAGCCTTAATTTCTATGTGCATGATAAATAAGAATGAATTATGGAGGAAAAAATATTAGGGATTAGTTCTGGGAGAAAATTACATCTCATTAACAATTTCCCTAGAAATTAAAATATTTTTTTGGGTCACTTCTATTTTTGCAATCACTTCTAAAAGGCACATTTCTTATTTAAGGACATTGTCCAGCATTGTATTAAGATCTCGATGAATACCTTAGACTATATTCTAGTGAAAGAGCCAAGATAACAATTGCTGACACTGACTCATTCTCAAGGTCCCAGCAAGTTGGTGAGATGTCTTTCTTACAGGTGTCTAGCTTACAGGTCTGTGTAAGAACACATAATTGATAAAAAGATAATTAACCCACTATTTGCAGTAGTAGTAGGAAAAAAAGGTTAAAAAGTCAGAAAGAGAACAACTTTGAGCCAGTGAATCAAAGCCATTTGTTCTGTGGATATACATTTGTGTGCTCAGTCGTGTCCGACTCTTTAAGACCCATGGACTATAGTCCACCAGGCTCCTTGTCCATGGGATTCTCTGGGCAAGCATACCAGGGCAGGGTGCCATTTCCTCCCCCAGGAGAATCTTCCCAATCCAAGGACTGAACCCACCTCTCCTGCATTGGCAGACAGGTTCTTTACCACTGAGCCACCTGGGAAGCCTTCTGTGGATTCACAGTGACTTGTATATCCATAAAAGTGAACTCCTTGGTAGCTAGAGACCACAGCAGCAAGGGCAATGGATGGACAGATTTTGTGAATTGAACCTTTAGAATTTTCCCAGGAGACTGGAAAGACGTTAAAATGAATAGCTAAGTGGACCCACAGTCTGTAAACACTCCCAAACCACAAATACCCATCTCCAAACATAAGCAAAGGCAGGCTCACCCAGAGCTCTCCATACCTGACTTGGCAGTGATCCAGAGTGATGACGCCATACAAAAAGACAAACAATCCAATGAAGGCAGCTGGGAAGAGCATGCCGGTGTACCAGCCCAACCAGGCAAAATACAACCCAATCTTCTCTCCAAAGTACCGCCTGTTTATGATATAAAAGTCTTGCCAATTATAGTGAAGTGTTTATAGTCAGGCATTCTGACACTTTGACCAGTCATTTTACTTTGTGGTGGCCTTACTGGTAACCATACAGACAAATTAAGCCAAGAGAATGGAATGTTTGACCAAATCTAGGCTCTAGACTTAAACTTCTTTTCCTATTACTCTAAAAAAGAAATAGTATGAACCCTTTCATACAAGAACATGATCATACACAAGCTTGTTCTGAAAACATAGGATAAACCCAGTTCATTCAGCAAATTATGTATAAAAATGTTAATTATGAGGAATCAGGGGAATCTGAAGACTTGGTGCCAACATATAATATTTTTGCCATTTCTGAGTGTGTGTTTGTTAATGTATGTATTATATATATTTTTAAGACTAGTAAACAAAATTACTGCAAAAACCTTTAAACACCCCCTTTTAGTAGTCTGTAGTTTTATAAGATGTTTACAATGCTAGAATCATAAGCTATCACTAATAAAGAACTCTACTGAGACTCAGTATGAATCAATACTGAGAGCAACTTTCCCTTTTAAGTGAGGACTTTTCACAGGCATCAACATCTACCTCTATAAATATTTTTCTGAGACTAACCAGTCTGCCTACTGCCCTGTGGTCTGTGAAGTTTGAAAGTGTCCAGGGAATTCTTTGTTTTTTATTCCTTAAATATTATTATTGTGTTTTCTATCTCACATTTCATAACTTAGAGCTTAATTATTTCTTAGTCCAGTGTAAGAATATTCTAATTATTTTTTATTCTCATTTTAGACAAATGTTGACAAATGTTGACCATCTGTCTCTGAATACTGTCTGCTGCTCTCCTCCAAACAATGGCTCCTAAAAATCATGAATTATTTATCATATCTCCTACTATGTCTCAACAGAAACCTTCCTCTTTCAGAAGACTTTTACAGCATATATTCATATACACATAAATTCATTTATTCATTCAACAAATTAAAAAACACCTGCTCTATGCCAAATACTGTGCTAAGGGCTGAGAATACAATGGTGAGCAAAATAAGCTTGGTCCCTACTCCTCTGAAGCTTGTGGGTGACAGAGGAGACATATATAAATCAATTAAAGAAATAAGCTTCTAGTTACAAAACCGGGAAAAGAGAGGAGAGGGACACAGTACAATAAGCATGTATAACAAGGCAATCTGACAAATTTAGCCAGGGAAGACTTCTTCCCTGAGGCAGTGACTGTTGTGCTGATGAATGAAAGTTCACTAGGTAGGGTTAGGGATAGAGTCTTTCCAGCAGAGGAAACAGAGGCCCTGTGGTAGGAGTGATGTTGGTGAAATAAGGGCAGTGTGGCTGGAACACTGACAACAAGAAATGGACTGGGACTTCCCTGATTGTCCCGTGGTTATGACTTTTCCTTCCAATGCAGGAGGTACAGGTTTGATCCCAGGTTGGGGAGCTAATGCCTCGCAGCCAAAAAACCAAAACATAAAACAGAAACAATATTGTAAAAAAAAAATTCAATAAAGACTTTAAAAATAACCCTGTGTACGAGACAGCAAAAGAGACACTGATGTATAGAACAATCTTATGGACTCTGTGGGAGAGGGAGAGGGTGGGAAGATTTGGGAGAATGGCATTGAAACATGTAAAATATCATGTATGAAACGAGTTGCCAGTCCAGGTTCGATGCACGATACTGGATGCTTGGGGCTGGTGCACTGGGACGACCCAGAGGGATGGAATGGGGAGGGAGGAGGGAGGAGGGTTCAGGATGGGGAACACATGTAAACCTGTGGCGGATTCATTTTGATATTTGGCAAATCTAATACAGTTATGTAAAGTTTAAAAATAAAATAAAATTAAAAAAAAAAAAAAAATAAAAATAGTCTGCATTAAAAAAGAAAAAAACTTTAATTAAAAAAAAAGTAGGCTGTTGAGGTAGGCAAAGGCCAAGCCTTGATGGGCCTTGCAGACCATACATTGACTTTTGTCCTGAGAAAATTGAAAAATGGTGAAAGGATTTTAGCCAATCCAGCCCCTTGGACAGCAAGGAGATCAAACCAGTCAATCCTAAAGGAAATCAACCCTGAATATTCATTGGATGGACTGATACTGAAGCTGAAGCTCCAATACTTTGGCCACCTGATGTGAAGAGCCAACTCACTGGAAAATACCTAGATGCTGGGAAAGATTGAGGTCAGGAGGAGAAGGGGGCAACAGATGATGAGATGGTTGGATGGCATCACTGACTCAATGTACATGAGTTTGAGCAAACTCTGGGAGATAGTGAAGGACAGGGAAGCCTGGTGTGCTGCAGTTCATGGGGTTTGCAAAGAGTTGGACAGAACTTCGTGACTGAACAACAAGAAGGGACATGACCAGATTCACATTTTGTCTCCAGGGTAGAGAATGATATGGAAGTGCCAGAGATGAAAAAGGAAGACAGGTAGAGGAAAACAGTCATAGTCCAGGTCACAGGTGAAGGCAATAGTGGCAGAGGAGGTACTCGGTGTGATTTGAGAGATGTGGAGGAAGCAAAATCTAGATATAGGGGAGGAACTATTTAAGATATGTGATTCCCCAGTTGCTCAACATCATTCCATTCAAATCTTGCTTGTGTTTTTCATGCCCCTTCTCCTTGGCCAACACCAATCCCACTGCTCTTCTAGGCCTCAGCTCTATGGAGCCTTACACAGGGGCACTGGCCCATATCCATCCTTCCATTTTTCTTAATTGCTGTCAAACTTTTGGCCTCTATCACATGTTACCAAATTATGCAGAGCCTTGTTTTCCAGTTGTTTCAAGTTTTCAGGGCTGGTTTTCTTGAAGGAAAGCATGAATTTCTCAAAGCCAGAGACCATGGGTTCTCTGTCTTTGCCAATGGTACTTAGTTTTGTACTAGGAACACAATGGATAGTTAATTAATACTCATCGAAAAATTGCAAAATCTTAATCAAGAAACTGTCATGGATGGGAGATGCTTTGCCAGGACTGACTTTGATTTTTTCCCCCCTTCTATTCTATCACATATTGAGACTGGTCAGAAGTAAATGGTCTCATCTCAGAAAACATTTTTCACTCTCTCAGGTCATGTGGATCATTTGTTACTCATACCCAGAAGGGGCCACAATTCATCAATGTCATTGGGTCAACAGGAGTAAACCCTTGTAACAAGGACTCTGGAAGGAAGAATGACTACCCAGGGAGATGAAATGTAAGGTGAGTTGTCTTATTATTTCATTTTCCTCTGGGCTCATTTTTTAAGGGCTCAGGGAAAAGTGATATTAATCCACCTAGTCTAAGAAATAAAGTATGATTTTCTTTTTAATAAGGAATCAGTGAAGTGTGGATTGTCATTACCCAATCTGAATTATCAGTCTCTAAACAGAATAAATACTGCCATGGCAGAATGTTGGGCATATATAGACCATTAAAGAACAATCAATGAATGATTATCTCAAGTTAAAAGCAGATACTTTTTTGACCTGTAGGATTAAAACAATCTTTAAAGGTTATTAGTTTGAAATGAAAATTAAAGTAAGCCTAAAATTTATTAGAATGACAGCACCCTCTGTTTCCTATTTGCCTAAGAGTTACTAATAGTCCATTGTCATTAATACATGTAAGCGGTGTTACCTCTCAACAATTGTTGTTGATACTCTGTCACTAACAGTCACGTGGGTGATGAGCTTCTTACGGAATCCTGTGAGAGGCCTGGTTTAATCTCACACACCCCTTTCTAAGTCCCTTTTAGAGGAAACACCAGCCTTGGCAGGAGGAGGTCAGGTTTACCAAGAACAATCCATGTCCTCTGATGAGCTGCCCTCTTGGGAAGAAGCCAGATTTGAGTGTCGGCTGTGCATCTCAGTTTGTTTTTTGCCCAGTGTTGGCTTGTCCCAGCTCACAGTCTGCCCTAATTATTCTGCATAAGCTTTATATTTACAGCCGGTTAAGAACTCACCTTACAAGATCCAAAGGCTGGTATTTATACCACACACCCCAGGACGCCCAGCACTCATAGAGCAGATGTCGGTGGTTTACCGCTCCGTGGGTTCTGATGGAGTTTTTACTTCTGTAACTTCCCTGGATAAAAACACCATGGCCAGTGAGGTAATACCCACAAAAGCCAAGAGCAAAAACTGATAGTAATGCTAGTTCTTTTTGTTTTTATCTTTTTAAGGTAGTGAAGATACTCTGTATGATACTATAATTGTAGATGCATGTGTATTATACATTTGTTTAAACTCATAGAATGTATGGAATACAACACCAAGAGTAAGCCCTAAAATAAACTATGAACTTTGGTTGGTTATGATGGTTCAATGTAGAGCCATTAATTAAAACAAATGTTCCCCTCTTATGGGGGATACTGGGAGAAGCTATACATGTAGGGAGCTGTAATACCAGTTTTTATGGCAAGAGTAGCAATAGGGATGATATAAGGATAGATCCATTCTATTGAAGGGAAAAGAGTAGGATTAGTTATTCTGGACATAATTTTGATGTTGATGCCATGCAGTAAAAAGCCCATGCTTGCTGGAATCAGGCAGGTCTGAACTGAGTTAAAATTCAGTTCTGTTACTTTTTAGCTAGGATATCTTAAACTCTCTGAGCCTTGGATTCCCAGTTCATAGTGGAACTAACAACATCTGCCTCATTAGGTTTCTTCTGTGATTTGAATGAACAGAGCATCTTGCTCAGAGGCCATGCCCAAGACTTAGGAGTTCTCTTTCCTACTTGTCTCAAGACTAAAGTATCGATAGTTGGTAAACAGCTGGTCACATGGCCTTGTGACCAAGGGCAGAAAATTTTACAATGTAAGAGTTGTAAGTCACCTCAAGTTTACAATAATTCAAATATAATTTGACATCCTCATGGAACAAATGAGGATACCATGGGTCAGAGGAGTAGGCTTTTTTTTTTTAAGTTCAGTTAGTGTTAATGCTAGTTTCACCAACAGAAAAGGCATGCTGTCTGGAGGTAAATTATTGACATTTTAACTTGAGAAGTCCTTTCTTAGGGGGAAGTGAACAGGCCTGAGAGACAAGGAACTCACTCAGGTTCTAGTCTCAGCTCAGCTACCAACTTACTCCATAACTGGGGGTGGGCTAAGCTTTCTCTAAACCTCTATTTAAGTTTTCACCATAAAACAAGGCAACAGGAGCTGCCCTTCTTGCCTCTGAAGGTTGTTATGCGGTCAAATACTATAATAAGGTTAAACTGAGAGCAAAAGTCAAAAGAGCGATTATGTTATTACTGCAGCTGCGATTACTAACTGAAAAATTCTCTTTTCATACAGTGCAGGGATTTAGCAAGATATGAAAACCACAGAGAAGACCTGGAGTTATTCTGGGGTTTCACAGTTGCATCTCCTCAGATATCGGCAAGCCCACACCCACTCGTCTGCATAGAGACTCTGTTCACCCACAACTGCTCAACACTGCCCTTACTGTGGGCAAGGGGTAGGCAGTGGGAGAATGCAGTTCTCACTGAAACCCTTTATTGGGGGCAATGCCAACTAATAACCACATGGTATTATGGTTTTTCCAGTGGTCATGTATGGATGTGAGAGTTGGACTGTGAAGAAAGCTGAGCGCTGAAGAACTGATGCTTTTGAACTGTGGTGTTGGAGCCGACTCTTGAGAGTCCCTTGGCCTGCAAGGAGATTCAACCAGTCCATTCTGAAGGACATCAGCCCTGGGATTTCTTTGGAAGGAATGATGCTAAAGCTGAAACTCCAGTACTTTGGCCACCTCATGAGAAGAGTTGACTCATTGGAAAAGACTCTGATGCTGGGAGGGACTGGGGGCAGGAGGAGAAGGGGACGACAGAGGATGAGATGGCTGGATGGCATCACCGACTTGATGGATGTGAGTCTGAGTAAACGCCAGGAGTTGGTGATGGACAGGGAGGTCTGGCGTGCTGCAACTCATGGGGTCGCAAAGAGTCGGACACGACTGAGCGACTGAACTGAACTGACTGTACTAATCCTCTGGGGACACGTGTCTTTTGAGTTCAGAAACATCTGTGTGTGGCTTGAGAAAACTTTTATGTCAAAATGTTTGCTTCTATCACACAAAAGGTTTCATGACTGTCTGTTAATATGGTCTTGGATCAAAGCCTCTAGTTTTCTTAATGAAAGAGGTTTTAAAAATTTCACTGAATACTCTGTGGTGACCTCAACACAAAAAAGAGGGAATTTATGTATCCGTATAGATGATTCATTTTGCTGTATAGTAGAAATAAACACAACATTATAAAGCAACTATACTCTAATAAAAAATAATAATAAAAAAAATGGTATACCACCTTCTCCATCCTCCTGGTGTTTAAAATCAAGAGAAGAAACTCCGTAAGCCATACAAGAAATATATTTTGGGAAGACCTGCCATGGCTGGGTAGCTGGAACTGTCCTCCGAGCTGAACTGACAAACTGTTAACATTGTTTCTAATAGAAGATTGTTAAGAAAATCTAACAGTAATTTCACCTTGCCACTGTGTGAGGTCTTAGAGGACACTGGCTATGTTCTTGGTGTCATACTATGACTGGTATGGAGTAGGTACCATGAAAATGACACTAATCTCTCACCAATCATGAGAATTATGGCCCTGAAAACCCATATATGCAAAGAGAATTAGAGGTTAAATTACCATATATGTAAAGATAATTCTGGATTAAATTACCTAAAATCTAGTGGGAAAAATAGAGGTAAGGGTAATTACAGTTACATTTATAAAAGTCCTTATAGATGACAAAGATTGTGCAGTAAATAAGGAGAATATAAAAATTTATACATCTTAAATAAGCAACAATAAATACACTACTATTAATTTCCATTTATCATCTTTTAGTTACTAGAGCCTTCACAAGATGGCTTCTTCCCACTCTTTAAGGATTAGCTATAAATTTTTTGTTGTTGTTGCAGAGACTATATATTTCAGAGACATTTTCCCCCTGGGTCCAGCACGTCATACAAATTTTCAATGCCTCTTTAATTTTATGACTTGGAGTCCCTCAGCCATTCTTCTAAATTCATGCTGAGTGACTCTTGATTCGAGTACTCTTGCAGTTACATAAAAAAGATATGGAGAAATAAATCTGTGCTGGGCGAGAGATGTAACAATGCAAGTAGGGCCTCCCCATCTATTCACTGAACAAATTAGATTCATTCTAAACAAATGTCCTATCAATGAACGCAATTAATGACTATCCCCAGAAGCTGATTTATTAACAAGGAATTGACAGAGAAGGAGAAAAGGCAGGACAATACCTCGTGCAGAGGAAATGCAGCTTCATAGGAGCCATTAGTAAGCAAACGATTCAGACCTACAACAATAAAAAAGTCCAAAGTGAATCCATACTGAGTTTAAATCCTCCTAATGTAAAAGTAATGTAAGGGTCATACTTTTTGGAGAAAACAACCTACATCTTCAAAAGTAGTTCAAATACTTTTGGGGGACAACAGTTTAGAAAGTTTTTCTATCTGCTAGGAAACTAGAAACAAAGACTAGAAAATCAAGTTTTCAAATAGGAAAAACATGATGAAGCATACCTAGCATAGGGCTTGGCATAGAGAAGGGAGCGTGCTGGGAGAAGTGGATGAATTAATCATGCCAAAAAGATGACTTTCCACCTGAGCTCTCCTATTTTCACCCAGAAGCTTCAATATGGATGAAGCCAACTCCTTTGCATTGGGCTAGTGGGATGACTTTGGAAAGTCGTCTTGTTCTCAGCCCTCAACTGTCTCATCCATAAGGTGGGGGAAGGATATTGGACATGTGGATTTGCAATGGTTTTATTGGTCAGGTATAAACCACAGTTTCCACCCACACTTAAGGGGAAGGGATTACACATTCAGGAGTCACCCCCAGCCTGTGTCTATCACAGGTTTATGAATTTGATTTTTTTCTTTCAAAGAATCAGCTTTTGGTTTCATTTATTCTTCTCTATTTTTTCCATTTCATTGATTTCTTCTGATTTTTATTATTTCATCTACCAACTTTAGACTACTTTAATTTCCTTCCCTACCCCCTAGTTTCTTAAGGTAGGAGAGGTCATTAATTTGGGACCATTTCTTTTCCTATATACACATATGGTGCTATAAATTTCTCCCTGTACTGCACATTTTTTGATACACTGTTTTTTCACTTTCACTGAATATGGCAACTTTCTGATTTCCCTTTTGATTTCTCTCATCCATGAGTTATTTAAAAATACATTATTTAGTTTTAAATATTTGTAAGTTTTCCAGAGATGGTCTTATTGATATCTAATTTAATTCCACTGTGGTCAAAGAATTATTGTCTTGTTTTATGTTCCTCAAGTATGGTCTCTTGGTAATACTCTGTGTTTACTTAAAAAAGTTGGGTATTCTGCTGCCGGTGGTAGAGTGGTCTAAAAGATCAATTAATTTCATTGATAATGTTTAGGTCTTCTAACCTCCACTGATTTTCTGTCTACTCGTTCCATTAATTATTGAAAAAGTGGTATTGAAACCTCTGACTATAACTGTGGACTTGCCTATTTCTCTTAGCAGTTCTATCAGTTTTTACTTCGTAGTTTGAAGCTTTGTTATTAAGTGCATAAGCATTTAGGATTTCTATGTTTTCCAGATGCACTGACTCCATCATTTTAGAATAGCCTTCTTTATCCCCAGTAGTAGTCTTCGCTCTGAAATCTATTTTGTCTGATATCAGTATAGGCCTTTCAGCTTTCTTTTGGTTCGCACAGTATATATCTTTTTTGATTCTTTTACTTTAAGCTATTTGTGTCTTTAAAGAGTGTTTTTTGCATGCAGCAAAAAAAAAAATAGGTCTTGCTTTATTATTTAATGTCAACTTCTGAATTCTGGATTGGGATTTTCAAACCATCTATATTTAATGCTTATTGAATTATGAGGTGCTCTACTAGTCTCATTGGAAATCCCTTTGGGTTGCTCTTTCTCTGGCCTTGGGTAGCTTTCTGATGTGTGTACTAATCAGTACTCTAAATACTTGCGGAGGCTCTCTGCAGATCTTTAGGGTTCTCCGTGAAGCTCTCTGTTTTCTGGTGTGTTGCCCTGTGAACTCTGGCTTGCCTTGGTCTCCCTGGATTCTCAGCAACATCTTTTCGACTTGGGGAGTCTACTAGGTTCAGTGAGGGTTCTTTTTCCCTCTGTTGCTGTCTAGAAATCATCTTAAGATAGTAAGCAGAGGCAACTGTAGGGTTCACCTCATTTGTTTTCTGTCTCTCAGGGATCCCGGTTCTTGGCTGCCTAGTGCTCAGTGTCTTGAAAATAGTTGTCTCATACTTTTTGTCTTTTCTTTTCTGATTGCTTCAGGTGGGAGAGTAATCTTGTGCCTGTTACTCCATCTTGGCCAGAAGTGGAAATATGTTTTGATCTTTAAAGTTTCTCTCAGATCAAGATACTACTTCCTAAAATGTACTTCAAAGAAGATGACTGGAAGGATGTCTCTCAAGCAACTTTTAGATAAGTGCTTTCCATGTTTCAGATCCTGATTAGAGGCAAGAGGCTTAGCCTAACTGGAAAATGAAACATGCACCGATTCACTTTTTATTGATGGAGGATCAATCAATGTTTAGGTACTTTTAATCATGGTAATATGATTAAATGTATTTTAAGATGCTTTGACATTAACTCTAAATGCCTAAGAAAGACAGCTGAAGTATAAATATCCGTAGGGCTTTGTTTAGCACAGAGGAGGCCCTTGATAAATACCTTTGTAATGAATGAACAAATGATTGATTATGTAGAAAACTTTGACTTCCTGGAGCTTCTATAAGAATTCTACATATATCATCAATCACTTTCAAATATTCCAGATAATAACAAAAGATTCACAGGGACCTAATAAGAGACTTCTGATGATGAAATTCTCTTGTGAATTTGTGATAATTTATCAAAGTCCTGAAAAATGAGAAAACAGTTAATATTAAAAGTCTTCCCCTTTGAGCATCAGTTTTGAAACTATGAATTAATATCAAGATTTATTTTTTGTACTTATACTGTTAAGTAAGTCTTTTTTTATCTATTAATTGCTCTATTTTGAAAATGGAATTCACTAGGTTTGATTTTCGGAGTTGTAATAATCTCAGAGTGAATATTGTGGTAGTTTTTCACTCCACTGAAATACCCTCATAAATCATGTCTACAAACCATATTTTTGTATTATCTCTAATCCATGTTTGACCCATGCAAGATGCACTTTCAGAAAGAGTTTCAGCCAGATAATAACATAAGATAAACATTAATTCTATTGATGGATTAAATTGTCTTATAACATGTTTCTTTTAATTATGAAACTGAAGATGATAATGAAACATTGGGTCAACAGAACATTTATATTTGAACTTCAAATTTTTCATCATAATGTCTGATCCTTGGTTAGTAATTTACTTTGTAGTTGGTTATTTCTAACTAGACATTTTTTCAGTTCCTCACTGACTTTCAAAGCACTGGGGTTCTTGATAGAATTCTTCTTTCATCAAATAAGAGAAATTTTTACAACAATCATTTCTTACTAGTACTACATTTCCTGTGTTTTTTCAGAACATTTACAAATCATTCTCTCTGCCCTTTTTCTGTCTCCATCTTGACGAGCTATAAAAATAACCCACATTTTTAGCTGCAAAAATTTAAGCACAATAATTGCTGTATGGCCTCACTGCATAGTCTTTGATTGTGTAAGAATGCTGATGGTTAGACACTGATCATGTTTAAAAGATTTTCAATTTGGTTCAACAAGCAATCTGCCTGTATGCCAGATACTGTGCTAGGCAATGATGATACAAAGACAAATAAGGCAACTCATTTATAATTGAGAAGCTTATTATCTAGACTAGCAGTTTTTAACTGCAGATTCTCAACACCCTAATATATTATGAGTTGTGAGGTGTGCTAATATTATACTACCAATACTAGTGAAGAGACTGGTTTTAAAAATTCTTTGCATGCTATGAAATAATCCAGAATAGCTACTGCCCTAATCATTTCACTTCTACTCACTTGTTTTCTAGTATGTTCCTGATATGCTGTTAACCAAGAAAAGGTTGAAAAAAAGTATGTGTAGCATATCCTAAGTTTGTTAAAAAAAAATCACATGGACAAATGAGGTATAAAGATGAAAAGAGTAATTAATGTAATATTTAAGTTATTCAGTACACAAAATGTTAACATTGGTTCTCTTTAGTTGGTAGAATTTTCATTGTCATTGAAAGTAAATAATTCAAGATAATAAAAGAAGAGTTGTACATGGCTAATTACCATATAGACTGCAAAAATAATTTCCATAGGAATTCAGAAGAAGAAAAGACTCCTCTGAGCTGGAGTGGCCATGGAGGACATTATGAAGAGGATGTGTCTCAAGGATGGATGACTGCTGCAGAGAATTTAAGGACATGCTAACCCATAACCCTATGTAAGTCAAGAAAGTCCTAAATCTGGCTCAATGTCACCATACCCACCTACACTGACTCTCACTGAACATAATATTCCAGGTGTATTCAGATCTGGACCAGGTATCTGATTCTCCCTATTATATTTTAATTTACACAGCTTGCAATCAAAGTAGTCTTTGGCAGCTTCCCCATACTAGTGACTCACACTTGCATTCAACTAAACCTCCCAAGTTTGTCCCTCTTTATGATGTGTTGAGTAATATTTCTCCCACACGGTGCCAAGATAGCTATTTTGCTGAATTTGAGTATAGCACTTAACATCTACAAACTATTGAAAGTCATCTCTCAGATGTGGCTGAGATTTCCAGATCACTGAGCTCTTTCAGGATCCTAACTCCAAGTGACTAACATAATGCATCCTTCCAGTCTCCACTCCACCTGAAAGCCTGATGAGCAAACTGTTTAGGCTCTGTGCCAGTTATCAGTTGACTGCTCCTTAGCTTTGCAGTAATGCAGTTCGACCCTGTAAATATTTCTCGTTTGCCAGATGCTGCAATGTTAAGCTTTGTCAGTAGAAGGCCCTAGAGGGACAGTAGGGCAGGGAGGAGTTTGTTTTCCTGGTACTAGTATGCTCCTCCCAGCAGGCTTCTGCAACTCATAGCTTCTGTGGAACCCCGCACGTGTAGTTCATGGTAGCCAGAAGCCCTGGGATCTCCTCAAGGGCAGGTGGGCCTTTGAACAGCTTCATAGGATGATGACGCTGGGCAACAACTCCCAGTGAAGGGGTTCCTTTGGAACCCCTCTAACCAGCTTCTCCCAGAACTTGAGAGGGCGGATTCACAGAGAATCCTGCTGGCACAGAAACCCGAGCAAACTGCTCTGCCGCGCAGTGATCCACAACTGCCCCCCTTCTAACAAGGTCTCCATCTCAGCTTTGTTGTGGGGCATCTTCTCTTCTATTCTTTAGAATTCTTCTTGCTCTTTACTAGTCAGTCCTCTATTACTCCAAATCTCCATCACAATTAATTATTTACATTAACTTTTCCTGTTTCAGGAAAAGTTATCAAACTGATAGTTCAGTTGGTAAAGAATCCACCTGCAATGCAGGAGACCCCAGTTCAATTCTTGGGTTGGGAAAATCCACCGGAGAAGGGATAGGCACCCACTCTAGCATTCTTGGGCTTCCCTTGTGGCTCAGTTTGTAAAGAATCCACCTGCAATGAGGGAGACCTGGGTTGGGAAGATCCCCTGGAGAAGGGAAAGGCTACCCACTCTAGTATTCTGGCTTGGAGAATTCCATGGACTGTATAGTCCATGGGGTTGCAGAGTTGGACACAACAGAGCAACTTTCATTTTCACTCTCCTGTTCAAATTCTGTGTGATTTTTTAATCTCTTGATTAGACCATGATTGACACAGGTCATCATTCAAAGCATAAATAAAAGTCTTTCTGGGACAGAGATATGGACAAAGCTCCCAAATCTTCCCAGTATATAGTACTCTACTTAATAAGGCAGGAAATTTGGTAATATATTATGGAAAGATTCTCACGCAAATATCCCCAGTGTAATATGTGGAGGTTATTTGCTGGAGGTGGTGATTATTTGGAGAATGTACTTATGTATGGCAGTTCCCTGTGCCTGCTTCTGCATCTTGCCATACACTGGCTCCCTCTTGTCATTAAGGTTTTAGTTCAAATTCCAGCTTCTCAGAAGAGCATTCCCTGACCATGCCATCTCAGCATGATCTCTACCCCCTAGTCAATCTCTATAACATCATCCATTTCAATTTCTTCATGTTATGTACTGTATTTACTTATTTATTGTCTGTTCTTAACGTCTTGAACATACACTTCAGGAGAGAACTGTGCTCATCTCCCTAACATCTTGCTCAGTGCCTGGCGCACAATGCATGCTCAGTCACTTCAGTTGTGTCTGACTCTCTGTGATCCTGTGGACTGTAGCCCGCAAGGTTCCTCTGTCCATGGGATTCTCCAGGCAAGAATACTGGAGTGGGTTGCCATGCTCTCCCTCCAGGGATCTTCCTGACCCAGGGATGGAACTGGGGTATCTTACATCTCCTGCATTGGCAGACAGGTTCTTTACCACTAGCACCACCTGGGAAGCCCACCTGGCACATAATGGGCACTCCTTAAATATCTGTTGAATTGAGAGCACTTTTCCATGGTCTAAGATAAATGAGATGATGTGTTATCTTTTAAAAAGCAATCTATTAAGGTTTCACACTTCTGAGTTATCCATCAAGGAACTGTGCAGTTAGAGGTTTTATAAATCACAAGTATTTCTAGAATTGATATCAATGTAATAAAACCAAAGGGAAAAGTCTGTAATCCTCCAAATCAAATGTAACTTGTTATACTGATATACTACTTACCAATTTTGTTTTTTCCTTCTTCATACTTTATTCTTTGTAAAATATGATGTACAATTCTACTTCTTGTGGCATTGTTGAAGAAAGTGTCTTTGTTGTGTATGATGAAGCTGTACACACATATTGAAAACACAAGTTAAGGATTAATTGGAGCTGAGGGATCTAATCTTTGATATAATTTGGTGTGACTTAGAGAGCTATGTCTTCCATCTGTCACAGAGACGGTAAGTCTGGAATAGCATGAGGAATCCCCCCCACCCCAAGATCACACCAGAGGCAAGAGGCTCATGAATCTTAGCAGTTTTGGTTCTCAACCTCCCAGTCATTTACATCATTATGTTAGGAAAGGGCTGGAGCTAACTACAATTAAGAAACTTGCAACTAATAGCAAGTCCATGCATCCTGTTTTTTCCCTCAGTAAGGTCAACAGATAAATTCAACTAAAAATTCATTTTGCTTTTATCTCCTTTTGTATTCCACTTCATCCTCTCCCATGTCATAATCACATGATTTTTCAGGAATTTTAACATCTGAAACTGGCTTGGGAGATGGACACAGGTCTTAGGTAATCACTCTGGCCTGGCTCAGGGCTGAGTCACTAGAAACGGCCTCTGTCCATTCCTTTCCCACCTTCTCTCCTGGATGGACCACCACTCTTCTAGAGCACATACTTAAGACTGCTTCTCTCTCAGCCAAAGGCCCATCCAGCCTCCATTGTTTCTCACAGGACTCATGAACACACACGCACACAACACTGTGTAGGTATTCCTACCCTGAGCCAACAGACAGAGCTTCCAGGACCACACAATGCAGCATGAAATGGCCAGGTCCTCCTACCCAGTAATGGGTTAAATGGTCGAATATGAGAGATACTGTAAGTATAATTACTTCATAAATTATAGTTTATTACCTCAGCAGACTTTTATAGTATGTTGCGTGAATTGGACACTATGTAAGGCTTATCAATAGTGGCAGTCATCACCCTCAAAACTCAACTCAGAAGTCATTTTCCTCAGCAGATCTCCCAACCCCTCCAACCACTCTTCTGCCCTCCAAGGAGTTTACTATTCATTCTCTCCTCTAAGCTATTTCTTATCTTGCAAACACATCAATTTACTGATCATTCTGTATAGTCATGTATTTATTTTCATTAATGAAATCAGTAAATGGTTATGGAGAACACTCTATAGGGTAATGATTATCCAGTGGAAAATAAAGCAGACACAATCTTTGACCTTGAGAGGCTTACAGTCTAGTGGGAAAGATAAACGACAAAGGAAAGGAACATGAGGCAGATATGGGCAGAATCAACCTCCTTATTCATGCCTTTTCCCACATAAGACCAAAGGCTGAATTGTAATAATTTCTGTAGCCCCAGGAGCTAGTGAGTGGCTGCTGCTGCTACTGCTAAGTCACTTCAGTCTGTGTGACCCCATAGACCGCAGCCCACCAGGCTCCCCTGTCCCTGGAATTCTCCAGGCAAGAACACTGGAGTGGGTTGCCATTTCCTTCTCCAATGCATGAAAGTGAAAAGTCAAAGTGAAGTCGCTCAGTCGTGTCCGACTCTTAGCGACTCCATGGACTGCAGCCTACCAGGCTCCTCTGTCCATGGGATTTTCCAGGCAAGAGTACTGGAGTGGAGTGCCATTGCCTTCTCCAAGTGAGTGGCTAGTACACAGAAAAGGTATAGGTTTTTGAATAGCAGTAAGAGAGGGTTTGTGTGAATTTATATTGGAAATTGCTATTAATTTTTAAAAAATAAGATGAATTCTTGGGAGTTACTCAAGTCATCTAGATAAAACTGGCCTACACAAAGAGTGGTCCAGGTATGGGGTTTGACTGTGGAACAGAACTGAGAATGTGAGGTTGGGATAAAGGAGAAAAAAGTCAGATAATATGAAGACAAAATGTAAATCACATGAATGGATTTTTTGGATAAGAGCTTTCTGTTCACTTCTATTGCACTTCTCTTATATTCTGTTATGGAATTTACTTCTCAGAATAAAGTAACTTGACTTGATACAGGAGAGATAAATGCTATGTGGGTAAATGGGAAAGCAGCAGCATTTATCTTATCTCTTCTTTAGGGTTGTCTGAAAACATTTTATGGCGTCAAAGGGGAAGAGGGGAAAACTGAGAGTTACGGCAAATGTAGTTCCTTTTCTTATTCTCCTCTGCTTTTTCACCTTATTTGAGATAGACTATTACATTTTAACACCCATAAAGATATCATAAAGAAGTAGACAATAAATAAAAAAGCCCGTTTTGACTTACAATTTTAGATAACTGAAAGCTGATAAGCACAACCATGCTTGACAAGACAATTCTGGGCTAAAAGACCGTGTCTCTTGCTCCTCCATTAAATGATTTTCTGCTGCTTCTTTTTTTTTTTTAAATAGCATCGCATTACATTTTGTGAGCTCATGTAATCATTCTCTGTAATAAGCATCACAGGCGAACCTCATAATTCTGTTTTCCTCTCCTTTACATCTAGGTCATACCTGGATCCTAGAGATTCTATAATGGGAACAAATATAGAGAACCTGTGTTGCTAGCCACTAGCTCCAGATATGTTAACTCATGCCATGCTTACAATAACCTGGGAAAAAAGTACTTTATAGCCCCCATATTACAGGAATAGAATCAGAGAGGTTAAGTGATATACCCAATGTCACTCTGCTAATAAGGGGCAGAGCCCAGATGTAAACTCAGGCTGTCTGGCTCCAGAGCTCTCATCTTATCCATGCCACTCACTTGCCTCCCTGGGACAAACTTCTGACTCCTGGAGGTCAGCTCTGCTGGAACTGTTCTCCTTGCTTCTTACTTATCCTCAGAGCCCCAGCTCAGGTCATATCTCCCTCCAAAAGTCTTCCCTGACCCCCAACCCTCACCCTCAAAAGTATTATGGTGCTACAAAAAGAGAAGGGAGCATAAAACCATTTCATGGAGGAGGGAGATAAGCTTTTAGTTCCAACATCACTCCTGATTTCCCTTAAGACTTGGAAGTGAGGTTGACCTCAACCTGCATCCCAGCTTTGTCACTTACTATGGGGTGTTGGGACCATCCCTCAACTTCCCTGGGTCTCAGTTTCTTCATCTGTGGGATGGGATAAAACTGGAATCATCCTCCAATAAGATTTTTGCAGAATTAGGTGAGATGATGGAGAAGGCAATGGCACCTACTCCAGTACTCTTGCCTGGAAGATCCCATGGACAGAAGAGTCTGGTGGGCTGCAGTTCATGGGGTCGCAAAGAGTCGGACATGACTAAGAGACTTCACTTTCACTTTTCACTTTCATGCATTGGAGAAAGAAATGGCAACCTACTCCAGTACTCTTGCCTGGAGAATCCCAGGGATGGCGGAGCCTGGTGGGCTGCCATCTATGAGGTCGCACAGAGTTGGACATGACTGAAGTGACTTAGCAGCAGCAGCAGCAGGTGAGATGATGAGCACTGCTGAGCCCTGTTTGGCATTTAATAGGCTCTCAGAGTCAGCTGTTACCACTCTTGTTGTTTATGTAACTTTTATATAGAACTTTTCTGCTTACATGACTTTTCTGTATGAGCTTCTTTAGAACAGGGACTGGCCATGTGCATCTCTATTTCCAGTATTAATACAGGGCTTGGCACATGACAAGCTCTTAAAGTTGGTTCAACGAGAACAAATGAGATCTTCTGGAGACCCCTAGTTAATATGGGGGCCTGCTCCTGTGCTGCTGTGCTTAGTCGCTCAGTTGTGTCCAACTCTTTGTGGCCCCATGGACTTTAGCCCACCAGGCTCATCTGTCCATGGGGATTCTCCAGGCAAGAATACTGGAGTGGGTTGCCATGCCCTCCTCCAGGGGATCTTCCCAAGCCAGGGATCGAACCCAGGTCTCCTGCATTGCAGGCGGATTCTTTACCGTCTGTGACACCAGGGAAGCCCAGTATGGGGGTCTAGGAGACTAAATCTCATCTCATTAGACCGTGACCTCCATGCCTGCTTCCTACTTCATCTTTCCAGCTACCACATGAACCATTCTCTCCATGTTACTTGTCTAAGGATATTCTTATAGTGCATGGAGCCATCTCACTTTCTCTGTCACTCCTTCAAACTGGAGGGTTAAGAGGAAGAACAGTGATGATGTCCTGCATCATGATTCTCAAGCTTCTCTTAGCCACTTACAAAACAACCCTCTCCAAATGAAATCAGACACAAACACATGCATGCATGAAGCACACACCCTGTAAGCTGAGCTGTTTGACAAACATAAGACCTGATGCTTAGTCTGTGAGGTATCAGGACTCTTACCCGGGCTTAGAAACTCAGCTCTTCTTTCACACACTGCTGATGGGGCAGCAAACAAGTACAAATTCTATGAGGGTACCTTGACCAGGTCTATCAGAATTATTCATACATCCTCATCACATCTCCTCTGACCTAGCAATTCCCCTCTAGAATTTTATTCTAAAAGTATGCTCACCCACATGCCAAGTAACAGATGTACAAGAATGTTCATCGTGGCATGGTTTACCATAACAAAACTCCAGAAATGATCTAAATAATTCACCAGTGGAGGAGAGGATAAACAAATACTGGTAGAGCTCTGCGATGGAACACTCTGCAGCTATAGAGAGATTAACAATGCTCAGTGCAGATATTAAAAATCTGCAAGATAGTACAGGGCAAAAACAAGGTTCAGATCAGTCACACAGCTATTTGTGTCCAAAATAAAAGCATATACATGGAAAGAAGTACACAGATATACATACTGACATATATGTTTGCCAATGCATGTACAGAAGGACTATGGAAGGATGTATAGACATCTGGATACACTGGTTGCCTCTGGGAAGGACTAGGTGACTGGGAAGGTAGGAAGGGAACTTCACTGTATACACTTAAGAAATTTTTATCATAAGTAAGTACTACCTACAAAAAATGGACATTTTAGAAAAAAGAAAGTTTAAAGGGAAAACTGCAATTTCTCTTCTAGGTCTGTTCTTACTTGCAGAACAAGAACCATTTTCATGGTGAGGAGAGGAATAAACTGCTGAATTGGTGGAGGATCAACTATAGGATTAAGGCTCTAAACATCTATCTCCTTATCCTCCCCACTGGAGTGATTCTATAATACACACGAAGTCATACAATCAGCAATTCAAAAACCAAATGCCTTCCTCCAAATCTTCCCATTCTTTTGTAAAAGGAACCACTGGAAGCCCAGGTCTGCTAATATGCATGTGTGTGTGAAGGGGACTTTCTCGATGCTTCCATCTTGCCCTGTGAAGGAGGCCCTGCTGACCTGCTCACTAAGTACTGCGTGGGCCTGAGCCTGAAGCTCCCGCTAACTCCCCTCCAGGGTCTCTCCTCTCCTGCCTTCCCTGGAGGAGGACAGCCCTCCATTTTTACTTGGGGAGGCGCCAATCTCCTTTCCTCCAAAATGGAAGGTTAGGGTTAGGAATATGCTGTGAAACTGAGGTTTAACTCCAAACCTCCTGGGGCTGTGGTCTCTAGAGACCCACTGAATGTTGCAGAAACTGTCCAATTATATCACAGATAAATTTTACTTTTTTCCCTCTAACTTAAAGATTCTGAAAATCAGTTTTATGTTAGAATTACGGTTTCTTTGTAATTGTTACTACTTTGGGGAAAATAAAGGCAATGAAGAGGTTTTGAAAAATTTGGCTTAATGCCTATTTTATGAAATTTCTGCAACTGGTAAAAATAAACAAGGGTCCTCCAAGGTATGAAAATCTCCATGGTTTAAAACTTCAGGTGGAAACTTTCTCAAAAAGCATTTAACTACCTATAGGTGGTGCTGTCTAATTACGTTAGATTTATAGCTACATTATTGACTTATAAATTAAAAATCTAAGACATACGGTAAAGAAAGAAACAGAACCAGATAATTAATCAGGGTATGCTCTTGGCCCTAGAGTACAGGGGCCTGAAGCAACTGCCCCACTGGGTGTTAGAACCGCTCTGTTCCTGCTGCCCTCCATGTTGAACGGAAGCATCTATTGTAATTATCCTGGGCCCATTGCTCCTTGGGCTTCCCAGGTGGTGCAGTAGACAGATGAAGGTTCGATCCCTAGGTTGGGAGGATACCCTGGAGAAGGAAATGGCCACCCACTTCAGTATTCTTGCCTGGGAAATCCCACAGACAGAGGAGCCTAGTGGGCTACAGTCCATGGGGATGCAAAGAGACAGACGTCATTGAGCATGCCCGCATCTCTCCTCATGGTCTATTGGAAACATAACAGGCAGTTAATTTGCTTTTTACATGAACAGGCCTCTTGTCCAAGAAGAACTATCCCTGAAGAGCTGCTTCCAGGGATTCTCATCCTCAACTGAACCTGATGTTGGAACAAAAGATCCTGGACTTTGAGCCTAATGTCATATTGGGTTGAGACCTCTGGGGATCTGGAAATGGGAATGAGCATATTTTCTATGTGGGAAAAACATAAATAAATTTTATGCCAGAAGGAAGGCTCTGGTGGAATGCAAAACAAACAAACAAAAAAAAACAGCCACAATTCCTCCCATTCCTGTATACACATCCCTTTGCGATGTGAATTTCTTGCTTCTTCCATTAAGAGGTAGAGTCTATCTCTTCACCTCTCTGAGTGAGTTTTGTGACTAGCTTTCCTCAACAGAATGTGGAAGAAGTGATTTTTGTGAGCTGAGGCCCAGGCTCTGAGCACCCACTCCTGTCCATTTGGAACAAAGCCCCAAGGCTACCAACATACAGAAGTCTGACTAGCCTCTCTGAAGATAAATGACCACATGAAAAGAGAAACCCAGCCACAAGCATGCACCACCCAAAGGGAGACAATTTTAGACTGTCCAGTCTGGAGAAGCAAAGAGATGATTTCAACCTCCTGTTGACCAGCTAAATCCAGTAAAGAACTGATCAGCTGAACCCAGCACAAAATGCTCAAAGAATCATAAGCAAATATAACATGCATTGTTTTAAGTCAGTGAGTTTTACCCTTACATGGCAGTAGATGACCAACAGATCAGTCTTTCATGATGGCTGCAATTGTACTATTCATAATACAAAAAGGAAAGTGAAGGTTAATGCCTTAAGGATAAATATTTCAGGAACCTTATTAATTAGACTTTTAAATAGACACCTCTTTTTAACAAGCAGAAACAAAGGTGATACAGTTAATTGTCACTTAAAGTATGTCCTCAAGTTAATGAAAATCTAAGTAGGAACAAAGCAAGCAACCAATTAATTTTTTATGCGACAAGGCCTATTTTGATAGTTTTGTGGGTTTTAGGCTACTGCAGGGCAATACCTAACTCATTTTTTTCTTTGCTGCACCATGCAGCCAAGGGATTAAACCCAGGCCCTTGGCAGTCAAAGTGTCAAGTCCTAATCACTGGACAGCCAGGGAATTCTGCTAACTTCTTAAGAATACTGTTATGAGTAAAAGGATAAAACGACTCTCAGACTAAATATATACTATTTATCTGATTGGTAAAAATTTTCAAACCTCTTTTTAGGTGATAAGCTACTGGAATAAAAAGCAATGTGAGATGTTTTTATTCCAATGGTCATTTCTAATCATACTTCACAATCTTACCTTTGCTATTTGAATATTAAATGCAAATTAAGAAATACTTGCTCTTGAGACTTTTAGGTAAAGATGGAAAATTAAACACTTGCATTCAATTTTTTTCTCTCTTAAAACCCCATGAAAACAAGAGTAATATTTGCTTGTGTTTAAATAAAGGTGTAACACTCAAGGGACAGGGATAGTGGAAAACAGCAGCAAAGAAGCACTGGAGTGTGAAAAGCAGACAGACAAGTGGTAACCGAGTTAGGAGACCAGAAAGAGCCAAATGTTAACCCAGCTCTGGGGAAAACCAAGAAAAACTATGTATTTATGCTACAAAATCTCAGAACTGGGACACAGTGACCTCTAGAAGTAGTCTGCAAGGAATGCTAAAATAAGTACTAGTTGAAAGTTGTTTAGGAAGATGTTAGATCCCCAAGTCCTCATTTGTACTCTAACAGAACGCTGTGCTGTGCTTGGTCACTCAGTTGTGTCCGACTCTTTGTGATCCTATGGACTGTAGCCCCCCGGGCTCCTCTGTTGAAGGGGATTCCCCAGCCGTGAATACTGGAGTGGGTTGCCATGCTCTCCTCCAGGGGATCTTCCCAACCCAGGAATCGAACCCAAGTCTTCTGCATTGCAGGTGGATTCTTTACCAGGTGAGCTACCAGGGAAGCTCTCTCTAACAGAATACTAGAGATTTTTTCTTTTTCCTTTTTTTTTTTAAATTTTATTTTATTTTTAAACTTTACATAATTGTATTAATTTTGCCAAATATCAAAATGAATCCGTCACAGGTATACATGTGTTCCCCATCCTGAACCCTCCTCCCTCCTCCCTCCCCATTCCATCCCTCTGGGTCGTCCCAGTGCACCAGCCCCAAGCATCCAGTATCGTGCATCGAACCTGGACTGGCAACTCGTTTCATACATGATATTTTACATGTTTCAATGCCATTCTCCCAAATCTTCCCACCCTCTCCCTCTCTCACAGAGTCCATAAGACTGTTCTATACATCAGTGTCTCTTTTGCTGTCTCGTACACTTTTTTTTTTTTTTTTAAATAGGATAATACAATCTCTGAACTGAAGACATTCAGGCATAGTTAGGAGTACGGGTACCATAGTAAAAACTGGAGGATCAAGTGAATATTTGCATTCTAGAAGCTGAGACTCAACTATCTTCAACCATTTAGGCTCTAAAATGCTAGCAGCTAGGCCTTGACTTTCTGGGCAGAAGAGTGGCAAATACGTCTCTGAGGAATCTGACCAGCCTAAGATAAAAAAATCTAAACTGAAACTCCTCAGCCATAAAGCCCACATAAGTTGACAGTTCCCACCTTATACTCTGAACTTCTCTTATTTTGCATTTGCTATTCTTAAATATGAACAGTCAGCCAAAGATTACCAGGTATCTGAAGAAATCCGTTAACATAAAAGTGAATAAAACAAAGACAAAAACACAATGAGAAAGAAATATGTTAGAGAAAATTAGGCTCTGTAAAGTGATGAAACATTTAAGAAGTCTTTATGAATAAAAGCTATACATGACAAGCCCACAGCTAACATGCTCAACAGTGAAAAACTGAAGGCTTTTCTTCTAAGATCAGGAACAAGATAAGGAGGTCTACTCTCAAAACTTTTATTCAACATAGTGTTCGATGTTTACTATACTTATTGTGATGATCATTTCATGATGTAAGCTAAATCATTATGCTATACACATTATATAGTGCTATATTTCAATGACATCTTAATAACTGAAAAAAAAGGAGAAGAAACACCAAACTCCCCCCACCCCTCCATAGTATTGGAAGTCCCAGACAGAGCAGTTAGGCAAGAGAAAGAAATAAAAGGCATTCAGATTAGAAAGGAAGAAGTAAAACTGTCACTATTTGTAGATGATGTATTATTTATCAGATCAGATCAGATCAGTCGCTCAGTTGTGTCCAACTCCTTGCGACCCCATGAATCGCAGCACGCCAGGCCTCCCTGTCCATCACCAACTCCCAGAGTTCACCCAGACTCACGTCCATCGAGTCAGTGATGCCATCCAGCCATCTCATCCTCTGTCGCCCCCTTCTCCTCTTGCCCCCAATCCCTCTCAGCATCACAGTCTTTTCCAATGAGTCAACTCTTCGCATGAAGTGGCCAAAGTACTGGAGTTTCAGCTTTAGCATCATTCCCTCCAAAGAAATCCCAGGGCTGATCTCCTTCAGAATGGACTGGTTGGATCTCCTTGCAGTCCAAGGGACTCTCAAGAGTCTTCTCCTACACCACAGTTCAAAAGCATCAATTCTTCGGCGCTCAGCCTTCTTCACAGTCCAACTCTCACATCCATACATGACCACAGGAAAAACCATAGCCTTGACTAGACGAACCTTTGTTGGCAAAGTAATGTCTCTGCTTTTGAATATGCTATCTAGGTTGCTCATAACTTTCCTACCAAGGAGTAAGCGTCTTTTAATTTCATGGCTGCAGTCACCATCTACAGTGATTTTGGAGCCCAGAAAAATAAAGTCGGACACTGTTTCCACTGTTTCCCCATCTATTTCCCATGAAGTGATGGGACCGGATGCCATGATCTTCGTTTTCTGAATGTTGAGCTTTAAGTCAGCTTTTTCACTCTCCTCTTTCACTTTCATCAAGAGGCTTTTGAGTTCCTCTTCACTTTCTGCCATAAGGGTGGTGTCATCTGCATATCTGAGGTTACTGATATTTCTCTCGGCAATCTTGATTCCAGCTTGTGTTTCTTCCAGACATTAACTTCCTCTCATCTATTCCAATGTACTGTCTAGAAGAAGAGTACAGCACAAAGGAGTGTGCTGCATAAGTAACCATTCTTGCCTATCAATGGCAGAGAAAGGTGGAAGAAACATTGGTTGAATTAATAAATATTTTCAAAATGTCAGTTATAGAACATGAGGATGTGCATTTACTTGGCCAGAGACTGAACACCTATTGGTAAGACACAGTGGGCCAAACAGTATCTCTGATCTTGGCTAGGTGTACACAGAACCAAATAAACTAGGGAGATGGGTGGTAATCTGGATAATTCTGGAGGAAGTGGAAGAAGAGAAGGCGAGAAGAGAAGCAAAGGGTGGAGGAAAGAAGGAATGTTGTAGGAAAGAAGAGAAAAGAGGAAGAGAGAAAAAAATGATATTCTGGAATTATCAATTCAGGCCAATCCTAAACTATCTCCATCTTTAGGACTGGACAGTGAAAAAGTTCACATATATCAAATTTAACTATTTGAAATATCAAAATTAACTATTTATCAGGGGTATATATTATTAACTATAATAGAAAATGTATTGAACATTTATCATATATATTTATATACTGTGTTGCTAATTTTTACAATATTACACAGGCATTATTATTATTCCCAATTTATGAGTTAGGAAATCAAAGCTCAGAATCATGCAGCTTGTTTGTTGCAGAGCTGGGATTTGGGGTCCAGGTCCCACAAACTCCAGCATGTGCTCCTAACCAGAGCTTTTGTGAGCTCAACCGTCAACCCTCAAGGACAAAAATGAAGATACGTTCATCTTTGTTCAGCCCTATACTTATGTTTCCAAACTTGTGTTTGCAGATTTAGATAGAGTCAGCAACAAGTTGCCATTTCTGTGACTAAATTGAAATGGATATTCAGAATGAACATATGAAAGTATTATGATCTTTAAATTTATTAGAGACCATTTTATCTGCTATCCAAATCAGCCAGAATGAAGAGGAAATAAATTTTTTTTTTTAATCTGCAAACACAAGTTTGGAAACATAAGTGATTTCCTAATTAATCCTCAGACAAGAAAAACCCAATTAGGATAACCCTGGCCTTAGTTTTCTACTAATTAGGATGCTACTGTCATTCAGTCACTAGAAAGGTTTTGCCCAGATTAACTAAGTGACTGTCAGTGTATGAATTAAATCATTCCACGACTCATCCATGGCTACTGTGGTTTGTCTGGTCTTGGTCATGGGTCTTGTCTTTTATTTTCCCGTATTGAAGCTGATTAGGTCTGAGTGCTGACTGAAGGGACAGAAAGGCCTGTGTATTTCCATGCTGTTTATTTTTGTTGTTGTAATCGGCAAAGACCTAGAAACCCTGACAAGCACCTATAAAATTTGTAAGTTGGTAAAAAATGTGTCTTCCTTAATCCCTGTCTTTTTTTGTCTTCTTCTTTGACCATTTTCTCCCTCTACCACCTTAGAGGCATCCTCCATCTATTCCTACTACACTGAAAGTATCCCCTCTATTACTCTTCCTTCCTCCCCTTGAATTTAACTCTGTGCACTAAGTTGCTTCAGTTGTGTCTGACTCCATGTGACCCTATGGACCGTAGCCCGCCAGGCTCCTCTGTCCATGAGATTCTCCAGGCAATAATACTGGAGTGGGTTGCCATTTCCTTCTCCAGGGGATTTCTCCCGACCCAGGGATCGAACCCATGTCTCTTATGGCTCCTGCATTGGCAGGTGGGTTCTTTACCACTAATGCCACCTGAGAAGCCCCGTTTAACTCTTTAGAAAGGATCTAATAAACTTTTTCATAGTGGGTATAAAGGAAAAATAACGTTAGCATTTTTCACCTTTCCCAGGGACACTTTTTTTTTTTTTTTAATGCAGATGACTTTAGCCAAAGGATTAATATTCGTACTGTAAAATTCTAGGTATCAGGATGTGTACTGTTTACTAAGTCACTTCCTAGCTTTGCTGTTCTATATTCTCCTCTAGGTGCTGCAGTAGGGACTCTGCCAACGATAATTCTATTTTGCATCTGGCTCTCTGATGTGTTCTGCCAGTAGGGCACACTGGAAAGGAAAAACATGGAGATCAAGGGACTTGGTCTTTCCTACTTGTCTGCTGTCCTTGTGGATGTGATCCCGGCAGTGATTCTGCAGTCTCATAGTGGCAACTGGTTCCAGTTTTCATCTTTAAAAACACACCTCAAAGTAAACTCACTGCATTGCCCCATGCCCCAGAGGTGCCAGCAGGGCAGTATCTCCTCAGAGGTCTAGGGCTCAGGCCCAGGGCGCCGCCTCTGAGCTTCTGATGGTTCTGATAATCCTACCCTCTTCCTTCTGTTCCTCTAGCCCTGGGGCAGTAGTTGCTTCACTTCCTGAAGCTATTATCTGTGTGGCTTCCATGCTCCCTTTGTGACATGTTCGTCCTCTAATACCTATCTAATCAATTCTCTATGTTAACCTGTTATTAAAATAATTGCTGAGTTTCAGTTTTCCTAAATGGAGACTGAGAGGTAAAGAAAGAAATAGGTTTGTGCAATATTTTAGATTCCACATAGAAGTGATATCACATGGTGTTTTGGAAAAAGGCTTTCTCTTAGAAATCATACCACACAAGCAGCCATTTATCCATCCTGCTTGTGCATCTGAAAGAAATATCACCATGGTATAAAGATGCTCTGCTGCTGCTGCTAAGTCGCTTCAGTCGTGTCCGATTCTTAGCGACCCCATGGACTGCAGCCCACCAGGCTCCCCTGTCCCTGGGATTCTCCAGGCAAGAACACTGGAGTGGGTTGCCATTTCCTTCTCCAATGCATGAAAGTGAAAAGGGAAAGTGAAGTCGCTCAGTCGTGTCTGACTCTTAGTGACCCCATGGACTGCAGCCTACCAGCCTCCTCCGTCCATGGGATTTTCCAGGCAAGAGTACTGGAGTGGGGTGCCATTGCCTTCTCCATGCTCTACTATGTATAAAATAGATAAGCAACAGGATATACTGCATAGCATGGGGAATTATGACCATCATCTTGTAATAACTTTTAATGGTGTATAATCTGCAAAATACTGACTCACTATGCTGTACACCTGAAATATAATACTGTAAATCAATTATACTTCAATTAAAAAAGAAGATGCTCTATGAATTTGAATTTTGAAAAATTCTAGTCCCATGTCTGATTTCTGTCCTACAGACTCTCTTCTGCCGGAGTATTTGCTAACTTTCACAGAAACTTCCTTTTCTAAAAACCTAGAAGGTTTTGTACTAAAAACAAAGCAAAATGGTATGACGTAATCTAAGTCCTGAAAGAGCCCATACATTACTGTGTTATATAAATGTGACAGGACAAAAAATATTATCATGGGGTATTCCTGAGTAGATTGATTATTCCTAATTGGCTGCTTTTCTTTGTGAGGATTACATATCCCTACCTGTTATCATGGACCTGCAGCCCCCCTCCCTGGGGAGAAGTCCCATTCTCCTGCCCATTTCCATGCATGGTTGTGATACTTGTTTGGCGAATGGAATACGAGCAGGAGTGACAGATGCTACATCTGAGCAGAAGTTGTAAGAGCCATTGTGTGGCTCAGTTATGACTTTTTCCCTCTGCTGTGAGAATGCATGCCTTACATACTAAGTGAATTAAATCAGAAAGACAAAGACAAACACCATGTGATATCACTTCCATGTGGAATCTAAAATATTACACAAATGAACCTATCCATGAAACAGAAGCAAACTCACATAGAAAACAAATGACTCGTGGTTGCCAAGGTGGAGCGAGGTGGTGAGAGGGCTGGGCTGGGAGTTTGGGCTAGATCAAAACTATTAAATATAGAATGGATACACAACAACGTCCTACTGTATACCACAAGGAACTATAGTCAATATCCTGAGATAAACCATAATGGAAAAAAATATAAAAAGAATGTTTTTTATATATATATAACTGAGTCACTATGCCATACAGAACTAAACATAACATTATAAATCAATTATTTTTCAATTAAAAAAAGAAAGAATGCATGCCTTAGGCACAAGTTGCTTCATTAGGCTAGATCTCATAAGAAAGGAGACATGAGAAGCAGAGCCTCAGCTAACCCACAGTTAATGTGTTACATGAGCAATAAATAAGCCAGCTACTGAGATGTGAGGCTTGCTTGTTCCTGCAGCAGAACCTAGCAAATCCAACTGGCACAATCTCTATCCTAACAAAGACGACCCTGTAATTTATGGCCTAATTTACCCTCTCCTGAAAAGGGTGGATCTTTTTTTCCTGGAAGAAAAGCTCTGTTAGTCCTCAAGAAAGTGATGACAGAGATGAGTGAGGCTGGCAGAGAGGAACAATAAGAGATGGGAAGGAAAGAAATGCTGTGCAGGCTGGAGTGAAGGAGGAATGCATTTGCCTGGGGAAAAGAAACATGACACCTGAGTACAGGAGGGTATGAAGGAAGGAGAGCGATGA
Source organism: Bubalus bubalis (assembly GCF_019923935.1). Classification (NCBI taxonomy): domain Eukaryota; kingdom Metazoa; phylum Chordata; class Mammalia; order Artiodactyla; family Bovidae; genus Bubalus; species Bubalus bubalis. The sequence continues at coordinate 55,202,367 of NC_059160.1, forward strand.
GAAGTTTCTGAGGACTATGTACTCAGCTTGTCTTTGCGTCCTCTGAGAAACTTGAGCAAAGATTGGAACTCCCCTCTAACAACTTCTGGCTGCTGCACTGAGCTTTGTGCAACACACAGACATGGGTGAAAACAAATAAATGTGTATAATCAATGCCATGATCGAAGCATTTACAAAGGCTATTGACCCAGAAGTTGAACGACATCTGCATGAAACATCAGAAGCCTTGTAAAGACAGGGGCATCAGGATCAGCTCCAGGGGAAGAACAGGTTTTCACCAGAGTGAGTGGAATGACAGCCTTCCTCAGCAAGAGGGAGCACTAGTTACAGGGTTTTAAGGTACCCCCACTGCCATGCTTGCTCCTTGGAAGGCAAGCTATGAAAAATCTAGTGTATTAAAAAGCAGAGACATCACTTGGCCAACAAAGGTCCATATAGTCAAAGCTACGGTTTTTCCAGTAGTCAGGTGTGGATGTGAGAGCTGGACCATAAAGAAGGCTGAGCAATGAAGAACTGATACTTTCAAATTGTGGTGCTGGAGAAGACTCTTGAGAGTCTCTTGGACATCAAGGAGATCAAACCAGTCAATCCTAAAGGAAATCAACTGGAAGGACTGATAGCTGAAGCTGAAGCTCCAATACTTTGGTTACCTGATGGGAAGGGTCAACTCATTGGAAAAGACCCTGATGCTGGGAAAGACTGAAGGCAAAAGGAGAAGAGGGCAGCAGAGAATGAGATGGTTAGGTAGCATCACTGACTTAATGGACATGAATTTGAGCAACTCAATGGACACGGATTTGAGTAAACTCCAGGAGATGCTGGAGGACAGAGGAGCCTGCTGTGCTACAGTCTATGGGGTTGCAACGAGTCAGGCACGACTTAGTGACTGAACAACAACAACAAGCTTCCATGTTGTAGGATCATCCAGCCTGTCCAGCCCAGGAGACTGGGGTAAGGAAGGGAGAAGCTGCCTTATGTGCCATGTCAAAGAGTCTGAACTTGATCCCAAAGGACACAGGGAAACTTTGAAAGCTGCTAAGAGAGGAAGAGATGCTGCCACATGGGGCAGGGCATGGAATTCACTGCTGAGTGTGCCTGGCTAAGCAGCTGAGGAGAGGAGGAAATCCATCCTAAGCTCTGCTGACCAACCTGTGGGCTGTAGATTCCTGGAGGAAGGGGATTATTCACAAGCTCTGGATGGGCTGGTGATGGGAGCCCAGAGGATGACCTACGACATGAGTGTGGTGAACAGACCGGGGAGTAGGGAGAGATGGAGCGAGCGAGGTGACTTAGAATTTTTCATGCAGGAGTTAGTGGCCAATTCAATGAAGCCAGTGGCAGTGAGGTCAGAGAGGAGGAAGAACTAGGACCAAAAGGCTCTGGTGATGATGGTGGACAGTGAGGAAGATGGCCATCGTGTAAGGTGGTAGCTTTAGTTGGCTGTGGGAAACACAAAACTGGTGGTGTGGGTGCTGTAAGGAAAGCAGGAAATGAGAAGAACTGGGGACAAAGACACTGCTAAGACATGGTCCTGAATTAGTGGTTACTTAAGCACTCTGCACAAAGGCCGCAGGTTTAGCTCCCGTCCCCTCCTTACTGCCGCTCTTGGAGGTAAGAAGTACCCTGCCAGGCTCAGGACCCCACAGTGCTCATAAACAGGCCCCCCCCCCCCCCCCCGCTGACTGCTCCTCGTGGTGGGGTGAGCTGTCAGCAAAGCCAAGGGTGTGTGCCAACCAGAACCCACCCAGAAAGTGCCAAGGCCACTTCTAGGTCTTTCGGGGCCTCTACTCAGGTCCATCCACTTGAAGACGCCTCTGTTACTGACAGTGCCAAGCAGGGGGTGTGGATGGAGCCTGGGCTAGGGGATGGGGTGTCTACATGTGCGAATCTGAGGGCCCCTCCCCGCCAAGCGTGAGATGGAGCTGTGGGTGGGAAGAGAATAAGTCAGGCTATGCGGAAGTGGAGGGACTTTTTCTCCACAGCCAACAGCGAGGATCCTATGAACTTGGACTTCAAGGTCTTTATGCAGTTGTGTTTGTCAAGGGAGAAGGAAAGACTGTGTTGTACTTAATTGTTAACATGATTTATTACTTTAATTATTGAGACACAAGGTCTACAGGCCTCATCTGGACTCTTGCCCCAGGCCTTACAGTTGTTAGTGGCAGGCCTTGCCCTTCCTTAGATTCAAGATGAGTGATTTAAAAGAGATGAATCTATTGTCTTTTGTCCCCAAACTCTAATGAAGATAAATGAGAGCCAGGTTGTGCGAGTGCCAGCGGGTAGGTAAGGCTGAGCTCGAGGAATCTGACTCTTCGGGAAAGATGGTTTCCAGCTCCTGCCCACTGTGTAACTCAGATAGCTGGTTCACCCTTTCTGTTCCGTGCCCTCAATAGCTGTATAAAGACCTCAAAGTCCAAGCTCACAGGATCCTCACTGTTGGGTGTGAAGTCCCTCCACTTCCCCACAGCCTGACCCCTTCTCTTCCCACGCACAGCTCCATCTCACACTAGGGTGGGGCTCAGACTCAACACATGTGGACACCCCATCCCCCTGCCTGGGCGCCATTCACAGCCCCTGCTTGGTGCTGCCATACTATACACCAGTCTTATGGGTGGTCTGATATTTAGTGAGCACGTGATAAACATTAGCTGGGGTATCATGGAAGGGGCAGGAGTTTGGAATCAGTCATGTTATGGTTCTAACCCCCAAACCTGCTTGCTCCTATGTGGCCCTGGGTAAACTATCTAATTCTGTGAGTCTGGGTTCCACACCTCCATAAATGGAGGATAATACGATTATGTTGCAGTGTTGCTACAGAAGTCAAAGGACATAATGAATAAAGAACACACGGCACAGAGCCTGGCACTGGGTGCCTACAAGCCTCAACGTTCTCCTCCTCCTCTGACCACTGTTATTCTACATGACATCATGCACATGTCACTACATCATACACAATCCACCCCAGATATGATGCTGGGCCCCGTACTTCCTACTTAAGTTAACCCTTCCTTATTTTACTGTATTTAAATTTGGCAAATGTTCCCTTTTTCTATAGGTGTTCTAAATTGCCTCTTACCACTTTGATGAGTCTAAAAGCCCCTTTCCTACCAAATTTAACACACTCAAGTTAAAATTTTAAATAAATAGATACATAGGTACAAATATACATGGGGCTTCCCTGAAATGTCTCAGTGGTAAAGAATATGCCTGCAATGCAGGAGATGAGAGTTCTATCCCTGGGTTGGGAAGATCCCCAGAGAAGGAAATGGCAACCCACTCCAGTACTCTTGCGTTGGAAATCCCATGGACAGAGGAGCCTGGTGGGCTACAGTCCATGGGGTTGCAAAGAGTTGTACATGACTTAGCTACTAAACAACATAAATATACATTTGAACATACAGTAACATAACTATTGCTCTACTATAGCACAGTACTTGCCACAGAATACAAAAGCACTTATTAAATGAATAAGTTGATAAATGTTAAAGAACTGTTTATTCAAAGATGGATACATGGCAATAAAAGAGTTCTAAAAGACTTATTCAAAGTCGGTCGCACAAATACTAAGAGAACACAGCTGACTAACCACCAGATCTCCAGACACACAAAAGGACACTTTCCTCACACGATTAGGTGACCTCTCTGTGCCTTAAACTGAAGTCACTAAGTTATGTGCTACCTAACAGGAGCTACATCATCTTTAAGAAACATACATCTCATGCTACGCAGCTTGCTGCACTTTCATCTCAGTTTAAAACTTTCTAGGAAAGAGATCTGTTTCCCCTGACTCTGTGGATCAATACCAACAAGCTGCATACTGAGGATTCTAATGCAGAATAAGTGTGTGTAATACAATGAGCATTTTGAGACGGCTGTAAGTCATGGGGGCACTAAAAGAACATTAATCCTACCAAAATCAATCTCAGCCTCTCTTTGCCTAAAGGACTCTCTCAAGATTTCAAATCAATGAAAACAACACAAAAACTCCAAACACTGAAAAGAAAATACAGTTAAAAGTACATGCTAGAAAAATCAGTATCTTTAGATGGTTAGGCTGAGAGACTTTAGAAAATATGCACATGTTATTGATAAATAAATGCAAAATGGTAATGTAGCCTGGCTTAGTTCAGGCTGCTATAACAAATTACAATAGACAGGTGGCTAAGTCGCTTCCATTGTGTCCAACTCTGCAACCTTATGGACCATAACCTGCCAGGCTCATCTGTCCATGGCATTCTCCAGGCAAGAATACTGGAGTGGGTTGCCATTTCCTCCTTCTGGAAATGATCCTGACACAGGGATCAAACTGAGGTCTCCTGCACTGCAGGCAAGTGCTTTACTGTCTGAGCTAGGGGGCGGCACTTGGAACCTAGAAGAGCGAAAGTGAAAGTCGCTCAGTCGTGTCCGCCTCTTTGCGACCCCATGGACTACACAGTCCATGGACTTCTAGGCCAGAATACTGAAGTGGGTAGCCTTTCCCTTCTCCAGAGGATCTTCCTAACCCAGGGATAGAACCTAGGTCTCCTGTTGGATTCTTTACCAACTGAGCTATCAGGGAACCTCAGATCAGATCAGTCACTCAGTCGTGTCCGACTCTTTGTGACCCCATGAATCACAGCACGCCAGGCCTCCCTGTCCATCACCAACCAACTCCCGGAGTTCACTCAGACTCACGTCCATCGAGTCAGTGATGCCATCCAGCCATCTCATCCTCTGTCGTCCCCTTCTCCTCCTGCCCCCAATCCCTCCCAGCATCAGAGTCTTTTCCAGTGAGTCAACTCTTCGCATGAGGTGGCCAAAGAACTGGAGTTTCAGCTTGAGCATCATTCCCTCCAAAGAAATCCCAGGGCTGATCTCCTTCAGAATGGACTGCTTGGATCTCCTTGCAGTCCAGGGGACTCTCAAGAGTCTTCTCCAACACCACAGTTCAAAAGCATCAATTCTTCGGTGCTCAGCCTTCTTCACAGTCCAACTCTCACATCCATACATGACCACAGGAAAAACCATAGCCTTGACTAGATGAACCTTTGTTGGCAAAGTAATGTCTCTGCTTTTGAATATGCTATCTAGGTTGGTCATAACTTTCCTTCCAAGGAGTAAGCGTCTTTTAATTTCATGGCTGCAGTCACCATCTGCAGTGATTTTGGAGCCCAGAAAAATAAAGTCTGACACTGTTTCCACTGTTTCCCCACCTATTTCCCATGAAGTGATGGGACCGGATGCCATGATCTTCGTTTTCTGAATATTGAGCTTTAAGCCAACTTTTTCACTCTCCACTTTCACTTTCATCAAGAGGCTTTTGAGTTCCTCTTCACTTTCTGCCATAAGGGTGGTGTCATCTGCATATCTGAGGTTATTGATATTTCTCCCGGCAATCTGGATTCCAGCTTGTGTTTCTTCCAGTCCAGCGTTTCTCATGATGTACTCTGCATATAAGTTAAATAAACAGGGTGACAATATACAGCCTTGACGAACTCCTTTTCCTATTTGGAACCAGTCTGTTGTTCCATGTCCAGTTCTAACTGTTGCTTCCTGACCTGCATACAAATTTCTCAAGAGGAAGATCAGGTGGTCTGGTATTCCCATCTCTTGAAGAATTTCCCACAGTTTATTGTGATCCACACAGTCAAAGGCTTTGGCATAGTCAATAAAGCAGAAATAGATGTTTTTCTGGAACTCTCTTGCTTTTTCTATGATCCAGTTGGCAATTTGATCTCTGGTTCCTCTGCCTTTTCGAAAACCAGCTTGAACATCAGGAAGTTCACGGTTCACATATTGCTGAAGCCTAAGCATCATATACATAGCAGCTGTCATTATTCCTTCAATAAACTCTCTACTGTTGTACTGAGCTACCTTCTCTGAAATTGAGTTTGAAAGGAGTCTTCTGAACTACAATGCTTCGATAAAATGACTGCCCCTAATGCTGACACCCTTGGAGAAGGAAATGGCAACCGACTCCAGTATTCCATCCTGGAAAATACCGTGGACAGAGAAGCCTGGCAAGCTACAGTTCATGGGGTCACAAAGAGGCAAACACAACTTAGAGACTATACCACAACAACAATGCTGACAGCCTCGGGCCCCTCAGCTGGCTAGTGCAGGAGAGGCCTCTGTGGGACAGACCTTCAGGTGTTCACACAATCATGGCTGATAAGCAGCCTGCGGGCCCCCTTCTGGCGACGTCAGATAAAATGAACAAATGGCATCATGCATTGGCTTTTAAACATGCATCCCACAGGTTTGCTTTTGTTGCTTCTCAAACATGAATATATTCAAATGGAAGGTGAGGCTACTTGCTTGTTAATCAGTTACCAACTTCCATTTTTGTAAACTGTACTTCAAACAGCAAAGATGTACAATGTGGTTAGATTAGGGTAGACTGAAGTTTTCTGCTGAATATATACCTAAACTCCTGCAGAAGGTTACAGCCATGAGCGATAAACTCTGCAGGAGCCCACTGAGGGGGCCCACCAGAAAGAGCCCCCAGAAAAGCCTTAGAAGGAGTTTGCTCTAAAGACATCGCTGAGGACACTGCCCACTATTTCACTTAGAGTCCCTGTCCCCGTGCAAGGACTTCATTTTTTGCAAATGCTAAGAAAATGTGAGAAAGAGCTTAGGGCCCAATTTATTGGCTCATTTGTCAATCATCACAGAAATATAGGCTACCGAGGTCTACAAATCTGAACCTATTTTTTTCCCTGAACTTCCCTGCTCTAAAAGTCATTCTCCTTGGCTTGAATGTTTGTTTATATTTTTACCATTCTCTTTGTCTCTTCACCCCATCTCAAATGCTTCAACAATAAACTCCAGAGGAGAAGCAATGTTTTTGTATCTACAGGCTCATACTAATGTCATATGGCTTAAAAACTGTATGTACTTTGGCCCTGTTCACGTAACTGGCATATAACTGAGGTGGCCACACTGTGCAGAAAACACCCTTTTCTCCAGTCAATCATCTGTCATTGACTGGTGTGACCTTGAGCAAGCTGTTCAGTCTCTCTGAACTTCACAATACTACCTATTACCCTCAGAGCTGTCATGCATCTATATCATAATTCTGGAATGCAGGATTGTTTATTAACAATCGGTACCTGCCACTCTTATCTTGCAATGCTTTGCTTGCCACCACTACTTGAAGAATGCTATTTCTTTGACCACTGTCATCCACAACTCACTGCCATGGCCTGTTGGCTTGTTCACTTGAGAGGCAGATTCAAACAATAAAAAGGCAATCAAAGGAGGGTTGCAGACAAACTCCCAGCTGCTGTCCCTTTCAGCAGCCTTCTCTTGTCTTTAATAGCCCTTGCTGGTCCAGCACCCAGATTCCCATGGTGAGTGCTTTCTTGGTCACCAGCAGATGTATCATTCTGTTATTCCCTAGATCAGGGGTCCCCAACTCCTGGGATCTAGTGCCTGATGATCTGAGGTGCAGCTGATGTAATAATAATAAGAATAGAAATTGAGTGCACAATAAATGTACTATGCTTGAATCATCTCAAAACCATCCCTCCCCCTTCGAGTCTATGGAAAAATATCTTCCACGAAACTTGTCCCTGATGCCAAAAAGGTTGGGAACTGCTGCCTGAGATGTTTACACTGTTGCCTAGCTCCAAGTCTAGAAGGAAAGAAAGGGATATAAGCCAACTTCATGTCAAATGATATTTTTATACTGTCCATTTCGTATATGTAACATGACCCATGAGATTAAGATGTCTGAGGCATGAGTTAAATATCTTGGGGTCAGGCATTAGTCCTCATAACAGAAATTAGGGAAGGAAAGATGATCAGTTAGTAGCAGTGAGACAAAATGAGTCAGTAAGCCAGGGGTAATTTGCAGCAGAACACAGAGACCATCACTGACTATTTCACTGTGTTTTTCAACCCTTCCTCTGGGTGTCCTGGGTTTGGCAGATGAACGAACCTGACTCTAGAGCCTGAGCTCTGTCCTGCTGCAATGGCAAGAATGCCAGTTCTGCTGATTCTTTTAGGTGCTCTGATCATTCCGGTGCCACCAGCTGCTAGGCACACAGTTCCTGCCCTCAATGGTTCAGTCTAGCAGGGAGAGAAAGGCATGTGAAGAAATTCCATTCCAAGTATATATATAACTGAGTCACTATGCTCTACACATATAATCAACATAACCTTGTAAATCTACTACACTCCAAAAATTTTTACATCATCACTACTGGCCTTCAGTTCAGTCAGTTCAATTCAGTCACTCAGTCATGTCCGACTTTTTGCGACCCCATGGACTGCAGCATGCCATGCTTCAGTCAACTTTCAGAGCCTACTCAAACTCATGTCCATTGAGTCAGTGATGCCATCCAACCATCTCATCCTCTGTTGTCCCCTTCTCCTCCTGCCTTCAATCTTTCCCAGTATCAGGATCTTTTCCAATGAGCCAGTTCTTAGCATCAAGTCACCAAAGGATTGGAGTTTCAGCTTCAGCATCAGTCCTTCTAATGAACATTCAGGACTGAATTCATTTAGGATGGACTGGTTGGATATCTCCTTGCAGTCCAAGGGATTCTCAAGAGTCTTCTCCAACACCACAGTTCAAAAACATCAGTTCTTCAGTGCTCAGCTTTATTTATGGTCCAATTCTCACATCCATACATGACTACTGGAAAAATCAGAGCATAGCTTTCTTTATGGTCCAACTCTCACATCCATACATGACTACTGGAAAAACCAGAGCTTTGACTAGATGGACCTTTGTTGGCAAAGTAATGTCTCTGCTTTTGAATATGCTGTCTAGGTTGGTCATAATTTTTCTTTCAAGGAGCAAACGTCTTTTAATTTCATGGCTGCAGTCACCATCTGCAGTGATTTTGGAGCCCAAGAAAATAAAGTCTTTCACTGTTTCCATTATTTCCCCATCTATTTGCCATGAAGTGATGGGACCAGATGCCATGATCTTTGTTTTCTGAACGCTGAGTTGTAAGCCAAATTTTTCACTCTCCTCTTTCACTTTCAAGAGGCTCTTCAGTTCTTCACTTTCTGCCATCAAGGTGGTGTCATCTGCATATCTGAGGTTATTGATATTTCTCCCAGCAATCTTGATTCCAGCTTGTGTTTCCTCCAGCCCAGCATTTCTCAAGATGTACTCTGCATATGTGACAATATACAGCCTTGATGTACTCCTTTTCTTATTTGGAACCAGTCTGTTGTTCCATGTCCAGTTCTAACTGTTGCTTCCTGACCTGCATACAGATTTCTCAGGAGGCAGGTCAGGTGGTCTAGTATTCCCATCTCTTTCAGAATTTTCCACAGTTTGTTGTGATCCACACAGTCAACAGCTTTGGCGTAGTCAATAAAGCAGATGTTTTACTGGAATTCTCTTGCTTTTTATGATCCAGCGGATGTTGGCAATTTGATCTCTGGTTCCTCTGCCTTTTCTAAAGCCAGCTCGAACATCTGGAAATTCACAGTTCATGTATTGTTGAAGCCTGGCTTGGAGAATTTTGAGCATTACTTTGCTAGCGTGTGAGATGAATGCAATTGTGCAGTAGTTTGAGCATTCTTTGGCATTGCCTTTCTTAGGGATTGGAATGAAAACTGACCTTTTCCAGTCCTATGGCGACTGGCCTTCAGAGCTAGATAATTCTTTGCTGGGCTCCTGTGAAGGATGTTGAGCAGCATCCTTGTGCTCCATCCCCTTACACACCAGTGGTACTCTCTGCCCTAAGTTTAGACAACCAAAAATTTCCAGACATTAGGGGGAGTGACATTGCCAAGTCACTTCCCTATTGAGAATCAGTGATGTATAATTTAGTGTTGGTGACCTACAGCTAAAATGGAAGCTACAGGAAGGCAGGAATTTTTGCCTGTTTATTCACTGTTGATTCCCAAGTCCCCAGAACAACAACGGGCATGGAACATGTGAATGAAGGAATATTTGTTTAAACAAATGCACACACAACAACATATGCTTCAGATGCTTCCATTTGGAAGTGATATTTAATTTTACCTCATTTTTTATGGATTTTCATCAAAATAAAATAATGGTAATGATAGAAATTTTAAAATTCAGGGAGGAATATTTTTCTCTGTATCTAACACAAACATTTTTCTGAAAGGCAATTCAGAATTGATCTCTTTCTGGAGAGAGTATACTATATATATATATATATATAAAATAAAAAGTGACATGACTCTTTTCCAAATTTCCTCTTCTCTGTTTCCCAGTAGAAAACCTTTATTATGAGTATTGACCTTAGAAAGTAATTGCCTCAAGGGTAGTACTGCTGATGCCATTTTAAGAATGAAGGGCAGGGCTACTGAAACAGGCCAACACTCACAGGCAAGGAAAACAGGAGGAATAAATTAATTCCTGAATGGACTTGTCATTCAGTCATCTGATTTAACCAGAGTTTAATTTATCTCAGAGAGTTGGTGGGCCTGCCTGAGGGGAGTCACATGATAAAAAATAGTAGAGAGAGAGCTCTTAAGGAGAGTGAAGGTCCGATTTTGCATCCACCATACCAACCACCACAAGGGAAAATTTGGCAATGTCTGGAGACATTTTGATTTTAGCAACTAAGTAAGGGTAGGGGGGGAGGAAACTGCTATTTGCATCTAATGGATAGAAGCCATGGTGCTACTAATCATCCTACAATGCACAGGGCAGTTCCCCACAACAAGATGTACTCAGTCGAAAATGTCAGCAGTGCCGAGGTTGAGAGGCCCTGCAGTAGAGCATGATGTTTAAGGGCATGGGATCTGAGACCTCTTTGTGCGAATCTGAATTCCTGCTTCATCACTGTCCAGCTGTCTGGCAAACCAATTTCCCTTTTCCTTCTGGGCACAAAAGTAGTTACATTAGCACTCCTCACGTTAGGGGTGACTACACGACAAGTTCTGGTGCATGAAATGTGGGCAAAAGTGCTGTCCACCACTGCTAAAACTGGCTTATAAAAACTTCCTTCAAAATCACTCATCTCTTTTCGCCGTCCATAAACCAGATGCAAAGGATCTAGGGGATGGCAGAATCACTAGACAGACAGAGCCTGGGTACCTGAATGACTGTCTGGAGCAGAGACAGCGCCCCTCTGTCCCTGTGGTGACCCGCAGTAGACCATGGTATGAAAGACAGACAGACAGACAGACAGACAGACTTCTACAATGGTAAGCCACTGATGCTTGGGGTTGATCAGGTAGGTGGACTAGTGTCACCTACTGCAGGCTTCTTAACCTCTCTGTGCCTCGATTTCCTCATCTGCAAAATGGTGATGATAACACCATCTCTCCCATGAGGATTAAAGTTTTTAAAATAGTGTCTGGCATCTAATAAGAGTTTTCCCATCTGAGGGTCCACTTTCAGTGACACCATATAAAATGACCAACGGCATTATATGTTAATTTATAGAGATGTGTACTCAGGTTTGCTTTTATTGCCTCCCAAACATTGATATATTTGACTTCCCTGGTGGCTCAGTTGGTAAAGAATCTGCCTGCAATGCAGGAGACCCAGGTTTGATTCCTTGGGTGGGGAAGATCCCCTGGAGAAGGAAATAGCAACCCACTCCAGTATTCTTGCCTAGAAAATCCTGTGGACAGAAGAGCCTGGTGGACTACAGTCCGTGGGTTTGCAAAGAGTCAGACACGACTAAGCAACTGAGCATAGCAAACACTGATATGGGTTTGAAGTAACTGGAAACTAGAAAGCTAGGCTATTTGAGTTTTAATCAATTCTTTAATTCTTTTGTATAATGTAGTTCAAAGTACAAAAATTTAAGATTAGATTTATTCCATGTTATCCTTACTACTTTTATCCTCATTTTATTCATTTAAGTACCTATCATATGCTAGGTGCTGTGTTAAATATTGGAGATAGAATTATGAGCAGAAACAGACATAGCCTATGCCTCCATAGCGTTCAAAGCTTACTCAAGAGTTAGGCGTTAACCATGTAATACCCAAATAATTATAAAATCTCAAATATGAAAAATGTTATAAGGGAAACACACTGCTAAAAGAGTACAAAGCAAAGAGAAATGGTCTTTGGAAGGATGGAAGGAGGGTTTTCCTGGAAGGAAGCTTCAGAGCTGAGTTTGAAGGATGAATAAGAATAAACTTGGGGAAGGGGGAAGGAATGAGAAAGGAATTCAAGGAGAGGAAACAGCATATGCAAATGTCCTGAAGTCGAGTATATCAAAAGAACTGAGAGAAGTTGTATATGTCTGGATCGTAAGAAGTGAGGGGAGGAAGGTAGTCAAGGCAGATAAGGCTGGAGAGGAGTCGGCTGCATGGCCAGGCCATTCAAGGCCTTGTAGGTCATTCTCAATAATTTTCATATTTTTTCTAAACAGGGTGAAGTAACATGATTAGATAAGCATTTAAAAAAAACCTCATTTTTTATGCTTTTAAAGAAAATGGAATGGAGGTAGGCAAGGGTGGAGCCAGGGGACCTATTATTTCTGGATTACAGAGGTGAGATTGTGGTAGCAGAGATGACTGGATTAAAGAGACACTTAAGATAAAAACTCATTAGCTTTTGGAGTTATCTTCGATGTGGGAAGTGGAGGTGAGGGAGGTGTCTAGAGTAGATTCTAGACCTTGGTTTCAGGAACTGGACAAATATTATGCTTCTTACTGGACAGGTGACAATGGACATGGACCACTTTAGAGGAGAAAATGTCATGTTTGGTTGGAGATGAGTATGCAGTGAGCTACCCTCACATCATCTTTATTCTTTGCTCATAATATGATTCTCCTATTTTCATTTCTATCTATTCATCTATTTTCTCATTTAACAAATCATTATAAAGTACCAACTATGGGACTCAAAAATGGTGATATAGACACAGTCTTTAGAGGAGCTTATGGTCTAGGAGAAAGCAAAGAAAATGGATACTATTAAGAATTATGATAGCAAAAATATTATCACCAAGACATAGAAGAGTGTACTTCACCCAGAATCAGGGTTGGAGGTTGGAAATTATAGAAGGTTCTCTGGAGGAAACGTCTCTGATGCAATGTGCCAAGAAGGGAGCCTCGGGGAAAGGGTATTCCAGGTGAGAGAAGAGAATGTAAACAAGGAGGGTACAGAGAGATACTGAGGTCAAAGCAGCTCAATGTGGCCAAAGCATACAACAGGGAAAAGGAAGAGGGGGCTGGTGGGCCAGCCTAGGATTCTGAGTTTTATCCTGAGAGCAGAGTATGTTTAAGGCTCTTTTCTACTTTGGTCATTATTTATTAAACATCTCATTGTCTTTTCTTCTACATTCATGTACACTCACACACACACACACCCTTACATTTCTATTATCCTTTTTTCAATTCCTGGACTAACATAATATCAAATATTCTGCAAAGAAACCACATGAGAGTTTGGACAGCATTTGGAAAACCAGGGATCATGTTACAACTCCCAGAGCTCATTAGCCAGCACTTCTGATCACTTTAAACCCATTAAAATCACTCTTGAACCTTCCTTAGGGAAATCTTTTTCTAATTGCATCAAACCATTATTTCCAAGTGGACAGCCTGTGTTCTTCACATCTTACTTATATACATTCATTAAAGGATGTTGTCCATGTGGCATGTTAATTTTCAAAGAGAAAGAAATCCCCACTGCCTATAACATTCAAGACACTTCTTGAACTTTTCCTCTCCCAACGGCACAAGAGAACTGCCTAAACTGTCTTCTCGGTCCCACTGAGGTCTGGTTCTGAGGTTTGCTCTGTTCCAACTGTCCCTCTGCTTCTTCCTCCTTAGTTCTCCTACGTTGGAAGCTCATCTTCCACCGATCACTCTCTTTTTTTCCAAACAATGATGCCAGGTTTTCTCACACCCTCTACCCCAAAACAGAAAACTACCTGTGGTTTTTCAAACACCCTGTTCTGATTCATGCCTTTGTAGTTTTAAACATATGTTACCCTCTCTTTTTAGGATATGCTTCGCCCTTACCTATGTGGACAAGTGTTATCCTTCAAGGCTTATCTCAAACATTTTCTTCTCGTGACCCACCCTTATCTTTAACCAATCTCCCTCCAAATCTGGAGGATGGAGCAAGCCCTCTTGTAAGTCACATTCAAAATACTTTTATAGTGATTCAAGTGGTCTTCTCTCAGAGGAAAGGATAAAGAAGATGTGGTACATAGTTATAATGGAATATTACTCAGCCAAAAAAAGAACAAAATAATGCCATTTGCAGCAAGGCTGATGAAATTTAAAATTACCATACTAAGTAAGTCAGAGAACGACAAATATATAACATCACTCATATATTGAATCTAATTTTTAAAATGATATAAATAAACTTACTTACAGAACAGAAACAGACACACACATTTTGAAAACAAACTTATGGTTACCAAAGGGGAAACATGATAGGGAAGAATAAATTAGGAGTCTGGGGTTAACACACATGCACTGCTATAAATAAAATAGGTAACCAAAAAGAACCTACTGTATAGCATGGGGAACTCTACTCAACATTCTATAATAACTTACTATTTGGGAAAAGACTCTGAAAAAGAATGAATATATGTACATGCATAACTGAACCACTGTGATGTACACTTGAAACTGACACAACATTGTAAATCAACTACACTCCAGGAAAAGTTAAAATTAAATAAAACAGTCTACTCTATTTACTAGGCGGGGTCAAGGTTCTGTATTATTTACTATATTTTGTTGATATATGCCCTGTATCCAGACAGTGTCTGGCTAGAAGTAGGCATCAAATTAGTGACTGTTGAATGAAACAATTATTCAGTGAACAAATACCCAAACATGTAAAAAAAAAAAAAGCCTCTCAAATATATGTGAGAGATGGCTGAATACCACCATCCCACAGGCTATTAGCCCTCATTTATTATATCGTTTAAAATATCCATAAAGGTGTGATTCTCAGGTCTAGTTCCGAGGGATCCTGGTGGGCGCCCAGGTGCTTCTGATTGATAACTCTGCTGAGAAACTTTGTTCTAAAGCCAGAATATTACACAACATAACCAGCATGAAGACAAGTACTGAGAAGCCTTTCTCTTTCATTTACCTGTGTTCCTCTGAAGTAAAACAAACCCCAGGTGCACACCATATATTTCACTGATGCTTTCATCTACCCATCCATCCAGCTAAAACTTTTGAGACCCTCCTACAACCTGCTAGGCATCCTCTCAGGCAGGTGAGAAGCAAAGCGAACCTTTGCATGTAAATCAGACTCTATTCCAGAAGGATTTAAAAACAAACACCCGATTGTGTAAGAAACTTCAAGATGAACAACACAGGCACAGCGAGGGTTTAAATGAAGAGTGGGAAAACGTCAGCTTTCATCTGTCTTTTTCTCTTAAGAAAACATCGGAGGTCCTGATCTTGGGGTTAACTTGAAATCCTGCTCAGTTCCTATTTCCCACGGAGGATTTAGCTAGGATTTCGAGGCTGGGCTGTGAGCTTCATGTCTTCTTCAATAACCCTTTTAAATGTTCACATAGCGGGGCTTGTTTGGCATCAGTCTAACTGGTGGGGATCTAGAGTTTGGCTGAGTTAGAGGCTTATAGCATTTCTTCCCTTGCAGTACACATTACACATTTTGATGCAGAGCATCTATTCTTTGATTTTCCTTTTCTCCTGCACCCTCCAGAAATCCAAGGCTTTAACTGATTTTCTGTTGCTGAAATGTGCCCCTGACTTGCACTCTCTGCAACTTGACAATGCCATTTGATTTATATTTTTCCCAAAGTCAGCAACCTAGTTTTTAAAAAAACTCTGTCACCCCCTTTCTTTCCTTCAGGTAAGTCATTTTTATGGAGGCTGTAGCTATAGCTGAAACAGGAAGTGCCAGGAATTCCTGAAGTCTGGCTGAAAGCGAGGCCAGGCTCACCTGATTTATCCTCCTTTTAAGAGGCTGTCTTGGGCCTGGTTGTTTATAGTCTTTGGCATGGTTTTCTCTCCTACCACCGACCCTGCCCTCTGGCCATGATTTCTTGTCACATCAAAAGCTTCAGAGTCAATTCTTTGTCACTTTTGCAATTCTTCAAAGGCTCCATTACTTAGCTAACCCCTTCTTCCCCCAACCATACAAGTACAAAGTGACCAATCACTCCTCAGAGCCTGACCGATGAGTCCAGAAGCCAGCTGCTAGGTTATGTGGCTTTTTCTGGGGCAACATGGTGAGTTGCTGAAGAAAGGGGAGTTGAGAGGTGAACTGAGATTTTTTTTTTTAACTCAACAACCCCTCATTTCAACAGGGCAACAGCTTCCCTATGTGCTGGCTCGAGGCAGATGAGCCTGCAGAGGGCTCTGAGCACTGGGCTTTGGCGGAGCCACAAGACAAAAGGAGCCTGGGTCTCTGAATCAGAAGGTGGTACACCCAACACACATGAGCAAGCATTCTACTGTGTTGAGCTGCTGCGATGTGGAAATTGTCTGTTACAGCAGCCTGCTTACCCTAAAGGGGATATGAACATAAAACAGGACTGCTGGGGAGACGGGCACTAGGCTGTTCCTTCCAAGGACCACGGAATCAAAGGCGTGCAGGAGAGGGATCTACCATGGCTGCATGAACTTAGTAAGACAAGGGCTTTCATAGGAAACACTCACTGATGGATCCTTTGCTGGCTGAAAGGGGCAGTGTAGCAGTCATTCTCCTCCAGGTCTGGCAGTGTCTCCTTGTCCAGCCTCATTGGCTTCTTAGGTAACCATCTCCGAAACCTGCTTATTTGTTTATCGATCCTGTGGTACATGAAAGGCAAGACCAAAGGGTACAACATGTCAGCATTGCCCCAAAACACAGGAGGGAGGTCTCCACAGAGCCGCAATTACGACCCACACACTCTGGACGTCCTCACTGCACTCATGAAACCCCCACTCGACACAAAGAAGGAAGCAAGCTGAGACCCAGTGTCCTGATTGCCCATGATATCATTGCTATGAATCACATGTCTACCCACACGCCAGTGGATGGCCAAGGAGTCAGAACGAGGTTGGAAGGCTCCGGAAAGGAAGCGGACAGTCCCTGAAGCAAAGCAGCCAAGACCTTAAGTTCTTCCATCCTGCAGATTCTAGAAACTCACTGTGTGCTTGGCAAATCTCCCCATCCAAGGTCAGGGAAGAGCTGAAGCTCTAGTTAGTTGGCTTTGGGGGCGGGGCAGAGACAGCACATTCCAGGGGTGGACTGTGCACAGAGAGCTCAATGTCACCATTTGCTTTCTGGCCCTCATACCTGCCCCAAACAGCCTCTCAGCAGACGACGTGTTTTGTTTTGTTTTGTTTTGTTTTTAACTTTCATGTCTCTTTTCAAGCTGACCCCATGGTTCTCATGGTGCTGGGGTGGGGTGTCATGACATACATGTGTCACTCTGGTCAGAGTACACAATGATGCCAAGCCAAAAAAAACCCAGCACTGTCCCCAAAGCAGTTTTCAAGCCATGATTTGCCTCCCTGGTGGCCTCTCCATTCCTTCTGACTTCTGATGAGAACATCTGGCCTCCACGTGACCAGATTCTCAGTCACTCACAGCCAACTACTAGAAGAGCAAACACCACAACAGACTTTGAAATGATTATGCCACCTCAGCTACCTACACCACTGGAACTTCTTTTTTCCCTAAGAGCACACATTAATAGCAGCTCTGTGAGGCAGACTGAACAGGGACCGTTCTCATTCACACATCATAAAAGAGACCTATGGTGGGGTAATTATCCAGCCCAAGTTACCCAGACAGTGAATAAAGTCAGAACCAAAATGCAGATTCTAGACTTATGATTTTAAAGTCCCATGATCATGCCCATCACAGTAGTTGATAATGGGAATCTTCACTTAAGGGCTATGGAAGAGACACATTTCTCTGGGGATGAAAAACCTTTAAATGCCTTCTATTAACTGAAAATACATGAAATTTTGGCATCTTTTATTTTTCTCCCCAGTTGAAATTATTCACATGGCAATTTGTCCTTTTCAGTAAAACTCCCAGATGAATGGATTATTTTTTTTTATAACAAATCAACTCCAAAATGAATAATAACAGTAAACTCCTCTTTTACCACCTTTTATCTTCAGCATTGTTCCAGCCTCACCATAACTCCCTTCTCTGCTTGGTGGTGACTGTCCTTTTTCCAGAGCCTCTGAAAGTTCAAACTGGAAAGAATCCTCCAGCTTCTTGAAGACTCTCATCTCCAAGAGGACCCGTCCCCATCACATATATACATACAGAAATAAAGATCCTACTCTGGGTCACATAGCCAGAAAATAATAGATTGGAATGGCCCAAAGACCCAAGAAAGCGGGAAAAACCTACATTTACTTCACCCCTAAGGTTCACCTTCTTTCCTCATCATCTTTTTAGTAGCAGTGAAAGTGTTAGTCACTCAGACATGTCTGACTCAATGCAACCCCATGGACTGTAGCCTGTCAGACTCCTCTGTCCATGGAATTCTCTAAGCAAGAATACTGGCGTGGGTAGCCATTCCCTTCCCCAGGAGATCTTCCTGACCCAAGGATGCCCCATTATCTTTTTAAAGACACTTAAATATAGTGAGATGTAAGCCTCAGAGAGGTGATATGACACAGTGGTTGAGAACATGAGCTCTGAGGCTGGAGTGCCTAGATTCAAACCCTGGCTCTGTAAATAATAGCAGTGTGACCCTGGGTAAGTTATTTAACTTTGCCATGCCTCAATTTCCTTATCTGTAAAATGGGCATGATAATGATGTGTAATTCATAGGATTGTGATGATTAAATGATCAAAATGTACATAAAACCTCCAGAATGGTGTCAGTGCACAGTAAACATGGCTATTATTACTACGTTTTTCTTTTTTCTGCAAAGACAAGAATTTGAGCAACCAGCTTGCCTCTTAACAGTTCTGTCCTTCAGCTTTTCAATTCAAAGTTAACTATGCATCATGAGCATCTATCACTTGGCCAAGTTCAATGATTTAGTCGTTAAATGAAACTTCCTAGGTTAAGCTGGTGGGCTTCCCTGTGGCTCTTGGCTTTATTTCATCTGATTGCCTTGAAAGTTGTTCATGAAAGATGACCCTGGTCCAGAGGTTTTCCATAACAGAGCTTTCACCTCCCACACGTGTCCAGTCTGCAGCACTAATCGGATTACACTTCGCAAAATTCGCATTCTCATGGAGTCTGGGCTCTGAGTGCAATGACTATGAATTTAACCAGATGGGTACAGTGCTCAATGTGGAGAAAAACGAAGCTGTAAAACTTCAGGGAATGAAATGGCAACTTTCTGCAACACGCTTGGGGCACAGCTATTTAAGTGAATTGTGGAGATGGAGGGAGAGACAACCAGGGTATGAAAGTGAAAAATGAGGAGAGGGGAGAAGGAAGTGAGGGGTAGACTGCTTGGCGTGGTGGAAAGGAGCTGGGATTTGCCCTTGCGATGCCGAAATCCTGGCTCTGCTGCTTACCAGCTGTGTGACCTTCCACAAAATCACTCACCTTTCTGAGCCTTATTTTTCCAGGGTTTTTAAATGGGATCATCACCACCATCATCATCTCACTGACCTCACAGAGTTGCTAGGAGGCTTATAAAAGAGGATGTGCATGAAATGCTTTGGAGAAACTGCCAAGCAGAGAGCAGGGTTACTAATCACTCTTTGAGGACCACAGAGGTTAATGTAAAGTGATGGAAAGGAGAGGGAGTGGGCTTTTGAAACACTATGGTAGAGGAAAGATATTCAAAAGACAGTTTAAAAATAACCCCTGAGGGTGTGAACCAGCTTTCATCGGGCAGCCTGAGCAGAAGCAGGAAGACAAAGCAGGGACTGTTCTGGTCCCATCACACACACCAGTCCAGGCTGTGTGCTCACAACGAGAGAACAGAATGCTCAAAAGTGATCAGCAGTTTGTAGCCTCCACTGCTTGGCAGAATGGCCCTCCGGCACCCTAATCCTGGAACCTGTGAATATGAGTGTGACACAGCAAAGGGGCTCTGCAGATGTAAGCTGGGCCTTAAACTATGGACAGCATACTGGATTACTCAGGTGGGCACATCTAATCACTAAGCCCTTTAAAAGCAGAGAACTTTCTCTGGCTGGAGACAGGAGAGATGAGGCCAAAGGGAGGTCAGAGAGATTCAAAGTGTGAGAAGGACTCAACTAGCCAGAGCTGGCTTTGGAGGTGAAGGGGGCCAGGAGCCGGTGGCGGGGTGGGTGGGGGGGTGGTGGTGGCAGGAAGCCTCTAGAAGCTGACAAAGACCTTTGGTTAACAGCCAAGAAATGGAGACCCTGGTCCGACGACAGCATGGAGCTCAGCTGTGCCAGCAACCTGGATGAGACTGGAAGCCAATTTTTCTCAGGAGCCTCTGAAGAAGAACTGGCTGGCTATCACCTTGATCTCAGCCTGTGAGACCCCGAGCAGAGAAACCAGATGAAACCTACCCCACCCAGACTTGTGACTCACAGAACTGAGATAATAAATTTGTCTGGGGATGTGTCATAAATGCAATGGGAGACTACCACACCTCTCAAAACAGCCTTGATCCCATCTTCCTCAGACCTCGGCTGGCCAGGTTCCCATGGGCTGAGACTGATGCTCCACACTCTGTCCCTACCTCCCAGGTAAGTGGCTCTGGGAACAAGAGTTTGTCCCTGTGTGGCTGCATGACTAACATTCATTCTTCCACAAACCCACTCCTGGCCCCAAACTGTGCCACTCAGACGTCAGTGAGCATCCCCTTCCATCTTGCCAAGGAAAGACACACAGTGCAAAAGCCACCAGGCTGGAAAGCCTGAGAGTCAAGCTAGAGGCCTGGGACAAACCTTTTATCCTCTCAGGGCCTTAGTATCCTTGTCTTTAAAATGATCAATCAGATGCTGTCTAATATATGTTGCTGGTGACTTTAGAGGTCATATCTTGGCTATACCATTTCAAACAAGCCTTGAGTTAATAAACAGCTTTCCTTTTCACAGAGCATAATGGATAAATTTTTGTATAGAATGATGACTCTGGAGTCAGCGAGAAATGGATTAACATTCTCACCACTCAGCTCAAAAGTGGTGAGTGCCGTGGTGGGCAAGGGACTAAGCCTCTCTGAGCTAACACCCATTACAGATGGAATTGGTAAGGATAATGCATAAGTGTTTACACAATGCCTTGGCTGGACAAAATGCTCAATTAAGTGGTAGTTTCTAGGATGAAGAAAACGATGATGACAATGAACTTTTGTTGACCAAGTTCTCAATAGACATTCAAGAGCCATGATCTTTCCTTCTATATTGAGGTCTGTGCTCCCATGTCTCACAGATATCCCTGAACAAGTGATCCTGAAATTTACTTAGAGCTGAAAAGTCGAGAAACCAACTAACCAGAAAGCATTTCATTTGTCTCTTCAATAGAGGAGTAGGGCTTACTTAATAATGTCTCCTCTGACAGGAGAAAGATAAAATGTCGGTTTAATGATAGAGCATTGATTTTCATTGGATACACTGTCACTTTGGTCCATCTCTGCCATTTACTGAGCAAAATCCCTCTCACAGACTACACAGGCAAATCAATAAAGATGGACCATTGCTTGAGTATTTGTGGCCTTGACTTGTCAAGTTAGCATCTAGACCAAAAGGTGAGTCACTCTCTTAAGAAAGTTGTTCTGATGGTACATTTGGGGTCCTCCCCCAAAGACCAGTTCATGACAGGTGAGGTTTTGGGTAGCTGGAAAGAGCAAGCATAAACTAAGAGGCCACATGCTCCAGAGCCCAAGAGCTGCAAACACTAAGCCCACACACCACGACTACTGCAGCCTGGGCGCCGAGAGCCCGTGCTCCACAGCAAGAGAAGCCACTGCCATGAGAAGCCTGCTCACGGCAACTAGAGAAAACCCGTCTGCAGCAATGAAGATCCAGTGCAGCCCAACATTAATTAGTTAATCAAAAACAAACTAGGGGGCACACATCTCCCACCTTGGCTTGGCTGTGCCTTGGGAAGGTCCTGGTTAAAATACCTTGACCTCGGCTTCCTCAGTGGTGAAGGGGAGACTGTGGTGATCACAGAAAAGGCCACATGCATAGAACTTCACCCCTAACCGATAAACCTGTCTGCAGGCCTTCATAAATTACTGGCTGTATACAGAGTTCCAACCTGGATATGGACGGTGCACCCTGAAGAATCAGAAAACAAGGGCATTTTTCTCGAGCCACTAACAACCCAGGAGGGAGTTTGTACTAAAGAGAACTCTATTAGGCTGAATTAAATGAAACAGGCGACTTCAGAGACAGCTGCTTTTCCCCAGATCAGAATACTATAATAATAGCATCAGGTTTCGAACAGTTAGATTACATTTTCAGAGATAATATGCCCAGAGAGCACAACAGATGAGCTTTTTAAAAATGTAATGGAGGCACCATACACAGGCCTGCGTTGCAGGAAAGGAAGCCCTCCTGGATGGATAACAGACAACAGAGGCTTGTGTTTCTTTTTCCTCTTCTTAGAGCCAAGTGCTCCATATTAGCAGTCTCTCCTCAGATAGGAGTTAGGGATCTTGAGAAACTAATGCCATTCTTTTAGGTCACAAGGCTGCTAACTGGGGCAGAGCTTAAGGATCTTCTAGAAGAGTCCAAAAGTTTTAGAACATTTATGAATATTAATTTTTTAAGGTGAGGATGGAAATATCCAAGCCATGCTGTCATGTTGCCTGTATACTCATCTGATAAGACTGCGCAGGCACTCAGTGTGTAACACAGCAGGGACAAGTGTTCATCCTGCCAAGCATTGCAAAGGAGAACATCAGTCAGGATGCGTATGGGGGCAAGGACAAAAAACGAATGGGCAGTAATGAGACTTCAGCTACCAGTCACCCACAATCATCAGATTTACGACTTTGTAAGCATATCTTTTACAGGCTATATTCATACTATTTGGTGAGAGTAAAAATAAAATAAGGCAGAAGAACAGTGATACATTTCCTTTCTTGACTAGATGGGTATTGTGTAATATCTCTAAGTCTGCTCAAAGGTAAGTGTCAAAGCATCCTTTAATAGACCAAGTATGTGCTAAAAAGAACACTTACCCCCAAAATACACATCTGAATTATATGAGTGTGCTTCATGGCGTCAGGTGACTTTTCACAAGCAAAGATATTTGTGAAATGATGCTTTATTTTTCTGCCTGCTCAGAAACTTCACAATTTTTATTTCTTTTCCCTTATTCTGAAAGGAGGTACATTTGTTTCCAGGGTGCTTTTGTGGATTAATGAAGTAAAATATCACTTGGAAGAATGCAACTAAAAGCTAAATTAAGTATCCATATTTAGGATGGCATGAGGATCTCAGAATATTAAAGTCAGTATTTTACTACTGGTGTATGACTAGGATAACAAGTTACATACAAGCCCTGCAATTTGGAAGTCATCTCTGGCTACAGAGACACCTATTCTTCATCATTTAAATCACCCTGTCCTGAGGTGAAGAGTTAAAGCAGATACAAAATTTTTTGACAAACTGCATTTAAAAATTTGCACAGACTTCAATAAGTAATACCACCACACTGATATCCTAAATTTAATCCTGTGTGGTCAGCAGTAAGGCTTATCTCAAGAGGCCATGCTGAATCAACGTGTCATACAACCAGAACTGGGATTTTTTTTTCCCTTTATTTTGACCCAGAGCCTGTGAGTGCCTTTTAAGGACTCGATTCTTCTATAGTTGTTATGTATGCGCTTAAGTAGCATCAACTCTTCCAGGCCAAAAATTAGTGTTTAGTAAGCTGTTCTTCCAGTTCAAGAAACAAGGATTTTCCAAGCTCTTATTCACTCACAACCTCCCTTCTACACACACAGAGAACATGTGATGGGTGACATGGTCACAGCTCCCTCTGCTTTCCTCCTCTTGCTCCTGTTCTAAACCCCATCCACTTTCTCCTTTCTCATCGCAAACCTTAACATGGTGGCAGTAAGCCCTCACTTTCTGATTCATCAGGACCCCCTCTGTTCTCCACCAACTATAATTTGCTTTCTATCACTCTACTCTCTGCAATCATCATTCTCAAAATGCACTAGTTCCAGACCAGCAACATCAGCATCACTGGGGATCTTAACAGAAGTACAAATTATTGAACCTCATGTCTGGGGATGGACCCATCAATCTGAGTATGAAAGAGCCCTGCAAGTGATCCTGATACATGTGAAAGTTTGAGAACCACCATTCCATGGAGACTGCTAGCATGGTGGTTACCAAGGTGACCAAAAACCAGTTCCCATCTCTTATTGTTCATCGCTGAAGAAAACCCCTTATGGGAAATCGTACATCGTACCTTTGATCCTGCCCTCCCCAGTTCCCCTTCTGCTTCTTGAATTGTTCCTTTTCATTCTCCCCCACCTCTTCCTGTCTCCTTAAAGCAGATTTTTCCAAGCAGTTGCTACCGGCCCTCTTCTCTTCACTCCATGCATCACTCCCTGGGAAATTCCATCCACTTCCCTGGCTCAGGTCATGATGGCTAATGAGTTTCACCTCTCCAATTCTATTCTCTGGCTTTACCTTTAGCTTCAACTGCTTTGGCATCAGTTTCAAAAGCCTCAAAGACCAACTGTGACACAAATTACCTCAAAACCTACTGTGAGTCATAATACCAAAGTGTCAGATAACAAATCAACACTTGTCTTACCACATCTGTATCTCCCTGAATTTCCACTCTTCTTCTGCCTCCCAATCCCTTATATATAAACCTCTTTCTCTCCACCATTTCCAAATACCCACTAAGTCCTTTTGCCTACACTTTCTTCCAATCTTTCTCATATACTTTGCTGTTTTACTTGATAGATTATTTTTTGGCTCTGCATGGAGCAGGAGTACAATCTGAGTGCTTTAGAGTGAAAGTCAAGGAGACAGAGATTATGACTTGTTGTAAGGAAGCACTTTCTAAGTCAGGTGTTCACAGATGGGTTCAGGGATTCCCTGTCTCTAGACATGTTTAAACACAGGCTGGCTGATGATATAACAGAGGCTCAACAGCCAATGAGTGGCTGGACTTGATGACATTTGATATCCCATCCAACCTTGAGATTATATGGGTCATTTAATTACCATTTTCTTTCAAGTCCTCATTGCTCACCTCTTCCCCACAGTGCAAACAATGTTTCAGTCCTCGATCTATGTCTGATGCTTCAGGAAGTCCTGGTTTTCTATGCTTTTCTTTGTGGCCTTATTTTCCCACTGCAAATCCTCACACATGTATATGAAGATTCGTTCATTCATTTGCCTCACCTACTATATGTGAGGCGCTGGAAAAACAGCCTTCATATACCTTCCAGGTGGAGGGCCTACATCATAGGTTATAGCACAGACCTAGCAATCTGAGTTTTAATACTCCCTCCAGGTGACTCTGCTGCTGGCTAAAGTCTGAGAACTACTGAAATAGGCTAAAGTGTGCATGAAGTTTCTGTAGAAGGTCATTATGTGACAAGGGACTCGTCTCTGCTTGGTGAATCCAAATGCCATGGCAACCATCTGATTGAAAGAACTGCTAATAAGGATGCTTCTCAGGAAAATTTTCGGGAAGCACACCTTAGTTTCTTTAAATGCCCATTTTCATGTCATATTTTGTCAAGCACACATGTACTTGGTTAAACCCACTAAACTATATCAACTATTCTTCTATTTATCCTTCTGCACTGAACAGAAGCAGAGTGAATTTGAGTGCTAGATCTCACAGAACTGAACTCTAAAGATTTTCAGACAAATGTAATGGTTTCCAAGTTGTTTAACTATCAGCTCAGCTTAGGGAGCATGATTACATAAGACCAATTAAAAGTTTGAAGTTAGATTGCCACTGATCACCGTGAAATCAAATCAAAGAACATACTGAAATCTCCCCTTCATCCCCAACTTCTCAAAAACCAAGGAGAAACAAGCTTAGGAAGGCAATATAGCACGGTAAAGGCAGTCCTCATCCAGTAGGATTTTGGGGGAGGAGGGTTAAAAAAAGAGAGTAGGAGGGCTTCTGAGTAAGGTAATATATCTGCAAACGTTATTAACAAAATATTATTAACATAGGAGGACACTACCCATGGTAGGATCCAAAGCCACCTGGGAGGGTTACTGTCTACATTTGGATTTCAAGTTATATATAGTAGAGGGAGTAATTTGCATGGGGAAAAAAGTAACGTTCAGACCAAAGATGCTTTCTAAACAGTGGGGCTTTCTGGGAGTTAGAATGGGGACCCTCACCTCTCAAACCCAGCCTCAACAGACCTGCAGATAAATTCTGCCTCCCAAGTGTGGAGAAATCACAGGGAAGACTCTAAGAGGAATATTTCCATCTTTGCTTCCCGCTCCCCAACCCAGCCTAACTTGAAATAGCTATTTTTGGTGCAGCAACCAGCTCTCCCATGGGACAAAGGCCCCTCCTCCCCAGCTTGTCTTCCTTGTCAATGTTGGGAGCACACAGGACAAGAGCTAAAAGAAACACCATCGTGACAGAGCATGCTACTAACCTGCTCATGAACTTGTACCGGCGGGGCAGGTAATAGATTTTTCTCCTGGAAGAACAGCAAAAATGAAGCCAGTCGAGAAGAAAACCCATCGTCAGTTACAGTTTGAACTAGCAAGGAAGGAAAGGAGATTGAAGATAGAAGCCTGTAAGAGGTGAAGAAGAAAAAACTAAAAAGAGATTAACAGTGAGAAATGTAGTGGGAACGCAGGGCATGCATTTTTGACTCATGAAATCATATGAAATAGTTTCTATTGACATTGCTTCCTCTCCTTGTTACCATCAATTTTTACACTTGCTCTTCGCCTATAGAACCTGTGCAGAGCAATTTGGAGCAATTGGTATTTGTATGAATTCAGCTGAGGTCAGCTTTTTTTTTCTCTTCAGGATACAAAGATAGATTGCTAGCCTGCTCGCAACATACATAATTTAACAGGCACACTGTTATATTAACAAATATTTCTACAGCACTTTAAGTTTAGAGAATGTTTCTGTCATCTGATATAGGCAAAGGTAATATAAATTATATATAAAAATATATGTTTTTACAACCAGTATGGGAAGGACACTAACAAATAAGTATCAACAGCCTGCTGGAAATAACCACACCAGCACATATCGTCTAACCCCTGGCCCCTGTGTATTGTTAATTAAAGAGGTAAACCAAGGAATCCTGGAAAAAACTCTTTTTAAAAATCAGACTTATTAAGGGTCTGTTGTACTTCTATGTACCTGCATATAAAAAGTATTACAAATGCAAATTCTGAGTATAGTGTGAACAGAGAACATGTGCATTAGATACTTCTAAAAATGCAATCTCTTTTTCCATGGTTTGGACTTCAACCAATGCGTATGAATGGATGAATAGTTTGCATGGATTTTGAACTAAGATATTAGAGAAAATTGGAAGTTTATACACCAAAACTTTAGTGCATATCTGTGAAAATTTGAACACATATCCCATGTTATAAAGAGGCAGATTATAGAGACAATAGAAAAATCAGTGGCTGCCAGGGGTCTGGGCTGGGGGGAGAAGGGATAGAGTAAAGGGGATTTCAAGGGCTGTGAAACTATTCTGCATGATACCATAATAGGGGATACATGGCACTATGAATTGTCCAAACCCACAGAACTGTACAAGACAAGAAGTGAACCCTCAACTATGGACCACTAAAACAAACACCACCATGACAGAGCATGCTACTAACCTGCAGATAGTAACAATGTGCCAATACTTATCCATCAGTTGTAACAAATAAACCACAATGCAAGGTATCAATAGTAAGGAGGCTGTAAGAGGGGTGAGAGGAGGTCTATGGGAACACTCTGTACTATCTATTCAATTTTCTGTAAACCAAAAACTGCTCTAGAAACTGTCTATTTAAAAAGTCTATATCCTTGGACACACAGGTATTTAGCAAAAGCAGGTTTTAGTGACCATTTCCCACAAGAAATCTATTCCTCAACTTCCTTTTAAATATCATAGAAACAAAAATCCAAGGAGACTAAACCTGGGATTCAGAAGTACAGTCTATAGAAAATAATAAAGGTAAGATTCTTGGAGGCATTTCAATGTCCACACTGATGTTTGAACACTGTTGAACTGATATGTCAGGACAATTCCTCTTTTGGAAGTACACACTGGATAAAAAAGTAATGTAAATTTAAATGCACCAAGTTGTATCAAGTGAAGCTATGCTTAGGTAAAATCACATCAATATTAATAAGGCCAACTCCTGGCCACTCGTTAACAGTATTTCCTCCTAAAATGTTGTCCTGCAGGAATTCCTATCATGTAAAATTATTATTCACAGTTGTTATGGCTTTCATTTTATTGCCTGGATCACATTCTCTGAATGCTGCATAAGAGAAGTATTCGTGCTGCTTGCCGGGGGCACTTTTCTGCTATTATGTAATGAGTGCACAGAGGCGTTGTCTATGATACAGCCAGTTTCCTTAGGTTTTACTACCTTACTATTATCAAAAGGTAGACTTTTTAAGCTCTGTTGGCTTTAAGCTGTTGGTTTGATCTATGACTCTATCTAAGCATATACTTATTTTCCCTTGGTCCTTATGTATGACATAGCATTAATTCACATTGATAAATTACTGATTGTGCAAACAACTGTTCATGGAAACAAAATTGGTATTCCTTATCTCTCACTGATTACATATATTACATAATTTACATATATACATGTGTGTATATATATATATAATTTAAACAATCCTTGGGTTCCAAGATTTTCTTTGTAACATTTTAAAAACAAAAATAAGTGAAAAATTTAGAACTACTTTAGTCTCAGTTCCTTTGAGAATTCTGCCTTAAGGAAAATACATGGTAGAAATCTCAGCCTCTATTTTGAATTTGTATTAGGACACAAAGACTAATAAAGAAAATAAGATGCACCAGAGAGATATATTACAGGCTTATGAATGGAAATTGCCCTTCCCTAAATGTGTTCCTAGCATCTCTTCATTTCTAAGAATATAGATGGATCTTTGTCTCAATAACTTTCCACAGCTCATTAAGAGCTATACCTTAGAATTGGCCATCTGCCTAATTTCTGCCCTCTGACTTGGTCGTATTGGCAAATGTTGAACCAAAAGTAGAAAGTATTTAATTCTTTTGTCCCTTAAGAACTGTCCTTGGTACTAAACCCCTCCACCTCCTTTAAGAGATTCTATTATTTCTACGTATCTTGGCATTCATAATTTAAGATTTAATACTTAATTTCATTTCTATCTAGCAAACAATCACTTTTTGTTCATCTATAGGGAATATAAGAATATTCACTCTGAGATGGAGGAAAATTAATCCTTTAAAATAACTAAGAAATTCATGCAAAGTACTTTATATTCCCCACTCCAGTGTTCTTGCCTGGAGAATCCCAGGGACGGGGGAGCCATCTATGGGGTCGCACAGAGTTGGACACGACTGAAGCAGCAGCAGCAGGAATAAATATCAATGGTTGTGGTTTGCACAGTATTTATGACTTGACTCTTAAAATGCAAAAATAGTTATTTAAAAAAATAAGGTCACGTTTTCCTGAAATTTCTTGAACTTGTAGCAATGGAAGTAGACTTTAATTTTTTTCTGGAAGGGACCAGTCAGTAAGGACTTGTACCACCAGTCCTGACATCTGGCCATTCAAAGAAGCAGGGTTTTTAAAATTGGCACTTTGGAAATGAAAATGCCACTTGGAAAATATTTCTTTCTCAACAGTCTATCCTTCTAAGGACTGCATTAGCCAGGCATTTTCACAAAAAGTCATGAAGTCATTATTAGCCATGAAGTTACTTATTGCATTTCCTACACATTTAAAGGATTTTTTTCCTCTAACAGTGTTCCAGTCTGCATTTTGATTTTATTTGTTTAGACAGAGGCGTGCACTAGCAGCAGAGAGAGTGGGGGAGAAATACTTTTACACCTACCTGAAAGGCATTCTTACATTCATTTGTTCTGCATATCTTCCAAGCACTTCCCATGGGGCATGCAACTTCACAAAGATAATGTCACTATTTATTAGAGAGGACTGAAACAGAAAAAAGAAACTAAATTGAAAAGTATATCCAAGTCTCCTATGGTTTCAACTGAACTGGAACTTAGAACACATGAACTTGTACAGAGTTTAAGGTCAGAGGGCATTTTTCAGCAATCAGCTGTGTGCACATATCCATTCAATCAATACGTTACTGTGAGTCAGGCTCTGGAGAACCATCAGGGAAGAAGAGAGATACAGATGGCATTTACATTCTGCAAATACACACATACAAAAGAAGACAGGCAAAAACAAGTTAACAAGAGAAAGAGATTCAGAGAGTTGAGTGTTCTGAAGACAACAGAGTCTTGGGAGGAAAAGTTGGAGTGGGATATCCATTTCCTTGGACAAAGGGTCAAAAAAAAAGTCCTCTCCTCTCTGAGGAGTGGACATGTGAGTTGAGATATAAAGAAGGAGCCAGCTGGGTAAAAAGCTGAATGTTCTGGGTACAAAGCCCCTAGGCTGGGAAACAGCTTAGTATGTCCTATAGGGGAGGGGCAAGGAGCAAGATGGAGGTGCTGGGGTGGATTAATCACAGAGACTGGCATGAGAAGAGGCTGGATAGGTGAGCAGGAGCTAGTATGCGGTGCTTCACAAGCCACAACAACACAGTTAAACTTTATGCTAGGTACATGGGGAAGTCATTTGGATTTAGGTGCTCAAAGACCACTGCGGCTGCTGCATGGAAGAGAAAGAATAAGGGAGAGTCACAGTGAAATGGAGAAAGAGATGCTCTCAATCATTCAGGCAAAAGCAATAGTTGGTGGTGGGGATAAAGGGAACTAAGAGATGTGTCTTAAATCTGGCCAGCATCAGCAAGGCTTTTTCAAAGGACCGTGCTCTTTGGCCCCAAACCTTTCCCTTCTTTGGGGCTTTTTATCAACACAGAACTCAGGGCCATAAAACTAGGACTTCACACTCCATTAACTACCCAACAGGTTTTGGTCTGTGCCTCTGGTGGCAGGGACATCCCTTATTAGATTTCCTTTGGAAGTCATTTCCCAGGGCGAGGGCTGAGTTGTGGAAGGATGTGGAAGAAAGATGAGAAACAGTTAAGCCAGAGCTTAATGAGCCAAATGGCCAATTACTTATCCTTATCTTTTCACACAGGGTCATCCTGAACTGCATACCATTTAAGTGTTCATAGTTTAAGAAAATCAATTTAAAATTTCATAGTTTAAGATGTATTGGGCCTTTGTGGCTGAACTCTCCTTATAACAGTATCTATACACAAGTCAATATTTCTACACACCTGACAAAAAACTCTCAACTTCATGCTTTAGCAGGGGTACATTTGCACTGTAGGGAACTGTTTTTACATTGCAGATGAAAGGCAGCTGTAATTCATTTTTCGTATTTTCATTCATTTCATAATTCATTTTTCAGGGTCTTCTTGCTGGGCTTATAAATATTGTATTCAAGGCCTAAGAACACCTCAAGATATTATGGAAAAGCCAACTGGTATCAACGACAACATTCTCAGAAAGTTTGGTGATGCTGACTTTCCCATGGGGAGAAGGGCCAGGATCCAAGTACACAATGGTGAAGGGGAACCCCTGATATTGGTTAGAAAAAAAAAAATCAAATTTTCTGGCAGTTCAGGCTGAAATAAGGTTTTACCTTTCAACGTAGGACAAGCAGGCACCCACCTTTAAGCCCCCTGAGAACAAGGAAAGCTTCTGTTTGTCATGGTTGAATCCTTTGGCCCCAGAACAGTTCCTGCTATAGAGGGGGCTCTCAACCGATATTTGCCTGGTGGTGGTGTAGTTGCTGTCGTGTCCGACTCTGCGACCCCATGGACTGTAGCCCGCCAGGCTCCTCTGTCCATGGGATTCTCCAGGCAAGAATACTGGAGTGGGTTGCCATTTCCTTCTCCAGGGGATCTCCCCAAACCAGGGATTGAATCTGGGTCTCCTGCATTGCAGGCAGATTCTTTACCAACTGAGCCACCAGGGAAGTCCTGGTGAAATGTGAACAGTTCGTCCTGGCCCAGGTAAAAATTGGGAGCCCTATGTAGCAGGAAGGCTAAAATAAAATTTTAAAAAAGAAAAAAAGAAAGATATGCTTTAGAGCCTGGGAAGGTTTTGCAGCTTCCTCACTTGGGAGGTTTCATGATGATACTAGGAATTCTTTAAATTTGCCTAGTTTTCTGACAAGGTTCTCACTTCCTGTTGTTTCTTCTCCATCTTCTCATGAGAGGAAGAGTAAAATTGTGCAAAATAAAGAAGACAAATGGCCATGGGACTGATTCACAGAATCAACCAAACCTTGATTTAGAGCATGAAATCTTAGAATATACTCTCTTCACAGAATTACTGTGATTGCTAGTTTTACAGAAAATATATAATCTACCTCAAGAATAACCATTTTGTAGATCTCCCATGAATATATGAACACACTAGGGAGGATACAATATCCCATTCAGGGCATATTCTAAGTGTCATACTTCTGTGTATGAAAAAGCCAAGTTCATTATCTGAACACGTACTGAGTCAACTAAAATTCTACTGTGGGATTTCAACCATTTTCTGCATAAATGAGCAACTGCTTTGAGTCACTCAGTATGATTAAAAAAAACCCTCCATTTTCTTATTATTTCAATTATAACAATGATTATAAAGCCTGTTATACTTATTTTATATCATCACTTTACTATATTTAGTGCTGTATAATTTTACAAGCACTTTTACACATTACTTCATTTTATTCTCAAACTTGTAAGAGAGGCTTTAATTTCTTAAAAAGGGAAAGAGACTAAGCAATTCACCCACAGCTAAACTGAAAGTTTATTTCACTCAAATCTGAGTCCCCACCCACATCCCTTGACTCTGTCCATTTTATCTGATAAACTCTGAGGTTTAAATAAATCCATGGCTTTTACATGCATTGAAGACACATAATCTCTGAATTCTTTATCAGTTTACACAAAGAGGGGAAATTAAGCTATATTTAAGATTATCTTGATAATCTTGAGAAAAATGTTAACTGAATTCCTTGAATGATGATGGGTGTCTATTCATGTGTTATGTGTGTGGAGGGGTCTGCATCTGTGCATGCCTGCGTCTATGTGTGTATGGGGCTTATTTTCTGTTTTTAAGGAGAAACTGAACTTCAGCTCAGAAAAATAAATGCGAAACATGACTGCTAATTATATGGCTCATACATCACTCTTTTTCTCGAGTACTGAATGATTATACTACTGGGTCTAAATAGGTTTTCCTTCTTATTAAGTATTCCTTTCCACATAAATCCAAGTGTGCAAGTACCAAAATGAAGAGAAATGGAAATGATTTTTTGAAACAGAGTTGTTTCATTCATATACTACAATAAAAACCCCTTAGGTTAGAACCTTGGGGAGAAGAAAAACAACCATTTAGAGGAGTTTGAAAAATCTCCTTAGAAGAATGACTGGAGAAATTTAAAAGTACCATGGAAAACCCTTGGAATAGAAAAAGGTAAGAGCCACAGAGAACTTTTCTTCTTTCTTGTTCATTCAACAAGAACATATTGAACATGATCTATGTATAGATTCTGGGAATGCAAAGATATATAAACTGTGGTCCTTGCCTTGAAGGTTAGATAAGGTAACCATAAGGGAAAAAATAAATAGCATGCCATTATCTAACCCAAGCAATCTACCTTTTAAAAATGCGTAAATGTACACATCTCTTCACCTCATGACCCCCAAAACAATGGCTGAAAAGAAGACACTGATGGAGAAAAGGTTTGGGAGTGGGGGTATGGAGGCATCACAAACTTACTTTAGGACATACTAAGTTCTTAACGCCCATGAAAAGACATCTTGTGGGTGGATAAATGAGTCCAGACCAAACTGTGTCTGGAGTTTAGGAGAGCAGTCTGAGTCAGAGATACAAAATGAATATGGCCAGGAGACAGACAATGTTTAAATCCATGGGATTGGATAAGGTCAATTCGGAAGAGAATACAGGGATAGAGCCACATAGGTAGCTGCAACACAGAGGTTAGATGGGGCTGCAGACTCTGAGGTTCAACTGCACATACTCATACTACCTCTTACTAGCTCTGTGATCCTGGCCAAGCTACTGAATCTCTCTGTGCCTCAGTCTGTTCAACTGTAAAATGGGAAATGATAGCAACACGTATCAGTTGAGTTGTATTCAGTTCAGTCGCTCAGTCGTGTCCGACTCTTTGCGACCCCATGAATCACAGCACGCCAGGCCTCCCTGTCTATCACCAACTCCCAGAGTTTACTTAAACTCATGTTCATCAAGTCAGTGATGCCATCCAGCCATCTCATCTTCTGTCATCCCCTTCTCCTCCTGCCCCCAATCCCTCCCTGCATCAGAGTCTTTTCCAATAAGTCAACTCTTCTCATGAGGTGCCAAAAGTATTGGAGTTTCAGCTTTAACATCAGACCTTCCAATGAACACCCAGGACTGATCTCCTTTAGGATGGACTGGTTGGACCTCCTTGTAGTCCAAGGGACTCTCAAGAGTCTTCTCCAACACCACAGTTCAAAAGCATCAATTCTTCAATGCTCAGCCTTCTTCACAGTCCAACTCTCACATCCATACATGACCACTGGAAAAACCATAGCCCTGACTAGATGGACCTTTGTTGGCAAAGTAATGTCTCTGCTTTTTAATTTGCTGTCTAGGTTGGTCATAACTTTCCTTCCAAGGAGTAAGCGTCTTTTAATTTCATGGCTGCAATCACCATCTGCAGTGATTTTGGAGCCCCCCAAAATAAAGTCTGACACTGTTTCCACCATCTCCCCATCTATTTGCCATGAAGTGATGGGACCAGATGCCATGATCTTAGTTTTATGAATGTTGAGTTTTGTATTAAATGGCATAAAACAGGTAAGGTACTCGTAGTCCATCTGAAAACATGTTAGCATTATCTGCAAGAAGGGCCATAGCACACTGGTGGTCGGGGGGAGAACACAGCACTACTGGTTACCTACTTACAATCTGTGAATGTCACAAATAAGAAACTACTACCTGAAAAGGATTTTCCAGGCTTTGACTACAAGTCTAAACCAGAAGAAATTCTGAAAGTCAAGTTCCCAATGCCCATCTCCTTTCCCTCCACAGTCCCTACATATTCCTCCAAGGACACCCATTCATTCGTTCATCAGACATTCACTGAATGACAACTACATATCAGGAATCAAGACTGTCAGGAGAAATAACAATAACCTCAGATATGCAGATGAGCCACCCTCACGGCAGAAAGTGAAGAACTAAAGAGCCTCTTGATGAAAGTGAAAGAGGAAAGTGAAAAAGCTGGCTTAAAACTCAACATTCAGAAAACTGAGATCATGGCCAATCACTTCATGGCAAATAGATGGGGAAACAGTGGAACCAGTGACAGACTTTATTTTTGGGGGCTCCAAAATCAGTGTGGATGGTGACTGCAGCCATGAAATTAAAAGACGCTTGCTCCTTGGAAGAAAAGCTATGACCAACCTAGACAGCATATTAAAAAGCAGAGATCATGACCAACAAAGGTCCATCTAGTCAAGGCTATGGTTTTTCCAGTAGTCGTGAATGGATGTGAGAGTTGGACTATAAAGAAAGCTGAGCACCGAAGAATTGATGCTTTTGAACTGTGGTGTTGGAGAAGACTCTTGACAGTCCCTTGGACTGCAAGGAGATCCAACCAGTCCATTAAGAAATCAGTCCTGAATATTCATTGGAAGGACTGTTGCTGAAGCTGAAACTCCAATACTTTGGCCACCTGATGCAAACAGCTGACTCATTTGAAAATACCCTGATGCTGGGAAAGATTGAAGGCAGGAGGAGAAGAGGACAACAGCATGAGATGGCTGGATGGCATCACTGACTCGATGGACATGAGTCTGAGTGAACTCCGGGAGTTGGTGATGGACAGGGAGGTCTGGCATGCTGTAGTCCACAGGGTTGCAAAGAGTCGGACACGACTGAGTGACTGAACTGGCATATCAGGTTCTCTGCCAGGTGGTTAGATATATTACA
This sequence comes from Bubalus bubalis, assembly GCF_019923935.1. Taxonomy (NCBI): domain Eukaryota; kingdom Metazoa; phylum Chordata; class Mammalia; order Artiodactyla; family Bovidae; genus Bubalus; species Bubalus bubalis. The sequence continues at coordinate 55,238,274 of NC_059160.1, forward strand.
GTCACCCAAATTTACAGTCTGGAGACAGACATTAAACAACAAATAAACATATGAGTTAAAATTATGAAAAGTTGTAAAAAAGAAAAGAATATAGTGCTGCGGTCCAGAAGAAGCGGGGTACTTGCTTTAGTTGCTTTAGATCAGCTGTTTGATCCATGCAGGCGTAACATCCAACCTCAGATTCGAAAGGTGAGAAGGACGCCAGCCATGGGAGAAGCCAAGTGAAAAGCATTCCAAGCAGAGAGAACAGCAAGTATGAAGACTCAGAGATCAGAGACCACACCAGGAACCAAATCCTCCAGTGATTGACAGTGTAAAGTGTGAGGCAGGAAGAATACCTGATCACAGGGCTGTAGAGGAGACCTGGGAACAGACCCTGCCAGGCCAAGTTCAATGCTGTTAGGAGTCTGGATTTTATTTTCTAAGGTCAATGCAAAGTTATCAATGGGTTAAAGGCAGAGAGGTGATGGCATCACTTGTTTCAGAAAATATACCCTGGGGACTTTCTTGGTGGTCCAATGGCTAAGATTCTGGACTCTTACGCAGGAAACCCAGGTTTGATCTCTGGTTAGGGAACTAGATGCCACAACTAAAGAGTCTGCCGGCTGCAACTACAGATCCTGCATGTCACAACTACAGAACCCGCATGTTTCAATAAAGACTGAAGATCCTGCGTGCCACAACTAAGACCAAGGCAGCCAAATAAATAAATATTTAAAAAAAATAAAGCACAATCTGAATAACCATGGGAAATTCCTACAGGGAGCATAGGACTGAAAAGTTCACTAGAAAAGTTACTCCAGGAGGCCAGGTGAGACAAGATGGTGGCAGGAACCAGAATGTGGACATGACTACACAGGAGAAATGGACAGACTTGAGATTTACCTGGAGGTAAATTTGGGATCAGTCCAGTGAGAGTGAGAAAAAAATCCAGTGTCTTAGAATCCTGTGCAGGTTGCTTTGCCCAGGAAACTGGGATGGTTACTCCCATGCACTGATACAGAGGACAGTCAGGGAGAAGAAGGTTGCTGACTTTGGGATACGCATGCTTGGACTACCTGGGTGGTAGTTACACAGAAGGTTGAAGCAGGCAAATGGACACAGGAGTCTGGCTCTCAGAGGGTGGGACTTACTGAGAATCGCAGGCGTGTAGCTGATATTTAAAAGCACAGAACTTGATGAGATCACCAAAGGAAAGACTGGAGGAAAATGGGAAGGACCAAGTCTCAGGGCACACTAACACTTAAGAGGTTTGGAAGAGGAGAAAGCAACCATCAAAGAGGACTGAGAAGGAGCCATCAGAGAAGGAGGTGGGAAACAAAGAGAGGGACAAAGCAGAAGCCAGGAGAAATGGGTTTCTAGAAGGATGAAGTGATGAGCAGCACTGGATAAGCCAGGGGCAGTTTAGGTCATCCTTCCTGTGGATACTGGGCTGCTGCATAGAGGTGACCTTGTTCAGCAGTGCCCCTGGTCCCAGCCTTGCTGCTGCAGCCTGATTCTAATGCAGAGCTGACGGGGATCTCTGCTCTCATGGTGTCCAGCTTGTTCCTTGAAGGAAAACTGGGAACATCCATGTTCCAGCTGGTTCTCCTGAGTGACAGCTGTATCCGAGATAGGCACACAGGTACTACGCCATGTCCCTCTTCCAGCACACCTCTGTCCCACACAGCATATACCAACCAGTGAACGAAGCCCACAACTCCCCTGGTCCATGCTGGTGAGAGAGCCATCAGCTATCTGAGAACACCTCATCAAGAGATGAGAGGTGGCTCTGTACCCAGGGTTCTGAGGCTGTGGTTTTCCTACACTTTCTCCAAGGATTCCCAGGTGCTGAACACCCCTGGCAATGTCCCAGGTTTCCTCAGATGGACATGCAGCAGGGACCTCCCTCCATCGTGACATACACATATCTCTGATTTCAGAGATAAATCTCACTGCAATTGTGAGTTTTGTTTGGCCCTATGATGCTTGTCTGAATGAGATCATGATCATGTACAGAGTCATACATGGAGGATATGTGTGCATGCAGAAGAAATGGACTAGACCTCACGTCTGCCATAGAAACCTTATTCTGGGAAATTTTTATCAATCTGTTTTCATTTCAGGTCCATTTTTGCTGATTGGGTTCTAATGAAACAGGATGGTGGCCCTTTTTAAAAGGTAGCAGGAGAAAGGAAAGCAATTTTAAAGGATTTGGTTAATCATTTTTTATCAAATATTTATTGCATGTTTATTAACCACTTGCCTTGTGCTGGGGAAGGGTCATTTATGTTATCATAAGGCAACTGGCTTTGGGCTATAACAAAAATGAGATCATTCCTGTCCCTGAGATGCTAATACCTAAGCCACAGAGATAGAAACTATACGTGAAATTTGGTAGAATTATACAAGAGCTATTGTGCAATGATATGCAACCTTTCTTTGGACACCGAATAAAAATAGAATGGAGCAAGCATATAGTGTAATTGTTAAAAAGTCCCAGCTTTGGAGTTAGGGGTCAAGTACCAGACCTGCTATTAGTAGCTGGTGACCTTGAACAAGATGTTTAAACTCTGTAAGCCTCAATTCTCTCATCTGTGAAATGGGAACAATAGCAGCACTTATTTCAGAGTTCTTCTGAGGACTATAGAGTTTAAGGGATGCAAAGTACTTAGCTAGTTCCTTATGCACATAAAATACCCTTTAAATGGTAAGAAGGAAGGCTTGTGAATTATTAAAGTGAAAGTGTTAGTTGCTCAGCTGTGTCCCACTCTTTGCAACCCCAGGGAGTGTAGCCCATCAGGCTCCTCTGTCCATAGAATTCTCTAGGCAAGAATACTAAAGTGGATACCCATTTCCTTCTCCAGGGGATCTTCCCGACCCAGGGACTGAACCCAGATCTCCGCATTGCGGGCAGATTCATTAGAGCATTTGAAAATATGGTTTAAAGTTAAAGCTTTAATTGAGAAACAAGATTTCTTTCTTCCCACCTGGTTTCCCGATTTTGGCCATGAAAGTATAGCTATGGAACGTTAGGAACAAAGAGGTGTTTGCCTAGAGGTTACGAGGAGGGGTAGCTTCATGTGAAAACTGAACAGGTTCCTTTCAATGGACATTGCAGAATGAGGGCCTGGCTCACAGAAAGCCGCCTCGCTCTCACTTGTAAGCTCATTTGATTCATCTAAGATACAAGTGCATCCTGGGGTTATATTTGTGCCAAACAGGGACAGGGAACAGGTGAGTAGGGAAGGAAACAGGGGTCTGTTTGGAAATAGCCCCCATGGGTCTGGGTCAGTCCCAGGGTACCCTAAAGCAAGAGGCTGTCGAAATTAAAAAGGCCACCTCAGCTCAAAAGATGATCCCCATAACCTTGAAGACAACTGTCTTAAAAGAGCTGAAACTTCATTAGAGCAGAAAAGACTAAAGGAGACCTAGGCTTAGGTACTTTCTAGAAGTCTCCTTGATGTCACTCGTCAGGTGATTTCACTGGCCAACAGCCAACCACACGCTGCTCTGTGGTGGAAAGAATGCCTGGGCCAGGTCCTGTCTTGCGAATTTGGGTGAGTCACCTCACTTCTCTGACTATGAACTTCTCACTGGCCACAAAGAAACAACCTGATCCCCGGGGCTGCAAACTTTTGGGGCTATTCTACCATACAGATTAAAACAACCTGTGAAACATGGCAAAAACTGCCCAGTCCTGGCTCTACCTACCTCTTAGAATTAGAGCCTGGCCTCTTCTCTGCCCTCAGTTTCCTCATCTGCAAAACATGGACTAGAATCACACAGTCTGTTCCAAACTCATTCAGCAGAAGGGTACCTGGAAATCACAGTAGTCTCTGCAGCTGACCATGCATCTCACAACATGAACTGTAACTTAGCATTTTCTTGGGCTCCAAAATCACTGTGGATGGTGACTCCAGCCAGGAAATTAAAAGATGCTTGCTCCTTGGAAGGAAAGCTATGACAAACCTAGTGTGTTAAAAAGCTGAGACATCACTTTGCTGACAAAAGTCTGTACAGTCAAAGCTATAGTAGTCATGTACAGACGTGAGAGCTGGACCATTAAGAAGGCTGAGCACCGAAGAATTGATGCTTTCAAGCCATGGTGCTGCAGAAGACTCTTGAGAGCCCCTTGGACTGCAAGGAGATCAAACCAGTCAATCCTAAAGGAAATCAACCTTGAAAATTCATTGGAAGGACTGATGCTAAAACTGAAGCTCCAATACTTTGGCCACCTGATGCAAAGAGCTGACTCACAGGGAAAAAACCCTGATGCTGGGAAAGACTAAGGGCAGGAAGAAAAGGGAGTGACAGAGGATGAGATGGTTGGATGGTATCACTGACTCAATGGACATGAGTTTTGAGCGAACTCCAAGAGATAGTGAAGGACAGGGAAGCCTGGCATACTGAAGTCCATGGAGTTGCAAAGAGTTGGACATGACTGAACAATTCACTACTCATCCAGTCATGTCATCCACAAAGCTTCACTGAGGGCCTGCTATGAGTAGGGACTGTCCTGGGTGCTGGGCATATACCTGTGGGTGAAACAAACCAAATCCCCATCCTCACAGAGCTCAAGTTCTACTGGGGACACAACCCTCAATAAATAAGACACATGATACTGCCGAGGGCGTGCTCCGAAGAAGAATAAAGAAGGGAGGGAAATAGAAAGTGATGGTGAAAAGGAAATGCTATTTTAGACAGTGCTGTGGACAGGCCTTTTGATAAGGTGACATTTGAACAGAAACCAGAAGACATGGGAAAGGAGGCCATTCCATTACCCAGGGAAAGTGTCTTCCAGGCAGAAATCAAAGGATGAGGGCCCGAGGCATAAAGACACTCCATGATGCAATCTATTCAGCACAAAGGGTCACATTGGGGTAGCCACTTGCCTCTCTCCACTACCCCCTCAGGCAACTACAAGGATTTCACTCTCTCATACCCCTACTGTCAGGAGAACAGAGCAAACCCACAAAATTCTGGGGCAAAAAGGAGAGATGAATTTCCAATTAGGAACTCAGATACGACTCTCAGAGAAAAACTAAATAGCAGCAGTAGGATGGGAGCAGTTACAGAGTGTAACACATGCTATGTAGTGTTTTAGGGCTTTCACACACATTAAATAACGTCATCTTCACACCAACTCCATGAGGCAGGCAGCTTCATTAGCCTGTTCCACTACAGATGAGGACCTAAAGCACAGAGATCTGGGCTAAAATCACACGGCGAGGAAGGAGGGAGCCTGGATTCTCACCAAGGCAGTTGGGCTCAGACCTGCTGCTTCACAAGAGGACAGCAGGGCTTGTAAATGTATGTTCTTGTGGATTCAATTCCATCATCACTTTATTTTTTGAAAAATGCTCAGTTATACATTGAACTCCAAGGTACCGTACATACAGTTTCCTTTAAATATGCTAATGACATTTTATTGACTATGCCAAAGCCTTTGACTTTGTGGATCACAATAAACTGTGGAAAATTCTGAAAGAGATGGGAATACCAGACCACCTGATCTGCCTCTTGAGAAACCTGTATACAGGTCAGGAAGCAACAGTTAGAACTGGACATGGAACAACAGACTGGTTCCAAATAGGAAAAGGAGTACGTCAAGGCTGTATATTGTCACCCTGCTTATTTAACTTAAATGCAAAGTACATCATGAGAAATGCTGGGCTGGAGGAAGCACAAGCTGGAATCAAGATTGCCGGGAGAAATATCAATCACCTCAGATATGCAGATGACACCACCCTTATGGCAGAAAGTGAAGAGGAACTAAAGAGCCTCTTGTTGAAAGTGAAAGAGCAGAGTGAAAAAGTTGGCTTAAAGCTCAACATTCGGAAAACTAAGATCATAGCATCCGGTCCCATCACTTCATGGCAAATAGATGGAGAGACAGTGGAAACAGTAGCTGACTTTATTTTGGGGGGCTCCAAAATCACTGCAGATGGTGACTGCAGCCATGAAATTAAAAGACGCTTACTCCTTGGAAGGAAAGTTATGACCAACCTAGACAGCAAATTAAAAAGCAGAGACATTACTTTGCTAATAAAGGTCCATCTAGTCAGGGCTGTGGTTTTTCCAGTGGTCATGTATGGATGTGAGAGTTGGACTATAAAGAAAGCTGAGCACCGAAGAATTGATGCTTTTGAACTGTGGTGTTGGAAAAGACTCTTGAGAGTCCCTTGGACTGCAAGGAGATCCAACCAGTCCATCCTAAAGGAGATCAGTCCTGGGTGTTCATTGGAGGGACTGATATTGAATCTGAAACTCCAGTACTTTGGCCACCTCATGCGAAGAGCTGACTCATTTGAAAAGACCCTGATGCTGGGAAGGATTGGGGGCAGGAGGAGAAGGGGACGACAGAGGATGAGATGGCTGGATGGCATCAACAACTCGATGGACAGGTGATGGACAGGGAGACCTGGCATGCTGCAGTTCATGGGTTGCAAAGAGTCAGACACGACTGAGCGACTAAACTGAACTGAATGACATTTGTGAATGAATGTCAGGTCAGTGGTTAAAAAAAAAAAAAAAAAAAAAAAGTTGAATCCTGGTTCTGCCACTCACATTCCCCGTGTGTTCCTGGCATGCTCCTAGTTCATAAGCCTCAGTTTCCTGATTTGTAAAATGAGGACAGTATCAAGCATGATTGCTCTGAAGCTACATGGTCATATTGCAAGTAGCTCTATAAGAATTTTCTTCTTCCTCCCATAGCTACTGAATGCATGGAGAACATGCTGCTAATTTACAGCTGATGGTAGAATTTTTTTTGGTATATCTAGAACCTAGCCTCTGAAACAGATGGAGAAATGTACACTTCTGGAGGGCTGAAGGTTTCAGAGCAATTGCTAAGCAATTTCAACCCCTTTCAGTGGGGCTGCCATCAGCTCAGCTGTGTGTCACTGGGCAAATGACTTCCACTTTTCTGAGCTTCAAGTTTTCTCTGAAAAATGAGGGCATATGTTTCTAAAAAGGCCTTTTTGTTTCATTTTCCTTCTTCATTCTTGGTTCCCTGAGGGCTCCTCAGAATTCCTGAGTGTAGTTTCAAAAAAGCTCTTCAGCTGATTCTGACGCAATTCTCTCTCCACAACTCATGTACCTGCACACACACACACATTCTCTCTCTTTTCCTCCCTCCCTCCCTCCATTATGCCCTGGTAGAGAAAAGCCTCTGAGATACTCTATGTTCCTAAATGGTCACAATGCTCATTCCTTGAAGATAACATTAGCATCGGCCAGGAAATAAGACTTGTCTGGTGCCTCAGATGGTAAAGAAATTGCCTGCAATGAAGGAGACACGGATTCAACTTCACAGGGTGGGAAGGGCCTCTGGAGAAAGGAATGGCTACCCACTCCAGTAGTCATGCCTGGGAAATTTCATGGACAGAGGAGCCTGCAGGCTACAGTCCATGAGGTCACAAAGAGTCAGACACAAATGAGCAACTAACACTAACAGATAGGAAACAGATGTATGAAATTGCTCCCCACTCCTCCTTGGCATATCTTTACATGAGGCTCCCCAAGGACTCCATCCAGACTCTAGTCTCATTCTACCTGTTCTCCCTGGAAGACTGCATCCCTTCCCAATGGCCTTAAGTGTCGCCTATCTCCCAGATCCCTATCTTTGGTTCAGACCCTTCCTCTGAGTTCCACATCAGCATCAAAGGCCAACATACTATCTACCCCTGATAATCTCATGGGTGCATCACATCCAATGTGTCTAAAACAGATCCACTTTCCTGGAAAACACTGCTCTTCTCACTATCCCGAGATTCAGCAAATGGCACAATCAGCCTCTTAAGTCCAGGAGTCACCTTTGACTTCTTTTTCCTTAGACTGCATTCAGTCAATTGTTGTGTCTTACTGATTCCACCTCTTACATTTCTCTCAGATCCATCCATTTCTTTTCATCTCCACCACCACCATCCTCCTTTAAGTCTCCATCATCTAGCTCCTTGAAGACTTCCAGAAGCTGGGCTCCCTCTAGTTCCATTCTTGCCTTGTGTATTCTCGCTGACATCAGAGACATCTTTAAAAATACACTGTGATCCATGGTATCCCATGACGGTCTGGAAAATCACTAAGGTGGCCAATGCATGATCTAGGGACTCCTTTATCTTGTATCATTTTTCCTTTCTCTGGGTTCCAGTCACACGGCCCTCATTTCTTCTTTCCATCACCAGACTCCTGACAGCCTCAGTGTTTTCTCATATGCTATTTTCTCTGCCCAATAAATTCCTGCTCCTTCAGGTTACAAGTTATGTGACAAGCTGAATTATAAGACAGTCCCCAGGATTTCCACCCTACTTGAGTACACGCCCTTAATAACAAAATAGGTGGAACCTGTGACTATGAGGGGATGGCATTCCTGGGACTGGGATACTAAACTGTTAACTTTGAGTGAATAAACAGGAAGATTATCCTGGATTGGCCTGAATCAATCAGGTCAGTCTTTGAAACAGTTTCAATGTCAGAGAGATCCGTCTGCAGCCTTTAAAGAACTAAGTTACCACGTTGTGAGAAAGCCTGGGAAGACCAGGAGTCGTGAGCAGCCCCTAAGGGTTGAGAGCAGCCTCTAATTGACAGCCAAGCAGGAAAGGGGGGACTTTAGTCTGACAACCACAAGGAAATAAATTCTGCCAATAACCACGTAAAGGACCTTGAACTCAAAAGGAATGAAGCCTGGCTGAAATCCTGATGGCAACCTTGTGGCATCCTGATTGGAAGACCCCAATGAATTGTATCCAGACTTTTGGTCCACAGAGAAACTATGAGATCATAAACATGGACTGTTTTAAGCTTTTAAAGTTTGATGTAATCTCTTATGCAGCAATATAAACCTAATACAGGCTTAATATATTAGTTTAGGATTAACACATACACACTACTATGTATAAAATAGGTTAGCAACAATGACCTACTGTATAGCACAGGGAACTGTACTCAATATCTTGTAATAGCCTATAATGGAAAAGAATCTGGAAGACAATATACAAAAGGAATATATATACACTCAATATACACACACACACACATATATATATATATATATTTATGTATTCTCTTCCAGATTATTTTCCATTATAGGTTATTAAGAGATATTACATAAGTTATTATAAGATACATATATATATATATAACTAGATAACTTTGCTGTATACTTGAAACTAAACCAATGTTGTAGATTAACTGTATTTCAGTTAATAAACTAATACAGTTTATAACTCCATTAATTCTGAAATTACATATTTCACTGTTGTCTCTAGGAAACCATACAGCTTCCCAGAACCCAGATACTACTAAGCACATAGTTATGGAGGATGAACATCTTGGGACCTAGAATATAAGTAACTTTCTCTCATTATTGATTGCCTTGTTAAAACACTACCTTTAACATTACCTTGTTAAAAAACTCATCTTCTTGTCACTATGAAGGTTTCAATACGGTTTACATTTACATATGAGAAACTTAAGTAAATACTTCTCCAGGTCACAACCAGGAAGGATCCAAAGAAGAGCTAAGCACAAATCTTCACATTTCCTCAGAGGTTCCCTGTGTTGCAATTAAGTGAACACTGATGCAACATGCTCTTGCTTACTGTGCATCAACCCTGGTGATCCCTATATCAAGCCTAGGAAACTCATTGCATTGGCCTACCTGAAGAAAATCCATGTTTGGCATATTAAGCTAAGTTATGCTGTAGCAACAAATAAACCCAAATATCAGTGATTTAAAATGGTAGGTAATTCTCCAAGCCAGGATTCAATAGTATGTCAACTGTGAACTTCCAGATGTTCAAGCTGGATTTAGAAAAGGCAGAGGAACCAGAGACCAATTTGCCAACATCCGTTGGATCACAGAGAAAGCAAGAGAATTCCAGAAACACATTACTTCTACTTTATTGATTATGCCAAAGCCATTGACTGTGTAGATCACAACAAACTGTGGAAAATTCTGAAAGAGATGGGAACACCAGATCACCTTACCTGCCCCCTGAGAAATCTGTATGAAGGTCAAGTAGCAACAGTTAGAACTGGACATGGAACAACAATCTCATTCCAAATTGGGAAAGGAGTATGTCAAGGCTGTATATTGTCATCCTGCTTATTTAACTTCTATGCAGAGTACATCATGAGAAATGCTGGGCTGGAGGAAGCACAAGCTGGAATAAAGATTGCCGGGAGAAATATCAATCACCTCAGATATGCAGATGACACCACTCTTATGGCAGAAAGTGAAGAAGAACTAAAGAGCCTCAGATGAAAGAGAAAGAGAAGAGTGAAAAAGCTGGCTTAAAATTCAACATTCAGAAAACTATCATGGCATCCGGTCCCATCAGTTCAGTTCATTCGCTCAGATGTGTCCAACTCTTTGTGACCCCATGGACCGCAGCACTCCAGGCCTCCCTATCCATCACCAACTCCAGGAGTCCACACAAACCCATGTCACTGAGTCGGTGATGCCATCCAACCATCTCATCCTCTGTTGTCCCCTTCTCCTCCTGCCCTCAATATTTCCCAGCATCAGGGTCTTTTCAAATGAGTCAGTTCTTCACATCAGTTGGCCAAAGAATTGGAGTTTCAGCTTCAAAATCAGTCCTTCCAATGAACACTCAGGACTGATCTCCTTTAGAGTGCACTGGTTGGATCTCCTTGCAGTCCAAGGGACTCTCAAGAGTCTTCTCCAACATCACAGTTCAAAAGCATCAATTCTTTGGCACTGAACTTTCTTTATAGTCCAACTCTCACATGCATACATAACCACTGGAAAAACCATAGCCTTGACTAGACGGACCTTTGTGGACAAAGTAACATCTCTGCTTTTTAATATGCTGTCTAGGTTGGTCATAACTTTCCTTCCAAGGAGTAAGCGTCTTTTAATTTCATGGCTGAAGTCACCATCTGCAGTGATTTTGGAGCCCTTTTGAAAAATAAAGTCTGACACTCTTTCCACTGTTCCCTGTTTCCCCATCTATTTCCCATAAAGTGATGGGACCAGATGCCATGATCTTCATTTCTGAATGTTGAACTTTAACCCAACTTTTTCACTCTCCTCTTTCACTTTCAACAAGAGGCTCTTTAGTTCTTCTTCACTTTCTGCCATAAGGGTGGTGTCATCTGCATATCTGAGGTTATTGATATTTCTCCTGGCAATCTTGATTCCAGCTTGTGCTTCTTCATAGAAGTAAAATAAGCAGGGTGACAATACACAGGCTTGACATACTCCTTTTCCTATTTGGAACCAGTCTGTTGTTCCATGTCCAGTTTTAACTGTTGCTTCCTGACCTGCATACAGATTTCTCAAGTGGCAGGTCAGGTGGTCTGGTCTTCCCATCTCTTTCAGAATTTCCCACAGTTTATTGTGATCCACACTGTCAAAGACTTTGGCATAGTCAATAAAGCAGAAATAGATGTTTTTCTGGAACTCTCCTTGCTTTTTCCATGATCCAGTGGATGTTGGTAGTTTGATCACTGGTTCCTCTGCCTTTTCTAAAACCAGCTTGAACATCAGGAAGTTCATGGTTCATGTATTGTGGAAGCCTGGCTTGGAGAATTTTAAGCATTACTTTACTAGCGTGTGAGATGAGTGCAATTGTGTGGTAGTTTGAGCATTCTTTGGCATTGCCTTTCTTGGGGATTGGAATGAAAACTGACCTTTTCCAGTCCTGTGGCCGCTGCTGAGTTTTCCAAATTTGCTGGCATATTGAGTGCAGCACTTTCACAGCATCATCTTCCAGGATTCGAAATAGCTCAACTGGAATTCTATCACCTCCAGTAGCTTTGTTCGTAGTGATGCTTTCTAAGGCTCACTTGACTTCACATTCTAGGATGTCTGGCTCTAGGTGAGTGATCACACCATCGTGATTATCTGGGTCGTGAAGATCTTTTTTGTACAGTTCTTCTGTTATTCTTGCCACCTCTTACCTCTTATTAATATCTTCTGCTTCTGTTGGTTCCCTACCATTTCTGTCCTTTATTGAGCCCATCTTTGAATGAAATGTTCCCTTGGTATCTCTAATTTTCTTGAAGAGACCTCTAGTCTTTCCCATTTTATTGTTTCCCTCTATTTCTTTGCATTGATCACTGAGGAAGGCTTTCTTATCTCTCCTTGTTATTCTTTGGAACTCTGCATTCAAATGGGTATATCTTTCCTTTTCTCCTTTGCTTTTCACTTTCCTTCTTTCCACAGCTATTTGTAAGGCCTCCTCAGACAGCCATTTTACTTTTGTGCATTTCTTTTCTTGGGGATGGTCTTGATCCCTGTCTCCTGTACACCGTCAACAACTTCCGTCCATAGTTCATCAGGTACTCTGTCTATCTGGTCTAGTCCCTTAAATCTATTTCTCACATCCACTGTATAGTCATAAGGGATTTGACTTAGGTCATACTTGAATGGTGTAATGGTTTTCTCCAACTTTCTTCAATCCGGTCCCATCACTTCACGGCAAATAGGTGGGAAAACAATGGAAACCGTGACAAACTTTATTTTCTTGGGCTTCAAAATCACTGCAGATGGTGACTGCAGCCATGAAATTAAAAGACACTTGCTTCTTGGAAGAAAAGCTATGACCAACCTAGACAGCATATTAAAAAGCAGAGACATTACTTTGCCGACAAAGGTCCGTCTAGTCAAAGCTATGGTTTTCCCAGTAGTCACGTATGGATGTTAGAGTTGGATTATAAAGAAAGCTGAGTGCCGAAGAATTGTTGCTTTTGAACTGTGATGTTGGAGAAGACTCTTGAGAGAACCTTGGACAGCAAGGATATCCAACCAGTCAATCCTAAAGGAATTCAGTCGTGAATATTCATTGGAAGGACTGCTGCTGAAGCTGAAACTCCAATACTTTGGCCACCTGATGCAAAGAACCGACTCATTGGAAGGGACTCCGATGCTGGGAAAGATTGAAGGCAGGAGGAGAAGGGAATGACAGAGGATGAGATGGTTGGATGGCATCACCAACTCGATGTACATGAGTTTGAGCAAGCTTCAGGAGTTGGTGTTTGTCAGGGAAGCCTGGCTTGCTGCAGTCCATGGGGTTGCAAAGAGTTGGACAGGACTGAGCGACTGAACTGACTGAAAATAGTAGTACTATACTATCCATATGGGAGCTACTAAGTGCTTCAAATACAGCTAGTCCAGATTGAGATCTGTGGAAAATATGAACTAGGTTTTGAAGACTGAGAAGTCTGAAAACAAGAATATAAAGTATCTCTTTATCTCTTTATCACATATTTAAATGATAATTTAGATCTACTATATTAAACATCAAAGTTAACTTCACCTGTCTTTTACTTTTTATGCTAAGTCACTTCAGTTGTTTCCGACTCTGTGCAACCCCATAGACGGCAGCCCACCAGGCTCCCCCGTCCCTGGGATTCTCCAGGCAAGAACACTGGAGTGGGTTGCCATTTCCTTCTCCAATGCATGAAAGTGAAAAGTGAAAGTGAAGTCGCTCAGTCATGTCCGACTCTTAGCGACCCCATGGATTGCAGCCTAACAGGCTCCTCTGTCCATGGGATTTTCCAAGCAAGAGTACTGGAGTGGGGTGCCATTGCCTTCTCCACTACTTTTTATACACTGTTACCAAAAACTTAGAATTACATTGCTTCTATTGGCTTGTGCTATGATAAAGTTCTATTTCCTGCTTCTATTATTGGGTTGGCCAGAAATTTCGTTTGGGTTCTGAATGCCCTTTCTGGTGAAGCCAGTATGTGTTCACTGCAGGTTAGCTTACTGCAGTGACTCAGTGAGCCATGCTGAGGGTGACTGTGCCAGAGGGAAAGCAGAGCTCAGAAGGTTTCACGAGGACACACACCTCTTCCGCGCCCAGCTCACTGAACAGAAGTCGTCATCTGGACCCATTTGCTATGAGGACACCAGGAAGAGGAGTTATATCTGATGAGTAGTCTAATTAATACACACTGAGACAGAATACCCTTCCTCCATCACCTGATTATCACAGTATATCTACTGTGTAAAACAAATGTCTTATCCACTTCAGAACATAACCATTCATAGTCATTCAACAAATACCTAAGGGTAAACTTAACATCCTAGGTACTAAGCTGGGATGCAGAAAAGGCTAAAACATGGTCCTCGATCTCAGGGAACTCACAATTCATCAGATCAACTAACTGCAAAATTATGCTGAGTAAAATGTGATGAATATGAATAGATGTTGGTCTCATGCCCAATGGGAGGGTAGGAGAGAAAATGTTCCCTCTGTGGACATTCCGTTCATGGAGTACTAAATCTCTTCTCAGAAGTAAGCAATGTCAGTTCTGATCTACCCAACTCCAAAAGTCCTCATCATAACATTCTCTTTTTCTTCAAGGTGATGTATTAGATAAGCTGAACTTGGAGACAAGTGTATCATCACAGTTACACTTTATATAATCATGAACGATTGACCTGCTGATAACTATTCACAGTTATGACGCAGTCAATAATCAATGTGTCATTATGTCCTTAATAAGCTGCGGCAATTAACAGCCATGAAACAAGCATGACCCAGAAAGGACAGGTGAGTATCTTGTCTGCTGCCAGTGAAGCAGCAATTTGACTTTGGAAACAACTTTCTAACGCACTTGGAAAGGTTATGATATTCTTCCTAGGCCTATTCTAGTTATCCTTTGGTGGAATGCTGACAGAAACTAGAGGATGCAGAAACAGTGCAAGGAGTGATAGTTTACAAACTGCTTTTTTTACCTATAGGTTATGAAAAAGCTGCCAAAAACTGGGGCTTATATGATCAGAAATGTAGCTGATAGATTATACTTCATCTCCTATCAGTTCCTCATTGGTGTAATGCTAATATAACTCCTTTGCTTACTTTATTGGGCCAAGATAGAGAGATAGACAGATATAGATAGGTGTATATATAGATATAAACTACACATAAAATTATATAATGTATTTGAAACCATGTTGTGTGGGAGCCATCCATGTATCACTGGCATCGGGTTCTCCTGTACTCTGGCCACATAGAAAACTGGGCTTCCTGACCCAGTGGTTAGGCTGGAGCCACAGAACATGCTCAGGCTACTGAGCTATGAGCAGAAGCCTTGAAGACTGGTGTGCAATTTGCCTTTCCCTTCCACAAAGGCAGGTCTCTGGATGAAGTTACTGTGATGCTGGGTCCCTGATGATTACATGTAAATGATAACTCTTCCCCCTCTCCCTGCTATCCTGAGATCAAGAAGTAAACCCTGTTGCTTCAAGCCTTGAGTGACATATAGAAGTGATATAAAAGCTCTGCATTGAACTTCATGGGATTATACGGAGACATAGAAGGAGAGGTGCCCACAACCAGATCTTAGGATGCTCTAAAAGCTGGAGGTCAAGTGGAAGAGGAGGGTGAGCAAAGGAGACTGAGAAAGGGTCAGAAAAGAAGGGAGAAATCAGAAGATCATGAGATGCCTTCTGAGTCAAGAAAAGAATGTTTTTCAGGAAAGCAATAACCTACCATATGGACAAATGCTGTTGACAAAGCAAGTAGGAAAACAGAAATGGCATGAGTGCTGGGTATGCTTAAAACTGATCTTAATAAAAACAGTGTCTATGGAGGGAGAAAGCCCAGATCCAGTAGTTTGAAAAGAGGCTGGGCCCATCAACTGACAACTGGCATAACATGATATCTATTGCAGGAACATGACGATCTAGGGATTATCATACTAAGTGAAGTAAGTCAGACTTAGAAAGACAAAAAACCATTTGATATCACTTGTATGTAGAATCTAAAAAAAAAATGATACAAATGAACTTATTTATAAAACAGAAATAGACTCACAGATATAGAAAACAAATTTATGATTACCAAAAGGGAGAGGGAGGGAAGGAGGGACATATTAGGCGTATGGGATTAACAGATACAAACTACTATACATAAAACAGATAAGCAACAAGGACATACTACACAGCACAGGGAATTATATTCAATAACCTATAATGGAATATAATCCGAAAAAATGTTTAACAGTCACTTTGCTTGCTACACACCTGAAACTATCAGTACTGTGTATCAACTACGTGCTGTGCTTAGTTGCTCAGTTGTGTCCAGCTCTTTGTGACCCCATGGACTGTAGCCTGCCAGGCTCCTTTGTCCGTGGGGATTCTCCAGGCAAGCATACTGGAATGGGTTGCCATGCCCTCCTCCAGGGGATCATCCAGACCCAGGAATCAAACCAGGGTCTCCTGCATTGCAGGCGGATTCTTTACCTTCTGAGCCACCAGGGAAATCCATATCAACTATATTTCAATTAAAAAAAAAAGAGACAGAATCATAAGTGAGAAAGTGGAGACAAGGACACTAGACAAATCATTGAACAAGTTTTTCTGTAGAGTGGAGAAGGGAAGTGAGGTGGTCATTGGAAGAGAATATGGGGGGGTGGTCAAGGGATTTTTATTATGAGTTACAGGAGCATATTTATAATGATTGAGTAGAGAGCAAAAACTGATGATGCAGGAGAGAAGAGATGATCACAGAAGCAAAGTCCTTGAGAAGGTGAAATGGGAAGGATTCAGCACGTAACTGGAGGGCTCCCAGGACACTGGCAGCCACTTGGAGCACAGTAACAGCAGAAGGCAGAGAGTGAGAGTGGGGATGGCCACAGAAAAGCCAGTTTGACTGCTTCTAATCTCTCTCGAAGTACAGACAAGATTATAAGCAGAGCCTGGGTGGGTGGTGGGGGTACAGATAAAGGAGGTGAGAGGGTGCAAGGGCAAGAAGATGGTGGGAAATTACAGCCAGTCAACTCCTATTCAGTCTTTGGTCAGATATCACCTTCAGTGAGTCCCCTACATCACACCCTATTTAGAAAGCATATTCATTCACCCTCCAGCACTACTTTTCCCTTTGCTACATCATATTCTAACATGCCATATTATTTTTATTAGTTTATTTTCACTGTCTCACTCATTATGTTAGGGGCAACACTGACTGTAACTGACCACCCTGGTCAGGTAAGGTAGTAGCCACTGAGAAGGTCCTGGTAAGGAACACGGAACTAAAAACTACTACCAACTGGAAGAATTAGGGAGAGGTCAAAAGGAGATGCCAACCTCCCAGAACCCTCCTCACTGGAGTCCATCTTGGCTGAGCAATGCACACACCACCAGAAAGGACCCTGAATCAGAATGACTGGCCAGCGACAATCCAGAAACTAAGCCCATCACCATAAAAGCTGAGACCTCAAACCACGTGGCAGAGCAGTTCTTCTGGGTTCCCTTACCCTGTTGCTGTCTGCCTGCTTGCCCCTTCCCAATAAAGTCTCTTGCTCTGGCAGCACATGTGCCCCTCAGACAATTCATTTCTGAGTGATAGACGAGGGCCCACTCTCATGCCTTGGAAGGGGTCCTCTCTACTTCAACAATTAAAAGTTGAGTGCTACAAGGATGGGGGCTCTTTGTTTGGTTCCCTGATGTATTCTCAATGTCTGGAATTATGCCAGGCATTGTCCATTTATTGAACAATTAACATTTTTAAAATGAATGAATGAAAGGAAGAGGCCAAGAAAGGAAGGATGGGAAGAAGAAATGAATATAATTGCTCATTATGGTGAGGAGGGAAGCACACCCACGAGGCTCCCTGGCAATCTTTGGTACTCTGGTCCTTGTCCGAGAGAGTAGTCATAAAGGGAACCAGTCAGCATGTTTTTCTAGGAACATTCAACCTGTTCAGCTGCAGGCACAAAGAAGGTGGGATTTAATCAAGGTCAAGGCTTTGCCAGGCAAATAAGTCAAAGAAATGAGGGAATGAGAGAACTGAAGTACTTGTAAATGAGTGGTCATAACGATGGATCCTGGAATAGAAGTGAAGTAATGAGGGGGATGAAATGATGGTCAAAAGAGAGGCTGGGACAATTCATCAGCAGGCTCATCATGATAGTCAATGCCCTCTCCAGTGACAATGTGAAATATCTAAACCCATTTAAAGCAAGTTTCACTTCCAAGTATTTAAGGGTTTACCTAGAATTCTCTTTCCCTAAAGTGACTTCATTTCAAAGAGAGATTAAGGTATATCTTTGTTAAGTGTATCTAGAAAAAGAAGAAAAGGACAATTACAAACCAAATTACAGTACTTACTTGCTACTTGCTATCTTTGTTTTGCAAACTAAATAAACCACTGTGTGACAAAAACAATCAAGACTAGGGGTTTTTCATTCCACTGGAGTTTGTACAGAGAACTGAAGGGTAAGATTCCTTCTGGCAGTCAGAAAAGAAGCAACAGTGGATGCCCCAAACATAATGTACACAGTGTGATCCATGAGTCACTGAATGAAGGATTAGATTTCAGAAGACCCACAGGCACTTATTAGAGTCTGAAAAGCTGAATCAAGGCAGCCTCAAATGAATGCCAAAGTGACTTACTGCTGTGAAATCCAAAATAATATACTGGTTAAAGCAAAGAACTGTCAGTCCGCAGATGAGGAGAGGCCCCAAGAGGAGACAGAACACATTTCTGAAACACTAATGGACACCAGGTCTCACCGTGTGTCATTTTCTTTACTGCCTATTGGACTAAGGTCAAGGAAAATCGTGTGTAGTACACCTTCATTCTTCTGCCTGCTCTACTCCCAGTCTTCTCTAAAGCTCTTTTTAATTTCAACCTGTGTGGAACAAATCAGAATAGAGAATGGAGATGAACAACAAAGAACTCTATTGAGCAATAAACACCATCTTGTTGGAAAACTGTCATGATCTTGGTTGAGTTTTCAGGTTATAGTGGTGCAGTTGGCTGAGTAAAACACCTAGCTTGAAAGAAATCCAGCAACAAGATGACACTATTTAAATAGAAGTATGGTTGGGGTGGATTTGGTTGCAAAGAAGCTAAGTGATAACAGTTTAGACCATTTTGGAAAGCAAATGCCTAAAAAAATGCTTATCTGGCCAGAATCAGTACATTCATCAAGGCCTACGAGGACAATTATGTCTGATGAAAATTATATTCATGAGAAATTGCTGAATGAGCATAAACAACTTGAAAGTCAAGGTGAAGTGATGAGCCAGGCAACTACTAGGCTAGGCTCTGTGGGTAAACCCATGCAGTCCTCATGGGATTCCTACTCCAACTGGGGAAGCAGAGCTGCTAGAAGGGCCATGATGCCTCCACTGCAAATTATTTTGCCTCCACTCAAACTGCTTCCATGCCCTTCTACTTTGCTGCTCTATCAATTCATCCTTCAAGGCCCAGGTCACTGCTTCTAACCTTCCTGAAACCTCTGGGAACTCTTAGTGTTTTCATAGAAAACTTTTCAGGCTGTATTCTAGTCATCTGTTTCATGCCTGTCTTCACCTCTAGTCAATGAGCTCCTCAAACACACTGAGTATAACGTGGCATGCTATATTTTCCAAAGATGGCCCTGACAATAGCTTTCATCCCACATGTCTCCCAGAACCTCGCCTCTCTTCATCAAGAGGTAGAACCTATGTACCTTCCCCTTGTTCCTGTCTCTGCCAATAGAGCACAGCAGAAGAAACATTTCTGGGTCTAGGTCATAAAAATGCACATCTGTTGATGGGTTTTAGAAGAAGTGGTGTATATATACACATATATATACAAGGAAGTATTACTCAGCCATAAACAGGAATGAGTTTAAA
This sequence comes from Bubalus bubalis, assembly GCF_019923935.1. Classification (NCBI taxonomy): domain Eukaryota; kingdom Metazoa; phylum Chordata; class Mammalia; order Artiodactyla; family Bovidae; genus Bubalus; species Bubalus bubalis. The sequence goes on from NC_059160.1 coordinate 55,257,856, forward strand.
CAAACTCTGGGAAATAATGAAGGACAGGGAAGTCTGGAGTGCTGGAGTCCATGGGGTCACAAAAAGTTGGACATGACTGAGTGACTGAACAACAAAACAGGAATGAAATATTACCATGTGCAGCAAGATGAATGGACCTACAGAATATCATACTAAGTGAAATAAGCCAGGCAGAGAAAGGTATTATATGATATTATTATATCATATATGCTATGTATTATATATTATATATGCTGTGTATTATATATCACTTATATGTGGGATCTAAAAAATAATACAAATGAATCTATACATATACAAAACAGACACAGACTCACAGTCACAGAAAATAAATGTATGGCTACCAAAGGAGAAAGAGAGGAGTGGGTTAGTCGCTTAGTTGTATCCAACTCTGTAATCCCATAGACGGTAGCTGGCCAGGGTCCTTTGCCCATGGAATTCTCCATGCAAGAATACTGGAGTTAGTTGCCATTGTCTTCTCCAGGGGATATTCCTGACCCAAGAATCAAACCCGGGTCTCCTGCACTGCACGCAGATTCTTTACCATCTGAGCCACCAGGGAAGCTCCCATAGGGGAAACAGAGAAGGGATATGGATAAATAGGAGAAGGCGATTAACAAACTATTGATACTATAGATAAAACTGATAAGCAAAAAGGACCTACTATATAGCACATGGAACTATATTCAATATCTTGCAATAACCTATAATGGAAAAGAATGAAAAATATATAACTGAATCACTTTGCTGTATACTTGAAACTAACACAATATCAACTATATTTTAATTTTAAAAAAATGCACTTCTGCTTAATCTTCTTGGAACCCAGGCACCATGTCATAAGGAGGCCTGTGGCAGGGGACCCTCAGAGAAGCTTGTGTAGAGATCCACATGGAAAGAAATGAAGCCTGAAGCCTGCAGACCTAGCTGAGCTCTCAGCTGAGAGCTGCCTTGAAAGAGGATCCACCAGCTTCCTGGGAGGATGACCCAGGGAGCAGAAAAGAGCCAGTCTTGCAGAGCCCTGCCCAACTGCAGACTTGACAGTAAAATAAACAACTGCTGTTTTAAGCCACAAATCCTGGAGTTGTTTGTTATGTAACAATAGATGAAAGGAACACTTTTTCATTACTGATTCTCCACTGCCTGATACTGTGCCTAGAATATGACATTCCCCCCAACATGTGACGATGGACCCTCTACCACCACAGGAGCCCCAAGTGGTGGTGGGAGCCTTTCCCTTTTACTCAGCTGTGAGGGGAGTTTTCAGCTTGTCTTTCCTTTGTCCTCTCCCTTCCTCACACACCACAGATACACAGAGGTTTCCTTATGCAGGCTGGGGACTGCTACTGTCTGAATGTCTAATTAAAGATTCGGTCTCAATGAATTTAGCTCTGCTATGAACCAAGAACTGCCTGGGGTTAGCATCAGAACAATGCTGTGGGTGTGAGGGAGGTATTTTGACTGTGGGCAATATATCCAGCTACAGCCTCGTGATGAAAGCTGTTCCATCATCACTTTGAGGGGCAGCACAGTAAGTCCCCTCTGTACAAAGGAGTTCCAGGCCAAGAGCACATTCATAAGTCCAATTTATTGTAAGTCCAACAAAGTTAGACTAGGTACCCCATTAACACAATCAGCTATTACTGTAATAGGTTTCTAATATTTTTCACACAAATAATACATAAAAAACAAACACAAAAAATAAATTAAAAAATTTAATCTTACAGTACAGTATCTTGAAAAGTACAGTAGTACAGTACATCAGGGGGTGCTTTTTAGCAGTACCAGCCACATCACCACTGCTTTTAGGCTTGCTTCCAGACACTCTGGGCTTGAAATAAAGATACTTCATTACTATACTGTGGCTTCCCAGGTGGCTCAGTGGTAGAGAATTCTCCTGCCAATGCAGGAGATGCAGGCTCAATCCCTGGGTTGGGAAGATCCCCTGGAGGATGAAAAGGCAACCCACTCCAGTATTCTGGCCTGAAAAATCCCATGGACTGAGGAGCCTGGTGGGCTACAGTCCATGAGGTCACAAAGAGTCGGACATGACTGAGCACACACACATACTACTGGACTGTATACAGTGCTATAAAGTATACAAAAGCATAATGTGTGCATTGTACAGTAAAGTACACAAAAGCACAACCACTAGTAACTTGAAGGTTTGTATGTGGGGGACTTCCTGTATTAGGATTTATGACTTACAACTGTAAAGCTTTTGAGTATGACAGAGAAGGGGCTGGCGTAGCCTTAAATGAAGGGCTAGGTGGTCAAACCTGGAAGGAGGTGGGGTAGTGGCTGCGCTATGCTGTTTTTGTCATCTTGGCATTTCCGCCTCTCTTTCTGAAGTCTCCTCTGTACTGCTGGGGAGAAACTGGGACCACATTTCCCAGAATGCCCTTCCCTGTGGAGCTGTGGGTTAGAGTCAACAATGAGAGATGCACTCAGGAAAATGAAATCTGGAAAGTAGAAGAGGCTGTTTCTCCCTCCAGGTAGTCACAGTTGTGTAAGTTAGAGACAGCTTCAAGTAAGTCTTTTGAGAGTCATCTTTGTCAGACATTCTTGGGACCCCTAGTGGATTCCAGGTCAGTGCCTGGGACCACTGCTGTGATGTGTCAGGAAACAATTGAAGGTGGCTTCCCTGCCTTTTTCATCAATGGTGCAAGCCTCTGTATCAAACACTTCATGCTTAGAAGACATACAGTGGCTTGTTTTCTGCATAACTCTAAACTGAAAGAGGGCCCAAACAGTTACAAGCACTAGGGAAGCCTTTCAAAGAAGAAATTTGATGTAGGTGTAGATGAAAGCGTGTCAGGTCATGAAAGATGAAGCACCAAAAGAGGTGGAAGCTAAACTAACGAATGGCCAAGGACGAGTTAGGGAGGGGTTTGGAAACAGGTCAGCAAAGGTCCCAGTATTGCTCAGGCACCTGATTTGCCCCTGCTCTGGGCCCTGGGCAAGGTCATGTAGATGCAAACACGGGCATCTTCTCTGCCCCCACCCCAGCCAAATCGACCCATTTCCCTCTTCCTACAGACATACTCCCACTGCATTCAGTGGGTCCACTTACTCTTCCAACCCTCATTCCACCCCACACATGGGAAAATGCGAGCAAAAGTAACCCCAATAGTGGGAAAACTCTGAGGGGCTTTTGAGAATTGGGTTTAGAAATGCATATTCCAACTTCTCTCTTAGTTCACTCATTATCTTGGAGATTTACCTTGAACTCCTGGACAAAATAGTGACTCCCTCCCAGGATTCCTGTGTATTTTCTTCACAGCTCTCATCACACCTGACTTATTTAATGCTTCTCTTCCCTTAATAATTAGACATGATGCTCATTTAGATATTTGATGAATGAAGAATGACTCTGTTTGGAAACAGGAATCATCAGACACCATCAACTGCTCTTAAAATATGCCTAAGCCACAATAGGAAGTGAGTTAAAGCTTGGTCTCAGCCTCCAGGGACAGTGCTGCATCATCACTTTTGCAAATGAAGTATATCAGGCTTAGATAATAAAATTCAGCTTACAATTGACCTTTGTCAGATTTTCGACTTGTAAGGATTATGAGCAGGAGACCTCGGATTTACAGTTTTCCAGACTGCTTCAAAGCTTTGAAATCACTCCATCTCATTAATGAATAATTAACATCATATCCCTAGTGTATAATTTGTGTAATTTTCAGCAACTTAACATAACACATAGTAAGAACAACAGCAACAAAAATAACATCATTAAGAAAAGACTTTCAGTTCCTTTCATAGCTGCAACTCTATTGGCCCACATTTGGTATGTAAAAACAATGCGAAACGTGTTTTATATCAGACAAGTTCAATTTAGACCAGTGAGAAGATCTTTTAGATTAATTTTCTTCTCGTGGGATGGTAACAATAGTTCATAACGTGATTTCGGTTCTTCAGCTGTGTCTTATATAACGGGTAATTTTTCCCTTAATATTCTGTCTTAAGCAAAGGAATACGCATGAGTCATGTAAGTATGTATTGATTTAGAATGATTCTTTGAGTAAATCAGTTCAGGATAACTGTGTACTGGTCATCTTGACCTGGCAACAGAAATGTTTTGCTTAAATTCTGTCTTCCTGAACAAGCAAAAACAGTCAAGGTAAAAATAAGTAGGCCCTCCACTCTTTAAAGCCATCTCACAAGTCAGAGTGAAAGGAAGACTGAGACAGAAAGAGGGAGAGAGAAACAGAGCCAGAGAAAGAAAGAATGAGAGAGAGAGGAGAAAGTCCCCCACCCCCCACCATTTGGAGAAACAATCTTAAGATGGACCCATGACAATGAAGCCCTGATTCTGAGGGACTGATTCAGGGCAGTGGTAGGTGACAGAAGGACTGAGCCCTGGTGATGAGGTGGGGGTGCCACCCACCAGACCCCCACAGCTCTCCCTAGACACAGGCCAGGGACTTTCAGTCTAAGAGGGTATAGGACTGAATGTCTAAGATCAGAACACAAGGTGACCTGGGGCTGAAACCACTTTTGTCTTTATCAACACCCACAACCACCACTCACTGGGCCCTTCATATGCACTGGACTCTCTTCTAAGCAGGCTACAATATACTAGCTCATTTTATCCACATGAAGAAGCTGCGGCACAGAGTGCTTAAGAGTCTCATCTGGGTATTTACTCAGTAAGTGATGAAGTAGCAAGTGGATCTAAATTCCTGTTGTCTGGCTTGAAAGGTCAAACTTAATTTACCCTATTATCTCTTCAAAGACATAGGATCTTTATGATTCAAAAGTCTGATATTAAGAGTGCTTAAATTATTTAGCCCAGGTGGATGAAAGAACAGCTGCCTTGAATTCCTTTAGCTATCTCATAGACACTGCAACCAACTGCATAAAGTTGGATCTAAGAGTCTAATTCAGTAGCTCTCAGCCAGGGACAATTTTATACACCTATTCCTGGGGACACAGGACAATGCCCGGAGACATTTGGGTTGTCATAGCTTGGTGGGGTGGGGGTAGGAGCACTGCTGGGATCTAGTGGGTAGGGGTGCTGTTAAACATCCTATAGTACACAAAACAGCCTCCTATAACAGAGAATTATCCAGCCCCAAACATCAATACTGCTGAGGTTGAGAAATCCTGGAGCTAAATTGATTGATGCTACCCAGACACAGCCATCAAAATCAGCTATTTACAATCTCTTGTGACAAACTCAAAATCCCACAAGCTAAGCACTGGGCTCAGTCTTACTGTTAAAAAACCAACAAGACACCATCTCTGCCCTCAAAGTGATTATACTAGCCACATGGAATCCTTGCCTTTAAGATGGAGTATCTTAGAGGGAACACTGGGCAAATTAAAGCAAAGTAAGTGTCTTTGTGCACTTCTCTCTCTTCTTCACTCCCATCATGACCACATGAATTTCCTGTCTGCTGTAATCTCAAAGTGGGCCATCTAAAGCCACAGATGACTTCCCTGGTGGCTCAGTGGTAAAGAATCCACTACGTGCTGATACAGGACATGCAAATTTGATCCCTGGGTCAGGAAGATACCCTGGAGAAGGAAATGACAACCCACTCCACTGTTCTTGCCTGGGAAATTCCATGGGCAGAGGAGCCTGGCGGGCTACAGTCCATGGGGTTACAAAGGGTCAAGACAGGACTTTACTAACTGAAGAGCAACATATGATCAGTAGAGATATAGTATCACTGGTAATGAATTCTGATGGTGTACAGCCCAGAAGCCAAGTAGCCTTGAATGCTGAAGAAGCACCCTCCGCCAAGCAGGGGCAGCATCTGCCTCCCACCACATCCCAGCCTCGGCCAATGATTGATGGGTAGGAGGACCTCTGCTTGAAAGGGAACCAGATCCAGAACTCTCTACCTGGAATAGAGACTATACTCTCAGCTTGGCTTTTCTCTTCAGACCTCTGCTACTTCCCCACACCCCTTTCTCCTGAGCTCACTCTACCCAACAACAACTTTGCAAGAATCCTCACCTCAGGCTCCGCTTCTGCCTAGGAAAAAATTCAACCTCAGAGACCACTTTTTAAAAAGGTCACTGTTAGTATGGATCAACAAAGAACTCCTGAAAGGTACTGCTTTGATCTGAATGGTATCCCCTTAAAATTCATACGTTGAAATTCTAACCCACAATGTGACGGTATTAGGAGCTAGGGCCTTTGAGAGGTGATTAGGTCATGGATTCCTCAAAAATAGGATTAGTTACTTTAAAAAAGAGACCTCAGAGAGCTCCTATATCTGCTTTCATCATGTGAAGACACAGCAAAAAGGTGTTGTCTATGAACCAGGAAGAAGATTTTCACCAGCACCTTGAACTCCCAGCTTGCAGAACTATGAGAAATAAGTTTGTGTTATTTATACCCCATTGAGTATATGGTATTTTGTTATAGCGGCCCAGACAGATTAACATAAATACTCAAGGAATTTCCAGGGCTTTGATTTTCACAAGAAAATCTGCCTTCATTCTGTGCTTAGGATTGTCCTTAATTTACCCTTCCCTTCAAATCCAACTTGAGACCCTTGGTAGAACATATGTTTGACATACAAGAAAATGGAGATTATTAACTGGAAGGGGTTCCAGAAAATACTAGAGGACATGAATTTGGATAGTTCTGTTTGCCCTGACATTTATTTTAGATATTTATCATGGTTTGCACTATAAAGAAGGGAGGAGACTCTGGTCCTTTTTCCTTCATTCTCAGAGTTCCGGATCCAGAGAGAACAGCTATAGTAACAGGGGTTGTGGAACATAATCAGGGATGAGAATAGGAAGGGTAGGATAAGCAGGAAGCCTGTGAAGGCAGAGAATAGTCGTGGTGAGATTAGCACCTTCGATGCAGAATCTTTGTATAGATTTCCCCTGAATAGGTGTCAAGCAAGACCAGGATGGGCAGTTGAGCACAGTGTTTTAGTTCTCGGTTGATATACCATTTTATTTCCTGATGAATCTAAAACCAAATTCTCTGGGCACAGAAATGTCTGGACCTTGACAATGCTAAACATGTTACCTAAGGTATTTTAAGTTCTTCCAAGAGCACTGAAGGTAATCAGCAATCTCATTAATACATAAACATTATTAGCAATATATAGTCAGTTGATGTTGCTACCCTAATGATTAGATTTTAAGGTATTTATACACTGTATGATAAATTTTCCAAAGACTTTACCTTGAAAACTATTTTTGAAGTATTAATGTTCATATACTATGTTTAGCTGTTATGATAACTATAATGATGGTAATAAAGATTTATTACTTGCTTGCAATATGACAGGTACGGAGATAAGCAGTTGATATGAATGAGTTCATTTAATTAGTATAATAACCCATGTAGTATTATAACCCATAATAGCTTATGGAAAAACCTGAACAAACTTTTTGGCCAACCCAATAGCTCTCATCATTAGCCTCATTAAGCTAAAGTTCCCAAGTGCACACAGCTTTTAATGATGAAAACAAATGAGAACTCAGAATGTGTGACCCCAGACTCTTAACCACTGTATTAAGTTACCTACCACTGCAGAACAAATCACCACAACAAAACAACACATATTACTGAGTTTACCAGCTGAGCCACAAGGGAATGACTCATTTGAAAAGACCCTGATGCTGGGAAAGATTGAGGGCAGGAGGAGAAGGGGACGACAGAGGATGAGATGGCTGGATGGCATCACTGACTCAATGGACATGAATTTGAATAAGTTCCGGGAGTTGGTGATGGACAGGGAGGCCTGGCGTGCTGCAGTTCATGGGGTCACAAAGAGTCAGACACAACTGAGCAACTGAACTGAACTGGGCTTACAGTTCCTGTAGGTCAGGAATCCAGACATAGCATAGCGGGGCTCTCAGCTTCAGGGTCTTACCAGGCTACATACAATATGGTCTTGGCCAGGGCTGCAGTCTCAACAGAAGCTCGACTGCAGACAGATCTCCTTTCAGGATCCCTCAGCTGTTGGCAGAGCTCATCTTGAGGTTGCAGGTCTGCAGGCCCTGTTTTCTGGCCAGTTTCTGGGAGCAATTCTTTTTTTTTTTTTTTTTTTTTGCTTTTATTTTATTTTATTTTAATGTTTTTAAATTTTACTTTATTTTTAAACTTTACATAACTGTATTAGTTTTGCCAAATATCAAAATGAATCCGCCACAGGTATACATGTGTTCCCCATCCTGAACCCTCCTCCCTCCTCCCTCCCCATTCCATCCCTCTGGGTCATCCCAGTGCACCAGCCCCAAGCATCCAGTATCGTGCATCGAACCTGGACTGGCAACTCGTTTCATACATGATATTTTACATGTTTCAATGCCATTCTCCCAAATCTTCCCACCCTCTCCCTCTCTCACAGAGTCCATAAGACTGTTCTATACATCAGTGTCTCTTTTGCTGTCTCGTACACAGGGTTATTGTTACCATCTTTCTAAATTCCATATATATGCGTTAGTATACTGTATTGGTGTTTTTCTTTCTGGCTTACTTCACTCTGTATAATAGGCTCCAGTTTCATCCACCTCATTAGAACTGATTCAAATGTATTCTTTTTAATGGCTGAGTAATACTCCATTGTGTATATGTACCACTGCTTTCTTATCCATTCATCTGCTGATGGACATCTAGGTTGCTTCCATGTCCTGGCTATTATAAACAGTGCTGCGATGAACATTGGGGTACACGTGTCTCTTTCCCTTCTGGTTTCCTCAGTGTGTATGCCCAGCAGTGGGATTGCTGGATCATAAGGCACTTCTATTTCCAGTTTTTTAAGGAATCTCCACACTGTTCTCCATAGTGGCTGTACTAGTTTGCATTCCCACCAACAGTGTAAGAGGGTTCCCTTTTCTCCACACCCTCTCCAGCATTTATTACTTGTAGACTTGGATCGCAGCCATTCTGACTGGTGTGAAATGGTACCTCATAGTGGTTTTGATTTGCATTTCTCTGATAATGAGTGATGCTGAGCATCTTTTCATGTGTTTGTTAGCCATCTGTATGTCTTCTTTGGAGAAATGTCTATTTAGTTCTTTGGCCCATTTTTTGATTGGGTCATTTATTTTTCTGGAGTTGAGCTGTAGGAGTTGCTTGTATATTCTCGAGATTAGTTGTTTGTCAGTTGCTTCATTTGCTATTATCTTCTCCCATTCTGAAGGCTGTCTTTTCACCTTGCTAATAGTTTCCTTTGATGTGCAGAAGCTTTTAAGGTTAATTAGGTCCCATTTGTTTATTTTTGCTTTTATTTCCAATATTCTGGGAGGTGGGTCATAGAGGATCCTGCTGTGATGTATGTCAGAGAGTGTTTTGCCTATGTTCTCCTCTAGGAGTTTTATAGTTTCTGGTCTTACATTGAGATCTTTAATCCATTTTGAGTTTATTTTTGTGTATGGTGTTAGAAAGTGTTCTAGTTTCATTCTTTTACAAGTGGTTGACCAGAGTTCCCAGCACCACTTGTTAAAGAGGTTGTCTTTAATCCATTGTATATTCTTGCCTCCTTTGTCAAAGATAAGGTGTCCATAGGTGTGTGGATTTATCTCTGGGCTTTCTATTTTGTTCCATTGATCTATATTTCTGTCTTTGTGCCAGTACCACACTGTCTTGATAACTGTGGCTTTGTAGTAGAGCCTGAAGTCAGGTAGGTTGATTCCTCCAGTTCCATTCTTCTTTCTCAAGATTGCTTTGGCTATTCGAGGTTTTTTGTATTTCCATACAAATTGTGAAAATTATTTGTTCTAGCTCTGTGAAGAATGCTGTTGGTAGCTTGATAGGGATTGCATTGAATCTATAGATTGCTTTGGGTAGTATACTCATTTTCACTATATTGGTTCTTCCAATCCATGAACATGGTATATTTCTCCATCTGTTAGTGTCCTCTTTGATTTCTTTCACCAGTGTTTTATAGTTTTCTATATATAGGTCTTTAGTTTCTTTAGGTAGATATATTCCTAAGTATTTTATTCTTTCCGTTGCAATGGTGAATGGAATTGTTTCCTTAATTTCTCTTTCTGTTTTCTCATTATTAGTGTATAGGAATGCAAGGGATTTCTGTGTGTTGATTTTATATCCTGCAACTTTACTATAGTCATTGATTAGTTCTAGTAATTTTCTGGTGGAGTCTTTAGGGTTTTCTATGTAGAGGATCATGTCATCTGCAAACAGTGAGAGCTTTACTTCTTCTTTTCCAATTTGGATTCCTTTTATTTCTTTTTCTGTTCTGATTGCTGTGGCCAGAACTTCCAAAACTATGTTGAATAGTAATGGTGAAAGTGGGCACCCTTGTCTTGTTCCTGACTTTAGAGGAAATGCTTTCAATTTTTCACCATTGAGGATAATGTTTGCTATGGGTTTGTCATATATAGCTTTTATTATGTTGAGGTATGTTCCTTCTATTCCTGCTTTCTGGAGAGTTTTGATCATAAATGGATGTTGAATTTTGTCAAAGGCTTTCTCTGCATCTATTGAGATAATCATATGGTTTTTATTTTTCAATTTGTTAATGTGGTGTATTCCATTGATTGATTTGCGGATATTGAAGAATCCTTGCATCCCTGGGATAAAGCCCACTTGGTCATGGTGTATGATCTTTTTAATGTGTTGTTGGATTCTGATTGCTAGAATTTTGTTAAGGATTTTTGCATCTATGTTCATCAGTGATATTGGCCTGTAGTTTCTTTTTTTGTGGGATCTTTGTCAGGTTTTGGTATTAGGGTGATGGTGGCCTCATAGAATGAATTTGGAAGTTTACCATCCTCTGCAATTTTCTGGAAGAGTTTGAGCAGGATAGGTGTTAGCTCTTCTCTAAATTTTTGGTAGAATTCAGCTGTGAAGCCGTCTGGACCTGGGCTTTTGTTTGCTGGAAGATTTTTGATTACAGTTTTAATTTCCGTGCTTGTGATGGGTCTGTTAAGATTTTCTATTTCTTCCTGGTCGAGTTTTGGAAAGTTGTACTTTTCTAAGAATTTGTCCATTTCTTCCTCGTTGTCCATTTTATTGGCATATAATTGTTGATAGTAGTCTCTTATGATCCTTTGTATTTCTGTGTTGTCTGTTGTGATCTCTCCATTTTCATTTCTAATTTTATTGATTTGATTTTTCTCCCTTTGTTTCTTGATGAGTCTGGCTAATGGTTTGTCAATTTTATTTATCCTTTCAAAGAACCAGCTTTTGGTTTTGTTGGTTTTTGCTATGGTCTCTTTTGTTTCTTTTGCATTTATTTCTGCTCTAATTTTTAAGATTTCTTTCCTTCTACTAACCCTGGGGTTCTTCATTTCTTCCTTTTCTAGTTGCTTTAGGTGTAGAGTTAGGTTATTTATTTGACTTTTTTCTTGTTTCTTGAGGTGTGCCTGTATTGCTATGAACTTTCCCCTTAGGACTGCTTTTACCGTGTCCCACAGGTTTTGGGTTGTTGTGTTTTCATTTTCATTCGTTTCTATGCAAATTTTGATTTCTTTTTTGATTTCTTCTGTGATTTGTTGGTTATTCAGCAGCGTGTTGTTCAGCCTCCATATGTTGGATTTTTTAATAGTTTTTCTCCTGTAATTGAGATCTAATCTTACTGCATTGTGGTCAGAAAAGATGCTTGGAATGATTTCTATTTTTTTGAATTTACCAAGGCTAGCTTTATGGCCCAGGATGTGATCTATCCTGGAGAAGGTTCCATGTGCGCTTGAGAAGAAGGTGAAATTCATTGTTTTGGGATGAAATGTCCGATAGATATCAATTAGGTCTAACTGGTCTATTGTATCGTTTAAAGTTTGTGTTTCCTTGTTAATTTTCTGTTTAGTTGATCTATCCATAGGTGTGAGTGGGGTATTAAAGTCTCCCACTATTATTGTGTTATTGTTAATTTCTCCTTTCATACTTGTTAGCATTTGTCTTACATACTGCGGTGCTCCCGTGTTGGGTGCATATATATTTATAATTGTTATATCTTCTTCTTGGATTGATCCTTTGATCATTATGTAGTGACCATCTTTGTCTCTTTTCACAGTCTTTGTTTTAAAGTCTATTTTATCTGATATGAGTATTGCTACTCCTGCTTTCTTTTGGTCCCTATTTGCATGGAAAATCTTTTTCCAGCCCTTCACTTTCAGTCTGTATGTGTCCCCTGTTTTGAGGTGGGTCTCTTGTAGACAACATATGTAGGGGTCTTGTTTTTGTATCCATTCAGCCAGTCTTTGTCTTTTGGTTGGGGCATTCAACCCATTTACGTTTAAGGTAATTACTGATAAGTATGACCCCGTTGCCATTTACTTTATTGTTTTGGGTTCGAATTTATACACCATTTTTGTGTTTCCTGTCTAGAGAATATCCTTTAGTATTTGTTGAAGAGCTGGTTTGGTGGTGCAGAATTCTCTCAGCTTTTGCTTGTCTGAAAAGCTTTTGATTTCTCCTTCATACTTGAATGAGATCCTTGCTGGGTACAATAATCTGGGCTGTAGGTTATTTTCTTTCATCATTTTAAGTATGTCTTGCCATTCCCTCCTGGCTTGAAGAGTTTCTATTGAAAGATCAGCTGTTATCCTTATGGGTATTCCCTTGTGTGTTATTTGTTGTTTTTCCCTTGCTGCTTTTAATATTTGTTCTTTGTGTTTGATCTTTGTGAATTTGATTAATATGTGTCTTGGGGTGTTTCGCCTTGGGTTTATCCTGTTTGGGACTCTCTGGGTTTCTTGGACTTGGGTGATTATTTCCTTCCCCATTTTAGGGAAGTTTTCAACTATTATCTCCTCAAGTATTTTCTCATGGTCTTTCTTTTTGTCTTCTTCTTCTGGGACCCCAATGATTCGAATGTTGTAGCGTTTAATATTGTCCTGGAGGTCTCTGAGATTGTCCTCATTTCTTTTAATTCGTTTTTCTTTTATCCTCTCTGATTCATTTATTTCTACCATTCTATCTTCTAATTCACTAATCCTATCTTCTGCCTCTGTTATTCTACTATTTGTTGCCTCCAGAGTGTTTTTAATTTCACTTATTGCATTATTCATTATATATTGACTCTTTTTTATTTCTTCTAAGTCCTTGTTAAACCTTTCTTGCATCGTCTCAATCCTTGCCTCCAGGCTATTTATCTGTGATTCCATTTTAATTTCAAGATTTTGGATCAATTTCACTATCATTATTTGGAATTCTTTATCAGGTAGATTCCCTATCTCTTCCTCTTTTGTTTGGTTTGGTGGGCATTTATCCTGTTCCTTTATCTGCGGGGTATTCCTCTGTCTCTTCATCTTGTTTAAATTGCTGAGTTTGGGGTGTCCTTTCTGTATTCTGGCAGTTTGTGGAGTTCTCTTTATTGTGGCGTTTCCTCGCTGTGTGTGGGTTTGTACAGGTGGCTTGTCAAGGTTTCCTGGTTAGGGAAGCTTGTGTCGATGTTCTGGTGGATGGAGCTGTATTTCTTCTCTCTCCTTTCGAAGAGTTGGGCTGCTTTTCTGGGTACCTGATGTTCTCTGCCAGCATTCAGAAGTTGTTTTGTGGCATTTACTCGACGTTTAAATGCTCTTTTGATGTATTTGTGGGGGAGAAAGTGTTCTCCCCGTCCTACTCCTCTGCCATCTTGGCTCCTCCTCTCTGGGAGCAATTCTTAGCTCTAAGAAGAGATCAGCCCCCCTTCTTTGCACAGAGCCCCTTTCATAAACAGTTTCACAACATGAGAGCTTACTTCTTCAAAGCCAGCAAAAGAGAGCCCAACGTCTGCCAGCTGAGACAGGGTCTTACATACCATAGCATAACCATGGAAGTAACATCCCATTTGCCATATTCTATTGGCTAAGAGCAAGTCACCTATTCTCCAGGAGAGGGAATGATAAAAAGGCATTAAAACCAGGAGGCAGGGCTTGAGGGTCTGTCCACGACTAGCCAAGTAACAGACTAAAATCATGCTTCTGCCAAGTCTGTGTATATTATCTATGATATTTTTATTTCCTGTGTTTCCTTAATTTGAGTAACTTTTTAAAATATTTCACAAAGAAGTTTTATATCACAATCATAAATTGCTTGCCATGAATAGAAGGTGGAACAGGTAAAATAAAAAAGATTTACATTGTACTCTGTATTCACCTGGAAGGGCTCACTTAATCATCACACTGTTCATGGTAAATAATATCATCCTCATTATTAAAAATGTGAAAGCTGAGATCCAGAGAACTTTGATAAGTTGCTCAAGACTACTCAGCTTATAAGCTGTTGAACCAAGATTCAAATCTATGACTGCTGGCCGCCAAAGTGCAAGGAAATGTCTAGATAGCACCCAATTTCACTATGCACTCCAGTTTTCCCGGTTCTCTTTCAAAACTCCACCCATGTCCTAACCTTGTTTAACCCTGAGATTCCATCTTCAGATAGCAGGAATCAACATGATACAAGGGTAAAGAGTAAGCAGGCTCAGGTTTTAATGTGGCCTGTATCTCTTACTGGCCTTGTCACCTGGGGCAAGTTATTGCTTTGCCTCAACTGTCTCACCTATAAAATGGAGATAATAGTAAGTGGTTCATAAGGGCAAGAGTGAGAATTTTAATAATACTATTTTTGTCATCATCTCAAAGAAAAACATCCACAACTCCCAACCTTGAGTGCTACACAGATATTTACCACAGAGATTTTCCCAATCCTCCTGAGAAACAAGTGAAAAGAGAAATAGGCTGTTTTGACACATTGCGTGACTTTGTGGATTTGTTTTTTTTTTTTTTTTTTTTTTTTTTTTTTTTTTTTTTTTTTAATTTTATTTTATTTTTAAACTTTACATAACTGTATTAGATTTGCCAAATATCAAAATGAATCCACCACAGGTTTACATGTGTTCCCCATCCTGAACCCTCCTCCCTCCTCCCTCCCCATTCCATCCCTCTGGGTCATCCCAGTGCACCAGCCCCAAGCATCCAGTATCGTGCATCGAACCTGGACTGGCAACTCATTTCATACATGATATTTTACATGTTTCAATGCCATTCTCCCAAAATCTTCCCACCCTCTCCCTCTCCCACAGAGTCCATAAGACTGTTCTATACATCAGTGTCTCTTTTGCTGTCTCGTACACAGGGTTATTGTTACCATCTTTCTAAATTCCATATATATGCGTTAGTATACTGTATTGGTGTTTTTCTTTCTGGCTTACTTCACTCTGTATAATAGGCTCCAGTTTCATCCACCTCATTAGAACTGATTCAAATGTATTCTTTTTAATGGCTGAATAATACTCCATTGTGTATATGTACCACAGCTTTCTTATCCATTCATCTGCTGATGGACATCTAGGTTGCTTCCATGTCCTGGCTATTATAAACAGTGCTGCGATGAACATTGGGGTACTCGTGTCTCTTTCCCTTCTGGTTTTTTCAGTGTGTATGCCCAGCAGTGGGATTGCTGGATCATAAGGCATGTCTATTTCCAGTTTTTTAAGGAATCTCCACACTGTTCTCCATAGTGGCTGTACTAGTTTGCATTCCCACCAACAGTGTAAGAGGGTTCCCTTTTCTCCACACCCTCTCCAGCATTTATTATTTGTAGACTTTTGGATCGCAGCCATTCTGACTGGCGTGAAATGGTACCTCATAGTGGTTTTGATTTGCATTTCTCTGATAATGAGTGATGCTGAGCATCTTTTCATGTGTTTGTTAGCCATCTGTATGTCTTCTTTGGAGAAATGTCTATTTAGTTCTTTGGCCCATTTTTTGATTGGGTCATTTATTTTTCTGGAGTTGAGCTGTAGGAGTTGCTTGTATATTCTCGAGATTAGTTGTTTGTCAGTTGCTTCATTTGCTATTATCTTCTCCCATTCTGAAGGCTGTCTTTTCACCTTGCTAATAGTTTCCTTTGATGTGCAGAAGCTTTTAAGGTTAATTAGGTCCCATTTGTTTATTTTTGCTTTTATTTCCAATATTCTGGGAGGTGGGTCATAGAGGATCCTGCTGTGATGTATGTCAGAGAGTGTTTTGCCTATGTTCTCCTCTAGGAGTTTTATAGTTTCTGGTCTTACGTTTAGATCTTTAATCCATTTTGAGTTTATTTTTGTGTATGGTGTTAGAAAGTGTTCTAGTTTCATTCTTTTACAAGTGGTTGACCAGAGTTCCCAGCACCACTTGTTAAAGAGATTGTCTTTAATCCATTGTATATTCTTGCCTCCTTTGTCGAAGATAAGGTGTCCATATGTGCGTGGATTTATCTCTGGGCTTTCTATTTTGTTCCATTGATCTATATTTCTGTCTTTGTGCCAGTACCACACTGTCTTGATAACTGTGGCTTTGTAGTAGAGCCTGAAGTCAGGTAGGTTGATTCCTCCCGTTCCATTCTTCTTTCTCAAGATCGCTTTGGCTATTCGAGGTTTTTTGTTTTTCCATACAAATTGTGAAATTATTTGTTCTAGCTCTGTGAAGAATGCTGTTGGTAGCTTGATAGGGATTGCATTGAATCTATAGATTGCTTTGGGTAGTATACTCATTTTCACTACATTGATTCTTCCAATCCATGAACATGGTATATTTCTCCATCTGTTAGTGTCCTCTTTGATTTCTTTCACCAGTGTTTTATAGTTTTCTATATATAGGTCTTTAGTTTCTTTAGGTAGATATATTCCTAAGTATTTTATTCTTTCCGTTGCAATGGTGAATGGAATTGTTTCCTTAATTTCTCTTTCTGTTTTCTCATTATTAGTGTATAGGAATGCAAGGGATTTCTGTGTGTTGATTTTATATCCTGCAACTTTACTATAGTCATTGATTAGTTCTAGTAATTTTCTGGTGGAGTCTTTAGGGTTTTCTATGTAGAGGATCATGTCATCTGCAAACAGTGAGAGCTTTACTTCTTCTTTTCCAATTTGGATTCCTTTTATTTCTTTTTCTGTTCTGATTGCTGTGGCCAGAACTTCCAAAACTATGTTGAATAGTAATGGTGAAAGTGGGCACCCTTGTCTTGTTCCTGACTTTAGAGGAAATGCTTTCAATTTTTCACCATTGAGGATAATGTTTGCTATGGGTTTGTCATATATAGCTTTTATTATGTTGAGGTATGTTCCTTCTATTCCTGCTTTCTGGAGAGTTTTGATCATAAATGGATGTTGAATTTTGTCAAAGGCTTTCTCTGCATCTATTGAGATAATCATATGGTTTTTATTTTTCAATTTGTTAATGTGGTGTATTCCATTGATTGATTTGCGGATATTGAAGAATCCTTGCATCCCTGGGATAAAGCCCACTTGGTCATGGTGTATGATCTTTTTAATGTGTTGTTGGATTCTGATTGCTAGAATTTTGTTAAGGATTTTTGCATCTATGTTCATCAGTGATATTGGCCTGTAGTTTTCTTTTTTTGTGGGATCTTTGTCAGGTTTTGGTATTAGGGTGATGGTGGCCTCATAGAATGAATTTGGAAGTTTACCATCCTCTGCAATTTTCTGGAAGAGTTTGAGCAGGATAGGTGTTAGCTCTTCTCTAAATTTTTGGTAGAATTCAGCTGTGAAGCCGTCTGGACCTGGGCTTTTGTTTGCTGGAAGATTTTTGATTACAGTTTTAATTTCCGTGCTTGTGATGGGTCTGTTAAGATTTTCTATTTCTTCCTGGTCGAGTTTTGGAAAGTTGTACTTTTCTAAGAATTTGTCCATTTCTTCCTCGTTGTCCATTTTATTGGCATATAATTGTTGATAGTAGTCTCTTATGATCCTTTGTATTTCTGTGTTGTCTGTTGTGATCTCTCCATTTTCATTTCTAATTTTATTGATTTGATTTTTCTCCCTTTGTTTCTTGATGAGTCTGGCTAATGGTTTGTCAATTTTATTTATCCTTTCAAAGAACCAGCTTTTGGTTTTGTTGGTTTTTGCTATGGTCTCTTTTGTTTCTTTTGCATTTATTTCTGCTCTAATTTTTAAGATTTCTTTCCTTCTACTAACCCTGGGGTTCTTCATTTCTTCCTTTTCTAGTTGCTTTAGGTGTAGAGTTAGGTTATTTATTTGACTTTTTTCTTGTTTCTTGAGGTGTGCCTGTATTGCTATGAACTTTCCCCTTAGGACTGCTTTTACCGTGTCCCACAGGTTTTGGGTTGTTGTGTTTTCATTTTCATTCGTTTCTATGCAAATTTTGATTTCTTTTTTGATTTCTTCTGTGATTTGTTGGTTATTCAGCAGCGTGTTGTTCAGCCTCCATATGTTGGATTTTTTAATAGTTTTTCTCCTGTAATTGAGATCTAATCTTACTGCATTGTGGTCAGAAAAGATGCTTGGAATGATTTCTATTTTTTTGAATTTACCAAGGCTAGCTTTATGGCCCAGGATGTGATCTATCCTGGAGAAGGTTCCATGTGCGCTTGAGAAGAAGGTGAAATTCATTGTTTTGGGATGAAATGTCCGATAGATATCAATTAGGTCTAACTGGTCTATTGTATCGTTTAAAGTTTGTGTTTCCTTGTTAATTTTCTGTTTAGTTGATCTATCCATAGGTGTGAGTGGGGTATTAAAGTCTCCCACTATTATTGTGTTATTGTTAATTTCTCCTTTCATACTTGTTAGCATTTGTCTTACATACTGCGGTGCTCCCGTGTTGGGTGCATATATATTTATAATTGTTATATCTTCTTCTTGGATTGATCCTTTGATCATTATGTAGTGACCATCTTTGTCTCTTTTCACAGTCTTTGTTTTAAAGTCTATTTTATCTGATATGAGTATTGCTACTCCTGCTTTCTTTTGGTCCCTATTTGCATGGAAAATCTTTTTCCAGCCCTTCACTTTCAGTCTGTATGTGTCCCCTGTTTTGAGGTGGGTCTCTTGTAGACAACATATGTAGGGGTCTTGTTTTTGTATCCATTCAGCCAGTCTTTGTCTTTTGGTTGGGGCATTCAACCCATTTACGTTTAAGGTAATTACTGATAAGTATGACCCCGTTGCCATTTACTTTATTGTTTTGGGTTCGAATTTATACACCATTTTTGTGTTTCCTGTCTAGAGAATATCCTTTAGTATTTGTTGAAGAGCTGGTTTGGTGGTGCAGAATTCTCTCAGCTTTTGCTTGTCTGAAAAGCTTTTGATTTCTCCTTCATACTTGAATGAGATCCTTGCTGGGTACAATAATCTGGGCTGTAGGTTATTTTCTTTCATCATTTTAAGTATGTCTTGCCATTCCCTCCTGGCTTGAAGAGTTTCTATTGAAAGATCAGCTGTTATCCTTATGGGTATTCCCTTGTGTGTTATTTGTTGTTTTTCCCTTGCTGCTTTTAATATTTGTTCTTTGTGTTTGATCTTTGTGAATTTGATTAATATGTGTCTTGGGGTGTTTCGCCTTGGGTTTATCCTGTTTGGGACTCTCTGGGTTTCTTGGACTTGGGTGATTATTTCCTTCCCCATTTTAGGGAAGTTTTCAACTATTATCTCCTCAAGTATTTTCTCATGGTCTTTCTTTTTGTCTTCTTCTTCTGGGACCCCAATGATTCGAATGTTGTAGCGTTTAATATTGTCCTGGAGGTCTCTGAGATTGTCCTCATTTCTTTTAATTCGTTTTTCTTTTATCCTCTCTGATTCATTTATTTCTACCATTCTATCTTCTAATTCACTAATCCTATCTTCTGCCTCTGTTATTCTACTATTTGTTGCCTCCAGAGTGTTTTTAATTTCACTTATTGCATTATTCATTATATATTGACTCTTTTTATTTCTTCTAAGTCCTTGTTAAACCTTTCTTGCATCGTCTCAATCCTTGCCTCCAGGCTATTTATCTGTGATTCCATTTTAATTTCAAGATTTTGGATCAATTTCACTATCATTATTTGGAATTCTTTATCAGGTAGATTCCCTATCTCTTCCTCTTTTGTTTGGTTTGGTGGGCATTTATCCTGTTCCTTTATCTGCGGGGTATTCCTCTGTCTCTTCATCTTGTTTAAATTGCTGAGTTTGGGGTGTCCTTTCTGTATTCTGGCAGTTTGTGGAGTTCTCTTTATTGTGGCGTTTCCTCGCTGTGTGTGGGTTTGTACAGGTGGCTTGTCAAGGTTTCCTGGTTAGGGAAGCTTGTGTCGATGTTCTGGTGGATGGAGCTGTATTTCTTCTCTCTCCTTTCGAAGAGTTGGGCTGCTTTTCTGGGTACCTGATGTTCTCTGCCAGCATTCAGAAGTTGTTTTGTGGCATTTACTCGACGTTTAAATGCTCTTTTGATGTATTTGTGGGGGAGAAAGTGTTCTCCCCGTCCTACTCCTCTGCCATCTTGGCTCCTCCTCTCTGGGAGCAATTCTTAGCTCTAAGAAGAGATCAGCCCCCCTTCTTTGCACAGAGCCCCTTTCATAAACAGTTTCACAACATGAGAGCTTACTTCTTCAAAGCCAGCAAAAGAGAGCCCAACGTCTGCCAGCTGAGACAGGGTCTTACATACCATAGCATAACCATGGAAGTAACATCCCATTTGCCATATTCTATTGGCTAAGAGCAAGTCACCTATTCTCCAGGAGAGGGAATGATAAAAAGGCATTAAAACCAGGAGGCAGGGCTTGAGGGTCTGTCCACGACTAGCCAAGTAACAGACTAAAATCATGCTTCTGCCAAGTCTGTGTATATTATCTATGATATTTTTATTTCCTGTGTTTCCTTAATTTGAGTAACTTTTTAAAATATTTCACAAAGAAGTTTTATATCACAATCATAAATTGCTTGCCATGAATAGAAGGTGGAACAGGTAAAATAAAAAAGATTTACATTGTACTCTGTATTCACCTGGAAGGGCTCACTTAATCATCACACTGTTCATGGTAAATAATATCATCCTCATTATTAAAAATGTGAAAGCTGAGATCCAGAGAACTTTGATAAGTTGCTCAAGACTACTCAGCTTATAAGCTGTTGAACCAAGATTCAAATCTATGACTGCTGGCCGCCAAAGTGCAAGGAAATGTCTAGATAGCACCCAATTTCACTATGCACTCCAGTTTTCCCGGTTCTCTTTCAAAACTCCACCCATGTCCTAACCTTGTTTAACCCTGAGATTCCATCTTCAGATAGCAGGAATCAACATGATACAAGGGTAAAGAGTAAGCAGGCTCAGGTTTTAATGTGGCCTGTATCTCTTACTGGCCTTGTCACCTGGGGCAAGTTATTGCTTTGCCTCAACTGTCTCACCTATAAATGGAGATAATAGTAAGTGGTTCATAAGGGCAAGAGTGAGAATTTTAATAATACTATTTTTGTCATCATCTCAAAGAAAAACATCCACAACTCCCAACCTTGAGTGCTACACAGATATTTACCACAGAGATTTTCCCAATCCTCCTGAGAAACAAGTGAAAAGAGAAATAGGCTGTTTTGACACATTGCGTGACTTTGTGGATTTGTTTTTTTTTTTTTTTTTTTTTTTTTTTTTTTTTTTTTTTTTTTTAATTTTATTTTATTTTTAAACTTTACATAACTGTATTAGATTTGCCAAATATCAAAATGAATCCACCACAGGTTTACATGTGTTCCCCATCCTGAACCCTCCTCCCTCCTCCCTCCCCATTCCATCCCTCTGGGTCATCCCAGTGCACCAGCCCCAAGCATCCAGTATCGTGCATCGAACCTGGACTGGCAACTCATTTCATACATGATATTTTACATGTTTCAATGCCATTCTCCCAAAATCTTCCCACCCTCTCCCTCTCCCACAGAGTCCATAAGACTGTTCTATACATCAGTGTCTCTTTTGCTGTCTCGTACACAGGGTTATTGTTACCATCTTTCTAAATTCCATATATATGCGTTAGTATACTGTATTGGTGTTTTTCTTTCTGGCTTACTTCACTCTGTATAATAGGCTCCAGTTTCATCCACCTCATTAGAACTGATTCAAATGTATTCTTTTTAATGGCTGAATAATACTCCATTGTGTATATGTACCACAGCTTTCTTATCCATTCATCTGCTGATGGACATCTAGGTTGCTTCCATGTCCTGGCTATTATAAACAGTGCTGCGATGAACATTGGGGTACTCGTGTCTCTTTCCCTTCTGGTTTTTTCAGTGTGTATGCCCAGCAGTGGGATTGCTGGATCATAAGGCATGTCTATTTCCAGTTTTTTAAGGAATCTCCACACTGTTCTCCATAGTGGCTGTACTAGTTTGCATTCCCACCAACAGTGTAAGAGGGTTCCCTTTTCTCCACACCCTCTCCAGCATTTATTATTTGTAGACTTTTGGATCGCAGCCATTCTGACTGGCGTGAAATGGTACCTCATAGTGGTTTTGATTTGCATTTCTCTGATAATGAGTGATGCTGAGCATCTTTTCATGTGTTTGTTAGCCATCTGTATGTCTTCTTTGGAGAAATGTCTATTTAGTTCTTTGGCCCATTTTTTGATTGGGTCATTTATTTTTCTGGAGTTGAGCTGTAGGAGTTGCTTGTATATTCTCGAGATTAGTTGTTTGTCAGTTGCTTCATTTGCTATTATCTTCTCCCATTCTGAAGGCTGTCTTTTCACCTTGCTAATAGTTTCCTTTGATGTGCAGAAGCTTTTAAGGTTAATTAGGTCCCATTTGTTTATTTTTGCTTTTATTTCCAATATTCTGGGAGGTGGGTCATAGAGGATCCTGCTGTGATGTATGTCAGAGAGTGTTTTGCCTATGTTCTCCTCTAGGAGTTTTATAGTTTCTGGTCTTACGTTTAGATCTTTAATCCATTTTGAGTTTATTTTTGTGTATGGTGTTAGAAAGTGTTCTAGTTTCATTCTTTTACAAGTGGTTGACCAGAGTTCCCAGCACCACTTGTTAAAGAGATTGTCTTTAATCCATTGTATATTCTTGCCTCCTTTGTCGAAGATAAGGTGTCCATATGTGCGTGGATTTATCTCTGGGCTTTCTATTTTGTTCCATTGATCTATATTTCTGTCTTTGTGCCAGTACCATACTGTCTTGATAACTGTGGCTTTGTAGTAGAGCCTGAAGTCAGGTAGGTTGATTCCTCCCGTTCCATTCTTCTTTCTCAAGATCGCTTTGGCTATTCGAGGTTTTTTGTTTTTCCATACAAATTGTGAAATTATTTGTTCTAGCTCTGTGAAGAATGCTGTTGGTAGCTTGATAGGGATTGCATTGAATCTATAGATTGCTTTGGGTAGTATACTCATTTTCACTACATTGATTCTTCCAATCCATGAACATGGTATATTTCTCCATCTGTTAGTGTCCTCTTTGATTTCTTTCACCAGTGTTTTATAGTTTTCTATATATAGGTCTTTAGTTTCTTTAGGTAGATATATTCCTAAGTATTTTATTCTTTCCGTTGCAATGGTGAATGGAATTGTTTCCTTAATTTCTCTTTCTGTTTTCTCATTATTAGTGTATAGGAATGCAAGGGATTTCTGTGTGTTGATTTTATATCCTGCAACTTTACTATAGTCATTGATTAGTTCTAGTAATTTTCTGGTGGAGTCTTTAGGGTTTTCTATGTAGAGGATCATGTCATCTGCAAACAGTGAGAGCTTTACTTCTTCTTTTCCAATTTGGATTCCTTTTATTTCTTTTTCTGTTCTGATTGCTGTGGCCAGAACTTCCAAAACTATGTTGAATAGTAATGGTGAAAGTGGGCACCCTTGTCTTGTTCCTGACTTTAGAGGAAATGCTTTCAATTTTTCACCATTGAGGATAATGTTTGCTATGGGTTTGTCATATATAGCTTTTATTATGTTGAGGTATGTTCCTTCTATTCCTGCTTTCTGGAGAGTTTTGATCATAAATGGATGTTGAATTTTGTCAAAGGCTTTCTCTGCATCTATTGAGATAATCATATGGTTTTTATTTTTCAATTTGTTAATGTGGTGTATTCCATTGATTGATTTGCGGATATTGAAGAATCCTTGCATCCCTGGGATAAAGCCCACTTGGTCATGGTGTATGATCTTTTTAATGTGTTGTTGGATTCTGATTGCTAGAATTTTGTTAAGGATTTTTGCATCTATGTTCATCAGTGATATTGGCCTGTAGTTTTCTTTTTTTGTGGGATCTTTGTCAGGTTTTGGTATTAGGGTGATGGTGGCCTCATAGAATGAATTTGGAAGTTTACCATCCTCTGCAATTTTCTGGAAGAGTTTGAGCAGGATAGGTGTTAGCTCTTCTCTAAATTTTTGGTAGAATTCAGCTGTGAAGCCGTCTGGACCTGGGCTTTTGTTTGCTGGAAGATTTTTGATTACAGTTTTAATTTCCGTGCTTGTGATGGGTCTGTTAAGAT
Organism: Bubalus bubalis; assembly: GCF_019923935.1. Taxonomy (NCBI): domain Eukaryota; kingdom Metazoa; phylum Chordata; class Mammalia; order Artiodactyla; family Bovidae; genus Bubalus; species Bubalus bubalis. The sequence goes on from NC_059160.1 coordinate 55,281,988, forward strand.
TTTCTATTTCTTCCTGGTCGAGTTTTGGAAAGTTGTACTTTTCTAAGAATTTGTCCATTTCTTCCTCGTTGTCCATTTTATTGGCATATAATTGTTGATAGTAGTCTCTTATGATCCTTTGTATTTCTGTGTTGTCTGTTGTGATCTCTCCATTTTCATTTCTAATTTTATTGATTTGATTTTTCTCCCTTTGTTTCTTGATGAGTCTGGCTAATGGTTTGTCAATTTTATTTATCCTTTCAAAGAACCAGCTTTTGGTTTTGTTGGTTTTTGCTATGGTCTCTTTTGTTTCTTTTGCATTTATTTCTGCTCTAATTTTTAAGATTTCTTTCCTTCTACTAACCCTGGGGTTCTTCATTTCTTCCTTTTCTAGTTGCTTTAGGTGTAGAGTTAGGTTATTTATTTGACTTTTTTCTTGTTTCTTGAGGTGTGCCTGTATTGCTATGAACTTTCCCCTTAGGACTGCTTTTACCGTGTCCCACAGGTTTTGGGTTGTTGTGTTTTCATTTTCATTCGTTTCTATGCAAATTTTGATTTCTTTTTTGATTTCTTCTGTGATTTGTTGGTTATTCAGCAGCGTGTTGTTCAGCCTCCATATGTTGGATTTTTTAATAGTTTTTCTCCTGTAATTGAGATCTAATCTTACTGCATTGTGGTCAGAAAAGATGCTTGGAATGATTTCTATTTTTTTGAATTTACCAAGGCTAGCTTTATGGCCCAGGATGTGATCTATCCTGGAGAAGGTTCCATGTGCGCTTGAGAAGAAGGTGAAATTCATTGTTTTGGGATGAAATGTCCGATAGATATCAATTAGGTCTAACTGGTCTATTGTATCGTTTAAAGTTTGTGTTTCCTTGTTAATTTTCTGTTTAGTTGATCTATCCATAGGTGTGAGTGGGGTATTAAAGTCTCCCACTATTATTGTGTTATTGTTAATTTCTCCTTTCATACTTGTTAGCATTTGTCTTACATACTGCGGTGCTCCCGTGTTGGGTGCATATATATTTATAATTGTTATATCTTCTTCTTGGATTGATCCTTTGATCATTATGTAGTGACCATCTTTGTCTCTTTTCACAGTCTTTGTTTTAAAGTCTATTTTATCTGATATGAGTATTGCTACTCCTGCTTTCTTTTGGTCCCTATTTGCATGGAAAATCTTTTTCCAGCCCTTCACTTTCAGTCTGTATGTGTCCCCTGTTTTGAGGTGGGTCTCTTGTAGACAACATATGTAGGGGTCTTGTTTTTGTATCCATTCAGCCAGTCTTTGTCTTTTGGTTGGGGCATTCAACCCATTTACGTTTAAGGTAATTACTGATAAGTATGACCCCGTTGCCATTTACTTTATTGTTTTGGGTTCGAATTTATACACCATTTTTGTGTTTCCTGTCTAGAGAATATCCTTTAGTATTTGTTGAAGAGCTGGTTTGGTGGTGCAGAATTCTCTCAGCTTTTGCTTGTCTGAAAAGCTTTTGATTTCTCCTTCATACTTGAATGAGATCCTTGCTGGGTACAATAATCTGGGCTGTAGGTTATTTTCTTTCATCATTTTAAGTATGTCTTGCCATTCCCTCCTGGCTTGAAGAGTTTCTATTGAAAGATCAGCTGTTATCCTTATGGGTATTCCCTTGTGTGTTATTTGTTGTTTTTCCCTTGCTGCTTTTAATATTTGTTCTTTGTGTTTGATCTTTGTGAATTTGATTAATATGTGTCTTGGGGTGTTTCGCCTTGGGTTTATCCTGTTTGGGACTCTCTGGGTTTCTTGGACTTGGGTGATTATTTCCTTCCCCATTTTAGGGAAGTTTTCAACTATTATCTCCTCAAGTATTTTCTCATGGTCTTTCTTTTTGTCTTCTTCTTCTGGGACCCCAATGATTCGAATGTTGTAGCGTTTAATATTGTCCTGGAGGTCTCTGAGATTGTCCTCATTTCTTTTAATTCGTTTTTCTTTTATCCTCTCTGATTCATTTATTTCTACCATTCTATCTTCTAATTCACTAATCCTATCTTCTGCCTCTGTTATTCTACTATTTGTTGCCTCCAGAGTGTTTTTAATTTCACTTATTGCATTATTCATTATATATTGACTCTTTTTTATTTCTTCTAAGTCCTTGTTAAACCTTTCTTGCATCGTCTCAATCCTTGCCTCCAGGCTATTTATCTGTGATTCCATTTTAATTTCAAGATTTTGGATCAATTTCACTATCATTATTTGGAATTCTTTATCAGGTAGATTCCCTATCTCTTCCTCTTTTGTTTGGTTTGGTGGGCATTTATCCTGTTCCTTTATCTGCGGGGTATTCCTCTGTCTCTTCATCTTGTTTAAATTGCTGAGTTTGGGGTGTCCTTTCTGTATTCTGGCAGTTTGTGGAGTTCTCTTTATTGTGGCGTTTCCTCGCTGTGTGTGGGTTTGTACAGGTGGCTTGTCAAGGTTTCCTGGTTAGGGAAGCTTGTGTCGATGTTCTGGTGGATGGAGCTGTATTTCTTCTCTCTCCTTTCGAAGAGTTGGGCTGCTTTTCTGGGTACCTGATGTTCTCTGCCAGCATTCAGAAGTTGTTTTGTGGCATTTACTCGACGTTTAAATGCTCTTTTGATGTATTTGTGGGGGAGAAAGTGTTCTCCCCGTCCTACTCCTCTGCCATCTTGGCTCCTCCTCTCTGGGAGCAATTCTTAGCTCTAAGAAGAGATCAGCCCCCCTTCTTTGCACAGAGCCCCTTTCATAAACAGTTTCACAACATGAGAGCTTACTTCTTCAAAGCCAGCAAAAGAGAGCCCAACGTCTGCCAGCTGAGACAGGGTCTTACATACCATAGCATAACCATGGAAGTAACATCCCATTTGCCATATTCTATTGGCTAAGAGCAAGTCACCTATTCTCCAGGAGAGGGAATGATAAAAAGGCATTAAAACCAGGAGGCAGGGCTTGAGGGTCTGTCCACGACTAGCCAAGTAACAGACTAAAATCATGCTTCTGCCAAGTCTGTGTATATTATCTATGATATTTTTATTTCCTGTGTTTCCTTAATTTGAGTAACTTTTTAAAATATTTCACAAAGAAGTTTTATATCACAATCATAAATTGCTTGCCATGAATAGAAGGTGGAACAGGTAAAATAAAAAAGATTTACATTGTACTCTGTATTCACCTGGAAGGGCTCACTTAATCATCACACTGTTCATGGTAAATAATATCATCCTCATTATTAAAAATGTGAAAGCTGAGATCCAGAGAACTTTGATAAGTTGCTCAAGACTACTCAGCTTATAAGCTGTTGAACCAAGATTCAAATCTATGACTGCTGGCCGCCAAAGTGCAAGGAAATGTCTAGATAGCACCCAATTTCACTATGCACTCCAGTTTTCCCGGTTCTCTTTCAAAACTCCACCCATGTCCTAACCTTGTTTAACCCTGAGATTCCATCTTCAGATAGCAGGAATCAACATGATACAAGGGTAAAGAGTAAGCAGGCTCAGGTTTTAATGTGGCCTGTATCTCTTACTGGCCTTGTCACCTGGGGCAAGTTATTGCTTTGCCTCAACTGTCTCACCTATAAAATGGAGATAATAGTAAGTGGTTCATAAGGGCAAGAGTGAGAATTTTAATAATACTATTTTTGTCATCATCTCAAAGAAAAACATCCACAACTCCCAACCTTGAGTGCTACACAGATATTTACCACAGAGATTTTCCCAATCCTCCTGAGAAACAAGTGAAAAGAGAAATAGGCTGTTTTGACACATTGCGTGACTTTGTGGATTTGTTTTTAAAGTTTATTGTATTTTATCTTTGGAGGGGGCAATGTTCTTGAGTAGGACTTAGAAGATGGAGTGTGATACCCAAAGCAAACTGTGCTCAGTTGCTCAGCTGTGTCCAACTCTTTGTGACCCCACGGTCTGTAGCCCACCAGGCTTCTCTGTCCATGGGATTATCCAAGCAAGAATACTGGAGAGGATTGCCATTTCCTTCTCCAGCCCAAAGCAAAAGGTTGGCCTTAGCTGGGAGCACGATTAGAACACCTTTAGCACCAGGGGCAAGGCTACTTTTATGGACACAGATGTAGGCAGGTAGGTCCCTGCATGGGAGGAACTTGTGGCCACTCTACTTAGTGCTTTGAAGTACTAAACACAGGTCTAAACATTCTTCCTTTACTCTTCCACAATTTTGTCTCTCAAATTACTTCTATTATCATGAAATCATGCAGTTATTTTTCCCATCTTAGTAAAAACATCTGTTTATTGACTCCACCTTGTTTATTTAACTTATATGCAGAGTACATCATGAGAAACGCTGGACTGGAAGAAACACAAGCTGGAATCAAGATTGCCAGGAGAAATATCAATAACCTCAGATATGCAGATGACACCAGCCTTATGGCAGAAAGTCAAGAGGAACTAAAAAGCCTCTTGATGAAAGTGAAAGTGGAGAGTGAAAAAGTTGGCTTAAAGCTCAACATTCAGGAAACTAAGATCATGGCATCCGGTCCCATCACTTCATGGGAAACAGATGGGGAAACAGTGGAAACAGTGTCAGACTTTATTTTTCTGGGCTCCAAAATCACTGCAGATGGTGATTGCAGCCATGAAATTAAAAGACGCTTACTCCTTGGAAGGAAAGTTATGACCAACCTAGATAGCATATTCAAAAGCAGAGACATTACTTTGCCAACAAAGGTCCGTCTATTCAAGGCTATGGTTTTCCCTGTGGTCATGTATGGATGTGAGAGTTGGACTGTGAAGAAGGCTGAGCACCAAAGAATTGATGCTTTTGAACTGTGATATTGGAGAAGACTCTTGAGAGTCCCTTGGACTGCAAGGAGATCCAACCAGTCCATTCTGAAGGAGATCAGCCCTGGGATTTCTTTGGAAGGAATGATGCTAAAGCTGAAACTCCAGTACTTTGGCCACCTCATGAGAAGAGTTGACTCATTGGAAAAGACTCTGATGCTGGGAGGGATTGGGGGCAGGAGGAGAAGGGGACGACAGAGGATGAGATGGCTGGATGGCATCACTGACTCGATGGACGTGAGTCTGAGTTAACTCCGGGAGTTGGTGATGGACAGGGAGGCCTGGCATGCTGCGATTCATGGGGTCGCAAAGAGTCAGACACTACTGAGCGACTGATCTGATCTGATCTGATCTGATTGACTCCACCTCTTACACCAGTCTCTTTCCTTTTACAGTGAACCTCTCTCAAAGAGCTATTTTTATCTGTTCTCTCCCATTTTCTCCTTCCGTTCTTTCCTTGAATATACTTTAGTCATGCTTTCACTTCTACCTCTCTGTGGAAACTTCTCTTGCCCAGCTCACCAAAACCCTCCACGTTGATAAATTCAATGACTAACTTTCAGTCTTTATCTCACTCACTCCATCAGCAGCAGTGGACACAACTGTCCTTCTCTCCTGACACACTTCCCTCCGAGCACCATACTCTCAAGGTTTCCTTCTAGCTCCTCTCTGCTGACTCCTATCATCCAAAAGTCTATTTCCAGCCCAGATCTCTCCATGTCTTCCACAATCTTCCCTCCTACTCAACATCTGTACCACTGGAACACCTCAAACTTAACACATCTACAAGGAGACTCACTTCCCTTTGCTTCCCTGTAAATGGTGATTCCTTTCTTCTAACTCTTTAAACGAACAGTGTACGGCAGACAGCTGAATCACCTGTGCCGCCTCCTCTCTCACATCACTCATTCAATCTATCTGCAATCCCACAGGCTCTACTCACTACTCTTCTCAACATCTCCTCTGCTGTGCATTTAGGCAAGCCGTCATCACTTCTTTCCTGGATTCTTGCAACAAATCTCCTAATTGGCATCTCTGCTTCTTCCCTAAACCTGAGTGGCCCTAATAAAACAGAAACCACATCTTATAATGCCTTGGCTCAAAATCATCCAATGATTTTCCATGTCATGTTGAGAAAAACTAAAGTTGCCCAGTGATCTCAAAGATCTGATGCCATCTGTTCCATTGCCTCTCTGATACAGTTTCTCACTATTCTCTACCCTGCTCAGTCAATTCCTGTCCTACTGGCCTTTGCCCTGTTCCATAAATGCACCGGGCATCCTCCTGCCTCAGGGCCTTTGTATGTGCTCCTCTTGGTCCCTGGGAGAGAGACCCATCTTTACCAACTTTTATAAAATTATAAGCCCCTTTCAACACTTCCTGCTTTACTTTTTTCTCAGAATTTACTGTTGTTCTACATAGATTTACTTATTTATTTTGCTCTCAAGTTCCAACAGGGCAGGAATTTTTTGTCTGTTTCATTCGCTACTGTGTTCTTAGTGCTTAAGATAGTGCCTAGTAGAGAGTGAATGTGCAATAAATATTTGTTGAGTGAATTATGATGGTATCAAGATACCATCAAGATGGTATGATTTATATAATTACAGTTATTTTGTAAACACCTGATGATATGAGTTTTCCCTTATGTTCTGCATGATTCTAAAGAGGAAGGGTGCTCCTTTAATCTAATTGGTACTCATACATTCCAAAGTCATCCACAACCTGACCCCTTATAAAAAGGAAAAGATAAACCTCATTGATACTGATTTCAAAATGGGTACCAAAGAGTCAATGATGGACACAAAATTAAAAATGAAAAAAAAAAACTAAAATAGAAAATGTGGGTTTATAAACATGAGTTTACCTTTAAAGAAGAGAGTCTCTTTAAATAGACACTTGAGAAGAAAATCACTTGGATTTGATATTTTATTTGGGAACTTGGCTATCAATTGCTTTCTCTGAACTAACATGAGAGATGAGTTACAGAATGTTAAAGACCCACGGTGCTAAAGCAAGCACTTACCTATTGACTGGACAGGTAGGGGGTTAGGTTTTCAAGAAAGATGAAATTTGACTGGATCCTCACTTTTATCATGAATCAAAGATTTTCCTGATTGTGTTTCATGATTCTCAATGTTATAAGAGATGAGGATTCTCCTATTAAACTTCAACTAGATATCCCGTCTTTGCTGATTTGGACACAAAAGCTTCTAAGTCTGTGAGATATTTTCTGTAATTATTGGACATCATGACACACAACTAATGAAGAAGATACTAATAATTCATAAAATTTATTCAGTGTTCATCATTTCAGGTATACATGGATTCACAGGAAGTCCCCTGGGTTTTCTTTTTCACCTTGAACTAAATTCTTTGTTTTATGTATAAAAGGTGGAAATAACTTCTGGAAGTTGAAATAGCTATTAAAATTGCTGGCTTTCTATTGCAGTTGTTTATGAGAATACTTGATTTAAATAAAAGTGCTTCTGCGTGCAAGCGTACACTCAGTCATGTTCAACTCTTTGTGATCCCCATGGATTATAGCCCTCCAGGCTCCTCTGTCCATGGGACTCTCCAGGCAAGAATACTGGAGTGGGTTGCCATGCCCTCCTCCAGAGGATCTTCCTGACTCAGGGATCGAACCCACGTCTCTTGCATCTCCTGCACTGATAGGTAGATTCTTTACCACTGTGCCCCCTGGGAAGCTCAAAAATGCTTCTGATGGTTTAATAAAAAGCAATTCTTTAAAAAAAAATGAAGATGCAGATTTTCTGTTCATACAAGGGACATTTTATTTTAATTAATTATGACAGGGAAAATTAATTTAGCTATAATTTCCTGCTGCCTCTAAGCAAGGAAGATCCTGCAGAGACCCTTTTTCTGCTGAGCCGGCTGAGACCATGAAAATACAAAGCAGAGCTTGGAGATGGAACTGAGAGTCAAACTGTGCTGCTTATGCAGAGTGTGGGCCACAGGGAGAAGCTGCTTAGGAAAAAGCTTCCAAAGAGAGGAAAACCAAACTTTTGGTAGTAGATAGAACACTGCAGGGAAGCTGCCACCAAGAGAAAAACTTCTGGGGGAAAGAGGAGAAAGAGATGCTTAGATAAGTGTTTATTTTTTAATTAGAGTATAATTGCTTTTAATATTATATTGGTTTCTGCCATACATCAACATGAATCAGTCATAGGTATACATATGTCCCCTCCCTCTTGAACTTCCCTCCCACCCCTCTAGGTTGTAAGAGAGCACCAGGTTGAGCTCTCTGCATCACACAGCTAATTCCCACTGGCTATCTATTTTGCATATGGTAATATATATGTTTCTATGCTACTCTCTCAACTCCTCCCACCCTCTCCTTCCCCCTCTGTGTCCACAAGTGTGTTCTCTACGTCTGTGTCTCTATTGCTGCCCAGCAAATAGGTTCATCAGTACCATTTTCCTAGATTCCATATATATGCATTAATATACCATATTTGTTCTTCTCTTTTTGATTTGCTTCACTCTGTAATGACAGGCTGTAGGTTCATCCACCTCACTAGAACTGACTCAAATTCGTTCCTTTCTATGGCTGAATAATATTCCATTGTGCATATGTACCACAACTTCTTTATGTGTTCATTAGATAAGCGCTGAATGAAGTCTGCCATATGGTGATATCACTCTTCCCAATTGCTATTATTTCCATACATTAAAATAAATACCTAGCTATTAAAATTTTTAAAAATTAGAACCAAACAAAATTATTGTAAGCCACTAAAATCATATGAGCCATCCATCTAACATACTCTGGTCAACTCTGGACTGCACAGCCAAAGTTCACATTAGAAGGCAGAGTAACCTTCCTTAGCTACCCACTCTAATTCTGGCAGCTGAATATTGCAGTACAGAAGACTTTCAGGAAACGTACGGGAGAGCTGTCAACTCTTTAGTAATGTACATTATTTGTAAAAGTATTAGGCTTTTTGAGTTTTAACTTTTCAAAGTCATGAAATGACACTGAAAAGACCTACACAAAAGAAGCCCCAGAAATGGAGAGAACAATGATGAAGCTTAAAATATAAATCTTTCATTAACTGAACAAAGCTACTTAGTTTTAACAGGAATAAAAACTTTGACAGAGTCAGAATGGATCACAGGAAGGACTTTCGTTAGATCAGGCAATTCAGATCTTTTATTTTTTTATATAAAAATTCTGAAACTTAGAGTAAAACATGAAGAAATGATTTTTAGGGATAAAATATTAATGCACTATTAATGTTAAGAAAAGAATACACAACTGGATACCAACATACAACTTATCTAAAGAACAAGGTTTATCAAATGTATATTCCAATGGGTATAGGAAAGATTTTCCAGAATCCCACAAAAATGGAAAAAGCAACATATTTAATTCTGTTTGTTGCTCCAGGGGAAACTCCAACTGAAGCAGTCTTTTGAGCAATCTGCTTCCACTTTCCTGAGAATGAGAACCTGTTCCCTTAAGGCCATACTCATCTCACCCTTTTTCTAATTCTCTTTTTGGAGACATTCCAGAAAAACACTGCTCCTATTTTATAAATGCTCCAGGGTTGAGGCTAGTCAAACAGAACTAAAAAAACCCTATTTATCAGAAGAGTCCCAGGAACAGCATGCAACCCTTCCCATACAAAGAAAACAGGGATGCCTGACTTCAAAGATCCATCCTTCAGCCTTGAAGAGAAGCAGCAGAAGCAAACACTTTTAATTGCAACATGTTCTTCTTGACTATGAAAAACTCCAGAAGCTGTGCAAAATGTTTAGGGAAAATGTGAGAGGAGTTATGTAATCCGGCAAACAGGGCCAAGTTCTAGAAAAGTGCACAGCGTTTCTGGGTACACAACAGTCCCATTGTGGATTATTATCAGAGGCCTGGTTGGGTCTCTTATACCTTCCTCAAAACTTCCCCTATGGAGGAGGAGGGAAGGGGGAAGAGTAAACACTGATAAGGGAACCCTTGAGTTTGGGAACCTGATAAAACATCCTGAACATCTCTTAAAACCAGAAACACTTTGTAAGTCTCGGCTATTTTCGGCCAAATCAGCCAGACAGTCTCTTCCGGTGTGTGAGGATACCCAAACCCATGATGTTTCCTGAGATGTAAAAAGAGCCTCTAGGGTCAGCTGATTGCATTTTATCCAAAGTTTTTTTTTAAATCCATGTGAATATCAGGTTGGCCAAAAAGTTCGTTCAGGCTTTCTGTAAGATGGTATGGAAAACCTGAATGAATGTTTTGGTGAACCCAATAGAACCCACCGTTAACATAGAGAGGCAGCAGATGTAGGAAGTCAGGTAAAATAACACTTTGAAACAATCCATTTAATTGGAATATTTTGATTTTTTTGAAATCTTTGGATATCAAAATGCTCTCAAAGGCAAATTGTGCTGCAGAAGTCTAATTGCAGGAAAATTCTCCATACACTGCAGATTGGCAAAGCCTCAGAAAATGAAACATTCAGTTACTCTACTAACTGCTTATTTTTTAAATTGTCTCTTGATATGAACTGACAAATATATATACTTTTCTCATTCAGGCAAACCATTTACCTCTTTCTCCATTTGTAATCCTTCTGCTCTAATATTTCTTTCAAATACTTCTCTCTTTTCCATCTGGGGGTTGGATTTTCTGTACACAAGAATGTAGTCAATTCGACATTTTCCGTCTCTGAAGTAAAGGCCATTTAATTTGTTTTTTTCTGGTACTGTCTGCACACAAAGAGAAAGGGACCAGTTTAAGACACTCAAAACTGAGCCTTGACTGAGTAATGTTAAAGAATAACTAAAACTAAATGAATTTTCCTTGTGTTTTATCAAAATTACACTTTTATTAATGAAAAATGTAAACAACAGAACACAAAATAAAAATCGGAAAAAGCATTCAGTCTAATGAACAAAACTTAAAGATACCCAATGATATCAAAAGTTGCCAAGGATGTGGAGCAACTGAATTCTACAGGTGAGAGTGAAAACTGATATAGTAACACTGGAAAACACACTAACATCATCATGTAAAACTGAACATTGGCATCAGTTCAGTTCAGTCGCTCAGTCGTGTCCGACTCTTTACGACCCCATGAATCGCAGCACACTAGGCCTCCCTGTCCATCACCAACTCCCAGAGTTCACTCAGACTCATGTCCACTGAGTCGGTGATGCCACACAGGCATCTCATCCTCTGTCGTCCCCTTCTCCTCCTGCCCCCAATCCCTCCCAGCAAGCTGGTTTTAAAAAAGGCAGAGGAACCAGAGATCAAATTGCCAACATCCGCTGGATCATAGAAAAAGCAAGAGAGTTCCAGAAAAACATCTATTTCTGCTTTATTGACTATGCCAAAACCTTTGACTGTGTGGATCACAATAAACTGTGGGAAATTCTGAAAGAGATGGGAATACCAGACCACCTGACCTGCCTCTTGAGAAATTTGTATGAGGTCAGGAAGCAATAGTTAGAACTGGACATGGAACAACAGACTGGTTCCAAATAGGAAAAGGAATACGTCAAGGCTGTATATTGGCACCCTGCTTATTTAACTTCTATGCAGAGTACATCATGAGAAACACTGGACTGGAAAAAGCACAAGCTGGAATCAACATTGCCAGGAGAAGTATCAATAACCTCAGATATGCAGATGACACCACCCTTATGGCAGAAAGTGAAGAGGAACTCAAAAGCCTCTTGATGAAAGAGGAGAGTGAAAAAGTTGGCTTAAAGCTCAACATTCAGAAAACTAAAATCATGGCATCTGGTCCTATCACTTCATGGGAAATAGATGGGGAAACAGTGGAAACAGTGTCAGACTTTATTTTTCTGGGCTCCAAAATCACTGCAGATGGTGATTGCAGCCATGAAATTAAAAGACGCTTACTCCTTGGAAGGAACATTGGCATACATAACCCTAATAAATTCCTGACAAACCATTAAATGTGTATATGAATGTTCACAGCAGCATTATTCATAAGAGAAAAAATTTTAAATGGGAATCAATGCATATCAATGAACAGGCAAACATAAATAAATTGTATAGTCATATAGAATATTATACAGCAGGGAAAAAGAACGAATGATACATCTTATAGTAAGCAAAATCTTAAAAACAACATTGACAGAAGAAAAGCAAGTCACAGAAGACTTTATACTGCATGATACTATTTTTTACAAAGCACAAAACAAAATCAAGGTAAAATAAGTTGTTAAGGCTACATATGCTGCTGCTAAGTCGTTTCAGTTGCGTCTGACTCTGTGCAACCCCATAGATGGCAGCCCACCAGGCTCCCCGGTCCCTGGGATTCTCTAGGCAAGAACACTGGAGTGGGTTGCCATTTCCTTCTCCAATGCATGAAAGTGAAAAGTGAAAGTGAAGTCGCTCAGTCGTGTCTGACTCATAGCGACCCCATGGACTGCCTACCAGGCTCCTCCATCCATGGGATTTTCCAGGCAAGAGTACTAGAGGGGTTGCAATTGCCTTCTCCGGAAGGCTACATATGTATGCATGGTAAAATGATTTTTAGAGCAAGGTAATAAAAAATGCAAAAATTCAGGAAGACAGTCCATCTGGTAGGGGAGAAGGATGAGACTACATGTACTTTGATGGTTTTAGAAATACTTTTTAGTCAGTGTCTCTCAAACATTTTTGCCCACCATAGCAAATATTTTTCTTTGTGATATTTGTATATATAGTTATAAACAGCACAAGGATTAAACCTGCTTGTAACTTATAGTCAGAGCAGGGTCTTCATGTCCATGGTTTCTCCACATTATGGTTGTAAACACATACTATATAGTACTATAATATCTATTACTGAAACATCCACAGATAGATGCACCCACATAACTCAAACCCACATTATTCAAGGGTCAACTGTAAGTGTAAACACAAAAAAATTTGAGATCACAGTATATATCAGTTTCTACATAGCAGTATGAAGAAAAAAAATATGCCAGACCTCCAAGGCTATTGCTAGAGTCCATATTCTTGCAGCAGTACCATGCATGCCACCTCATTCAAAAGGAAAATCTCAGCTGGGAGAGATGGAAATAACATGTCTCATACCTGGGCAGGTATTTATAACTGATGATCAATCGTCACTATTTCTGGCTTCTGCTCAGAAGCCCACCCAAATAAACACTTTCTTAGCAATCATCTGCCAGGCAAGGGAACTATTCAGTAGATTTAGCACATTACCATCTATCTGCAGAACCAGCCGAGGCTTCAAGAGAAGGTTTAGCAAAGCCCTAATCTCCCTGAGACTGTTCAATCACCTCTAAATTAAGGGGATTAGACTAGCTGTTTTGTGAGGTGCCTTTCAAGGTCCTTACTTTGTGTCATATTATGGTATCCGAAGTCTCTGTATGAAGAAATGCTGACTGAGTTTTTTTCTTAAAACACACACACACAGATAAGTAGTGTATGGCGTTTATAGAAAGAGGTCTGGGAAGTTTGATAGCAGTAAACAATTTTTCCTGCTCAAAGGTGTTATCCTTTCACTGGCGAACAGCCTCTGGAATAACAACAGCATTAAGAATATACAATAAATTAATGACTCTGATCTGCGTTCCTATTACCTAAACCTAGGGCATATACAAGTGTCAGCCGCTTAGTCACGTCTAACTCTTTGTCACCCCGTGGACTGTAGCCCACCAGGCTCCTCTGTCCTTGGAATTCTCCAGGCAAGAATACTGGAGTGGGTAGCCATTCCCTTCTCTAGGGGATCTTTCTGGCCCAGGGATAGAACCCGGGTCGCCTGCATTGCAGGCAGATTCTTTACCTACCATCTGAGCTTCAGAATCACTGCAGATGATGACTGCAGCCATGAAATTAAAAGACGCTTGCTCCTTGAAAGAAAAGCTATGACCGACCTAGACAGCATGTTAAAAAGCAGACACGTTACTTTGCCAACAAAGGTCCATCTAGTCAAAGCTATGGATTTTCCAGTAGTCATGTATGGATGTGAGAGTTGGACTATAAAGAAAGCTGAGTGCTGAAGAATTGATGCTTTTGAACTGTGGTGTTGGAGAAGACTCCTGAGAGTCCCTTGGACTGCAAGGAGATCCAACCAGTCCATCCTAAAGGAAATCAGTCCTGAATATTCATTTGAAGGACTGATGCTGAAGCTGAAACTTCAATGCTTTGGCTACCTGATGGGAAGAGCTGACTCATCTGAAAAGATCCTGATGTTGGGTAAGATTGAAGGCAGGAGGAGAAGCAAATGACAGAGGATGAGATGCTTGGATGACATCACTGACTCAATGGACATGAGTTTGAGTTAACTCTGGGCATTGGTGGTGGACAGGGAGGCCTGGTGTGCTGCAATCCATGGGATTGCAAAGAGTTGGACACGACTGGGCGACTGAACTGAACTGAGCCACTGCTGCTGCTGCTGCTAAGTCGCTTCAGTCGTGTCCGACTCTGTGCGACCCCATAGACGGCAGCCCACCAGGCTCCCCCATCCCTGAGATTCTCCAGGCAAGAATACTGGAGTGGGTTGCCATTTCCTACTCCAATGTGTGAAACTGAAAAGTGAAAGTCAAATCACTCAGTCGTGTCCAACTCTTAGCGACCCCATGGACTGCAGCCCACCAGGCTCCTCCGTCCACGGGATTTTCCAGGCAAGAGGTCCACGGGATTTTCCAGGCAAGAGTACTGGAGTGGGGTGCCAGTGCCTTCTCTGGAACTGAGCCACTAGGAAAGCCTATATACAAAGTGCATATACAAAGAAGATATTAAACTCCACTGAGACACAGCTGAGCAATAGCAAACGCTTTTAACAAAATACTTTTTTTCCCCAAAAAATAACACATGAACAGATGGTCTGTTTATAATTGCAATGAGTTTCTGTAATCTTAGTTTCCAGATTACAGAGGCGAATGGGAACTCAAAGAGGCTGCAGACAACACAGTCTACTGAGAGCTGGTCCACTTTACATCATTCTTCCACATGATGGGAGATTTCAACAGGGAATCCATTCTTGTAAAGCTAACTTTTGACTAGTTAGCCATACCTAAAATGTAAATCATTTTAAAATGATGAGTGTTTTTAAAAATCTTCTTTGTATAAGCTAAATGCCTTTAGCTATAAGAGAAGTGCATGACCCACTGAAAGTCTGTTTTGAGCTAAGTAGATTTCAGATTCCTGAAATGTGCTAGACCCCCAGAGGTTTTCAAAAGCATATAAGACTTCACCCCTTCTTTTCCCCCAGGAGTCCCCAGTTCAATGAGATGACTTTAAACTATCCACTGGAATATGCTTCTCCAGTTCTGGCCTGGATCAAGAATTTTGTTTTTATGAAATGGCATACTCTTACCTCTCCCCCGGCTTCCAACCTGCTAGCATCATCTGAAGTACTGGTAAGATTTCCAGGGTGAAGGAGAGAGTCGTCATCTTTGCAAGGACTGTTGACAGCTTCTAATTCATCAAAAAGAATATTGACATCCTTGGCCACTAGAACCAAAGTAAATACATTACAAGTCAAGTCAAGAATCTGGGATCTTAAAAGCAATACTAAAAGTAAAGACATCTCCCTCTGGCTTCATAGTTTTTCATTGTTTCAATGACACCTTGAATGACAGATATATTATTTCCTAAGAAAAATGGATGTCAAATGTAAAATGTGTTTAACCAAATAGTGTCTCCATTAGGCCAAGGTGAAAGACAATGTGAAATAAAGTGAAGTATCTCCACAATATAAATATAATTTGTCTTCATGATAACAGGAAGTGTTATTTTGTTTAGCTTTCCTTCATATAGTTGTTTAGCATGGGTTCTTTAAGACTTCAAAGAACTCATTTTGCATATTTTTTAAATTTTTTAATTGGAGGATAATGGCTTTACAAGGTTGTACTGGTTCCTGATGTACAACAATGTCAATCTGCTGTAAGTATACATATGTTCCCTTCCTCTTAAGCCTCCTTCCCATACTGCCTCCCCATCCCGGTCATCACAGAGCACCAAGCTGAGTTCCCTCTGCTGTACAGCAGCTTTCCACTAGCTATCTGTTTTATACATGGTAGTATATACGGGCTTCAGTGCTACTGTCTCAATTCGTTCCACCCTCTCCTTTCCCCACTGTGTCCGCAAGTTGATTCTCTACGTCTGCATCTCTATCACTGCCCTGCAAACAGGTTCATCAGTATCATTTTTTCTAGCTCACATACATATGTGTTAATATACAATATTCATTTTTCTCTTTCTGACTTACTTCACTCTGTATAATAGGCTCTAGGTTCATCCACCTGACTACAACTGACTCAAATTTGTTTTTGTTTGTTCAAATTTGTTTCTATGGCTCAGTAAGACACGACTGAGCAACTGAACTGAACTGAACTGAAGGCTCAGTAATATTCCATTGTATATATGTACAGCAACTTAAGATCTCATTTTATATTGGAGGATACAAAAAACAAAAATGTTTTGTTTTCATTTAAATGCTTCCATGTCTTATCTACTATAAATAGGGTTGCTATGAACATTGGGGTGCGAGTATCTTCAAATTACAGTTTTCGTCTTTTCTGGATAGATGCCCAGGAGTGGGATCACTGGATCATATGACAACTTTTAGTTTTTTTAAGGAACCTCCATTCTGTTCTTCATAGTGGCTGCACTTACTTACATTCTCACCGACAGGGGAGGAGGGCTCCTGTTATTCCACACCCTCTCCAGCATTTATTGTTTGTAGATTTTTTGATGATGGACATTTGGACCAGTGTGAGGTGATACTGCATTGTAGTTCTGATTTGCATTCTCTAGTAATTAGCAATGTTGAGCATCTTTTCATGTTCCTGTTGGCCATCTGTATGTCTTCTTTAGAGTAATGTCTATTTAGGTGTTCTACCCATTTTTTGATTGAGTTTTGTTTTGTTTTTGTTTTGATACTGACCTGTATAAATCTGTTCATATATTTTGGAAATTAAGCTTTTGCCAGTCACATTATTTTCAAATATTTTCTTTTGAGTTCATAAGTTGTCTTCTCATTTTGCTTATGGTTTTCTTTGCTGTGCAAGTTTTTAAGTTTAATTAAGTTCATTTGCTTATTTTTGCTTTTGAGGTCCCTTCTATACTGACTTAAATTTTAGAACAACATTGAAGTTCACTTTTTCTTTGATGCTTTAAAAATAACTAAGGATTTTTAACCTATCAGAAGCTGCTGGCTAGAATAATTCATAGAAGACTGAGTTCTATTTACCCAAGCATATGAAAGAGTATCCATTCTTTCATCCAAAAAAATTTTAGAGGTGTGCACACTGTGTCAGGCAGAGATGTGTGGTGACTGAATCTTGGTGAATAAAAGTGATGAGTCTTCCTGCTCTCTTGGTAATAACAAAAAAAAATAAAGAAATGTGAAGCGTGGTGAGTGATATGAAGAACAAGAGTGTAATGGGGTGACCAGGATCCAAGTGTGTGATTTTGGGCAATTTGTTTAACTGCAAGTTTTTTATCTGTAAAATAAAATTGACACAGGAATAAAATGAACATTTATTGCTTACTGTAGCAGGCTGAATTATGGCCCCCAAAGGTGACCAATCCCTGGAATGAATGACTATATAAAGTTATATGGGAAAAGGGACTTTATAGATGCAATTAAGTCAAGGATCTTAAATTGGGGAGATTATCCAGGATTATATGGATAGGACCATGTAATTACAAGAGAGACAGGAAGGTCAGAATCAGATAAAGACACGGGAAGATAGGATGCTGCTGAGTTTGACAATAGAGGACAAGGTCACAAGTCAAGGAATGCAGGGGTGGCCCTAGAAGATAGAAAAGGCAAGAAAGCAGATTCTCCCCCAGAACCTCTAGAAGGAACACAGTCTTGCTGACACCTTGAAGATGTCTGACCTTCAGAACTGTAAGATAAGAAATCTGTGCTGTTTCAAGTTACTAAGTTTGTGGTAATTTGTTACAGCAGCCAAAAAAAAAAAAAAAAAAAAAAGGAACTAATACACTTATTGAGGCTACAAATGAAAAAACATCAAGGTCTTTTCATACAACCAAGGCTTAAGAGCATCTACACTGAACCAGGTGCTCAAGTAGAAGCACTGACATTTTTGAGGAAGCACAGTATGTTGTGGGAGGTGTCAAGGTCAAAGACCACTTCCCTGACCACCCTATGTAAAGAAGCTGCCCTTCACCCAGGTACCCTCCATCTCTTCTCTCTGCTCATTTCCTTCCCAGCATGTATCACAGTCTGAATTATTTATTCATTTGTTTTCTTAAATGTTGGATGTCTACCCTATTAGAACTTAAGTTCCCAAAGAATAGGGACCCTGTCTGTGTTGACTGGTATACAGAGATCCAGGCAAGGAATAAGCCCTCAACTCATTTTTTTTGAATAACAGCCAGTGTAGGAGATGAGACATAAGTGACCCAAGTTTAATCCCTGGGTTGGGAAAATCCCCTGGAGGAGGGCACAGCAACCCACTCCAGTATTCTTGTCTAGAGAATCCCAGGGACAGAGGAGCCTGCCAGGCTACAGTCCATGGGGTCGCAAAGAGTTGAACATGACTGAAGCGACTTCGCATGCACCCACACAGAATGACCTCAAAGTGGTCACTGTCTAATGATGTGTGAGAGGACTTTTCTTCACTGTTCTATGACTCTGGGACCATGCATATATGTTTCTCCTAATGCAACTCTTACAAGCTAGGAGCTCCATCATTTCAAGTAGATACTGATTAAATTTTCAAGGAGATAATGATGACTTTCTACTGATTATATCTGAATAGGATCAAAATATTCTTTTAACATGGGAAGACCTGATTACTATTTCAAACTCCACCCCTTAGCTGTGTGATTTTGTGCTCCCATTTCCTCACTGGTGAGACAGGTATAGAAACCTTCTTTAAGGGTGACTAAGAAGATTATGTGAGATATATTTGCACATGTCAGCAGGGTGGCTGACATATGGCAAATCCATGAGAAATGTTGGGTTTGTCAATTTTAGACTCTGGGACCTTAAGTCAGCACTTTAGCGTTACCAATACAAAAAGGCAGAGGACGCATTTACAAGCTGGAGTGGTTGTTCAGAGGGATGGACTGGGATGAGATGTGAGAGAGAGTGGGAAGCTAAAGACGACAGATACTGAGATTCTTGTCATGGTGACTGGCCCTCATTGGGGAGAAAGTCTTGAATATTCATTCATTCATCCTATGCTTTTGCCAAGATAGAAAATTACCAGATTATCTTCCACCAGTATCACCTTCTGGTGTTGGCACAATCTGTTCAAGAAAGCTTTTGACATCTATGATTCTCACCTGGCCCCAAACTGTCACCCTGAAGCCATCTCTTATGGTCTAGGAGGAGTTTGTTCTCACAGGGTGGTGCCAGTCATATCTAGTGGGAAGAATCCAGGGATGTTGCTAAACATCTTACAATGCATAGAACAGCCCTTATAGTGAGTTCTCCAGCCCAGATGTTAATGTGCTGAGGTTGAGAGGTTCTGCTTTGCATTAAAGGTCCAACTATTTTATTCCAGAGGGACCAGTTAATTTGGGAAAAGGGAGAGAAGCCCTTTGCTTTCCTACTGCTGCCCATCAGAATTACTGTCTGGAAGCTATTAATATTACGGGACTGGTGTTACCTGAGCGCTCAAGGGAAATCAGTACGTCTCTGATTTTTAGAGAATGAGTGATATGAAGGCACCATTATCACCTGCCAGTATTTTAAGAGCTTCAGCCAAGATAAGAAATGCTGAAGTGTCAGAAAATGCTCAGCTAAACACGTGATCAGTAAGACTGCAGAACATGTAAACACTCCACAGAAGACAGAAGAAATATATGTCCTTCATCAGTATTTCACCATTGTCACTGATAGAGCCGCTTTAACTAGAACGTAAGTTCTAGGAACAAAGTACAATCTCCTTTGATAGCAACTTTCATTCTTTTAAAGAAAACAACCTCCAACTGTGAAAGTGAAAGTTGCTTAATCGTGTCCAACTCTCTGCGACCCCCTGGACTGTAGCCTGCCAGGCTCCTCTGTCCATGGAATTCCCCAGGCCAGAATACTGGAGTGAGTAGGCGTTCCCTTCTCCAGGGGATCTTCCCAACCTAGGGATCAAACTCAGGTCTCCCACATTGCAGGTGGATTCTTTACCATCTGAGTCACCAGAGAAGCCATGTAAACACTCCACAGAAGACAGAAGAAATGTGACCTTCATCAGTAGCTCACCACTGTCACTGATTTTTGAGGAACTAAGTACAATGCCCTTTAATGGAAACTTTCATTTTTTTTTAAAGAAAATAACCTCCAACTGTGAAGTTAACCAATTTTTAGAAATCTACTCATTCAATAAGTATTTATCAAAACCTACGCTGACCAGAAACCGGGGTTCAAGTACTGGACACAATAGGCAGGACCCCTGCCCTCCAAGAGCTCCTGGTCCAGCCAAGGTAGAAGCAGGACCTCTTCCTCCTTTGGGACAGACGTGACAAAGCTCCTCTTCATCCAAACAAGGTCACTTGTTAATACATCCCATCGCCTCCCTCATACATTGTTTCTCAAATTAAGAAATGTTTGATAATTATCTGCCTGGTTGAATTCTGTGATTAGGCTCATTAAGTAAGAAAGAGAGCCAAATGTTCTGAGGAGTCAATTAAGAATGATGAGAGAGGGAGGAAGGGAGGGAATGAGAGGGAGAAGGAGGGAGAGAAGGATGAAGGGAGGGGGAGGGAGAAAAGAGAGAGAGGGAATGCAGAAATTCTATTCTAATCAAATATGGACCTGCATTGTGTACAGACTCAGGAAGGGCCCTGTGAACACAACTGGGCAGGTAACACGGGTTCTGGCATATGGATACCACATATTTGGGAAAGCAGGAAGATACCCAAATGACTCTCTCGCAAAAAGCAGTCACTTACCCTAAAGAGACCCAGGAACTAACAGCAGGGACTCACATTGAACAACTAAACAAGGGCCAAGAAACTGAAATTGCCTGGGAGACCAAAAATCAGCTACTGACTCTGAGTCAAGCAGAGGAGACAGGCAGCAGAGAGAAAGATTTCTGAGGGCTGGCTTGTTCTATTCTCCCAGAATGGAAGCAGATCAGAGAAGGCAAAGGACCAGGAAACACGGAGATCCTGACCTCCCTCATGTGATGGGAGGGCAAATTTGCCACAGTGGTACTGAATCTACTATCAAATATTTGCAATTATTTCAAATATTCTTTCAGTGAAAATAATTTTGTATATTAGCTCAACTCTCTTGGGAAAAGAGACTGCAAACATATGGCAAGGGCTAGAACAAAGAAATGAATTGCTTATCTTCTGCCACTTGCTCACTGAACCAACACTGAGTTTAGGTGCTGAAGGTATAAACATGACCAAGACATAAGTAGAAAGCCTCATACTTCCAGACAAGAGGATGAACTTGAGAAATCAATGCTATAAAGGCAATTGGAAAAACACAGCAAATGTTTATTTTAGACTGTGTTAGAAACAATCTAAAAGAGAGTAAGAAATAAATACCAAAAAAATCAGAGAGTTCAACTCACAGCTCTTTCAAAAAAATAAATAAAACCTCACTTCGGCATTATAGCTCTTTAATCTTGGCACTTTCTGAGGCAGAGAAAATACAGTGAAATTATAGGTCACTGAAGAAGACATGAAAGGGCTGTGTGCAAAATAATCTGAGTTTCTATATTTGTTCTGCAGAGTGTCAGTTCATTATACTATTGATATTTTTATCCTGAGTTCCAAATGATTACATCTGATACTCAGAGTTCTGAAGGTATTATATACTGACCTCATAGCCTCATTAGAAAATTTAAAAAAGGACACCTCCAGGAATAATTTAGAATAATAAAAAAAAAATTGTTCATGTCTCAGTTTGAACACTGACCTGGCTGTTTTATAACCAGCTCATCTATACATCTAGAGTCCCTTTTAGATGAAGGCCTAAGATGGCTCCAAACTTGACACAAGGGCTAGCAAATAGGAGGTGCTCAATGCCCATTTTATAATAAATAAAAGCTAGCTTAAGATTATATCAATTGCCTTTTTTTTCCCCTTATTCTAACTACCTCAGTGCCATTACCTGCAAGAATGTGTTTTTCTCTTGAATTCAGAGGTCAAATAGGAAGGAAGTGGGAAGGGACTATTATTTATTCAGAGCTGACTGTGTATGAAGAATTGTGAGGTCTGTTTTCTCCTTGGATCTTCACAACACCTTGCGGGACAGGTAATACGAGAAAGAAGCCAGGTTCAAAGATGCTAAGTATGCTCACACAGCTCCTAAGTGACAGAGATCAATTCCAACCCAGTTCTGACTCCCAAATGCAGGCTATTTCCAGCCAGCTTCTTGTTTTTGTGGAAGGCATTCTACTCTTCTTAAATCCTGTTTGGTTTTCAAGAACAGGAAGTCATTTCACCAGCAAACAATTATCTTGTCACAATTTTAACACTGATCTGAATCAAGCTAGACTTCACAGCTATACCCTGACAAATCTGACGCTTTTAAAAATTTAACAAATAGATCAAATTAAATGCTTTAAAAAATCCAGGAAAACACAAAGCAGCACAGCACAGCGTTGAGCCACTGGAATTTTAAAAACCAAACATTGCTTTGTGTTTATATGGCACTAGTAAGCCTAGGACCCTTTATGTTCATTACTCTTCAAATGAATTTGATAACAGCCCTAAGGCAGAGGCTACCTGGTGAACCAAGAAGAAGAGGGTCTAATTTAGAATATTTAAAATAAATAACTGGAAAAGACATAAATCTTCCTTAGCTGGCTTTATTCCTTTCTAATAGGCCAGTGGTTTTCAAAGTGTGTTCCCTGGAACCCCAGGATTCTCTGGAGGAACTTCAGGGGCCATGAAAGGGGCAAAAAGGAAACTGAGTGGGGAAGTCCTACACCTTTTACCCCCCACCAACTCCAAATAGCTCAGTTATCTGTCCTAAACACTGATGATATACGTAAAAATATATTAGGGACAAAATAACAGATTCTGCAGCTTTAAAAAAGGCTGGATACCTCCACCAGTGTATTGGGCAACAATTAAACGGGTATGTTAACACCTCCCCAAACGAAAACTGGGATAAGAAAGCTGGAGTCCTAACAGTTATAGATCTGAGAGCTGGCATTTTTTTTTTTTCTGCCTGAAAAATTTACTTGAAATACTTTAAGATTCACAATGTCTTTAAAAAAAAAACAACAAGAACACAAGTCATGAGATTTTTTTAAATGTGTGGTTATTAAATTTTTTTCCATTGGCATTTCCTGGCTTTGTAAAGATACCACTTTTAAAACAGAGCATACACGACAGCATGGGGTACCCACAGCACACTCTGTAATGGGGCCAAGATCATTAAGCTGCTCCCAAGACAGCATGTTTCTTACGAACAGCTCTTCACGCAGCTACTCCATTCTAAAGAATGGACAGACACTTTGGTCATTCTATAATAAGGAGTCTAATGATGGCACCTCTTTCAACCCTGCAAATGCTATTTAGAGAAGAACTGTGTACCTAATCCAAGCTTTGCTCAATAGCCGTGGCTCCCTTTTCACAACTAGAAACAAGGTCAGTGATGTTCTGCATTAAAAATCCTAAAGTCTACTGACCATAACTGCCCCTTCTCTGGAAAGAACATGAGCTTTGGATTTAGACAAGCCTGAGTTCAAACACTAGTCCTCCCACTTACTATTCGATTGGATTCTGTAACTTGTTCAAGCTTTAATTTAAGTGGGAATAATACAATGTACCAGAGAGGACTGTTGCAAGGAATGAAGACAAGGCGGCCACCAGAAAGCCCATAGTGCTTACTGTGTACCAAGCACTAAGGGCTTTGCATAGATCGTCTATAACTACCTCCCTTTCACCGATATGGAAATTAGGGCAAAAAGAGTTTAAGACTAAACAAAATAATACAGGTAGTTGCCTTAATTAATGTCTAATGGCTATCAGTTCCTTCCTCTCCCTCATCTTCCCCTTTGCAATAGCATGGCCATATGAATTAAAAATACAATGGTAAATCAGGGTTCAAGAAAGTGGATTGAGAATGACTCACTGGATGTCACTGAGAAATGACTTAGTCTCCTCACCCACAGAGCAAGAGCATCACCAATCTGGGAATAGCTTTATGACTGTACAGGGACACTGCAGGCAAAACGGTCTTCCCTGGTAGCTCAGCTGTAAAGAATCCGCCTGCGAGGCAGGAGACCCAGGTTCCATTCCTGGGTTAGGAAGATCCACTGGAGAAGGGATAGGCTACCCACTCCAGTCTTCTTGGACTTCTCTGGTGGCTCAGCTGGTAAAGAATCCTCCGGCAATGTGGAAGATCTGGGTTCAGTCCCTGGGTTGGGAAGATCCCCTGGAGAAGGGAAAGGCTACCCACTCCAGTATTCTGGCCTGGAGAATTCCGTGGGCTGTACAGTCCATGGGGTTGCAAAGAGTCCGACATGACTAAGTGACTTCTTCACTTCACAGCATAACAATCACCCAATAATCCTTAAAGCCTCCCAATTCTCCTTCCAAACACTTTGCTATTTGCTCTCTTTCCCTCCTAAGTAGATTAGAATCTAATGGACTATATCACAATCAAGTCTGCCAGGGTATGAATGCCACTTAAGAGTCCCCAGAGTCTGGATAGTGTTGGTCTTCTATATCCACGGGTTTCCCATCTGAGAATTCAAAGAACCCGTCTGCAGTGGACAATTTCATTTCAGTCACTGCTGGCATTCCCATGCCTCACTCTCAGATATCCAGAACTGCACAAAGGTTCCAGAGGTTTTATAAATGGCAGAACATCTACTGGGATGACTCAGGTCTCCACGCCACACTGGCTACTGCTAAGCTGTCCCCTTTGTGAGTCTACAGTGGAATTCATTCACTAAGGCATTAACAAAATTTACTAAGCAAGGGGGTGGCAGAAGATGAGATAGATAACATCATCAACTCAGTGGACATGAATTTGAGCCAACTCCAGGAGAGAGAGGGAAGGACAGAGGAGCCTGGGGTGCTGCAGTCCATGGGGCTGCAAAGAGGTGGACATGACTTAGCAACCAAACAGCAAAACCCACACTCCACACTCTGCTCAAGGTACCAGGTATATGACAAAGAAATGGGATGATGAGACTCCTGCTTTCCCAGAGCCTCCGAATTCCCTGATCACTGAAGGATCTGTTCCTTCCTCAGGATGGAGAATCTCAGTTATGGTTGGCAGTTCAGGTGGCCCACATGCAGTCGCCCAAGGTACCCAACACAGCATTCTCTCTCTTCCCACCCACCTGCAAGATGCCATGCTGCTTCTGCAGGATCTCATCTCCTCTCTCTGCCTCCTCCCTCGCTTCCTCTCTCCTTCCCTCTCCACCTACCTAAGCATCAAGCACTTAGAATCTCAGGCTTTCAGATACCAAAAGGCAGGAAATTTAGGTAACACAGAACTCTGCTGAAACAAGGGACTTGGCTGCTATGTTGGGATGGGGAGTGAATGGTGAGAATAAAAAGGGAGGGAAAAATAACATCAATGAAAAAATACACACTCAAAACAAATATCCCTTTACATTAGACCACCAAATATAAATGCTTTCCTACTACAAAGTAACTAGGTTGCTTTCATTTTGAATAAGACAAAATTTTTCCTGACTTGAACTGTGCACCAAAAAGGTTCACCATTGCTTTAAAGTATTCTGCCTAGCACAGTGGCCGGCATATGACAGGTGAGATGGATACAAGAGAGGATGGATAAAATAAGTCTTTCCTTCCTTATAAGCCATACATCTGATATGAGGGAAGTTGAAAAACAACTTATGGATGGTTAGCCACTGAGACTTCTTGTTTTGAACAGATGAAGCTATACTTAGGGCATAAGCAACAGGAAAAATTGTAAATATATTTTACAACACAGAAGCATGGTGAAGGAATTCTTGCATCAAGATGTAACACAAGAATAAAACTGTAAAAATCCAAAGTAGTTCACTTTTTCCTAATCATTATTATTTCACTTTTTATTTAGCACAACAAGGGCTGACACACAAGGAAATACTGACTCTATCATATATTAATCATATAGCCTCAGGATGTATATGCACTTTTAAAATGAAGACAATAGTATCTACTATTACTTATGGCCATTTTAATAATGACAAGAGACAGTCAAGGGAGTGCACTTACCATGATGGCTGCTAAGACACTGAAGAAATATTTGTGTGTATGCACACACACACACACACACAGTGTTCTAGCCCAATCCTGCATATCATACAAATCATACAAAAATGTCCCCAAAATCCTAAGAAACAGTGAAATCTTTCCATTATCCTGTTAATCCAAATTAATATGTTTGTAGTAGACAATGAGTTTTACTGATGTTCAAATCCTGTATTTTTTACATTTTTTATATGTCAGTCTCTCAAAGATTTCTATAAATAATCATCTAAGGCACAGTCCCTTGAAGAACCACACTATGTGATTTTAGACTCAGAAATATCAATGACCTGGTTAAACATCTGAATTGTACTTGGAATCTCTAGTTAGAGACTGAAGGTAGATAAATGGCCCAAATCTTTCTCACAAGAGATGCCCCAGACTGTGTGGGTAGCTTCCCAAACCTACTTAGCATAAAACGTTGCTTTTTAAACAAGAGAATAAACAGATTAAATTCTCAAACATTGGAAGATTCTTAAACCTATAAAAATTGTGTTAAAATGAAATAATATTTTCTTTTTCTTACTTTTAAATTTAAATATTAAGTACTCACAAACTTATACTCTTCTGTTCACAGAGGGATCACCATTCTAAACTATAAAACAGTTAACACCATAAAGAAGTGAGTTTTTACTAAGATGTGCTAACAAAAAATACTATAAAAATCGTTTTGTGAGCACTTAGTTCACTTTGACAGAAGCTCATTCAGCCCTAAAAAAGTTCATTGCCTGCACTTGCACAGAAGCCAACGTTCATCATTTATTAGAAAATAATCCTTTCAGCAACGTGTAATCTATCATCTTTCAATCAAACGAAGCAATTACATAATTTTATAACTTTCCGTGAAAAGTTAATTTCTCTCCAATGTCTACTAATTTGATTTTTATTCTCCTGGGGAAATTTTTTCTCCTTTATTCAGCAACCGAGTATGAAGGGATTCCCCCCAGAACAAATACTTGGTCCTTTTAAGTTTTCATTAAAAGTATTTCTCTTGGAAGTAGTCTTATCTTCAGTTCCAGGTCCCTTCCCACCTCGGTGTTTACTGAACACATTTCTGAAAGAATTAAAGGAGGGTGGAGACCCTCCTTTCTAAGTCGGTCTCCACTATTTATCTTCTTGACATTGGCACTGGCCTTCTTCCATCCTAAACTGTCCTACTTGTGAAGTGGATATATTAATTACCTCGTAAGATGGGGGGGAGGTGGTAGTTTAATGACAAAAGAGGGTAAACAGAATTAAAATGCTTAAAACTGTTCATAAGAAAATAGAGAAATAAAAATATAGTTTAGAAATCTATATTTCAGAGAAATGCAATGTCACAAAACTCAAAGTAGCAAAAATTGCAGATCTGAACCCTTCAAATCCAATATTAAAATTGAAAGAGGAGCATAATTACCAAGAATTAGAGCTCTGTTAATGAAACACAAATGTTAATGAGTTAGTTTGTGATACCACATCCCCCACCCTCAATGCTAAACCTGTAACATGAGCAAATGTATTGATTACGATAAAGTTCTTGGTGAAAACTATGTAACACAAAATAGACGAAGAAGAGTAAACCCTGATTAATCAAAATGCTTAGAAAAGAGGAATTTACTTCTTGGTCACAGCACTGCATCAATGACTTCATATACCCATTTTGAAGAATAAATTCCTGATTCTGGTTTACTGCATCAAAACGCTTCCTACTACTGATACTTGAGTGAAGGAATATTATTCTGGTGTCTTAAAGATTTTTCTTTGGTTATGATTAATCAAGGAATCTAAAAAATTATAAGGCCCAGTGATTTACTAAATATTATAGCATACTAGGAGAAGGCAATGGCACCCCACTCCAGTACTCTTGCCTGGAAAATCCCATGGATGGAGGAGCCTGGTGGGTTGCAGTCTATGGGGTCGTGAAGAGTTGGACACGACTGAGTGACTTCACTTTCACTTTTTACTTTCATGCATTGGAGAAGGAAATGGCAACCCACTCCAGTGTTCTTGCCTGGAGAATCCCAGGGACGGGGGAGCCTGGTGGGCTGCCGTCTATGGGGTCGCACAGAGTCAGGGACATGACTGAAGCGACGCAGCAGCAGCAGCATAGCATACTAAGATTTTATAATCCCTCTATAGTTTTCCCACCAGGCATCATCAAAAACCGCAGTACTATGTGGCTCATTTTCACAAATCAAACTGGCATTTTACTAACCATCTCTTCTGGTTTCAAAATTATTTTACACAGTATCTCTTTTAAGACATCATTTTATTTTAAAGCTTGGCATCTAAGGTTTCTAGCTTTATTACCCCTCCCAAGTATTATAATAGTTTCTCCTTTCATGGTGAATTTAAAATTGGAGAGAAACTTACTTTCTTGTATTGCATTAAGAATCTCTGAAAAGTCCACATCACTCCTTGGCCCGTCAGGTAGTATTTGCATATCCAGCTGGTAGCTTTGCAAATCCACACCTCCTTCTAGAGAAACGAAAGATATTCTTGGAGTTTGCACTGGTTATCAGACAGCCCAGCATCAGGGTCCCAAGGAGAAGTAATGTCAAAATCTAAATGAACAGCCAACAGCCAGCTGGTTTGCCTACGGATCCTCCCACTTGGACAAATGACTTTTTAAAAATGAGCAACATTATCAGCCATTTGCCTCTTATGGGACCAAAAAAGTTTAATTGTATTTCCAAGGCAAAAATAAGGCAATTACTTTATTAAAATACCACCTACTTCATAGAATTTATGGATGATTTCATAGGTGGGGAATATAGCATGCTGACCTCCATCCAAGGACACTTAAAATTATTCTCAGCTTCTAACATGGTTAAAACGGAACATTACACACTAACACTTTGTGAGACCATTTTCCTTAAAATGATAGTAATTTATCCAAAAGACAGGATTCAATATTCCTGATATCACAGAAAAAAAGGTATCAATTTTTTCACAGTTGGACTTCCCCTGCTATCATCATTTACTTTTCAATTATACCAGAATATTATAATTTGTTCTATGAAGTAGTTAAGGCTCTTGAACTTGGTTTGCCAGATGTATTTTTGGTGTGTTCTAAAGAAAGAAAAATTTATCAATCAGGGTTCAGGATGGGGAACACATGTATACCTGTGGCGGATTCATTTTGATATTTGGCAAAACTAATACAATTATGTAAAGTTTAAAAATAAAATAAAATTAAAAAAAAATAAAGAAAGAAAGAAAAATTTTTATGTTGCTCTGCACACCTATGGATCCCTGAAGGAAGTCAAAGAAACTAAGATATCAAAAAGTAGCTTTATTGTTAACAATAAACCTCTAAATGCTTCTTAAAATAAATGGTAAGAATTGGATGAGTCTGGAAGGCTGAACATCAGTGCTAAAATAAACAGAGAGCCTGCTAAATAGAATGGGGCACACTCTAGCTTCCAAAACTTTTGTAGAAATAATTCTTTCATAAGCCCAGTAATTATTCTCAGCTTTGAATTAAAACTTTAATTATATCCCTAAAACTCAAGAAGAATAAGATACAGTTACTATCTTATAACAACATTCATTCTGGGAGGGAAATGGACACAAGTAATTATAATGGGCTTCCCTGGTAGCTCAGATGGTAAAGGAAAGGCCTGGAATGCAGGAGACCCAGGTTCAGTCCCTGGGTTGGGAAGATCCCTGGAGAAGGAAATGGCAACCCACTCCAGTATTTGTGCCTGGAGAATTCCATAGACAGAGGGGCCTGGTGGGCTACAGTCCACGGGGTTGCAAAGAGTCAGATATGACTGAGCAGCTAACTATATTAGAAAGGTGAGTTTTAGGAGGGCAGGAACTTTTGTCTGCATGCTATAATCCATCACTTAGAACAGTGTCTATTACAACTAATGTAGATGGAATGAATTAACAAGGTTATGCAGTACTTATGAAACAAAGGCAGCAGAGCTATACAACACATAAAGCTATTAAGCTCAGATTCTGCAGGCAGACAAACCAGCATTCACATTCTTATTTAGGAAACCCTGAATCTCTCTAGATCTTAGTTTCCTCATTGATGAAACAGGGGTGATAGTAACAGTTGTATGGAACAGCAATGAAGACTAAATGAGCACTCAGTAAATGGAAGCCATTACTCTTTTCTTTTTAGAATTTTATTTATATGTTTATTTTTGGCTGTGCTGGGTCTTCAATGCTATGTGGACTTACCTGCATTGGCCATTACTCTTACCATCCATTATGTTTATTAAAGCAACTACAGGTTTATTGAACTACAGATTTATTAAAGCAACTACAGGTAGTTCTTTTAGGTTTCTACAGAAACTACCTAGCTATTGAGGAATGAGAAGGAATCCATAAGTCAATTATTTGGGACCAGTGATAATCCAGCAATGCAGACATAGCGGTGAATTTTTAAGTGTGTGCGAGCACTTGCCTCATTACAAAGTCTGAAGTTGCCTGTGAGATTAAGCTTCTCAATAGAAAAAACAAAGATGTCTTCCTGCTGGTCTAGAATTTGAAAGCACTATATGCTTTCTTCCCTTTCATGGTCAGCTACCTTGAATAGGGAGGGAAAAGTTCTGATGCTTTTCAACCTCTGCTTAGGCTAATCACTGTGCTCAATAACCAGAGACCCAAAGACCTCACAATGACATTGACAGAAAAAAAAAAAAAAAAAAGAATATTCAATACTACTTTTCAGCCAGACTCTGTGCCACTTACTTTATTATCTCACTTAGTTTTCACTCTAACCTTGAAAAGGAGATGCAATAAGTTATAAAGACATAATACCAACCCATGCTCTTAACTAGTCTTTAAAACTACTCATATCCAAGCAGTCATAAATACAGGCTGCTAGAAATGAGAACATTTAACACTTTTTACTGGATTCCAATAGTTCAGGATATACCAATATTCAGGACTTTGGACCAGGACCAAAGTCATTACATAACCTAAGAAGCAAATGACTTCTAAAAGTAAATTGATATACAGAAGCTCAGTTTATTTACTTGGTATCTGTCATAGAAGTTCATAAACTCATCAAGTAGTAGTTGTGACTATTAAATAACTATAATTTTTCATAACTAAAATTCCATAATTTTGAGTAAATTTTTGTTAGAGGACAGGTAGGAGCATCAGTTCAGTTCAGTTCAGTCGCTCAGTCGTGTCCGACTCTTTGTGACCCCATGAATCGCAGCACGCCACGTCTCCCTGTCCATCACCAACTCCCGGAGTTCACTCAGATTCACGTCCATCGAGTCAGTGATATCATCCAGCCATCTCATCCTCTGTCGTCCCCTTCTCCTCCTGCCCCCAATCCCTCCCAGCATCAGAGTCTTTTCCAATGAGTCAACTCATCACATGATGTGGTCAAAGTACTGGAGTTTCAGCTGTAGCATCATTCCCTCCAAAGAAATCCCAGGGCTGATCTCCTTCAGAATGGACTGGTTGGATCTCCTCGCAGTCCAAGCGACTCTCAAGAGTCTTCTCCAACACCACAGTTCAAAAGCATCAATTCTTCGGCACTCAGCCTTCTTCACAGTCCAACTCTCACATCCATACATGACCACAGGAAAAACCATAGCCTTGACTAGATGGACCTTTGTTGGCAAAGTAATGTCTCTGCTTTTGAATATGCTATCTAGGTTGGTTATAACTTTCCTTCCAAGGAGTAAGCATCTTTTAATTTCATGGCTGCAGTCACCATCTGCAGTGATTTTGGAGCCCCCAAAAATAAAGCCTGACACTGTTTCCACTGTTTCCCCATCTATTTTCCATGAAGTGGTGGGACCGGATGCCATGACCTTAGTTTTCTGAATGTTGAGCTTTAAGCCAACTTTTTCACTCTCCACTTTCACTTTCATCAAGAGGCTTTTGAGTTCCTCTTCACTTTCTGCCATAAGGCTGGTGTCATCTGCATATCTGAGGTTATTGATATTTCTCCCGGCAATCTTGATTCCAGCTTGTGTTTCTTCCAGTGCAGCGTTTCTCATGATGTACTCTGCATATAAGTTAAATAAGCAGGGTGACAATATACAGCCTTGACGTACTCCTTTTCCTATTTGGAACCAGTCTGTTGTTCCATGTCCAGTTCTAACTGTTGCTTCCTGACCTGCATACAGATTTCTCAAGAGGCAGGTCAGGTGGTCTGGTATTCCCATCTCTTTCAGAATTATCCACAGTTGATTGTGATCCACGCAGTCAAAGTCTTTGGCATAGTCAATAAAGCAGAAATAGATGTTTTTCTGGAACTCTCTTGCTTTTTCTATGATCCAGCGGATGTTGGCAATTTGATCTCTGGTTCCTCTGCCTTTTCTAAAACCAGCTTGACCATCTGCAAGTTCACAGTTCATGTATTGCTGAAGCCTGGCTTGGAGAATTTTGAGCATTACTTTACTAGCATGTGAGATGAGTGCAATTGTGCAGTAGTTTGAGCATTCTTTGGCATTGCCTTTCTTTGGTAGGAGCATAGGAAGTCACAAAAGAAGCAACATAAAAAGGCATTCGGATCAAAGTCTGTCTTTAAAGAATGTTAAAGACATGGAAAAGAAAAAAGTGAAAAAGTAGATACAAGCATACAGATAAATATATAGATGTCTCAAGTATACTAAAAACCACACTTTTTTGTCTGATTAGAAAAAGGAAGAAATATTCCATTGGGTACAAAAGCTCTCTGAGCTGTGAAATGATGGGTATTTTTTGTTTTATTCATTATCTTTCCAATGTTTTTCACAATAAGCAACATATTTTAGTTTTAAAGTTATTTTAAAATTCAGATTGTGGCAGTAGAGGATATTCAGCATTTAAAATTCAGAATTCAAGACAAACTATTGATGTTAAACCATTAAGGGACTAATTTAATAAGAGATTTTCTAAATTACTACAATTCTTAACCTGTGTAAGTCAAATAGCTCTAAATTACAAGATGTAACACTCTCTTCATAGTAAACAGGATTGCATTTAGAATCCCTAAAATACAAGGCCTTTTCATTCCTTTGCTCTCAAAGGAATACAAAGTACACTTTCATAAAATATAATGCTGTGGAATTTCTGGCAGTAAGTCACTCACTAAAGTTTAAGATGATGAAATAGGGAATGCTGTAAAATAAGAACTTTTGTAACCTTTCCTAAATGGAGAGTGATCACTGTACAAGGATATCTTCAAATGAATCCTTCAAGGTGACAATCTTCATCTTCAGCACATACTGCCCAAGTGAAACAGACTGAATAACTTCAATATACAGGAAGTTGTGTGTCTACTTTGGATTTCTGATATTTAATTATTTATTGTTAGTCCTGTAGCACTGGTGGATTTCTAAAAGTTGAGAACTGGACTCCTTCCTATGGTCACAGATGTCTCTGAGTCAAAACACAAAACTCTGAAAAAACTAGGCAAGAGGGTGAAGGTGTCATGGTTCCAAACTGAAGGGCCTCAATAACTGACATGTAACTAAGTCAATCCCCAGAAAAGTAAACAAGTTACCTTCTAGAGGGAAGCTAAAAACATACCTGAAGTTGTGGAGAACCTACTAAAAAATTTCTAAAAATCAAAAGTAGCTACAAAGTTCATGTGATCTCCAAATTTGCCTTTATCTTTTCTCACACTGAATTGACAGGAGTGATTATATTCAAATCTTAACTGTGATCTGTAGTATGAGTGAAGTGGGAAGCAATTTCAATAAAAAGCAACCTTGATAACACATTTAATAAAACATCTTCAGCCGAGGAAACATCTTAAAAACTCATTTTAGATTTGTACCTAGCTTACGGGGAATTTAGCTAAATTCTTTTACGCTAAAGGAACTCCCCCTCAAAGCTTCCAATATGAGCTTCTCAATTAGCAAGTATGTTGATGCCTCTCCCATCCCATCCCTGTCTATAGAAATTCCTTCCACTTTTAGGACCCATCCTGAATGTTCTATGTTTCAAGCCATTTCCTGATCCTAACAAGTAAATACCATTTCCTACTCACTAAACCCATGCAGTTATCTATATTTTATCTTTCTTACAGAACATATTTTCCATAAAAAATTAGGTAAAGTATGTAGCATCGTGTAGACACAGACAAATCTGAGTTCCTAGTTCTCCCCATCTAGGTTTCCTCCTCATTTCCAGCACCTCTGACTACACTGTGACATGATGAAGGCTTGGCACCAAACTGCATCCTCCTTTTCATTTCCTACAGAACTCAAGACAAGGCCTTGAACATATTAGTTGCTCAGTTAATGCTCTTTTACTACAATTTCACATGACTAGCAACAGCAGTAGATATAGACAAGAACATGTCCCAGTTTTCCTTCCTTGTCCACAACTTTAACACCTCTTGATAGTCATCTATAGATGACTATGAAAGGCATATTCTAAATCATACGTTTGCTCTTTTCAGTAAAATCTTTTAAAATTTTTGTCAAATAATAAAGAAAACTTTCAAATACCAAACGGCTTAGAATGAAAATCAACAATAGACAATTCTATTCCCTTTTCAATCCCAATCCTATTCCCCTAGTCCAATCACATTTAAGAGTTTCTGTTTTTACTTCCTTTGGACCTCTCCATGGGTGTACTTGTTGTTTCTTGATCACTTTTACACAGTTGACCCTAGAACTGCACAAGTACACTTATATGGCAATATTTTTTAAGAGTAAATACTACAATACTTAACAATGGTTAAATGGGATATAAGTTTGAATCCATAGATGTGGAGGAATATCAGATTGGGAGGTACAGTTATAAATTAATTATACACAGATTAACCACCACACCCCATTATTTGAGGGTCAACTGTTCATTACATAGTTTTCTGCTATGATACAAGACAATATAACTTATATTACTGCTGCTACCCCTTTCCCCTCACCCACCTGTTTACCAGTTATTCTACTTTATCACCTTTGTTTAGTGACTTTAAATCAATTACTTAAAATTCAACTTCTTTGTTCAATCAAATAGAGGTGATCTTATATTTGTAACAAACACAAGGTGACATAAAAAAGCATATTCTTCCGGAGGATTCTAACACTGGAAACTCTAGATTTACATGTGGGATATTCCATTGGTTCTAGAAAAACTTTCCATTTGTTTTTCTTCATTTATAGTGCTTACCAAACTCTATTTAGTGTACCATAAGCTAAAACACCTTCAAAACAGAAAATGCTTCATTCATGCTATTGTAAAAAGACACACAAATCCCACTCTTTCATTATTAGTGTTGCTTAACTATAAATCTAGTGATACTGCAAGATCATTCTTTTACATAAGAAAGCTAGGCTTTGTGTTAGTAGGAATACACAGATTGATTCATCCACATTTGTCACTATAAAAGCTAAATATGTTTCCTCTAATGATTAACATGGAGTAGTTTTAAGGACCCAATTCTGGACTAAATCATGAATGGAGAACATTTAGCTAACAGCAGGTGGATGTTTCTCAGGTCTAAAATGGAAATAATAATCCCATTGCTTCAGTTAGTAATGGCTGACCTTCAGCAAAATTACCTCTATGTTTCCCAGGATTGGCAAGACAGTGATCTCCTAAGTTATAAAGAATGCCTGTGCTAAGAGGGCCTAGAAACCAGAGCTGCAAAGCTCGAAATGGCAGGAATGATTTGTGCAGAAGTCTAGGCAGGGCTCCATGGGGGTCTTCCAATCTCTTAGAGGCTGAGGTCTGTTGCTATGACAACAGGGACTCTTGCAGAGAAAGGGAAGAGAGAAACTCAGGATTAGGAGGGGTTATAGAATAGAATAGAAACCATGCTGCTTTCAAAATCACTATAATGTTGCTTACTCTCTTAACTTGCACAATACATATACAGAAGGGCCTGAGATGAATGTATGAAGCAAAATGGCCTCGCAAGACAACAAACCTCATGAGAGGCAGGGCTCTGTCCACCTTGGATATCAGTCTCTAATCTCTAACTCTGGGAATTAAGTAAGCACAATAGAAGCTTACTATTAACTGTCTATCTACCACAACTACGATCTTAGGTTGGGGTAGGGCTGACGTCATTGGTTATAGTTGTATGATCTTGAGTTAGTAGTTATTTAAATCTCTCCTAAATATAAAACTATTTGAAATAGCCTTGTGCAGAAGATGCAGTTCTAAATTCTATTAAAATACAATACTCTTCCCAGAAATAATTTTCTTTGTGTAGCTTTTTTTCATTCACTTTGTATGTGTAAATGGTTGTGAAAAGATTCTTTAGAAAATTCCCTCTAAATGTATTCATGCTCCTGCTCAGTGGTATCTGACTCTTTGCTACCCCATGGGCTATAGCCTACCAGGCTCCTCTGTCCATGGAATTTTCCAGGTAAGAACACTGTTGTGTGTTTCTATTTCCTACTCCAGGGGATCTTCCCAACCCAGGGATTGAAGCCATGTCTCTTGTGTCTCCTGCGTTGGCAGGCAGATTCTTTATACCATTATGCCACCTGGGAAGCAATAAATGCATTATATAGGTCAAAATATGTGCATATGTACCTCAGCAAAGGGGAAAAAGTATACACTGATGGAGAAGAATTTGGCATATATTTTTAGAGAACAATTTTGTTACTCAGCAAATGATAGCAAGGAGCACAAATCCCAAAGCCCACATTTCAAGGCTCAAAATAGCTTGTTTTCCTAAGCACCCCTCTATTTACTAAACTCACATCACACATTTAAAAAATACTTTAAGAGGATGTGATTCAAATGAAGGATGATTAGTGTTATTTCTAAACCATCATTTAGAAAGACACCACATTTACCTTCAAGGCAGTGAGAAATAAAAGGGTTTCAAAGTAGCTGGTTTTTCTCCCACATATTCTCAAAACCACATGGAAGATCTTATCTTTCAGTCACACCAAAAATCCATCTCACAAACAGAAAAATAATTACGTATTTTCACCCCAGCTTGAGATCTATTCAAGAAGAACATTCAGATTCCTCAGGCTCAATAAAGAAGTTTCAAGCATATTTATCAATAAAATGTTTGTTTCCAGATAAGGTGATGAGAAAACACTACATTTCACATTCAACTCTTTTCATCCTCAAGAACAAACCATTGGCTCAGTGGGGGGAAAAAAACACTCCTAAGAAACTGAAGACAAAGGTTTTAGCTAAAGTCCATCGATGACTAATTTGTACTTGTTGGTCAAGTAACTTCATTTCCTGAGCCCAGTGAAATAGGGCTAATTCTGCCTCCCAGACTGCTGTGAGAACTCAGACAACGGAGCATTACCTAACAGAATGTGGTGGTATCATGATTATTATTGTGGTCAAGATTAACCAGATGATTATCCTTTCCTAATTTTTTTTCCTAAAGAATGAATTGAATTTTGACTTTCATTTTGGCAGAATAAGAAATAAGTCAACGAAGAGACAAATCTTTCTTGTCTGGCTTTTTTCAAATCTCTCCTTAACTTCTTTTCTTTCCGTCTTTTCTCCGCAGCCTCTGGTATTGAAGTTAAACAGAATATGAAAGGTACTTGCTGAGTTGATTCTGTTCCCTAACTTGAGATCAGGTCTTGATATAAGAACCAGAAAGTAATCTTTAAAACTCAGGGAAACAGGAAGGAGTTTAATAATATTGGAACTAGAAAACGGGAAGAGGAAATGAGAAAGGTCTAAGCAACTACACTCCAATAAAAATTGAATTTAAGAAAAAAGAAAGGTCTAATGTGAAAGTGAAAGTGAAGTCACTCAGTTGTGCCCGACTCTTTGCAACCCCATGGACTGTAGCCTAACAGGCTCCTCCGTCCATGGGATTTTCCAGGCAAGAGTTGTGCCCGACTCTTTGCAACCCCATGGACTGTAGCCTAACAGGCTCCTCCGTCCATGGGATTTTCCAGGCAAGAATACTGGAGTGGGTTGCCATTGCCTTCTCCAGGAGATCTTCCTGACCCAGGGATTGAACCCAGGTCTCCCACATTGTAGGCAGACGCTTTACCATCTGAGCCACCAGGGAAGCAACTACACTCCAATAAAAATTGAATTTAAGAAAAAAGAAAGGTCTAATGTAGAGTAGAACAAAAAATATGCTAGAAAGTGTACCATCACTGACATATTCAATAGAAAGAAACCCCATTAAGGTGACTATGTGTGTTTTCAATGGAATCCTATGGTCCCTTCCTTGCTACCCTAGGGTGTGAACGATTACAGGGCTTTAAATTTAAATATTCCAAAGCTTTGTAATACAAACTTGCTAGAAATACTGCTACCAAGTTGACTGAAGAGGTAATGAATGAATCAAACCACTGGAGTTGGAATCCTGCCTCTGACACTTACTGGCTGCATGTTTTGGGGCAAGTTATTTAAACCTTCCCTGTCCCTGCCTTAGATACCCCAACCACAAAATAAGGATGACAGCATGAGGATATTAGGGGAATTAAATGGAATAATGAATGTAAATAGCTTAACAGTTTTTGAGGTTGGGAATATGGTAGCATGCTTAATGATAGCTGTAATTATATTATTGTCAAACATTTAATACCCTTTGCATACAGAAAGTATAATAGTTATTCTAGCTCACTGAAAACAACAAAATCCTGAAGTTTCTCTCCTATGAAATCAACTTGTACCAGCATTTAAATACCGTATCTATATAAGGGGGAAATGATCATGTATAAAGGGGGACAGAGCTGCTTAGGCTTTTCAGTTCAGTTCAGTTGCTCAGTCATGTCCGACTCTTTGTGACCCCATGAACCGCAGCATGCCAGGCCTCCCTGTCCATCATCAACTCCTGGAGCCCACCCAAACCCATGTCCATTGGGTCAGTGATGCTAGACATTATTTTGAGAAGTAATGAAACATATTATCAAAACATCATTTTACCAACTCTAGAAGAGAATAAGGGACAAATTCTGTGACTAATGGCGTTTCTTTAGGATTCTATAATGGGCCTATCAGATAAAGGAAAAGCTATAGAACAAAGAAGCATTTTCGATTTCACAAAGCTTCTAATTAATTCTATTTCACATGGCACAGTCATTATACTGGGATAATTTGATCCCACACTCACTAAGCTTTACAGTTTCAAACTCAAAAATTCATAATCAATGCTTCAGTTGAGTCTTCTTGACCCTTAAATGATAGTTCCAAGCCTGGTGCCATTTAATACTTTAATGATTTGCCCATAAAAGGAAACAGTATTCACTAATTTTGAGCAGCTAAAAGATAAGGTCAAAATGAACTCAATACATAAGAGAAGTCTTTGAAACAATCAGAAGGAAAGACAAATCATATGAATACAAGGTGGAGGTGAACAGTTCCTGTGTCAGTGCCGCATAAAGGGAAACCATCTAAATGTTGTCCTGGCACAAGTTAACTGGGAAACTGTCCTATGGTTCAAGAACCAAGTAAGAAATGATTCTGGGACATACTTTCAGGCTTCTGAACTTTGTCTATGATGACGGCGACAACAAACATCATCACTTGCTCCTGGCACCCTACTGTGCCAAGGATCATATCAAGCATTCTACATGAACGGATTCATTTGACATAACAACGCTATATAGGGTTGCCAGATATAACACACAAAAATACAGGGAGGCCAGGTAATTTGAATTACAAATAAATTAGTAATTTTTTTTATCATAAGTGTGCCTCATGCAATACTTCAGACATACATCAAAAGATATTTGTTTATCTGAAATTTAACTGTGAGTCCTGTGTTTCATGTGGCAACCCTAACACTGTGAGATATGTATGAATATTCTCATTGTGCTGATGAGGAGACAGATTCAAAGGAATTAAGTTATTTGCCCAAGTCTGCAAAGCTATTAGGTAACATGTGAGTTTAAAACATCTAACAACAGAGCTTGCATTGATCACTAGTATAATGCACTCTTACTATGCTCTTTCCTATATCTGGATGGCCATCACCCCACCTTATAGAGGTCTTAGTTGACTTTCAAAGCCCAAAATCATATGGCCTTTTGATTACTTCTTAAATCTTTGTCCTTATTAAGAATGTTACCATAATTTTATTTACATCTTTATTCCACCCTTTAATACAATGAATTCTATTATAGCAGATTAAGCACAGGTCCCTGTATAATGGACATGCTTCCATATACACTTCCCTTTTGTAATGTCACTTCTATTTCATTTTGGGGAAGTGTCATTCCCTTACTGTGTGGAATCCAAGTGGGAGGAGAAATCAAGGGGTCCTATCTGCTGCTCAAGGGAGACGTCTCCTCTCCTATCCTTTTATCTCTCACCACTCTCTACCCAACCAAGGGAAAGGCACGTGGCAAATAGGGATCTCTTCCAGGTCTTCAAAAACTGAGCCAAATTGCCGGGGTCCAGCCCCGGCTGATCCAGGGTATTCGAAGCGGGGACGGCGTCGGCGACCTATTTAATTATTTATTCATCAAAGATATAAAGAGTAATAGAATGAGGATAGCTCAGTAGGAAAATTCAGTGGAGAAAAGAGGCTGAGTAGCTTGGTTTACGCGGGAGACCAATAAAACTTCAAGACAAGAAGTTTGCACCACTTACGTAGGCCTCAGGCGTCCTTCCGTTCTCCCGAAGGAGAGGAGACACTGAGGCCTCCCCGGTCGGATCTTAGAAGCCCAGGCATAATTAGCAAGCATGGTGGGTTCCGCGCTCCAGATGGAGACTCAGCCAGAATTTGAAAGAGAGAGCGACATGGGGAGACCAAGTTTTGGTGAACAAGGCCCACACTTTATTTTCCAAAGTAGTTTTTATACCTAAAGTTGTGCATAGAGGATAATGGGGGAAGGGGTGGAGTCATGCAAGGACAGCAGTTCCTGGTCCTAATCGAAGCCAGGCTTTTCAAACTTATCATATGCAAAAGTTCAGGTGAATTACATCATCTTCTGGCCAGGAGGCCTGTTAACATTTTAAGAAACTTATCTTTCTCTAAAGGGGATTATTCCAAAGTCAGGCACCAGCCTCCAAAAAAGCATTGGACAAAGCTGCATTCCTATAGGGCAAAGGTGAGGTGGGCTCAATCAAGAAAAGAATTAACTCAAGGGTCCAACGTTACAAACATTGAGGCTACTACTTACATTTCTATACACCCATTATATCAATCAATACACTGCCAAGGACACAGTAGGTACGGAGTATGGAGACTTAGCAGCAAACATTGGCCCAACAAGTGAAAAACCCTTCACCAATACAATTTCTAATCAATCTTTTAACTACTCAAAGGAATCTGTGTTTAGGCAGTTTAGAACATCTCCTGCCTCTCACAGTTGGGAGGCTCTGAACAATCACATGTGGCCGGAAAAACCTATTCAGGCAGGCTAGAGGATTTCCAAAGGAGTTTGTAGGTTAAACACTGTCACACCCAGGAATTATTAACTGGAGCTGTAAGCTAACTCTTTTTTCAGAGAGAGGTAGTGGGGGACAGCCCCCCGTAAAGTCAGAGGTGTAGGTGAAAGCACAAAGCAGAAAGTAGGCAGACTCTGGTTTGGGGGGTAGATGCTCGAGAATTTCCAGGGGGACTCCTGAGGCTCAATCCCGCCTTTGCGTATGCCGAGCCTCCTTCCTCATGACCTTTGTCATGGGCGGAATTCCTCACGCTGGCTCCCGGCAGTGATAGAATTCCAGTTGAGCTATTCCAGATCCTGAAAGATGATGCTGTGGAAAGTGCTGCACTCAATATGCAATATGCAATACGCACTCAATATGCAATATGCCGGCTCCCGGCACCAAATGATGAAACTAAGAAAAGTGGTAAGGGTTCCTTTATTCCAGAAAGTCAAATAGTTCTTTTATTGGTATCTGTTCCTTTTCCCAAGGCTAGTTCTCCAGGCTTTCCATCCATATCCTTGAAATTTAAATTTCTTCTTTGCTTGAATTAAATAATTGGTTTCAATTGTTTATAACCAAAGAGCCCTGACTGATGGTCCCTTTGGACATGACTGTGAGCTCCCTAAGGTCCATGAGTAATAGAGTTCTACACCATTCCAGCTCCAAAGAGCTACCCTTCAAATAAATATTTGTTAGGACATGGTAGGCACTCAGAAATGCTTGTAAACTCAAAGAGGGATAAATGAACTAAAATTGTTAAGGGCTGATGGCATGGAAGATCTGTAAGATTTTCTTGTTCTTTTCATGCTTAACAACCAGTCTGAGTGGGCTTTTAGAAAGCACTTTGGGAACCAAGATGATTAACTTTGTAAAAATTAGATGGATGACTTAATAGGCTTCACCATGACTAAAATGCACGTGTTGCTTCTAAGATCTATGACTCATTGCAAATAAGAAACTCAGCTTGAGAGCTCTTCTATAATCTCCCACAGAGAACTATGATGCATTAGTAAAAATGTACACTAAACATAGAAGGATAGAATTGAAATCATCATATGTATCTCAATAATATGAATTTTAAACACATATATTTTCAAAATCAGGTTTCTAACTATAATTTACTAGGATTTTTCTTAATTATAATTCTGTGCTAAGGAATGGCTTTATAGTTTCAACCAATAGCCAATGCCAGTAGGATTCAAGAATCTATGATAAAATTATGATAGATAAATGCCGTGATATGTTTTTAAGGTAAAAGTAGTGACAAGATATGCTGATATTATACCATTAAGAAATATCTTAATAACATTTCTTCAAATGTTTATTACAGTAGTATCAGTAGTGGATGTCAAAGACTGACTCTTTTCTGCCTCAGTCAAACACAAACAGAATATTTTATATAATTCTGGGCAAATATTGCCAAAGGTGCAGCAATGAAATAAAAGACTTTTTCTAAGAGCAGAATGGGTAGGAAGGTAAAAGAATGTGACAACCATGTTGTCAAAGGAAGCATCGAAAAAAACTAGGAAATGCTTCAGTTCGAAAATTGCTCAAGATGAGTTTTCAACCAACTAAAAATCATCACTAAAAGAAATATAGATTTACTCTGTATAATTTCAGAATGAAAACCTATATCCAGTGAGTGGATTAGATTCCAAGTTCTGGGCAAGGGGGAGAGAAGTTCTGACCAGAGGGATCCAGAAAGGCTTTTAGGAGGTGGCAGAATTTGGGTTACATTTTGAGGAATGAGAAGGACTTAAGAGAGATTTATGGAGGTAGGGGCATTCCAAAAAGAGGGAGGAGCTTGAACAATGGCAGAAAAATGGGAGAGTAAAAGCCTACTTGAGAAATAGTGCAGAGCTGAGGATAAAGTAGAACAAAGCAGGTTATGGAGTATATAAAAGATATTCCAAGAAAAACAGGGGGAGGTGAATTTGTAGAGGCTTCAAACAACTGGGCTTACAACACTGTCCTTTGTTCTAGATAAACATAAAGATTTTTAAGCAGAGGAGGATTAAAAAGTGAACTTCAGGGTAGAGAACTTCAGGGTGGTCTGGAAAAATAAGAGAGCCATTGAAGGTCCCAACATTCAAAACCTTTCCACTGGGCCTTCCAGAATTCTATTCCCACCTGTCTTTTCTCAGATTGCTCCCTTAGAGCTCCCTTCTTGCTCTAAGGAAAGGCTGGCTCCTCCCAGAGGTCACTGCTTCCCGTAGGCTCTTTCCTATGGTACTAGGAAAGTACCACAACTTGACACCAAAGAATGTGGAGAAGGGAAGTATCTTCCTTGAGTCCTCAATGCCACCTTTAGACCACTGTTCTTCCCTCTTTCCTAAACATCCCCAGCCTTGACTCTGAGGTTGTTTATTATATCACCTTTTCTCCACCATCACTGCACCTATCTGCTGCCTTCCAGATCATGTTTCCTCATTTCCTGATGAGGTTAAATCCTGGCTTTGTGTCACTCTCCCAAAACTATTCAATTTCAATGTCTGTGCAGATGAGCTTTCTCAAACCCTTGCCTCTCATTCCCTGAGAATTATTTTCTCCACTGATCTTGCCCTCCATCATATTACACTAACTTCATACCCTAGCCTTGACCTCTCCATTACTAATAACAGCAATGCCCTCCTTAATATCAGTGCCCTGCATTCTACTCTCTGATTACCCCCTCTTATCTTTCAGCTCTTCTTCCCCTAACTTAACCTCAACATCCCTTCAACCCCTCTGGGACCTCCAACAAAGTGATCCTATCAACTATCCACTGAAACTCATGCCTCTGGGTGTCTTCACTCCCTTCCGTACCAAGCTTACATGATCGGTTGTTATCATTTTTCTCTCTAGTGCACCTCTGGTTCCCCTTCTCTTTTCACAGTTCCTTGGCAAAATCACAATCCTGAACTAAAGACAACTCTACATATGTTTGGCTCTTCCCTGGTGGCTCAGACAGTAAAAAGCCTCTGCCTACAATGTGGGAGATGCAGGTTCGATCCCTGGGTCAGGAAGATTTCCTGAAGAAGGAAATGGCAACCCTCTCCAGTACTCTTACCTGGAAAATCCCATTGACAGAGGAGCCTGATAGGCTACAGTCCATGGGGTTGCAAAGAGTTGGACATGACTGAGCAACTTCACTCACTCACTCACATATGTTCTATGTTTTCACTCAAGTAGGTGAACAAGGTTAAAGGAAAACACACAACTATGGTAACTAGTCCTAGTTTAGTTTCATGACCACGAACCTCAACTAGCCTTTTAATGTGGGCTGGCAGCCATATTCCACTGTCTACACAATCATACCATCCTCTCAATCCATCTCACTCCTTTCTCATTCTCAGTTATGACCTTCCTTTCCAGATTCCAGATAAAACTGAACCAGGGGAAAAGTGAAAGTGAAAGTGGAGTCACTCCAGGCAAGAGTACTAGAGTGGGCTGCCATTTCCTTCTCCAGGGG
This sequence comes from Bubalus bubalis, assembly GCF_019923935.1. Lineage (NCBI taxonomy): Eukaryota > Metazoa > Chordata > Mammalia > Artiodactyla > Bovidae > Bubalus > Bubalus bubalis. The sequence goes on from NC_059160.1 coordinate 55,326,597, forward strand.
ATCTTCCCAACCCAGGGATCGAACCCAGGTCTCCTGCATTGCAGACAGGCGCTTTACCATCTGAGCCACCAGGGAAGCCCTGAAACAGGGGAAAAGAACTTCTGAGACCCTCCTCATATCACCAGCATCCACGCACTCTCCCATCCCATTTGTTATCACAGAAAAACTCTTCATGATTCTATTGTGCGAACAGCTCTCATTTCCCTCACTGCTGCTCACATCACAAATCCCCCCATCTCCCCAGTGCCACGAATGATCTGCAGGAGATTGCTATTTTGAAAAGAAACTCTTTCGACCTCACTTCTCCCCCAGCTGCTGCCCTATTTGTCTTCACGACCCTTCACAGCAAAACTACTTTTAAAAAGTTGTATATATTCTCAGTATCTGATACATATGCTTCCGTTCTCTATGAAACCTACTTTAATCAGGGTTTAATCCCCACCACTTCACCAAAATTGCTCTTCTCAAAATCACCATCCATCTCCATTTGACTAAAATCAGAGGCCAATTCTCATTCCTCATCTTACTTGACTTTCAGAAACATTTAACCTAGATAATCACTCCTATCTTTGTGTAAGACTTTCTTAATTTCCAAGACACATAATTTCTGGTTTATCTCGTCTTGCTGGCCAGCTTTTTTTTTCTTTCTCTGCCTTCTTTGCTGGTGGTTCATGTTGAGACCTTTTCTATTGGGGTGCAACAGATTTCAGCCCTTAATCCTCTCCCCCTTCTCCATCTGGTCATCTCTTTTCCTACTATGGCTTTAAACCCCAGTCTCTCAAACTCCAACAATGTTTATCCCACCATCCATGTGGTCTCTTCAGTTGCCCACAGACTTTTTTTTTTCCCCACAGACTTTTGATTTTGACCCCATTTCTGCCCTCAAATCCTAAACTCTGCTTTCCCTTCAGCTTTCTCCATATCGGTTGATACCAATCCCATTTACTCAGGTCAAAAACCATAAAGTTGTACTTAGCTCTCCTTTCTCTCTTATTCCACATTTAATCTATTGAAATTCTGTTGGCCCAACTTTAAAATACATCCAGGATCCAAATTCTCACCACCACTTCCGCTGCCCTTAGTAAGAGCCATCATGTCTTGACTGGATTGTTAATGGCAGCCTCCTATCTGATCTTCCTCCTGATTTACCCTCTACCCCTGTGGTCTATTCTCAAATAACAGCCAAAGTGATCCTGTTAAAAAATATGTCCGCTTATAGGATTCTTCTGTTCACAACCCTTTAAGAGCTCCCATTTCACACAGGGGTCAAAGTCCTTACATGCTCTTCAAGGCCCTGCTTCATCTGACCTCACTGAGCTGATGTGTGCTTCTCACTTCAGGCTCAGGGGTCTCAGTGCTCTTTCCCAGACTGCCAGACTCACTCCTATCCCAGGGCCTGTCCACTGGCTACCCCTGGGCTGGAATGAACCTGCCTATCGACATGGCTCTCTTGCCTTCTAGCCCTTGATCACACATCTTCTCCACAATGTGCCCTACACCTTGCTGCTGCTGCTGCTAAGTCGCTTCAGTAGTGTCTGACTCTGTGTGACCCCATAGACGGCAGCCCACCAGACTTCCCTGCCTCTGGGATTCTCCAGGCAAGAACACTGGAGTGGTTGCCATTTCCTTCTCCAATGCATGAAAGTGAAAAGTGAAAGCGAAGTCGCTCAGTCATGCCCGACTCTTAGCGACCCCATGGACTGCAGCCTACCAGGCTCCTCCATCCATGGGATTTTCCAGGCAAGAGTACTGGACTGGGGTGCCATTGCCTTCTCCGCCCTACACCTTGAGGACCACCTTATTACAACTGTAACATGCAACCCTCACCACCTGCTACCCCTCCTTTTTCTTTTATCCATAATATTTATCTTCTTCCTAAACACTGTTAACTATGTTTATATATCATCTATCTCCCCCGTATAGTATGTAAACTCTCTAAGAGCAGGGATCTTTGTTTCATTCACTGATGTATTCTAAGTACCTAAAAGAGTGTCTGGCAACCAAACAGGCCCTCAACAAAACATTTGTTGACAGGCTGACAGAGCAATTAGAAAGCGATTGTAATCAGTCAATTATACTTTTAAAAAGCCAGAAAAAAAATTTTAAGGAACTCTATAGTCATAGTTTGAAAACCAGCTAATGAAGGGTCAGTTCAGTCCTACCCTAAAAATTATTTATTGGAGATACAAAAATAAATATTCCAGAATCCATGACTTTAAAGATCTTACAGTGGCAAGACAGACCATTTCAAAGTATTCAAGATTATGGAACAAAATCAGGGTATCCTAGAGAGACCAGCATGAGCAAGGGTAGAGAGACATGACTCAGCATCATGTGTCTGGAGAGCTGAAAGAAAGTAAGTCTGATCAGATCTCAAGGTCTGGTTGATGTGCCAACTTGGCTAGACTAGAGTTCCCAGTTATTGGTGAAAACCAATCCAGATGCTGCTGTGAAGGTGATTTAAAGTCCATCATCAGTTACCTTTAAATAAGGGAGATTATCCCACAATGAGGGAGGGGTGCTCATTCAATCAGGCAAAAGGTCTTAAAAGCAGAGCTGAGGCTTCCCTAAAGAAGAAATTGTACCTGTGGACAGCATCCTCCGCTGTGCTCAAAGCTTTTAGTCTGCCCTTCAACAGCCTGTCCTATGGATTTCAGACCTTCTTAGACAGCCCTCATAATCATGTAAGTTGATTTTTAGTAAAACTCTAGTATAAATCTTCTGGCTCTGCTTTTCTGATTGAACCTTGGCTGATACATTAGAGTGTAAAGTTTAAGACATAAAGAGGCAAAAATGGATGAGAAGCACTAGGGCCTGGATTATGGTGGGCATTTGTTCCTAACATACTAAGAGTGTTGGCCTTTACCCTGGAATGAGTAGGACAAGCAAGATGAATGGCATGGTCACGGGTGAAGATGAGTCATTTTGCATTTGGTGTGAACCATGTACTGTGACCAGAGGCAAGAGGACAAGAGAGATGCTAGAGGTTGGGTGCCGGGAGCCAGCGAGAGGCATTCCACTCGTGGCAAAGGTCATGAGGGAGGAAGCTTGGCATACACAAAGGCGGGATCGAGCCTCAGGAGTCCCCCTGGATATTCTCAGGCATCTACCCCCAAAAAACCAGAGTCTGCCTACTTTATTGCTTTGTGCTCTCACCTCTGACTTTACTGGGGGCTGTCCCCCACCACCATCTCGCTCTCTCTGACAAAGAGTTAACTTGCAGCTCCAATTAATAAAGTTCCTGGGCATTAGGAGTGTTTAAATCCAAACCCCTCAGATAGCTCTCTAACTCGCCTGACAAGTTTACCCGGACTCCTACAGCTATGCATACGATTGTTTACAGTCTCCCAGCCTCGAGAGACACAGGAAGCTTAAGATATTCAAATAGCTTAGAGCCTCTCAGAGAGTTAGAAACTCTCAGAATAAAACTAGTAAAAGATTTCATTGATGAGCCAACGCTTGCTGCCAAGTTTCCACATCCCCTGTATTGTATCCTTGAATGTGTATTAATATAGCTGGTATGTAGAAAAAAAAAGTAGTGGCCTTGGTGTTAGCAACTTTAGACCCTTAAGGTAATAAATTCTTTCCTTTGTTGTAAACCCACTGCACCTCTGCCCTATAGGAATGCAACTTTATCTAACTTCGGAGGATGGCGCCAAACCTTAAAATAATTACTCTTAGAGAAAATAAGTCTTAAGGTTGACAAACCTTTGTCAAGAGTCATAAAATGTTAATAGGCCTTCTGGCCAGAAGATGATGCAAATCACCTAAACCATTTGTATACGATAAATTTGCAGGAAAGAAACCTTAGTTTTTGATAAGGATCAAAGACTGCTGACTTTGCATGATTTCACATCCCCTATTATCCTCTATGTGTAACTTAGGGTATAAAAGCCCCTGTTGAAAATAAAGCTATGGGCCTTGCTCACCAAAGCTTGGTCTCCCCATGTCATTCTTTTTCTCAATTTCCAGCTGAGTCTCCATCTGGAGCACAGAGGTCCTCTGCAACCATTTATTTGCCTGGGCTTCTAAGACCCACTCGAAAAGGTGTCTAAGGTGGGGCACCTTCCGCTATTCGAGAGGGCGCCTGTGGCCTCCGTGGTCAGAGCTAACCTGGTGTCACAGGTTATATTGATTTTCCGCGTAAACCAAGCTACTCAGCCTCTTTTCTCCACTGAATTTTCCTACTGAGCTATCCTCATTCTATTACTCTTTATATCTTTGATGAATATTTGAATAAGTCATTGACGCCGTCTCCCCTTCGAATACCCTGGATCAGCCAGGGCTGGACCTCGGCAGTTGGGAAACCATCAGAGTTACCTGTGAGAGACGTGATAGGAGAATGGAGAAAGCAGGTTGCCATGGAAGTCAGGGAATATGCTTTGGGAAGAAGTGGTGGTCAACTCTGGTTGGGTACATCAGAAGAGTCTGCTACCCACCAAACTGGGGTGAAAGCGGGTCAATAAGAAGAGCCATGATGATGTGGATGAGGAAGAAACCAGGCTGCATTGGGTTTACAAGTGGCTGGGAACCCAAGCGAACAAAGGTAGGTTACTCTTTCAGAAATCTGGCTTTGGAGGGACCAGGAGAAGTGGCAGAAGTGAGAAAAGGATGCAGTGTCAAATGAAGATGATTAAAATGAGAAGTTTCAGCCTTCTTCACAAACTGAGGGGAAAGATCAAGGTCCAGGAGAGGAGGGGTGGTCAAGGCCACTGGTGAAGGACACAGGGGAAAGCTCAGTCAAGGACAGTGGGAAGACCGCCACCTCCTGACCACCAGAGGACAGAAGTGAAGGATGGGAGTAGACAGAGATATATTTGGAGATGCAGGGACCTGTAGTCTCAGGCCCAGTAGCCCATGGGTTTCTCAGTGAGGGTAGGAAGCCAGGGTGTCAGCTGAGAGAAAGAAGATGACATGGCACGAGAAGGAAATGACTTTAGCTGAGACTGGCTGGCCAGCTGAAAGCACATTACACACAGGAATCAGGACTGGGGGAGACTTAAAATATGTGACTTTGGAATTTCCTCACAATGTGCTATTTCCATGAGTCAGAAATAGTGTTCACTTGTTTTTCCTGTTTTCAAAACAAAGCCTGGCATATAGCAGGCACTCAAGAAATGTGTTGAATGAATGAATGAATGAATGACTACTTAAATGAGCCTTTCACCCAAATACTTGAGGTTGTAAATACCAACTTTGATCATTTTATCATTTTTAAGAAATCACAGGTACTTCCCAGGGCCTTGAAAATTCACATGACTCTAGTTGTCTCCCTTCACCTGAGAAAGAAACATGAGCGAGTTAAGCCACATAACTGAGGCTTCAAAGTGGGCATTTTCACCTTGACATTTTCCCTGGGCTGTCTTAGAGCAAAGTATCAAGAAACTGGCCAAACGTCTGTATTGTTTTATTCTACAGTAAACTTTTCTGAACTGAGCAAGTGTATTCACTGGAATTTTCATCTAGATTCTACCACAGTAAGTGGAATGTTGCCTTAACCTTTTCTGATACTTCAAGCCCTCTTCCCTCCTATTGGTCTTGGTGACATTTACCACTGATGGAAGTGAAAATAAGGGGGAAAAAAAACAAGACTCTTCTAAAAAGTAAGCTTATCTGGAAGCGTGGCAGAATTAGATGACAAAAATATAGCACAGGCGGTCAGGCTGCTGCTAACCCAGGTCCCTGTTGACCCTTCCCCATGCATTACCTGGGTGGAAGACTTTGGTTCTCCCATTAGTGATTCCAGAAGAGCTCGTCTCCATTTTTACTGACCTTCTGCCTGGTGGAAGTGAGGAATGCCTGACCACGGGCAGGCGACGTGACCCTGGGCGGCTTGCCACACTTCGCCGTTGGTGGATTTGCAAACGCTTTTCAGCCCCATGAATAGATAAACTTAAACCTGGAATGAGAAATAGCACCATGATATGGAAGAAGTTGGTTCAGAATAGCTAAAACACCAAATTATTTTCTGGCATAAAATTCAGAAAGCATTCAGTAACTGTTTCACATTCTTAAGGGATGGTAGTAATACTAAAATTGTGGTAGTGACTGATCTTCACATCACATAAATAACTGAATGTTGTTTCAGTCAAAAATGGACATCCTCAGTTATTGTGATAAGAGTTTTATACACAGATCCAATAAAGTTAAATATTAGAATTATTCCCGAGTCCTAAAAAATGTGCACATAATTGGCATGCTGTTGTCAAGGGCAATGAGGATTAGAAATTGTTGTGATATCTGTAATTTCAATAAAAATCAAATAATTTTTTTCAAAATATTCATGTATAAGTCAGAATACAGACTGAACTCAGATTTATACCTCTGATAACCTTAGAATGATGTAGATATTTAGAGCTATTTTATCTGGGAAATTTTCAGACACACTAAAAGTAAAAGGAATAGTATAATGGACCCCATGCATACACCATCCAGTTTCAATAAATAAAGATATTTCCAAAAGGCTGAGAAAACTTTCAAATCTTCACCTATTTCATTTCCTTTGTTGTTGGTTTGCTTTTTAGGTGCCAGAGTAGTTTGAAGCAAATTCCAGACTTCATGTCAATTTCATCAAAAATAATACTGGATTACATTAACTTACACCAATTATATTGATATGGATATCTGCTGATACATATAAACTATATTTTAAAATTCTGAGCAATCTGGGATATAACAGAGGTATGAAGAGTTATTTTTAAATTTCTCCAAGGAGGAGAGGAGGATATAACCTGGGCCAATCTGTAAATTCTAATGAATTTTAAGAAAGGATGACTCAAACCAGAATGAGGTTTAGTCAGCCAAGGAAAAAACAATAACAATGCAAAAAAAAAAAAAAAAATACATAAAACGTGTAAGGGAGACAAACCTGGGCAGTGCCCATCCAGGCAACAGCCCCAAAGTTCAAGATTTCCAAATGCGCAGGCAGACAGCACTGACACACACATTTTCTCTCCTTTATCCACTTAACTGCCCTTACTCTGACAATGCTCACAGACGAACTTCAGATTAGGATTTGGCTCCCAGGGCAAGGAGACAGTAATCACACGAGTGTTCCCATCTCCCTGGAAGACAGGATCCCCAGTGTAGATTAACAGCTGGTATTCTGGGTGTCCATGCATCTGCTGCTGCTGCTGCCAAGTCGCTTCAGTTGTGTCCGACTCTGTGCGACCCCATAGACGGCAGCCCACCAGGTTCCCCCGTCCCTGGGATTCTCCAGGCAAGAACACTGGAGTGGGTTGCCATTTCCTTCTCCAATGCATGAAAGTGAAAAGTGAAAGTGAAGTAGCTCAGTCGTGTCCGACTCTTAGCGACCCCATGGACTGCAGCCTACCAGGCTCCTCCGCCCGTGGGATTTTCCAGGCAAGAGTACTGGAGTGGGGTGCCATTGCCTTCTCCGTCCATGCATCTACCTCCTCACAAACAGGATACTCTGCCCATGAACTGTAACTAAGCCTGCAATGCTCTGAGGCCGAAACCTTGTTGTCGGAAGATTTATCCTGGAAAAGCCTGTCATGCGGGGTGGCCGCTCAGGAGACAGCCTGGCAGCCTTCCCCTCCCACTGCATGCCCTGCTCTGATGCACAGCTGCCTGGGCAAGTGTGAGCCTTCCTCCGAGCAGGACTATCACGATAGCAGCCACCTGGCATCCCCACGCTCCCTCCCACCATGATATGCTCCACATTTCCAGAGAGGTGCAAGACAAATGTCTGCAGACCCATAAAGACTCCAGAAGAGGGACTCCCATGGTAGTTCCGTGGCTAAGACTCTGCACTCCCAGTGCAGAGGCCCCAGGTTCCATCCCTGGTCGAGGGAGTAGATCCCTCATGAAGCAAATAAAAGATTCTGCACACCGCAATGAAGACTCAAGACCCCACATGCCACGACTAAGGCCCAGGGCAGCCAAATACACTATTAAAATAAATATTAAAAAAGACTCCAGAAGAACACAGATAGATTTTCAGGTGACAGATGAAGGGGCTGGGAGAGACGCTTTAAGTCAACATCAGACAGTACACAACAGTCTCAGTCTGCAATAGATGGCTCTCCTGAGACCATATTTTCTTGTCCCTTTTCCAAAGATTATTGGGCTGAAGGAACCAGAATGGTGAGTCAGCATGGCACTTCTAGCTCTTATCTAACAACCCCTCAAGAAAACGCAAAATGACAGAAATGTGAAGAAAAATTACACAGTAGAAATAAACAGCACAGGTACTTGAAATTGAATTCCTGATTAAAAAATCTAATAATGCAGATGATGGGGAAAAGGTCAAATATAAAAAGAATTCACAAGTACTACCAGGAAAAAGTGGATATGAGGAAGATGGATATTTTATAGGGTAACTGGGGCAAAACCCTTGATATTTGAGCAAAGCCCTCTGGGTCCTCCATGAATTAGGAATTCTCAGAGGTACAGACAAAGAGACTGGACTTTCAGAGCTCTCCTCATATAGTGGCTAAGTCAATGAAGGAGAGATGTGTAAACAAACAGTACACAAGACAGCAAATATACTCCAGTCTTACAGAAAGCTAACATTTACAGGAGACTCAGCAGTCACATGGAGAAGGGAATGGCAACCCACTCCAGAATTCTTGCCTGGAGAATCCCATGGACAGAGGAGCCTGGGGGGCTACAGTCCATGGGGTCACAAAGAAGCAGACACGACTGAGCGACTAACACACACACACACATACACACACACAGCAGTCACATCTTCAGAAAGGAACTGTCAGCAAATAAAGTGCATCACCCATCTTGTTCTTAACTTCTTTGGAAGAAAAGGTTGACACTGAGTATCTATTAAACAAGCTCAATATTGATCATTGTCCCAATAAGGCCTCATCACAACCCTAAAAGACAGTATTCATTTCTATGTTTGAAACCTGAGGCCCAAGAAATGAAGCTACTCACCTAAGGCCACACAACAAGTGAGCAACGAATCTGAACTCTGATCTTTTCCACTTTAGCATGTAGCCTGATGAATGAGATATCAATCCAAGGGTGAAATATATGAAGTCAGTAGTGGTTCTGAATAATTTAACAAGGCAGGGTTGGAAGGGAGAGTGTGCTGACACTCCTTTAGACCCAAACTCTTATGAAACCATCTGTTCCCCCCTTTTCCACCCATCTGAAATGTCTCCCTGGCTCCTGACCAGTTACCAAACACCTTTGTCAGTAAGAAACTGCCTCTTCCTCCCGAAGCCCTTCCAGCTCCTCTGGCCCAAGTCTACACTCCGGTCTCTTTAAACTTGCCATTAGTTTTGATCACACCATGGCCTTGTACTCTCAGTCACCTGCTGGCAGGCAGATGACCCATTTCTTCCACCAGCTCCAGAGTCTCTAAGGACAAGGATCACATGGTGTACTTCTGACTCTCTCCCCAGTTCCCAAGTACCTTCCATGCAGAGACGGAAGTGACAATTCCCCTTCTTCAGCTCCTTCTCACTCTGCACCCTGGGTCCTGCATGGTGCAAAGACTCCATAGGCAGAGGCACAGCAGAGAGTCAAGAGCTGGTCAAGAAAATGACATGTTCACCTGTGTAACCCATTTTTAATATAGTGCTTCTGGTTTCATTACACCCTCATCCTCTTCCCTAGTCAACTTCAGGCCTGAGGCTTGGCTGCTTCCTTCAACTTCAGCATCACTTCCTCTCCCACTCAGCTGAAAAGATGGAGCCCAGGGGATATCAAATCTCTCATCTTCCCTCCCTTCTACCCCCAAATATCTTTTAAACTTTTCCTCTTGAGACCTACCATCTATCTTACTTGAAAAAGATCTTAAGTCAGAACCTTGAGAAACACAAACCCTTAAGGATGACAAGTGTATGGTGTGTGGTTAAAATGTGGGTGCTGGACTATTTACAATAGGTAAAACATGGAATGGGTCATCATGCGAAATGATGGGCTGGATGAAGCAGAAGCTGGAATCAAGATTGTGGGGAGAAATATCAATAACCTCAGATATGCAGATGACACCACCATTATGGCAGAAACTGAAGAGGAGCTAAAAAACCTCATGATGAAAGTGAAAGAGGAGAGTGAAAAAGTTGGCTTAAAGCTCAACATTCAGAAAACGAAGATCATGGCATCTGGTTCCATCACTTCATGGGAAACAGATGGGGAAACAGTGGAAACAGTGTCAGCCTTTATTTTGGGGGGCTCCAAAATCACTGCAGATGGTGACTGCAGCCATGAAATAAAAAAGACGCTTGCTCCTTGGAAGACAAGTGATGACCAACCTAGACAGCATATTAGAAAGCATAGACATTACTTTGCCAACAAACATCCATCTCGTCAAGGCTATGGTTTTTCCAGTAGTCATGTATGGATGTGAGAGTTGGACTGTAAAGAAAGCTGAGCACCAAAAAATTGATGCTTTTGAACTGTGGTGTTGGAGAAGACTCTTGAGAGTCCCTTGGACTTCAAGGAGATCCAACCAGTCTATCCTAAAGCAGATCAGTCCTGAGTGTTCATTGGAAGGATTGATGCTGAAGCTGAAACTCCAATACTTTGGCCACCTGATGCAAAGAGCTGATTCATTTGAAAGATCCTGATGCTGGGAAAGATTGAGGGCAGGAGGAGAAGGGGACAACAGAGGATGAGATGGTTGGATGGCATCATCTACTCAACGGAGATGAATTTAAGTAGGCTCCGGGAGTTGGTGATGGGCAAGGAGGCCTGGCATGCTGTGATCGATAGGGTTGCAAAGAGTCGGACACGACTAAGTGACTGAACTGAACTGAACTCCTAACTCTAAGTTCTCTTTCCTTCCTTGTTCCCAAAGGTGGGGGTACTCACTTCCTGGGGTTACTGTAGCAAATTACAGTAACTGTGGTGGGTTGAAACAACAGAAATTTATCTTACAGTCCTACAGACTAAAAGCCTGAAATCAAGGTGTTTCTCAGAGCTGTGAGAAGAAATCTATTCCTTGCCTCTTTCAGCATCTCACGGATGCCAGCTGTCCTTGGTGTTCTCTGCCTTGTGAGCACATCACTGTGATGTCTGTCTTTACTGTCATATCACCTCCTCCTCTGCGCTCATGTCTATCTCCCTCCACCGCTCATCCTTTTAAGGATGCATGTGATGGCACTTTGGGCCCACTTGGAAAATACAGGCTAATCTCTTCATCTCAAGATGCTTAGCAGCAAACTCATCAGCAAACAAGATCCCATCTGCAAAGTCTTTCCAACTGTCACATTCACAGTTTCTGGGGATTAGGACATGGCTGTATATTTGGAAGCCATAATCACAGTGAGGATTCCCCAAGGTTCTGATGTGGGTCTTCTCTTTCCATCTTCTCACACATTCCATGTCTCCCGCTGTCACCTATGTGTGGTCGTCTTCCAAGTGATTCTTAATTTGCTCTGTCTCCTAAATTTCAAGCCATCTTTCCCACGGTGCTTGAGTCTGCTCTTGGGAAATTCAACAGGTCTGTCCACAGAACACAGAAAGTGTTTAATGTCTTGATAAAGCAAAGCTTAGATTTCTTCTAAGTTCCTTGTATATTTTCTTTGTTTTCAAAAATTCTAGCTGAAACGTAAGTATTTTGCTCAATAAAATACAATTCTTCAGTGCTCTTTGTTTCCGGCTTACTCCTAAACTGCACGAGCTCTGGCCGCGTTGTGCGATAGAAGGGTGCCTATGTAGAAGCGATTTGCCTTCATCTAAATGTCATCCCTGTGATTCAGAGGCACTCTATGCCACAGGAACATCTGGAGCTCTGTCAATGTTTTACAACTCGCAGCAACAGCACCAATGTGTTGCATCACTCTCCTTGTCATTTCTTAGATCAACTATGTTTCAAGACACCGAAAAACCATGTTTTGAATATCACCATAAGCTAAATATGACTCAACTATTTCTAATTAAAAAATAATCTGTGAAAAGGGATATTTATTTCTAGTTTTCTCTTTTTCTCAGATTTAACTACTAAGGTAGAGAACAAATCCACCTCCAGAGGCCTGATGACAGGACTTGCTGCAGCCCAGCCTTCCCCCATCACACCATCCACGAACATGTCTACTGCTATTTGATCTTCCTTCATTGGAACAGATTATTTGATGGGTTGGCATCCATATATTCACAAACCTGCAGTACCAACACATCAAAACCAGAAAGGACTTCCTGCCAAGTTGCTGTTATCTGTAATATTGTGACAGTTGTCTGTCTTAAGCCACATTACCTTGGCATTCAAGCACTTTGAAAGGAGACCAAAATGCTAAGGACTAGATATGATACTATCCAGACTTAACTTTTGGTTCAGTGTCTATACGAAGAACTTACAGAATCAGAAAAGATAAGAGCCTGAAACAACATTCAAGTGTTAATTAAAGTGCTAGGGAAAAATTACCAGGGTTTCTCTCCTGCAAACCCACTTCTAGATTCTTTATAGCTTTTTTGGTAATTTTTCTCTCTCCTATGGGACTGATTTAGAGTCTCCTTTTCTCCCCTTGCTACAGAATTCTTCTAGAAGGACTTCATTTTAGGAAACTACAGTGATACAATAGATGACTAACCCCAATTCTTCATAATTTTTCTTTGCCATGTGGCCCATCAGCGCTTTCCAGTAAAAAGGGAAGTGCATTCCCTGTTCT